>NC_136885.1:14897647-16240147 GCF_949152265.1 Phoxinus phoxinus | reverse complement strand
ATACTGTTATGAAAATGTTTAATTTCAAATAATTCTGAAATTTAAATATTCTACTCATCATCGAATCTTGAAAACGCCTCGGTTTTAACTGTAATCTCGGTTCCCTGAAGAGGGAACAAGACGCTGCGTCGATTGACGCTGAGGGAACGCTTTGCGTGATGATGTCTTGAAGCACATGTAAAATCAGTCCAATGGTGTGGCGGAACGTCAGAGGCGGGTGACATTATGAACCGGGAAACTATAAAGCCCGCCCTAACAAAGCAGCGCTAGCTTGTTAAGGTACTTACAGGCACGTAGGAGATATGGCAGGTAACGCAGTGTCTCGTTCCCTCCTCGGGGAACCGAGGTTACAGTCGTGACCGAGGCATTCCCTTTCAAGTGATTGACGCTAAGGGAACGTCTATACCAACTGGGCCACCTCAGAGGCCAAGCTCACAGGTTCCACAGTTCTGGTCGAGGGTGAATGATTGAGCCCTCTTGCTTGGGACACAAGGGCCCTCCTGACGGGTAACTCCAGAGGAGGCCCGTTGGGGAGAGACACTAAGGGTGAATACCAATTCTCTGTCTTACCCCTTCCCCTTCGTTTTGCACGTTCACGTGAGAGTAAGGGCTGTCCCAATTCTCTTTTTGATCGAGGGGTAAGGGAAATGCGATCTGGGAAAACCTGATCGCGCTGGTACTGTACGTTTTCAGTTAAGTCTAAAAATAGATTGAATGTCCGTTTTTTGTCAAAATTGGGTTTTCATTCAATTATTATTCTATAACATCTTGTCTATCATCTCTGAATATATCTTGGGAAAATTCACTAGTTTAGTGCAGAGAAATAGCGATTTATAGTGGCAAGCTGAAAAGAAAAGAAGTTGAGGTGCAAAAAAAAAACACACACCCATATAGCTCTCCTTTTCTTCTCTCCTTCACTACAAAGACAGTTTACCTATCAAAATAAACCACATAACAGAATAAATGTCCTGCCAGTCCTGTGTAAATTACAATGGCATGTTTTTTTAATGTTTTTTTTTAATCCAACGTTATCGTGTGATGCGGAGCGGAGCACAAGCGAACAACAGAGTCTGAAGTAGCTGCTCGCTTAAAAGATATTACTCGCCTCTTAATGGTCCAATTTCAAAACGGTTTTCACAGGATGAATTTTGAGTTTGTAAGCTTTCGAATGATACCTAATCTATGATGATTACTAAAATATGTGATATGAAAAAAAGGCAATAAAAAAAAGAGCGCCTGTCATCCCGCTAGCAGGACGTGACAGTTAATTAAACCTGTTTTTATCAAAATTCCGTTTCTGAAAATCATAGCGATCAGCCGACTTCAGATAACCATAACAATTGTTACAGACAAACAATGAAAGAAATAAAAACAGATTTGGAAAGGGCTTGGAACGAGCTTTAATATGGTTTCAAAACCTGTAATATGTTGAATTTCACCAGGTTTTCCCAGATCGCATCACATATAGTGACAATACAACTCCAAATAGACAAGATACAGTTTTACACAGAGCGCTTGTGAAGACACTAGCTAGCGCTGCTTTGTTAGGGCGGGCTTTATAGTTTCCTGGTTCATGACGTCACCCGCCTCTGACGTTCGGCCACACCATTGGACTGATTTTACATACTGTATGCTTCAAGACATCATCACGCAAAGCGTATTGTTTTTCATGATGTTTTCCAAAATATTAAGCAGCACAACTGATTTCAATATAATAGGTTATATA
The DNA here is from genome assembly GCF_949152265.1 of Phoxinus phoxinus. Classification (NCBI taxonomy): domain Eukaryota; kingdom Metazoa; phylum Chordata; class Actinopteri; order Cypriniformes; family Leuciscidae; genus Phoxinus; species Phoxinus phoxinus. The sequence continues at coordinate 16,238,421 of NC_136885.1, read as the reverse complement.
GGATAATAGGTAATGTTTCTTGAGCTGTAAATCAGCATATTAAAATGATTTATGAACGATCATGTGACACTGAAGACTGAAGTAATGATGCTGAAAATTCAGCTTTGCCATCACAGGAAAAAATGACATTTTCAAATAGTAATAACATTTCACAATATTACTGTTTTTCCTAGTTTTAATCAAATAAATGCAGCCTTGGTGAGCATAAGAGACTTCTTTCAAAAACAAACTATTTAAAGGTGGTGTTCATTAGATTAGCATACTTGATATTTTTCTGTTGTCCTTCGCAGGTTTCCGTATGATGGAGATGTTTGGTTTGGTTGAGAAGCACTACAGCAGCGTGCAAGGCGTCTCAATGGAGCCTGGGACTTTCAACAGCTTCCCCTGCTACCGCTTGCACAAGGACGCCCTCGTCTCCCAGCCTACCAGGTATGTGTGTGTGTGTTTCTGTATGCGAGAAAGCATACCATTACGCTCAACTGAAACTCTGAAATGAGAAAAATGTGTGTTAGCTGTAACACGTCACCTGTCAAATCAAAGCCGTAATAAAGATTGAGTTTAATCAAATCTAGACGAAGCGGTTTAAGTTAGTAGGAAAAGATTAGCCCCTCACTTACAAGCAATATAAAGAGTGATCGGGCTTCTGAGCACTGACCCTCCCCAGCATGTGATAATATTTAGATTAGGCTCACTTTCCTGCGCTCAGGGGGAATGTTGTTATTACAGTGGAGGGTTTCAACATAAGGGTCTCCTCTCCTGTAAATCTCGCAAACCACAGCCTCACTTTAAGTTGCACTCAGGCAGCTGGGAATTACTACAACACTGTTATTATGATAATCTCATCTGTGATTATGAGAAAGACCAATGACTCACAGGGTAATGGCAGCGCTCTGGATACAGTTCACATTTGTTCTTTAGTGGGAGGTGCTCATGAAGTAGAAGATCTGTTTTACTGGCTGTGCGGTTTCTATTGCAGTACTCAACCACAATTGTTTCTTTTCAGTTTAATATCGATCTACGTTTATTTTAGTTGTAAATTTCAGTGCATGTGTTGCGTTATATTTTACACTGATCATTTTGTTTCGACTGTTCTACAGCATTTGTGTCATGTGGGTGCATTGGAATGGTTGGAGGCATATATAGAATAAATTTCTCTGTTTTTATTAAAGGGATAGTTCACACAAAAATGAAAATTCTGTCATCATTTACTCACCCTCATGTCATTCCAAACCCATAAGACTTTTGTTTGTCTTCGATACACAAATGAAGATCTTTTTGATGAAATCTGAGAGGTTTCTGTCCCCCCATAGACAGGTGTGCAACTACCAATTTGATGCTTCAAGGAGTTCATAAAGAGATCATAAAAAGAATCCACTTGAATTGAGCGAATTGGTCCAAATTTTCTGAAGAGACGATAGCTTTATATAATGAACAGATTGAATTTAGGCTTGGTCACAGGCAAACAGAAATAAATAGTCTGATGCCAAATCCAATATCTGGATGAATTGTTCAGTACAGAGCCCCGTATATGACATGAAAATAGTTATCAGCTTATTAATTAGTGTCCACATTTGAATAAGTTGTTATTTTGTTTTAGGTGGGTGGGTGTCTTAATTTGTGGCCATGATATCTTGTTTCCCCACCCTCAGTTTAGTAAAGCACCTCTAAAAAATTTAAATAAATAAATGACCTAAAAAGTGCAGGACAGTTTAATTTCGTTATTTCAAACATGATGTGAAGGAGTTCATAGATATACCCGTAATTGTTGTCCAAAACTACTTATGCGTGATTTATGTTTACAGGTATCTACATCCTGAAGGCCTTCCCTCCGACTACACTATATCTATGCTCTTTCGCATACTGCCCGAAACTCCTCAGGAACCTTTTGCATTGTGGGAAATCCTCGACAAAAACAATGAGCCACTAGTGGGCATTATTCTGGACAGTAAGTATTACTCTTTTTGACGAACCTTATACCCGTGTGCAGTCTCAACATAAAATCTTGTGAGAAAAAAATAATTAATTGAATAATTATTTAATGATGATTTAAATATGTAAACTCTACTATAATGTAAAATATAATGTGTTTTCTTTTTCTTTTTATCAATGAAATGTTTTTCAAACAGTGGTTCTCAACTGGTGGGTCACAACCCAAAATGGTTCACAAACAGTTGCTAAGTGTATATAACTAACTATATGCAAAATTACACTGGCAAAATATATGGACTTATTCGCTTTCATAAAGGAGAAGAAAACATTTGCATTTTGTTGTTGTTATTGGTGTTAATGGCTGTGTGTCACTGTCTAATCAAACTGTGTGGTCCTTTGGTACAAATTATGCAGATTCTGTATTTTCAAATACCATATACAAATTTACACAAGGTAAAAGAAAATACAACCTGCATTAATATGGGTTTAAAATTAGAATAAACATGATTATTGCCTACCACATTGCATAACATATTCACTGTCGAGAGCATGAAAGCACTGTAACATTTTTGTACAATAAATCATTTTGATACTGTGTGGAGTCATCTTAGTCCTTAATCAAAACCAGTTGAGAACTGCTGACTTAAAAGACCCTTGAGTTAAAACATTTTTTGTCTTTCTTCAGACGGAGGGAAAACGTTAACCTTTTTCAATTACGACTACAAGGGCGAATTTCAAACGGTGACTTTCGAAGGAACTGAAATTAAGAAGATGTTCTATGGCAGTTTCCATAAGGTCAGTGTTTCTCTCATTTAATGTATGATCCAGCTATGACTGTGATTAAAGAAACTGTACAGTCATTAGTGTTTCGGTCTCATGGTTGAGGTTTTCTTTTTCTTGTCGGGAGAGTCATGATTTATGCTGGACCAAAGTTTATGTTAATTCATGCTACAACCAGTCAGTGTGCCAAATGACCAAATACAGCTGAATACACTAATTTCCCTTTATAAAGTTACCTCATTTTCTTTATAGTTGTGCCTTGACTGTCACAACCGAATATCGCTGATTTTTATTTAGTATATTTTAGCTGTCTGGCTGCTTTGCCTCATTCTCACGTACTTATGTACGGTTTTGGACGCAAGACAATTTTTTCTCTCATATAAAATTTAACTTTATCCGATGTACAGTGAATTCACAATTCTCAAATAGCTATTGGTTAGTCACTGTAACAACCAATATCTATTACCTTCGGATTTCATCTATACATTTTGTTCAAAACACGGTCTGCTCATTTTTTCCAAAAAAAGAAAAAGAAAGAAAAAGATGTTTCAGCCATGTTTCTGAAACGTCCACCAGGGATTTTCAATTATTATTTCACCCAGGGCATGCGCTACAGAGTTCTGACAGTATGAAAATGGCTTATGATAGCCCTGTCCTGTTCATTTTATGTATTCTTTCTTCACATCCGTGCTGTTGAAGAGCTCTCTATCACTCTTCCGCCCTCCAGTAGTTTTGAGAGCCTGTCTGATGTATTCCAAGATTATGTTTCTTATCTGGTTATAATTCCCTTTTCCTGCCAAGTGTGTTTTACCTTTGAATGCATGACAAGCCGTCCGCAGCCTTTGATGCAGTGGCGTGTGTTTTTATGAGCAAGTATTCTCCTGACATCACTTATGATGTGTTTGTTGGGTAATCCCTCTTGGCAGAGCTCGTCAAGATTAGGAGTCTGTGAGTAATACAGATTACTTCAGCACTGTCTCGGCTCCGGATTCTGAATTAATAAGTAAATCTCGTCTCATCTAAATGCTGAAGAATAAGCAGGATTTAGAAACTTCAGAATTTCAAAGAATTTGCCTGTCGTGTTTTTTTTAATTGCCCGTTCAGTATTTTTCTACGGAGCCCCTAAAGGGACGTGGTGGTGAAAAAAATGTAGGATGGAATAACTTTTTTGGGGGGAAATCATTTGCGTTCCCTCGTAAACTTTTGCGTTCCCCCCGAGAAACTTTGCGTTCCCTCGCAAAGCTTTTGCTTTCCCACGCAAAACCTGTTGTGAGCTCGCACATACACTTCCTGTTTAATGTCCCGCTGGCAGTGCTTCAGAGCTCCATACGTTAATGGAGCGTTTCATAGTGTTTGAACTTGGACTCAAATAAAGAAATGCGGTCAGCATTTGCAGTCAGAAATGCGGCTTAAAGGACAAGTTCGGTATTTTACACTTAAAGCCCTGTTTTCAGATCGTTTCTGATGAAATAGAACGGTTAAGATTGAAATTTGGACACATGCTGCTGTCCCGAGAATTTTCGGTTTCTGTGGTAGCACCTCCACAATGGCTGCATAGGTGCACTGGAACAATCCTTCCTAAAACGCATTAAACTTTCGTTTACAAAGACGTGAAACTCACCGAGTGGTCAGGGGTGTTCACTGATATGCTCACACAAAAATCGCTGCAAAAGATGCTTTCCTACAGGTTTTATTGTAGTTTTTGTCCTACTCCATTGACTTGTGTTGGATGTGCTGTGAGGTACAGTATTACAAAAACTACGATAAAACCTGTTGGAAAGCATCTTTTGCAGCGATTTTTGTGTGAGCATATCAGTGAACACCCCTGACCACTCGAACTTGTCCATCCTCAAGGTGGATTTAAATATATATATATTCCCAGATTCAAACTTCTCGGATCAATAACTCATGAGCTAAACGTTGTTAAAACACAAATTAGCCTATACTTATTTACGATCACAGTAACGTAGAGCTACAACCAAATTTCCATCAAAACGAGTTTTATAATATAGGCTAAATGGATCTCTATGATTGGCTGAGAGACTGAAAGTCTGAAGGGACAGTCTGCAAAGTGCAATATAACCCAAAAACGTGACTACAAAAATAGTCATTAACTTAAACGTTACAAACTGTAGTGCCACCCAATTCAGTTTACACATCAATGGTATCCCACTTGTCATACTACACTGCTTTTGCACATTTTATGAAAAATATTCAATAACTTCACCAAATTTTGTTCACACATCACTGCTCTAATGTAAATAGGCTACAACACTTAGTTTTGGAAGTAATTGCACATAATAATTATAATTTGATGGCATTACACTGTATAACAATGTGAAGTTATTGAATATTTTTTTCTAAGAAGGGTGAAGTTGTTGATTTTGCTCCATAATAAATAATCATAAAATAATGCATTTTTATCAAACTAAGTATTATAGTATAACCAGTAGGATAACAGTGATGTGTGAACTGAATTTGGTGACAGTACAGGGTTTTGGGATTTGCACTTTGCAGACGGCCCCTTATTCGAACTTGTCTCTCAATCGGCTGTTTAGAGACAAATTTATATTATAAAGCTCTTTTTGAGGAAAAGTGGGTTGTAGCTCATTGTTTAGGTTACTGTGATTGTAAATAGATGTAGTTCGTGTTTTAACAACGTTTAGCTCACGAATATCCGGGAACATCGAATAGCCTATGTGAATATAGGCCTATTGCCCTCTTCACAAATTCCTTGAGTTAAGCACTGACCACATTTCTTTATATTTGAGTCCAAGTTCAATCAAGTTCAAACACTATGAAACGCTCCATTAACGTACGGAGCTCTGAAGCACTGCCAGCGGGACATTAAGCATGAAGTGTCTGTCCGAGCTCACAGCAGGTTTTGCGAGGGAACGCAAAAGTTTTGCGTGGGAATGCAAATATCTTTGCGAGGGAACGCAAAAGATTTTCCCCAAAAAAATTCTCCCATCCTACATTTTTTCCACCACCACGTCCCTTTAGGGGCTCCGTAGTTTTCTGAATTCAACTTTCTGACATAAGTCTTCTGAAGTATTGAAGAGATGTGTTCGTTTAAGAAAAAATTCCATATTTAAAACTTTATTGACTAAAATAACTAGCTTCCGTAGAGTAACACTTGAACTTGACCCACAACGTAATAATGAACGCGGTTGCCCAGCCCTGTTTGTTTAAAGGGGAGGTTGATTATAGGTTGACTTTAGTTAGTGTGTAATGTTGCTGTTTGAGCATAAACAACATCTGGAAAGTTACAACGCTCAAAGTTCAAAACAAAGAGAGATATTTGGTTTTAAAGAAATAGTTTTTTTTAAGGACTACAACAAACGGCTGGAAGGGACTACACAACATTCCTCCCGGGTTAATGACATCACAAACCCTAACATTTACATTAACCCCGCCCCTGGGAACACGCTCCATGTTGAGAAGAGGAAGAGTTGTTGTAGTAGAGCACATGCTAATTGAAGATAGTGAACTCCACATCAGCGACATAAATTCATCAACTAACCATTCACGTCCTGTTGCATTCTACATGTTGTTACTTCGTCTTGAGTCTCTCCATCATTGTCCGACTCCAGTTTAAACATAAAAGCCAGAATAGTTTCTGACATTTTAGTGCTTGTCTGCATGAGGTAATAGGAGCTGCTAACACACACACACACAAGCTCTTGAAGCTCCGCCCTCTGTGCTGGGAACAGCAGCTCATTTGCATGAGGGACATACACGAAACAACACATTTTTACTTTCATTTTAACATGCTGTAAAAATTATATTTGCCGTATTTTGAGCTAAAACTTCACATACACACTCTGGGGACAACAGAGACTTATTTTACATCTTGTAAAAAGGGGCATTATACCACCCCCTTTGAACCGCGAGAGGCGTCAATTGCCTTCATTACATTGTGCGTCAAGTCCAAGTGTTTCTCTTTTGGTGTAAGTCGACTTGCGTACGGCTGTCTGCCGGAAGCTAGTTATTTCAGTCGATGAAGTTTTAAATATGGATATTTTTCTTACACAAAAACGCATCGCTTCACTTCAGAAAGCCTTTATTAATCCCCGGAGAGCCGTGTGGAGCACTTTTATCATGAATAGATGCGCTTTAATGGACTTCCAGTCATCCAGCCATTCACTGCCATTATCAAGCTTGGAAGAGCCAGGATTTTTTTAAATATAACTCTGATTGTATTCGTCTGAAGAAAGAATGTCATATAGACATAGGATGACTTCAGGGTGAGTAAATCACGGGCTAATTTTCATTTTTGGGTGAACTATCCCTTTAAATGGTGATATAAGATATTGGCCATATTGCCCATCTCTAAGTCAATAATTCCCTGTGTGACTTGCAAAGGCTTGCGTTTCGTTTGGTCACACCACAAGGTGTCACCGTGGCCTCAAAGCTTCAGCACTGCCTCTCTGAGCTCGATTACTGATGTCTGAGGTAAAACACGCCCCCTAATTAGCATAAAGACAAAGAAATGTAGAAATAAACAAATGTGAAAATAAAGAAATGTAGACATATATACAAATATACAGAAATAAATAAAAGTGGACAAAAATAACTAAACAATATGTAAATATGTAACTGTAAAATATGATAAATGTGGAAAATACAATCATACATAAATTAGGAAATAAAAGTATAAATACTAATTTATTTTAGTTTTTTACATTTCTCTGTATATTTATTTATTTATTATGTCAGCTTTGGAATTCCATAAAACACAAACTAAGACGTGCTACAGTAATGTATCTCTATATTTGCATTTGAGTGAGTGTTCAGCACACAAATTTAAATAATCTGCTTTATAGAGTGAGCCTACAGCATTAAGTTTCATTTTGTAGTTGCTAACGAGATTTGTATTCAGAGCTTTGTGGCTAAAGCTGTGAGTTTATCTGGCCACAGCTGAATCTGATTTCCACAATGTAAACCCTCTTTGCACGGCAGTCGCTGTCCTCAATACTGCTGACCCCATGTAACGCACAGTTGGCTTGAGTTGTTATGATAGCTTTTAAACAAAACACCCGACTTGGAAGAGATCCTGATGATGTGAGCAGAGGGTCTAGGACTCTAGGCTCTATTAAAAACGCCCCGTTCCTCTCAACCATGACTTATTTCGCACTTTCTAAAGCCAGAGCTCAACGGTTGTAATTTTGCAAGGTCGTGAAAGGAAGTCGTGTAGATACTGTGACGCATAAGATATTTCAGTGGCTCATTTTATGGATGTTATTTTGTACTATTGTCATGCTGCTTGTGTGCATTTCGAGAACTGTGTTAAGAATGCATTTGGAGAAAGTGCTGACACAAGCACTTTTGAATCGAGTGAAACAAGGCTACTAGGCTAACACTTGTTGTTCATAAACAGAAAGAAGCCATGAATAAATATAAAGATTAATGCAATGGATAATGTGTAATCATTCATATCATGTGCTTTCTTTTATCACACACTAGCTTTCTGGGTGTATACTTTAAAAAAAAAGTATTTAAATGTGGCATTGGCGTTACATTGTGTGAAAGATTTTTAGTGGGGAAAAAACGATTAAAATGTATTGATTTTAATTTATGATCAATTATGTGAGTTTTGAGATGATATTGACACCATCTAAGTGACATCTTTTTTTATCCAATTAAAGTAAAGCCAAATTATTCTTTCTGGTAAGTTCAAAACTTCTTGCTCAACCAGCTTTTTGCTGGTTAACAACATGGTAGTATAGAATCTGCCCTTATTACAGTATTAGATTATATTTAATTAGAAGTTGACCATGGAAATTGTGTCAGTCTTGTCTAGTTAGACCTGAGTGCGGCGTTCGACACACTGGACCACGTCCTTCTGTTAGAGCGCTTTGAGCGGTGTGTCGGGGTAAATGGAGTGGCTGCTACTGCTAAGTTTTGGGGTACCTCAGGGCTCTATTTTAAGCCCGTTACTTTTTTTATTGAAATTGTAATTCAACCCTTATGTTCTTAAGTGTTAATCAATTTGTTTTATTCATTGTTTGTGTATGAAATGTGTTTATTTTCTTGTACTGCAGTTTAGAATGCTTTTACAGCTTTTAAAGTGCTTTATAAATAGATCTTTGATTGATTAAAGCAGCTAGAGCTGCATCAATGCAGCATAAATCAGCTTAGATTCATTAGATTTCATAGAGTATTTTTCAGAAAGCACATAATGCACATTCCACATCAAAAAAGCAAAACATGACATTATTGTCCATATTTGTGCTATGTGTCAATTGGGAGGTTTTGCTTGTTTAGTAGTTCAGTACCAGTTTAGTAGCCATGCAAAGCTGGGTACAGAATAAGAATATACAGAATATAGTCAAGCTGTAAATGCTTATTTCCACAGACCGAACAAATGCTAATAAATGGTGACACTTCACGCATTCTAAAGTCTTTGGATTTAGACAGGTGCAGTATTTCGAGATCTACATCTGATCCCACAAAACCCAACAACCACTGTTCTTTGCCATTTGTTTGGGCAGTGTGAATTAGAAAAGAATCAGACTGTAAAATGAACTGTAAATAAGCATATTTGGTTTTTGTGTTTTTTTGTGCTTCTCTTGGCATTGCTATCCAGTCATACACACTTTCAAATATGCCTCTCAGAAGCTTTGGCATAATCCTTTCCTTATTTTCGAATAAAGAAGGAATAGATTTCCTGACTTATTATTCAAAGAGCATTGGCTTTTTGTTTTTTGTATAATTTGAGCTTTGGCCTTTTTTTGTATAATTTGAGCTTAAGAAGGGCACATTTTAATACCATTCTTGTCAGTTTAAAAAAAAAAATATTGGGATTTTTATATTATTTAAACTTAATTTTGACAGAAGTTTAATACATTTAATATATCTCCTTTCTCCTTCAAGCATATAGGACTGTATTTCCAGGACTTGAAAAAGCTGCCCAGTGGTCAGTGAGTGAACTAACTTTCTTTAAAGAGGCTTTGTCTCTAATGCTTGCCTGGGTCTGTCCCTTAGGCCATAAAAACAGAGACTCCATTGATCTGCCAATAACATCTATTAAATCTGTAAAGAAAAGAATAGTTAAGGAAAGGAAAGACAAAAAAGAGCAACAAACATTGGGGGGAAAGGGTTTTTTGAAGCAGTTTTTGTCTTCTGTTGTTCAAGTTAACGCAACACAAGTTAAACGTGCATCATTTTAGCAACATAAACCTCAATTAATGCCTTTTGCTTAAAACAAGAACATAACTATTTGCCAATGTCTTAATATCTTGTCTAACTGTAATATCTTGTGTAATCTTCTCATTAAGTATGCTTGTATATTTTTACTAAAAACAAAAAAAATCCATCCATCCATCCACCCATCCATGGTTTAAAAAATATTATTTATAATGTTTATTAAAATAAATGGTTTTAAAAAATATAAAATAGTAATTTAAAATAACAAAAAAATATTTGCTAAGATTTTATGTAATTTTGCTTCTTAGGTGAGAATGTTTGTATATTTTGACTTGGAAAACAAGCAAATACAGACACATACGTATTAAGAACCAATCATTCCATGCTTAAAAGGGGGACAGCAGTTGTCTTCGATAGTCATGAAGCAATGGGCCAGTTCATGTTGAAAACAGAATTATCCTGAAATTGATCAGGAGGCAGATGTGACCAGCAGCGGCTGAGCTGAAAAAGGAGCGATGCTGACCTCTCATTCCCTTTTGCCACTCCTGCTTAGCAGATCATCATTACCACCGCCAGACCAGCTCAGACACATTCATAAACACTCATAAACACTCTCAGCACCACTCTCAGGTTAAACACATGGAGCACATGGACCCGTCCCTGTCTAAACGGCATGTCACTGCTGCAGCTGCAAAATCTAATTGGCTTTCATTGCAGAAACACCTGCCACTCACAAAATGGAAGGTGATATTTAGTATGAAAATCCATATTTGCCAAAACACAAGCATACCGCCTCACAGACTTAACCAAATTCCATCTGTCTCAGCCGGGTTTTTTCTACTCTGATAGAGAAGTTTAATTTCTAAGTATTAAACAGCCTCCCTTCATAATGCTTTATAATTGACGTTAATGTGAGACTTCACAATAATGAGTTTGGTCTGAGTCTGCTATCAGCCCGCCTGTCTGACAGCGCACTCGCACTTACAATTGCATCCAGTGAACTGGAGAAAATTGAGTTTTAGACCCCAAATCCATTAACAGGCAATGTGTGCTGTCTCATACTGAAATCGACTCTGACATACAAATATGAACTTTTGCTAACTCTGTTTTAACTTGTTCTGTTTTAGTTTTTTGTGGGATCGTTTTGGACACAATTACAGTTCTCTACAGTTATCTGACTGCAGTGTAGTATGAAATTAACAATTGCACACATTGTAAAACAGGAGAGATGGCAAGGTTGATTTGATTTCCATTGTGCGCATTAGTAAACTAATTTTTTTTTAAATCAGAAAGGAACCTTTTAATTTAGCTTTGTGGTAGTAAAAATATATGGTAAAATATATTCAAATGTTAATTGAACTCAAATTAATATCAAAATAAATGCCCTTAAATATGTGAAATATGAAATAGTCATTGCTGATTAATTACCTAAATAGTTATTTTTAAATATCATTAATAATATTAAAGTTATTCTTGCTGTACTTTATCAAAATCAAGATTTCTCAGCAAAAAGGAAGACATTCTGGAAATGTTATTGGAAGTCCCTCTACTTCCTGAAGAGCATTGCTAATGATCATCTTTTTTAAGTGTTAGGTGTTTCAAGATGAATGATAATTAGCAATGTACAATGTATGTCACTGTAATGTTACAAGCCAAAATAAACCCTCTTTAATCATTAACATCAATGCCTTATGCTGTAACTATATTCACCATTTTGCTTAAATAATTATAGTCTACCAGTTTCAGCTAAACTTTCTATATCAACACATCCCTAATAGTCATTAATCATTGCAAATTCCTTTTTATCTCGCCTAGCTTCATGTGGCCATCAGCAAAACCGCCGCTAAAGTGGTGATCGACTGCAAAACGGTCGGAGAGAAATCCATCAATGCCGCAGGTAACATCACCATTGATGGAGTGGAGGTTCTGGGACGCATGGTCCGCTCACGTGGAAGGAGAGAAAACTCGGCGCCGGTAAGAGCAAACACATTCAGCCTCAGTCTTGCCCAAGCCTAAAAGAATCACCCATTTAAGCCCATAACAGGACAAGCTTTTGTCTCATACAGACAAGTGAGGGAATGTTTCTGAGGAATCTTTGTTTGGAGTCTAATAATTATTAGAGATGGTTGAAACTTCGAAGCTTGAAGGCACAAACGTCCTCTCAGATTCACTCGTATAATTATTAGGATGTGGAATTCAAAGCATGGGCACTCAGTTCAAGATAGAAAATACAGACTTTATGCCTTTTGGTTTTTCCATCAGAATGTGTGGATCATTATGTGTAATTGTGTAGGAGTGCGTCTGATTTTATTCTCCTTCGAGGATGCCGGCACAACTGATGAGACTAATTGTCTTTGTAATTATGCTGGTGGGGGTTGTAATGTGAGTTTGTGGAGTAAAAGTTTAAAAACTATTAGAATCAGTCATTCAGCCCAAACAAATAACCAGATGCATCTCAAGCGCGGCTGTTAGTAAATGGATGAAGTTTCTGCTTATTTAGATTTCATTCATTTGCAACAGTGAGCCCCATCATTTGTTTAGACTTCATACAATGGTTGTGTTGATACGATTTATATTGCATTCATTGCTAATTAAGAGATTACAGTTCAATAACCTTTATATATGCTCTGTTTGTGTGTGTTTTTATGATCCTGTCCACAGTTTCAGCTCCAGATGTTTGACATAGTCTGCAGTATATCATGGGCCAGTCGGGATAAGTGCTGTGAGCTCCCAGGCTTGGTAAGAGCGAACAAATGGTATATTATTCAATATATCCGTTTTATATGATCAGCAAACTGTACAAGCCACATTCTAATTAGCTTACGTTAATACTGCAGTTCTGTCAGCGGTGAAGCCCAAGGAATATCAGATATTTAACACCAAACCTCTTGAGCACGTGAAATTTTAAATATACAGAAGTACATAATACCAGCATCCCCATCGCTGAGGTTCACTTATAATTGATTATGAATGCATTCATTAGTGTTACTGTTGTTGATAAACATGCACTGACACTACAATGTTGGCTTATTTAAATAAAGACTTAAATAAGAGTTGATTAGAACCACTAGGCCAACTAGATTCAGGAATTTATCTTCTTTGCCAATAATCTGTTAAATTACATTAAACAACTGTTAAAAATGTCTTTTTTTACGTTTTTTTTAAACAATTTAACCGTATATTTTATTAAAGGGATAGTTCACCCAAAAAGTGATTCTTGGGTGAACTATCCTTTTAAGTGAAAACACCTGCTTCAACTTCCAAAATCTGCAACGAAAACTTTTTTCATATACAGTATATACATTTTGGGAGATGTAAAGAAGATACATTCAAGATCTGATCTGACTGTTCTTAAGTTCTGACTACGTTGTTGTTTATTTCAGTTTTGACTTGGAAATGAGTAAAGACTCCATTAAAAAGTAATGTTATGTTATTTAAATAACATTGAAGATCAAATCTTTAAAGTAAATCTTTTAATAAACAAATTAGTCTTCAAATGACTTAGCTATTTTTTTTAAACGATTACAATTACCATTATTAATGGTTTTATGTATGCCAGTATTGAAGACATCAGTATCGTCCTACATTTGATACCTCAGTGATATCACTTTTTTGTTCTTTTCCGGTCTCTTTTTGTCAGCTTATCCTGACAGAATGTTCTCCATGTAATCTCAAATCAGCCTTTCTGGCAATTGTCCCTAACTTTAAAGATCCATGACCACTCTACAAATAATTCAATTATGTTATCTTGAAGCAGACAAATAAACTTGGTCCTTCTTCGATAGGAAGAACAATATCTCCAGATCACTTGCTGTGTTTGTGCGCTTGCGAATTAACGACTTGGGGGAATTTCACAGACACCCATGGTTGACTTGGATAAATAAAGTTCTGTTGGATTCCTAGAGAGGAAATAAGCTGGTGTTTGAAATGTTGTATGACATGTTTTGTTTGTGCTTCCCTCAGAGAGTAGAAGAGGACTGTCCTGCCATGCCCCATGCCTGCACCTGTGCTCAGGACAGCAAAGGACCACCTGGACCCTCGGGACCACCGGTAAAACCATTACACACAACCTTAGAACAGTGGTACTAAACTAGATCACAGAGCGGCTACCAGGGAGATTTGTAACACTGGGTTGTAACATAATCAGTTTAACCAATTAGAAATTAGGCACAGGGGTGCCAGGGCCCCTGAGGTGACAGTTTTTGTAATTTTTTTGTCCAAAAATATATATTTTGAGATTTTATTGAAATTTATTGTCTGGTTTTAAAAATCTGTTAATGAATGTTATATTATAGAACTAGAATATAAATTGTAAGTGATTGACACAATCTATTTTCTATTAGTGTTGCATGTGAAAAAAATATCAAAATCTGAATTAGTTGTGCAAATGTCCATCCCAAAATTTCTCTAAAATCTAGCTCATTTTTTTAGCATAAAAGCTAGCTGACCGGGCTACTCTAGTTGACATTGCTCTCACACTCCAATATCAAGGCTAGCTGACATACTTTACCTGACAAACTCACTCTACCACTCTAGCATAAAAGCTAGCTGACAAACTTGCTATACTTTAGCATAAAAGCTAGCTGACATATTTCTGCTCACAAACTTGCTATAGCTTTTGTTTAACATAACAGCTTTTACATGTCAGTGATCATAGTCTTCCCACAACGGTAATGGTTCATGGCTTCTTCCTTGTGGGGATCGAACCAGAAAATGTATGCTTTTAGCTGAAGCCTTATGCACACAACACCTCTTTAGGGAAAAACACAAAACGTGTTAAGATGGCGCATAGAGCGATTAGAGATATAAAATGAAATGGAAAGACTATGTAAGATATTGAGAAAAAGACCCTGCATTAGATTGCTCAATTCAACCCGTGCTTCAGGTTGAACTCAATATGGCGGGAACAAATAAATGAGCTCATTTGGAAGGCAGCATCGTATGCACCCTGAGGGAAAATGTATTTCTGAGGCCTCGAAAAGGCCATGGTTTATAAACAGCAGTTCTTTTGAGAAAGTCATTACGAAGAGATCGATTTATCAAAACCGATTAGTCCGCTCCTGTCCTGTCTGCGTTTATAGATTCCTTCATCCATACAAGCCCATTTCCATGACCAAGAGCTGGTTGCAAGGAAAACGATTGCATTTCAGTTTTGTATATATTATTCTTGCATCTTGATATTAATATTACTGTCATGTGTTCTGAAGCCTTTCCTATGATTACAAGTCCTGTTAAATCACATGTATCTCTCAAATTAATATTAATGCTGTATTCTCGGCTTACATCGTCACCAGCAGGTTTTGTTAAGTGTGTTTTGAGCAGGCTCATGAATCAAATCCGTGATAAGAGCTACCTTATTGCTGCAGTTGCCACTGGGGATGCAATTAAAGTAAACACAGGAAGAGGAAGACGTGCAAACAGGGTTAAATTACTCGTGGTTGCCTGCAGCAGTGAGGGCAAGAGTTTATGAGGGTCATATGCAGGTGGAATATTGTTTGAACCAGGTCAAGGATACTCTCTACTGAACTACAGGCAGATTCCATTTCACTGATATTTTGAGCTATACAATTTTAGTTTTAGTTTGGTTTAATAAATAGACAGTAGCTGTGGACCAAAACCTTATGGACTGCCTACTGTAACATAGTCCATTGAAGACGAGTTGAACTGAATTCATGTGCAGTTTGTTGAAAACGTGAACAGATACAAAAGACGTGACGTAAACCTGGACTTGACTTGACAAACTCACCAAACTGCGGGTTATATGAACAATACAAGAGAACAATGGGAACATGAGGGCTATATACATATGGACTAATCACTAAACAAGGAACACCTGAACACATTGATAAAGACAATAAACCAATAGGCTTGTTCGACTTGAACCGGTGCTGCACAGACCGATCGGTGAATGACATCAAAATACCGGCTCCGTATGCTTTTCAATCACTCTCGCGGTACTTTGATGTCATAAACCGATCGGTCTGAGCAGCGCCGGTTCATGTAGAACAAGCCTATTGACAACATAGGACACATGACAAGAGGAGCACATGGCAGGATCACATGACAAAAGGGGAGTACACGACAAACCCAGGAACATGACAATGGGAAAGCTTCAAAATAGAGGATATGAAACATGAACATGAAACAAGACACAAAACCAAACGTGACACCTACATGCCATGGGGGACATAAAAAAAATATCAATAAAAAGGTGTGAAGGCAGTTCCGAAAGATAGGGATCTCAAATAGGTAGTTCACCCATAAATTACAATTATGTTGTCATTTACTCACCCTCATGTCATTTAAAACCTGTAATATATACTTTCCTTTGAGTTTCCTCCATACAATGAAAGTCAATGGGGTCCAATGCTGTTTAAGCCACCTCTGACTTTCATTGTATAAAACATTTGAAAATAAATGTAAAGTTTGCTGAGCCCCCCTAGTGGAGCCTGGCCCCTTGGTTGAGAACATAGACAGTAAAAAAAAAGATGGACGACGCACCCTTCGCTCTCTTCCTTTGGTGAGAACTGAAGCCGCCACTGTCACGATTTGGCGCTGGCATCTTGGGACTTTTAGGACTCGGGACCAGACCTGCGCAGTAGTGGGCAGGAAGTAAAGCCGCGAAATCAACGTCCCGCCCTCACTCTCGCAGAATGCACTCTCCCTGCACTTTTTTAAGTGGCCTATGTCTGCTCCGTTCTGCTCCAATTTCGATGTCTGTTGATTGCAATACGACAAGAGGCTTGTTCAAATAAAGTAAATACTATCTCGTCAGTCCTCCGTAGATACCGAAAAAAAGTTTGTTGGTGCTTCAGTGACTACTTCGCTCAGAGAACCTGTCAATCGCAACTGTCAATCATGATTTTACACCACCGTTTTTATAGCATCACGTAACTAACTAAAAACAAAATTATTTTAAAAACAGACACTTGAACTTATATCAGCGTGATAAAAACGACAGCAAATTACAGAAACCACCTTTGAAAAAAAGATATTTGAAGTGTAATTTAATTGTTTATTAATTTATTATTTATTTAATTGTTGGTCTCACGTCCCGTTGAATAACATGGGGAGGCGGGGTTTATGTTTATGACCTATACTAGGACCAGCCACCGGGGGGCGATCGAGACGTTTTGGCTTCACTTTTCAGGGCTTGTACGGCACGCTTGGTTGAGAACCACTGTATTAGAGTATTGTGCTGTTACCTTAGCAACATACTAACATCAAACTCTGTTGAAATCAATTGCTAGTTGAGTTTCATTTGTGGTGATCCATAATAGTTAGCACACTGCCTATGTAGGCATCAAGGCAGCTCACTATGCTTTGGAACAGAGCTAGAGACATTAAAAGAGCTCTGGTCATTAAAACAATGTATTTGCTTATTCAGACTCTTTCAATTTGTGTTTATCTAATTGTGTGTGTCTGACTCCCAGGGCGGTCCTGGTATCAGAGGTTCAAGAGGAGATCGGGGGGAGCCAGGCTTGACGGTAAAGTACACATACAGTATGCTTCCACAGTATCCCATATGCAGGGCCACCCAGAGTTGTCATGATTTGCCAAATAGACAACAGCTCAAAATGTGAAAATACACACAATGCATGTGCCTCCATGTTGTTTTTGGAAGGTGCGAAGCGAGTAAATCTCGCTCTCTCGCTCAGATTTTTCGAAGAGCTTGCTTTGTTTATTTGTATCTCTTCGTCCAGCTGTAGTTTCCTTTACAGTAATGCCCCTCCAGATGTGTGTGTGTCCATGCACAGAATGCATAATACTAGTCCAAATAACGCCATGCTGGGACAGACATCATTTCATTTCACGCTCCAAAGTTTTATGTAAACTTGGTCTAAATGGCGAACGATAAAAAGTTTGTCACAAGCTAGACTGTGACAAGTGTCTTTTGCTCCCTTGATTATTGCATTCCTGATGGAGAAGGAGACTGCAGGGCATTCACACTTTGTTTCAGCAGCCCGGCTGGTGGTAGGCCTGAAACATTACGTAATTCTATTGAGGAAAATAAACCCGGCAATGAAACCATGATGATTTTATAATGAAGTTATGTTTAACTTCAGATAACGTCCAAACTTTATGTTCAAGGGGCCTCAAGGGCCACCTGGTGAGATCGGACCTTCAGGACCGCAGGGCCCACCGGGCCCTCAGGGGCCAAATGGACTGTCCATTCAGGGGGCACCGGTAAGTATTCTGGGTCCTTCATTTCTTCTGAATACTTGGATTGTTGCACAGAGTTTGTTTCATCTTTATTTTCATTTTGCCTTTTTTCTTTTTCAATTCCTTTCTCTACAGGGGGCTCCAGGAGAGAAAGGAGAAAAGGGGGAAATAGGTCTGCCAGGTCCTCAGGTACGGAAAAAAAATATATCGCCCGCATGTCTCATCAGCGCTCACGACAGATTTATAACACCCACACAGTCTCTCGTTAGCTAACCCCATCCCCTCCGTTACAGAGTTATAATTATCACTGTGCCACGAGTGTCTGCGTATGTGTAGCTCATCATCACTGATAAGTCGTGCATGTGTGTGTCTGTATGTGCAGCTAATCTTGAATTTAAGAAAATTGGCTCACAGAAAAGAGAACATACAAATATAGATAATGTCCTTCAGTTGGCTGCCTAATAGAATCAGCTAGTGTCTTTATGAATTACTCAACTCTCCTGAACTCAGCCTGGAAACTTGCTTGTTAGCGCAAGAAGCCTGCTAGGGAGAAGTGTTGGAACTGAGATACGCTTCTGTGAAATAATCACAAACATTTGAAGCCGGCAGGAGGAAATATATGATTTATTAGAAATGACTTTTGGAATTTCTCATCTTCAGAATATAAAACAAATATTATTTGATCAGTTTTCAACTGACAATTTGGCTGTAACTGTGTAGCGGATTGTGTAGCACTAACCAAGTTTTAACTCGTTACTGTTTTTAATAGCAAGAATTTCATTAAAAAAGCTAAATTTTTGAGCAAAAAAAATAAGAAAATTGCTTTTTTTTTACTACATCCAGATCAGATTCAGAAAAATTATCAAAACATGGATGAGGTAGATCGAGTCCATCAACACCACCTCAGATTGCACAGTCCTGTACTATTTCCTGGGTCGACATTTCATTCGATAACGCTGTTTAATGTTGATGATCGGATTATTATTTTTTTCATATGCATCTGCTAACATATACTTTTGCTTGTTTCTGCTTCTTCTTAACATGTCTTCTGATCTGAAGATTCAGTACTCTTTCAGAAGATGTGTCAGAGCGCCACCTACTATATAACAGTGAAAACACGGAAAACCGTACATTTCCGTCAATGGCAGGAAAGGGTTGTCTCATAAATTACGAAAATTTCCGTCAATGGCGGGGAAAGAGTTAATCAACTATGATTCATTTCTTGGTCATTTTAAAGGTGTATCCCCAGATTCCCTGCAACTTCATGAATTTAGTTTGTTTTTTATATTTAATTTTATAAATAATTTTCAATATTATTATAGTATTGGTTTCTTGTTGATTGTCCCAAAATGTAAGGTAATATGCTGTTCCATGTGACTTTAACTGGGAAACATTTGTGCAAACATCAAATGGGACTTGTAGAGTTTACATTTATAATTTACACTACTGTTCAAAAGTCTGGCATGCATGAATTTGACACATTTGATATGTGACATTTTTTATGTTACAACAGATTTCTGTTTCAAACAATTGGTTCTTTTGCTGAGACTTCTTTTAAAAACATTATAAAATCCTACCGACCAACTTTTGAAAGGTTGTGTACATTGTAGAACCAAACTAGGGTTGAATTTTTCATTTAGAGTGATAGTTCTCAAAAACGAGTACTTGAGTACTCGGGGGGTGTGTGGGGCAGGCATGTCCATCATTGAGATAATGAAAATATTTTAATTAAAACATAACTTGAGTACTCGTGCATATCCCCAAACCAAACCTAGACAAGTGACTCTACCTACTCATTCCAATCCACTACACACTACTGCCTAATCATAAGTGTTTGACAACTGTCAATTGACAATCTTATTTTAGGGAGAGACTAATGTGCCTAAACTCAAAAGACAGGCAGGATGGAATTCATATCTTTGCCTCAAGCAGATGTCTTAGACTTTTATGCTTCCAAGCCTCTTTCAGAAGCTTGTTAAAATTCACCCTCTCCTGCGACAAGTGCTGGTGTTTAGTTTTCTGCTGAAAGTGTCACCAAAAGGCTTCTAAAACATTCACAGTGACAGTTCCATTTGTTGACGAATGACTGTTTGATGTGAAGCCAATGACAACCACTCAAGAAAAATCCCCTGGAGTTCTCTAGTCTATAGGGTGATGAAAAGAACATCCTGGCTTTTCCAGTGGTCAAAGTACACACACATATGTTCCTCAGCCCTCCAGTATAGACGTCTTGGCTTGAGATGGATAGCCTCCTTTAAGCAGAGGGGCCATCCACACCCTCGCTTCCATTAGCACCAGGTATTGAGTTCTTTCAGAGTTATGTTGGCAGTGAGGAGGAAGTGGTCTTTGCCGTACTGCAGAAGAGACGCTGAGTTCTCACTCAGGGCTAATCTATCCTGTCAGCCTGTGAATTATATTTATTGGCTGCTGGTTTCCAGTCCTCCATATCATGCGCCGCATCTTCTCCTCAGTCTGCCTCTGCCGCTGGCACTGAGAGCCCAGTATAAAATACTGTTAGGAATGCCCTCACACACAGTTTCAGAATTACGAGTCCACTCGTGATAAACCGAAGCCCATTTTAGCCTTTGCGACAGTGAGTGTGTGGTGCTGATATATGGGGTGGTGTTGAGTTGAATGTCTTGAATTTGTAATATTGCAGCTGAAGCGATGAAATACTGTATCATTATGAAGCGGAAGGCTGTGAGACGAGCAGGCGTTTTCAGTTCATACTCTATAGGAGCTGAGCAGCTGGGGATTGTGGGATTGTTAAAAAAGTGATGCAAGTGAAGCAGAGAAACGCTCAACTGATAGATTGAAAATCCCATGGCACATTTCAAAATGTGTCATAATGCAGATTTTTTTTTTGGGGGGGGGGGGGGGGGGGGTTATTGATTTAAATGACTATTTCACCTTTGGAAATTTCATTTCATTCTTATGAATTTTCATTTCATTCTTATTTCACCTTTGGACCACAAAAGAAGGTATTTTGAAGAATCTTTCATCATGTTTTATTCTTTCATGTTTTTATCTGTACTATGAAAGTCAATGGGGGCCAAACCAACGCTGGACCTTTTTTCAAAATATCTTCTTTTGTGTTCCACAAGAGTTCACAGTCTTTTGGTTTCCAACACAGATCTTCAAGGACAGTCTATGTTATTTTGTTCTAAGATATCATAGCAGAGCAGCTCTTCAAATCGCAATGACTCAGACCACACAAACTGTCCTCACTTTCGATTACCTCCTCAACTCTGAGATTGAGCACTTAGATAATGTCAATATAGCCGGTGAGAATGGAAGGCATTCTGTGTATGGTGACAGCCACGTGAAACAACAGGGCCGGACATTTATTACTCAGCAAAGGCCAAACATTTTGTGAACATCTATTTCCATCATTGATTAAGATGTCTTGTTTAATTTACTTTCAGGGTGTACCAGGTGCCAGTGGAGGACCAGGCCGAGATGGACCTCCAGGACAAAGAGTAAGCAACTTTTGTAACTTGTTTCAAACTATACTGTATGATGTTGACATTTATTTTTGTACAATTACAAATGATTTTGTGTGATACTCCAGCCTGGTCTCATTGCTAATACGTAGTTAATTAATATGTAGCATTTACAGGTACAGAACATACATTTTTGTTCTTGCAAAAATGTCCAAATGATGATGTGTTGCAGTCACATCCTCTCTGACGGCCGGTATATAATAGTTTTGTATGAGTTACAGAGCAGAATTTAAGTTATTAATAGCTGAAAATCTGATCCCGATCCACTGCGACGCATTTCTCATTCATACGCACATCACCCAAAACACGGCATGTCACAATCTGTGATGAAGCAAGCGGGAGCCAATGAGCAATCTGTGATACCACTGGCGTAAAAAATGTCATAAAGCTTCCTGAAGCGGCAATTTTTACATGCATAATGAGTGCGAAATTTGACTTTTACCGTCGCTGCTGAGAATAGAGATGAAGGAGATCACTGAATAAAGGCTTGAATTTGGGTCTGTTCCTCACAATCACAAGACGCAATGTAATATTTTAAAGAAATGACGCCACAAGCACATTTTTCCAGTGAGCCTGGGTTGCGTATGTAAGTGGTACTTCAAACTCCAATTGTTCCACTAAAAGGAAAATGTCTACGGAATTTAAATTAAATTGCGTTAAAAAAATGTTATATTTGCGTTAATGCATTCATTTTTAGAGCACAATTTTGTTTAACAATTAATGCATGATTAACTCTTTAATGCACCAGTAATACAAATGTTAACTTTGATGGACCAAGTGATATTAAGTAAACACACTTCTCAGTCCTGCCGTGTAATAAAGCTTGTGTGTTCTTGTGTGTCTGAGCAGATCTGATTACGCTGGAAGAGCCCCGACTCACAGATTCAATTTACAGGACTGCTAGTCAATAACACCACAACCTGAACTAATCAGATCTGTCCCGCTAGACTGTCATAATAAACGCTGAACGTGTTTGTTTTCATTATTGATTTTGTAGCTCGCCTCCACACCAAATGAAGCAACTTGTGAACAAAGCCTTATTTGATATTACGGAACCACACCTGTGATTTTCAGTTTCTTGAGGTGATTTTTTGGTATGAGCCCACGTGCAACACGTGAAATATAATTGCATTCTCTTAGTCTGGGTGTTTTGAGCTGCATGTGTCGTCACAGATAAAGAGGTGTTTAAACTTTAATATGGCCATTTCTAGAAGAAAGGAATAGTAGTCTATACAGATTAAACGCCACTGGAGACTTAACAAAAGGAACACTAGACTCATTCTGTGAACTGTAATGAAAAATATGCATGAGGTGGTTATTCTATTACCATTCCCAAAGCTGTGTAGTGTAATTAAATGTTAATGTCTTGGTGAGACAGCGCAAGTTCGCCATCTCTGTTTAGTAATGAGCAGCATGAGTGGAAATGTTTGAATAAATCTGTCAGTTTGCATTGGAAAAGAAAAACAAGCAGCTCAAATGGAGGTGTTCAGACCACACGGCTGCTTACTGAGCTGATTTAAAGCAGGTTGAGGGATAAATCTGCTGTGGTTTCATTCACAGTAACTCACTATGACAGTTTAACAAAGAAAGCAGATGTTTGGCTTTGAACTTATGATAATCTCTAAAAAGAACATTTGTAAAGAATCTTAGTATTGTTCCAAGGTTAACTAATGAGTTGTCTTATCTGGAAGTGGCACACAATGAAGTACTGAATAAATTATTTGATACTTATGGGATTTTCACCTACAAATGGACTTCATGGAGACACTAGAACAACTGTACAATGCATTGTACAAAAAGATGAACTTTCTTGTTTGACATCAGGTTGTGTGTGTGTGTTCTGGCTGTGGCTTGGCAATATATTGCATATGGCATATGATTTTGCTGGCAATATAAAATGAAGCAACACTGTGACTGTCACTCAGATGTTTCAATAACATCTCTGATATATATGCAGAAAAAGAGTTTGAGTTAATAAGTTTGATTAATTTCTGAGAATCGAATTAAAGTATATCGTTATATTGGAGAATATAGATGAAAATGATTACATTTTTTATTGTGTTCATTTGGCGAAAAACTGTTAAAAACATGCCTTGATTATTTTTTAACTAGATTTGTTTCTTTTTCATTTTATCTAAATTAAAATATTTGTTGAATACAGAATCGTTCAAACATTTGCAGTCAGTAGTAGTACACACACACACACACACACACACACACACACACACACAGACAGATAGACAGACGGACTGATAGATAGATAGACAGACAGACGGACGATAGACAGACATACAGAGACAGACAGACAGATAAACAGACAGACGACAGACAGACAGACAGACTGATATACAGACAGACAGACGATAGACAGACAGACAGACAATAGACAGACAGACAGACAGACAGACAGACAGACAGACGATAGATAGATAGATAGATAGATAGATAGATAGATAGATAGATAGATAGATAGATAGATAGATAGATAGAGATATATAGATAGACAGACAGACGATAAACAAACAGACAGATAGACAGACAGACGATAGACAGACGATAGACAGACATACAGAGACAGACAGACGATAGACAGACAGATAAACAGACAGAGAGACTGATATACAGACAGACGACAGACAGACAATAGACAGACAGACAGACTGACAGACAGACAGACAGACGATAGACTGACTGACGATAGATAGATAGATAGATAGACAGACAGACAGACGATAGACAGACAGACAGACAGACGATAGACAGACAGATAGACAGACAGACAGACAACAGACAGACAGACAGACAGACTGACTGACTAACTGACAGATGATAGATAGATTGATAGATAGATAGAGTTCAGAAATGTCACCGCTGCAGTGAATATTAGTGCCTCATTGGATATGAGCACTAAGCAAAGAGGTGTTTATACTGTAGCATGCTTCCATGACTCCATCTAGAGGGAGGCTCGTATCCACCTCAACAGAAAGAGAAAAACTTCTGTGACCTCCAGCACTCATATGGGACTGCAAATATTGCTTCAGGGCCAAAGCTGGGGTAGAATCATCACCACCTTTCGCCCCGCTAACAACGGCACTGTGTTATGTGCACCAGAACTGTGTTGTGTGCACCAGAAGGCTTTACACAAAGTGTGGTTCTCCAAAAGTATGCTGCACTTGAGGCATTTTAAATGTAACAATGTTTTTCCTTCCCTCCACTGGACTGTTTCCCAAATTCCCTGCTATTTAGGGCAATGAAGCATGTTGAGTGGAAGAACTTAGACTCAGTTGGATCATTGGCTTAAAAAAGAGCAGCCAGAACCGTATTATAATTTGTGCTGACAGATCTGACAGTAAGTTGTTGTTGTGGAGTCTCTATCCCCTACTGAGTTACTTTAGGTGCATCCCAGCATTCTACATTAAACAGTAGTACAATGGATCTTCAAGAGGAGTTCGTTCTACTCCTTCATTTCCACCTGTTCTGTTACTTTGCTGTTAGCGTTTGTGGATCTGGTCTTTTGCATTGGAATCGCTTGCTGTCGAACTGTTCCAAAAAAAGGTTCATGCCGTGAATGTACATAGGTCAGCCAGAGTTTAACACATGCTGTTCATTTAATGAGTTTTTGGCTGATTCAAACTGATTCAACTTGTGAGTTTGAGAGTCATTTGCTTGTGAATCAAAAGCTTGAAAGAAACAAAACAACAAAATAAGCTATTGGTTTACATTTAGCCACCTTAAATAAAACTTTGTTCCATTGTAAACTGGGCAAATATGTTATAAAGTATAGAAGGTAGACCTGCAGACTGACAGGTACCGGTTACTGTTCAACTGCAGGCTATAATGTTTTAGTGGGGGTTTTTTTGCATTACATTGCTGCTTTTAAATAGTTTTTCTGTATCAGGGTGCAATAAAGCATTATTTTTGACCTGTGAGCCACATTTTTCAGCCCCACGTTTTAAAAAAAAGGCATATCAAAGTTATTCAATTTTTAACTGATCATGTGCAGTTTTTCATTCCACTCCACTGCACTACATCTCGTGTTTTTAAAAGCAAAAAAAAAAGTTACGTGTGAACTGCGTTGAGAAACGGTTGAGAAACACTGCCATAATGTGTTATCATCATTTCCTTCTTATAGAAGGACATCTTTCCTTTAGATTTCCTTAAGAAGAATTGGGACCTCCAGGTTTTACTGTCCATAATCTGTGCTAAAAGAAGATGCTGTGCTGTATTTATATAGATTTTCGACATAATTTGTATTTTAAACATAACATAGTGATTATCAGAAATTCTTTCTTTTTAGGGTCTACTGGGTAAAGATGGACCCCAGGGACGACAGGGCCCTCCAGGCCCAATGGTATGTAACATGATCAAATCACTAGGGGTGCTAAACCACAGCACTGTAGAGTTTAGCTTCAACTCTAATGAAACGCACCTGATCCGGCTAATCAAGTCCTTCAGGCTTATTTGAAAACTACAGGTATGTGTATTAGGCTTGGAACTAAACTCTGCAGGACTGGGGCCCACCAGGAACTGACTTTTTCACACCTGCACTAGACTCTTTAAGTCTTTCTCATTAACTTTTTGTCTTCTCCATATCTCATTTTAGGGTAGCCCTGGTGCTCCTGGGGCTCCAGGATCAAGTGGACCACCAGGGCAACTTGGTGATCAGGGGCAACCTGTGAGTATTGCATTAAAGTCATGTTGAACAAACAGAATGTTGTAGACTGCTGGTCATGTCTTCAGGTTTCTTCAGCTTTCTGATATTATTCGGCTCAGTTAAATGTGGTTTTGTGGAGTTTAGTAGAAGGAACATTGAATTCTGGCAGACTGTCCTGCCACTGAGTCATTATCTTGAGAGTCAGATTCCAACATTATTCTCACTGAGGTACCAGACCACCAGACCAAAGATGAAAAGGAAGGGAGACCAGAATAATAAAAAAAAAAAAACAATATATGTCAACATAAAGTCAAACAAACTGGTCCTTTGGTATTCCAGTCAACTGATATTGAATATACTTGCTGAAACAGACCAGCATAATTGGTGACCAGTATGTTTTGGTGTCGGCGTGCGGGTGTTCTCATTAGGTTTAACCAGAAAGCCTTCTTTGGCAGGGCTCAACAATAAGGATGGCCAGCTGGTCTTGGGCCAGCGCAAGACGGTTCAGGCCACTTGACAGAACTTTCACCATGTCTGTGTTGCCTCCTTACATTCGGTCTTACATTTTGTTGATTTTGTACATCCCCCATTTTTTTGTTTTCTGTGCTGCAAGTCAGAATGTCAGTAATGTTTTTCATCGTATGCCATTATTTTATAGCTGTATATTTTCCAGCTTGTTCATGTTTTCTTTTTAAATATATATAAAAAAAATAAAAAATGTGTATATTTCAGTTATGACAACTCAGAATAGTTTTAGCACATTGGTATTATGTATTTGGTCTTGGCAGACTAGAATGGAAGTATGGGCTTGCTACTGCTATTAGATACACATACACGCTGCTGCTGCATGAATAGACATACAAATATCCCATTGCAGATTTAGACAGGTGGAGTTGGGGGAGGTGGAGGGTTTCAGAGGAAACCAGAAAAACTAACCAGCTTACAGCGAACACTGGATCAGACTATTTAAATTTTGAGCAAGCAATGTCATTGGCTGCAGAATCAGCAGAGGACAATAAACTTGTGCCATTGAAAAAACAATGTGATTGGATTTAAAAGACCTATCAGCCTTTGCCATCTACAGTTTTATGACTGAACTAGATATATGAAAGAAAGAAATGTACAAAAAACTAAAAATATTTCTTGCAACAAATATAAAAATACTTTGCTAAAAGCATTTTTTTTGTGTTTTCTGGTGTGGACAGTAAAAATGTTTGCAGGACCAGCAGGAAAATTCTATACTGTTGAGCTCTGCCTTGGTGAACCATATGTGCCAGAAAGACATCCTGGTTTGCCAAACAAGATTCCTTGGTGAAAAGAATTATTATGATGGCCCTCCATCTAGAGTAGGGGTGTCCAATTCCACTCATGTAGGGCCAATGGGTTTAGCTTCAACCTGCCCCAACACAAAGTTTCTAGCAGTCATATATCAAATATTGATTAGCTAAATTTTGCAGGATAGTAGCCCTCCAGAGGTAGGATCGGACACCCAACCTGCACTAACCAGCATGGACTAGCCTGATCTTTTCAGCAGGGGGAATTTCCCTTTGACAGACCATAGGTTTAAAAGCTAGAAATTGATCTACAGTATTTATCATGATTTAATTTATTTATGAATGCTGGAGCGGACAGCTCCACATGAGATACTGTATATCCTACAGACTGGTAGAGTCTGGACTGTGAAGTGCTTATTGAAAAATGTACACCATATACAGTCTGACCGGTTAGAGCGAGAGAGAGAGGGACCTAAAAAACCTCAGGTATTGTTTACACGGAGCCTCTGACTGAAATGTCTATTTCTCATTTGTATGTTAGAAGCACATGAGGGATTCAGTGATCTGAGTTAGCATCAGTCTCTATTAGTTTCCTGCTGAGTGACACCTGTATTAATGTTGGAGCTCTGTTACCTTGCATTTGTTCTAATAGATTTGTAAAGTAGAACCATATGCTTCACGGCAGGCTTGAGGAACATGTGCAGAGCTCGAATGCAGCGTGGCCTCTCAACACTGATTTGAAACCTGTACATCTTTCCCTTTATAAGCCCTGGAAGAGAGATTGTCATGCAGATGACAGGTTTATGATCAATTGTAACCCAGTTTATAGTAGAGCAGGGCTTTGTTAATTCTACTACAATAGAGATATAGAGCCATAACCTCTTGCTCTGATGTGTGAAATTACATGCAGTACTTATAAACTATGATCATATTCTCACACATTCTGGCACAAATGTAACATATACTCATGGTGAGTGTATATGCACCCCAGAGCTTCCAGTGAGGGTTACATCTCATTTTTACCCAGATGTTATGATATCAGAATTGTTTAGCAGCCACGGCGCTCTGGCCACGAACCCCGGTCTGTTTTCCAACACATTAGGTCAGCGATGCATCCATTTTATGCCTTTGGCTCCGTGATCAATTTGGTCCGCTCTCACATTCAAATCTCCCTCTCCAAAAACAGTAATTAATGTCTTTGTGTTTCTTCTGTCGGTTTCTTCGCCGATCGGTGACTCGCCAAGAATTCAGAAATGTTTGTCTTCACTCTCGTTTTCTCTTTTTGCAGGGAACTCCCGGCACCAAAGGCGAGCGAGGAGAGAGAGTGAGTCTCCTAAACTGTCTGCATCTAAACTGTCTTGGAGCTTAGATTGGGCTGGTGGCACGTGGCACTCATGATGGTGTTTTATCAGAGGCAGGATTAAGCATCTTGCTGACAGGCAGGCTTCTTGATAAAAATCACAGCAGCAGTGATGAATTATAGCTTCTTTATTCACACTCCCTCTATATGCATGGGGTTTTTAATTTAGCCGCTGCGGGAGCATTAAGTGTAGTACTGGTGCAGCTTAAGTTGTCTATCAAGCTTCACAGTAAGACTCGGTCCAGAGCTTTCACACAACAACGTTTTTGTGTTTTTATTCTGATTTCTTCACTGCTGTGGTACCGTCCGCCACACAAAGGGCGTGTGAAGAGTGTTAAATTGGGTGAATTAAACACCCACGTTGTACAGGCTATTAGCCTCCCTGTAAAGCAGCTAAAGCAAATTTGTGTGTTGTTTTTTTTGTCACAGCAGCTTGTGTCTTAATCCAGGCTGAATGCTTGTTTTTTAGGTGTTAATACTGATGCTAGTGGGTTGGAAAATTCATTAGCACACAGAAGAGTATGGTCAAAATAGTATTTTTAAAAAATTATTATTATTTTTTATTATCATTATTTCCTGTAGTTTGGCATACAGCAAACATGGTTGCTCATTCTAATAATTGCATCAGTAATCTGTTTAAAATAATACTCTTTAATATCAAATTTTTTTTTTTTTTGCAATTTGCAATTTACCATGTTTTGTCTGCTTGTTTAGTTTTTTTTTTTAAGTACAGCAACTAAAGCATAATTATAAGAGAGAGCAATACACGGGTTTCTGTGCAACGTCATCACGTAGATGCGCGCGCATCTAAGAGGCAGAAAGCAACAGTCTTTACGGCTATATCTAGCAGAAGCAGAGATGACGCGGAGCTGTTGTGCTGTAAACTAACCTAAATGCATAGGGTATGTCATGTTTTTATGATTCGCAAACTTAGTTGGACAATTTCATACTAGTCAACTAACTAACTTTTTACATAATGTTATATTAATATGCAAATGAAACACAAGCAAACAGATTCAACTCTGAAATTGCAGTTTATTATTGAGTCAACAAGAATTTACAAACAATGCGAAATCTACGTTAATTACAATGTTCTTTTACAGAACTCGGCATAACATATAGCGGTCTTGCCTCTTGGATGCGCGCGCATCCGGTATTGTTTGTATACAAGAAACCTATGTATAGGAGTAATCAATATTTTTTTTTTTTATTAAACCCATATCCTCATATAAATTATTTTGCTTATGCACAAATCATTGCTTATGAAATAATTTTCATTAAAGCATTAATTAATTTGGCTTAGAAATAGGCCAATAAAAAAAGTATCCACTTGTATTCATCTGCCACTAATCTGAATGACCTATTGAAGAAACACTTTCGGTGTTGTTCTGAATCACAGAAACACTCTGAATCCAATCAAAATTCACCACCCTAAAGCTCATCCTCAGGAAACTGTCCAGACTTTGAGAGCAAATAAAATGTCTTGCCTTTTATTGATTGTCTCAATTTTTGCAGCTCTTTTTTTTTTGCAGCCAGCATAAAAGCCCCCCTGTAAAATCAGGCAAATCAGACTCTTTTTATATGTTCTTTGTTGTAGCTTTCCTAGTATGTAATGTAACTCTTGCCAATGGGTTAAAATGATTATAACATTTAACCTAAAATGACAGATATTCTGTGACTGTGTTAATCCCATGTTGTTTGTTTCTGAAGGGCGACATACAGTCTCAGGCCGCAGTCCGCGCCATAGCGCGACAAGTTTGTGAACAGCTGATTCAGAGTGAGTTGATCATTTGTATATTTTTGCTTGCTTATTTCTTGTTTAAATATCCTACACTATAATTTTTTGAAAGTAATTATTACTTTTAGTCAGGAGTGCATTAAATAAATCAAGTTACAGTCAAGATTTTTATATTGATCCGAAAGATTTTCATTTCAAATAAATGCTGTTTTTTAAAACTTTCTATTCATCAAAAATTTTGCAAAAACGTATCACTGTTTCCACAAAAATATTAAAGGTATGTAATATTAAAGGTGCAGTATGTAATATTGACAGCAAGCAGTTGAATTTAGTACTTCAATCCAAAAGGAATTGACAATGGAAGGAAATAAGCCTTACACTGTAAGTCAATGAGTTGATTTATTCGTGTTTTAATATGCCTAATAGGCTTTTTAGGCAGGGTAGAATCTGCGACCTCTCTGACCAAGTTCATTTGCTGGCTGGCTTTCATGGCTGCAATATGCTGTTTTTTTCTTCAGGCAACTGGCAACCCGGGGTGTCGAAATACTATTGGTTAAATTGGCAGTTGGCAGGATCACAGGGACCAAAACAAAACCACTAATTCTGACACGGAACACACATTTCTAAGTAGAGTAACTATGTAGCATTGTGTTTCGGAGAAAGAAGTATGTAAACTTAGCATAATTCCTAAATATCTGCAAACATATTGTAGTTTTTTTATGCTTTAGTACAGTCAAAAAAATGACATGCTGCACCTTTTCAATTTGGATAATAATAAGAAATGTCGCTCATTCTGCCAGTACATTAATTCAATTTTGTAATTATATTAAAATAGAAAACAGTTATTTTAAATTGTAATATTTCACAATATTCCGTTTTTTTTTCTGTGTTGTTGATTAAATAAATGCAGCCTTGGTGAGCAAAAGAAACTTCTTTGAAAAACATTCAAAAGTTTGAATGGTTGATATATAATTTTTTAGTGTATGTGAACAAGTATATTATATAACGCTATTCATTTGCCATATAGGAAGTCATGTGACTGCTGAACTACAAAGTGAATATTTTCTCCGCTAATTTCTTTTTCCTGTCTCCCCCTCAGGTCACTTGTCTCGCTACAACTCTGTCCTGAACCAGATTCCCAGTCAGTCTGTTTCAGTACGGACAGTACAAGGTCCACCGGGTGAGGCTGGTCGGCCGGGGTCCCCGGGGCCACAGGGAGAGCAGGGTCCTCCTGGCAGACCAGGATTCCCTGGAGCCAGTGGGCATAATGGCCGCCCAGGAGAGAGAGGTAAAAAAAAAATCCATTTGAAATAACCTACTGCATTGATAGATACTGTGAACTGCTGATACAGTATACAATAGGACGTGAATTACATAGGACGTGCATGGATTTGTAGGCATTTAATTGTTTGGTAAAAAGGCTGAAACAGAATTTTTGAAGATAAAATTGTAAATAATAGTTTGTAAATCCTTGCAAATAATAGCAAATTTTAGAATATTAGATGCATAAACAAAATGCACAATTTATCCGGGATTACTATAAAAATCTAGTTTGAAGAATGATTACTTATTGGTCCTCAAGAGAAATGTTGCCCCTGCATCTTAAGGAAGCAGTGGTCTTGAAGCTATAATAATATTGACCAAATAGCATGACCTCAGTGACCCCGTCCGTATCCGATTAAGTCCCATTTCTCATAAACAACTTTTTCCTACACAACCTGTGATCATAAACAATATGTAAACTACTGTCTTTTTATGCGCACTGTTAGCAAGACAAAAACAACTACTTCAAAGATACTACAAAACACACTCTCTTTAGTATTTAACAGTTGAATTGCCCTTAAGCAACCAA
This sequence comes from Phoxinus phoxinus, assembly GCF_949152265.1. Lineage (NCBI taxonomy): Eukaryota > Metazoa > Chordata > Actinopteri > Cypriniformes > Leuciscidae > Phoxinus > Phoxinus phoxinus. The sequence goes on along the minus strand of NC_136885.1, from coordinate 16,206,019 downwards.
AAGTCCTAAAAACTGCACTGAAAAAAGAAAAACTATTGTGTTGTTTATTTAAAGTGCTTTTTTAAATCGGTAAGGTTTGAACCATAAATGTGTTTTGAGGGGGGAAAAAAACCTAAACAATGTGGCTGTAATAAAGTTACAAAGTGTCTGTGTGTGTGTGAGAGTATATATATATACTACTGATCAACTCTTTCTGCGTCTTTGCCTTAGCAGACTCTTCGCTGCTGCAGGTGCCCACAACACACACACACACACACACACACACACACACACACACACACACACACACACACACACACACACACACACACACACACACACACACACACACACACAGTTTTTCATTTCTATCCTTGTGAGGACATTCCATAGGCGTAATGGTTTTTATACTGTACAAACTGTATATTCTATCCCCTTACACTGCCCCTATCCCTAAACCTACCCATCACAGGAGACATTCTGCATTTTTACATTTTCAAAAATATATAATTTAGTATGTATATTAACCCATTCCCCTCATGGGGACCGCTGGCTGGTCCCCACAATGGAGGTGATCTCAGGTTTTACTATCCTTGTGGGGACATTCGATTCCCACAATGTATAATAAACCAAGCCACACACACACACACACACACACACACACACACACACACACACACACACACACACACACACACACGTCAGCAATAAAATAAATTTAAAAAAGCATTAAAATCAAATGCTTACAACATGCGTGCAAATGTATTCTACCTCCTTGAATAACACAATTTGCATTAGATCTACATGACCCCCTTGCCTAAAGCAACTCTTTACCACAGTGCTTCTCCTGTCAGCAAATAAGGACTGCTCTGACACGGCCTGTGGTTTCAACATGAGAAATGTCACCATCATTACTGCTTCTTCTCTCTGATCTCCACACACATTCAGTCAGATATCAAACAGAAACATGCAGAGCATGGATATGATGCATTCTGGCCGGGCAAAACAGATCTGCTAATGTAATGAGGGATATTTGTCTGTTTATGTTAACATGGAGCCTAATGAGGAATCCCATTTAGAGGTTCTCTTGTAGATTGTCAGTCTTGCTCAGAAAAACCTTAGAGAAAAAAAAAAAACATCTGTTTCAGGAGGTCTTGTTAGCAGTTCATTCATTTTAAAGGTGATTTTCCCACTGTATTGCTGTTTTCATTACCAATGTCAACTTCTGATAGATAGATAGATAGATAGATAGATAGATAGATAGATAGATAGATAGATAGATAGATCTGGGGCCCTATTCTAACGATCTAAAACGGAAGTATCAAATGCAAAACGCAAGTAACTTTGTGGATGGATCTCGGGCACTGTTGCTATTATACCGGCGGGATAAATGACTCTTGCGCCCGACGCAAATCTACAATGGGTTGGTCTGAAGTAGCTACATTACTCATAGGTGTGGTTTGGGCGTAACGTGCAATAAACCAATCAGAGCGCCATCTCACGTTCCCTTTAAGAGCAGGCGCGCTTGTTCCATGGCAGATTGCTATTATAATGGCGGATTTGCCAGGCGCGCAACTTACATGATGGTAAAGGTGATTTTGCAGTCTTCAGAATTTTGTTTCCTGGTTCTTGACGGACAACCCACTTTGTCAGATGTCCTTATATGTGTCTTGCCACTATTTATCAAACAGGTTTTATCTGTCATTACTACAATTAGCCTGAATAATTTGGGTAAATGTGTAAGCTAGTTTTATTTTTTTTCACATCTTCATCACAATGAATCTTAATGAACACCACAATGATTTCTCTCGTGTGGTAATATTTTTCCTTGTAATTATGTATGGTTTGCAAAAATGGTAACTACTGCGTCTGTGTTGTTGAGAGAAGCAAAGTGTTTGCGCGATGTGCACACGCTACATCATGGCCAAGTATGCGCCCTTAAAATAGCATCTGAATAATGCGTCACTGACTTTAGACAAGGTTTATCCTGGTCTGTGGCGGAATTGTTTTCTAAAACTGCAAAATGGCACCAGGTTAGCACTGGAAAATTGCCTTTTCTATTTTCGTTGAACCGCCCTGGGAGCGCAAGTTCATTCCCTAATTTACCAACGTCTGTGGAGGGAAAAGTCCGCTGTGCGTCGGGTGCAAAATAGGAATGATACATGCGTCGGTGTACAAAGTCAATTGGGCTGGGTGCAAGATAGGGCCCCTGGTCTTTTATTTCTTTCCATATATTCTTCTAGGTGTGTGGAATAGGTTAAATCACATAGACAGAGGATACAGCTAGTTCAGATGGGTTTGCATGTTCTAACAGCTCTCCGTCTCTTTGTCTAGGTCTCTCAGGAGAAAAAGGAGAGAAGGGCAATCCAGGAGTAGGGACACAAGGCCCTCGTGGTCCTCAAGGACCCCCAGGTAAGAGACTGTTCAAATGTTACATTTAAGTCAAAATCAATGACTTCTTTGTCCTCAAGAAAATAGTAAAAATTATTTACAGTTCAGATTAGAAAAAAAGTAGAGCTCAGTCTACAGACTACAGTACTTTCCATTATTAAATGTCCTCTGTCAAAGAAAACACAAGCTTGCAAACTTTTAATAACCTCTGCACACATGTTGATCTGCTTTTGGTTCCTCTGATTCCTGTCTAGAATATCAAGCAGATATTGAAACAGTATTTGGGTCAGAGAGAAATGTTTTCATATTGATTTTAGCTGTATGGCTGGTCGGTAGGCTTTGAAGAATGCCAGCGACAGCTCTCTGTTAATTGTGCTTTGATCAATACTCTTCACAAATGAGATTCATTGAAGCACAATAGCTGTAAGAACTAGTGATATCGGAGAAGGATGTGGACTGGCAAAAGCTAAAAGTCGTATTTTGTGAGGAAGAAATCCAGACACACTATGGGTGTGGTTTTATGAGGGAGATATAAATGCCCAATGTTTTATCCCACTCAGGGCCTCCTGGAGAAGGTCGGACAGGAAGTCAGGGCCCACCAGGGAGACCTGGGATTCAAGGCACCTCAGGACGTCCAGGAACCCCTGGTAGCCCTGGTTCTGCTGGACCCCCCGGCTACTGCGATCAGAACTCATGCCTCGGGTACAACGTTGGAGGTAATCCTCTCATTCTCTTGTTCTTTCTCCCAAAAATTCCCTCTACCTGTCAAAGTTTCTCAATTTCATTCAAACCTTATTCTATCAGATACACCCAGTGGGTCTAATTCACTAATTGTGTTCAAGAGATCTTATGGGTGAAGAAAGGGTTCTCGGGTGAAATCCACCAGATTCACAATATTGGCATATGCACAAATTTGTTCTTATGTTGATGAATGCACATATGGAGCATGTATTAGCATAATACAGGCCCACATGCACTGACACACCAATATAAAAAAAAAACAGCTCCATATAATTCACTCTCCACTCCGCTCCCTGAATTAGAATTGAGGTAGCAAACATGATGTAGAATTGACATTTGAATTTAATTATAAGTAGAATAGATAGACAGGCAGACAGGCAGACAGACAGACAGACAGACAGACAGACAGGCAGACAGACAGACAGACAGACAGACAGACAGACAGACAGACAGACAGACAGATGATAGACAGACAGACAGACAGACGGTAGACAGACAGACTGAGACAGACAGACAGATGATAGACAGAGAGACAGATGATAGACAGACAGACAGACAGATGATAGACAGAGAGACAGATGATAGACAGACAGACAGACAGACAGATAGACAGACAGATAGACAGACAGATAGATAGATAGATAGATAGATAGATAGATAGATAGATAGATAGATAGATAGATAGATAGATAGATAGATAGATAGATAGATAGATAGATTTATTGAAATGAACGTTCTGTTAACGTTACTGGAAGAATGTTTGTTCATAACTTTGAGAGAACCTTGCTACAACATAGTAAAGTTCTAGGTATGTTCCCTGTTAGACAGACATTTAGGTTTTAAGCACAAATAGGTTCATATGCCCAGTTAGTGAATGAAACACGATGAAATTCACATTTAGTTATCAAGGTAGCCTACATCTGAAAGTCAATTCTAGAGTTAGCCTGGTAACATCGTCCCTGACGGGTCTTTATTGAGCTGTGGGCTTAAGATTGCTTCAGGCTTCACTGATTATAATCACCATAGAGAAAACTGACGAGCGAACATAACCCACCACTTCCATATTGTTATTCTCTGTGGTCTTTTGAAGTGCTTCGCACGTTCGCGCTTGAGATTGTATTTTCATAACTGCCTATGAATGGCAAACCCATTGCTTTAAAGAAGCTCGTGGTCTGACTCAGAGATTTTTGTCCTTATTAAACGGGCCCTTCCCAAACAGTTATTCTACTAATAAATTTCTCATGGAGTCTAAAAGCTATCAAAGTTTAAGAGCAAGCTGTGTGAGATTTCAGTATTTCAGTAAGCCATTTTAATATGGGAAAGGCTGGACGGAAATGGACAGCACTCTTCAAGTAATTGATTTATCAGATCCTAGCAAAGCTTTACTGAACGCCTCACAGATTATTGCAGTTTTGTATTATGAAAAAAAAAGAGCAAATTGTCTCTGGGGTTTCTGCCATGTAAGGCCATTAAATGACAGTGTAATATTCCACTCAATACATGAAATAATGCATCAACACTTTTAAGATCTATAAAGGTTATAGCTCTAAGCTTTCACAGTCAGCATAAAATCTTGCAACACAGCTTAATAGTATTGCAAATTGCTCTGTAACTTATTCGGCCCTCATTTTCTGGGATAATACTTCATTTCTAATGAGAGAATGTAAGTTTTATGTGTATTGACCAGGTTTTAATGCCTTATTGAGAATCCTTGACTCTCCTTCTGAAATGCCAGTATGTAAAGATTACAGTATGAGTGAGTCTGGCTGTTGAGGTGTTGCTGAAAGCTTCATGTGGGTTACAGTACATCAGGCTCACACTTACCGCAATGTCTCTCTCCTCTTTTACCGGGGCGTCACGGTCTCAAACCTGCATGTGAAGGTCCAGAGCAGTATGAGAATGACTACTGAGAAACAGTAGAGAGCCACCTGCTCTTCTCCTCTCTCCCTTCATTTCTTCATCCCACCTCCTTCCATGGGCCAAAACCAAAGACTGTATCTGGGGAAGGTCTTTTCCACACAATCCAGAACATAAAATCCACCTCGAAAATCCCTACCTGGTTCCTCAACCCTTTAAACGTCACCACCATTAAAGCCCCGTGCTTTTTAACCCATCTGAGCATTGTGCAAACCTCTATTTTACTTTGTTTTCAGACAAACAATGAGGCGTTTCTCCCAACTTTTCTTGCTTTAATGACCTCTTATTTTGTTTTATGGTCTATAATAACTGGGGAAATCCACCCGTTAGCATTCCTGTTTGTCTTCATGACCGCTGCTTGGCTGGCGCGGGACCCTTGGAAGTACATGATTTGAAATCTGCCATCTTTGCTCACGGGTGCTCAATTCTGCAGCCAGGTTTTTTTTAGCCAATCACCTGAGCCATAAAATTCCGTGACTAATTACTCTAGAGCTGCAGGAAAATTATGTCAAGATTACGCTGATTGGCCGATGGAAACACAAGTATGCGCTTTAAGAGCCTTCCGAAATTGATCAGCCACTCCACCTTATTTTGAAATGCTGAAGTACCGGTAAGCTATGTTCTGTGAATCTGTGAGACTCCCGATTTATTAGCCACTATGGGTAAATACATAAAAGACGTATTTACCCATGTAAATTTACCCTGTTTGTACTAAACAGCATGACGGACTGTTTTTGTACAACTAAAATAACTGGAAGCAGATAACACCGGAAATTCTTGCACATTCAAGTTCCTACTGGCTGCACCCGCAAAAATAAGGTGGATATTACAGTAGATGCTTTAATGAAATATTTGCATGCTGTCGGGAATATATCGACACTATATCGGCTAACTAAGCCATGCTAACCAGCTAAACCTCGACCCCTTGGTCTCTAAACTAAGCTAATCACAATAACTCCCTTCTTCCTTTCTGCTCTGACTTTGTGCCTTTTTCTCTTTGCCGTTTCCTTCTCTCTCTAACTCAACGCCTGCTCACTTGGTGGTGGTGACTGAAAAAGATGGCAACCGATCTAATTCCCCCATGTTCCCATAGTACAACAGTTACCCTCCAACCCCTACCAAAACTACGGCCCCGCCACCAACTACGACGACGAGGAGGATGACGAGGACCCTTACCGTGGCTACCGTGCCTACCCTCCTCAGTACCACCCTGACCCCCATGCCTCCAGGCTTGGCCCCGTCCACCCTGGTGACACGGTGGGGATGAGGTCACCTGGCGCACGTCGATTCTCCCGCAGCACGGCCGAAGAGGGGAGCATCGGTGAGTCGGAAGTACAAGCGAAGGCCAAATAGCCTGGGTGGCCAGCAAACCAACCGTCCACACACACTTTTCATCAGAATATCCTGCAGGATAGGACTGAGGGAAATCTGGAAAAAAAAGTGCCTGCTATATGCATCCTTATGTGGGGTGGTGTGTGGAGAAGATTAGAAAATGAAACTGTGCCGATATTCATTCAGTGACTTTTCTGTCTTTTGTGAGGCTGCATGTAGCCAATGAGATGAAAAAGCAAGTTCAAAGAAATCATGAAAAAATCTTAATGAGTATTTTGGTCTTGATGTCCTGTAAAATATCAAAACATTCTTTAAAAGAAGAGATGCATTAGCGTGAAGCAAAATTGTGTTAGATAATACATTTATTAATAATTAATATATACATTCCACACTGCATTTGGATTTTTTGTTCCAGGTTTAAAGCATTCTTAAAGATGTCATGATAAAAATACACTCTGAAATCAAGTATTACTATTTTCCACAATATTGCTCATTACATAAATGTAGCTTTTTTTTAAAAGGATGTTTACTGATATTATTGGAAATCAACAAAAAGGATTATTGCAGCGCAGTGGTTTTGAATTGTGTAGTCCATAACTTTTGTAAATGATAATGGGGGTGTCTGTACAGTTTGTGTATTTTTCAAAGTGCATATTAGTGATCTGCTATATTACAAATTTCACAAATGTTTACAGCATTTTGCAGTTATCTGGAACTGGCTGTTTAAGTTATTTTATTTAGAGAAGAAAATACCTCCGTTGATGCTTTTGATGTTCTTATCACTAGCGGTCATTTATGAAAAGCTGAGTTCTTAATCACGCTTATTAATGAACCAAACATAATCTCCTCATTTTCCATTGGTCCGTCACAGCAACACCACACTATTTGTCTTGGTCGTAATTGTATTATCACACATTTATGTGAACTTCCTTTACATGTGGTCTTGTAAGACGAAGTGTCATGCAGCTCTCAAACTGTTTTTCTATAAAAGAAGAGCTCAGCATGATATCCTTTCTGTCTCTGTGGTCCTGTTTCTCACTGTGAAAGAGACCTGAAGAGTTAAGAGTTAGGCCTGTGGTCTACCGTCCTTTCAGAAGTGCATGTGGAGCGGGCGCCAGTGGAAAGACTCATCACCAGACCTTTGAATCTACAAAGTAATTTATTTTTACTTTATTTGTTTTTGTAACCAATAAAACTGTACTGCAACAATGTCTCGAGATGATGTCTCGTCTGGCCTTAGTGGTTTTCCGTTCCGTCTGCTGCTAATTGGTCGCCCACAGAAAGTTTTAAAAAATGACATTTTACATTTAAAACTACACATTTCCTTTTGAATAAACATGTTTGGTATAATGAGCTCAAATAAGGGAACATGCACTGCCTTGTCAATTCGTTCATTTACAAGCAAACTCAGTTTTACCTTTACATTAAAAATTAAACAATCGCAACAAACACTAGACTAACAAGGGCGTTTCATTTTTATCCCAAGACAATGTTTTTTTATAAGTTAAGCAACTTCAAAAAGGCTAAAGTAGCAACAGAAAGGGCTTATAGAGCCATATGATGTTAATTAGGGTCGAAACGACAGTTGAATTAGAGCTGGATCAGGCTTCAGAGAGGCTGCTAAAGCCATTTGTGGAGCAAGCAAAGGCCAAAGAATCTGAGCTTTATTACTACAGTCACAGCTAAATGAATAGGGCTGCAGTTTGACTACCTCTCTGCCTCGTCCCAGGTTTCGATAAATACACATTCTCCCGGTTTCACAGACAAGGGTTAAGATATTCCCAGGCTCAAATGCACGTTTGAGCGTTTTTAACCGCAAGAAACTTGCACTGACATATCTTAAAATATGCTAGTGCCATTGTTTTGTCTCAAAATGCACACCAGTAATGTTCGTTTCTAAAAACTACTTATGTATGTCCTAATTGAACTAAACCCCAATCCTGGCTTAATCTAAGCCCTGTTTGTGAAACCAGGCCTTTGTCAAAAGAATGAATCTCTATTAGGCATGTTATGTGTTTGTGGTTAAATATCAAACGTACCAAAAGTTGACAAATGAACGATTTATGAGATTTACATAATTTATTTCATATCAACAATATAAAAAAGGAAATTTCCAAGTCCCAAACTCCTGGACAAACCAAGACACAAAATCCAGGGAAACTGCATTATGTTGCTCATTTCATCCGGTAGTCTTCTGGCCTGTGAACACAATAAATAGAACAAATTAACTTAATATTCAAAATCGATATTATACTATAAAGACTGAGATATGAAGGCTAAGAGCAATAATTGAAATTGTTGCAAATGAAAAACAGGATCTTGAACCTTCCAGACTAATTATATAACAAATACATGGTCACAGTTATCTTAGTGTAGGTTTGTACTATATTAATTGACTTTCAATCTGGAAATAAAAAGAATGAATCACTGAATATGTTGATTTGTTTTCACTGATACTAAATTTTAATTAAAACATTTTCCCCACAGATTACTATACTCTTGTTGCAAAAATAAAAAACACAATATTGTGCTCAGTTGAGGACGGAGCGTTTAAAGAATGCCAGAAGAGAGCCTGTGTGTAACTGGACATGACATCCTATAGTGCTACCTCTCATTTACATGACACTTGATTCTATTGTTACAGTTAGAAACAGTATTTTTTTATTTTTACTGTAAAAAAGAAAAGAAAAAAAAGATTGTATTTTAATTGTACACTTAAAAATTTAGGGTCAGTAAGATTAAAGGATAATTCCGGTATTTAACACCTTGAGTCTATATTGTAGTTTGTTTTGGATGAACAAGAGTGGTGGACAACATTTTTTTGACAATGGTTCCTCTCTCGAGTTTTTGACTATAATAGAATTGGCCATGGACCCATTTAACATTGGAGTCAATGGGCATGTCCGAAAATGTCATTAAAACAGCCAATAATGTTCGTTTACAAAACTGTTAAACTCACCGAGTGGTTAGTGGTGTTCGTTGATGATTATAAACAATATATCGTCGCAATATATGATTCCAATCCGTTTATTTTGCTATAGTGGAACTATTTTTTCAGACACTTCACAACCGTGTAACTTCCGCTCAATATTTGAATCTGAAGCGTTAGCACACTCCCGACCACTTGATGGCGATAACCGATGTTTATGTCTCGCGGGACACTCACGGTCACAGTCGAGTTCAACTTCATATTGCACTGGTCAGTGGTCACGTCTTGCAATATTTTCAAGGTTTTGTTTGTTTATTTCGCTTACTCTCCCGGAGCACAGTTGCTCTGCTCGCTAGCCTTATGAGAAACGGAAGCGAGCAAAAAGACTACATCGACCAAATGTAAACAGCCCCCTTTCCGTTTCCGGTAGCGCATTTATATTAACGAGCTCTCAGTCCTTCAACAGAATTCAATGGGATTTTACAAAATGACGAATAAAACACGACAGAAACCGTATTCCGCAACACTTTTTGTTTCTGGAACATCAACTAACATCACTAATCACTCGGTGAGTTGCACAGTTTTGAAAACTAATGTTTAAGGTTGTTTTAATGACATTTTCGGACATGGCCATTGACTCCAATGTTAAATGGGTCCATGGCCAATTCTTTTATAGTAAAAAACGAGAGAGAGGAACCATTGTCAAAAAAATGTTGTCCACCACTCTTGTTTTTCCAAAACAAACTACAATATAGACTCAAGGTGTTAAATACCGGAATTATCCTTTAAGGAAATTAATAGACACGTATAATGTTACAAAAGATTTCTATTTGAAATAAAAGTTGTTCTTTTATTCTTCAAAGAATCCTGAAAAAAAGTATCAGTTTCCATAAAAGTATTTAGTAGCGTGACTGTTTAGAAGATTAATAAGAAGAAATGCAGCAAATCAGCATATTAGAATGATTTCTGAAGGATCATGTGACTTAAGGCTGGAGTAATGATGCTGAAAATACAGCTTTGCCTCACATTTTAAAATATAGAACACATTTTAAATTGTAATATTTCACAATATTACTGTTTGTATTGTGTTTTTAATCAAATGAATGCAACATTGATGAGCATAAGAGACTTCCTTCAAAAAAATTGGAACTCACTGATTCCAAATCGTTGATTATTATTGTATATGTGATGTCGCACACAAGTATGCCAACGGGTACCGAGACAATTTCATCCGAAGGTTAAAAATTCACCACCCTGTCGTTGCCAAGTCAGAGACCGTCCCAAACTGGAACAGAGGGGTCAGGGGCCCAGGGGCCTGCAGAGTAATGACACTGACCCACATTAAGGGTCTCGCTCAGAGACACATCCATCACCATGACAACAGTGTCACCTTGTCACCATCCCAACCACTGCCTCGGGATGGCATCTGATCGCTGCTGATATTACCATGTCCAACACTGAAGGGCATTTTGCAGTTTGAATCATAATGGGGGAAAGAAAGGCATATATCTGTGATCTGTCATTTAGGCTACATGAAGTATGAACAGAGTTACATAAATCACATGATGTAGAACGCATGGATTACATGAAGTCAAATGTAATTAAAATTCAACCTACAAGAATGAGATAACGTTAATCTTATGTCGGAGTTAAACATTTTCAATGAGACATATGGAAGGATTGCTCTTAATACATGGCAAACATTGTGTGAGAAGCATAAAGATCTGCACGATATCAGAGTCACGTTTGTGCTGTCGAGGCAGCAGCACACATACAAAACAGCATATTTGTGCTGTACAGTGATGAAACAACCAGCACTTCAGCAAATCTGGATATTGGGATTCAAACAAGGACCCGATCCAGTTAATAAATGCATTGTAAATGTCAACTATTGGTATTTCAGATGACTGCATGCATTCGGTCTAAGAATGTGTTGCATTTTTTAGTCTACTACAGAGGCGCAATACTTTTCTTGAGTCAGATATTGGCTTGTTGCACACGTACATACAGTACGAATGCAAGACACTGACCTTGAACAGGTCAGACGAGATCAATAATCAATTAGGAACTCAATTTCGTGCTGAACTTATAGTAATACGTTGATTGTAATTAATATAAACTAGCCATTACCATGCCACCTACCCAAATAATTCAGAAGTTAAATCATTTCCAAGAGTGAAAATAATGAAAGCTCCCATTATTGTTGTAGACGACGTCTCGCTTTTGACTGAACTCTATAGACTAAAAAGCCAACTGCATGCTGGGAGCCAAGTTTCTCAGAGCAGCTCTATTACAAGAGAATGAAAACTAGTGGATTTACATTTCCTGAAGGAAACTGCTACTTACACGACAGCAAAAGAATCATGTACAAATTGTAGTCAATCTCAGGTTTAGACTTTAGTTCTGTGTAAATGAAGAGCCACTGTTGCAAACAGTGATCAACACACAGGCAAGTTCACACCGAACACTTTCTTTGCTTTTTGCATTGCGCATCGCTGCTTTTAAATGCCGCGTCTCGTGCATCAGCACTGATTTTAAAATGAAGTGTTGAGTTAAAGAAGTTTAACTTCCCTTTCATCAAGCCAAAAAATATGTCGGTTTTTATGTGTGCTCTTTGCATATTTGCATCATTAATGCTTTAACACACCACCGTCTGGGATATGTGTAAGCCTACAGTACCAACATCGGTTGCCATAATTGTTGGAATGACTTATCGCGAGAGGAAAAAATTACTTTTAACGTCGGTTAATGGAAACGTCTATTTCACAATAGTTTTTTATAATCGACATTTACCAAATATCGCAAACGTTTTGCACAAATTTGTGATGGAAACGCAGCAAGTGTCTGTAGCAATTCTGTTTTTATTCAGCAATGTGTCTTTAGACCAATAAAGTCATTTATATCATCCGTTTAAACTGTTGAGGAAAAAGAGGTTTTGACTCACCAACTTATCAGCCAATCAAATGTTACAAAACAAACATCACCTTGCTTTACTCCAATTTAATTACAGGAGATCTGCCGTCACATTATCACATTGTCGTCTCCTTCCCACCAATATGTTTTAATTACACGCTCCACGTGGCTTCTTCGGTAGGGACCGGCTTGTGTGAAATAACACAATGCAGAACACAAACAAAACACAGCCGGTTGCCTCAGTGTTTGTTGGAGAGGGATATGAATTCTGAACACCACACAGCGAACCACCACATACCGCAAGTTTGATCCAGAACCTCAAAGAACAGTCACCAGGACTGGAGCAGGATCAAAAAGACAACACAATGTGGGAAAAATTATATCGAAACAACACCTCACCCTTTTTTGATGGGAGGCACAACTGCAAAGAACTTTGTACAACATTAGGGTTGGGAACAAGGCATTTAAAAATTTAAACGAATGAAGAATGTCAGTAACCAGACAGTTTCTGGGTCCCATTGACTTCCATAGTATATTTTTTTTCCTACTATGGAAGTCAATGGGACCCAGAAACTGTCTGGTTACTGACCTTCTTCTAAATATCTTCCTTTGTGTTCAGCAGAGGAAAGAAATTCATACAGGCTTGAAACAACTTAAGGGTGAGTATATGATGACAGAATTTTCATTTTAAAGTGAACTATTCCTTTAACAGCTGGTTCAGTAACACTTTATTTTACAGTGTCCTTGTTACATGTTACATGTGCATAATTACATGCAACTAACCATAAAACTAACTATGATAAGTAAATGTTTATTTTGCGCGGTACTTAAACGAAAAATTACATTGTAACAGGGACACATTAGTCACTGAACCACATACAGCAACTAACTAACTGCAGACTTCAATCTGCGTAGTTTCTTACTGGTTGGTCACAAGACAACATGTAGTTAAAGACTACATAGTTTAAATAAATCGGAACCAAATTCATTCAATAATTCATGATTTCCTTTCCTATAAATCTTTGGCTTGAATTTAACATGTGTACTTTATTCATAATTAACAATAACAGATTTTACTATAATACGAGTACTGATTTAAAGAGCCCGGGGACACAAGAAAATTATTAGTGGAAATTACATGAAGTACACTGAAGACAAAAGGTAATATACAAATTTAACAGACAGAAGTTATCCACTGCCCACACATAATATAGTGCTCTTGACAACATTATTATTATTATTATTTTTTGGTTGGCTGTTGCTCAACCCAAGGCAAAAGAGCCACTTAGATGTGCAGTGGGGTGTTTTGCTTGAATGAACTCCTCCAAACATTACAGGAAATATCAAATAATGTGCATAAATGAATAAAGTGACTTATGTACCAGGAAGGGTATGTGTACTTGAAAATGTTATCATCACTCATTATTTGTCAGGTGAAAATAAGTCGCTGGGAAGAGCAATAGCACTCTGCCTTGCCTTAACAAGCAACACTACATATACATTTCCAGTGTACATCTTTTGGCACAACAAACTGCCTTTGAAATACTGTAACAAATGCTTACCTTTAAATCTAGCGTTTCATTAACTAGACTGTGTGGCTCGCCATGCCACTGCGGCATTTAAATGCAGAGTGAATCCGCTAAAATATCCCTGATATCATATAACAGTAAAGGCGCAAACAATATTTTTTTCTGTAAATAATTACCATGTTGGGCTACGAGTCTATTTTTCTTAAATGCATCAGCCCAGAATACCTAACATTGGTTTGATTGCTTGTTACATGACAAAATAAATGATTTTTCTCTACCTGATGTTGTAGATTTAAATGCAAGCACGGTCTTTATATATACGGGTTGGGTCAGGTACGGAATTAAATTAGGGCTGCTGTCGGATAACTGGCCAGGTGTCCTGTTAAACCCTCATACTGTGTCCGTGTCCAGTTTACACTCATGGTGTTTGAGGGTAGATATGACCCCAAACATTTGTAGATTGATTGTATAAAAAATAAAAAAAATTATACAAATGTATATATTTTTTCCATTTACTTTTCATCTAGGCTATACATATGCGGTGTTTTGGGGGATACAAAGTACTTTTTTTTTTACCTATTTACTGCAAAATTCCTCAGCTACACCATTAACATGCATATGAAATATTACATTTTTATGGAAAAAAACCCCACTAATGATGATCAAAATTAAATAGGAGTCATTTCTCGATATTGATCTAGGTGTTAGAGGCAGAGTTCTGCCATCTGCTTGTTAGAGACAAATCTGTAGGAAATATAGTATAATAAGTAGGCTAATTAACTTAATTTTTTTTATAACAAAAAAAAAAAAGCAATAAGCAGATATGAACAGGAGTGAGGACTGAACACACACACCGGTGTGTGTGTGTGATCATGTTTGTTCCGCATTGCAATGCAATGCTCTAGTTAATACCAGATTTTTCAGTAGCCTTTTTCAGATTTATGCTGGAATTATAGATTTTATTTCTTTGAAATGCCTTATGCTACAGACTTCCTCTCTCTCCTAGCCACATTTGATCTCAAATGGCTCATCACCGCAGGTACTCACAAATCAGGCGACCAACTTGACCTAATTTTCACGCGCAACTGCATCACAGACAACATTTTGGTGAAGTCTGCACGTCGTTTACAGATTATTTCTTCATTACTAATCTACAAATCACTACCGTGCACTACCAACCCCTCATCCAGTTACCTTTAGACGAGACCTGCGCTCACTTTCTCCTACCCATCTTTCTTCTGTTGTTTCATCCTCTCTTCCCTCACCCACACAATTCTCATCTCTGGATGTGAATAGAGCAAGAGCAATGGACACTATGTTCCACTAACTTCTTGTCTAGACAATATCTGTCCTCCAACAGTGCTTCAAACATATGCACACTTTTCAAAACATTCAACTCTCTCCTCTGTCGCTCTAATCTAACCACCACCTCTTTAACTGCTAATGATTTTGCTAATTTCTTCACAGACGAATCTGCAAAACCATCAGCAGTCAGTTCTCAGCTCCACACACACACACGAACTCAGACCAACCACATCCACAAATCCTCTCTCCTCCTTCTCTACACTCACTGAGGCAGAAGCAACTAGACTTCTCTTCTCCAGTCATCCCAACACCTGCCCTCTAGATCCCATCCCCTTACACCTTCTACAAGCCATCTCTCCCACACTTCTACCAGCATTCACACACATCAACATCTCTCCATACTGGCGTTTTCCCTACCGCATTCAGGCTCCCCACTGCTTAAAAAACGTCACTTGTCACTTGTAAATAGTTACAGACCTGTCTCTCCCTTACCATTCATAGCGGAAAAAAACTTGAAACCTGGTTGAAAACTACTCGTTCATATTTCCTCTCACAGAATAACTAGCTGGACGTTAACCAAGACCGGCCATTCAACCGAGACTGCATTACTGTCGGTCACTGAAGCCCTAGGGATTGTAAAAGCTGATTCCAAATCCGTCCTCCTGGATCTATCTGCTGCCTTTGACACTGTGAATCATCAGATCCTTCTGTCCACCCTCTGATCACTGGGCATCACAGGGATTACACTTCACTGGTTTGAATCAAATCTCACAGGTAGGTCTTTCAGGGTTTGCCTGGAGAGGGGAGGTATCCAAAGCACATCAACTGACCACTGGGGTTCCTCAGGGCTCTGTTCTTGCATTTCCAACCAAAATGCAACCTCTGCAACCAAAATCATCCACTGACTGACGTTACTACTTTCTACTCAAGGACCTTGACAGAAATGTAGTGGAGTAAAAAGTACGATATTTGTCTTTCAAATGTAAAGATGTAAATGTACTGTCTGGAGAAGTAAAAAGTCTCCAGAAAAAAATTATACTCAAGTAAAGTACAGATACTCAAAAAGTGTACTTAAGCACGCTACTCAAGTAGTACTTTGTTACGGTCAACTCCATATATACTACATCACCGGGAGCTATCATGCAGGCCCATGGTTTCTCCTACCAGTGCTACACTGATGACACACAGCTCTACCTTTTATTTCAACCAGATGATCAGACAGTAGCTGTACAAATCTCAAGGTGTCTGGCGGACATCTCGACATGGATATAGATCATCACCTGCAGCTTCTCGTCTTCCTTGCCAATTCGACTCTACAGCATGATTTCACCAAATAAAAAATAATAATCCCTCCCTATTCTAGCTTATGGTAATGTCTGAAACGTTGTATTTTTAGCACTTTTTTCACAATGGCAACATCGCTTACTGCTGTATTCCCTATTTGTGAGTCGCTTTGGATAAAAGCGTCTACAAAATGAATAAATGTAAACGTAAAACACCAGTGCGAATGTAGACAGACTCTTTATCACAACTAAAAAAGAGGGTTGAGTCTACTTTAGGTTCTGATACAAGTTAATGACTTTTCTTTGTTCAATTTGCACACTGAACATGGGTTGGATTAATAACTTAATTTTTAACCCTCACAGTGCACCGGATTGATGAATTGGGGGTGGAGGGTCATGCCACCAAACCATCCTAGAGGGACAGAGGTCCACCCATAGTCTCACAAAATCCTGTGGAAAAAACTGAAATCTGACAGAGGAAGAGCGTACCATCACTTGAATTTCAGCGTTCAGTGGTTTAACACTAAAGTAATATCAAAAGAGTGTAAATCTCCTTGAGCTGAAGCTCAAAGCTCCACACAGCCGCACCACACCTTTAGCATTTGATTCTGACTGTTATCATCTGTTTTTATACCTCCCACAGTGAGACTGCATTTGTCGAACCGCAATACCACCAACAGGAGCTGTAAAGCCATTTTATTTCATACCTTGAGATTCATCTGACCATACTTGCATGATAACGATTGTAATGAAATCATAAGTCACCTATGCTTCGCAAATAAAAGTTCAATAAAGGCCACAGGAAGAGCAATGCCCTGTTCAGTCATACAATAACATTTGGAAAACAAATCAAAACCTTGCATTAAAAAGGCTGGGATGCTGATATTCAAGTCCAGAAGTAATACAGCCAGGGGAATATGTACTGTGTGAATGAAATACTCAGGATGGGAAACTTTATTGTCAATGGTTGGGGGACAATCTGCACAGATGTAAAGGGTTTATGAGGTGTTTAATAGCAGTACAGCAGCGGTGACAATCTCGAGTGATATAAAATGTCTTGGAGGATCTTGTGTGTGCAGGCAAACAAGGCAGAAAAGTATCTCAGGGGGCATGTATGTCAATCAAAGCACTTAACCTCTAAAACAAGACTTGACCTCTTTTTTTTTTTTTTTTTTTTTTTTGCATGTGTAAGTGCAACCCAGGGGATACTTGATCTTGATTTTTATAAAAGATTTTGCTTAGTTACAATTTTTTTTAACAAATACTCCAGCAATCAATAGTTTGAAATAAATACGCTTTTTTAAGTCTCTTATGCTCACCAAAATCCAGATTTTTTTTTAAATATTGGAAATATTATTACAATTTAAAAGAACCGTTTCCATTTTAATACATTTTTAAATGCATTTTATTCTGTGATCAACATTCTTTAAAATATCTTCTTTTGTGTTCAACAAAAGAAAACTCATACAGGTTTGGAACCACATGAGGGTGAGTAAATGATGACTATGGGTGAACTATCCCTTTAAAATTTTGGTGGAAACCATGATACTTTTTTCAGAATTCTTGAATAGAAAGTTCAAAAGAACAACATTTCTTTAAAATATATCAATATTACTGACCCCAAACTTCTGAACAAAGTTTTGATAACATTGAATTATAATAGATAATGATTAATGATAACTGGAATATTACTGGTGTCAATAAAGAGGTACTTTAACCTTGTTGATTGGGGGTACAAAACAGAAAAAAAGTTGGAAAACACCATTATAAAAAAATAAAATAAAAACTGTTAGTCTACTATATTATAAGACAAGTAGCTCATCAATTGTGTAAAATTAGTGTGCAAACGTTTCCCACTGTGACCTCACAGGCGTTGTGTGATTGGCTGGCCTCCGAGCCAGTGCCTCAGCTCTCGTAAATCTGATTGGATGTCTGCAGTGTGGGGACCAGCAGAGCAGCCATCCAGAAAAGTGCAGCTTCACATACGGATTATTAAACATCAGGTTTTTACGACCTCACTGCCAGCCATCCTCTCTCCCTCAGGAGCCCATCCGCACAGGACGACACCTCAGCTATCCTCTAAATCTAACAGAACTTTGATGCATGCTCTTCAGAAGCACCAAATAAATATTGTAGAGCAGAAACAAAGGGGCTAAGAAAGACGAAAAAGGAAGAGACAAAAAGAAAAACTCACGGGGTCCAAAGCATGGGGAAAGTGTCCCGCTCCTCCTGCGTGTACTCGCTGAGCTTGCGAGGAATCTCTCTGGGTTGAGGAAGTTCCTCTGTAAGGTTCTTCAGAATATCCTCAGGAAGGACCTAACATTGGACAAACAGTGAGAACACCTTTTATAATTGCCCACACACACACACACACACTGCTGTAACAACAATTACTGCAGAAATACAATCAGAGACAGGTGTGTGACAGGATCCTGTCTATCCTTACAAAAGGGTTCTGTAAGTCAATTACAGAAACAATATTTATTTACTATTTTACACACACATATACATATATATATATATAATTAAAACAAAACTTAATTAATTGTGCAGCAAGGAACTACCATCATGTTATTTTTATATTTTTGCACCTGTGTGCTATACAATGTAGCTTCTTAATCGGATACATCCCATCCTCCACTGAAACATTCATCAAACACACTGACACGTTTCTCCTTCCCAAACATGTCAAGCTTTGGACAGAGCATCAATGAACATAAATCAGAGCATCAACTGAGAGCTTACATCATCTGGGAAGAGGTGAAGCCGTTGCATCATGGTCCTTCTGGTGAGGTTTTTGGGAAGCATCCCGTAAACAGCCAGTTTAATGATCTGTGGAGCAAAATTTGGATTTTAGTCAATCTTTCTCCAAAGAATACATGTGGAGATGTCTGCCTTTTCATTCTCAAAACAAAATAAATAAATAAAATCATTATACACATACAATTATGTCACCCGTGAGTTTTTTTTTTTAAAGAAAATCACACACACACACACACACATATATACATTGCAGCCTTATGCTAACCTGCTTTAAAGTACTTTTTTTTTTTTACATCAATCTACATTTCATACACCATAAATGCAAAGCAAAAAATAGATTGTTGAAGACTCATGCAATGCATTTTATTTTTTAATACATTTTCTAAGGTTATCACAAATAACAAATTTTGCTTCATCATTATGGGTGTACAGAGTGTAAATTGACGTGAACAAAAAAAGTAATTTAAAGCAGGTTAGCATGAGGCCAAATGTGGAATAAATGAAGGGGTACGAATACATTTTGTTTTTGTGAGGTAGTATTTTTACACAACCAAAAAGTAAAAGCCAATCATGCCTGTCAAATTTGAAATTCAAATATTCTAAGACAGTTCAATGGTAAAAAACAAACAAAAACAGTCCCTCCTTTGCCACCAAACCAAATGAATTCACAAGTGAGTGGCCATGTTTAACCCATCATCCACCAACCCAACCCAACCCAACCCAATCATTCTTTCATCAAGACATTAATCAGGGATTTTTTTTTGCTCTCTTCTGACTGGTAGATGTTTGATGGATGAAAGCTGTATGAGGGAGTAATCGCTCTTCACCACTCCTAGGGCTGGGCACCGAACGTCGATACTTTTATGGTATCGAATGAAAAACTTCGATACTATGAGTATCGAAAAATTATTTATCTTTCGGTTCCAAATTTCGGTTCCAAAAGCCGCGCGGGCGCGGGCGCGGGCGCGGGCGCGGGCGCGGGCGCGGGCGCGGGCGCGGGCGCGGCTGTGTGCCTGTAGCATACTTGCATGTAAGAACCTAAAGCGCCGGCGATTGGCTGTCCACCGCCACGTGACGGGGAGGATTTCTGAAGATACTCGCAGTCACACAACAACACACGTGTAGTTGTTTTTTCTCGTGTTTTACCGCGTCGTTTTACAATGCCTAAGAGATCTAAAGTGTGGCTACACTTTACAAAAGTGAATGCCGAGTCAGCAAAGTGCAACATATGCGATAAGAGTATTTCAACCAAAGGCGGCAATACCACCAATGTAATGAAGCACTTGACCATGCACGGGATCAATATGAAGGCAGAAAGTTGCACGGTATTCGACTGTAAAAAGATGGAACCAGAGGAGCCTTTCACCTCATCGCAGTCAAACCCGTCCCCATCAACATCATCTGGCATTTCTGGGATTGTAGCAGGTAAGAAAGATAACCTTTTTTAGCGAACAGAATTTAAAGTAGCAGCTAATTGTTTACGCTAACGCAAGTGGTTTGAATGTGTGGATACAACCTAGCTATAACGTTATTCTTTGACCAGGCAGGAATCTTTGTTTTTCCAACGTAATGTTAAGGTTACACATTTTAGAAATACTTGACAGATAAGTGTAATTTCAGTACTTAAACCAAATGCATCCCCATAACGTGGACTACCACTTTATGTATGTTAAACCTGCTAGTCGGTTGCTGTAGCGTTAGCGCTGTCTATTTCCCCCTTCACATTAGCCTCTGCACCGGTCCACCCCGATGTTAGGAATAGGAAGACAATACCAGAAAGTGTCAATCCCTTCACACTGTCAGCAGCAGCAAGAGGGAAAATGTCCGAGCAAAGACGAGATCAGTGCCACAGAGCAGTCACAGGGTTTATTGTTAAAGGTTTGCTACCTTTTTCAACAGTGGAGGCCCCATGGTGGAGGTGAGCAAGCTATCGATATAAAGGGAGTTTTATATAGCCAATATAGCCTCTTTTAGCCTGGATGACATATTTTACTGTTATTGTCAGTAAAAAAAATGAAACCATTATATTGTTAACATGTTTTGTGCTCTAATGTCAATTATAGGGAGATGATAAGCACCTTAAACCCCCAATATCAGTCCCCCAGCAGAGACATGCTGTCAAATACACTTATTCCTGCATGGTATGCAGTAGAAATAGGAAATCTGAAGAGAAAGTTGCAAGTTGTGGCTGATGTGGCGGTGACTGCTGATGGGTGGACCAGTGTGGCTCAAGACCACTATTTGACCGTTACAGTCCACTATGTGAAAGAAGGTTCCATGAAGGAAAACGTACTCCATACAAGGGCAGTCTACACGTCCCAGACAGGGGAAGTCATAGCAGAGGAAATAGGAGACATTCTGGATGAATTTGAAATAAAGCACAAAGTTGTAGCCATCACTGTAGACAATGCAGCTAACATGGATGTGGCAGTGAAAAAGATGAGCATAATAAAGATTGGCTGCTTTGCTCACACACTAAACATTGCTGCTCAAAAACTGTACAATGTGCCCTCCGTTTCAAGGTGGGCAGGAAGGATCCGTGCAATGGTGGTCTGGTTGAAGAGGTCTAGCCTGGCTAAACCTGTCTTAAAGGAAAAGCAGAAACTTCTCGGTAAGTAGAAATCAAGATACGCTAAACTTAACTTGTCTTGATTAAATTGTTTATTAAACTGTTTCCCCAAATGGATAACCAGTTTGACCCATCTGTCTCTCTCTGTAGGCCTTCCAGAACATGCAGTCATCTTGGATGTTAAGAACAGGTGGAATAGCCTCTT
Source organism: Phoxinus phoxinus (assembly GCF_949152265.1). Taxonomy (NCBI): domain Eukaryota; kingdom Metazoa; phylum Chordata; class Actinopteri; order Cypriniformes; family Leuciscidae; genus Phoxinus; species Phoxinus phoxinus. The sequence goes on along the minus strand of NC_136885.1, from coordinate 16,184,163 downwards.
TCTAATGGTGGAGAGGTTCCTCGAGCAGTTCCCTGCCATCCAGGCAGCTGCCATGGACGCTCGGTTAAAGAGGACAATTGAGAAGGACAGGTATTTGAATTGGCTTGTTCTAGTATCAGTGCTAAATATATTTTGTTAATAAGTTTAATCTTGTTAATAAAACTATGTGGACATTTTTCAGACTGGAGCGAGTTACTGATGATGACTTTAGAAAAGCAGAGGAGTTTGTTAAAGTCATGAAGCTACTGTATACTTCAACTCTTTGCATGTCCGCTGAAAGGATTCCAACATTGGGTCAGATTCTGCCCATCTTGGGGAAACTTGAGCACCACTTCACTGTAAGTGCAGAGGACTCCACATTTACTCAGTGCATCAAAGAAAAAATCTGGGGTGATCTTTCAAAAAGATACCAAGTGAGTATCATCATCCTATTGATTTGTCAATTGTTTTCATAAGGTATACTCAGAAACCTAACTTCTATATTATGTTCTTGTCTTGCAGGAGGAGTGCATTCAGCAGTTTTTGGAGGAAAGCACGGCCTTAGACCCAAGATTTAAGTCAAGAGTGGCAGCCTCAGATGCAGTGTGGGACCGAGTAGAGAAGGAGCTGATTAGTAGAGCCACCACACATCAGGTGTGTTTAATATTCTTATTACTGGTAATCTTTCTCCTCTTCCATTGTAAATCAAATAAATGTGATACCTGTGTTTCCATCAAATATAGAATAAAGGTGAAAGGACCCAGGCCCAGCAGCCCGAAGAAGTCAATGAAGAGGCAGTAAGTGATGATGACTTATCTGATGAAGCTTGTGCAGCGCCAGTAGCAACACAGGTAAATATATACAGACATCCTTCCTGTTTCTTCCTGCTTCATTTTCAGAAGAAAATTAATATGTATGTTTAATATGTATTGTTTGTAGAAGCGGGCAAAGCTTTCTGCCCTTGAAGAGATTTTTGCAGAGGAAGACATGGCGATAGAAGTAAGAGCCAAGAGCATGATCAGCACCTCAGAGAAAATTCAGGAGGAGATACAGCTCTACAGAGGTTTGCCGTGTACACTCTCCACAGTGAATCCAGCGACTTGGTGGTGGAGTATGAAGGACACACTGCCAATGCTATCCAGCTTGGCAGCCAGGTACCTATGTGTACAAGCCTCATCGACGCCCTCAGAGCGTACATTTTCCACTGCTGGAGACACCATTAGCCAGGAGCGGGCCTGTCTGCTACCGGAAAAAGCAGACATGTTAATCTTTCTAAAGAAAAACTGCTGAGCGGCCGGTTAATCACAAATGCAGTTTGATTTTGCACTAAAAAGTTTTTACATTCCTTTGCATTTTAGTTAGTTCAATATTAGCCTGTACACAATGTTATTTGTTTATTTATTATTTATATAATATGTTCATGTTGTGGCGAAAACGTTTCTCTTTTTTTTGTTAATTTTGGCAAAGTTAAGATTGATACCAACCAGTTTTATTAATAATGTTACCCTGAGTGAGAAGTGTTATCAGAATTTGTTTTAATTGAGGTGAAAAATAAAAGTTTTGTGTTTAATGTATTTTTGTTGATGTTGAAATGGATTTTAAAACATATGGTATCGAAAAAAGTATCGTTAGGAACCGGTATCGAAACCGAGGTATCGAAATTGGCACCGGATCGAAAGATTTTGAACGATGCCCAGCCCTAACCACTCCGTCACCTTCCTCTGATCATTATCCACAATTATCCCTGATACATTCCCCCCTCGCCTGGAATAACTCAGCCCAAGTCGAGCATTCATCTTGTTAATGACAGAGAATGAGCAGAGCGCTGGAGGGCTGAATCGGAGTTTGAGTGCAGCACCTACACACAACTACTCTTCTTCAGGTGTGTTATCAGTTACGGCCCACAGGAAAAAACCCATTCAGGGTCAACAGCTTGTGTGCCTGGACTATGGATGGGCTCTGAACGTCTGTCACAGTAGGAAGTAACGGTCAAGGTTACTTTCAGGAGGTGAACAACAGCAGAGAGAGATGGGATATGCACTCTGCATCTCACAATAAAGTTGAACAAAGAAAGAATGTGGTCAAATCAAGCGGCAACCTTCCGATCTCTCTCTTGAATCCAAAACAGAAGTGACTTAAACTGTAATTCATCGACTGGCTGCTAGAGACAGGCTCCAAAAGAGAGTCAACCCATATTAAAATGCCCAAATTTACAGCAGAAAAAAAATATGTTTACAGCCTGGAACAAAAAGTGGTTTTGGTCTATATAGCTAATTTTGCCCTTCATGACAACTGTGAGGGGGGTGATTTTTTTCTATAACTCATCCGTTTAAATGATATTAACCCTTAAAGGAACATGCCGACTTTTTGGGACTTTAGCTTATTCACCGTATCCCCCAGAGTTAGATAAGTCCATACATACCCTTTTCATCTCCGTGCGTGCCGTAACTCTGTCCGACGCACCCACCGCTAGCCTAGCTTAGCACAAAGACTGGAGGTAAACGGTTAGCTCCAGCTAGCATACTGCTCCCAATATGTGACAAAATAACGCCAACATTTTCCTATTTAGATGTTGTGATTTGTATAGTCACAGTGTGTACAAATAACAAGGTCACATGAGACACAGCCATCTTCTAACCGTATACATACTGGGAACTATATTCTCAAAAGGTGAAGCACTGCTACTTGACGGAGTGATTAGCGAACTCTCTGCTCCTCACCACGGGGCTTCTCAGGTGCTGCGAGGAAATCACTCCGCCAAGTAGCAGTGCTTCGCCTTTTGAGAATATAGTTCCCAGTATATATACGGTTAGAAGATGGCTGTGTCTCATGTGATCTTGTTGTTTTTACATGCTGTGACTATACAAATCACAACATGTAAAAAGGAAAATGTTGGCATTATTTTGTCACTTATTGGGAGCAGTATGCTAGCTGGAGCCGTTTACCTCCAGTCTTTGTGCTAAGCTAGGCTAGCGGTGGGTGCGTCAGACAGAGTTAAGGCACGCATGGAAATTAAAGGGTATGTATGGACTTATCTAAGTCTGGGGGATACAGTGAATAAGCTAAAGTCCCAAAAAGTCGGCGTGTTCCTTTAAAGTTCTGCATAGTTAAGGGCTTGGCCACTTGGGTGACAGGTGGATTTCCGTTTGTCTGCTGTCTGTTAGAGGTCACGTCACCTCAGCTAACCAATGCATCAGCAAATAATAAGCACAGATGCATTTCCCCCACTACTACAGTGGTGAAAAATACCTCTAATATCATTTTCAGGCTTTTCCTTCCTCAACATAGTAGAGATTTACACAAGCCAGACTCAAACTTTTATCACCTCCATGTGTAAGAAAAATGTGCGATAACCACCATGCCACATCTCTTGGAATATCATCATAAAAGTAACACATTGAAATAAACATGACATTTTGAAGTAGCAGTACTGATATAGTATTTTCTTGTAAAACAATCTCAAATAATCATTGTTTCGTTTAAAACTTTGACAAATAATGTTTCTACAGGAGCACTTCAGGTTTATCGAGTGCCATCCTCATTCAACGCAAATATATAGCGAGAAGATTTAAAGCCGCCTGGGATTTGTTTTTCTTCAAAAACAGGAGGGTGTGATTCACAGCGAGGGCTGTTTTCAGCGGCAGGTGACACTTGTAGAGGTGTATATTAGAAGCAGACAGGCCAGGAAAGACGGCTGTTTTAATAACGTCGAGGTGTTTGAGCCTTGGAAGAGCACTTTAAAATCTCTGAGAAAACTATTTCTTAGTTGGGTGAAGGAAAAACTGGGAAAAAAGAGTAGGAGAGATAAGCACTAAAAGAATGATTCAGAACTGAGCAATATGGGGTTTGTTCTGCATTTATTATTCAAATGTGTGTCATGCTGATTGTGAGAATATTTTGCTCTGCAACTGCCACTATCTGCAATTATAAAAAAACATTTGGGCATCATTTACATAAATTAATAAATGAAGTCGATTTTCACCTCCCTCCAAGGTGCAAGCAATTTGAATTAAATTATGAACAGGTTTGAACCAGTGGCAGTTTTGTGAGTGACATGGGGATGCTGACATGCTGTTATTGTAGAAATCGCTGCAAAATTCAATTTGTCACAGAGAAATGTCCAGTTCAAAAGTCATATTTAGAGAAGGATACTTACAACTGTTGGGTCTTTTTTGTGCATTTGGGCTGCAGTGAGCTGTTTGAATGACCCAGGGTAACTGTGGGATGAAAAAGTAGATAAGTCACAGTCCAAACATTTTGGAAAGCAGCATATTGTTTCTATTACATGCAGCATGCATACAGTAAATCATGTGGTTAAAGTGGTTCTGATCTCAAATTTCCTTTTCTCTCTTTTTTTTTGTCCTTGTCAACACAAAGAAAAAAACAGCCAAGAGCAGGGCATAAATGAATTTTTTTTTTTTAGCATATGAGAGAGCTCTGTTTACCCAGTGTGAGACGAATACACTTTCTGTTCCCATTTATTTCCAGAGAAGGCGATGTGTCTGGTGTTCATGACCACCACATGATCTCCAATATCACCTGGGAACAAGACATATGTATGTGATACATATGCACATTCAGCTTGAACTCTTGATATTAGCCCCTGCTGAGGAAACGCTTTGCAATAGTGAAATTTAATGGTGTCAAATGTCCTGTAACTTACCAGCTAACCATGCATTATATAATTACATTGTTTTAATGTATTACTATTAGCAATATAAATACAGTAATGGTCAGAATTATTGACACTCCTGGTAAATATCATCAAAGGCGGCTGTGAAAACAAATCTGTATTGTTTATCCTTTTGATCTTTCTTTTTTTTTTTTTTTTAAAGAAGAAGACATTTCATTAAAGTTAAAGGATTGAAAGTGGGGATTTATGAAATAAAAGTTCTCCAAAACACGTTGTGCACAATTATTGACACCCCTAGAAATTCTAAGTAAAGTAAAAATAAAGTATCTCTAGTATATTCCCATATATATTTACATTTTTAGCACACCAGAGTGACTAGGAACCTGAAATTGTCTAGCCGTTTCACAGAATCATACATATGAGGAAACACAAAGGCCAAATTCCCTTAATCATCCATCACAATGAGTAAAAACCAATATAGTTCTGATGTGCAACAAAAGATTGTTGAGCCTCACAAAATAGAAAGTGGCTGTAAGAAAATAGCTAAAATAAAATAAAAATCCCATTTCCACCATCAGGGCATTAATGAAGAAGTTCCAATAAACTAAAGATGTTACGAATCTGCCTGGAAGAGGATGTGTGTCTATATTGTCTTAATGCACGGCGAGGAGGAAAATTTGAGTGGCCAAAGACTCTCCAAGGATAAGAGGTGTGTGTGTGTGTGTGTGTATGTATATATGTAATGTAATATATATATATATATATACACACACACACACTCTTATTATTATTATTAATAAAAGAGTAGGTTCAATTGCATACTAGTTTTTGCCTGATATTGAGAATGTCATTGAATATTGTAGCATTTCACTGGTACGTTTTATTGCTTACTGAAAATTTGGTATGACATAATTCGATTTTCTTTTAAATCATTGGTAAATAAATTATGTATACAAAATCCTTGAGTCAAGACCTAAAATGTCCCATGCGATGGCAGCAAACTTTATAGGACCTCTTAAATGGGAGCATCCATGTTTTTGAAATGAGATAAAAAAAACAGGGGCTACATGAATCCAATGTAACACTGAATTGTTATTTAACATGTACACACAGGTGTAACTGAGCAACTGAAAAAATCTCTAGCCAAAAAAACTAAAAAAAAACTATTCGTTTAAACCCAGTAAATGAAAACACGGCCCCTCCTTCCTCCGGCAGAATAACTGCACAGCCTGGAATTTTCATCTCTTGCCCTGTTATGCTCATTCATCTATCTGAGAGTGAAAGTTTCATTAAAAACTCCCAGCATGTCTCAGGAAGGAAGCACCATCAGCAGGGTGTTCTCAGTCTGTGAGTGAGCGTGCAGCTCCAGACTAATGGATCAATTCCAGAGGCTGTCGGAGTCAGAAGTCAGGACACCTTACATCTCTCTGGAATTAACTGCCACACGAGCAGCTTTTCACATTCAGATCAAGGGAAGAACTGGAATCCCTGTCATGAATGTGTGAGAATAAATCTTGATCACATCTGTCAGCTTCGGAGTATCATTTTGCAGCATGTTTACAATTTAATCATTCTGATTAAAACTACATATTACAAAAATTCTCATAATGATCACTGTAGTCAGTCTGTTAAGACAAACAAGTGTAACATAAAAATACAGTACATAATATACGTGTGTGTGTGTGTGTGTGTGTGTGTACACTGTATAAGCTAGTTGCCAAAGCAACATTCTCATTTTGATTTAGTTTAACTTGATGTACTAAAATAACTTAAACTGAAATAAAAATAAAAAATATATAAAAATGAGAAAAACACAAAACAAAATGTAACTAACACTTTAACTAAAATTGAAGTGAAAATGCAAGAAAAGAACTATAATAGTATCTCAATGATGCTAAAATAACTGCTGGACTCTTAAGTTTTTTGGGTAAATAGAGCAGCACTGCCACTATTTTAAAACGTGATCATTTACTTCCATCTTGTGGCCATTGGGCGACTACACATTCTCAGATGGCCACAATTATTGAATCAGCGCTGCCATGTTTCACCTGAACTGGGACGTGACGAGGGAGTATGGCAAGCCGTTTTTACTTTTATTCATTTCCAGGATATGAATTTGTGATGTTATCAACAATTACATTTTCACTAAAATTTCACATTTCAAGAATTTTAGTTTGTACTAGTTGAAATTTAATTCTTGATATCAAGAATTCGTATTTCTGTGAGTGATGACGTTGAGGATAAAATAATGCCATGTATAGGAACTCCATTTTCAAAAGCTCAGCTTTTTTGCGGTTTTGACACACGTATTGATTTTATATTGTAGGGGTTGATGAAACAAACAAAGTGTTTGATAACCTCAAAAATATTTCTGTCTCAAGTTTAACATGACCATGTAGACATGACCACAATAACCATTTCCTGGTAGGTTTATTAATTATAACTTCATTTGCCACTCCATTTTCACTAGTTTTAGTGTGAAGTTTGACTGTGTTTGTTCTTGATATCAAGAATTAGCCTAACATTTTTTTACTAGTGAAAATGTAATTCCTGATATCAAGAATAAGCATTTTTAACTAGTAAAAATGTAATTGTTGATATCAAGAATTCCTATTTCTGCGAGTGATGACGTATTGCTGATATTAAGAATTCATATCCTGGGAATGAATAGAAGTCAAAACGGCCTGCCATAAGAAAGACTTTCATTTGGTTATGTAGTCAGATTTACTCACTCAGTGGATGGTAAATGGGTTTATGCTTCCCTTGAAGCCGCACTGAGCACATAGAGGCAATCTTTCCTGGAGGCTGCATCCTACCGTCTATTAGGAACCAGGATCTTGCAAAGGTCGCCCATTGCTTGTGGGAAAAAGAGAAAATCATTTATGCAATGCAAGCTTCTTTTTTTGTTTACTGAACATAATTAGTCCCCTGTATCTAATTATAATAGTTCAATTTAAATAAGATTAATCCTATAGCATCTATTTTATGCAGGATGACAGGTCAGTCAGTCACAGCGTTCACTTTCATTGCATGGAAAATAAGATGCAATGAACATAACATCATAACCTTCCCATAAGATATTTTCTTTTGTGATCCAGAATAAACAAAATCACACGGACCTGAAACAACACGAAGGCGAGAATAATAATGCTTTTCATTTTTAGGTAAACTGTCTCCTTATCCTGTCACCTGATGCTTTAGTAGCACACATTTATCACACTCATCTACCCTCACTCATTTCCAAGAACGCTACACTACAGAGATCTAATTCATGAAGATATCCAAATAGATCCATGCACATATAACGTTACAGACATTAGACATAACGTTATATCTTTGACCATAAGCTTAATGACGTACAAGCTCAATATAAAGATCACGCTTTCCATTCAAGAAACATTTAACTTTAGCATCGGCTGACAGCGCGCAATATCTTTAAAAAAGATAAGCAATAACAGCTTACCTGGGCTGATCTAGAAAAACTAGACATTTTACAAAAGCATTAGAAACATTTGACCTCAATGTGGCTGTAGTAGTACAGCAGCAATTTTCGTCCCTCACAACCAACAGGCTAAATATGTAGTTCCTATTTCTATAGCCATGAATATATGCTCTAAGATCAAATATTTTACTTTGCTTATGTAATCTAAATAACAATAAATATATAATTATATCATGTAACGTTTAATTAGCCACCATCACCACGTATTGTTATTTATAAGCGTGTTTTAATCTGTTCCTACCGACTGTATTTTTGGTAGCGCGTGCGTCATCGCAGCGTCATCTTGAAACGTCCGTGTTGATTGTGAACGCGCGTAAATTTGTTTTGGTGCTGAAGTCTGTCTCGTTCTGTAACTTGTCTGCATTATTTTACTTGAACACAGCAGCATACAGCTATGGACAGATACGTGCTAGTTGTAATAATCAATCTAGAGCCGAAGAGAGATTGCTCTTTCAACGGTAAGAGGCTTTAATGATGATAAAATAATGTCATGTATCGGAACTAACGTTAACATTACGTCATTTTCAAAAGCTCAGTTTTAACTATCTGTTGTTGTTTTGACACGTAATGATTTTATTGTAGGTGTTGAAGAAACAAAAAAAGTGTTTGATAACCTAAAAAGTATTTCTGGCTCGAGTTCAACACGAGTTTCTCTATTTCCAGGTAACGTTAAGTTTATTAATTATAACCTCATTTGTCACTCCATTTTCACTCGTTTTAGTGTGAAGTTTGACTTTGTGTCTGTTTAAATCTATTTAGCCTGCTCTCTGACTGGTAGTCCTGCTCTACAGAGATGCTACTTTGCCATTCAAGCCAGTTATGGTACAACACAGGTAATTAACAAATGCATTGATTCTTTCACATTAGATTGACGACAAGTCTTATAAATTGGTTGGGACAAACTAGATTACAAAGTGATAATGTAGTATAGTGTAGTATAGTATTTTCAAACTGGGGTCCAGACAGGGAACCCCAGGGGGCTGCAAGGGGATCCATGGAAATGTTTAGAGAAAAATAGTTTAAAAAGTGTAAAAAATAAATAAATGGATTTAAATAAGTTAGTAAATACATTTAAATTATATGTAAATACATAATTAATAATAAAGATTAAAATAAATAAACATAGATTAAAATCATAATTAAGTAGCCTATATAATCCAAAATTGTATTGAAATAAATATTACATCTAACAACATTGTACTGAAGTGTGTAGAAACTAAATATTTTCCAAATAATATTTTAATTTAGTATAGTGTATAGTATACCTATTTAAATAGTTTCAATTGTTTCTTTATACATTAAAATACATACCGGTAATTTAAAATGGGGTATCTTGGATAAGGATGATCATATTTGGTTGTCCATGACATTTAATAGATTGAAAACCCCTGGTATAGTGCATCCGATCATCCGCACACTCTTTACTGTGTATTTCCAGTGGTGCAGCTCAGACTGGGAGGAACCGTGTTCCCAGCGCAGTGACAGCGAGGAATCAGAGCCGTCTGCTCTAGACAGTTGTATCGCTGCCCTTCAGGAGCAAGAGGAACAGGGCGCGCTCACAGAGAACCCGTCCCATGCAGAGTGAGAGTTTTGATTGATACTGTCGCCCCATCATATCTCAAACAACCTTATAGGACCAAAGAATCAACCATGTTTCACTAATAATTTGATACCAATCATGAGCTGTTTATCATCTGTTTATCTACATTCGCTTTCCTTGATGCCTTAATTTAATCTGTGTTTTTTATTTCATTATTTCATTATTGGCTAACATGGTAGACTCTTTGAAGAGGCTGCTGAAGGACTTCATCAATTAACAGACAAACTTCCTCATCCAGGTATTTTTATTTTTTACATTTAAATTGTTTATAAAGGCATTATACATTTTTGGCATGATGTTACTGTTACACTAGATGTGCTTTTGGAGAGTACTTCGTTTTATTGTATTGATGTAATGTTTGTGCTTGATGGCAGGGAAGTCTTTGCTGGATGTTATTGTGCTATGTGTGGGCGAGGAGGCGGGGTTAAAGGATATGTTGCCTGTGATTGGCTCTTTGAAGCACATGAGGGCGTGGCACTCTGCAAAGATGATCATGGTCACTGAACATAGTGCAGGGTAAAATCTAATAGCCTACTCTTCAGTAATATTCTGCATCACCTTTTTTTTTATTTTAGAAATAATAGGCCTGTAATAGTATAAAATAATAATAGTTTTCTTGTGTATAATGTCTCTGTTTCTCTTGTTTCTGCACTGTAAAGGTGGCAGAAAGCAGCCATGTACTTGGACGCCCGCTTATGTTCTCCATCAGTGATTGAAAGCTGTGTGGATGGAAGGGAGATCTGGAGAGGTGGACTTCACATTAGAGAGAAAAAGGTACTTTACACTAGTGGTGTCAGGATACTGGAGTTTCTAACTTCGATACGATACCTTGAAAAATATCGATATTCATTTTCGATGCTATGGGGGAAACTGCCATATCTACTGTCATAAAGCTATATATGTATCATTATCTCATAATGTTTTGATAATTTGGGTAATTTTTTTACAATAGCTTTAACACACCACAGGATGGCTTTATTTGAAACTTTAAATTTACAAAAAAAAAGACAAGTAAAGAGTCAGTAATAAAATAAGAACAAACTAAATCCGGTATACTACAACTTCTCTTTCTGTTTGTGAAGTGAAGTCTCTAAGTGGCGTCTTAACATGTTCAGCTACATACTTTCAGAAGCTAATATTTTGAGGCACACAACACACTATGGTCTCTCTTCATTACCCAGTGATGTACTGGTGAAACCGAAGGCGAGATATGCCTCGTCATATTTCCTTGTCTTGAGGCTATCCACACTGGACATGACAAAGCGAACATTGAAAATCCATTTGTCCTTTTTGTCAGAAGTTGCGTGAGCGCTTGGAATATGTCAAAAATAGAACGGTTTACTGTCAATTTTGTCATGTTGCGCCACATAGACAGCGTAGACAGCATCGCTAATTATAATGGGTTCTATTTGCCTTTATAGTGTCGCGCCGCTCACAATTAGTGTAGACATGTTGTTTTGGTAGTTGTGAATTAGATTCATTGTCTGCTTTACATGTACCTGGCACTGGCAGTCCTTTCACAAACTTGTCCATGCTTAGTGCAGAAGAAGCATGCATCATTTATTAATATTTTTACACGGCTCCCTGCAATACTCAATTCTGATTCTTCAATCACGCCATCTAGTGGTCTGTTATTGCACAACTACAACCACTACAGGCTTGCCAAGCAGGTACTGTGAGTCAATTTGAAGTAATATAATTTTTGTTTAATTATTTACTTATGTGGCATTTAGCTGCATAATTAGTGGGATGATTTCACAGTGGGGTATCACCCTGAAGAGGTTCCTTTTTTCGTTTTCAGGTGTATAATAAAATTAAGTGGTTAATGAGGTCAAAACTGAAGTGTGTAATTTCTGTGCCACTAGTCATCAGATGGAATTGCAAAAATATTGTTTTATTAAATCTGAAATAAAATATAATTATTAGATTAGATTAGAAATAAAATAAGTTGAAGGTGAAGTAATAAAAATACTAAACTAAAACTGCTATTAAAATTCTGAAATAAAATATAAATATTAGATTAGATTAGAAATAAAATAAGTTGAAGGTGAAGTAATAAAAATACTAAACTAAAACTGCTATTAAAATTCTGAAATAAAATATAAATATTAGATTAGATTAGAAATAAAATAAGTTGAAGGTGAAGTAATAAAAATACTAAACTAAAACTGCTATTAAAATAATTTAAAGTTAAATGGAAATATAATAAACTAATAAAAATGCACGTAACATTATTAAAACTTAAACTAAAATGAACATATAAAAATAAAAATGAATTCAAAATATTAATAAATACTATAAAAATATACATGTAATTTTAAAATAACTGTTTTTAATTTAGAAATATACCTACCTACCTACCTACTACCTGGATTCTTATAATTGTCTGAAAATGATCCTGGGATAGAAGAAGAAAAAAGCGCAAAAAAAAAAAAAACTTTAACAAATGATATCAAGGCCAACTTTAATGAACAGAACCAAAGAGCAACTGCAAAATTCCTTCTGTCCAGCAGAGGGCGAACACTTGCAAGAAATAGTCGGTGTGAGAACAGAAACTGATTTCTGAAACTATAGAAACTATAATGGTGGTGGTAATGGCACAATGGATAAGACACATGCCTTTGGTGTGAGAGACCCGGGTTCGAATCCATTGTGAGACCCCAATGTGTCCCTGAGCAAGACACTTAACCCCTAGTTGCTCCAGAGGCGTGCGACCTCTGATATATAGCAATTGTAAGTCGCTTTGGATAAAAGCGTCAGCTAAATGAATAAATGTAAATAAATGTAAATGTAATAGACAAAGATGGAAAGACTTAGTAAGTGTGGACGATGTAAAGAAAACATTTTGATTCGTGGAAATTCTGAGCAGGAAAGTGTTGCCTCTAAGCGGGAAGAGAGCTGTTATACAGCGGAGTGTGTGCTTTTGGTCAAGGAAATACATCAGGACCAGTAAAGATCTGAGGCTCTGGTTCTATTGGGCCAGCCTAAAGTGAATTGTAGGCTTTAATACAGGAAATGAACCTAATTCTGTAGAAAGATCATTCATGTTCAGGGTTTGGATTCAGTTCAATCAATTTAGATTGTGACTGCCGGCTGCTCAGAGAGCTGGTCAGTGTTACTCTGAGAACTAAAATCTCCATTAGCTCATGTTTTTGCATTTTCTTAGACTGAAGCATGTGAAGAATTTGTCAATTCCAAGAAAGTGCTTGAGCGAAAATTAGTTTCTGTCACTCGTGTGTTGTAGAAACAGGACAAGTGTTGTTGTGAAGTATAGACTCTTCTGAGTGACACTTGTAAGCCTCTCTTCAGCTCATTCTAAATTGCTTTGTTGTGTTATTTTTAGTTTGTCTCAGAGCTGAAGTTTGAGGGTTTCTGTCTGAGAGCTTTGAGGAGAAATCACTGGAGTGATGCGCTGTATCCTCACACAGACCCACAATGCCACACTGATCATAAACTACAGCATGAGGTGAGCAGCTTCATTTTAGTCCGGATTTTAATGGATTCTTACAATTACTCAGTTTTGTGTGTTTTCAGAATGCTTTTTTTATTTTTATTTGATTGACACTAATTCAGAACTCTACTCCAATCTTGTTCATAATATTATAACTCTACTATGTCCACCAAACAATGATAAATAGTAGGGACAGCGTGCTGGGCCTCTATTAGGCCAGTTGTCACTATAATGATTTTTTTTTATGTCTTTGGAAACAGTATGTTTTCTCTGATGTATTGAATATTATTGTGACCTATGCTGAGGTTGTTAAAATTGTGAACATTTATTAATAGTCTTTGAAACATCAGTAAGAATAGCCTAGGTTATACAATTTTAAATTGGATCATTTGTCATTGTTAACAAGCAAACGTGTGTTTATTCATTTATAGCTGTCCGTTACATTATACATTAGCAGTGGCTTTTGTTGCTAATTAGATTTTTTTATATATATTTATGGTTTGATAAATATTTAAAAATATCTATTTATTTTTTGTTCATTTAATTTGTTCAAGTCAAATCCTGAACGACTGGCCTAACTTAACCAGGCGAAACAAAATCCTAACTTTTGAGCCAATAGCAACTAAATATGTTTTGGGAATTGAAAGGAGTAATGTCAAACAAATAAAACATATTAACATATACTGCTGTTAAAAATGAACTTGAGACGTTGTTTGTTACACACACCCTGACGAAAGCATGTCAAGCACAACGCGTAGGTGTACCTGTCACCAATTTTAATGTTTAAGCCATGAATAAAATAAAGGCTTTTTAACTTTTTTCAACACAATTCGAGTGCCTTGGAGTTCCTATGTTCTTAGAAATAAAACATATTATTTGTAAACCACATTTGTGACTCTTCAGGTGGCACATTTCGAGTCAGTACCACCCATAAGAGTTTTTCCACGGTGGGAAATGGGAGTGAGCTCTTATATGAAGCTTTTAATATTTAATATCAAACAGTCCTAGTGAAGATTGTTTCACAGGATGACTGAAATTATCCAGTGCATTTGTGGCCCTGTGAAAGAGGCGCTCTAAAGTTTTATGTTGGCTCTCTGCATCTCTTACACTCTGCTTCTGTCATAAAAGTGAGAGTGTGGAATGTAATCGTAATGAGTTTTCCACTCTAGATTAATCACGGTGGCATTAGTGGGGACTTCACCGATTGCACCCCACAGTCTGTTTACACAGGGCTTGTGCTGTACATTCACTGCCTCTATGATGATTAGTACCATTAACTTTTTTATTTTGCGCCCGCAGAACTTATGAGCTTTATTATTGTTATTGGCACCGCAATCAGTTTGAAAATGCTGCTCTCCCCGTATCAGAGTGAGTAAGACATTACCTCCCATCTGCCACCACAACCGTACGTCTGATGAGAGATGACAGCACTGGACATTTATTCAGAGCTTGTTCCAGTAACTACAAGCACTAATACTGTAATGTACATCGGAAGGGTGGAAAAAACACTTTCTAAACCTCTTCCTTTTTATAACAGAAACTGAAAAATAGATGATCCCTCTGAGGGGTGGGCGGTATGACCAAATTCTGTAATACAACACAACGTAACAGTATGGACATAAAAAGATCACAATTTACTTTTTATTTGTCCTTGCGATATATACAGAATATCAAAACAAATGCCATCTGCAATCAAAATAATTTTCTCATCAAAAGTGAAGACCTTACGTTTGACACCACTCGTCTTAATTTTGAACAATATATTTTTTATCATTTGATACAAACATCTTTTGTTAAATGCTTTGCTTGAAGTAGGTTTGCTTGAAAGTAAGTGACATTCACTTATTTTTATGTGTCCAAATACTTTTTATTATATTATAATAATATAGTTCAACATTTATATACAATCAACTTTTTAAATATATATTTTACATGTTATTGTAGTAATGACAAGTTTTTGGATAATATGGTGAATTAAATACTTGACAAATTATGTACTTTATCTCATTTCATTCTTTTCTCATTTTATTTGCTGACCAAAAACTCCTGCAGTATATAATATTATAAAATGGATTCTGTGCCAAATCCATCATAAAACAGCCAGTTGGATTCTCTATTAATACAGAGAGTTGTGATGCTGCTTGGATGTCATAAAAAAAAAAACATATTTTAATACACATAATGTTTCTTCCTCGCTCCTATATGTAAATGACGTAAAGCAGTCCTGGCCATGTCAAATATATCCACCATGGTAGACCTTTTTAACTTGCTCATAATTGTTAACATGATGTTATCATCACCTTCCTTTCAATCTCATAACTCTTAAGGGATTTGGAATAGTATTTTTAAGACTACTTAAAATGTAGCTTTGAACTAATTTCACCATGTTGCGTCGCGCTTGTCTTTTCTGTGGGCCCAGATCTACTGAATAATGGAGCAGATCTCGTCAGATTGACTTCCTCTTTCTTTGCTCGGCTTCTCTTCAATGGAAGCTGAAAGAGCTGATAAAGAGTTAGAAATGTTGCCAACTCCCTCTTAGCCTCTCATTTTCCAGCCCAAAAGCCCTGGTTTAGTCCTGCCTGAGCACAAAGCTGATCTTGTTTCAACACTCGGGGGCACAAGCACCCAGCGGCCCCAAAACAGTTTTAACTGTTACTCCCCTAATGGCAAATAAACCGTAAAGAGCCGGTTTTGTTTCTTCTCATTTGCCAGCTGCTGTCACAGCCAGTAACACTTTAATCTGTTGGTCACACAAACCCTTTGCTTGGTTGAAACTGCTTGGTCATCTAATATTTTTTCCTTTCTTTCTGCTTTTCCTTTGTTGAATAATGCATTATTGACCTGACAATCTACAATCCCTAGCACATGCCGGTGTATAATGTTTTTTTTTTTAAACTGTGACTTTGCTAAAGCTTCCAAAGACACAAAATGTTAATTTTTCTCTGAACATAAATATTGTACAACTCTAAGTTGCATTTCTTGTTTTTGTGTGTTTTAGGTATTTCAGTGTTACCAGCCTTTGTTGGAACTGATTCAGCTGGTCAGAGTCACAGATCTCCCAATTCTCCTCCATTCCAGCACAGAGTTTGAACTGTATCTTTCCCAAAAGACAAAAGGTTTCAAAAGTGTCAATTTTAGTGCATTTTATCCATAAGCCTTGCAGTCAGTTGGAGGATACAAAAGTGGCTGACACAATCCTTAAAAGTATCTTTTACCAATACACATAACTCTAACTGCACAAAAGGCTATATATATATATGATTTGAATATATTTCTTTCTTTCAGATGTGTAATGATTTGCCTCTGGTATCCGTACAGTAATTTGAATTAACCTTTGCAGAGAAGACCTAGTCTTCTCATATGCGTAAACAAACTAATCAGAATGAATATAATTTCTCTCAAAAATGCATCTGAAAAATAGGTAATTCATAATGCCTCTCTTTTTAAATAACCAATGATATTTATTTATTAGAGGTGGTGCCTGTATATGGTACTGCATGATTTATTCCAATGCATGCTATATTTATAAGAATTTGGTTGATGTTCGGAAAGCCTTAAAAATGAATGATGCGCAATAATCTATTTCACATTATGCATTTGATCCTAAGTGACTTCAAAAGTATAAAAACTTTCTTTCAAATTTAAGGGGTTAGTATACTTACAGTATATATAATTTATTCAGAAAGATTGCAATTGATCAAAACGGACAGTAAAGACATTTATAATGTTACAAAAGATTTCTATTTCTTAGATAATTGCTGTTCTTT
Source organism: Phoxinus phoxinus (assembly GCF_949152265.1). Lineage (NCBI taxonomy): Eukaryota > Metazoa > Chordata > Actinopteri > Cypriniformes > Leuciscidae > Phoxinus > Phoxinus phoxinus. The sequence goes on along the minus strand of NC_136885.1, from coordinate 16,167,231 downwards.
TCAACTTTCAATGAAAGAACCCTAAAATAAAATGCACCATGGTTTCCACAAAATTATTACGCAGCACAGCCGTTTTCAACATTAATAATAATACATTTTATCCAAAGCGACTTAAATTGCATTTCAAGGTTCATACATTTACATTCTTATCAATTCTTGCTTTCCCTGGGAATTGAACCCATGACCTTGACGTTGCAAGCGCCAATGCTCTACTGTTTGAGCTACAGGAAAGGTTGGAATGGCATGGCATGTTCCTCATTACTGTAAACTGCGCTGTCATTTTCCTCTGTATTGTTTCACACCTTGACGTGCTTCCACAGTGGATTGGCTTCCAATTCTGTCAAAGCTAAGCTACTCTTGGACCAGCTGTGCACACTGCGAGGAGAGGTAGGCCGTCTCCAACACGATTATCACCAATTATTGTCTTTAGGCTAGATATATACTCTCCCCGACTGAGATGTAGCCAAAGCTGTCAAAGTCCTTTGAGACTGATGGTCGGATATTGATAACTATTTCCCATAGCTGGAACACTGGGGTGACAATGATAACAAGTGTCTCCTGTTGCAGGTGGGAGCTTTGTTTTCTCTGTCCTGCGTGATAAGCACTGAGACTTTCCCAGCAGCCTCCCAGCTCAGCTCCTGTAAATGGAGAGACTTCATGTCCAAACGTCCCAAGGACTTACCTGGTATGAGCAGTGTTTTATAAAAACAGCCTTATACTTTGTTCTGAAGGCTCTTAATATGTATAATTGTACCATGCACATGTGAATGTGCCGCCCAGTGCTCACATCACACGTTGTTAAATTATATGCTGACATTTATATGCTGCAGTTGCCTACTTTTATTCCTGTGTATTTGCTAGTGTGCTATTAACTCTTCATCCTTCCAGTGCCTAATGTGGAGGTAAAAGGTGAGAGAGGCCACTACCTCTTCTTGGTGCAGGGGGCGGAGTCAGGAGGCTGCACCGCTCGAATGATACACACGGCCAATCAGATCAATGGAGCCGCTGCCTTGGCAACACTCAATGCCCTCATCAGGGAAAAAGTTCCGCCTTCCTCAGGTATGATCACCAATCTTTTAAATGCACAGCCGATGTCAGCATGAATATGCAGACATGCAATAGTACGCCTTTGAGCATAGTTATAAATCAATGTGTGCTCTTGATTGAGAAAACTAATACGGTTCTTCTAAAGTAAGTTGGGCCCCTTGGCATTCAAGAACCGCATTTATTAGAGTCAAATTAAGCCCCATACAACAGTCTCATCTATCACAGCAACAGCTGAGGCCACCTGGACGACACTAAGAAAGATGGCACAGAGGAGACATTATACTCCACTAAGACCAGAACTGCAGTGTTCATAAATGTAGAACACATTACTTTTTCTCAATAATATGATTTTTGAAAAGAACACCGCCTCAGACTTATAGTCTTGTTTTCCATATAAACACAAATAAACCACCATGTTTCTGTCAAAAACAGCAGTTTGGTATACAAGCCTTCAGACCTTTATCAAGTCCATATTTTATTCGATAGAGAAAACGAGGACATTTAGTCTTGGACAAATTTCCAAGTAAACAAAATCTGGAATATGATAAGGATGTAGGACATTTTTGGTATGCCTGTCTCCTCCTAAAATATATACTTTTTCCCACTTTCCCTTATTGCAGTATAATGAAATTTGAACACTCAAACACTTGGTTATTTCATGTAAAGTATCGTTCTTGCGCTGTCCGTGTCTTCTCATTGATTAACATCTATTTGTAACTCATGTAATCAGGTGGTTTGTGGTTCACTACTACTCTTATTAACTCTTTGTACAGCGAGAATGGCTGTATTTAAGCCCACCGCTGGTGACCTTTGTTGGGGTAAATTACTGCTCTTGAGATCAGAGAATGCGTGGGTTTGCTCAGGACCTCCCTTGGAGCTCAGAACATTGTGCCAGATCCATAATTCAACCTGGCTTGATAACTAAAGACCACAGACTTTGGGCAAGAGGTTGTTTTGAAGAAAAGAATTAGAAAAAAAGGGATGTTCAGCTCATACAGGAGCTTTTCTGAGAAAGTGCATTGTGATGAGCACTCCAGGAAACCCCTTAGGTGTGTGTGCTCTTTTGAATAGATAAAGAGGTGCTTGCTTTCTGGGTGTTTTCTATAAGCAGCTTGCCACAAGCCAGTCAGATTAAAATATCATCAGTGCTTTTTTGGGGGTAATTTTTAGGTCTTGGTTCTATAAATGTAACAAGGTATTAAGCATCTAAATTTAACAAAGTATTAAGCATCTTAGAGTGCCAATAAAAGTGTTATAATTTAACCATCAATTTACCACTTTACAAATTGGATGTTTAAAAAATGAGCTAATACATGATAATTTGCATGCTTTTAAGTCGGAAATGTTATTTTCAGGTATACACTTGAAAAGTGGGACTATCAGCTTACAGTTTAAGAAAAACAGAATGCAGAAAAAAATGTGTATAAAATCTAGTTTGAGCCATTTTTTACACTTCTGTTTAAACTATGCTTTTAATTCTGGGGAAAAAAGTGATAAATCCACTAATTCAGAACTATATGTGTAATCCACTAATGCATAGCCATTATAAAAAGTCAAAGCCATTAAATCAATTGAAGAGTTTATGCTGGTAATTCTTATTTTATATTTCATAAAAGTTTATTCAAATATGCTTCTGAATTTTTGGTTGAGCAGTTAGTATCCAGTATGGACATGCAAATGCTTGTTATTGGGAACTTGTATGGTTATGAAACTGTTTGTGGTTTTTAAAAGATTAGCATGGCTTACTTCAAATTTAGCTCATACTGAAGTGTCAATAGTGAAAGTACAGTGAAAATAGATAATGGTTCTTTTTAAATAGTACACATGTAAGAGTATTAACATAACCAAAACAAATCCTCTAAGAAAGAATGGCAACATTTCAGTAATTGGACATTTTGGGCAAGCTTCTCTCCTGGTTCTTTGCTGTAGACATGATTAACACCTCTCTCGACCCAATCTTCTGCATTGTCAGACTCGTATTCCCTCTTCTTTCTCCACAGGGAGCAGCACTGCTGACTGGCTGCGGTCCCTGCCGTATCTCCGTGGAGAGCAGCTCTTGCAGAGGGAGAGAAAGCTGGCCAAGGTGCAGACCCTGGTCCTCAAGGAATGCTGCCGTAAGTGTTTCCCAGGCAACGGGAACCTTTCACCAGGGCCTCCAAGTATTCACACGCTGTTCTTCAGTCACCCCAGAGCAGCACATAGCTAATCATCATATACCTCTGGTCACACATTCTCAGTCTCACCTGTGCGCTTTCTGAAAATTAGGAACTCTTTTGAGGGATAAACAATAGAGCCTTTGTCAGAATCTCGACACATGCTGTGTTAACAGAGGTTTATGATGCATGATAGGCTGTGTGATTGATAGAATAATTTTGGTATGTCAGAGCACTGTTATTAGGCTTGTAGCCAATACATTGAAGCCAGTTTCAAATGCTGTATTAAATATCTAACTCCTTTTCTATGTAGAGCCTTCATACAGAATAAATATGGGACAATTTGTTAGTGAATTTATGTTAAAACTACCCTTGAGATTTCACAATGTGTGATCATAAACAATTGTACTCTTTAATAAGGCACTTCAATTGCTCCAGTGGGACTGTTATTGTAGTAATTGATTTGTAAGTTATTACTACAAAATGAAAGACTGAATGGACAGAATGTTAGTATGATTACTGAGAGACATTTAATGATGGATCTTATCTGTGGCTAGGGCGACGAGAGGAGGTCCAAAAGCCTGCCACCATTCCTGTAAATGAATTGAAGGCTTTGCTAAGTCTGGCCAGAGAGCAGTACCTTCAGATGCACGACGCCACACTGCCCAGAGCCTCTAAACACAATCAAACTTCATCTTCTAAAAAAAGTGGTGAGGGGTGCTTTCATACACAGCAGTTTACTTTAGGGATGCATCATTTATAATCCTCTTTATGAACCATGGTGGAAAATATTTGTTATATTGTGATCAGTGATTGATATGATGTATAATATTATAAATTAATCGGTAACACTTTAACTAATGTTAAATAATGAACCTAATTGTAACATGTATTAACTAACATGAACTAACAATGAGCAATACATTTGTTCCAGTATTGATTAATCTTTGTCAATGTTAGTTAATAAAAATACAGCTGTTCATTGTTTGTTCATGTTAGTTCACAGTGCATTAATTAATGTTAACAAATACATCCTTTGATTTTAATAATGTATTAGGAAATGTTGAAATATATTACTTAATGCTGAAGAAAGTTTTGTTCATTCTTAGTACATGTAAACTAAGGTAGTTAACTAATGAACCTTATTGTAAAGTGTTACCAATTAATCATATTTAATATAAATAACTCCAATATAGACCAGTGCTTGTTGACAGATTTTAGTTCATTACCCAGATTTTATATTACATCAAACCTTTGTTCATTGTTCAACAAAATGTGCAAAAGTTACACATCATAAAATTATCCTTGACTGCATTTTTTATTTGTTATTTTTTTATGATTAACATGCCACTGGCTGAACTGGAAAAATAGCTTTTTTTTAATTGGGTAAACGAAAGAAGTGTGACTGACTAAAGGTGTGTCACCTCACATTTGTTCAGCGAAATTGTCGCAAATGAAATCCAGTAATCGAACCAGCTTGGTTTGAGAATTCTGTGTGAGGTGTGCTTCATATACCTCTTTACATCAGGATTCCTCAACTCTGGCCCTTGAAGGCCACTGCCCTACAGAGTTTAGCTGCAACCCTGATTAAAGGCACCTGAACAAGCTAGTCAAGGTCTACCGAGTTACAGGTAGCGGTAGTTGAGTTTGAGCTAAACTCTGCAGGGCAGTGGCCCTCCATGGCCAGATTTGAGGAACCCTGCTCTACACTAGTGACAATAGACAATGAACATTTTTTTTGCATGTGATTTTTGTTAATGTGACTACACAGTGCACATATAAACCAAATATCAAAGACACGTAAACATGCAGCAAAATATCGGAGAGTTTAATTCGAGACACTTTTGTGCCTTTTAATGTCAAAAGATATAGATAAGATATATAAAGCCCTTGCACACTTGGTTTAACATCGTGTTCTTATTAAGATTGTTATTATTTACTTTATAAAATAATAAAAGTTAATGATATATTAACTTTTATTTACTCCACCTGTCACTCTTTCTATCCATTATATGTTCTTCCAAAGATGTGAAACAATCTTCTCACACAGAATGGCCTGAGAGGAGCGTCCTACAAAACTACGAGAACATACAGAGAGTCCGACAAAGGTCCAGGTAAGCAGTCTTGTAGCATATAACATTAAATGAAATCTCAAAATAATGTTTGTTCACCACATTAACATTTCTGGAGCCCTGGCTTATTGTCTCTGTTGAGGGCTTATTGAATCTCAAAACAATGAATCAGATGAGGAAATAGCTTGTGCATTTGTTCAGTGGTTGGAAAAGTACATTTGTGTTTCAGTTCAGTGTCGTCCACAGGTGCAGACTGTTAAGTAGTGGTTCCTCTGAGAGTCTGATGGGGCCTAAAGATAGCCAGAGGGGAAGTTCTACACTGCTGGATGCCAGAGAATTGCTCAAACACTTCACCCCTGATGGACTGCCGAGCGGAGAGCTACAGCCGCTGCCAGTGCTTAGAGGGTTGGTCATACACACAGTTTCTGACATGATATCATTTAATGACTTTCCCCCCCTAGCTTATTAAAACTGCAATTCAAGTCCCACCAAACAAGCAGGGAGGATTTGTGCACATGGTAGAAAGTTTTAAAACATCATTCGAGTTTTAAAACTTTGCATCTTTATTTTCAACTTGCACTGGTCTTGAAGGGATAGCATTTTATTTACTCACTCTCACACTGTTTCAAACCCATGACTTCCTTCTATGGAACACAGTACGTGAATTTTTTAAAGAATATTCTGTCCACCCCTTTCTATATATTAAAAATGAATGTGGAGGGGAAAAAAAAGTGTAAAAGTATTGAAAAATTGTTCAATTGGACTTGTGCCCTATACAGTATTACATACAGTATTGCATTGTGTGAGGTACAGACCCAAAATGGCACATTGGTGCCAATTTTATTTGTTCTAACCTGTCAAATGTTGACAGTAAATCCAGCCCACAAATGGCTCTATATTAAAGATCCACAGAAGGAAAGATTTTCAGTATATATCATTATTTATTTATTTTTCTGTTAAACAAATCTATCATGATTTTAGAAGACTTATGGTCATATGGACCACTTTTATGCGTGTTTTTTAATTTCTGATTTGAGATCTTGACAGACCTACCTGTATGGGAAACAAGCAGTGATAATTGTTTTGTAATAAGTTATGAAAAACATAAAAATTTAAAATACATAAATAATTTGATTAAATTGCTTTTTTTATTTTTTAAATGGAACGGGAGTACTAGAGCATAATACCACAGATGAAGATGTCTTATTGTTTCTTTGTTTGTTTTTTAAAAATCGATTGTGAAGGTTTTCCACATAACTTGCCCTCTACCGCACAATCTCTAGAAATGTTCCTATGTATTTAAATTCTTGAACTGAATGTCTCCGAATGTGGTTTGTGTTTTTGTTGTTTGTGCAGTGAACATGCATTTCAGTTGTCTCCTGACCTCACACCTAGGAAGGTTACCAAGCTCCCGTTCTCAAAGGCCGCCAGATCCCACTACCACGGAATAGAGTAAGCGTGCATGTGTGTTTGCGTCTACATAAAAATCTATCCTCCTTATTTCCTCCTCCGTCTTCTCAAGTATTCTCTGGGTGTGTTTCAGGTTCTGTCTGGATGAGTGTAAGGGTCTTGAGCGAGACCGTGGCTTTGTGAAGCTGCAGTCTCGTCTAATAAGATACGAGACCCAGAGTACATGCTGTAAGGAGCCCTGCCCTGTGCCGTTCACCCTCAGCCCTGCACCCTCCCCAGCTGTGCTGTCTGAACCGGGCAGTGTACCTGACGGTGAAACTCTGCACAGCGAGCTGCCCCGCCTCAAACGCCGCTCCCGTGAATCAGACCTCCAGCAACACAAGAGGTTAGAACACTCTATGCATAATAATGATGAAGGGTCATCTCGTGTCTTTTTGTTATGTATGAGTGGTCTTCCTTTTATATATATATCAGCATCAGTTAACATTTCCTTTTTAAAATTGGATGCATTAAAGGGTTAGTTCACCCAAAAATGAAAATTCTGTCATAATTTTCTCGCCCTCATGTCGTTCCAAACCTGTAAGACTTTCGTTCATCTTTGAAGTACAAATTACAATATTTTAATGAAATCTGAGCGATTTCTGTCCCTCCATTGACAGTCTACGCGTCTGGAGGTCCTGCGGCGAGAATGAGGCGCTTAGCGGGGCGCGGTGGATGCGAATTGAGCGTCTGGCGCGATACGCGCAAGTGACTTTATTTGGTGCTTTTTGTGCATTCACGCGTCTGACGCCCGAGTTGAAAAATCAAAAAATTGAAAATTGATTTCAATATATGAGACATATTCATTTTGTATTGTATCCAAACAAAAATAAATGATAGATTAGGTGGGTGAGGGTGATCCTCGCTCCGATGAGGGACAACAGGTCATCAAACTGGGTGCAGGACAGGCGGAAGTACCGCTGAAAGCAGCCGTCATCCAGACGCAGCTCCTGGAGCAAATGGTGAAACTCCCCAAACTGGGTAGCTACGCCTCCGGAGGGTCTGGTGGACCCAAGTACGGCGACGATGACCGCTACGCTGCTGTTCTGCTCTCCAGAGCAAATACAGAGCGGTGACTCTCTCGATGAATGCTCGTCAACATCAGCCATCTTGCAAACAGACAACCGCCTAGCACTTGCCCCTCCCACAAGAAGCGGATTTCGCCTCGGACGCGCGTCAATTTCGCTTCAACCTCTTGCTTTTTATGCGTGGCTTTTTCGCTTTGGACGCGTGAATGGATTAAAAATGTTTAAAATAAAGCGTCCTACTAGACACGATAGATGCGAATTTGACGCTCTATTCGTGTTTGGTGTGAACTCAGCATTAGACTCCTGTACGAGCTCATTCTGTGGTCACTGGTCACACAAAAAATATGTTGCAATTCACCACTTGGTGGCGCTATAATATGAAAAAACATAAACACAGCTATAACTACGCAACTTTTTGTGCGATTGGCTTGAAAATGTGCATGCAGTGTCAGGCTGTTTTAATGATATTCTGTTTGTCGATCTTTACATAAGTCAAGCCATCGTTACACACCACTTCACACCAGTGTGCCATTCATTTAGACAGTCAAAATAATGTTTCTCTAGTTACTCTAATTTTCTGAAGCCGTCAGAGCATTGATTCTCCTGTGTGGCTCATTCTAGTTCTCCATGCTCTCATCATTGCCTTCCTCTGCCCATCCGTCCCACCACTTTACATGCATTTGACTGCACCATACGTCACTCACAACGAAATTGAAAATAGATCGGCGCTTAATGGCTTTGTCAAAGTGTGAAATGAGCAATGAATGAAAATTACTGAGCAGCGCTGCAATGAATGTCAACGTCTCATCCTTAACTGCATTTTTAGTTTAAATCACAAAGGACCTCTCTAAATGTGCTCTGAATATGGCAGTGATCGAACGTCAAATGTTTGGCCTTCTTTGTTGCCACAGAAGCCCAGCGTGCATTAGATGATGTGTTGTCAGGACATGAGGTTATTGACTTTTTTTTTAAAGTGCTGACCCACTGCAGAACTCCAGGGACCACATTAATTTTAAGGCCTATCATCATCTCAGACTTTGCTCCACTCTGAAATTACCACAGTGGTGTCGCATCATAGGGAGCTAAACGCAGGAGCCTGGAAATTTATGTTGAAGGCTGATGCTCCTGGAACGGAGGAGTTTTTTATTAAATGGGCTTAGAATGAGAGTGATAGAGCGGAGATCTCCAGAAGAAAAAGAGGTAGAAGTGTGTGCTCCAGTGCTTAAGTAGACCCTCACATCAAGTCATTTTGATTCGAGGTTTGATGTGAACAACAAAGTGAGATTGAGGGATTGATGATCTCAGAGAAGCAATATCTTACACAATCCACCTCATCCCCATTAAAAATCCCTTTCTGCCACTCGTAGGTTCTGTAAATCAGAGAGCTCTGAATCTCTGGGCACAGGTGGCACTCACCCTGCAGTGGGGGCTCTACGGCAGCAGGCGGCCCACTCGCGCTCCAGCTCGGGTCTGGCCAGACGTTCTGTTTCTGTTGCCGACCCCTCACCCAGTCAAAAACCCAGCCAGACCCAGACCGAGTCCCGCTCCCAGAAACACAACAGGGTAAGTGCTAATTACCAGATCAGAGAGAATTTTCATACCTTCACATTTTCTGCTGAAACTTGGGGTAAAATCTACACTAGCAATTCATTAGAATGCACTATATTGGTACCAATTTGTTTATCATGTGAGATTAGGTCATTAGAGATGGGTTAGAGTTTTAGATTAGATATTGGTTATAAATAGGTCAATATTGGGTATTTAATTGTTCATGCTTATTTTTTCTATTTTTATATTTGAGTGACCTTTTGCCGTCATATATTGCTCACTTGAAAGATGATTGAATAACACTATTTGATGTCATTTTTTCTTAAATCTTCACTTGAATATCTATTTTTTTTCATACTGTTAATAAAGTTGTGATGCCTAAATTAAGTTGTAACATTTTAAAACAATTGATTTTAGTTTTTAGTGTTTTAGCTTTAGACAATAATAGAATGGGAAAATAGTACTAAGTAAATAATTAATTAAATATTTTTAAAACATCAATATAATATCCGCTAGCATCCCTTGAAGATATTTAAACATGGCAAAATGTGTTGAATGGAACTGAGAATACTTCCTAAATAAGCTTGTTTTCCAATAATGACTGACTGACTGCATTATCTTGCTTATAATATTACAACTTGACAAATATATATATGGGCATGAAATATTGATTCAAGTGCTAAGAGAGAAGAGCTATGTAGGAAATTGGTCAAAAATGCAGTTTAAGGGTCATTATACCAAAATATCTGCCCACTAAATCCTGCAGTTTGACCAGTTTAGAATCAAGTATTCCAGAGAGCCGTGTGATAAACCAAAATAGCTCTCAACCCATTTAAAACCTCAAACCTTCTTATTCAGTGAATTCACTACAACAGTCATCAGCAAATGTCAGGGCTTTATGTGAGGTCTGTGAGTGCTATAGATACGTGAGTGTGCATCGTTCTCATCCGGTGTTTCTGCTTCAGATGCTGAGGGAGGTGGTTGCTAAGACGCTCGATAAACACGGGATCAGCAGCGAGCACAAGTGCTTTGAAGCCTGCAGTCAAAGACTGTTTGACATATCAAAGTTTTATCTGAAGGTGGGTACGAATCGTTCTGCCTCTTCCCCTCGCACCCTGCTGTCCTGCCTTTAGGACATCTTTGAAGCTCTCAAAATATGCTGTGTAAACGCTGCCGATTGATGTTATCTACATCATTTATCCATGACAGGGGAGCAAAAACTTTGTTCAAGAAACTTGCTTCAATTCGCTTTGTTCCTAATGCGTTTGGTGTGGAGAAAACGAAATCAGTTTTATTGCACTTGACTATTATTCCCTGAAGTTATTCAAGGTTTTTTCGTGCACCAAAATCATACAGGCTGGCTTTGCTACTGTACCTTTAAGACCTCATTATAAAAATGGCCTTTGTTATGATAGGCTAACCTGCACTTACCAGCATCTTAGTGTTGTTCGTCAGGACAGGTCAAATCACTGAATACTGAATAGACATTGATATACTATACTGTATAAACATCAGTGGCTATAAGTGCTCATGGTTGTGACTGTTATAATCAGAACATTTACTGAAACAAAACGTCAAAAATGGATTGTTTAAAAACTTCTCAGTCGAATGAGGGAGCTTTATGTGAATGTGTATTTAAATATATTTTAGAATGCAATTTATTCCATGTCTTCAGTGTTACAGTACATAATCCTTCAGAAATAATTATAATATACCGATTTGGTGAGACATCAAAAACACTTATTATCATCAATGTTGAAAAAGGTTCTTAATATTTTTGTGGAAACTACAACAGGATTCTACAATGAATGGACATAACATAATTTATTAGAAATAGGTCATTTTTGTAACCATGTAAATGTCTTTTGATCAATTTAATGCATACTTGAATGAAAGTATTCTCTTTCAAAAAAAAATCGTACTGACTGGTGTATGCATGCATTAATGTAATAAATCATTAGCAAAGCTTAGCCTCCACAATGTTCTTCATTAAGCCGTTATGCCTCAGCCGCCTGTTTGTTTTGCAACAGGATCTGAAAACCTCACGTGGCCTTCACGAGGAAATGAAGAAAGCCGCCAGTAACAATGTCAAACAGGTAATGCACACACTTCAGTTTGAGAGGCCTGGTACACCCGAGTTTTTGACCATGACAATTTACAACTGTTATTTGATTTTGAGTGATTTAATTTTGTAAGATGCCTTCAAAATTGATACAATGTAATTGATTTCCACGCACACACTTTTCTCATCCACAGGTGATTGATTGGGTTGTGGAGAAATCTTCTAAAAGATGAACAGAATCATTTTCATTCAGAAACGTTGAAGGTAATCCTGCAGCAGGATGTCATGATAAGAACAACATGATGCTATAAAATAAATAGTATAAGCTTGTAGAAAAGTGCTTCTAATGCTATAGAACTTCTCACAGCATTAATCATGGAAATGTTTCTGACAGGCATGTACATAATTATGTATCTGTTATTTTTTTTACGTATTTGTGATAATCATAGATTTTAATGTATTAAAAAGTTATTTTATGTTTTTACATGGTTTTCACTAGAGAAGAAATGTCATGAACTCTCTAACATTCTGACAAACAACAGCCAAATATGGCTGCACGTGTTCTGAGAAACACTGTTTTGCATCATGAAAATCAGTCAGAGGGCGTTTCTGACCAGATCACATTTCACCAACCGAGAGCATGAAACAAGGAACACATGAAACCTCATCATGCCCTCTGATTACCGCGTCTTTTTGTTTATCACACACAAGCTATCGGCGCTAAACCTCCACTGCGCAGATCTCCAAGTAGTTTGCCCCAAAATGACTGCTGTGTTGGGATCAAAAGGTCACACTGGGCTGAGGTCATAAAGAGTATTTGCTCCCTGGTACTCCTTGCCCAGAGAAGGTTGATGGTGTCTCGTTTGGCAAAGTTGCCGGACACATTCCAGTCCCACACAGGGCCATTGTTCTCACTTCTGGGTGCCCAGAGGGGTGATGGGAAAGGAGGGAGGGAGGGGGTTGCACGTTACATTGGCAGCCCTGAGAGCCCTCGAAGGCAACATGCAATCTGAACTCACTCGCTACTTATCAGCAGAGCTGCTCTAGTTAATAGGGTGGAACTCAATGTTATGATAGTGAATAATAAAACACATTCTTTTAATAGGGATTATGATTATTTTAGATACATTGTGATACTCTGTTTCCTCCAGCTTTGAATCAGTATTTTGACCTGTGTGGGTGAACTCTATTAAACTGCAGACTGACAAGAAGCCCTTTTCTACAGAGTTTAAGCGTCTCACTTTGTTCTCCATGCTGACGTCTTGATATAAAAAGGGTTCCTATCATGAGGAATCAAATTTGCCTTGATCCTTTCATAAGAGTTCATTGTACTATGGAAACATGCTGTAATTTTCAGAACTTCAAACTTCCTCCAAGTGACCATTTATTGAAACTCAAGCTGAAAATGAGGAAGTATAAATAATGTTATTGTTCCGAAAACAGTAGCAGTAATGAGTAAAACACGGAAGAGTCGGTCAAAGCTTGTGCCGCTCCTGGACGCGTGTAGAACCTGCTGATGGAGAATCTGACAATTTAATTCACACCATCATTTACTCATCCTCTTATCATTCCATACCTGTATGACTTTATTCTGCTCAATAAAAAAAAATTTTGAAGAATATTTTTGTCCACATTATTGAAGTCAATGGAGTCCAAATATATCACAATATTTGGATTTGCATTGACCAGTGTTTTAATTAGTTTGAGAATGAACCATGCAGAGAAATTAAGTCGCTTCAGTAGACCTAAATATACCAGTCAAGTCGTATGTATTAAAGGTGCGTTCACACGTGTCAAAATTACAGTAATTACGAGATTCCCGACTTGTAAAAAGCATTTACATCCCAGAACTTGTAATTACAGCTTGAAAGCTCTGACTTGTACCACCTGACCACTATCACGTCATGTGGAAACTCAAAATGCCAGCTGCCTCAGCAATAAAATGTAGTTATATTTATTATTAATAATAACTGTTCATGTTATTAACGGAATAATAATATGAAACTTGACATGAAATAGTTTAGTCAAGCAAGCATAGTTTATTACTCTGTTACACTACATCAATTGTTTAAAAAGGCATTTGCAAAATAATTTATTTGTATTGTGGTTTTGTCTTGTGAGTACTCAAACTACTCAGATTCACTTTGCCGTTAACACAACAGTGTTGCCATACAGAAGCATAATTCTGAGTCTGAGGATGTTCCAGCTTGCCATCTAGTAATTATGGCACACACTATGTTCTTTTGGAGCTTGAAAGTCTTCAAATTCATTATCTTTTGTGCTCCAATCGAGTTTGAAATGACATGAGGGTGAGAAAATGACAGAAATTTAATTGTAGAATGAAATATCCCTTTACTGTCGAAAGCAGGTTCCCAGGCCTGTGACTCCTGGATCGGTCATGTGCGCTGGAATGTGGCAGGGACGGTTTCACAGATGAGACAAAGGCTGTGCCACAGGGGCCCTACTGTCCCCAAATACATAACCCCTTCAATGGAGCAGTGCTCTGGGAACGCTCAGTGCCTGACAATGGACACTAATTGCTGGTTAACGTGGAAATTCTCGAGTACTCTAATTTATAATCTGACATCTGAAGCACTTGAAAGGCCTTTGTGTTTGCATATGACCACAGGCCAACGAGAGCGAATCTGAGCCTCCGCAATAGTTGTGCTAACGTACATGCATGCACATCACGCAATAATTGAGAACATTCTTCTGATGAATATTAAGAAACAACTACACAAATGTGGCAGCGATTCTTACGTTTTCTTTAGCATGTCACAGGTTTTCGTACAGCAGTACTCCAGATTTTGGAAGCGAAACGTTTGTTAAAGTCACCGAAACTCCATTTGTCTGTGGAAACAGATACACTGCTCTGAAGGGGAGGGCTGACCCTGTCTCGATTTTCCCCTTTTGTCACAAAGGCCTTGTGAAAGCAGACAGTTTGTTGACATGCCTCTTTGATGACCGGCACTCTAGAATGTCCTTGTTGATTCTGCTCAACCACCGGTGTAGTGCATTTCCCCGAGTCAAAGCACCAGAAACTAAACGAGATGTTTTAACTTTTATGTGCATTAACAGGGTTTAAACTAGCCTTTCTTTAATCCACATTAGCTGCCAGACAGATGCGATAACTCAGACAGCTGTCATACAGATGGCCGCCTTCCCTACCGTTATATAGAAGTTAATGGTACTGTAAGTGCTGAATACTCTGCTGTATTGGTTCTAAAATAATACTTCCAGTACTATTTTTAGTTCCAATCACAAGCTAGTGTTCATTATATAGTTTGATTTTTTTTTTTTCTCTTAGAAAATCAATGTGAAATTGTTTCACTATAATTAATATTTCTCTGAAAAATACATAGTTTATCATTACTGAAATGTAATTCAAATCATTCAGAGGTCTGCTACAGCGTCAGTTCCGCATCATCAGTCTTGCGAGTTGCATCTCGTTCTTGATTTCCCTTCTCAGAGTTGAAATAATCACGTCACTGTTTCAGTCTATGACAGTCTCAGGCTACCAATCCCAATCTTGCGATCTTGGCTGATAGGAAGGAGTGGAGGATAAAAACAATAGGCTTGGGACAGGAGTGCAAGTCCAGTTGCTGTGAATGGAGAGAAAAACAAAACAAGGTGTTAAGCACTGAAGGGAAGTTCCTGATGTGACAAACACATGTTGAGAGCAACAATCGGGCAGATCTTCTCAGGAACTTGGATCTATCAGTACAGACATGCATCATTTCCTGCTCTCAAGAATTCTTCCTATGGATGAGATTATATATATATATATATATATACACACGTTAGGCCTGTCAATTTAATGTTCATTTAATACATTTTTTATTTAATAATATTTATAAAATAATTAATCATTTACTCACTCTCATGGCCATTGAAGCCTAAAAGTTAATTTAACATTTATTACACATTAACTTTTAGGCTTCACTGGCCATGAGAAATAAAATACAAAATTCTAAAGCTACTTTTTGCAATGTCTATTTGATGCTTAACTCATTTAACACAATGACTTTAAATTATCTTCTTTTAATTTGGTAATTCTTTTACCAAAATTAATGTGCAAATATTTTGCGATTAATTAGGTTAATCCACGTCGTATAATGTATCACTTGACAGCCCTAATATATATATATATATAAATAAAGAGCAATATTTATTTATATATTTTAATAAACATGTAAAATGCCACACTAAGACGTCCTTGAACATTTACTAATGACAGAAATGACTCACTGAATCAGATTAATTTAGTTATGAATTAGTTCAGTGAAGCTAAATAAATTCTTAGATCAGTAGTTAATTATTTTTTTAATCTAACTTCAATAATAGCAAAACACAGCACTCTCAGCATGGATGACTCATTTTGTTCCTGCTGAGTAAACCTCAGATTTTACTCACAATTTCACCCTCGTTTCCACCAAAATCCAGATAGAGGATCCGTACGCCGTCGTCCGCGGACATCTTCAGCTTTTCGAATGGGTAGCTGAAAAGTGTCTGTGCCAGAGAGCTGTCGTCTCCATCTGCTATGACCGAGAAACCTTGCTCGTAGTGAATGACCAACCGACAGTCCTGACCCTGATACATACAACCTGAAGAACAGAAACACGGAAGCTTTAAAGAATATTACAAATTCAATACAGCTGTCAAAACTATTGAGTACCATAATATATATATACAGTATATGTACATACTGTATATATTTGTACTTGTCATACCAGAGGGTTAAAAAGCTAAAAATTGTGGATTTGATGGATGAAAATTGGCCCCACCTCAACTTTACAGATCTAATAATAAACATTTTTACTGAATTATTCATGCAGATGCTTTCACATCTTCTAGAAATATATTTTTCAAGTACTATAAAAAAAAAAAGATCAAGTATTAATGATTTTGAACTGCCTTTCTGGTTGGTCAATCCAAGCAAATTTCATTAAGGTATGAATAAAATGGAAGTGTATTCCATCTGTGAGATGAATGTCCTTTGAATCCTGATAATTGGTACATCATTTATCACCAGTAACCTCTGCTCAATATACCTCCCTAGTTCCATCAAATACATCACAGGACTCCATGTATCTAGTATCACTCCTCCAGACCATTCAATTACAGCTCATCAGGCACCACAGGATGTGTAGAAACCTACTGTTACCATGTCTATTGTGAGCGTGCCAGAGATCCACTTCTGCTGTTCCCTCCATTTGCCCCAATAAAGCTTCCTGAATCGCTCTTTGACCGGGTAATTGCGAGGCTAGTGTGTTCTTTTCACATTGTGTATCTCTGAGAAACCCCTTGGCTCTGGCTGCAACCCAGTCCATTAGGCTGATTAGATCATCACAGCAATGAAAAAGCATCTTCTTCTGCAATTTACCCATTAAATCTGAATTACACTGACATTAAATACTCAAACACCTATTAATCACTTACTTTGGGTGAGGGGGCCGATTGCGGAATACTGTTCCCATGTCACTCTTAACACTACTGTAACCTTATCCCCATCCAAACGGCTTGATCTTCAGGACCGAGGGACTCTTTCCCACCAGGGGGGATTTTTAGGCACAAACTGCATCCTTTTTAACATGAATGGACTAGAATAGGAGTTTTTCTGCTTTTTAACTACAATACCTTGGCAATAAAGGCCCCGATATACTTCAAGCGAAATCGAAGAACTGTTTGGTTTAAAGTAATCTATTGTATAAAGTTCTATATAAATAAACATGACTTTACTTGACTGGAGTGCCAATTGCAGAGCTTGTGCAAACATCCTTATCTCTATGATAAGATGCTTTCTTAACTGCTGTTTTCTCACCGCTGTCATTTTTGATGCTTGTTTATTTTGTTATTGCGAGGAAAGTGCGTACAAATATTACGATCTAAACGCCGCTCTCAGCAGCGTGGGCCGCATCGGGATGTTCGCTAACAGTATACAGCTGCAAAGGTAACTTCTATTTACCCCTAAACGAAGAAAGAAATAGAACTTCGCTAATAATAACACATTTACTTGAACACTTTTAGTCTGTGCGCCATGTGCTTTACAAAGCATAAACATGAAAATATATCTAAATAAGAACATCTGTCGTTTGATTAGAGCCATTATGAGCCCCTCAAATGAATAAAGCAATTTGGAAAGCGCCACAGAGACACAATGTTAACATTTTTATGGAAATCAACCCACAAATGGCTTACCTATAGTTGTCTAATTACTTTATTAATAATTTATTAATTCATTTTTATTAGTATTTGTATTTATATATATATATATGTATTCAATTATTTATTTTAACAGCAAAAATGTGAAATACATCAAGGGTACGTTTACATGACAATGATGTTCTAAAAATAAAATATAAGTTTTTCCCTTGCATTTTTTTGCGTACAGACGACAATATTGTCAAAATGGTCCCGTTCACACAGATCCGCAAAATATTATTAAAAAAAAAATGCTGTATTATGCTGCCAGGCCAGTAGTTGGCGCTATAAACAAAACTGCATGCCTATAGACTGAACACTTACCACCCATGTGCGTTTCAAATTTTTGTTTACCTGGAGACGATAACCTCGTTTTTGAAAAAACTTGCACTTTGAAACCCGTTCTCAAAATGTTGTTTTCAGGCACCCAAAACGCAGTGAATGAACAGACAAACTGCTTAAAAAGTTTTGTTTTTAGTGTCGTGGTGAAATGTTGTCGTGTAAACAGCCCCTGAGCTTTAACAGACAGATTACTAAACATGTTTTATACCCGTCCACAAAGAGAACACCATAGATCTATTTAATAGGATGTCGAATAACAAATAAAACCAATAATAATAAAACAGTATTACGTTCTCATTTGGTCTTGGGCTATATTATATATTTTATATATATATATATATATTTGTGACTTTTTATCATTACAGCCTGAAAAAGGATTATGAAGCTTGTGGCCAACTACAAAAGTAATATATGACGTCACTGAATTTTTACAGAACCTTAAGAAAATGAATCTTTGGAGACACTAACTCCCTGAACAGATTACAAGATTAGACTAAACACAGGTAATGTAGCATCAGCTGCCAAATGGGCATTTCCCATAAAATCCCAAATATGGAGCAGCTCCAAGATTCTGACGCAAACCGGATCTTTTTAAGGGAAGAAAAATGTCACATCCAGTCTAACTTGTTATTCGGCGTGTTAAAAGCGGTCTGGTTTGTTTTGAGAGGATCTGCATCTGTTGCTCTCTCCTACAAACTCAAAGTAATTAATGTTCTCCCAAATGTATTAATTAGTGATTCTGGCATGTTGTAACAAGGTCAGTCTATTTTTATTGAGTTTCTTTCAGTAGATTTTTCCAGAGTGCGTCTTCCTACACCAATACTAACGTGCTTAACTCGTGACAATACCATCAACATTAATCATTGCTCAGTTTAATCTCGGTCAACTTGCCATTCCAGCATTGTAGGTTAAGTGGAAATGATCTCAAAGCCTGATCTCAGAACATATGAAAATATTTGACAGAAGGGGAAAACCGCGAGATATCCAAATAAGGCACGGTGATCTCCAGGGGTTCGCATTCGGTTCAGCAACGGCGGATCATTTCCTATCCAGTCTAGCCTAAGGGACTGCCTGAGAGCTTCAATTCCCAGAATGCTTTGCTCGGTGCCCCTCGCCTGCTGCATTGAGACCACACAGGAACTCTGCCATGGCATTCCATTCTAAAAATACACTCTTTACCAAAACGACTTCAGTATAAATAACATGCATCCAAAAGTCAGAAATATTGTAGTGCAGCACGGAGCGTTTGGGAATTCAGAGTACAGTAGGAGCCACCAACAATGACATCAGACGGCTGAGACAGATTTATCTTTGCATAGAAGCTTGCATACAACCACAAATCTATGTTTGACATAAGTTTGAGTAGAATTTTTAAGAAACTATAGCTGAAAAACTAGTGTAAAAAGTGGAAGCTGGATTAAAAAAACGCACATAATAAATGTGGAAAAAAGACTGAAAACAGGTGGAAAAAAAAGATGTTCATAATTCTGATGTGACCAAATTATACAAATGTTTAAAATATTTCACTCTGATGCAAAACATTGTGTCATTCATCCAAACAAGTTTGGATATCTGAATAATTTTTGTTTAAATTTTGTTTTTTTAAACCTAGTAAAGAAATGACAAATAATCCTGGTAAAGAAATGGCAAATAATCCTGGTACAATAGACCACTTCAAAAGATGCGGTTTCATTTTAAAACCTTATTGTGCATGTTTCTCATGCTGAGAATGATTCCTAGCTGTGAAAAGGTCGTAAGACGTGAGAAAGGAGCAAGAAGTGGGATCCGCACTCACTGGTAGTGACTTCTTTGATCATCTCGGCAGATGCGTGGCAGCCAGTGACTATGTGTCTGGTCCAGAGTGACAGGTCCTTGCAGGTCTCTGCTCTGAAGAGGTGGGCTTCGATTCCCAATCTGGTTCCCGTTCGTGTAGCAAAGGACAACTCGCCACCAGGCTGTGGTGAACCCTTATCTGGACCAGAATGCACCAGCCTATGATCAAAAAAACTCAACATAAGACATTTGTTTTTTTCTGTTGTGTCATCTCAAAGGCATCATTGAGGAATAGCCTCCAAACCCAAGCTCCACCCCCTTCCATATTCCTTTAAAGCAGGGCTTCTCAAAGTGCGGTCTGAAAAATTAATTTAGGGCTCTATGATTTCTGACGGAAAATTGTGGAATCAAGTCCTAAAAATGGAATTTGCAGTATAACGTGGAATGTCACAGAATTTGGCAAATTCTGGATGAATACAGTAAATCAAAAGTAGGCCTGTACACTTAATCAAACTGTGATATGCACTAGCGTCTTTGAATAGAGTGCTCAAAAACACTGCTATTTTAATATGAAGTATTAACCTAGATTAATCGAAAAAGTTTTTGTTTTTTAAAATCCCTAAGGGAAAAAAACTAATGGGAAAAATACTTGCAGAACCAAGGCCACTGAAAAAGTGGACGGGCACTGTCGCATTCTACTGTATGTACTGGCGTGGGATTTAGTCCAGTGAGTTTTTACTGTTTGCGGGGCTGCCCGGCTTGACAGAAACTTGAGATTTCAGATGAAGTCGAGTCAAAATAAGTTGTGAAAAGTTTTAGAAAAAGCACAGTTATACTTTCTGCCGTTTTGGACGATCTCAGGGTCAACAAAAGATTAACAAATGCCAACTGAGCCTGTGATAACTGCCCTATCAGCCCTAGAGTGAGATCTGGGCTGCAGTCCAGTTAAACTTGGACTTCAAATCTATCCCTTGTAGCAATAGCTGCCGCCTCATACAACTTCAACAGGCCTTTAATAGCCGTAATGCTTTTGTACTGTTTCTTTCCAACTGGCTGAGAAAGACTGCAGTTGTGTATTTTAGTTCCCAATTGCTCAGCACTGCCAACTGCCATGCAAAAAGTGTGAGTGTTTGCATGTGTGTGTGTGTGTACAGAGGGTTTTGCAGGTGTGTATACCATAATTGGTTTTCCAAAGGTGTGTTTGTATGAACGAGCAAAAAGACAGCCGTAACGCTGTGTGTGTGTGTACCGTGTGGCGAGCAGAGGGTAGGTGTGTGTCGGGCTGAGCCAGTGTTCTCTCATGCGTGGCATACTGTCAAACAGCAGCAGGTCTTTCTCCGTCAACATCACGAGCACCGGCTTCCAGCATTGTCTTTCACTTTCCGTCTGAAACACACACACACACACACCCTCAGTAAAGTTAACATCAATTCAAAAGAAACCCCATTTATTTTCTTAATGCAAGTTCCTGTTCCTCGTGTATAAAGCTTTGCCTGAAAGTATGCACACACAAAAGTTTTTAGATATAAAAGACCTATACATAGTTCACTTTATTTATCCCAGTTAGGGGAAAATTGCGGGCACATGCACACTCTTCATTCCCGTACCCATCTCCTCCTCGAAACAGCCATACATGGTGCTTGCGAACGTCCTGATTTAGATGTGTTCCTGGGACAACATATTTTGTTGATCCTGGAACAACATTCCAGTCCGAAAATGTAATCATAACCATATCCCTACCTCTAAACCTAACCCTACCCCTAGTTACCCCTAAAATCAGAGGGAAATGACAGTTGAATGACACTGATGTAGAAACGCCCAACTCTGGCTGTAAGCCTAAACTTGACATAAACCATAAACTTGTCCATCAAATCTGTTCCAGGATCAACAAAGATGTTGATCTAGGAACATGTTGTACTTGATAAAATCAGGTTCGGAGCAGTGGCGATTTCTTTAAGACTGCAAGGGAAGCTCGGCTTCCCCTATAATGTCAACAATTAATGGTCAAATATATGTACTATTTTGTTAACATTTTATTGACTAAAAATGCTTTAGAACACGTTCATCTCGAAGACGAGTTCGTTCAGAATCAGCAGCTGGTCAGCTGACTCGATTTCCTTCTCATTCATTCCCGCAGCGTCACAGTGCATTTTTCTGTTGAAGCCGAGCGTCCATTGACTTCACTGGGGCTGCTTTGAACAGTTTTTTTCAGTGCTCCGAAACTAGACGGTCATTGGATAAATGCTGCGATTATGTCCCGCCCACGGACGCTCAGCGTCTCTGGGGGGAATGGAGGAGTGGGCGGGCCCGGACTCCGGGCGTCTGCGTGGTGATTGGAGGGTCTGTCATCTCCTTTTGATTGACAGAATTTCTGTCAATAGCTGAAGCTATTCGAGCTCAGTGAAAAGTAAACTGAAAAACGCTTTTCTCATGCAGGGAAAAATCGCGAAGCAAAGAGGACACTGACACTGACAGACAACAAAGAGAAGGTTACTTTTGATAAGCAAATTCTCAGCTCTCCGATTCTGTAAATTGTATTACGAAATTCAAACAATAAATATCGCTTTAGCACTTGTAAATGTGACGTGACATCTCTCACTCTTTACAACTAGTAAATAATAAATAAACACGAATCAGCATGTTGAAAAATCCAGTTCAACTTACCAAAATGTGCCTCATATTTAATATCGAGCAATCAGTGTTTTTCAACGCGGAAAGGTGTCAATAAAACAGCTGGAGAAAAATGTCACAACGTTTAGGTTGTGTTAAGTTACGTTAACAGTTACCTCAGGATCAAGAAAGCCATTTAATAACCATTGCACGTTAGTTGGCTAGAAAAATTAGCTACAGAGAGGAGTATTTTGCTAAATATGTGCACTGTATGACATATTTATATTATATTTGTATTATAATTAATTTAAGTTGTTATTTAACCTTTAATAATAATACCAGCTGACAGGGCTCTCTGTATGTTTACAGCATTAACGTTAGATGAGATTTTTTTTCTTGAAAAAAAATGAATGTAAGTTAGGCTAACTTACCTAATATTTATCCAAATGAATCGATATTGAATCAAGATCCGAATCAAATCAAAAGAATAAAATTGAATTGAAATGAAATCATGTGTCAAGCAATAATAAAAATCAGTAGCCTACAGTCATTGTACCATGTAAACATTGTAACATATGTTTACTAAACGTAAAAAAATTCTGTTTAATTACCTAATGTTTTGACAATCACGATACACATATTTTGATGGAAGTTTTGGACCATTTTTATGATGTAGGCCAAAAATGAGCTTCCCCTCTTTGAAAGACCAGCAGTCGCCACTGGTTCGGAGGTATGCACAATGGCTTTGTTATCATGCATAAACTCTTCAGCACATAATTTACATACTGTACGCAAAGCATCTTTGTTTTCTATTAAAACCATTCTAAAAACAAGATTAATTTACCAGAGAAGCAAAACCTTAGGACACCTTGAAAATAAGTGTATTATTCTAACCTGACAGGAAAATAGTTTTTACTTTAAGCGTAACCTAAATCAAGCGTAGCGTCAGTTCTGGCAGGTCTGACTCTGAGCTGATCCACATCTACCTATAGGAATACAATTCCCATCACAGCATCCATATATAAGCTCCTTCAGTATTATCAGCAGCAATCGTGTTTGTCAGGACTCAGGAGCTTATTACCCTCCTCCATCCCCAGCTCCTCCTCTCATCCAGTCAGGATTTGGCTTTCTGATTCCCCCTTGAATCAGACTAAATTCTCGAATAATGTTAAAATATTGACACTAATGATATCTGCAATACATTCATGTTGGTTCTGTTCAGTTTACCCTAAAGCTGTGTGTCCATCCAGCAAAGTGTTTTTAGCCATCTGAAAACACTAGGCGCTCTGCTGAAAACGCCTAGCTGTGGGCGCTTGATAGCGTTTAGGCAGCGCAGTGTTTTTTTCAGTTGAGACGCTTTGTTGTTGTGATACAGAATATCCGCAGCACAGTTTTTTGTTTGGTTAGCTCTGCTGGTTGATGTCATTGTACAGAAAGAATGTTGTGACAGTTGGTCAGTGTGGTATTTGTCCCGCCCCTCCTCCACTGTGATTGGTCGGGTGGGTAAAAAGTTTTTACACAAAGTTGAACATTCTTCAAGTCTCGGCCTGTAAAAAACGTTGAGTGCTCAGCGCCTCGTTACGCTCATGGCGTTTTAAAAACGTGGCGCTCCCATTGAAAACAATTGAAAAAACACGCCAGCCGCGTGAAAACAACGATTTGGTGGACACATGGCCTAAGGGGGGTTTTATGCTGCTTTCCCCGCTCTCATCCATGCTAGGGAGTTCTTGCCCAAAACAGAACCAAACCCAACTGTATGCTAATTGTCAATCGTTTAGACGATTATTTCGACAAACTGCTTTTTCATTATTTTACCATATCATTTGATATTTGAAGTATCAATGCAATATTATGAGGAAAACAATGGCAATATATTAGTATGATTGAATCAACCACGTTTTACTGTGAATGATTCATCCGTACACATTATTCCAGAGGGAAAAAAAGGGAATAAAACATCTTTAATGAAATTATAATAACTTGCTTTTGCCTCTGAAATGACTTTCCTTTTCGGATGACTTCACAAATCCCTTACTTTCACCCCTCCCCTCTAACCAGCATTCTGTTGAGAAACACCCACTTAACATGATCCAATCATTTCCAGGTGAATAAAATTAAGCCCCACTCAACATTTTTTTCACACTGAAAATCGTGTTTCACTCTAAAATCCATCACATTACAGAAGTGAGATTTGAATGACATTTCACGTTGCCTTTAACAAGCTCAAAAGTAAACCTGCGCTACAATTGAGTAATAGTTCCAAATGTTGTCCGAATAAGACCTTAAGTTGAGCCTGAATGCGATTCACTGCTGAAGCTCTCGTCTATGACAGATGTCTCCTCGGGGCTTTGATAGCCTGACAGACCACTCAAATCTCACAAATCACAGGGTCAGTTTGCCTTAAGGCTAAAAAGAGACCCCAGCGGGGCCGAGTGCATCAGAAGCAGATGCGCAACCACAAACAGGCCCTTGTTATAAGCACAAAAAAATCTGCTCGCTGTCTGTGGGCATTCAGCACACTGGAGGTTTTTTCCTCATATAATTATTCATCAAGCGGCCGGCAGGTTGGTAATAGGAGACGGAACGGGTGAGCTCTCATTAAAGGGCAGGCTGAGACTGGGCTGCCCACAGCCCTGCCATCACTGCAGTTCTCTATTAGCCGGCCCAGCTAGGCCTCAGCTAATGAGACGGCGATGAAAAGAAGATTTAATAGGGAGGAAAAACCTGCGGTCACACTGAGAAGAGTCATCCTCCATCAATCGCTCCAGTACCCGCTCACCGCGATTTCGGAGAATGTTTAGAAGAAGAAAAAAAAAACCTTCAGAGGAACTGTCTGTACAGTTTTGAGAATGCTAGTCATGTTTCCAACCAGAGTGTGTGGTATAACCTGGGACCTGCTAACATGCTTGTGTGTGATCATTACAGTTTGTTTTAAATCATGTTCACAAGTATGTGGCAAATATTAAAATGTGTGTACAAGAGGCCAATCAAAGAGGTGGCCAATGGGAGGGAAGCAGAGGGCAGAGAACTGTTGTGCCAAATGAAGTCCTGTTTCATTGTGAATCATACAATAAACATGCCTTACCATGGCAGACTCGAGAGCTGCATGATTTGGGGGGAAATAATATAATTGTGATTTAAAAAAAATAATCTCATGTTTCCTTAGATGTGTTGCCGTATTTCCAAATTAAATGTTGTCAAATTGGGGAGGGGCATATTGAAAAGACGTTAATTTTTTAAAACAGCCAATAGCGTATCACTTGCATAACAGCCCTACAAAAGCTGCTTGACAGCTTGTGACAGGCCTTTTTAGAATGCGGTTTGAGATGATACTGACAACAATAGCGCACCGTGTGCTGTTCATTACTCACAAAATAGTTCATGTGTGAAGAAGCAGCTGTAGCAAATATTTTTCTAACGTAAGGGATGGGATGATTGTGATTTTCGAGAGCATTTGATTGGACAGAAAATCTGAAAAGCTGAAGTGCTCCATATTTGTGGAAGATATTCAATTTTGAATGCATACATATAAATATGCATTCAAAATTGATACATACATACTTATATATAATCTAAATGTGAATGTTGTTATTGTTTATGAGCACACCTGCTTACGTTTATACAGTACAACTATAAATAAGTATGACAGCAGATTTGAAACGAGCACTTATGATATAAATGTAAGCAGGCGTACCTCTAACACATGAAAAACAAATGCCAAATTATTGTAAAAACTTGTGTAAAGAAAAAAAGAAAGCACTTTAATGTCCTCCAAACTATTTTCTTAACTGAATGTAGGTTTTCCACACAGTTATTATGATCATGACAGGAACATTTTACAGTGGAACACTTACTGTACATCAAACCAAAGACCTTGAGCTAATGCTGGGTTTTATGTAAGATATCCTTATGGGTCTAGACAGCTTATTTTACTTAAATTAGGGTAACCTTTTCCTTATCATACAGCTAAATGACACGCAGAAGAGTTCAATTTTCATGCCACGCAGATTCTTTCATAGGCAAGATTATCATGAAGCTGAATTGACGTGCGTTTATATGCAGTTGGACAGTTGAAACGGGCTGGTGACATCACAAGCTCAGTGCCAAAATAATTTAACATTTAATTTTACCATCTTGATCAATGTTTTTTTTCTGGCATGGTAATGGATATGACAATGTTGATATGTTTGGTCGTGGTTGAATAGATCTGCTCCGCTGCTGCTGTTGGTTATTGCTGCTGCTGCAGAGCAAGTGCAGGACTTGCTACTGCCAAATCATATAGGACACGCTGCTGTGAGCTAGTAAGACATGATGCTGCAGCTGAACAACTTGGATGCATGAATTACCAGTAGCAGATCTATACAGGTGGAGCTGGGGAAGATGGAGGGTTTCTGAAAGCGCGCTGCACTGCTAAGGCAAAAGCTGACCAAGTATTTGAAGGTTGAGCAGTGAGCTCATTGGCTACTGATACAGCAGGAACCAATCAGCTGTGCCCTATAGAGAACGATGCAATTGCGATCAGCCTGCACCATCTAGAGTTTCATGACAGAACTTTGTATACATGGAGGTTTTTGCGAAGCCTCACTGTGAAAGTCAATAGCACAAGCACATTCATTATACTGTTTAAGATCATCACATTTAAATTGCTTTCATCAAATTGAGTTGAATCGATTCTCCACCTTTTCCGCTAGCCAGCCGAGGTATCGGATCTCTCGACTCCCGGCGATGCTGTGGCGGCCTGCGTGTTCTCGGAGTTCGCTGATGACTTTGCTGGTGAGGTTTGTGATGGCAGTTTGCATGAGAGTGAACCAGGTCTGGGCAGAGGCTGTGTCTGTATGTCTCATGACTATTGTGTGCTTAGCATCAGAGGAGTGCAGCTCAATCTGCCTGAAACACAATAAGAAAGAAAGAGAATACAACTCAGCTTCCGTTTTAATCTGAATCCAGAGTTCACTGGTCAAGCTAACGGGTTATTAAAGCAATAGTTCAACCAAAAATAGCAATTTTATCATTATTTACTTACTGTGTGTCTGTTGCACAACATGACTAAGTTTGGCAGACGAACGTTTTAAAAATATGAATAAGCAGCTTTGTTTAACAATTTTTTTTTTATAAAAATAAAAATAATGCCAAACTACTTTGAAGAGAAAAAAAATCCCCTCATACCATTAGTACAATTGTATTACCCTGACATAGTGACTTTATGCCCTCAAAAAATTGCTAAATTAATCTTAAATAAGAAATTTAAAAACATGCTAATTATAGAAGAGGTGAATTTAAGTCAATGTACAGTATTAATTACATTTTTAAAGTATTTTTGAAAAAAAAAATAGATCTAGATACAGGATGCCTGAATGAAAGCAACAGATGCAAAAACAACTACTGCTTCTATAAAATTAAATATAGTAGAGTTGAATGAGTTAAATATATTACAGAACAGACTACACGCAATGACATTTGACAACGTTTACTTAAACACGAGCTATCTGAGTTAATTTAAAGACGGCAGACAGTGCTTTAAAGAGCTCTGGAGTCAACATTAACCACCAGGATATCAGATACACCAGGTTTAAACAGAACCATACATCAGTTCAGTTCAGGGAGTTTACAGTGATAAATACTCCACTCATACATCATCTAGAGTAAAAGTCTTAACCTTACACTCCACAATATCATTTTCAGGTGCACCGTGTAGCTAAAAATAGATCTACCTTCATGAAGACAGAGAGTTTGGAGGGCTTAGGGGGGTGGGCACAGATGGAGCTGATGTGTTTGCAGTAGACTGGAGGAAAAAGCTTTTTGGATGAGGCCCAATGTGTTCTGCCCTTTAAGACTATAATTGGGAGAATTTCACAACTAATGGAGGTGCCTGTGTCCAATTTAGGAAGTGAATGTTTCAATTCCTTTTGTGGTCAAATGAGATCTCTCTTAGGTAGTAGTAAGAAAGTTACCCTTTTCAACCGCAGATAACTTATGCCATGTTTGGTTTACATAGAAGTGTCAATGATAGGGCCAAACCTATTTCTTGGTTCAAGTAATTGTAGAGAGGAAATGTGCAGGTCCAGAAAAAACAAAAGATGTTTTAATTTTTGGCCACTTTTTTTTTATTCTAAAGATATTTTTGGCTAGGAGGCCCCGCCCACCTGTGAGGGCAAACATCTTGCTTATCATAGTTACTTATTTTTTTATTATTCTTTTTTCTAAGACAAATCAATAGAACTATCCAATGAAGGAAACAGCTCTACATACATTATGGAATACATAATTTATTTGCAGAGATGCTTGAAAGAGTCAATAACAGTGAAGTCTACATTGAGAAGCAGAACAAACACTGAGTATTTCACTGAAATGGCCAGAGACCGAGTGGAAAATGGTCACATATTACTAAATTATGACTACTAAAAAATTCCATTCTTTTTATCGCCATTGGATTTTTTTTTACATGCTCTTAAAATGGAAAAGATTAGATTGACATTAGGGGTTGGAATCTTAAGGCACCTCACAATCCGATACGACTGAACAATTATCAATCTACATACTAATCTACATTATCGAAATAAAGTGTTACCCACTTCCTGTGTACTCATAAACCAAATGGCCTTTTAAAAAAACATACTAAATGGTGTTAAAAAAATCTGTGATGGGTATAGTTTAGAGGTAGGGTTAGTGTAGGAGGATAGAACAGTTTGTACATAAAAACCAGTGCGCCTATGGAGAGTCCCTGTAAACCACATATGCAAGTGTGTGTGAATAACTTATTTCGATATTTCCACATGACCTCTTTAAACTTCTTTTATTCTATTGTCTTGTGGCAAAAAATCAAGCCTTTGTTTCATTTTTTTAAGTGCAAAAACAAACACAAACTTTATATATAAAAATATATATATTGATTTTTTCTGATTAGGGATGAATGAGTAACGCTCATATCAGAGCATGTGTGCCACCACTAGGCCATCTCTAACAAAAATTAATTCACTTTTTAATTAATCATTTTGGGAGAACGCTCTTCTATTTACCATCAACATCCCAATTAATGAGTCAAAGAGGACAAAACGAAGAAGATGGACTAAATTTAGATGGTCTCCAAACACAACAAGTCAAACCAAACAAGAGCAAGAGTAACACAAGACAGATGGAAAGGTCACTGACACATCTGCCATGGAGGAACATCTCCATACCCCAAACCTCCAGCTACTAACTTCCACCAAAACAACTCCAGTTACAGATCTGGACCGGCAGGACGCCCAACAGTCCAAAGAAATGACAACAGTGGAAAGGGGGCACATTCTATTTTTATTCCAGATGGATTTTGTTTAGGAATTTGACAGAAATCCTCACAGTGTGCCACTTGAGGTAAGCCACGAATGTCTGCAGAGTTGACAGAGCTCCGCATGAGCACCACGGTGATGGATGGGCTAAAAGACATGGGACACAATGGTGTAAATTGAAAACCGAGCTGGAGGGTGTGAGCTGACTCTTTACTGACATGCCGCATGGCAGGAGTGAAGTCTCTTGTCTGTCTGTCTACCTGTCAGTTTATCTCGCCATCAGTCTGGCCACGCCACATATTTAAGCAATATCTCATGAGCAGGAATGTCTGATGAATTATAACAGGGCTGTGATTCCTCTGAAAGCATTCAGCAATCCAAAAGTGATATTGTGTGATTTCATCATAACATTATAGTAAATATCAGCACTATTAGAACACCACTTGACCAATCAGACTGAAGACTGTTGTACAGGGCACAATTTAGCACAACATAGCGAAAAAAATTAAATAAGTGTATGGTCACACATATACATTTGCTATGCATTTCAATGGAATCTGCAAGTTTTGAGTGAGCACAATACAATTCCCCAAATAGATTTTGCACTGGGTTCAAATTGGTTATACACTAGTAAATACTACAAAAACAAATGCTATTTCTACATGAAAAAATGAGTTCAGACAATATAAATTTCTTAAGTAAATTCTATGTTAGTACTCAATTCAAGCTTGTAAAACGTATATATCAACGTTATAAAATTAAGTAAAACTACTCAACTTTTCTGATACTGGTGTTCCCATCATGCATTGGGCCTTGAATAATTAATGAGGTTAATTTTTCCGCTGTTTCCAGATGTATTCACACTGTTTTATCATTGCTTTTGTTGTTAGGTTTAGTAACTTGCCATTTTGTGACATTTTTATTTTCTACTCAAGATGACATTTATACTCGAAAACGATCCATCGGAAATTACCGGCATTGTGTATTGTGTACCGAGTATTGAGATCTTTGTGTTAAGGAGCCGGATTACCTCTTATAGATATGGTGTCTACACAATATCTATTGTTTTATTTACTTAGTTGTTCTAAGTAAAGCATACACTTTAAAAGCATGGTTTAATTCAGTGTTATATTGTTTGAGTTTTATTTCAAAGTTAAACTTAGTAGAAATTGCTCAACTTTTACTGGCCAAGTTAAAATTACTTATTTTCTTTGTTCATTTTACTTAAGTAGAGTTTACTTAATTCAATATGTGAAGTTTACTTGCACAACTTTCAAAAAAAAATTGACTACTTGTTTTTTTCCCCAGTGTATGGTGGAGACAAAGCTACAACAAACAAATGGAGGCAGAAAGTTATTATAGTGCAGTTTGTTAAGGTCAGTATGAAACAGAAGTTGCAATAGTTGTTTCTTCTCTGTTGTGATGTATATCCGAGTGAAATAGCCTCTCTAACAAGAAAAAATGTAGGATTTTGTCCATTGGAAATTGATTGGATGGTTTATGGTTTGTTATTGCTATGATCTCATGTGATTGACAGGTTGCTCTGCCCTCGCGCCAGTAAACACGTCATCATAGAAGAGATGAGATGTTGCTGCAAAAGGGAGGGGAAGTTATTTTGATTAAAGGTTACGAGGGCACATGAAATTTAAAAAAATATATTATTTGCATGGAAATATTATTTATTGTAAATACTACAACATACCATAAAAAAAGAAAAAAGAATTGTCCATATTGAGTCCATGGTGACTTTAAACATTCCAGCAACTCACTGACGCTAAGTCTTACAGTGTTTTTAAAAAAGATGTGACATGTTCCTCTTGTCATTATTAAAAAGCAGCTTAGCTCTGGTACATCATATTTTAACACACTTCCTGTGAAATGTTACGGTTAATCTCACAAACCACAACGTTCATTTCTCTCACGACAAAAGTACAATATAGTGCAAAAAAATAACATGAAGCTCGGAGAACAAAAAAACACTGTGGTTGGTGCGATCGCTAGAGCAAAAACACATTCAGCAACACAAGATAAAACATCTGAGATTGATATTTTATTTCAAATATTTGCATCCTCAAAATAAAAGTTTGTTTATATATCAAGACTTCTTGTTTAGAAAATGGTGAATATGTTTATGGTTTTGATTATGTATTATGTATGATGGCATTTTGTTGATATAAATTAAGGAGACTTTGTACATATGTTAACTATATTGCATTGATACACTACAGACCAGATCATTATATTCATAAGTTTGGTGTTTGGCTTCATGTCTTGCATTTTGTTCTGAGTGTTTTTTGGGCCCAGCTTGAGCAACATAGGAAAACTTTGAAGTCATTGTTGATATGGACTTTGATGTTGTCCTCCATCACTTTTGAATATATGAAGGTTCACTGACAAGCAGAGGACACTGGCACTCTTTAGACATCAAACATGACGGAGTGAGCGACCAGCATAAAGCATTTGTTGTGTGGAGTGCATTACCATGGGCTGTCACATTCACCCTTTAAATAATGAGACCCCTTACTGTGCTCATCCTGGACGGCACTAATGTCTAAAACATTGCTAATCACTTTCTCCACCAGCTTTAGCAAGCATGTCCAAACACAGGGTTTTAAAAAATATCGAGGTCCGAAAAGATTTTGATTCTCCAAAAGTGTAATAACAATAGCTTGAAAAATTAAAAAATAGCATGTAGGTTTAGAATGACAAAAGTTTCATAAGTAAATGATAAAGAATGATAACCCAATTTTCCTTTTTAGGAAATTTTCCAATTTCCAATTTAGAAATTTAGATATTTTCTAATTTCCCTTAACATTTTAAGCACTATTTCTTTCATTTTCTCTTTTTGACAAGAAACTGAGGAGGAGACAAGTAAAGAAAATAGTTAAAGAGCTAGATTGTATTGTAATGAAGTGCATTTGGCGTATTTGGAAATAAGACCACAACCTGTAAACCCACTTGTCAAAGCCACACACTTGACCATATTCTAGTGTAGGTGTAAGGATGATAAGTGAATTTACTGAAAGGCCATCAAGAAAATGCAACCAAGTGAATTAAATTTATTCACAATATGCACACATTCATTCTTATGCCTAATATGCTGAAAACGGCTCTAGTTGAGCTGTTTGCACCCCTGTATATTACTGTCGGCCGTTTAACATTTCAGTCGTATCACAGTTGTCAACTATTAAATGTTTAGCTACTTGCTTACATCTTACACCTCACTTTTTGACCAATAAAACTGAAGTTTCATGCTGTATTTCACACTTTGCTTCTGTAAAAAGTAACAGTAATGCCCACCTTCTTTGATTTGATTGCCTATCTCAGTCATTCTGGCATAAACTGTTTCCATCCACCTATTTTTATGCCAATGTTGGGATATTTTATAATAAAAACCACTGGATGCAATTGGGAAATCGAGCATAAACTCTAAAAATGTGCATAAAAAAAACGTATGCACTCATTTGAGGAAATGCCCAAGTCAAAGTTTGTCATCAAAATGGTTGGGTACAATGACTTCCCAGAACTGTCGCACACGATTGTATTCCCAAACATCAGGCATCCACCTCCAAACTAGTGATGAGTCGTTCATGCGTCTGTCACGTGACAAATGAACGAAAGACTCTGAAGGTAAAGTAAATATTTATGTTCCCTCCCTGTAAATTATTTTTGACTGCATTATAATGATTTCTTAATTCAGAATATGATCAAGATTGCGTAGGTGGATGTGTTCAGGGAATTTGCCTGTTAAAAGTATAACTTTTAAAGCCCCTTAAATGAACGAAATGACTCGTAAAAAGATTCGTTCATTTTGATGAACGAGATCAAACAAGAGAGTCAGGAAAATTATCCGAACTTCCCATCACTACTGCAAACGCAAGATAAATTGACAGCGTTCATTTCTACGTGTCTACGCGCTGTCTTGATGCGCACGTTTTATTTTGGATATTTCGGAAAAAAAATATCCAAAATATCCAACTTTCCAAGAAGTGACGATTTTGTTCTCTTGAACGCATGAGATCGAAAATAGGGGAGCGCGGGGCACAACCTAACGCGGGGCTAAATGTAACACGGACCTTTTACGTAGTTACTCAGGGTCACGCGGGTTGTGTTTACGATCTTTTTCTCTCGCTGCCAGAAGACGGTCTCCCGTGGATTTGTGAAAAGTTTTGGTAATATTTTGTGAAGATACGGGACAAAGAGTGTTTTGACACCATGTTAGTATTTTTTTTCATCATACGTATTTTTCTGTTTCTGAGTTGTGTGTGTACGTCACCAAATCTAACTTTATATTGCCTTAATCACTGTCTTGTTGGCTAAAACATGGCACCATTTTGAAACATGTCAA
Organism: Phoxinus phoxinus; assembly: GCF_949152265.1. Classification (NCBI taxonomy): domain Eukaryota; kingdom Metazoa; phylum Chordata; class Actinopteri; order Cypriniformes; family Leuciscidae; genus Phoxinus; species Phoxinus phoxinus. The sequence goes on along the minus strand of NC_136885.1, from coordinate 16,133,330 downwards.
CAACTCCTAGCAACTGTTAGCTAGGTTTAAAATATTTTTTACACAGCGGGGTTAGTAGTAACACAGTGTTACAACTAAGCCGCCAAGTGTTCACAATATTGTAGGCTATGGGATTTGTTTACTATATTGATCACTTGTTTATTTATTAAAAATATTGCCTGTTTTCATGTAATAAACACTTTAAAATGTGATTTTAAGCTTGTTTTTATTATTATTACTGTTACTATTAATAATAATAATAATTTTGCATGCAAAACTGTTCAGCCCTTTCCTATATCTCTATCCATGATATTGATCCATAATAGAAGGATGATTGGATGAGGGATGGATGTATGAATATCTATCTATACAGATAAACAAACAATATCAAACTATACAGATAAAATAGTACTGAATTATGTGTGTTACACACAAGTGTTACAACTAACCCCTCTGTCTGTTACAACTAACCCCGCATATGGGGTAAGTTGTAACATTTGCACTTCTGTCACTTTCAGTGCAACTGTACGAAAATGGAAGGTCCTAGAAAAAAACTTTAAGTGTTCATTTGTAGCAGAGATGTGTATGTTTCTTGTGTAAAAAAAATAATTAATCTAACCTAATTATTTTTTAAATAATTGAGCCAAAACCAAAATCCGCTCTCCCCTAATGTTTTATTCGTTTTATGCGATATTCTAATTTTGCGCATAAGTTCGCAGCTTTGGATGGAAACCGCTATTGACGAGCGCTGATCAGCTCATGAGAAAGTTTTTATTTGGTAATTATTTCATAACTTTTATTATACTCCCCGAAAGAGATACAATGGTGGTACCGGTACGGACATGAAAATACAATATCAATGTTGAATTCAGTCTGAAACCATTTAAAACCTTTTGCTATAACATTTATTAAAATATTCTGTAATGTTTTAAACATTTATTTATTGGACTTTGACCTCTCATAAAGTAATGCTTTAAGTTTGCAAACTTCCTGTGGTCAATAATATATTGAATGCATAAGAAGCAGTACCTGTTTTCTGGGTCAGGGACAGTCATACTGCGGGTGATGTAGCACATTTTGAGGGCGATGTATCTGCGGTCGCCCTGTAAGGACAGCGAGGGGGGGCTGGGGATATCGAAGTGGGGACTGCCCAGACGAGGGGACTCAGGAGGCGGGGTCTCCCAGCCAATCTCGGACACCGGTGAGCCTTTTTTCACATATGGCGTCGCTTCCCGCATGTATTTCACTAGAACGAAAAAGAAATGGGTCAGTTGAGGGCCGTTACATTATGACTCTTCATCTAAGCTTCTTTTATGAAAACAAAAACAGTATCGATACTAGACGCACATACCTAAAGAGATCAACACAAAACAGCTCTGCGAGTTAATTTTCCATCACACTTGTGCACTGGGCCTTAGCCAGTCAGAAATGAAAGCAGGAAACCCCTACGCAAACCACTTCACTCCCACAGCTGTCCTGCGTGAGGAAATCAATTCACCGCATATTTGCATACTATTCTATTGCACTTCTAGACGATTGCTGCTAGCTTTATGACAGGGCAATGAACTTGAGGCTGAAGCATCTGCACATGAACGTGCTGATAACCGAATTACAACTGTCATGCTTCTCAGGTGAATGTCACGTTGAGGGCCAATTATTCCTATTGCATATGACAGCTTAATCTTTACAGGAAGCAGTTGGCCATGTATTTCACAATAATAGAGGCATTTCACAATTACCCATAAAAGAGACAAATTAGAATGGGCTGTTTGGCTATTTGGCATGACATCAATTTGGTTAAACATAATAATTCTGAATGCCTGAGGGCAACATACAGTTGTATATTACATAAATGCTTCTCCCGGCAAAAACTTTTGCACATATATGCTGCAGTGTGCCAAGTAAACAATCCCTAACTGCAGGACCAAGTAGCCTAATAAAAGATCCACAGAATGATTTATGACGAGAAAACATAAAAAATTCACTCTGCTAGTAGACACTTTTCAAAAAGCAGGGTACACTTTAGTGTCCCATTACTTTTTAAATGACTAAATACACAACCCCTAAAAAACAGTGTTAATGTTGTAAAATGCATCCATTACGAAACAAATTAAACTTCAGTTGTAAAGGCCCGTTCACACCACCCGGCCTTAAAGCAGCTCTAAAAAAGATAACAGTCTCATCATTATGACAGCTCAATTTTTTTATTCAGTGTTGTTTCAATTCAGTTCAATAACTGTCAATGTTGCAAAGCTCAAACTCAAATTATTGCATTATTACAAGATTGCAAAAATTGCAAACCTCATAACACAAATAGAAAAGAAAACAACATATCATATTTAGTTTGTAACTCCTTTAGTACCTTTCTCTGACCCTTTGTTGGAAACTGAGTATTGTGCATTTTTTATTTGTCTGGAATGCATCCCATCACTGTGTTGTCTAAAAATGTATCCAGAATTTAGGATAAGAAGCTTGTGCTCACACACACACACACACACACACACACACACACACACACACACACACACACACACAAGAGAAGACAATAACATACATTATCTGCCTCCAACTATCATGACCTTTAGTTTACATGTTAAAACAGGAAACACAACTTACAAAGCTGGTGTCACCAAGGCTAAACGCCTAAACAAAAAATCCCTGTCTTTACAACTCCACAATGATAAGATTAATAACAAAACAAAGCAAGATAACTACCTACATAATCCATATACTCCATCTAAATGCGGAGGCACAGAAGTGAGAAGTTCACAATGCTACTGCCAAAGTCTCACATGTAACTGTGTGCTTCAGGGTCAAGGATTCTTCCGTCAGCTCTTGCATAAAACATTACAACTCAGAACTTTAGAGTCCACCACACAGCAGGTGGAACTCTATTCACAGGACTAAAAGCTCCTGTGGTCCTTTATCCTCAAGGACAAGCTAAGAGACTACAAACAAACTTATGAAAAGATTTTCTATGTTCTACAAAGGCAAAGGGATAACTTTGTGCCAAAACAGTTAGGCTAGTTATATCTTATCTTTGCTTATTTACTTAATCAAGTCACTTTAGTGGCAGGCTAAAGATGTTATGCAAATCTCCTTGACGAAAATAACTTTCGTTCTTTCGAAAACGTTTTTTTTTTCTATCTAAACGCTGGTTTGAGCCTGCTGGGTGATTTTTTTTCCTGTGCTAGGTAGTTTTTGTGTTACCCAGCCATTGGGTTAGTGGCTGGGTTAATCTCACTAATAGTAGAAGCAATACACACCTCCATAGATGTACTATAAGTAGATGCCTTATGCGACCGCATATCAGCGTAACGTCACTCTCAGTTAGTGATGGGAAGTTCGGGTCATTTTTTTACTGACTCGGATCTTTGAGTCTCGTTCAGCAAAATATAAAAATCATTATGTTTACTTCAGCAGAATATAATTTAAATGTGACATGTTAATAGCCAAATTTGACACATCAACTTAGGCAAACTCTCGAAGAAGAGTTTCATTCTCGAAGAAATGGGATAACCTTTCACAGGTGAGAATGTGTTGGTTTGTGTTTATGTATTGTGGTTATTACTATGGTACTTTTTAATAGGGATGCACCGAAATTAACAATTCTAGTCCAAAACTGAAATTTTTGCTTTTTCATTGGAAATGAATAACAGAGAATTTCTGATTACACTTGAATTAAAATGTTAGCCTACATGAAATTATTATTTCTAAAATTCTGTATTTAGAACCATATTAATCCCTAATAAAATATGGGTTTTAAACCCAAATTGGGTTGCTTTTGACCCCACATTAAAAAAAAAAAAGATAATAATAAAAGCGTAAAAAAATATATATTTTCTAATGCTGTTGACTTTATTTTCAGGGAGCAATAGGCTTCCAAGCTAAATTTAAATTATGAAAATTAGCAATGAGAAAGGGTTAAGTGTTTATGGTTGACTGCCTTCAACATGCGCTATTTAATCTACGGTATGTTTTATTGAAGAACACTCCATGACAGATCCATTTTTCTGGAACATTCACTCTTGGGAGTGGACGTTAATTGCTCTCATTATGATGTGCACTCAAAAGAGAATGTTAAAAGTGCAACAGCTGAGAGCACCAACAATGAGAATTTAAATAGGAACCACAGTAAGCACCACTGAAATATCAAAAATCTGTCCATAAATTCAACTGAGTATTTATTCACTTACTCAATTTCAAAACCTGGTAAATGGAGTTACGCCACTGTGGATGAAGCATGAATAATTTAGCTGTCAGGGTGATGCCAAACTCCATTAGAGCCGGGCAATATCTTTTAACAAAGTCTTTTAACAATGTTCAACAATATTCAATATATCCACTAGCGTTCACAAGTTTTGGGTCGGTCAGATTTCTGAAAGGGTTAGTTCTGTCATCATTTTCTCCCCCTCATCTCGTTTCAAAACCGTAAAACTTTTGTTCATCTTCGGAACACAAATGAACAACTTTTTGATGAAATTGATGAAATTTGAGTTTCTGCAAGAACTAATGAGGTTTGTTCTCGCGCTTCAAACCAGTTTATGTTCACTGATCAATGTTTATTATGCATAAAAGGCTAAATTCAATCTGTTCATCATATAATAAAGCAATCGTGTCTCTTCAGAAACTTTGAACTAAACAGCTCAATTCATGATAAACTAATTTCTTACGGGTCGTATGGGACGACATGAGGGCGAGTAAATGATGACAGAAATGTAATTCTTGGTAGAACTAATGTTTTTGAAAGAAGTCTCTTATGCTCACCAAGGCGTATTTGATCACAAATACAGATTTTTTTTGAAATATTATTATAATTTAAAATAACCATTTCTATTTTTTTGTGAGGGCAAGGCTGAATTTTCAGTATCCATTACTGCAGTTTTCAGTGTATATGATCCTTCAGAAATCATTCTAATATGATGCTTTGGTGATTAAAGTTGGCATGAATCAAAAGTTTGGATAATATCTTTTGTGACATATTGTGACATATCCAAGTAAAATTGCAACAAATGTGGATGGATCACTTGATGGTTTTGGTTTGCTATTGCTGTGATGTCATGTGAGTGACAGGTTGCCCCGCCTTCATGCCAGTGCAAAATGTCATGTCATGTCATGTCATAAGAGAAGAGAGTCATGTCATGTCATGTCATGTCATGTCATGTCATGTCATAAGAGAAGAGAAGAGAAGAGAAGAGAAGAGAAGAGAAGAGAAGAGAAGAGAAGAGAAGAGAAGAGAAGAGAAGAGAAGAGAAGAGAAGAGATCGCAACAAGAGGGAGGGGAAGTTACATGTATCTTGATTAACGATTACGAGGGCACATGGATTAAAAATAATAATGATGTGGATGGATAAATATTTTATAATAAATACTGCAATAGTCCATAAAAAAAAGATTTGTCCATTTTGATTTCAAAATCTTTCTTTTGACTTTAAGAAACATTTCTTATCATTAACAATAAAACTGAACCGAAACATAAATTTTTTTGAACAGCATGTCAGTATGTCAAAGGGTTTCAACCACTAACCATTAAGCCCAAAGTCATTTAATTTTTTTATTATATTCTATACAAATACCCAACAACATACCAATAAACAGCAATATTCACTACATTAAAAAAAAATACATGGAGACTTCGTGAACAAAATCAGAGTTCCGTGAATCAGAGTTTTGAATAGAATCACTGAAACCGATGTTGGTTAAAGGTGCTCTAAGCGATCTCGCGCGTTTTTTAGGCCAAAACATTTTTTTTCACATACCGCAAACATCTCCTCACTATCCGCTAGCTGCCTGTCCCCTGAACACACTGTAAAAAAACGCGGTCTCTGCAGAGAGCCCAAGCTCCACAAACAGCAGCAAAAACAAACTGAGCAATAAACAGAGCGACCCGTACCACGAAACATAACAAACTGTTCCAGCCAATAACCGACAAGAATGATGTGGGGTGGGGTTTGGGGGGTTATTGCGTGTATGAGGAGGAGGGAGGGTCTAGCTAGCCTCCGTTTTGTTTGATAATAATTCAAACATCAACAAGAGGTTACGCCAACCGAGATCGCTTAGAGCACCTTTAATTTTACAACGCCAGCAAAATCATTGCAATTAGTAATATTGCATAACATGATCGCATAACAAGTTGGTTGTTCAGAAGAGAACAGCTGGGCTCGAATATCAATATTAAACCTAAATGTCTTCTGCTCCAGGTGGTTTGTGCATTTAAAACATGAGATCAATGTTACATGAAACCAGTTATTCTAGTCTCGTGGCTGCTGTTCAAATATCTATAGTTTACCATGTGGAGTTGACTTTATTTGAGAATATACATTCCTTTGTCTCCTGACCTTTGTTGAAGGGAATGTTGGGAATTGAAAGAACTGGGCAAGATGCATTACAAACATCAGGTTGGATCAAGGAAATGATATTGCTCGGATGATTAGAACTTGCATTTCCCGTAACCATTAACTGTCTGGGCAACACGTACTGAAGTAAACGACAGAGCTTGCATGTACGGCAGATGTGTTGTCCCTGCTCCCAGTATCTGCTGCATGCTTTGAGGATGAGGTCATGTGACTCATGAGAGTGGTCTTCACTACATGTTTCCCCTCCCTCTGTAATAGACTAGCTCTCATTCCAATCCCCGTCTCATTCTCTCTCACTTTATCATTTATTTACAATTCTGAAGTGAGTGAATGAGAAAGAACAGAAAGCATAAGGTGGCGCATTCCAGGAATGATGTATTCGTACCTTTGGCTTATGCATCCATCTTAGTTAAGATTACTAAAACCGCTTGCAGAGTCATGCTGTCACACTTTGCACTAGTAATATCGAGAATGTGCTTTGACTTCCAGAGCGTTTCATTTTTCATATTTCTTTGTCTAGGCTTCTACAGCGAGTCTTCGCTTACGACTGTAATTGGGTGTTTTTAGAGAACAGTGATTCTGGTTTAAAGCGTATCGAAGAATACAGATGCTAAATTCCATTTTTTTCTTCAAAACATTCTTGGCCTACTGTACAATGCTGTGTTGTAGAACACTCGTCTGAACTCACATTTGCACGAGGACAGCTTTTGTTTATATAGGTTTTTAAAAATTTGATTCTTTGTTCAAAGGAAGAAAAATGCCCTTTGTTGACTTAAATTGGCAAATTGCTAATTTGAGACATGAGGTTTGGATGCATAGTGATAAAAAAAAATAAAAAAAAGTCATTTTACTTGAGTCATAACTAGAGAATTGGGCTTTTTTTGCAGACAGGTAGCTATCAACTTGTCAAATGCCTTGAGACTTTACTTATTTTTTTGTATCATCCAGAGACCTTGACTTCAATATGACTAGCTCTGTAATTTTGCCAAAGACATTGACTTGTCCCTCATGACAAATGTGTTTCTCAAGAATATATATAGCCTATAGACAAAGACTGTGGAAGGGCATCAGGGAATATGTTAAAAGACTACGGTGTTGATTGATAGAGTGGTGACAAAGTAAAATACAAGTTTGGTGTAGTAAATCTGTAGGAGTAAAAGGATGTGCAAATATTTCTGGCAAGAAACATCAAATTTAATTATTCAAAGAAGCCAAATCCCAAGGACAGGACAAAGGAATCATGCGACTTGATTTGACATGCAAAACTCACTCGCTTGTGCAAATAGTGAGCTTTATGGACAACTGGTTGATATATTGGATGCTCTATTCACTGAAATCGTCTTGCATTTTTCTAAACTACTGTACTTAATTGGCCTAGGAATATGATAACACTAGTTAGAAGTTTTGTTTTAAATCAGAATTTCTGTTTGAAGATTTGCAATGAATCTAACTAGTGAAAAGTGTAATGATGATAACATGAGTGTTCCACAGGAACCAAATTCTCCTTTTCTGCTTTAAAAAAAAGGTGTTTAACCTGTTTAGAATTTAAAATTAGTATTTATATCAGATGTTAAAACTTTAATGGAATATAATTAAAATGTAATTTATGCACACTCCTGTTGTTCTTTCTTTCATGGATACCTAGATTGTGACTAGAGGGTTGTCAAGCTCCAAAATTGACACACAAAAAAAGAACCCCCAAAAAAGTAAATATGAGAGTCGTATGAGAGATTTGTGTTTTGACCAGGACATTTTTTTATTTATTATTCACTGAAAATCCTGGCATTTGCCATAGCTCTCAAATCTTGTTCATGCAATTTGAATGCATGCACATATTCAAATGTGGTGCGCCAGGATTGGTTATGAGACACAGTTTAAAAGGATAGTTCACTTTGAAAATTAAAATTCTGTCATTATTTTTTCACCCCTTAAGTTTCTTTGTTGAAAGACCAAAACAGTTGCTGGCCTCTATTGACTTCCATAGTATGAAAAAAAAGTACTATGGAAGTCAATAGGCACCAGAAACTGTTTGGTTCTGCAAAATATCTTCTTTTGTGTTCTACAGAACAAAGAAACTCTTGAGGGGGAGTAAATGATGACAGAAGTAAACTATCCCTTTAATTTCATTAACATCAAACCCGGCATTACACAACTTGATGTGTCATATTTGACACTCTTCACTATCACCCTATGAGATAAAGCCAACACTTTGGCGAATTTGTATAAATTCATAATATCTCATTTGTAAATTTCCATATAATTTGCTTACGCCCTACTGAGGGTTAGTTCAGGTGTGGACCTTCAAGCTTAGATTTTTTTTTTCTTCTTAGATCTAATTCCTTACATTTCTAATTTCAATTTCTCTAATTTCCGTACAATTATGAAATCACCAATTCATAAAATAGTTAAATTTTCTCATGAGATCGGGTTGGAAAAAGTAGCGTCAATCAATACTCTGCTAAACTTCCATGGAGGACACAAAGTCATACAATATTGGAATAATATGAGAGAGAGTAAATGATGACATCATTTCCAATATTATTTTATCCTGCTACAAGCGTGGACACCAACATCTGCCCATCAGTGACTGAACCACAGTCCGGCATGACCGCCAAAGGCAGATCAATTCTGAAGAATGAGGAAAGTTTAGCACATCTGCGTTCACTTAGTCACAAAGACGTCAGGTGGGGAGCTGCGAAGTCACTGATCAACCCTGCCCAAATATAGATGTGTAATCTTGGTATCAGTTGCATGAATCAGCTTGAAAGAAACTCATTTAAATGTTTGATTTCCAAAGTAATCTGGCAGAGTTACTTTCTGTCATGCAAGCCTGTCAAACTTTTATGGTGATTCAACAGGGAAAACGCCGAAATCAAAACATTCTTCTCCATGGCTGAATGCCCCGTTTAACTGATTTACAGAAAGTGACTAATCTGACCCTCAGGTCAGTGTACAGGAAAATCCTTGAATATCATAAAAAAATACAGTACAGTGCTGGTATGGAGTTAAATTCTTGTGTACCAGAGAACAGCTAATATGACTGGTAGTGTATAAGAGCATTTGCATATATGCCAGCCACTAACAATATAACCTGTGACCGGGATTTTAAGATGTACACGTCACAAATACAGAATACGGATTACAACTGGATGCATTATAATAATGGCATCTTTTACAGGATAAATACAATACATTTACCTGAATTGGTGCACTTACTGTAAATTTCCTTTATTTTGATCTCAATAACAATAAATATTCTGTAAAGCGCTATCAAGAGATAAATTAGATTTTTTTAAAAAAGTGATATAGGCTATACTCTATTTCCCTGGCTACAATATGCTAGGAATATAGCTCTTAATTTGGGTAAATTAAACAAGTTTGCATATTTTCCACATGGTTTGAAATGGTACATCCTTTTTCCCCTGTAATTCGTGTACCAGGTATTTTCAGTCTAGCTGCTGTTGCTCACGTATATCTAACCACATTTCCTATGATCCTCAGCTGTATTGTGGAAATCATCAACATGACTGAGCGGAATGAAAGTTATAAACGACCCTCTGAAATCTGTGCTATGCTTTTATGATGCAGTCAGAGGGAATTTCATAGCCTTGTCACTCTCAAGGGTGCTTTCATCCTCAACGTACAACACTGGAGGGCACAGCAAACACGTCCATCACTCCAGCAATGACCCAGACAGCAACATAGTGTCGGCCCCAGAACCGGCACACATCTGGTACGCGTTGAATCCACACCAGATGTGGCCCGGATCTGGTCTGACAATGTTGCTGTATGGGGACCTTCTACATGTGTAAGCCAAGGACGTGTTTGCGGTAGCCTTAACCTGCTGGTCTAGCTGGTGTCTGAGATGGTAGTTGGTTTAGCTGGGTAACTTGCTGGGGGATAAAAAAAATAAAAATGATATATATATATATTTTTTTTTATAAATTTAAAAATATATATATATATTATAAATATATATATAAATTGAAACCAGCCAAGCATGTAAGCTGGTTTTGGAGAAGTGTTGTTGGTTTACAATGCCATAGAAGAACAATTTTATGTTCCCCTTTCAGTGAAGATTTTTGAAGTGTGAAGAAAAATCCAAAAAAAAAAACTTAAATGTTCTATGTTTAGGTTATTCTTATAGAACAATAATGCAAATACACATTTTGTAGCCTACAGTGTTGTGCATGTTGTCAATGCTTCAGTTCTTACTTAACAGGTCTCTCACAACTGATAAACCTCCATAAAACTCAACAGCCCCACTGAGTTGGGTTTCCAGCGTTTCTCCAATCCCGTCCTTACCTTCCAGCATAACTTCTCTGCCCGCTTTCTTCAGCACCTGCACCGCCTCGTCGTGCGTGGCGTCCCGCAGATTGATCCCGTTCACGGACAGTATCGCGTCCCCCACATAGAGCGCTTGCGTCTGATCCGCAGCCAGACCCTTGAATATCTTACTAATAAGAATAGGCATCTTGTTCTCCTTCCCGCCTTTGATGCTTATCCCTAATCCTCCGACCTCCTGCTTGATAACTTTGACACATCTTTTACGGTTCGCAATCGCTTCGGGAACTTGTGAGTCCGTAAAAGGAGTCCATACTCCGGCTTTGGGACTGTTCGTGGGGTCCGTCTGGTCGTAGGAGCCGTTGGTGGTGATGCCATTGAGGTTAACGCTGGTGTCTGTCGCGGGATCCTCGCAGCTGAGCGTCAGTGACTCGTCGCTTAAACTCGCCAGCACCGCGTGCCATCGCTCCCGTACTAGTACTTCCAAACATGCACTTTTCTGCACTCTGTTACCACAAACCGCCATCTTTGAAGCATTCTTAAAATGCCATGTGATTTCATAGACACGCACAGGACTTTACCCCCGACCAGGGAAAAAGTTGTGATTCAGGTTGAATAGTTTCAGCCCCATAGGCTCCGCAAGCATATCCTCTTTGGGTGGAGCAAATGTCTGAGATGTCCTGTGTAGCCATGCTGAACTCTCTAGCTGTCAGGAAATGTTTGGATTGAAGTCTGTGTGATTCATCGAAGTAAGTTAACGTTACTGTGCACGTTTTACCTAAAATGTGTTTAACACTTCCTCCTATAAAATCAATCGGCTATATCATCGGTTAATTGGGTTATTTTCATGTTTAAAATGGGCAGTTTGTGATTCGTGTTCCAACAATGGATTTTAAAAAGGATTGAACAGCGTTCCGTCTAACGAATAGTGTTCCTGCGATTACCTCAGGTCAGGTGAAGGCGATTTCTGTTCACGAGCGTTTATTAACCTCGTGAAAACACGCAGCCACTTGTAATCCCACTTTTTTGGTTGAAATATTCAAACTCTAAATATAATAAAGTATTTTTATTTAAAAATAACATATTTTATGACCGCAACCATAATTACGCATTATGGAACATTGATTTCCGCTGGTGCAGACAGTGCATGTTTTGAATGAAACTGAAAGTTGTTTTGCATCTTCTTTGATGTTGTCTTTAAATGTAGGCCTACGTAGGCCTAATGGAAAAAAGTTATTTGTGATTATTACAAGCAAGATAACAAATACGGATATGTGTAAACAAAACGTTGCAGTGAAAGGCAGTCCACCACCAGACTACCACAGAGAAGTCTGTCACCACAGTCTAAAAAACAGAGTTATTAGTGCCATCTCGTGTTTATTATTAGTTACTGCACTATCACTATATGCCACCAGTGAAGAGAATAGAGCAAACAAATTGTTGTTGTTTTTGTTTACAATGTGTCACTTTGTGGACAATTTAATGTTTTTGTCAAAAAACAATTACGTTTTTGTGTATGAATTAAAGGATCAGAGATTCCACTGTGACCTTACCTCGGGATGTTTTTATCTTTACTTTCTTTGCATTTTATTAACTCATTGATATTCTCTTATTTGTCGGTTTTACGCTATATTATCTTGTATTTGAAAAATGTTGTCCACAAGTCTTATTTACTACTGTGAAATGTAACAAAATAAGATATGATATATATATATATTAATTACAGGAAAACATAACAAAAAACAACAACAAAGCCATGGAGTCATTGTTGGACTAAGCACTTGTTTAAGTTTGTTTGATTAAAAAAATAAAATAATAATGAACAAATAGTTTTTGTGCTTGACTGACAATCAAAGCCAGAAAAATAAATAGCTGTAGACTAAATTAATCCCTCAAAATATGCATTTTCTGTAGGTTATAGATTTACAAAACTGACACTTTAAACTGCACTTCCACTCTAGTCTACTTTTAGTTCAGAAGCTGACTTTGAAGCAAACACTTTGATCAAAAACAGCAGTCAACCATGATCAGAATTATCTCAAACGTATCTTACTGAGAACAACAATAGTGTTGCTGTGATTCAAAGGTGCCCTAAACATTGTTTCATGTCACTCTGGGTTTGATTAAGATTAAATAAAGGATTAAGAGTACTTGCATGAAATTTACAAGTTAACCTCACTACAACTTGCAGGAATTTGTGCCTGTAATTTACAAGGGCTGCTGTACCCAGGGGAATGTTTTTCCTCATTTCTCCCTTTCTAAATTGTGCGAGTGCTTTTTGTCGGCCCCTCACGGTTGTGAAACAGCAGGGAGGCACATGCAGCTCATTAGAGTTGAAATAAAAGGCCACGTTGAAACGTTAGTGCTCTCCCGTGTATGGTGAGAAGAGAATGACTCAAGGGTGAAAGACAGACGATGCACTTTCATTACTTCCTCACTACCAATCAAATATTCGTGGTTACTGAAATATATGGTAAACATTACATATTTATGCACTTAGAGAAAGAAACAATTAGCATATGTTTAGAAGCTATAGTAAGTATATATATATTTTAAGACACATCTGGTGTCACATCTGGTGTTCGGTTCATTTGGTCCGGACCAAGGGTGAAAAATAATACTTAGTAGCATTTTTCAGGCGTTTTGGTACACAGCAAAAACTCCAGTGTTAAATTAACACTCCTGGGAGTGTATATGAGTCCACACTCAAGAGTGTAAAGTGTTAAAATATGAGTGTTAAATGAACACTCAAGAGTGTTAAAGTTAATGAGATAATTAAGTTAATAATTGAGTGATGATTGAGCATTAGTGATGAACACCTGATGTTAACAAGCAGAATCACTGAAGGAGAAAATCTCAAATTGTAAGCCACCATTATGGAGATCAGTGTCAGATCACGTTCTCACCACAAACGAACCGCTCCAGAGTTTGTTTGAAAGCGTTGGTGCGCACCCGAGTGCGATTGCTGTATTCACACCTGCCCAAACGAACCGCACCAAAGGGGACAACGAACTATAGTGTGATTCAACCGAACTAAATGAGGCAGGTGTGAAAGCACCCAAAGTTGTCACTTTTGAGGGGAAGCAAAAACGCCTTGTTTTGTGTCTGTCCCTTTAAATGCAAATGAGCTGCTGCTCCCGGCACAGAGGGCGGAGCTTCAAGAGCTCTTGTCCTTAGCAGCTTCGATTACTTCACACAGTCATGCACTGAAAATTTCAAAAGCCTTTTATGTTCAAAGAGAACATTTCCGAATGGTTAGTTAATTAATTTTTGTAGCTTATGTGTAGTTCTTCTGTCAGTGATTAGCATATTCTGTCATGATAATCTATAAATCATGAACCCGATGGTGGGGTTTATGTAAATTTTAGGGTTGGTGATGTCACTAACCCGAGAGGAATGTTGTGTAATCCCTACCAGCCGTTTAAATAAACGATGCGCAGCAGAAAACGTGGAGGGAAGCGCATTTAACATTTTTTGGGACAGGGACATACTTACTGGAGGAGGATTCCATCTCTGGTAAGATACCATGATGATAAGTGTGTTCATTAATTATTAGTTGTTAAATGTTGGCTATTTCTAGGGCCCTATGATTTTGAATTTACGCTAAAAGTGGGAGCTTTTAAAGTTAGCTTGCTAGCCTCTTGAAATTAGAAATTGCCTAGTACCCTAATTTTAATACTTGTTTAATATGTGAAGCTAAATACTGATGCCAAATGCTCTTTGATTTCAAATACAGATCAAATGTATTCATATGGAGGTGTAGTTTATAGCCACGTTAAATGAAAGCAGCAAATCTATATTTGGGGTATGTGGTGGTCTTAATATGCAGCACAATATGTGCCAGAAGTGTGATCATTAAAATAACACATCTAAGAGGCCTGTATTTTTCTTCTTAAGCCAATTATGGATTTTATATGTTAAGGCTAATAGTCCTCTCTCCACCCGCCAACATATTTTTAAGATCCTGAAAGATCCTGCCAAGGATTCAACCAAATTTGACCTTGATCATAACAGTTGTGAAAATATGGAAATGTGGAGCAACATAATTATAAGAATACCTTATATAAGGTAATTATAGCAATGACTGGCTAATAAGAAACTCTCGGGGGTATATTATTTGTATTCATGAATAAAACATCAGTTCAACCTTTTTTTTTTTTCTTTTTTTTTTTACAATTTATTCAACTAATGACAAAACACGTTCACCTGTGTGGCTATAAAATAGAGTTTATAGAGGATAAAAGCAGCAACCTTTAATATAATGCTGCCATTAGAACAAAAGGACATACATTTTTATGCTGTTTATACACCTTCAGTATTACATCTCAAAATGTGTTACGATTCAGTTGTCTGATATGCTTTTCACTACTGTGATCACTTGAACAGCATTATGAACTTATATAGAAAAAATGAACTTACTTTGAAAGAATCATGCAGAGAACCAGGAGTGAAGGGCTTGTTGGCATTGCCATGGCAACACAATAGCCTTCCATAGAGCACTCGTGAATTGCTTATTTCAAAAATGCTGTGAAAGAATTATTTAAACGGACAACCACCATATTCTTTGAGGCTGACAGCGGGACAGAAGAACTGTTCACAGTTTCAATGCAAAATCCCACTTAATGTGTATACTTTTCTATTTCAGTTCAATCATTTTGTTATTTTTTGCTGATAGGCTATTCATTTGCCAGAGGTATTGTGGAATATTATCTGAGCTGGTGTATAGCAAGGTGTGTGTGCTGACCATTAAAACATATTGATAGGTTACTGCAATATTTCTCTTTCCATTGCATGATTTAAGTTAATTAAAAGCTGTGCTGTACTGTGCTGCTTTACATCAGGACGTGTAGTATATATAGGCTACTGTATGTGTATTTAATTTTTTTCATGCACTCAGATGTCTCTCAACTGTTTTGGCCATGTTTTTGTCACCTGGCAGGTCTGCTAATAGAGATCACTCTGCCTTTTACTACTTCAAGTTTCACAGTTTCGGTCAGGATTTTTCAAACTGGTGTCTAAAAATAAAGGTATTGTAGATGTAAGAAATTGGAACTAAATTTAAACGTAATTTTGTAATATTAAAAAGTTATACTATTTTAAAAATCATCTGTACCGTATATCATATGTCAGATTTTAAGGTTTGTATACTTTTATTCAGAAAGGATGCATTAATAATTAAAAGGGTCTTTAACAACTTTTAAAAGATTTCTATTTAAATTCCTAATCAAGAATATTTTTTTAGCCCAGTTTTAGCGAAAATATTAAGCAGCACTGTTTTCAGAAAGAAATGTTTCTTGAGCAGCAAATCATCATATTAGAATGATTTCTAAAGCATCATGTGACACTGTAGACTGGAGAAATGATGCTGAAAATTCAGCTTTGCATCAGGAATAAACTACACTTTAAAATATATTTAAGTAGAAAATTGTTACTTCAAAGTGTAATAATATTTACAACATTACTCTTTTTTATCAAATAAATGCAGCCCTGTTCAGCATAAGAGACTTCTTTCAAAAACAATCAAAAATCTTTCCAGACTTACACTATTTATTTTACTATGTTGCTATATTTTGACCAGAAATATATATTATTTTTTTATTATATTTAAGTTAATCTTCACTCCTTTCACTATATTATGCTAAGATATGACCACTCTGGTGCTCTCCTCCTGTTAGCTTGTGCAAGATGTTATTGTGAAGCCCATGTGGAACCATTTGGCTCCTGGTTTAAATCTCCCCGTGAGGACAGCATAATCATCACCAAACTGCTCTGATACAGGTCCTGGAAGAATAATGACTGTCAAAGGTATATGTGTAAATCTGTTTCAAATATTTATGTTTTGACAATGTAGTGTGTGTGTATCAGGAGTAGGTGTGTGGCAGGTGTTTAGAGATAATGATCATCAAATCATTAAAGTTCACTACTATCGGCATGTATAATAAACCCAAAGTTTTACAGTCATGGTGTGTGTCATTATTGGAAGTCCAGCAATATAAAACCACATCTGGCAACACTGTTTGAAGCCAAAATCAGAGCTGAAATTAAAAGATTCTGGAAACATCATGAACTCTTTATTTGTTCGAATTGTCCTGTACCTGACAAATGAACATTTTAATAAATATGACGTTTAGTAACTTACATTTTTGACACAACATTGCAAATGGCTGTCATTGAAAATTGTTCCACAGAGTTAACCTTTCCGCGTCTCAGAGCAGCGCACATTTTCAAATGAATTGTTTTTGACCAAAACGGTTGAATATGATTCAATGATACACAAAAGACAGTAGTCTTGACACCAACAACTGGTGAAGATGGTATGGTATAACAAAATATTGCAAGTTAATTTGTCTATTTTTGATTAAAAAACTAAAATATTTCCACAGTATTACTTATGGAGTGCCGCAAGGGTCTGTTCTGGGCCTTCATGCTAATTTCAGTATACATGCAGTATATACATTCAGTATATAGTATGCCAGCTCCAGTTTGGATAGCCTCTTACAAAGATGACCCAACATCTGTGAAGAGAGCACAACAACCCTTGCGATGACTTTAGCAATCAACATGCACTACAGCCATATTATACTTTTTATATACTAATAATAGGCTAGTAGTGTTTATTTATTTATCCCCGTAGGGAAATTACTTTGCAGCAAGCTCACACAGACATACATTTTTTTTACAGTTGGCATATACAGTACAAACTATAATTTAAAGGAACAATATAAGAATTTTATAATAAAATATTCTAAAATCACTTGCACAGTGCAATATATTTCCTGCAGTTGTTTACTTACAATATCCCAAAAGTCTCCAAAGATTTTTTTATTTCAAAGAAATTCCAAATTTAATGGGGTAGTAAAATGCCATTTTCACAAGATGTAAAATAAATCTCTGATGTCCCCAGAGTGTGTGTGTGAAGTTTTAGCACAAATACCCCACAGATATTTTTATAAAGCATGTTAAAGTTGTCACTTTTTGAGGATTTGCAAAAACGCACTGTTTTGTGCCTGGCCCTTTAAATGCAAATGAGCTGCTGTAGAGGGCGGGGTTTCAAGAGCTCATGTGTATTACCTCACGCAGACACACTAAAATGACAGAAACTGTTCTGCCTTTAATGTTAAAACGGAGTCAGACAAAGATGGAGAGACTCAAGAATAAGTGACAACATGTAGAATGCAACAGGACGTCTCTGAAAGGTTAGTTGATGAATTTATTTTGCTGATGTGAGTTAACTATCTTCAATTAAGATATTCTGTCATGGTAATCTGTAAATCGCTCGTATAGGAACTGTTGTGAGATGCACACAGAGTGACTTTCTATTGCATGTGAAAAGATGGATGCTAAAGTTTGAGCTGACTCACAAATGTACTCTTATACAACAACTTTTCCTCTTCTCAACATGGACTGCGTGTTCCCGGGGGCGGGGCTTATGTACATTTTAGGCTTGCTGATGCTGATGTCACTAAACCCAGAGGAATGTCATGTAGTCCCTACCAGCCGTTTGTTGTAGTCCTTTTCTTTAAAAGCAAATATTTTCCTTTGCTTTGAACTTTGAGCGTTGTAACTTTGCAGATGTTGTTTATGCTTAAACAGCAACATTTCACACTAACTAAAGTTAGAAAAGTGAAATCATACTTTACCACCCCTTTAAATAATGGGCCGTCCTGGAAAAAAAAAAGTCGCCTGTCAATGACGCACTATCCTCGGTATTTCAACAGAGAAAAGTGAAGCCCATTTGAAGCACTCACTTCCTGATCGCCAGGCGTACTGCGCAGGCTTAAATAGAGATTGACGACGTAGATGTGACGTGAACAACCTGTCTGACAGCTGTCAGTCTTCTAGTAACTGTGCCGAGAGAAATCTGAATAATTCCCTTCCGAATCTCGCAGAGACGGAGAGCATGAGTATTAGCTGTCCATGAGCTAGCAGCAGGAGCAACTTTATCACTCTCTATGGGCTTCTCCCTTGACTTTATCGGACGTTATGCCTCCACGTCCCCCCGATTGCTTGCAAGCTTCTCCGCCGGTCTATACGGTAATTTATCTACAGTGCGACAGAGAGTCGCGTGGTTATGACGCAATCGTTAGCTTATTTTTACAAAAACAACTTCTGCGGGGCCATAACGTATCTTACAAAGTAATGGAGCCTTTTATACATTGTCGTGTTTCTTTAGAAATAAATAATGGACAAATGGAGTCTTTGGAAGCCTCAGATATAAAGTTATTCGCTGTCAAAGTGACGCCAAAATGAATAAGAGTCAATGGAATGCTAACAGCAGGTGAAGTTCTGCTACAATGGCGGCTCCCGGGGAGGCTTCAGTTTCCGGCGTTTGGATTACCCCCTTAGTTTCCGCTCGTACTGCCATAGCTATGGCGTAACCATGGCGACAGACGTGGACAACTGTGTGCATAGTGCGTAACGTTTAGCGGCACGCTGTTCTTATTTCGTTCAAACATTATGGACCATGGAAAGCAGACTTTGTGACAAAAAAGGAGAACTAAAATGAGGCTCAATATCGGCGTGGCGTTTTCGAGATACAGAGAGCTCCACGTCCGTGACAAACTTGGACTTGACAGAGCTTCACGAGTCACGACTTGACAGCGACACCGCTCTTGAACATTCTTTATTAGACAGGTGAGCAAATAAATCAAATCAATCAACATAAGACAATCAACAATCGACAATAAACAATCAACAAATCAATGGTATATATAGCTCAACATGATGAAATGTTAGAATATGATCAGTATGTTATTCTAATGTTGATCTAGCTTACTAGTAAGCTGCTAGTTTCATATAACAAATGAAATCACACATAGAATAACATTATAACTTTCAACACACTTAAATGCTGTTTAGTATGATAGTGTAACGTTAGACCAAGTGAAACAGCGCTGCGGTACCTGACAAGTTTAATTCGTCAAATAAACTGACCTGTGTGAGTAATTCAGCACTTGCGGGTAGTTCGGTAGAATTAAATATCCTTTTTCCTTTATATCCGCAGGACTCGCGTGTGATATCTGTCTATTATTAGCAATCGCGACCTGCTTCATACCACTGTAATGTTAAGAAACATGAATGTTTTCACTCATCCATTAACATTATTAGATCCATCAGCTTGACAGCAAGTCCCATCATTCAGCTTGTCACTGCGCCATAAACCTACGCCTTCGTTATTGTAAGAGGTTAGCGACCCCTAGCGGCGATAAAAGATTACATATTGTAGCTTTAAAGCAAATAAATCTCATTTAGGATAACCAGACCAGCTGACCATCAATCAACACTAGAAGAAGAATTTAAAAATCGAATTACTGTAATTATGATCACTACTTTAGTGAGATCATTGTTTCTGCCTAAATGTATACATTATGTTAGCTTACTGCATGATTTGTAATTATTTTAGAAATTACATTTTTAGGACATTACTTTGACACAGTCAGGTCTATTAAGTAATTACTCTAAATTATAATGTAGAAACATACATATGTGTTGTGAAAAGCTCTATACAAATAAATGTGGATTGAATTATTAGCCTAATCGTTGCATGTCTCCGAGCATCGCATAGTAGTGCTGTTTCGCTCCTGAAAGAATACTTTTTTTAAATAATTAGTTGAATTGTCTTTTTTAATGCTGCAAATGTTTGTTCAACAGTAGAATTATCTGTCACGCATTTGCAAGCATCAAACAGCAGTGCCGTCTTGTTCCCAAATAAATCATAGTTTTTTAACAAATCGGTGAAATGCATGATTCAATGACTCGCACAAAATAAATTTGAGGACTGGGTCTAACATTTTTCAACCCTATGGCGTTTGCATAGTGGTTCTAAAATCAGGATAACTAGATTGAACGATTTTACATGATGACTAAAGTGCAGTTTGCCACACTCTCACTCTCATTGTCACTCTGCGTGCTCACAGATTTATTACCACTCTCTGTTAATCTCTCTGTTCAGAACAGACCCAGAAATGCATGTGTTTGTGTAAACAGTGTAATTTCATTCTGCTAATGGATGTTGGCAATGGCAGTCTCCATTCTGGCACTTATTAAATATGCCGTTCCAGAAAAAAAAAGAGATAATAAATCTCATTCTCATTTTGTCTGTAGTCATTAGGAACAAAATATAATAATTAAAGTGTCAAAATAATATTATTTGTTTGCACTGCATTATCTGGCACAGCGAAACAGTAACAGTGTTTTTCCATTTGCACAGCACACAGTTTAAACACCCACATTTTCAACACAGCTGTGCCTGTCTGGATTGAGTCCATTATGAGTCAATATGAAGCTATTTAGACGTTTAAGGTCAATATTAGTTTTTGAAACACAAGTATAGCTGAACAAGTATAGCTCTACATGTCATTGGGGTCTGTGATGGACTCAAAAAAGTCAATTCTACACCACCGCTGTCATATCCCTCCACTAGAGGGAGCGACACACACAGGAAAAAGAGTGTGAAATATGAGTCTCAGTATATCTTTATGTAAACTGTCTGGGATACATTCCCATGGAGAGAATCCCTTCGATTTACTAAGAACAAACATGGGGCAATTATTGTTAATGATTTGTGTGAGTGTTTATGTGTGTGTGCATGACTGAGTCTGCATGAGACCCGACCCTGGCAAACAATATTGGCATTCGCTTTAATGGCATCTTTCCACTTTACAATTTGTTGGAGCCCTTTCTTCAAGACGTTTTTGTTTCAGTCCAATTTTCCCTCCATAACCGACCGTCAGTATGTCAGGAGTTCAGTAGCTCCTAAAATACATTCCCAGAGCTTCTGTATTCACTATCCAAATGCCAAATGAGGCATTTGTTCAATTTGTTTTAAATTACAGCAGCAGACTATAAGCAGTTTTATAATTGATCACTTCTCTGGCTACATTAATACGGATACATTTGAAAATGGTGTTTTTGTTTCAAAACGCTCTCTGTCAATAATACTAGTGTTTTCAAGCATTTTCCAAAAGTTCCTCGTCCACACTGAAATGCCAGAAAACACTTAAATCATGCCCTGCTGAAGAAGAAGAGAAAAACCCCAGCTAAAAGCCAT
Organism: Phoxinus phoxinus; assembly: GCF_949152265.1. NCBI lineage: Eukaryota > Metazoa > Chordata > Actinopteri > Cypriniformes > Leuciscidae > Phoxinus > Phoxinus phoxinus. Next base: position 16,111,661 of record NC_136885.1, on the reverse strand, counting down.
CCTATATATGCTGGGATTATCTGGTTTAAGCTGGAAGTAGCTGGTCTCCCAGTCTGGTGTTCAGCTGGCTTTGGTCAGCTGGTCTTCCAGCCTGACCAGCTAAGAACAATCTGACCAGCTAAAGATTTAGTCAAACCCCCTCTAAAACAGCCTGCTAAACCAGGTATGACCAGGCTGGAAGACCAGCTAAAACCAGTCAACAAGTTAAGGCTGGCTTTAGCTGTTTTTTTTCAGCAGGGTCCTCATGCGTAAAACGTAACAAAAGCTCACTGAGATAATGAGAGACCAGACATGATAAAGTTCGGTATTCTTCGGGCACAATCATGCTAAACACTCAAATATCCATAGGTAAAATTCAAGTGCCCTCATGGTTTGCCGCATACAGGAAGCAATATTTAACTTAGCAGAAATGTAATATAAAAAGTGTACAAAGTAAATTTTATTTTTTACAACACAATGAAAATGAATATCAGGCACAACAATGCCGGTATAACCATATAGATATCTATGGTTAAAATATGTGTCACATGAGTAAATGTGTCATCGTTTTCGAATCCCTCCGTTTTCTAAGTCCACACTACAATGCAAAAACAGAATTTTCAAATGTATCCATTTGGACAGTTTTTGTGTGGACAGAAGGAGAGAAAAAGTAGCGAAATGAAGAGAAAAAGATGTGTTTTCAAATGTATCCGGATTAATGTAAACATATCCTCTAATCAAGTTCTTTAGCTTTATTCATCTGCAAAAGTGTCAGTTCTCCCCGAAGCAAACAGCTTGTCCCTCACTGACCGCAGAGCTTTGATTGGGAGCCTGATGACTGGAGAGCTTGACTCAGGGTTCTGTGGGGTGTAAAGCATGATTGTGCGAATGGAGTGAGATCACGCACAGCGAGAGTAGTTGGCATAGCGCTATAAGCCCTCCACATCTGTAAGACACCACTCTCTGGAGATTTTCAGCTGCAAGGAAAACCAGACACATACACACACCTGCTTTATTACCTCACCACCTCTGCAAGGGTTGGAGGTCACACCTGTGGGTGAAAAGTGTAGGGAGGGCATTTCAGTGGAAAGTCTCTTTTAAATCAGTGCTCTCAGCTAAGATTGTGCAAATAAAACGGCTAAATGGTAAAAAAAAAAAAAAGCAGTTTGTGTAACAACAACCGTTATGTGAGAAATAACATGGGGTGATCCAAGTTAAAAAAAACAAGCAAAAAAGCTTCAGTATACATGAGGAGACCAGGAATAATTAAGTTATTTTGAAAATATATATTTTTATAAAAAAAATGTATATGATTTCCTCACAACACATTTTGTTAATCAAATGTACTTGTTCAAAATAGATACAAAATATTTCCTTTTATTTTAACCCTTTAACGTAAATGTAAAAACAAAAATGTTTAAGCATTTAAAGCATTTAAATGTCCAGCGAGTTGTTTTTTGAATAATTAAACAAATACATTAAATATGAGCAAACAATTAAAAACATATATAATCAAAATAATATAATGAAATATAACCAATATATACATGCACACATTCATAATTGTCAAATGTCAGAATAATCGATCTACAGTGTTAAGGCCTGTTCACACCAATAATGATAACTATAAAGATATCGTCCACATCAACGGATGATAATGTTTATTAAACCTATTAAACTCTATTAAACTTTTTTACAGTGAATTGGTGGTGATTTTGTATGATTTTAAGTTTTTACAAAAATCTAAGAAAAGTTAAATAATTACGATTTGCCATAAGAGTGCTAGAATTATAAACACAAACTGCAGTTTTGTCTTTTGCTGCTTTATATGCTCAAGTCTTTTAAAGTCAGGTGGATTCTGAATCCTCTGTTTCATTATCGTTATAGCTGTCGTATGGACATTCATGTTCTTACAGAATTAGAATGATTATAAAAACGTCTTTTAAAAAGTAGTTCAGGGGACCTTTTACCACAACTTAAATAAATGCATGGTTGCAAGTTAAAAATTCTAATTTATTGTTTTAATTAAACCTTTTAAGTTGCAAACATTATTTTCTAGAGTTCTGTTGACATAATAATGTTAATCATTACATCAACTTAATATCGTCAGTGATTTAAACTCAAATTTCTGCGTTCATTGACTATTTCTGAAATATTAAGTTTTAGTTACTTAATGAAATTGTGTTGATTTCGGAAATTAAGAAGTGGATTTTTAGTTCCCAGCATGCTTTGCATAGGAGTGGATAAGGAGAATACATTTTGAAATTAAGTGTTTATTTATTTGCTTTTAGTGAAGGGAGAGACCTGTTAGTGTTTAATGCTGTTATGTTTGACATTTTTGTAATGTTGACGTTTTTGTGTTTACCATTGTACTTAGTAGATGAAGATAAACACTACATTGACTCTATAAGCAATGACTGCGCAAATGCCAGTGACAAGTAATAGCTTACTTGTTCATTGAATGTTCATGTTAAATAAGTTATGCTATGCTAACTGTTGATTTGAACTGAAATAGATAAGGTTCCAGGGCTACAACTCTGGTAGTTGGAGCGACTTAATATTTTTGAGTACCGGTAATCAACTTACAAATGTGTTTATGCTACAAATTATTTAGTTCCTCTAACTCAAAGTAGCTTGTTGGTTGAACGTTAATTCACTCAAAGTTGTAATAACAAAAACAAAAAAAAGATGCAAACTGTTGCGCAATTTTTTTGTTTGTTGAGCCAACACATTATTTTATAGTTAAGATATCGCCCTCAGTGTGAACTGTCCTTTCCAGTCCTTCTCATCTGCTCAACCATAATATTTTACATTTTTTAACATTAATAGTTTTGAGTATGATATGTAAAATGAATCAAGAGAATCGTTTGATTAAGATGATATCCAGTTCTGTCATTTAACATGCATTAACTGGATCACAAATCAAATTATAAAAGTAGCCTATGGATTTTGTTCACCTCAAAATAGTTGATTTGCCTTTTACGTCTATTTTGTACTTCTATTGTCACCAGGAGGTTAGCGATCGTGTTAGTGATCAGCCATCTACCACACCCCGCGTTACAAGCATCTGTCCTCTTTACTGTTATACTTACTGTTGTAAACTGTTTAAAAGATGTGTTGCAACACCATGAGCTATTAGTGATTTTCTTAGAACTGTTTTTTTTAAACAAATCATTTTATGTCAGTTTAATGGGCCATCTGAAGGTAATTATTCAAACATTTCATTTGACACACAATGCTTAAAAATACACATCTGTTTATATATTTGTGAAGTGTCCTATTTTTCCACCAGCTTTATGCTTAAGATTATAGGGTGCTTCAGTACACGCTCCATTGTAGTGGCAAATGGGTTTGTAAGGGTTGTATACAAAAGCCCTGTATGTGTTTACCGCTGGATGTCAACGTTAGATGAATAATTTCCTGTGTGTGTCGGCACTTAAACCACCCAGATCGAGTCCATGAAACTTCTTCAACGGCACATCTCTTCAGACTGTGAGAGAGATTGTACGAGGCTTCATTGGATGTATACAGTGACCCACTAACTTGCCAGTTCTGATGGAACTCAATGGAAAGTGTGTCAGAAGTGTTACACAGTCTGGCTCCCAGAGCTGCTGCGATATTGAATTTGAGACTGAAATAAGGTGGCCAAGTGGAGCTGTTTGGATTAAGCCACTCTCTAGTGTTTCTCTTTCTCTGTCTCTCACACCCTTTTTCTTCTCTCTCTCTTGCTTTTTCTCGTGTTTCATTTCATTAATCATGCTGAAGTGCTTCAGGCTGGACAAGTGCTGCATTTTGATGCTATTTGACTGTATGGCCTGGTTTCACAGACAGCTCATTAAGCCAGGATTAGACCTTAGTTCACTTAGGAGATTTGAGTAGCTTTTATAAACGTGTGGCTTTTATAAACCTGGGCTGTGTGCAGCCCTGACAAAAAGTTGCAAAAAGTTTTTTAAACGGAAACGGTGGTGCGTTGAACACCCTGTTCTGATGACGCAAGAGTTGCAACTATGGCAGCTGAGAAGGCCATTTGTGTGTTTTTTTAAAGAACTTTCTGAGCCTGATGAAATCACTATAAATACGTGTTTAATACTGCAAAATACTCTGGATGTTACAGTCACTGCCTTGCCGTCCAGAATAAAAGAGAACATCCCAATCGAGTGAAGGGATTTGTGGAAACTGTGGTCCCTAATTATTGTAATCCAACATTTGCCTCGCATTTCAGGATGAAAAGACAAACATAATCCACTTCTTACCTCCGAGAATCATGTGTTATGATCTATATGCAGATCCCAAAGTGGGTGCCGTGACAACTGGCCAGGGGTGCTGCAGAATATAGTGATATTCAAACTCACACAGATGCTCATAGAGATAGAATCATTGCGTGTCGCCGTCGCGGCGGGTTAGGACGGTGTTAGGCCTTTGTCTGTTATAATACAGTCATAATAAATTCATGCTGCTGTTTATGCTTCATTTGTTATTTGCTAATCTAGATTTAATTTTAGATAGCCTATGTGTCAGGATTCCACCTTCACATCACTCTCCATTACCTCCCAGATCATCACTGACTCCTCCCACTCCTTCAATCACCCGTTCACAGTCCCCTGATTACTGATTCCCATCACCTGTGACTCATCACCAGTTCCCTTTATAACCCAGCATTCACCTCACCTCCGTTGTCTGATCTCGTCATTACTTGACCACAGACCCACCGTGAACACTCTCCTATGCTAACCCGCTACTTACCCGAGCTTACCTGCATTCCTCCTCGGATCCCATCGTCTCGTCTCAGTCCAGTCATCAAGGCTCCTTCTCTTCAACTCCCTCTCCTGGATCCACACCTGAATACACATCACGGAATCAATCATTCAGCTAAGACTCTCCATATTTGCCATAGACTGTCTCACTTACCATTCCACTGTGTGTCCGCAACTGCATTGTTCAATAAAAGTGTGTTTACAACTTACGTCATCTCTCTCCGTGTTTCAAACCCTGACAGAAGATCAGACCAACAACATGCAATCGGATACACGAGACGCTGTTCCTCACCCAGTGCCCACCGCATCAGCGTCTGCTTCAACCAGTCCATCCCCGGATCCACTTCCGCATTCACCCGCTGCTTCGTTCACTGCCTCTTCCAGTCCCATGGCCAAACCAGCGCCTTACTCCGGCGAGGCGGAGGATTGCAGTGGGTTCCTCCTCCAGGTATCTTTATATTTCACTATGAATGAACAACAATTCCATAATGACGCCGCCCGCGTGGCTTTCATCATCTCGTTACTCACCGGTTCCGCCCTCCAGTGGGCTCAATCTCTTTGGAATTCCAATTCTCCGACCATTCGTGTATGCAAGGATTTTATTCAACACTTTAGGGATGTGTTTGGACAGTCCGTGGCTTCCCTCTCTATCCACGATCAGCTGTTCCATCTAAAACAAGGCCGTTCTTCGGTGACTGAATATTCCCTTCGATTCAGAACCCTCGCTGCTGCTAGTGGATGGAACGAACCCGCTTTAATTACTGCATATCGTCAAGGATTAACTCCGAAGATCCGTCAGCTGGTCGTGGTTTACGATGACGTCATGGGCATAGAAGCGCTCATTCAGAAAACTATCAGAGTCTCTCAACTACTAACTGCTTGTGACGTCAATATACCCACTGCACTTCCTCCGCCCCCGGCGTCCCAACCTGCTCATCTTACTCCTCCAGCACCTATTCCTATGGAAATTGATTCTTCTCGACTAACCCGTTCTGAACGACAACGAAGAATGCAAGCCCATCTCTGTCTATATTGTGCTTCTGACAAACATCTACTCAACAGCTGCCCCATTCGACCTCCGCGCCTTGCGGTAAGCTCAATCTACCATCCTCCTAGCGTTGAACATCTTATCAAAACTCAAGTCCATCTAATAACCCCTAAATTCTGTTTCCCCGTACAAGCCCTCATTGACTCCGGTTCCGCGGGAAACTTCATCTCCTCCCAATGTCTCCAGAAGATGAATCTGAACAAGAAACGACTTGAGTACGATCTCGCTATTCATACCATCCAAGGTAAACCGCTAGGAAGGGGTCGAATCCGTTACAGTTCTCCCATGTTAACTCTGCAGATTGGATGCTTACACACTGAGGAGATCTCTTTTATGGTGCTGGAGGAGTCTACAGCCGAAATCATCCTGGGACGCCCGTGGTTAATACAACATCAACCCCATCTCCACTGGAAGACCGGTGAAATCCTCCAATGGGGTTCGGACTGTCATTCTTCCTGTCTAGTCACTATCACCAAGGTTACCCCTTCTCCGTCATCCGCTGAAATAGAGAGTCCTTCCTCAGAAATGTCTTCGGATATTATCCCTCCATCCTCGTCTGATGTCTCCGAAGTGTCACTGCATTCCACTTCTGTGGAGAGCCCTGAGACTCAACGTCAGTATGAAATTCCAGTGGAGTACCGGGCGTTCCAGGACGTATTTAGTAAGGCGCTGGCCACCAAATTACCACCACATCGACCATGGGACTGCGCAATCGACTTGCTACCCGATCCAACTCTACCTAAGGGCCGTATCTATCCTTTGTCCATCCCGGAACAGAAGGCCATGGAGGAGTACGTAGAAGAGGCATTACAGCAAGAGTTCATCCGACCATCTATCTCCCCTGCCGCTTCGAGCTTCTTCTTCGTGGCCAAGAAGGACGGAGGCTTACGGCCGTGCATCGATTACCGTCAGCTTAACTCTCAGACAGTGAAGTTTCGGTATCCTCTTCCTCTGGTCCCGGCTGCTCTGGAACAGCTCCGAGGCGCCCAAGTCTTCTCCAAGTTAGACCTTCGAAGCGCCTATAACCTCATCCGTATCCGCCACGGAGATGAATGGAAGACCGCCTTCGTGACTCCCTCCGGTCACTATGAATATCAGGTGATGCCCTTCGGACTGTCAAATGCTCCAGCAGTATTCCAGGGGTATATGAATGAGATCCTTCGCCCCTTCCTCAATCGCTTCGTGATCGTCTACATCGACGATATACTTATATACTCATCTTCCCAGGCTGAACATCATCATCATGTCGTTCAAGTGCTCCAGAAACTACGCGAGCATCAGCTTTTCCTCAAACTGGAGAAGTGTGAGTTTAACATCACTACTGTTCATTTCCTCGGTTATATCATCAGCCAAGATGGAATCCAGATGGACCAGAGGAAGGTGGAGACCATTCTAAACTGGCCCTTACCATCTACTGTAAAGGAACTCCAGCGCTTCCTAGGATTTGCCAACTTCTATCGACGTTTCATTCAAGATTACAGTCAACTCAGCTCTCCACTTACCACTGCTCTGAAGGGTCGGCCCAAGTCTCTGTCCTTATCACCTGCGGCTCTACAGGCCTTTCAGTCGCTCAAGGAAGCCTTCTCTTCTGCTCCAATACTCACTCACCCTAATCCTGATCTACCATTCATCGTGGAAGTCGATGCTTCATCCTCAGGAGTGGGGGCCGTTTTGTCTCAGCGGCAGGGGGATCTCTCCGTACTCCATCCATGTGCCTTCTTCTCCAAAAAGCTTGCCCCGGCGGAGTTAAACTACGATATCGGGAATCGTGAGCTACTGGCTATTAAGTTAGCCCTGGAGGAATGGAGACACTGGCTGGAGGGAGCTAACCATCCGTTTGAGGTCATCACGGATCATCGAAACCTGGAGTATCTACGAGAAGCTCGTAGACTAAATCCGAGACAAGCCCGTTGGGCCCTCTTCTTCACTCGATTCGACTTCAAGGTGTCATATCGTCCAGGCAGCAGGAATTGTAGAGCTGATGCTCTTTCCAGAATTCATCAAGTCCCTCACGAAGATAGTGAACCTGTGCCTATCCTCCCTCCAGCCTTATTTCTCAGTCCGATTGTGTGGGACATTGACAATCAGATCCACCAAGAAAACCGTCTCCATCCTGCTCCGCCGGGAGGTCCAGAAGGGAGTATCTTTGTACCGGAACATCTAAGAACTCCTCTTCTGGACTCAGCTCACTCCGTACCGGGCTCTGGACATCCGGGTAGCAAGCGTACCCTCTCGCTTCTCAGTCAACGGTACTGGTGGCCAACCATCTCCGAGGATGTAACAAGGTTCGTCAAGGGTTGTTCAGTCTGCGCCATTGTCAACACCCCGAGGAGACTGCCAGAGGGTAAATTGGTGCCCCTTCCGATTCCTCAGCGTCCTTGGTCCCATATCGGTATCGACTTCATGACCGACCTTCCTCCATCTGATGGTTTCACCACGGTACTTGTAGTCGTTGATCGTTTCTCTAAGGGCTGTAAATTAATCCCTCTACCAGGACTGCCGACTGCTCTGGAAACCGCCGAAGCCCTCTTCCAGGGAGTCTTTCGTAACTTCGGAATCCCGGAGGACATCGTCTCTGACAGAGGTCCCCAATTCATCTCCAGAGTTTGGCGTGCCTTCTTTCAGCTCCTCGGGGTCACTGTCAGTCTCTCTTCCGGATACCATCCTCAGACCAATGGCCAGACTGAGCGCAAGATCCAGGAAATCGGTCGCTTCCTAAGGACCTACTGCCACCAGTACCAGGACAGCTGGAACCGTTACCTTCCCTGGGCTGAGTATGCTCAAAACTCTCTCCGACAAAGCACCACTGGTCTTACTCCCTTCCAATGCATTCTCGGTTACCAACCTCCTCTGTTCCCCTGGTCTGGGGAGTTATCTGAGGTTCCAGCTGTCGACTTCTGGTTCCAGCAGAGCGAGGGGGTATGGGACTCAGCTCACGTTCATCTCCAACAGGCAATAAGGAGACACAAGACCCAGGCTGATCGTCGAAGACTACCAACTCCCTCTTATCAGCCTGGGCAGAAGGTGTGGTTGTCCACCAGGGACATTCGTCTCAAGTTGCCATGTCGTAAGCTGAGTCCTCGATTCATTGGACCTTTCCCCATCGAGAGGCAGTTGAACGAGGTCACCTACAGACTTACACTCCCAAGGCAGTATCGCATCTCACCATCCTTCCATGTGTCATTGTTAAAACCTTACGTTGACCCTGTCCTTCCTATTCCTTCAGATACACCTGCCATTGACGTACCTCCTCCTCCTCCGGTGCCTGTGGAGGATGAGCCCATCTATAGGATCCGTTCCATCTTGGACTCCAGGCGGCGAGGTCCCCGTCTCGAGTACCTCATTGACTGGGAGGATTACGGGCCGGAGGAACGTTCTTGGGTGCTGCGCGACGACGTAATGGATCCCACTCTCCTTTCCCAGTTTCACGAGGAACATCCCAATCGACCAGCACCCAGAGGTCGGGGTAGACCTCGCCGCCGACAGCATCCTTCACAGGCGTCAAGAGCCGCTTCGGGAGGGGGGGGTACTGTCAGGATTCCACCTTCACATCACTCTCCATTACCTCCCAGATCATCACTGACTCCTCCCACTCCTTCAATCACCCGTTCACAGTCCCCTGATTACTGATTCCCATCACCTGTGACTCATCACCAGTTCCCTTTATAACCCAGCATTCACCTCACCTCCGTTGTCTGATCTCGTCATTACTTGACCACAGACCCACCGTGAACACTCTCCTATGCTAACCCGCTACTTACCCGAGCTTACCTGCATTCCTCCTCGGATCCCCTCGTCTCAGTCCAGTCATCAAGGCTCCTTCTCTTCAACTCCCTCTCCTGGATCCACACCTGAATACACATCACGGAATCAATCATTCAGCTAAGACTCTCCATATTTGCCATAGACTGTCTCACTTACCATTCCACTGTGTGTCCGCAACTGCATTGTTCAATAAAAGTGTGTTTACAACTTACGTCATCTCTCTCCGTGTTTCAAACCCTGACACTATGTATGTACACATGCACGTTTAGTTTAATTATGTTGGGGTGCCGTTGGAAAAAAAAACACTGCAAAGGGGTGCCATGCTTTCAAAAAGTTTGGGAACCACTGATCTATATGACCTTTTTATTTGTGAGTATTAGGCTTATTATTATTGCTGATCACTGTTGATATGCTATATGTTTACTATAAAACTCTTACGACAAACATGTCTTCCAATATCTTCAATTGTTGCGTATACCGAGCTGCAGCAGACACATTTGTAAACTAGGCTAGGGTACTTACTTGGACCCATTATGCGAGCTGTGTTTAATACCACGTGGTTTATATACATGTTGCTGCTGATTGGGCTGACATTTTTGACACACCCACCAAACAAGAGAAAACGTATCTCAAACCCCGTTGCGCACCTTTTCCAGGAAACATGTCGTTCAACCCGGAAACCGTAGCAAAACGTTGAGCACTCATTTTATATCAGTATAACTTCTGTTCCGAGGGATCATTCAGTTTTCAGTTCAAATTATTTGTATAGAGCTTTTTACAAATGCAAAGCATTGATCCAAAATAGTTTTCATTTAAAGAGGATAAAAGGAGGGGGAGAAAAAAAAAGAGTAATACAAACTCATCCTCATGTCGCTTGATGATCAATGATCTCTTGCTGTCAAGTTCAGTTGCAATTCAAATCTGCATTACTGATTAAAGAAAATAGTTTGGCTTTATCTTAATAATAATGAAGTAATTTCTCATTAAACAACTCGTGTGTGTGTGTATTTATGTGTGCTTAAGGCCCTTGTTAGATATATCCTCCCTGAAGAGCTTCTTTCATGATTTATTGTACCCAAGACCAGTGCTTTGATTACTATCAATATCAGCTGTAATTTCAGGAGGCTTTGTATGCAATCACTTTTCACTGTGCTACACAATGCCAAAATAAGGCAGATCGCCATGGATCTCTGTCGTTCCAAAATCTGTTTCCCAGTGCAGTCTGAGATGCTTGATAGTACACCATCTAATGTTTAATTTCTTTCTTGAGACACAAAAGGCCACATGAGGCCACAGATTTAGCCTTGCATTTGCAAGTAACCTAAGGTAATCTCTGTCTCATATAGCTTTTCCAGTAAGTTAGCAGCTCCAGTAGATTTTTTATTCAAGTAGCGATGTATCAATAATCACATTAATAAAAGCATCAATAATCAACACAGAATCCAATACATTCAGCACTGGGAAGTCCAATTTGATTGTAGTGAAAAGTTGTTTGTTTTGGACAGGTCCAGTGTCCTATAAAGTCCCATCAGTGTCCTTTTCACTATCAAAGCTGACGTAATGCTTCTTCGGGCAGCAATTCTTGAATGTGTGCATAGGATTTACACCCGATGGAAACGGTCTTTTCTTCACATCAATCGCTTGGCCTCAGAATACTTGGAATATTTGTACTTTTTGATTAAATTGTGCCTAGTCATATCTGCCTGTTATATCCTGTGTTTTATATAATATACTAATGGGTATAGGTTTAGGGGTGGGGTTATACGTATTCAAATGTGCCTAAATAGTGTAAATAAATAAAATAATAAATGTAAATCAAATTATGCTGGCTGATTAAATTGAGAATCACACCCCAACATGTCATAAAGGCAAAATTGTAACCTAATCTTCATCATGACAATATGCCATCGAAACAATATGCCATCGAAAAATGACACTAAAGTGTTACTCTGTGCGTTAAAAAGTGACGCCGAGGGGTCCTGACCAAGCGTCAATATGCGACGAGTTGGGAGTGAGAATGTGTTGCAAAAAGATATCGCCTACTTAAATAGCTGAAATTAGGTAAGAAATAGCAAGACAAACAGTGATAAATATAAAGGTACATCAAGTCTGTGCAGTTGTAAGAGGACCACCTGCAGGCCAAACAAAGATCACAACCAAGGACTTGCAGTGATAATATTGATGTTATTGCATCAGCTCTTGGCGCCCAACTTTCACTCGGTCATTCACTGGCCTTTCTTTCATTTCTTTCTGTCTCCCTCAAATTTGTGTCTTATGGCCCTCGTTAAACTTCAGCACATGTGCAAATATGTCCCTGTCTAAATTGAATAGTAGGGCGTTTCTCATTTCTTGTGTATCACTCTTTCTCTCTCTACCCTCTCTCATCTCTAATGCAGAACAGGCACCTGGCTTCCCCAGGGCAGATCAATACTCTGCTCATAATGTTTCTCATGATGCAAGACCATTCATTAAAGCATCTAATCAAATAATTGTGCTCAAATGCTTTTTATGAACTCTACATAATAATATATCACACATGTTGAGATATTGCTTTGCTGCTCCTGGCACCTCTATAGGTGACATCACTACCCTTTTCTTCTGCATGGTCCTGTATATTTAGAAAAAAATTGTCACTAGGTAGAAGATTTTTTTATCTAATTTACAGTAAATTACAAATACAACTTCAATCCCTGTAACAACCTGGGGTTTAGTGTTTTGCATAATGGTTCATACAAACAAACAAAAAACTTCTATGATGAGGATGTTTTCTTTAATTTTTTTCTTCTTTTTTGAGGATGTTTTTAATTTCTGCCTTAAATACATTTTGATTTTATTTCAGGGGCATAAAGTAAAAAAAAAAAAAAAAAAAACTTTTCCAGGGTGATACAATACTCCTCATATCATATTGTAGAAAAAAGTCAAGACGCTTGATGCGCTTGAAATAATTTTGTCAGCAAAACCAACATGGTTGGTCCAACCAACATGCTAAAACAGGAAATGACATCATAGAGAGGACCCCTGCAGACTCTCATGACTGTGTCAAGGTCAAGGTCAATAAGTCTTAAAAATAGGGTAGGCAATTTGTTTTTAACCTACTGTTTCTCTCTTCAAACTCTCTTCACATCCTGATAGCAATCAATAATAAAATATACAGTATAATAATATACAGACAAATACAAGTATAATAGACACATTTTTTTTTTAAAGTAGGCTACATAGTACATATTCTGTGGAAGTCTCAGGACCAATCAGCCATCCAATCATTTAATTGAGTCCGAATGCATGATACAATGTCCTACCTGTCAACACATATTTGCATACCTGCTCACGCAAACATCACACGTCATCAGTGTGTTTCATGACGCTATGCAGAGTTGTAGGCAGATGTCAGTCACCGAGCGCCACAAACAAATAGCAGTCACCTTTTACGGTTCCTCCTGAACCAAAACGAGGAGCTTATGTTGCGTTCACGCTATGTCATTACCGTAATTACGAGATGGCAACCCGTGACGTTCTACCCACAGCTGTTCACGTCCTCAGACTCAGATTTTTGTGTTTCTAAGTCAACACTATTAGCGCTGAAATGGATCTGCAGCAGTCTGGAGGTACAAGAGCTCGGTTGTTTAAGTTCATTATTATTGTAATGTTATGTGCTTTAAAACATGAAGTAATTTAATGCTGTCTCTCGTGACGCTTTGCAGAATCTTCTCTGGCTGTGTGCATTCATGTTTTGGAGGAGGCGTGGTTTTGGAGACACTCTGAAGGGAGGGTGGGTTCTCATGCTTTCAAAGCTAACTCGCTATTGCTAGCCTCTCCGAAATTGCCAACAGATTTAATATCAGATATTAAGATTAATATCAGATGACCTTTTTATGATAAGCAAGGTTAGCTAAGCTTCTGAATAAACAATATTTATAAATTAGTAAATCATGATATCTTTAAACAGTACTTTTTACCTTAAAGGGGTCATGAACTGGTTTATGTTATTATTTTATTATGTTTTCTGGGGTGCCCTTATAGTATTAGTATGAATTTGACATTAAAAAATGGTCATAAATTAGAAATAAAAGGCATTTTTTCTACCCTGATTTTAGCCTCTGATTTGAACTGGCTGCTGTGAGACTTCAGTGTAAACACCCACTGCTGTGATTGGCTGCTGTGAGACTTCAGTGTAAACGCCCACTGCTGTGATTGGCTGCTGTGAGACTTCAGTGTAAACACCCACTGCTGTGATTGGCTGCTGTGAGACTTCAGTGTAAACACCCACTGCTGTGATTGGCTGCTGTGAGACTTCAGTGTAAACGCCCACTGCTGTAAACGCCCACTGCTGTGATTGGCTGCTGTGAGACTTCAGTGTAAACGCCCACTGCTGTGATTGGCTGCTGTGAGACTTCAGTGTAAACGCCCACTGTTGTGATTGGCTGCTGTGAGACTTCAGTGTAAACGCCCACTGCTGTGATTGGCTGCTGTGAGACTTCAGTGTAAACACCCACTGCTGTGATTGGCTGCTGTGAGACTTCAGTGTAAACACCCACTGCTGTGATTGGCTGCTGTGAGACTTCAGTGTAAACACCCACTGCTGTGATTGGCTGCTGTGAGACTTCAGTGTAAACGCCCACTGCTGTAAACGCCCACTGCTGTGATTGGCTGCTGTGAGACTTCAGTGTAAACGCCCACTGCTGTGATTGGCTGCTGTGAGACTTCAGTGTAAACGCCCACTGCTGTGATTGGCTGCTGTGAGACTTCAGTGTAAACGCCCACTGCTGTGATTGGCTGCTGTGAGACTTCAGTGTAAACGCCCACTGCTGTGATTGGCTGCTGTGAGACTTCAGTGTAAACGCCCACTGCTGTGATTGGCTGCTGTGAGACTTCAGTGTAAACGCCCACTGCTGTGATTGGCTACTGTAAGACTTCAGTGTAAACGGCCACTGCTGTGATTGGCTGCTGTAAGACTTCAGTGTAAACGCCCACTGCTGTGATTGGCTGCGGTAAGACTTCAGTGTAAACGGCCACTGCTGTGATTGGCTGCTGTAAGACTTCAGTGTAAACGGCCACTGCTGTGATTGGCTGCTGTAAGACTTCAGTGTAAACGCCCACTGCTGTGATTGGCTGCTGTAAGACTTCAGTGTAAACGGCCACTGCTGTGATTGGCTGCTGTAAGACTTCAGTGTAAACGGCCACTGCTGGGAATAAACATGGTTACTTACATGTTTGTGGCTGCTGGCAGAACCATATCATAAAAGTCTTTTTTCAAAGCCTGCGTTGAAACTACGACTGAATTATCAAATAATCCACAGTGAAATGCACCGAATACAAACAAATAATGCACTGCTGAGACATTCACATTGTTAAAAAAAAAAAAAAAAAAAAAAAAACTTTCCTAGCACCCTTTAAAAAGGTAATGGTATTCCTGTGTCTATCTTGTGGGCGGAGCCAAAGACGCAGTGATGTAAACGTAAGCCTTGATATTCTTCTGCAAAGGCGTTTTTCCGCTGCCTTGTGACGTCATAAGATAAGTCTCCACTTTTCAGATCCTGTCAGGGCATGGTTTCAATAAAAGCAGTTTTTGGAGTTTTGAGTTTTGAGTTTTGAAACTTACAAGGTATTTTTATAGTATAACGAACTCTTTAACTGTCAAAAGATCAAGGACAATTTGAATTCTCAGTTCATGATAAAATATTTTACTATTTTTTACTTGTCACCACATGACATTTTTAGAGTCATTAAAGGAACCGTATGTAAGAAATGTATTTCAATTAATCATAAAATGGCCCTGATATGTCAGTAGACATTAAGAAATCATGTTCATTTCAAATACTTATATCACTGACAACAGTTGTCCGGCCAGGATATTGTCATTTAACCCTTTCGCACGTATGATCACACCGGTGTGATCAGTCTTGGCTTCAGTGTAAACGCCCACTGCTGTGATTGGCTGCTGTGAGACTTCAGTGTAAACGCCCACTGCTGTGATTGGCTACTGTAAGACTTCAGTGTAAACGGCCACTGCTGTGATTGGCTGCTGTAAGACTTCAGTGTAAACGGCCACTGCTGTGATTGGCTGCGGTAAGACTTAAGTGTAAACGGCCACTGCTGTGATTGGCTGTGATTGGCTGCTGTGAGACTTCAGTGTAAACGCCCACTGCTGTGATTGGCTACTGTAAGACTTCAGTGTAAACGGCCACTGCTGTGATTGGCTGCTGTAAGACTTCAGTGTAAACGGCCACTGCTGTGATTGGTCACAACTATTCAACTATCAGCTTGTCATATATCACAACTATTCAGTGTTTTCAACCACATAATGTTTATTTTAGGCTTCAGACATCACATAAGTACTAAAAAACATTTTTTTGAGTTTGTAAAATACATACTGATGTCTAAGACAGCAGCAATAATAATCCTTTATATTTTAAAAAGACGACACGTTTTATTCATATCAGATACACATTGTGTAAGTAGTTTTATATGTTACCCTATTCTTCTCCCAATTCACCAGCCACTTACTTTCATGTATTTC
This sequence comes from Phoxinus phoxinus, assembly GCF_949152265.1. Taxonomy (NCBI): domain Eukaryota; kingdom Metazoa; phylum Chordata; class Actinopteri; order Cypriniformes; family Leuciscidae; genus Phoxinus; species Phoxinus phoxinus. Next base: position 16,095,598 of record NC_136885.1, on the reverse strand, counting down.
GGGAGAAGTGGTTGAATTGACGTGTTGTAAATCCAACAGATCCGATTCTCTGACCTGTGGCACAAACTAGCATGGCGCTGCCCATCGCGCATACAGCTAAACTAACGCGATCGTTATAAAGGTGTTTATACAACAAAACACATCCACATGCACATATTTGACAATCGGAATATCAGTGTTTCATACTATAGCTAATAATTGTGTAAATATTTAGAATAAAAAAGGAAAAATTACATAAAAGCAGATCATCATTCATTCAGCGCTGTGTTGTGGTTGCGCTGTGTCACGTAACAAGCAGTGACGCATCACCATGGAAACAATAAAGTGACAGATTCGAAATAACGGTCGCCTTGAAAAACTCACGCTATAGGGGGTCAATTAGAATATTTTAAACTTACGTGTGAAAGGGTTAAAAGTGACGTTGCAGCCCTCAGTGATGTTGTCATGTTGTGTTTTGATGCGCCACCCTCCACCTATCTACCAATCACGAAGTCGGTAGTGTTTCGGCATCCGGGTTGCCAGCTCTGCTCTAGTCTTGCCATTGGAAGCTCCTTGTAGCAGCCTACGTTCCTGCTGGATCCTGCAGCCTATCTGGCAACCTCGAGTCAGGGGGGAGGGGATACACCGCTCTACAGTAATTTGAAAGTGATTGCAGTACCAGTTTTGGCCACAATCTTACATACGGTTCCTTTAAAATCGCAAGTTTTTTATATTAACTATATTAAAACTAACACAAATAGTATGAGAACTTGAATTTTTTAAAAGATATTTTATACATCATTGGCTCATATATTTTTTTAGCTAAGACAGGAACTTCAGTTAGTTGATCATTATGTGTATTTGTTTGTTTTGATTTTACCTTACAAGCTCTGTGAGAGGACAGGATGTATATTCTCCCCAGCCTCTGCAAACAATGCATCTTCTGTACACCAACATATGATGACCAGAGGCGGGTGGAAAGGTGACAGTTTATGTACAAGCTCTCTGGCAGAACCAACTCCCTCATTCCTTCTCTCCAACAAACAGAGAGGCCGTGTGTGACCCTTGCATTAACAGACCTGTCTGTACACTCCCAGTTTCCTCGTGCTCAACTAGCCGAAGCTAGACAGGAAACGAGACTGACAGTTTGAAGTGATTCTGTACAGTATGTCACAAAAAAGCCCATCAATTTGACATAATGTTTCATTATTAATAAAAATGTTATTAGTTTTGCTCAGTAGGCCCATATTCCTCTCTAAAATACAGTATCTGCTATATTCAAATGTAAATAGTACAATATGGCAAGCACCGATAATAAAGTACAGAGCAAATAATAGTACAGTTCCAGATGTATTGGTGAATTAAGTGGTTTGGACTCTTTTAATCACTTTGAAACTAACATCACCTAAACAACTTGTAAGCCAGGTGATAAGGTTGTTTGGTTATTCAGAACATAAATCAGAGAGAGTTTTCAGAAGACGTTGTTGTAAGGCTGTATGACTGATTGCACTTTAAAACGGCTAATGCAAACATGCGAGCATAGATGCATGTGTATGTGTAAACAGCAGAAATAATTGGATCTCGGTTCCTTCATTTGATGCTGACCTTCTTCACCCTTTGCTAATGACACGCCTGAAAAAGTACCTCATAATGATTATGAAATCACTTCAAAGGAAAACTTTGATGAACGTTTGGACTTGAAAAATCTCTGAAAACTGACACTTAAAAGAGGCTAAATAAATATAAAGGCCTCAAAGGAAATACTAATATATCACTAAAAGTCCAAATGAAATTTAAATTGATGTCCTTGGCATCATTCTGAATGATTTATTGGTGCACATTATTCCAATGAAAAAAGTTTGGCTTTGTTATGCTTAATTAAAGTTTACTTCCTCTTCCTCAGAAAGGACTTTGTATTGAAGTAACTTCTAACATGTAGTCCAGGGTTCCCCAAATCCAGCCTTGGAGGGCATCAGTCCTGCAGAGTTGAACTCAAACCATGATCAAACTCACTTGTCTGCAATTTTCTAGTCTGACAACCTTGGCTGCGTTTGAAATTGCCCCCTATACTCTCATTCACTATTCATTACTCCACTAATAGTCCACTTGAAGGAGTGAGTGAATTCGGACACTGGGTGTGCCGGAAGGACTTTTGCATAGTTTGTGCTTGTTGTTTAATACCATACCAGTTGTAAGATAAAACGATTGATCTTGAACTCTGTCATGAAAACTAGCATGTATAGCCCTTAAACCCTAATCAATTAAATAGGAATTTATACCTGTATGATTATACCTGGACCAGTGGTTTTGAAAATGGATGGATGGAGGATTCAGCAGCGGGTGCCATCTTCTGGTCGAGAATTTATTTTGCGCGCGACTCTCACAGTGCGGTGCATTATGGGTTTCCACGAGTGCACTCGATAACGTCCACTATGGTTTCAGACACTGTCCCTTTAAATAGTGCCCAATTTAAGGGTATAGGGTGCGCACTGTTGACATTGACAGCAGCGCGGATTGATAGAAATGTAAAGAAAATAGTGCCGATTAAAACTGAGGTATGAATTTTGTCTGGCGTGTTTTTTGTGATGTAAATTAATCAAGCTTTGAAACGCAAATAATTTTTTCACGTAAAAACGCACAGTTTTGTGGCCCCGGAAACTAACCAGGACTACTTTCTTGAAAAACTTCCTGCGGCCAGAATTCTGACCAGGGAGGTTACCACAGAGTGGGTCAGTGTGTATGCACTATAGTGCTGGTAAGGATTGCATACAACCTCATGTCTTAAATGGGCGAACTAACCCTTTGAGCAGTGATAATAGTGTAACGGTCACCAGCTGGAGTGCCCTTGAGAGCCACAAGAGGGCACTCCACATCAGACTATTATCACTCCCTCATAAACTACATTTCCCATAACTCACTGCCCGGACTCATCATCACTGATTGCATTCACCTTTGTCTCATTACCCTGTTAGTCTCAGCCTATTTATACCATGTTCACTCATTGCGAAGTTTTGTATGTAACGAACTGCTCCGAGACATGAAGGTTGAGATCCAAATGTAGCTTTAATTCAGGGGCAATCCAGACACGTAATCCAATATACAGGCAATAGGTCAAAACACAGGTAGGCAGTCCAAATACACAAACAAACAAACAAACAAACAAAACAGGCAGGGGTCAGAGGCAAAAGAGTAATCCATGGAACAGCCAAGAAATCCAAAAACCAAGAGACATGAAACTAGGGATGGCTGACACGAAACAGTCGTTCCGAAGCTTTGCGAGATCCCGAAGCGCAGATGTTTCGAAACACTGATCCGAAGCGTGATTCAAAACACTCATGTCACGTGACTATGGCCAAACGAAGTCTGTGTTTCATCAGGTGTGATCCGCCGAATCAGCGTTTGATTGACAGGTTCGGGAACAGACCACACAAGCGCACATCTGTATAAAAGTGAAGTCAACGCATCTTGACCTCGTGGGTTTTTGTGAGAGGAGTTTGATTTGGAGATAGCGGATTTTTGGTGATTTAGTGACATTTATAGTGCGATTTGTTTAGTTATATTTAGGCTTACATTTAAATTTACACATTGATTGATAGGCCATAGACAGACAGAGTACATAGCGACACATTAATAGATGCATAGATATAAATTATATATATATATATATATATATATATATATATATATATATAGACAGATGGATTAATAGATGGATAGGCTTCCTCATTTGTATGTCCTTGCAAAAAAATATATTTGTATCCCAACAACAATATCCTCTTGTGTCCCTTGTGAGAGGATATTTTCAAAGGCTGGAGAAATTATCTGTAAAAAAAGAAGTAGGCTAAGTCCTTCCACATTTCTTTTATCAATATTCCTTTTTCATGACCAAAATAACATTATGCACAGTGAGGAGCCTACAGGTTACAAGCTTCACATATTAGAAAAATACAATAATAAAAAAAAATAATAAAAATGTTTAATGGGTTAGTTGTCCCATTACCTACACCTGCAAATGACCACTAGGTGTCACCGTTGAGACGGGTGTCGGATTGTTTCACGAAGCCTCGACACAATATGACACATTTGCTTCAACTGTTTTATTGTTTCACGAAGCCTCGATCTGCCCAGCACATGAAACCGGGGAAAATGCTCGGAAATGCAGTGCAACAACATACAAAACTTTGCAGTGAGTGAATGAGTGAACATGGTATATAAATAGGCTGAGACTCAGGGTAATGAGACACAGGTGAATGCAATCAGTGATGATGAGTCCGGACAGTGAGTTATGGGAAATGTAGTTTGTGAGGGAGTGATTAGTCTGATGTGGAGTGCCCTCTGGTGGCTCTCAAGGGCACTCCAGCTGGTGACCGTTACAAATAGGAAATTAAAATAACAGCGATTGTTTTGGCTTTACAGCAGCTCTAGATTAAGGTTATTGTCCAGCTAAAGTTAGATTTGATTGATTAATCAAGCCTAAATTACAACCATCCAGGCTTTAAGATTTGACATGCCAATTCAAATTCAGTGATCAAACACTCAAAGTTGTATGCCATTTCAGGAAATACAGTTAACTCTATCTGCAATAATATCAAGAAATCAGGCATATTGTGCCCTTCCTATGAGTTCTCCCTCCAGAACTTGATTGTTTATTTAGCTTTGTGCAATATAAATCTTTGCTGGTAATCAGTCTTATTACATTTATTGCTTTAGGTCCAGCATGAACAAATGTAAAAACTACGAGAAAGTAATCTGTAAGTTTTCTCTCCCTGGCCACCACAGACACTGTATCTCCAGTACTTGACAGCAATGTTCTGTCTGCGCTCTCTCAGGACATCTGTTTTGAATTTTCCACTTGCCAAAAGTGCAATTAGCCTGCATTTGACTGGTATTATTGTCTATGCTATGGAGAGAGATTACTTGAAGGATGTACAGTATTCACTGTACAATGAAATTGAAACATAATTAATCACGGCCAATGAATCATTTCTCAAAAATCAGATTGTTGGTAGATGTTCAGAGAAGTCTTTTGTGTTCCAACGCAGGGATTAAACCAATAATTATTTCAAAATCAATTTTGTCAGTTTACAATCTTGCAACACTACAGTTAGGTTAGTCTCGTGTGGCCAGACCTTCAGATTGACGGTTTGTTTCCCGGCGGACCGAAAATAAACGCGACACTCGCGCCCCCCGGAAATCCGATAAAATTCAACCAATCAGATGACGACTTTGACATTCCTGAAGTGTTTCCAGTTAAGTGTACCATATGCATCAGACGTTTAGCCAACGTTCCGTGGGCGTGACGTCTGAGGCTGAGACTACATAGGTTAACTCAGCTGGAAAGAATAAGCGATGTTTTTTGTGTGTTTTTTTACATTTATTTTTTATGGAGGAACTGGGATCCTTAAACTCTTAAATGACAATACTACAATTTTTAATGACATTTAGCCTACATATGCAAGCGATATCAAGTATGTATAATATACGGGTGAAACTCGAAAAATTTGAATTTCATGCAAAAGTTCATTTATTTCAGTAATTCAACTTAAAAGGTGAAACTAATATATTATAGACTGCAAAGTGAGATATTTCAAGTCTTTATTTGTTATAATTTTGATGATTACAACAGCTTATGATTACAGCTTATGAAAATCATAGCATAGCTTTCATAGCATAGGTTTTCATAGCTGGAAAGCCATAATCATCAAAATTATAATAAATAAAGGCTTGAAATATCTCACTTTGCATGTAATGAGTCTATATAGCGCAACTATATATATAATATAATACATTAGTTTCACCTTTTAAGTTGAATTACTGAAATAAATTAACTTTTGCTCGATATTCAAATATATATATATATATATATATATATATATATATATATATATATATATATATATATATATAATTTATTTATTACATGGCTTGGTTGAATTCTAATGTAGAATGCGGTCTGTTATTTCTTGAAAAACAGAGCGTGGCCGTTCTTTAGCGGAAGCAATATAATAGTTTTTAAATCAATAAACTCCTTTTTAAATCAATATTTTGTGTAAAATTATTTATTTTTTTGGTAGGTAGCCATGTAATAAGCGGGATAATGTAGAGCGAGGTGGTTGTTATGGCGAATACAACCGCTATAACAGTATTCGCTATAACAACCGCCTCGCTCTACATTATCCCTGACAGTATATCTATACACATCTCAATATATTGTATAAGTGTATTGAAGCTTTAGTTTCCTCCACATGCAAATGGTTGTTGATCTCTTCTTCGTTGCAGTTAGTCAAGTTGTAAATTATCCATGCTCATTGCTACATCTTGAAACTGTGCCTTCTTACTGAAACCCCTTTGGCTCATCGTACAAGACCTTGATGTGATGCTAGAAAGCTTGGGAGTGCCTCTTAAATCATGTGTTTTGAATTTCAAAAGCTCCTTACAAACGTGTGAAGGAGATTGTGACGTGTGCTCTGTCGTACGCAAGTGCGAGAACAGATGTTGCAAAAACGACTAGATAATTTCTGTAATGAAGCACAATGCCATGTGGATTTGACAACCAGACCGAGCTCACACCCAGTCCCAGGGGATCGAACAGAACATGCTCCTATCTTGAGCACGGCAGGGATAGTCATGAACTGTTCCAGTTGCAGGATGTTCCCTGGTTTATGCAGCATCTTGTACACAACGAAGTGCCAAATAGCATTAAAATCAAACATATGAACATCCGAAATACATTTACAGCATGTTGAATCTTCAGTCACACAATTGCAACACCCATCATTCAAAAAATTGGCACCCAAGCTTTGTGCGTGTTTATTCATAACATATTTTGCCTAATATAAAGTGATATACTGTATTGCTCTTATTAAACAGTTCAACAAACTAGTTATACTTGAATAAATTCCTTGACGATTCCTCTAATAAAAATGAAATGAAAACCATTCCGTGTCTCCAAGCAAACACACAGTAATGATGTTCCAATGAATTACGTTTTTTAATTAATCAGTTGAGTGAATGATTCAATGACTCTCATTAAGTGGACCGCAAAAAGTACCACAAGAGTAATTCGAAAGCAAACGGAGCTGTCTGGTCTCTAATCGGTCTCGCGGTACGTTGATGTCATACACCGATCATTCTGCAAAGTGCGCTTCAAGTCGAACACCTACTCTAGATATTTTGCTCCTGAATTAATCAGTGGCTGAATCCAAAATCGCCTCATATACCCTCAAATAGCCATTTGTAGTGGTGTCCGAAAACATAGTGGACATAATTGAGTGCACTCATTCAATCCCACCACATTGCACTGCAATAACGAGTGTACAACCGATGTACGCTCAACGGCTGTCCGAATTCGCTCACTCGTTTTCATTGACTCCTTCAAGTGAACAGTATTGGAAGACTAGTGTTTGAGGGTTTAGGGGGCGATTTCAGATTCAGACAATGTTTTTAAATGAATAAGTTCAATGAACGATTCAATTGACTCACACATAAAGACAGTCCCTTGTCGCCACCTACTGGCCTAACAATATAACCTGCAGAAAGGGTAGTTAAAAAATGTCCCATGTGCTTTTGGACTGTTTGATCAGCACTCTCACTGCTTTCTGTCAGGACCCACATGTCACATCCAGCTCATCAATTGTATCGCTTTAGGATGAAGGTACAAACGAGATGAAAATAGTTTCCATATGTCAAAACTGTATCTGCTATATGAGCTATAGAGGGCTGTGAGACTGTTTTGCATGGAGACAGACAAATATCAATATAATCTGACTTTATTTTTAGTGCCATACTGAGCTGGGAATTTTGTTCTTTTATTTATTCACAACCTTGTGACGTAAGTTGGCTTGCAGATCATGAAGTCTCCTAACGGATCTCCTTCACATATATTCGTCATCTTATGTTTGAAAAAGCCAGCTCATTTTAATCATCAGGCTCAGGGGAGACCAAACAGCAATCTCTGCTGTAAAGAGACCATTTGTGTTCTTCATTTATGAGAATTCAAGCTGGCATGATTTCCTCACAAACACACTGGTTTGGGTTTCTCTCTCTTTTTTTTCTGCTCTGTTGTTGGCTCTGAATTTTGGACTGTATGCTGTGGCATCTGGGATTAAGCCATATTAAAAGACTTCAGTTAAAAGTGGTTAAACAAAATATAGACAGTGATGTACTCCTACTTTGCTCAACAAATCTGGCATTGTTTTTGAAAAAGATTTTATATTCTAGCTAAAGTGGACATTATGATTTCAACAATGGCTCATTAACTTTATACACCAAAGTCAAAACATTTATTCAAAACGTAGCACTGTTTTTACTTTACATGAGCTAAATTTTGCACAGTGACATTCTCCGCGCATATCAACGCAAAACTCACAATTACAGCGTGACCTGGTTTGCTCCCCATGGACAATGTATATTGTTCCTCTGGGACTGAGTTTCGAGGAAGTGCTCACTCATTACATCTGTGTGTGTTTTATGCAAACGGAAAGGCATATCTCTTTTCTAGTGTAATTTTTAGAGTGGAAGTAGAGCTCATCTCTTTTCATTCACACAGCGAAAGTTGAGTATGATGGATGAAGCTGTCAGACCCTGCTGTTAAAGGTTAATAAACACAAAGCGAAAGATTTGATTCAAAGACTCTGAAGTTTGCACTTGATAAGCTGTTCTGGCAAGAGACTCTCTGCATGCAAAATCATACTTAATCATTACTTTTTATATCCGTCCTCTTGTAGAGAAATTCCCCCTCAAGCAAACCTTGGTCCAAGTAATACACTTGTCTGGCTCTAACATTTAGACTAGAGAGTTTGCTGTTCAATTTGCTGTGTTGGGTACTTTTCTGTATGCTGTGTGAATGTGAGTATTGGTTGTTGGGTGTGTTTTAGGGCACCTCCCTTCTTTAGCTCTGATACGCAAGACATTATATTGGATGAAGAAACAAAGAAACTTGGTCTGCCAAGAGCGACCTAAACGATAGAGCATTGGCCAGATTCAATCTAGAAAAACTAAACAAAAGAGACAAGCAAACACATCTGTGTAGTATTTTCTGTGCTGGTCGCATTTGAGTACAATGTAAAACAAAAATATTGTTAGATTACGCAAATAATGAATAAAAAAGATTTACTTATTAGAAAGATTTTGTTCATTTGTTTAGGCCTTCTCATTTTTTTGTAGTTTTTGTTTTCTTACTATTTTGTACACTGAAAAAAGTTTAGCCAGTTCAACTTAGAAAATTAACTTCATGTGGTAACATCTATAATAAATGGTTTTGTTGAAATGAAAGAAATTATTTAAGATGACTGAATTCAACCAACTTGGAAAAACAAGGTTTTACTGAAGAATAACTGTTAGATGTAACCTGATTTCTCTAGCTAGGTAAAATTATTTAATACGTTTAATATTATATTTTTTTGTTTTATATGATAAAAGTATTTATCTATACTGAGCATACAACTTTGAGTGCCCACACTAGGCACAATGGTAACCGGGTCATTCTACAGAAACGTCCACTTTTGGTATGGCAAGATGTCTTAAAATTGATTTCTTTTTCTAACATTTAAACTTACACCACATTATTAGATTACTCTATGACTTTATGAATATGCATAAATTACAGCTTAATGATTTTTTATATTTTTTGTACATTTATTTAAAGACCGCATGTACCATTTTTTTTGTCACTGGTGTTACCTTACTTTTTTGGCAATATTAAAGGTTTTTATGACATATTATTTCAATTTTTTTTCAGCACATGTAGACAGAGCTAGCGAAAAATAATAATAATGCAACAAATAAGGAGATTATGTTTTATTTATTTTAATCAGGTTTGTTAAAAGTGTGCTTGAATGAGGTTAGTTAATCTGCGCTACCATCTACTTGCTATAACAATAACAAATATTAGAAAACCAGTTAAAATCAAGTTAAAATCAAGTAATGATGCAATCCTTTAAATCTTAACTTTTGAGTGTAGCAGAATAAAATGGATGTAACATTATTACTATGTCACATGTGACATTGCATTTAATGTGACAGAAAAAAAGACAGTAACACCAGTGACACAATAAAGTGTATCTATAAATGGAAGTCACTGGTGTTACCGGTGTTACCCATAAGAAAGGTGACACCAGTGACAGTAACACCAGTGACAATTTTCATGAAAAATTAATTTTACAAAATGGCTGCTGCAAGGAAACAAACCACATGTTGTCAATCATGGTATACTAACTAAATTAAGTAGTTTAATCAATTTGTATTCTAGTTTTTTTACAATTACCTAACAGTAAAGAAGGTCATACCAGTGACTTCAACTAAAAGCTTCATATGAAATCATGAGATAAATGAGAAGATTTCTGATAACTGAAAAGAGACAGTGGATCTACCATAGGCTTTTCTTCATAGATATTCAGGAAATTGGAAGAAGGAAGTCAAGTGATGTCATCAGTGTGATTTTTATTTCAAAATAAGAGATTTTTGTTTAACGGTAACACCAGTGACACAACTCCAGGGGACCATACTTTCATTATAAATTTTATAATATTTATTCAGCATTTTTTTATATATATATCATTCACATAATATATTTGATAGTTATGTATACATTATTGTATTTTAAATGGTGTAAAAATCTGTTATTGACCTCAAAATACAGCATTTTCCCTCTGTACATGACTGTGGGGACGGGCACTTCTGTGGTGCTTGAAATTCTATATAATTAATAAAAATCAAATATTGCCACATTGATGGCTCAAGACGGTGTAATTGTTCAAATAACATATTGTTTTATTTTAAAATGTAAAAAAAAATTGAACCCTAAAGTGTTTTTTAAGTGTAATATTTCTGTAAAGGCTAGGGACAGAAAAATGGACATTTTCATAGAATGACCCAACCACAAAATTCAGAAACAAAAATGAGTCTAAATGTCCAAAATAACTGAACATCAAAAATTAACAAACTATACCAACATCATTCCCTTTACTGAAAAACACATATAATAACACTTAATCCCTAAATTGACTTGCATTTACCCTTGCAAAGCATGCTGGGAACTACAGATCCACTGCCCAGGGCTGCGTTTCCCCAAAGCATCATAATCCTAAGTAGATCGTAGAGCATTTGGCACCAATGGTTTCTACGATCAACTTAGCTCATTGCTTTTGAGAAATGCAGCCCTGGGCAGTGGATCTGTAGTTCCCAGCATGCTTTGCAAGGGACTGCGTTAAAAGAAAATTTAGGGATTTTTCAGTAAAGCGAAAGATGTTGGTATAGTTTATGTTAATGTTTAATGTTCAGTTTTGTTGAACATTAAGAAGTTTCTGTTATTGAATGTTGTGGTTAGTGCTAAAGAATATCACTGTAAATTGCCATTTTCACTTGTATGCAACTTACAGGTTTTTTTTTAATTGCTAACAAAGCATCGGTCAATACTGAAGCCACGTGTTCAAACTCTTCACACATTATGTGAAACAGAAGTCTATAAGGACCAAACTGTGAATAATTTTTCATTGCTTTCACACAAAATGCATTCAATGACCACATTTCCCAAAATCCTTGTTTTGAGAGAACAAACATGCTGTTTGGCCAAGATTCATCTTGGTAATGCAGACTGTATGAAGAGTTTTGAAATGTGGCTTCAGTATTGACCAATGCTTGTTAGCAATTAAAAAAACTGTAATGTGTTTAATAACCCCAAATCACAATTTCTCATTGAAGCAAAATTTGTAGGTGTGCATGTGTCGAATGTGTCCATCCTGAGCTTTATTGAAAATTGTATGTGGGTCAATGTTACTCAATTAAGTTAAAACAGCATTCCCTTGGTTTATGTTGCATCAAACTGATTGAAGTAGGTTACAACAACACAATTAGAATATGTAGAATCAGGTAGAAATACCTCCTTAAAGCAACAACTGCAACAAATGTTCACTTTTTTTTTTTTTTTTTTTTTTTTTTTTTTTTTTTTTTTTTTTTTTTTTTTTTTTTTTTTTTTTTTTTTTTTTTTTTTTTTTTTTTTCTTCTTTTTTTTTTTTTTTTTTTTTTTTTTTTTTTATTAAGAAAAGCATCTCAAGCACAATACAAGCATCAAATAGTTACACAAGAAAATGGAAGAAGAAAAAAGCACAAATTAAACAAGCATAATAAATGCTCACATATGAATAAACAATCACAGTAACATATGCATATACATATAAACAACTAAAATAAAAAAAATAAAATAAAAAGTTTTATCCAGAGCTTGTCTCCTTAAAATAATCTAAAAATGGGCTCCAAGATTTCAAGAAAAGATCGGGTTTCATTCTAACTCCAAATTTAATCTTTTCAAGTTTGAGGGCAAAAAGTAGGTCAAAAACCCACTGACGGTAGGTTGGAGGAGATGGCAGCTTCCAATTAATTAGAATAAGTCGTCTAGCCAGCAGTGTGCAAAGTGCAATATTATCCATCTCTAAAGCTGTAAGTTTAATATTTTCTGGAAGAACCCCAAATAAAGCGGTCAGTGGGTTGGGGTCTATTACTGTGTTAAGAATTTCTGAGACACAACTAAAAATTCCCCCCCAAAACCTTAATAACTTAGGACAGGACCAAAAAGAATGAAACAGAGAGGCTGGCTCCAGAACACAGCGTGGGCAGGTGGGGTCTAAATCCGGAAATATCTTGCCGAGTTGTACTCTAGACCAATGGATACGGTGCACAACCTTAAATTGAATAAGACTATGTCTAGAGCTGACTGAAGAAGAATGTATCCTTTTTAAGACAGCGTCCCAGGTTTCATCTTCTAACAAAATACTTAAGTCCTGCTCCCAGAGAGATTTTAATGACCCGCTAGATGGGGTTTGTTTGTCATTTATAATACTGTAAATATTTGAGATGGCACCCCTTATACATTTATGCTGGACTAAAATACACTCCAAGACACCACTAGGAGGGGCAGAGGGGAACTCCGGAAAATGTTTACGAGCAAAGCTCCGAACTTGAAAATACCGGAATAAATGTGAATTGGGCAAAGAAAATATATTTTTAAGTTGGTCAAATGAAGCAAAATTATTATCTATAAATAGCTGATCAATTGTAACTAGACCCTGTGACTTCCAAATATTGAAAGCCCCATCAAATAAAGAGGGTGGAAAGGAAGCGTTACTGGCAATGGGTGCAGCTGAAGAAAGACCCTTAAGCCCTAGAGCTCTGCGGAACTGAGTCCAAATCCTTAAAGAGTGTTTAACAATTGGATTCTTAATCGAGATACTTTGATGGGGAGGGATAGAAGAACAGAGCAACGATGTTAACGTGACTGGGGAACAACAAATAGCCTCTATTTGCACCCAGAGAGGTTTACACAGTTGCAAATCATGCCGGCACCAGTACAATAAGTTTCTAATGTTGGCTGCCCAGTAATACGTTTGAAAGTTAGGCAAAGCCAAACCTCCCACCTCTTTTGGCTTAACAAAGTGTTTTAGACTTATTCGCCTTGGCTTGTTATTCCAAATAAATGATGAGATGGTCTTTTCCAGACATGAGAAAAATGACTTGGGAATAAATATTGGCAGACATTGAAATAAATATAAAAATTTAGGGAGAATGTTCATTTTAACTGCATTTACCCTTCCTATCAGTGACAGAGGAAGGGATTTCCATGATAAAAACATAGATTTTGTGAGATCAAATAAAGAACTAAAATTAGTTTTAAATAAGTCAACATGTTTACGAGTCACTTGGACACCCAAGTACCTAAATTGGTTATTAACAACTCTGAATTGGAAATTTGAATATGAGAGACTTAATGCAGCAGAATTCACTGGGAATAATTCGCTCTTGGAAAGATTTAATTTATAACCTGAAAAAGTACTAAATGAGCTCAATATTAAAAGAACTCGAGGAATTGAAACTAGGGGATTGGATAAAAATAAAATAAGATCATCAGCATATAAAGAAACTTTCTGTTCCAGATCAGCACGAAAAATGCCTTGCACCTCTGAGTCCGCACGTAATGCAATTGCCAGGGGTTCAATGGCAATAGCAAAAAGAAGGGGGGAAAGGGGACAACCCTGCCTTGTGCCCCGACACAGTGGAAAGGGATCTGAAATAATATTGTTTGAGCGTACCGATGCTTTGGGGGTAGCATAAAGGAGCTTTATCCAAGAAATAAATTTTAAACCAAATCCAAATCTCTCCAAAACATTTATAAGATAGCCCCACTCGATGCGGTCAAATGCTTTTTCAGCATCTAGTGAGACCACAACTTCAGCATTGCTGGAATGAGGTGTATACAAAACATTAAAAAGACGTCTAATATTAAAAAAAGAGTGTCTGTCTCGAACAAAACCAGTTTGATCAGGTGAAATGACTCCATGTAAAGTTTTTTCAAGCCGAAAAGATAATACTTTAGCTAGTATCTTGTAATCACAATTTAAAAGTGATATGGGGCGATAAGAACCACAGTCTAGGGGGGGTTTATCTTTCTTAAGAATTAATGAAATAGTAGCTTCATAGAAGGTTGGGGGTAACTTAGAATTTTGAAGACTCTCTAAAAAAACCAAAAGCAACAAAGGGCATAGTAATTTAGAAAATGCTTTATAAAAATCAGACGGGAAACCGTCAGGACCCGGTGCCTTGCCTGTTTTCAAGGAAGCAATCGCATCAGCTATTTCTTCAATTTGAATATCCTCATCTAGAAAATCACACAGAGTCTTCTCTACAGTGGGGAAATCTAATTTATCTAAAAAAGTTTTCATTAAAGATACATCTTGAGATTCCGAGGTGTACAAATTTCCATAGTATTGTTTAAATTGAGAGTTTATTTCTTTATAGTCAGTGGTAGTATTTCCTGAAGGTAACTTAAGTTGGGGTATCAAGCGTGACGTTTGCGATTTACGAATTTGATAAGCTAACAATTTACCCGTCTTATCACCAAACTCATAGACCCTATGTTGAGCTCGTAAAAACAAATTCTCAGCCTCTTCAGTCGATAACAGGTCATATTTTGTCTGCAAAATCTGACGTTCTTTATAAAGGTTGGAAGATGGGTTCAGTGAGTACTGAACATCAATAGCTGTTATAGAACTAGATAATTCATCTAGTTGCCTCTTTCGCTCTCTATTTTTATAAGACATATATGAAATTATTAAACCACGCAGATAACATTTTAAGGTCTCCCAGATGGTAGAATAAGCCATACCCTGAGTGCTATTGAGTTCAAGAAAAGAAGATATATTTGAGGAGATCAATTTTACAAATTCTTTATCCTTTAATAGACCAGGGTTAAAGGACCATTGATGATGCTTTGGGGGTGCTTTCGGAAAGCTAAGTTCCAGAACAGCTGGTGCATGATCAGATATTACTATGCTTTCATATGAACAATTCTGCAGATATGGAAGAAGTTTGTTATCTAAAAAAAAATAATCTATTCGTGAATAGGAATGATGTACTTGCGAAAAAAATGAATATTTCTTTGCGGAAGGATTTAAAAAGCGAAATGGATCACGAATACCATAGTTATGCAGAAAAGATTGAATAATCGCAGCACATTTTGAAAGGGATATAACTTTTTTCGAGGACCTATCAAGTCGTGGACACATCACACAGTTAAAATCTCCGCCCAGGATTAATGAATGAGAGTGAAGGTCAGGTATACATGATAAAAAAGAAGTGATAAAGGAAACATCATCATAATTTGGGGCATAGACATTAGCAAGAATTAGGGGGGTTGAAAACAAAGTACCTGTTACAATGACGTATCTGCCCTTATGATCTGCAATTACTTGCGATACTGCAAACGGAGTGGATTTATGTACCAGAATGCCACAGCCCCTGGACTTGAACTGAAAATGTGAATGATAGACTTGACCCACCCAGTCTTTTTTCAATCTAAAATGGTCAGATGAAGAGAGGTGAGTTTCTTGAAGAAACACAAAACTGGCTTTCAGTTTCCTAAGATGAATCAGAACCTTATTGCGTTTGACTGGATTATTCAAACCTTTACAATTCCAACTAACCCATCTCACCAAACCCTCTTCATTAGCTCTACCACCCATCATTTAAAGAAAAGAAAAGAAAAAAAAGAGAATAAAGACCGAAAAGATACTTGTAAAACCCAAATAATTATGCAAGAAACAGCAAGTACAGAAAAGTATGAAACAATAACAAAAGAGCAATGCAGTCTTGTGCTTATGAGATGAACAAAGAAACGAGAACATATTAACACACTTCAAGAACCCTAGCGCGAAGACCCGCCCTCCGCCCTCACTGCCACCCCCCACCCCGCGCTCTTGACATAAGCTAACACTCCCCCAACTAGAGCGTACGCTACCCTGAGGAAAAACCCCAATGTGCGTGCGAGATATTGTGTTTCTTACCTCGGACGCATCTCCGCAAACATATATATATAAAAAAAAATAAAAAATAAATAAAATTAAAATAAAAAATACAGCGAATATATTCTGATACAAATAAAAATGATAATCCTATAATTATAATCAAATAATAAACACTCACTTATTAAACCATACAACTGAGTAAAGTGCTTTCAGTCTCTGAACCAGAGAAAATGAGACATTAACGTTATAAGTTCCAGCACGTTCATAGGTGATCAAGCGGGTGGTAATAGGTGTTGTTTCACAAAAGCCAGTGCCGCGGCTGGAGTATCAAACATATGTTCAGCGCCGTTCTTTGTGATTCTGAAGCCGGTAAGACCCTTTAGACCGTACTTAACATCCGGCATGGACCTCAGTAGACGTTTCACCTCAAAGTATGCGGCCCGTTTCTTGGCAATCTCAGGCGGAAAGTCCGGGAAGACGAACACAGATTTCTCTCTGAACTTAAGTTGCCCACCTCGGATCGCTTTTCGCCAAATATCCTCCTTGACGTCGTATCGATGGAAGCAAATCACGAAGGCTCGCGGACGGCTGCCCTCCGCAGGTTTCGGTGCAAGTGTACGATGAGCGCGAGCAAGAAGCGGAGGTTCAGGAAGATCAAATATCTCCATCAAAGCATCTGCCACGAACTTCGTAGGTTGTGGGCCTTCCAAACCTTCAGGAACTCCCACCAAGCGAAGATTGGATCTGCGGGAACGACACTCTAAATCGATGCACTTAGCTTGCAGTGAGGCGATCTCTTTCTGGAGAGAAACGACCGTTGGTTCGAGAGAGTGAAGACTCGTCGTCCATTCTGAGGTAGCGGTCTCCAGGCTGGTTAAGCGCTCACTTTGGGTTTTGAGGTCTTCTTTGAAAGATGAAAATGTGTTATGCATTTCTTCACGTACCAGGGAAATTTCGCCTCGAATTTCAGCGGCGTGCGCGTCAAATTTGGCGTGAATTCCACTTTCAAGCCTGTTAATGGCTCCCATAATCGCAGCACCCTCAGGCGTGGAAAGTTCAGTCGTTTCCAAAGACGAGCTGCCGGCAACCGCCGGATCGGCCTTCTTTTGTCGTTGCGTTTTTGAAGACATCGTTGGAACTCATAGGCTATACGATTACCACAAGAAGTGAAGTGACCTTCAAACACCAGATGTAAAAAAAAATATATATATATATATAACGCTGTATCAAGTATAAGACGAAATTTAAGAGCTGGTTTGCGGAGCTCCCGACTTATGCGACCTCACATGGCAGATGCTAAACCGGAAGTCAATGTTCACTTTTTTTACAGTGGTTTTTATTAAAGTTTTTTTTTTTTTTTTTATTCTAGTCATTCATGTTCTACAAACATCACACGTCAACAATATAAACTAGATTATGATACATTTCCCCTTGTTTCTTAAACCACTGATTCACTGCACTTGAACTGAAGTGTATTTTAGGTAAAGTTGTGCAAACTATGTTTATCTATATGGACATAAATTCTCAAACCTTCCAACGCAGGGCATTTCTAAGGCACCAGGTTTGCAGATGTGACCAAAAAAGGTTGTATGACCTAGTGAACCGTTGACCTGTGAATTCTCCCATCAATGCAGTGTTTCAAATAACATTTCCTTATGATACTTCCTGTCGTATGAGAGGTCAAAGCAAGCACCACAGAGCTTCACGCTGGGCTTGTCCCTCAAAACCCATGACCTCATCTTGAAATTTCAAATTTGATTCTTGAATTTGATCAGACACACCGATTGCTGAAATACCCAACAGAACAGGGCGATGTGAGAAATTTTCCAATAAAGGTAATACTGGAAGACTGCTGTCTCAGTGGAATATTCTTTAGGCATTTGCATGTTGCAGAGGGACCATTTGTCTTCATCACAGTGTAAATTGTCTGCCAAAACTTTCAGTTTACGATGATTTATAACCATCTTGAATGGGCAGCCTGGGGTTTAAAGACTCGATGGGCTCCGGTATGTCCTGAATGAAAGAGACTGAGTTGCATGTCTCTGGTTTTATGGTAGGTGGTCACATCAGTCAACTTTTAGCAAATCCCCCCCACATTCCATCCCTCTAAATTTAACCACAATTACTTAATTTCGCCAATTTTACCAATTACCCAACTAATTGGGAAAGCACTTTCTTGTGTTCCATTCTCTGGATGAAGTACAGACGAGCACTCTTGACCTTATCAGAAACATTTACTTGATGATCTCAGGATTCATTATCTTAAATCATAAAGATAAAAAAATGGGGATAAAATAACATAAAACATACACCTCATTTTGTTTGCATTTGTTTGAGCAAAACTTTATAGGGTGAACAGAAACACCTCTCACCTCCAAACACAACTTTTCACAGCCGTAGTGTGTTTTGATATCCTGCATGACTGAGTTACATAAATTCATGTCCTAAAGCTCCATGAGGGACAAAGAGTGGGCCAGAGAAGGAAAGGAGGCTTGTCTCTCCATGTTCTCAGAACTAGTGGTTCATTATTCCTTAGTTTAAAAAGTCCCTATTATGCTATTTTGAAGGTTCCTAATTTTGTTTTGGAGGTCTCCTACATCAGGTTTACATGCAATCCAGGTCAAAAACACTTTAATTTTCTCATAATACAATTTTGCATAACCTAATTTCTCAAAGTGTCTGAAAATGGAATGTTCGAAGATTCAGTCTCTAAAGCCCTCCTTTTCTGTGAGTCTACTCTGAATTGTCAGACAGCCTAGCCTGTTGTGATTGGTCTACCGATTACAATGCATGTCGGAAACAAAACGGTTACTATACCTTATAACTGTAATTTAGAGTTTGTTTTTACAGGATATTCATCTTTAAAACTCCCTAAAAAACATATGAATGGTCTGTGTGAGTTTAGCAAATGATTGTGCTGTGTCACATGCAATCGCCATTTCAATAAATTCTTATGGCTAGACATGGGCATCGGCTGCTCTCACTGTAGTGGAGTGAATGGCGAGGTCATCCTCTCGATTGGCACATCAATTGCCTCAAAATTGGCTCTATAACTGGAGAACACGATGGCAGTTGCCTACATAAATCGCCAAGGTAGACTGCGTTTGCGCCCTCTGAACAGTCTAGAGCAGCAGGTTCCGCTTTGGACTCAGGACAAGTTTCTGTCCCTCAGGGCGATTTACACCCCTGAACATCTGAATGTGGGACCATAGCTTCTGTCATGCTGTGACACACGGGGAATGGGAACGCCACCCCGAGGTAGTCAAACAGATTTTAGAAGTTGATGTGACCTCTTCACTTTACAAGAAACAGCGCAGTCCCCTTTACTTCTCTCTGATTCATGGCCCATGCATGACCAAGACTGCGTCTTTATGCATTTAAACTGATCGCTCTGGTTCCGTGAGTCCTGGCCAAGGTTCGTCAACAAGGGTCTGGCCTCTTATGGATGTCAACCAGAATTTGGTTTTCAAAGATAAAATCCCTCCTCTACAGCTCGCCCTGGGTGATTCTGAACAGGAAGAACCTTCTTTCTTTGGAACAGGGGACAATATTTTATCCCAGGCTCGAGCTTTGGAACCTTCACGTTTGCCCCCTGAGGGGAACCAACTGAGGGATGCTGGGCTTCCAGCTGATGTTGTACAGACTATTCTAAGTACTATGGCTCCCTTCACAAGAAGAATCTATGCCCTTAAAAGGGGTGTCTTTGAAAGGTGGTGTACTGCACGCTGTACATACCCAGTTTACTGCTAGATTGTTTCAGTTCTGGAGTTTCTGCAGGAAAAATTGTCAGCAGGAACATGCTCAGCTACTCTCAGGGTATTTGTGGGTGCCATAATGGCTTGCCACAGCCTTATTGATGGGGGTCCAGGCGGGAAGCACTCCTTGATCGCCCGCCTTATCTGTGGAGCAAGGCAGCTGAGGCCTCCCGTTAGAGCAAAGATCAGAGCCTGACAAACATCTGACTCGAAATATGTTTTTTCTCATGGCAATTACTTCGATGAAGAGAATTGGGGGTTTGGCCCCTGGACTGATCAAAGCTATCTTGCACCCTCATCCTGACTATCTTCCTAAAGTTCCATTCTTGACCGTGCATCTGGTCATTTCTTAAAGCCTTCTTTCCTCTGCCGTTTACTACGCCGGAGCAGGAGAAACTTCACTTACTGTGTCCAGTTCGTGCTCTTCAGACTTATGTTCACCGCACTAGCCAGTGGCGTAAGTCATACCAACTTTTAATTTGCTATGGGGGCCTCAACCATGGGACGGCCACCACCAAGCAAACAATGTCACACTAGGTGAGGGATGCTATTGCTCTAGCCTATGAGGCGAGTGGTAAAGCATCGCCTCTATGAGTTAGGGCTCATTACAACACGGGGGTTGCATCCTACAGGGCTTTGGCAAGGCTTTGGGCTTTGGCTGGTCCTCTCCGCACACATTTATCAGATTTTATAGTTTGGACGTTCATGTTACTCCGGCCTCACATGTCCTTGAGTCGATATCCCAAGCTCATGTCTGAGGCCTTTCTCATGATTGTGCGCAGAACTTTGAGGGGTCCAGACACTTTCCAGTGCGGCGCCGTTGGTATTCCCGTCCATAGAGGTATGAGTGCAGCATTGAGAGTAGCTTTTGATGGGGAATGTCTTGGGTTACCGGGACATGTCAGGGAACCCCGTTTCCTGAAAAAAGGGGAACATGATGCTGTGCTGCATTGCCGTACTGGGGGCTTGTCCAGACGTCTCTTCAGACAAAGTGATACCTGAAGGCATACCTATTTCATGTCTATTTATAGCCTCTCACGAACGCACATTCCAATGATGTCATTGCCAGAGGTTATTTGAAGCCAAGTTCTTGTTGTGTTTGCCACACATCAAACAAAGATGTTTTCCCATTGCGCTATGAGCACAGCATTTTGTTCCCACTTTTTCAGGGAATAGGGTTACAGTCAAGTAACTTGAAAGGTTTTTTTGTTTAGCTAAGACCCATTTCTCAATAATTAGGTCACTTTTTATGGGCTAAACTGTAGATAATTTCTACATCTTTCAAATTAGATGAATTGATTTCTCACTCAGACAAAAACACTGCCAAAACAGCATCATAGACCAACGGTGCAAAAGGGAGAGCGCGCAAAACGTGTCACTTGAAAACGAAAAAACAGTGTTTGAGACTCATCGCAGATGATTTTCAAAAATGTATCTGACTAAAATGCACATAAACGGAGTCACTTAATTAAATAAAAATAAAATAAAAATAAATAAAAATGAAAACAATACCTATATGCCACAGAGTCTCAATAAACAATTACCAATTAACATTCACTACTGTCACAAAGAGGAAGATGGCCACTCAATATCCACACACACACACACACACACACACACACACACACACACACACACACACAGACAAAGTATTAAACACTACGTGCAAATACACATATCAAATTCGACCAACCCCTCCCGTTTAACGATTCAATGAAACAAGGGAAGAAAATACACAAACTACTGACATACAAAATAAGATTCTACACTTGTAATAAACAAGAGTACACATTCATAAACCAAACTAATAAATACATTTACTCAGGAACAGAATTAACTCAATTTAGAAAACTCAAAACAATAAAAAGGCAAGTTATGCCAACAAAAGCAATTCAGTTGAGAGCAAAGCCAGTAGTCACATCACAAAGTTTAAATCCCACCCTCAAATAAATTAAAGGAACCCTCGGACATCGTCAGACAAGCATCTAACCCTAACCCTAACCTGCTCAACATGAGAAACAAAATTACTTAAACAGAATTAAAAACAAACTAAACTAAATTAATAATCATATATACCACAGAAGGTTCACAGCACTGTATTACACATCGTCACTCGCCTTATGAGATTGTAGCCACTTACGAGACAACTCTCTCGTTAACAAAGATCACTTAAAATACAGAAACCTACCTGGCAGCCATTGCAAGAGCCAGTGCACACCAGAGATAATCAGAGGATGCATCAAACTCTCCTGACGGCCACAAATATACCAATGTTAACATCTCAAACAAGTTCAAATTTTGAGATTCAAACCCAACACTACTACCTACCACTACTACCTACCATTACTCACCACGTGAAGTTTAAAATGGGCAGGACCCATAGTGACGCATACAGCCAACAAACCACTCACATTTTTATAGGCTCACAGAGTTGGCATGACACCAACCAATAACAGCAAGGGTTATACTGTATCACCCTGCTACATTCGGCACTGATAGGCTCACAGGGTTATTAGCATGGCGCCAACCAATAACAGCAATAACGGGTTATATATAACCCTGCTACAGTAAAAAAAAGGAAATCCTATCAAAACAATTAGCTGAACATACACATGTGTTAGTTCTTCATTTTCTTTGCCATCTATACAAAGCGGACAATTTATTTTTTTACATAGACCATGTAACATATACCATATAATGAATTCTAAACAGTAGAGAGCTATTACACTTGTTTTGTAAATTAATTTTACAAAAGAAAACATTGTATAATGATATCAGTTGTTAGTTTTTTTTTTAGGTCATTGTTTTTAGAAATTCCCTCATGTGGCCCTCAAGGTTTTGCTCCTCCTGCTCCGAGTAGGCGGACTGCTGGTAAGTTCATATTTAAGGGCAAAAAATAAAGAAAAAACAGTGCAAAAAATCATATCTTTTGGTTCCGTGTTCTGTAACGGGTGTTGGTTGTAGCTAAGCGCACGACGGAAACAGAATGAAAGCTGTTGTTTTGTTGTTGTGTAAAGCTGAAAGATGGTATAAGGAGAACCGTGTGAAGAGTTTTGAAAAAGTAATGTATCCTAGCGATTGTAAAAAAAGAAAAAAAAAACTCAATAGGTAAAATGACTAGATAGGTAGGTGTATAGATAGGTGTAGCTGAAATGATTTTAAAGATTTGTAAATGTACACAGCATAAGAAACAGACAATTCCTGCAGCTCATCTGCACACAGTATTTTACAAGCCCTTGGTGTGATTCGCGCCATTCAGTCTTTCTACCTCCACCTGGCAGTCACATCAAGTGTATTGTTACCTCTGTGTGGACATCTTCCCAAAGCCCAGGGAGTGCTTGAGAACATGACATAAGTTAAACACATTGCCATTTCAGGGAATAGTCCTGTAGTAAAACTTATTCAGGATGTCCAAGCTGCTTTTTTCCCCCTACAGTGACCAAGGTTATGCACCATTTGGAGATTGAATTGATGAAGCAAACAATAAGGATAATAACCTATGAACGTATTATTAAAATTATCGAAAATTAAAGTATTTTTTTTTAAATGTTTAATTAGAAAATCAAAGTAATCTTTATCAAATAAAACTTTGAAGGGTGTCTCGCTTGACTGAGCAGTAAATTTAATTTTGATAGATAGATATAGATATTGGTGAAATATCTCTTTAAAACCGACTATGGCACCATTGTGCACAGTTGTGCTGCATGGGATAGGTCCTGTTGAACACATGTATCCCTCATAAGTAGCATTGCAGTGAACTTCCAGGAATTCTGCAACACTTGGTAAAGGTCTTGTCCTTTTCTACACATGACTGGAGCTTACAGATGGAATCCTCTCCACCTGTGGCTGAGTGGAAGAGTAGCTGTAGCTGCCAAGACTGCACACTGTCTGCGATGAGGAATTTTTTGGACAGCCAGGGAAGACGGCTTCTGGGTTCAAGCCGTCATCAGTCCAAGGTTTTCCCAAGACTGCCATGGGCACAATTTAGAGTTGTCAGCAGTGTTTGAGATGGATATCTCCTGCCAAGGCTACGGCTACGAACAGAATAATGAACTCTTTTTACAGAACCCTGAGTTTCATCTCTACCCTGACCCATGAAATCATCTTTGATTTACAGTGTAATGTGACAGCATGCGCTGAGGGATTATGCTGCAACGCTGCAGACATTTTTAAGTGCACAGTCTAGACTTCCACTACGTGGCTACTTCATTGTGCTTACACTGTATATGTCATAAACAAGCTTCTCCATGGCAATCCTGCTTCCTGATACAGAATGCAAATAATTGTTCTATTCATCCCTCATCAGCTAGCAGAACAAAGGCCAAGCAAGGTCCTTGTGCATAAGAACAGTCTGAAGTCTCAGGAATTCCCCTAATCATTATACTAACAGATGCCAGAGTTAGAGAGAGCGAAAAAACCCAGATTCATCAGGTCATATATTTATTTTTCAAGGACATGATGCTTACAAAGGAAACAGCATGTTGGATACGCATTATAAAGTATTTTCTTTTATTTGGCACAAACACAAAAGTGCTTTATGACAATACTGCCTTAGTAAAAGCCCTCATCAATTACAATCTATAGTTTATTGTAACACAAAATAACATTACTCATCATCACATGTTGGCACTTTGATATATGATTCAAATCATTATCTTAAACATTTGGTAAACATTAAAATAATGCTGGTAAATAAAAATCAGAGCTTTTCCAGGAAATGAAGGCATGGCATTACTTAGACATTAAGGTTTGCCACCGCTAGAAAAGCTGTTTTGCAAATGCTCTGGACATTAATGGATGACATAAGATTGTGTGAAATAGTAACAATCACTAGAGGCAACGGTGCCTCATTTTTGTGCAAATGTTCCTGTGTCAATTTCTGGAGAATTTGCATAGAAATGTGATTTTGGCACATGCTGAAATTGCATAGATTGTGTGGGACAATTCAAAACATTCAACTGAACCAGCAAACGATACTTTCATACTACATTTTTTTTATCATGTTAGAAAACCATAAATCTTGGTGTTGTATAAATAGACTGGTCATAACTCGTAATACTTATTATAATAACACAGGTTCATCACCCTTCTTGTCAACAAATAACTTATCCCTAGATTTGCCTTTTATTGCTGTCATCACAGAGACAAATCCAGCTTCTTAATTTCACATTTTGGTCAGACAGGCAAGTCTTAAAAAGGTACATTTCCTCATATTTATTGAAAATAGAGAATCTTTGGTGGCAAAGCAAAAATAATAATAAACAAGTCTATATAAAAGGCAATAAAATACATTATGCAAATACAAAGTACAGCACAATCAAAAAATACTCAGAAGTTCTGGTTTGGATTTCAGTCTAAAAATGTATACATAATATATTTTATATATAAAACAAACTAAAGTAAAAATCATAAATTACTTAAGAAAAAACTGAGTCTCAACCAACACTCACACAATGCAACATAACCATTGAGGTATTTTGTTCCTTAAAGTTCTATATCAAGCATTATGCATATTGAGAGTGAACGTGAAAGTGCAAAGAATACTAAAACATCAAGAGTGTCAAAGCTCACATGTTACAATGTGTTTCCTTTATCACTGCAAAGGAATGTCCTTATTAACAGTCACAGCAGCAATGATGTCGGCGTCACAGAGCCCGCCTTCAGATAGCAGTCTGAGATTGTTTTTAATGTAAACATAGAAAGGATGAAGGACACTGGGAAATACTATACATCAAGAACCATGTCATACTGTTGTCCTTTCTTTCTCTTGCCACACTTCATAATGAGGACAGCGTACAAAGTCAAGAACACGACCCAGTAGCTGACATACACGATTGCGCCGATAATCAAAACAATTTTTTCGGACTCTGGGAAGGGCTTTCGGGTCTCTTGGATTATTGAATAAATAATGCCAACAAAAAGAATGGTGAACCAAACTGAGATCGGAATAAGTCCAATAAAGTTCACTACGACGGTCTTCCTTCCAGACGTTCCCCAACCGGATTTGTTTATGGTGGCTATTGCGAACATCTTTGCCGGTAGCAGACTTGACATGTATAACACTGAGTAGAAGGACATGAAGACCATGACGATGTTTCCACGGAGGCAACTGGCAAACGAAGCCTTGATGAGCGCCACAACCTGGACGATCAGCAGGAACAGAAGGATGTTCCAGATCCTGCCCTGGTAGAAGAGCTGGATCGCAGTGGCGATGAGGAAGAAGGGGAAGAAGCCGGTGATGACGGCCTCGTAGGTCATCCACAAGTGGTGCTTGTGAAACCACATGGAGTTGTAAAGCCACTCTCTGAAATACGACTTACTCCAGCGGGTTTGCTGGTTAAGCCAGCGCAAGTAGGTGATGGGTGTCTCGGTCAAGCACTTGGAGCGGGCGGTGTATTTTGTAGCATATCCCAGGCTCAGGACTCGATTGGTCAGATGCCGGTCATCGCCAAAACTGCAGTGGCTTCCCATGAATGTCTGATTGTACCAGTCCTCCAGAAACTCATGAAGCAGGGAGTTCCTGTACATCCCCAGTGGCCCACTGATACACTGAACGCACCCGAAATATGACTGGCAAGCTCTTTCGATGTTGAACGCCATCCAATACCTCACACTGCTGAGGAAGGAGACCCATGATTCATATTTGTTCAGAATCTAGAGGGATAGATTAACAAAGAGAATATGAAATCAAAGGGCCTGTAGTACAAAATATACATTGTCACATGTGCCTGTATGTCTTGGTCATCAGCCACATTGATGTATATACTATGTTTGAAAATGAATCTGAAATCAGAATGTAGAGTGAAACACTAAAGAACCCTGAGAACCCAGTTCTAAAGGCTCTTTGTACAGGATGCCCAGTAATATGCTTTTCTGTTGACATGAACACAGCAAAGTTTGGTGTGGGAATATTTAAGACCATGAACAATCTATTTACCCTCCTCCACCCCAAAAAAACAACAACTCCCCTGACTATCCATTTGAAGAATGGGTGGGGAAAAACCCTGAGTTCAGATTTTACAGATTTTTTTTCAGTCCATGTAGCCATACTAAAGTTTTACACTGTATGTGTAAACCTATAACAGTGTGTTTACAACAACTCTCAATGTATAATAGAACATGTTATAAACAAAATTACATTTAATATCAAAGGAAACATATTCCTCATCATGGATATTATACAATTGCTCCGAAATTATTTGGACACAGCATTAGATAAAATATCTAAACCAAGTGGTATCTACAAACAAATTATCCTTCTAAAAACAAGCAGCTATTTGTCAGTTACTAAAAAAAATTAAAAAGTCTAACTATCTATGTATGACAAAGAGTCCATGTCAAAGTTTGCTTTTCAAACATATTTCCACACTCAGACTTGAAATAAAAAAAGCATAGCCTGTATGCTATATATCATTTAAATGTTTGATGTGTTAGAATGACACAGTAGAATGTTGTTAAAACTGCAAGAGAACACATACCTGCACATCTCCGCCTACTCCTCCAACCATGGAATCTTCTTCCAGAACCTTCACCATCTCCACTGAGGAGGCCGGGTCCAACATGGTGTCTGAATCACACACCTGCATCCAGCACAACATCGATACATCAATAAAGGATACACACTAATTAGTAAAGTTTTTTTTTAACTCTGCCGTTTTCCTTTGAAATATGAACATTCATTCATTGAAGGATTTTACATATTTCTGAACAAAATGTTCTCAGAATAATTGAGTCAAAATAAGTGTTTGCACCACATGTACTGAGGCATCACATTTTTTTTAACACAATGCCTAATATCATCATTATATCATCATTATGATGTCGTATTCTATAGAGATGTATCTAATCAAATATTATTATTTTCCTCAGTCAATTGTATATACACCAGATTGTCTTTGTTTGAGTGGTCACAATAAATCAAATGTGCTGCTAAATATGCTGGGACGAGTATATAAATCTCTTCTGGAGGTCATCTCAATCATTTAGTTTTACATAGTGAATCATTATAGTGAATCATAATAATTGAGTGGCTTACATAGTCAGTAATAGAGCCAAAAATGTAGGCCCATAAAACACGGGGACACACTGTTCAAATATATATAGAGGTTTGGTTAAATGTTCTAACATTGACACTTTAAACAAGCATTGCCCAAATGTTCTCTTGCTTTTTACAGAGAAAGTCATGTATGCCACTTTGTTTTTACAACTAACCCCCATACTGAGACTAACCACAAGACGGGTAGCAAGATCAGTGATAAGTTAAACACAATTAGGGCTCTACACTCAGAGCAAAGGTCAGGGATCTCATTGGAACCAGGTGGCATGTGGATAAAATACAAGGGAGCCCTTGCATGATTATCAATGAATGACAGCTATGGGTTTACCATTTGCAAAGGCCATTCACATAAAGTGCTTACTTAAATAATAAAAAAGGTTTAAAGACCAATAATTGTAATTATAATGATAAGTATATTAGGGTCCACGCCAATGGACGTTAACGTTATGACTCTGCCACCCATAGTGTCCACTAGAGGACGCAGTGTCTTGTTCCCCTTCTCAGGGAACAATGGTTACATGTGTAACCTGAGACGTTCCCTTTCAAATAAGAACTCGCACTGCATCTAGTGGACACTATAGGGAACGCCTCATAATGTCCACTAGAGTACACAGTGTCTTGTTTCCCTGTAACCATGGCTCCCTGTGACGTTCTTCTAGGTTTTAAGAGCTTAAATCTTTCTTACGTCATTACTGATTGCACAATTGTTTGGATTACATAAGAGGACATTTGATCACTAGTTTTGCCAATAAATCTCCAGAAAGACATTTTGTAGCAAATAGTTTGAACAAAAGTATTATATCCTTACGTATCAACCAAAGCCGCAGAGAGTCCATTTTGCAATGTGAAAACACATGTATACAGCTGTTTTCAACTGTGTGCCATTATTAAATTCTTCAAAATAATTAGTCTCTTTTGGTTGTAGCTCGTAAAACTTCAGGAGCAGGAATTACATGTTTAGATTAAACCACCATAGATGGGGGGTTTGATGCATTTATGTGACTTATTTATGAACATGTATTTATGTGACATGTTCCATTGAGCTAAATAACCACTCAATGTCATGAGCTAATAGTATGTGCTCTGAGATGACATGGAAAATACCAGCGATCTGTTCTGGAAGTGCCAGAAATAGCCCCGGAATATGCAAACGATTTCCCACAGAAGTCCCTCAATGAACAGCAACAGTGTTAACCAGGAATGTACTTTCCTCACTCTCAGTGCACTACATGCTTCAGCCTAGCATCCATTTAAGAAGTCACAAAAGCTTCTTTGTACAATTTGCCTGCGTTGCCCCCGTGTACTTGGCTTGAGCCGCCTGAGAGAGATAGACTCACCTGTACGTAGTCGACACTTCTTCCCAGGGCTTTGAAGGCGGTGTACATGACCTCCCTCTTCCCGCCCCACTTCTGCATGATGCACACACATTTATTGTTGAGAACCAGGCGAGAAATGTGCTGCAAGCTCTCGGCGTACAATTCTTCGGTTTCATCCGGTCCTTTCTGGTGGTAGTTGCTTTTCCAAATGTAAGTGGCTGCCTTGTCCCGGCCCATGATTTCCCGAAAGATCTCCATCATGTAGCAGTCATCATCATTGTTCCCGTCGATAACCATAATGACCTTTATCCCGGGGTAGCTGAGCCTCTTCACAGATATTAAACACTTTCGCAGGTAGTTGGGGTCTTCCTGATAGGATGCGATGCAAAGGGCCAGTGACTTGTTGAGTTTGATCGGTGTTTCCAGGGAGCGTTTCATGTTCCTGTGTTCCAGTAGAGCAAAAAAGCTCTGGATGATGAGGTGAACGACTAGAATTGCTCCATAAAGACCAAAGGACAAATAGTTGCCTGCAGTCGTTATGAGCTTATATCCCATGATATAAGCAGTAGAGATTCCCACAAGCAGCGAAATGCCGAACAGTGTCGTCCCAACAATCCTTAAGTAGCTGATTGCTTTGTCGCATCTCATCTGAAAAAGAAAAACAATAGGATATCGAGGGGTGAATAATATTCATAATTTTTAATGGACCAAATACGTTTTTCTGCAGAAAACAAAAGAAGACATTTAGAAAAATCTCTCAGTGTTTATGTTAATTTAATGAAAGTCAATGTGGTCCAATGTTGTTTTGGACCCCATTTACTTTAATTGTATGAGAAAAAAAACAGTCCCTCAAAACATCTTCTTTTGTGCTTTGCATAAGAACAAAACACATGCAGGTTTGGAACGACACGAGGGTGAGTAAACAATGACAAAATCTTAATTTTTGGCTGAACCGTCCCTTTATGAACAGCACTCATAAATGAAATTAAAGCAGACGTGTGGACAGCTTTGCGGTGGCAATGACATGCTTTTTGCTCATATACAAGCATAGAATACATGCATCTGTTCTTGCCGCAAAAGCAGCAGTATATTTCAGACAGCATCATATTTCTTCCTCTTTCCTCCTCTTCTGAATCTGAGCGGTCTTTATGACCATTTGTTCCAAGTTTCCTAACTAATACAGTTCCCCATCTGCTTGGCAGACGTGACTATTCAGCACCACCCTCTGACATCATCTGTTTATATCTCCGTGGGAACGCATGAACAGTGAAATTTAGATTTCAGAGGGCTGCACTAAAGACCCTCTGTCTTATTACTGCTGAAGACGGCCATTGTATTAATGATGGTGTCTTGTTTTATCGACTCTCACCATTTAAATCTCGTTTTTTCTTTGATATTATCCCTCTTAATTTAGATTTTACAGCGGTTCTGGCCTGGGAGAGAGGCTGATATGTTGGACTACAGCACAGTGTGAATCTAACTGGCACGTGTCACAACCTTGAACGTCATCCTGCATGTTTACGAGGCCCTCTGGACCCTCAAAAACTCCACCTTATCCAACAGACACGTGCAAGCCTGTTGGATTAAGGGCCACATGTGGTGTTAATGTCTCAAACGCATGTACTAGCCTACTCTTGGGGTATCCCTAAACCTCTTTTCATGTCTTGTTCAAACTCTACATGAACCTGAAAGGCTAATTTGAAACTTCTAAGACTGCTGACAAGACAAAATGTGGCCCACACCTAAAAGGCCACTAAAGCTAATCACAGTCTTTGTAAATGGCCTAATTTCTCATGTTTACATAAAATTGGAGCGTGCTTTGTGTCTCCAAGGATGAATGTGCAGGGTTTACATGTGCAGATTGACTCGTCTTGTTGTGAATGGATGTGCGTCCTATTAGATAATCCTTCTGATGAAGTGGTCCTGTGTGAAACATTTGCCATCAATAGATTTTGTCTGACTGAATGAAATATGGTAATTTGCAGTAAAGGCCCATTCACACCAAGGATGGTAACTGTAGCCATAAAGTTTTAATAATCATTCTAATTCAATGAGTATAGCCACACTATAACGATATCAACACAGAGGAACGATATCATTGGAATCACTTTGAAAAGTGATGACCAATAAAAACATTGAGAGCCAATCAGACTTAGGAGCGCACACTAATAGTAAACTGAAGATTATCGTCCATTAATGTGGATTATAGTTATCTTTGTTTGTTATCATTCTGAAATAGCAGTTACATATATAATGCCTTTGTCTGCATTACTAGTTGACTATGTTGTGTATATCATCTGGCCATGATCCAACAGAGCAGGGAGGAAACACAAGAGTATCTTGGATCACTGAGAGTTGAATCATCCTCAATGGGGAAAACTATAACTCTAGCTTTGAAGGTAGATGAAATATTGCAGTGCAAGAAAAATACATTTGCACTAGCCAAAAGGGACCCAGGCCTGCAACGCCTCATGAGCACCAGCAGAAAATTACTTTGCTTGACTCTTATGCATTCAAATGTTATTCATCTAGAGAGGATTTTTACACTATGCCTGAATGTAGGGGGAGGTAGATCATTAAACTTAATGGAGACAGAGGATTTGTTCATCTTGATCCTCAGATTTGGAGGAGATTCCTTTAGACAAAGCTTCATTTGAAGCACAATAAGTCGCGAATGGCCATCAACAACAGTTGTTATGCAGCAGGAAATCCATGGCTTATAGCTAAATATTTCTTTTGGGGAACTGGGTAGAAAATGTAAGAAAAAGTAGGAGAAAATGTTTAATTTAGCAACAGTGGATGCTGTGAGAACGGTCTGCTAAAATTAGAAAAAGTACTTCTGTGATCTGCTGATCCTGTATTCATAAACCATCATGGTTTAAATATTAAATAATACAAATAAAATATACAATATTATAAAATATGAAATTCATTTAAATGTTAAAATAAAATAATTAGAGTACTTGAAAGAGACAGATAGCTTTCAAAGATGTGTGCAAACTTCCTAGTAGCATAAACTCTATAGCTAATGGGTTTTCTCATCAAATAAGTTGTTTCACTGAAATTGTGTTGGTGGGAATTTTGGCACAGAGACAGAGCTAGAGACACTGCCTTGTTGCTCGAACTGCCCTTCTGAGATACCCCAGTGTATTACTAGGCATTGGAGGAAGCTTCTGCTTCTCCTAAGTGGGTGGTTCTGAGGTGGCGGGGAATCTAGGAACTTGGGGAACTGCCACAGCTGCCTCCCAAAGGATATATCCAACCACTAGCACTGAGACACATCCATCACTCTGCCATGGCTCTGTGGTGGGGCTTTTGTTAGACTTTATGGCCGCCATATTGTTCATGCTGCTGCCACCAGGTCAGAAGAAATAATGTGGTATTTCCACAAGTTGTTATAAGTGCCTTGAAGGCTAACTGCAATTAGGTTATTGCATGAACTTTGGCCACTGGTACCCTGGACTTGACACAAATTCTTTTGTCTGTACTAGACTGTGTGGTGAACAGCTGGGTCTTATCCCAGGCACATGGCCAAGGTCGTAGCCTCATGACCTCCAACTGCAGCCTAATTTTCAATGACACAGCCACACACCCTGCATATTTACAACAGGCAATATCTTCAAAATGCTGAGGAAGTTTGGCATCAGATTTATCAAAATGGTCTTTTGTGTGTTTGTTGTTCCAAACCTGTATGAATTTCTTTCTACTGCTGAACGCAAAAGAAGATATTTTGAAGAATATGGGTAACCAAACAGTTGATGAGCCCATTGACTTCCATAGTATGGGAAAAAATACTGTGGAAGTCAATGGGACTGGTTACCAACTGTTTGGTTACCAATATTCTTCCAAAAATCATATTTTGTCTTCAACAGAAGAAACTCCCCAAGGAAAGTCAAAACAAAACCATGTTTTCTTTAAACATACAAGTGTATGTCGTTTTCAAACAACCGCAAAATTAGATTAGCCTACAAGTTAGTCAAATCACATAAAAAAGACACTGGCGAACAGAAGTCGCGTTCTTGAAGAGGTGACGATAGGTTACCATGATAGTAGACTGGATTCAGTTTTGAAAGCTAAGTTAAAAAAGGTTTAAAGGTGACTTAGTTAAACGTTTACTACATGCACTTACCATGGTAGTAACAGTAAATTATGCATAATTAGCAACTATTACCAACCAATTAGCAACTAAACCCTAAACTAAACCCTAACCTTATAGTAGGCCTACTTGACATGCAATTAATATTACTCAGTACTAATTTAAGTACAATGTAACTACGACACCTTAAAATAGTGCAACCAAAAATATTAATTGAATATTCATATAAATGTATAATAGGCTACCAGTTTTGTTTAAAAAGTATTTTAGAAATAGGGACGCCAAAACGTTCAGTTGCACTATTCGAACCTAAACAGACTGCTCTCCTGAAATTGTACGGGCAGAAAATGACATTTGTATAAAAAGTTAATGTTTAGTTCATATTATTTTCACTTATACACGGTGACTCCCGAGAGAGCCTTCTGAAAATCGTCATAACGCATCATTACTAGCCCGGGCTGCGTCACACCAGTTTTACAGCTGCTGGACTGCGCGCAATATCTGTTCTGTTCTATTATAGGTCAGAGTGTCCAGATGGTGTTTAATTAGCCTATAGCACTTGTAGAATTTCAAATACACACAAAAAGTTGCTCTAAATGTAGGCTATTAAGTCGATGTTGTTTAGAAGCCTAAAACTTGCATGAAACATGCCAGAAAGAGCAGCATCACTGGTTTACCATTACTGCTTTGAAGGTAAATAAATAATGCTACGAAAATGTCTGTTGTTTTTATCAGCTGTACAGTTGAGTCTTACTAAGAAATACGGTGAGAAATATTAAATACAACTGAAAAAAAATGGCACGTGTAGGTATTGCAAACACTTATGGCTGAACTCCATTCATTCAAATTCACCCCCCTCATGTTTTGTTTAAAATTCCATTACAACATGAAATGAACGCAAATATAACTATTAATCTAGCAGAACAACGTATGGCCTATTATTAAAAAGAGTTATGCACTGAATAATTCATGATCTTACCTTGGAGCAGCTATGTGAAGATGTCCCGTTAGTTTAACAGGGATGCTGTCCGACGAATCTCTGCACGTTCCAGACACTGCACAAAACTTCCCATACAAGTTTTTGGGCAAAAAAACAGAGGAGACCGACATGGAGCATCTAAAAACTCCTTGCTTCGAATTGCAAAGATGTGCAGTATCCACGTTTTCCATACAACGAATGAACATTCAAGTTTCACGCCTCCTCCCATACATCATATAGTTTGCATCATTCTGCTGTGATGAGGTCTGTTGGAGCATCTTGGCAGTTCATTCTGACTTTGTCAGCTGATAAAATAAAATAAAAGTTATCCAACAGTAGTCAATGTTGGTGACTCAAAATGTAATTGATTCAAGTTTTTCCAAGCGTACAGATTTTAAGTAGCCTAACTGTCCTTTTCTGCGTCTAATTTCTTTCAGACGCTTTAGGTTTATGCTTCCTGTAAGCCATACATGTGTGAGACTCTTTTAACCGGGCAGGGTTTTGGACTTGTTTTAATAAGGGGGTTGGTTCGGGGGCGAGGAGGAGCGAACATCTAAGAGAAAAAAAATGCTGCCCATTCAAACTTCCGAAATGGGGGTGGGTATGAGTTTATCAAGCAATTAGCCAAACAGTCTTCAGCTAAAAAAGAAAAAGAAAACTTTAAGTTATAAAGATAGCCTTTTTTTATTTTAAATAAAATATAAAAAATATTAATTACAACAACAATAAAAAAAAAAGAATTACAATAAATAAAATGTATTAATGAATGCATTTACCAAGGGGATACAAAAAAGTTGTTTTCTTTTTTTTTTAGGTTATTTAGCTGAATGCTTTTATAATCAGTTGATATTTTGCCAATTGTACAGATAATATCATCAAATAAACTCGCCTGAGAACTTTTTAATACTCATAGATGCTCAGTTGCGCTCGTGATTTTGAGGGCAGGCTGCGTATTTACCACTAGAGCGCGCCACACAATTCTAAATGTGTTCACATTCACAACAGTGAAAGTTGGTTTATAACAGGCCTACTGTCAGTGATGCAGACCTTGCAATGTAACAATGTTTTTGATATATACGTACAACTATTCTTTTAAAATGTGTAGCTTGCTTTCTTTCTTTCTTTCTTTCTTTCTTTCTTTCTTTCTTTCTTTCTTTCTTTCTTTCTTTCTTTCTTTCTTTCTTTCTTTCTTTCTTTCTTTCTTTCTTTCTTTCACGATATTGAGCAATATTTCGCTAAGCACAACTGAGAGCATCACAGTTCCTTAAAAAAAATCAACAAGTAGGGTGCAACGGGGCTGAAGGCACATCACTTTAAGAAAAAAAAATTGCTTTTCACTACTCCCATTGTGTATGATTGCAGATTTTTTTTATTTATTGGAACTGAACATTGATGGAGCAACAGATCTTGTGTGAAAATAAATCATAAAAGTTGTTTATTTTGTTAAACATTTTTTTATAACTGTATGAGTTGGCAAGGTGAGCCCTTTCCCCCACACAGAGTAAAAGGCACACATTCTGATACAAATACGATAAAGTTAATATTTGTTCAAAACAATCACTTTAGCAAAGTTTGTACTGTTTTCTGTTTATTTTAATAAACAATTTGTTTTTTCAATAAATATACTGCCATTAAAATGTGTTTATATAAAAATATATTTTAAAAACACAGTAACAGAATTATTTAGAAAAGTAAAGATTCTGAAAGCATTCCCATAATAATTTAATATAAATTTGCAGTCAATAAATTATATTTTATCATATGATATGGTTAATATCATATTTTTAAATATGATGTTTTCGTTATAAATGTGGTGATTATGTTTAAGTTGGAAACCCAACTTAATATTTGATATTTCTGAACATAACTGTCATGTCAACAACTGGAAAACATGTCAACAACAGCCAGCTTTTGATTATCATGTTAATTATTGTGCCTTTAGCTCTAACAGCAACCCCTAACCTAGACTTTTACCCCAAATACCATACTTTTACATATTCTTCCATTATTGAAAAACTGTTGCTTCAATTACATTGAACAAAACTGAACATTTTTAAGAAAATAAAATTTGTTCATTGTTTGTTTAACTTACAACCAAATCTCTACAAAGTTCAAACGAGATTTTCTGCCCTGCAGGGGCAGCACATGGACAGGCTTAAGTAACGGTCCATTCATGTGCAAAGGAAGTTTCTTATGTGTCAATTTGTGCTACTGTTTATTTGAACAAGGATTCACAGTAATGCACCAAATAAGCATCCGAGCTGGGGAAGATGATGGCAA
Organism: Phoxinus phoxinus; assembly: GCF_949152265.1. Taxonomy (NCBI): domain Eukaryota; kingdom Metazoa; phylum Chordata; class Actinopteri; order Cypriniformes; family Leuciscidae; genus Phoxinus; species Phoxinus phoxinus. The sequence goes on along the minus strand of NC_136885.1, from coordinate 16,058,845 downwards.
CCATTGTATGTGTCTCTGTAGGATAACCTCCACTAAAGCATGGCAAACACGAAGACGCTGGACTCCTCCAGCAGACTGCAGAGGTGCTGAAGGATGGAGGCTAATGAGTCCCGGCTTCACAGTTGGGGGTTCTTTGACCCTAAACTGACTTTGATGAAGAGCAACCACATGTTTTGCTGGTACAGTACTGTCTATACAGTACAGCATTGTGTTCCATCCGCATGGACCTTATCCTGTTGGGCACTACAAACATCACCTGGGGGCTTGTGCCGGTTATATGGGGCTAGAAATCTGAGATAGCGCACTTTTTAGTTTTAGTTGCGCAGACGTTCATGGTCTTTCTTGATTTCACTTGGAACAATGGTATCATTGAGAGGACATGTGCAACTCATTTTTGCATTTTGTTTAGATCAAAGACACTGATATTGTTATTGTTCTCTGTGTGTTTAGCTCTAGAACATGAGCACCACTGGTCGATTCAAATGTTGAAAGGTTTAAGTGCCATATCTGCTTTTTGGCATCTTTCCAATATCTACTTCTACACTTACTCATCATCAGCCCAGAAATCCTCTACACAACCTTTTTCTCTCACAGTCAATTTTTCGACATCTAGGGTTGTGGACAGGAAAGAAAGTTCAATGTGCATGAACAAAGCCCCAGTCATTAAGACTGATTGCTGCTTATCTGCTGCATGAATTATGTCGCCCCTCAGGACCCCTTTAGTCTGGCCTTAATTTGAATTTAAGATAGTCCCGCTCCTTTACCAAAACCACAAATGTTAAACAAATATGCCATTTAACAGCGGGTAGAGTTGAATATTTTCATTTGGAGGTTGATCCTCACCGCCTTTGAGAAGGTTGCTCAATTCCTCACCACTGAAACAATTCTCAGCTGAAATATATAATTGTGAAGAAATATAAATGTGAACCAATGCGAAAAATAATAAAACATTTTATTTAATTGAATAGATGTCATTAGGGCATTTTCTTTCTATCTATCTATCTATCTATCTATCTATCTATCTATCTATCTATCTATCTATCTATCTATCTATCTATCTATCTATCTATCTATCTATCTATCTATCTATCTATCTATCTAGGGACCTTTGCTCTCGTGTGCAAGCGCTCCGTATTGACAGTGAATACTGTTGTGAGTAATGAGGGGAAGTGCCTTTTGAACTTTAAAGCAAAGCACCTTACTCACATTTTCCAAAAGTGCATCCGGTGGCTCAGCGATCATCTGTAGTCAATAACTGGCCCTTTCACTGAGAGGTGATTATCATCAGACGATCAGACGTGGGAGAGCTGCTCTGAGAAAGAGGGCATTGAGCACAGAGTGTGCCTCTCCTACATGTGTTTCCTCAGTGTGTCACTGTGTGTGTGTGTGTGTGTGTGTGTGTGTGTGTGTGTGTGTGTGTGTGTGTGTGTGTGTGTGTGTGTGAGAGAGAGAGAGAAAGAGAGTTAAATTCAGGTCCACATACTCCACCCTGCCTGTTTTGTGGTTTCCATGGTGAGTGATGTTAGCATGGCACCGAACAGAATTAAGACGAACTGATTTCATTATAGGAATTCAATTTGAATATTCTCCTCTTTTCACTAAGCTTTAGAGACATCATGCGATATTGGGTCACCCTTAAAGGGATAGTCCAATACAAGTTAAGCTTGATTAATAGCTATTGTGATAGAATGCTAATTGCCATAACAACAACACAACATTTCGACTTACAATGGAAGTCAATAGGGTCAGTTTTTAGATGTTTTAAAAGCAGAAATGTTTAGAATATAATGTTATGAAGCACTTACATTCATTCTTCTGTTAAAACTCTTTTATTTGAGTTGTAAAGTTGTTTTCATAATTTGTATGGTTGTTCTAGGGGTTTAGGTGTTGTGTTGTTATGACAAAGAAACTATAAAACGGAATATATCTATACATGAAAAAAGAAAGTAAGTGTTTTTTTTCATTCTAAAAACATGTTAACATATTGTTTATGTCTTGTGACTATTAAAACAGTGAGTATTTTATTGTTCACAGATTTCCCCCATTCACTTCCATTGTAAATACCTAATTGTAACTTTTTAATGAATTTCTCTGGGCTATTCCTTGAATTGAAGTTTGCCTCATTGAAGATTGCAGAAATATTAGCCTACTTGATATTTTCCTTTACTGTTCACGCACTGAACCAAGAGGTTTCCCGTCAGAAATGTGATCATGTGCTTAGTATTTTTTGGCTTTTATGTCCTTCTCTTTTCCTCTGTTGTTGCTGTGTACTTGTCATTACATGGAGATGGCCATTAGGTTAAACAATACAGACTATTTATTTACTGTGAAATGACATAGTTTCCTGTAATGGGCAAAATACCAAATTACACACCAAAACCACATGGACTATGGGACCAGGGAGCTGTCGATATTTGAAGTTTCACAGGGGTGAATGAAGGTGGATCGGCTTCTTTGTGTTCATTATGGATATAATGGAGCTTAGGGGGTCAGAAAGTTAACCACAGCTGCTTGGGCCGACAGGAAATGCGAGTGCTTCTGTTTATAGTCTCACTTCCACATTGAAGCACTTCTCTAGGCTTCAAAGCAGCTTTACTGCATGAGTATCCTGCCTGTAGGCTAAATACTCAAGGCTCTGGCCTTTGCCACACAATTACATTATTTCTCGTAGAGCACTGCTCATTTTCACTCTGAAAGATTGTAGCAAACAAACACCATTGATGTTATAGTGTGCTGACTCCTGTAAACGGTTGTGATGAAGCATATCATCCAATTACAAAGCCAATCCCTTCTCTTCCTGCATAGGCTGAGAAAGATGGATTAGATGAGTAGGAATGCACATAAACAAAAAACATGTATGTTTCATATTTTTAACAATTTATATTTATTGTAGTTTATTCAACTACATTTTAATAAAATGAACTTCATTATGTAGTAATTACACGGTAACACTTTATTTTAGGGTTCAATTCTCACTATTAAGTTGCTTATTAGCATGCATATTACTAGGACTTTGGCTGATAATTAGAACATATAAAGCACTAATGCTTTTTCTGCATGACCATATTCTACGTCCCTTAATCCTTCAACTTAACAACTACTAACTATTAATAAGCAGTAATTAGGAGTTTGATGAGGCGAACGTCATAGTTAATAGTTAGTTAATCGTGAGAATTGGACCCTAATCTGAAGTGTGACCAATTACATTTACAATTTTATAAATAGTATTTTCAAGACATTACATTATTGGATGGCAAACTTCTAGCTATTTCCCAATGTATTGCACCTTGTTTTTAAGGGTGTGCTCTCTTGGTTCTTTTGGTCCTGACTAAGAAATAAAATGATACATTTAGTCATTTTTAACACAGAACTTAAAGCTACAAAACATAAAGCATAAGGATAAGCTCACAACCTGATTGAACATTTTATGATGTGCAATGGAACTTACCGAACATCCAAAACAATACACTTGTTGAATGTGTGTTCATATGCTGGTATTTGACCAGCTGATAACTTACAAAGAGCTCATAAATGTGCAAAAGAGTCAAACTGATGTAAGGAAATAGCTGTTCTGGTGCCTGTACCGAACTGTAATGGGAATCATAGCTCCTATAATGAGAAGAACCAGATATGGGATATTTAGAGTTGCATCTGGTGACATCAAATCCTGTATTTGGTTCATTTAGATGTCTTTGGTACGTGTTGTGTTCATATTTCGGTCTAACAGCGCCAGAGTTTGTTTGGAAGCGGATTGAGACCCAGCTTTTCAGGGGTATCGGTTCACTTATTTGGTGCTCACCATGGGTTTGGATGGCGTACTCATTCAAGTTAACCAAACGAGAACTCACCCGTAGTTTCAGTGCTTTATCCAGCTGTGTTAACACAATCTGTGTTGCCGACTTTGCCTAATCTGATATGTGGTTTGGTGACTCACGAATAGTGATACTTCAAGCTTGGATTGCTTAGATGGTAGGAAAGTTCCATATTTGTATACATTATTTAACACTTAAAAAAATATTAAGCTCTTATATTCCTACACTGTTTTTGTTTGATCTTAAATTGATTTTATTTTATTTTTTAAGGGTAAGACTTTATTTTGATGGTCCCTTTTAAACATTATGTTGACTATAAGTAACATTGCACCTATGTGTCATCTAACTCTCAGTAGAGTATTAGTATAGACTGTCTGCTTAATATCCGCTAACTCTTTATTGTGATGGTCCTCCAACAGACATTCTCCTGACTATAAGTAACTTTGCAACTACATGTCAATTTATTCTAACACTAACTATACCAGTCTACAAATACTCTACTAATACTCCAATGAGAGCTAGTAGACATGTAGGTGCAACATAACTAATAGTTAACAGAATGTGCTAAAGGGACCAGCTTAGCTTAGCTACTCTCAGGGTCGGGGAGGGCACCATTCAGGGCCATATAAATGTTTTTAAATAGCAGGGGATGTGGCAAAATGACCAAAGGTGCTAAACGAACTACCCCATTTGTTAGTCTGATCAATGTTGAGTGCATTTTTATTGACCTCCAGGTCAGACCCTAACAAGGACTTCACAGAGATCAGAGAGTTGGACAGCACACCTAGGTCATAAAGTGAAAGTCTGTCAGTCAAGCACATCTCTCACTTATTTGTCGAGTCTTTGGCATTGATGTGACATTGACTTCAGCTCTGAGAGCACTGTTTTCCTCCCTGTTCTGTTCATGACACATCCATGCTGTGACAAAACAGCTCCGCCTCAAACAGAGCATTAGAAGGACTCTGAGGATTTACACTTTAAGCAACACCCAAGCTTGTTCTTATCACCTCAGCAATGATCTGCGGCCCTCTTGGGGTCTCCTCTGTCTGTCACGCTGGCCCTATCACCTCTATGAGCTCATGTGTGATAACAGTCCTGTTGAGCTGGAAAAGTGAGTGACCACTATGGAAGCGAAGCCTTTTTATGAGCTTTGGCTCTTCCGCACTCCCCAAGCTTTGTGAACCCCCGAATGCAGTGGGTCAGCAGTGTCAGAACAATGGCGTAAATTCACCACCCACTTCCAACAGCCAGTCTGATTAATAGCATTAAGGATAGTTACTCATTTTGTGAAACTGTCTTTCTTACAGAGCAAGAACCTACAAGCAAGAACATGACGGTTTGTTTTGAATCACTCTCTTATTTCAAGTGAGTTTATAATTGAGTTTACAAGACAGAATCAGTTGTTGTACCACAAAAGCCCTGGATCTGCGGTTTGATTCTATGATGTTGCAATATTACAGAGAACAAAAGAGTCTGTTTTTTAAACTCACGCACATTCTCACGGAGCCGTCCAGCTCTGGTTTTGTTCAAAGATGTGCAAAGGGACACTCCAGTTTCAAATATCTAGGAACAAAATAAACCAATTTGCTACAGAGAAATAAACCATTTTCTAGCTTGTATTTATTTCTGTTGGAAGAAAAACTGTTTCACAGTTTACATTGGGAAGTACGACTTTTACCTGTGTAATGGTAATGTTACGACAGCTGAGCCTTTGGGACCTTGGCTAATTTGAGTCGCGTCTGGTTTTGGATCACTTCCTGCTTCTGGATAATAGAGAGCACAGGGAAGAAAGAAATTGCTCACAATCTTTATATTACTTTATTTGTCAATTTATCAACGTGAAAGACAAAAAGCTTTTGATGAATGCAATCAGGCCAGACTATATTTGGATATATTCACTGTAAGAAAAATGTTGCTGCCAAACATTTTTAAGTACAGTCAACTTGGATGTTTAAGACATTTCAACTTAAATGACATTAAACTCACTTTTAAAAAATGAGCTGAACCTTGTTTAACTTATATAAAGAAAGCTGTGATGTAAAAAAAACATATACTGTCAACACTTATCGATCATTTATTTTTTTACAGTGATGTTTAAAAAGTAAAACATCACATTTACGTGCGTGTGTGTGTGTGTGTGTGCATTTACGAACTTAAAGATTAGGTTTACACATGTTTACATGATCATTTTTTTCATGATTTGCTCGTCCAGCTGTCTTCATGTGATTACTAAAGAAGATAATAGTACACTTTGCCTCTATTGAGAGAAGTTGTTGCTTTTTGGGGGTCTGAATAAAGCCATCACATCCAGAGCTGTACCACTGCAGTGCAGCTGGAAGTGTTTACCTGCTGATATATGGCCTGGTTTTTAGAGCGGATTCAAACTGTGAAAGAAAGCCTTTTCTGTTTAGTGTTTCTAACAAACTCTTCCAGATTACATTCAACACCCTTGTGTACTGAAAGTCTTGCACGTCGCTCGTTTGGACTAAACTGAGGTTTTTGAGGAAAGAGAGTAATCCTAAAAACATTGAAAAAAAACAGTTTGAGGGAAGAGAGCAACACGCAGAAGTAATAATAAATTTCTAAGAAAGATTGCAACATACATCTACTTTGTATATATTTAGGAAAAAAGTGCACATCAAAAGAGAATATTAGATGTCACTCCAACAAGTTGACGTTGATGGTCATCAGTGGGGGTACATGCTGAGTGATGCTCGTAGTCTGATGGGGGTCTGTGTGTGACATTTTCTTAAACCATTGGAAATGAAGAACATGTTTTTGGAACAAGAGTGGTCCTTATACACAATGGGAACATCTGGTTGAATCACTTATCGTGCTTTAGCACCAAGAATGGAGCCATTGTTCCTAGGCTATTATGATCCATACCACCAAACTTATCCTGAAGCAGAGGTCTAATCTGTAGATAGGGTTGCATTTGCCAATTTAAAGCCTTTCGATGAAAAGTCTTAATGCTTCTGCTGAAAACGGTCAAATCCCAGGCGGTCTGTCCTTAGTTGCATCACATGGATGTACCCAAGAATAGGCTACAATATAAACGTAATGATAACTTTTGAATGGAAATAAACTCTGCTGATACCCTTTATGCTAAAAACTGTTTAGCATTGCGGAGATGCTGTTTCACAACAAATTAATAATGATAATATAATTTTACTTTTTAAAGCATCTTTCCCACAATGGTGGGAACACATTTGATTAACTGAGTAATTATTTTGGTTAAAAAAGACGCAATAATAATAATAACAACAACAACATAAAAGTAACAAAAAATATATTATATACAAATTGTATTGTACAGATAATCATTTTAGTTTAAAAAAAAACAACTAAATTAAACAAAAACTATTAAAGATAGGCTACTTGACACGTGGTGGCTGCAATGAACGACGATAGAGCATCCAAGAAACTGTCTTTAATAAGTAAATCCAACAGGAAAACTCAGGAGTAAAGGAGTCTGCAATCTTTGTATGAGTTTTTTTCGTATGAGTTCATTCGGTGGCTCTGAATTGTCGAAACACTTCTCAAAATGGTTGCTACGGATGCGAAAAACGATCAGATTTTTTGTATGACGGACGAAAGTTTCGGAGGCAGTGTGTAAACGTGATTGACAACATTAGGTCGTATTTATTTCAATTTAGAGTGTTTTTATTATAGATATATATATATATTTTTTATTCTATTATTATTTTTAAATATATCTATAGTTTGTTTTTATTTCAGTTTTAGTTATTTTAGTTTAACAAGGTAAAAAATAAAGTTTTTAATATTTTGTTTAAATTGTTTTTGTTATGTAACTGCTCTGAAACACATTTTGAGGATCCAAACGCAGCTTTTATTGGGGGGGTAATCTAAAATCGTAATCCATAAAACAAGCAAGAGGTCAAAACCACAAAGCAAACCATTCAGATAACAACAAAAGTCCAAGGCACATGCAAATAGGGGAATCCAGGGAGACAGGCAGAAGATCAAGACCATAAAACAGAAACCAGAAAAAGCGCTCAGTAATGCAGTGTAACACCAACAACACTTCACTGAGTGAATGAACACACCAGGTTTAAATAGGCAAACATGATAAATGATAAACAGGTGGTAGTAATCAGAACATGATGAGTCCAGGCAATGAGTTATGGGAAATGTAGTTCATGAAGGGGTGGCAATGGACCAGGGAGGAGTGCCCTCTGGTGGAGATCCACACTCCAGCTGGCGGATGTGACAATTTTTTACAAATTCAAGTAACGGAAATATTTGTTCATGGTTTTAGTTTTAGTTTAAACTATAATAACCATGTTGTAGAAAGGAAGATATGCAGCACTATATGCAAGAAACACATTTATTTATTTATTCATTTATTTATTTTCATGTTTGGATTTGAATGGCTTATGCATCTAAAAACACTATTTTTGGATTTTCTTAAAGACGCAATGAGTCTCTTGTTGATTTTCATAGTTAAAACCCAGCTCATAATCGTCAATGTTTAAAACAAACCGAATGTCTCAACAATCGTTGGCTATTTGCTCCTCACTCACACCTAACATTCACTTCGTGTTTGCTGAAGTCATTCCTGCCATTAGACGTTGTATAATGCGTCATTCGAGAGCTCCCCCTCTTGTTAAAGTCAGACATCAAACAGACAGAGTTCTGTTCTGAGGTGCTCACAAATTACAACACGTCTGACACAAGCTGGTGCTGATGTCATATAGCCCTGGTGGTCGCTGGGTTCACGAGGGGCTGGTCTCAAGAGGTTTCCCTTTCAGCTGCCGGTGATACCTGTCTGCTGATGCCACTGAACCCAAACATGACCTCACACCACATTCTAATTAGAGTCCTGGGAACTCCCTGCAACAGTTTTCTCTTCACTGCAGCACAAATGATCACCAACTATTGAAGCAATAGATTCAACATAGGAAATGTGGTTGAATTGTGAGTTAACTGATGTGCTGTTTAGTAATGCCTTGTTTAGTATAACTAAAAATGGATATGTTCCCTGCACAACGGCGTAACTCCACTGTTTAACCACCATTGTATGATGCATCATTGTAGAAACTAGTTAGTCACGACTACCGTACTATGTTCACAGGGTTACACTTTATTTCAAATGGTCCACTTTAGACACTCTACTAACTTTAAGTAACTTTGCAACTACATGTTAACAATTCTCAGTAGAGTGTAGTAGTCTGTTAGTAGACTGTTCGGTTAGTGTTCTGTGTTAGGGTTCGGGTTAGTAGAATAAATTGACATGTTAAGTTATAGTCAGTAGAATGTATGTTGGTTTGACCACCAACATAAAGTCTTAGCGTATATTAAGCAGACAGTCCAACGCTATCTCACGACCAATTCGTACAAATTCGTACGAGTGAGAAGAAGGAGGCTAATTCGATTTAGCAAAAATCGTACGAATTCGTATACGAGTGAGGTCGTATTAATTCGTTCAAATTAGCCACCTCGTAAAATTTGTACGAATTGCCGTGAGATCGGGTTGGACAGTCTACTAATACTCTAATGTTACTAATCTATTAGCCTGATGTATGAGCATGATCTATTTCAATCCACATGTCATTTTAACAAGAAATTATGCTTTTATCCACTTGGGAGCCAGCCATGTAAGTTTGCGATGCTGTTTGCCAATCTTTGTTGCAACTGTGGTTTTGGGAATGCCAAAATCATTGAACTTGGTAACGTCAGAACCTGTGCAATGTTAACTGAATCTCTTTACAGTTTGAGAGGGAAAGAAACTGCAAATAAATGTAAGAAATGATGTAACAACATCCCGAAAGATTAAAGGAAAAGTTCACTTCAAAATGAAAATTGTGTTCAGCTGAAGAAAGAAATGCATACTGGTTTTTGAAGGTTTCTCTAATGTTGTGATGCTGAACCCTTATAGTGTTTTGTGTACTGGTTTGTTGCCCCTGAACTTTCAAAACCAAGAGATCCTGGTCTAGATTGTGCTGTTCTAAATATGTTATGGATCATTCTTTATGATGAAGAATGATTAGGAATGGTTTATCAGTATTTAGCCAGAGCAAACAGAGAGTATCCCTACAGAAGATGACGTTGGGAGGGTGGGAGCTGTTTTAATTTGGACGACATGGTTCAATTTTGCCCACAAACGTGAACCGGGCTGTCAATGTGTTCCATTATACCACAGTCATTACTGTTTTATGGTCCCATGAGATCACCAACAGCTGTATTTCTCTAAGGAATTTCACTGAGATTGTCAGAGCACACAATGTATCGTCTGTCGAAACATTGCTTGATTTGGGAACCGTACTCTTATTTTATTCCCACTGGCAATGTTCATTCAGATTACGTTTTTTAGAACACTCACAGGCCAGATACTGGACAGCTAAGCTGTTTTTTATTTATTTGCTCTTCCCCTCCATGTTCAGCCAATGCCTATTTTTGAGAGGAGCTTCAGTGAATAGCAAAAGTACAACCTTGGCCTGGTACTAACTTCAATTAAAAATAGTGTGGAATCAAAATACTATTCGTGTTCTGCAAAGTGTCTAATAGAAAATACAAATTGAATGTAATGTTTTCCTGTACATAACTACATGTCAATTGAAATCCAATGAAAAATATATACATTTAAATGTATTTTGCATGTAAGATGAACTTTAGAATTCTGTTGTTGACCCACTTAAGTATGACTGTAGTATATCTTTAGCCGCGTTTCCACCGCGGGAACTTTCCCCAGGAACTAGGAACTTTGGGGTGGTGCTCGGTGTGTTTACACCGCAGGAACCAGGGTCCAAAATGAAGTTCCGGGTAAATATTTCCCCCTCAGAAAGTCCCTGCTGGCGAGGTAGTACTTTTTCAAATTTCTTGAACTTTCGGGGGTGGGACTTGTGCGCTAAACATGCTGATTGGTTGTGTTCACGCCGCATTTTGACTGGATGACTCCACGCAGAATTCTATTTTAACCGGCATTTTTAAAAATCTATTGCGGTTCGTGGCTTCATGCGCGAGAGTTGTCCGTCTGCAAATATGGAAATTATGTTTTATAAACAAAGTTCGGGAGGAGCACGGTCAAATAATTGATCCAATTATCACATCATTCCAACCAGCTGTCAACAATCAGTAATCAACATTTCTATCCAATCAGCATGAGTGGAGACCTATATACATACTCATTTGACTCACCAACGTTCCTCGACAGTTTTTCAGCATCCCTCCACCACCCCGTCTCCTCACACTCGCCTGGTTACTTCCTAAACCAGCCACACGGGGGGAGGACTCTGGGTTCGGGCCGAATACCGAGCCCGGAGCCCTCTCCTCGGACAGCACGCCAAATATGCATACCATTTATTCCATCTGACTTATTTGTAAGTGTGAACTCGTGAATTTACTTTTTTTTTTTTAAACACAGCTGGACCGACGACGAAGTTACGTATTTGTGTAACAGGAAATTTTCTGCGCGTTCGTCCCAGCTCACTTTCAATGTCCGCAATACATCACAAACACAACTGCAGCACAGTTTTAATCTCCTCCAGGCTTATTATAAATTTGGCGCTCAAAACTGATTACTGTGCGTCGCAGACTGGGAGGAGCAGACGCGCGCAGTTTATTATCGTCCCGGTACTTTAGACTGCGGTGTAAACGCAGAAAGCAACCGGTCTGGGGCAAAAAAAGTTCCTGGGACAAAAGTTCCTGGGACAAATTGTTCCGGGTAATTTCGGTGGAAACGCGGCTATAATGTATAATTTCAGCCTTCTACTGTTTAAAATATGGTTAAAGTGAACTGCCGAATGTACATATGTTAACTAAAACATACTTTGATCAAATTTCTTTTGAAACTTGTATGCCATGTATTAAAATATATTCGTAATTGCACATTTGTAATTGTAATAAAAAATATATTCATTTTAAACTTTATTTTAAATAAATTACAAAGTGCACTTTTAAAAGTATACCCAAGTGTCATAGTCAAGAGTATCCTCTTTAAGTACACTAAAGTGGCATTGTATTCCTTTACTATTATATGCAACTACAGTTTTAAAAAATATATACTTTGAAGTACACTACAAGCACGGTTGGAAGTACACTACATTCAATACAATTAAGCACACTTCTTTTTCACAAGGGTAAGCATATACAATGAACGTTATTCAAAGTTATATATTATATTAAAATAAAGTTATAGACTGTAAAGTGTACATTACCTCAATCAAATGGTTGGTTTGATGAGAAAATAATAATAGTTACCTTACATGCTGTTGGGTCAAAATCCTAACATGATACCCCTGAAACTTAACCCTAAAATCTGATTTGTGGATGTTCCTGGAACATGCCCTTGTGTAAATTATGTAGAATTCCGAGTCACATAAAATTTCCGATCTGTTTCATGAAAAATCTGAGACACACACAGGTAAACCTTTATTTTGGCTGTTTCACAGAGTTAAAAGGAAGTGAAGAAAAAACAAAAAGCTGCATTGTGAAATGTGGGGTCATTACGAATTAAGCTTGAATTCTCATCCCACAAAGGTTGAGTGTTCCTAATTCACTGATCATTCTTACATAATCATTAGAGCTAATGTAAGGGAATGCTTGTACTAACTTGCTTTTTGATTTAGTTTTAAAGGTAAATGTGTGAAATGGGATGTGCCATGGCAGTTTATTTGGTAAAGACTGGTGTGTGGCGAAATGTTTACAGTAAAGAATTCCTTTGAATTCACCTGGGAAACACTGTTTAGGTAGCTGAATTGGTTTATTTTCTCAGGTTAACACTTCTTGCTAATCATGAAAGCATATTCACATGCAGGCAAGAAGTGAAAGAAATATTTAACCCTTTGGCTTTCCACTAAAGCATGAGAGAAAAGTCTAATTAAAAAGACTGGAGTGTATGGCTGCTCCCTGTCAACGTTTCTACACCCCTTTACCCCTCAGAGACCCAAACATTCATGCACTGTCCCTTTTAATCATTCATCAAGTATTTTCACTTTAAAACTGCTTTAAATATAGTCTGCGAAATTTGCATGTTGCAAAACTGTTTAAATTATTTTTAGTTAAATATACACACAAACACACAGTCCTAAAATTTGAAGAACAACACTGTTGCCTCATAATTAACTCTTGATATTATAAACATGTTGGGTTCAGGAGTTGGTTCGTGATCTTTGCCATTAGTGTGTAGTTGAAGGACTTTTATACAGACTGCAGTTGTGTGATATGTAAACTCAATTAAGACCTAACCTTTGGCATTTAATCAAATCTTAGTCTGACTCTGATCTTAGCCTTTTTCCTGCTTTTAAGTTTTATAGTTTTAGAAAGTAAACACAGATGTTTCCATGATAAACAAGTTTCTCATCAAGCTACCAAATATGTGCACAAACGAAGAACTCACAAATAGTGGGTAAAATAATAATTGTAATATTTTTGTTATCTTATATTATTGTTTTCAAGATTGAATGAAATTTGATCTGTCAACATTCCTCTCACTTCGTCTGCCAACTCGTATTTATTTCTGGACGTGTGGAAGTGTATTCTTACAGAGCCACTAAAGGGACATGATGGTGGAAATTATAATGGGAGGAAAAATAATAAGTCAATGCTTTTGCGTTCTCTTGCAAATGTTTTCAGTTCCCCTGAGAAACTTTGGATTCGCTCTCAAAAACTTTGCGTTCCCTCGCAAAACTTAACTACCAATTCGCCAAAATGTAAAATAGTTACAAATTGCAATAAGAATGTTTTTGTAATATCCTAATGTTAGAGATACAGAGCTTTTAGGATGTTTGCATTTCTATCAATCTACCAGTGAGATGTTCAGTGTTTTATCGCTGCTAAAGGCTAAGCTTGCCCAATACCTCCATGTGAGGGTCTCAACTGTATATTTGACCTGGTTGCCTCATGGTGAGCCATGTGATCGTGTGAAACCCCAGTCCCAGATGTCCACTCACCCACAGGGTCTCCAGAGGTTCGGTTTGCAGACCTTGTGGGGCAATATTTGTTATTAAAGTAAGACGATTACTTCCTCCTTGAGAGAAGGTGTTCTCCAACTGCATCTAACTGGAGGAAAGAGTCTGTCTTTAGGTAAACACAAACATCCATTATGAACCACATAAGAAATAAACAGCAAATTTGGCCTTTTGCTTCACTTTTCCAACCCAGATGACTTGGCCATCTGGAAACAGCAGTAACATTGAGTGCAAAGTTAGCTTTATTAGATTATGATTTATTTAAAAACAAGCAAAGTTATAATCAGGTTTGAGTAAGAAAAATATTATCAGATTATGCAGTGGTATTTCAACCTCACTGGTGTTGGAATTTGTTTAAGAGAGTAGCTCATGTGTCCTCTCGAGTGCCTGTGGAAATTCAAGAAAAAGATGTAGCAGTAGCCTTATTTCCCCCTTAGAAATGTAATTTTAGTGTGATTAACCAATGGCTATTGCTAAACTAATGATCCCAGTATCCTCCCCTGTTTGAGTTGGATATTCCTCTGTTTTATGTTTTCCTTTGACATTCCATTATGCTGAAAATCTCTTCCTCAGAGTAAATGCTGGACCATCAAATCCTCCCATAATTTAAACGAGCCCTCAAAAGGTCATACTTCAGGTTAGCAGTGGCCATGTTTCAGTCTCTTCACAACACTAAGATGTGATAGACTTACATCTTGTTTCCAGTGGGACTGTAATAGCCCAATTTATCCTCATCCTTCATGATTCATGCCCTCAGGTTCTTCAGGGTGCCTGAAATTTTAATGTGCAGGTCACAGTAATATGGCTCGTGATTTACAGTGCATACAAGCTACTCTATTTCATGTTTTGTGTAGTTTGCCACGTGCTGAGAGAGATTTAGGGCTTTGTTATCATAGACTTTGACTCACTGCCAAAGTTACACTTCATTTCACATATCACCCATATGATATAAAACACACTATTGCTGAATTTCAGGCTAATTTCTCAATGTCAGCCTTTCCAAAAGTAAAATGATTATTTTACCATGTACATCCAGATTTATGATACAAACATCTTGAACGTTTGTTTGAAAAATTAAATTTTAGCGGTTTGTTTGTCAATCTATTCCAAATTATGTAGCTATGCTCCTATCCAGTATTTTGGGCATTACAGTTCTTTATTTTTAACATGCTATTGGAAATACATATTTCTACATATTACAGCTGAAATGAACACTAGAGCCAGTAAAATGAACTTATACTCACCTGGGACAGCATGCACTTGCACTGCGGGGCACTTGAGTAAGACTTCTACTTGTCACAACACTCGATAATGTATATTTTATCAAACGTTTTGTTCTCATGACTTTTAACAGAAAGTGTTCTTAATATGATTGTGCACAGTGGACCTTGAGGCTCCCCTAAATAATTGCCATCCATATTTTACCTCCCAGGGCCTGACGTGGGACAAAAGCTGTGCACTCTCCAAAAGAAAACATGAACAGAAATATGGGTGCGCAATATACTCAGAATGATTGCAGATCCTATTGAGCACACGTGTTGCAACTTGTTCATGTCTTTCATTTCCGGTACAGTATAGAATCAAATATTTTCTGATAACTTCAGTACTGTGACAGAAATATGACAGTTTCTTATGGTTGTGAAGCTATGGACAGCACTTTCTCTGAGCTGTAATGTTTGAGAATAATCCACTTGAGTGCTGACTGTGAACGTAAGAGATCTGGAGGATTACAGTCAAGCACCTTTCTCGCATCACAATTGCCTTTTAAGTGTGTGGAGATCACTTTCACTATGGGTATGAGTTTCATGATGCCCTTTGTGAACATTTGAAATATTGCAGTTGAAATTGCTCCTCAACACATGGTTGACATAACGCATTGAGTCTGAGAAGTGAGCCATGGTAATTGTTCTTTGTTTCGTACCCATGAGATGAGATTGAAACAATCCGTAACAAATTTCGGACCATTTTTCCCTTTTAGGGGAAGGGCAGCCTTCTGCAGTACACATCAGGCTCTTTGAAATAAATCCGATCAAGCGTTAACCTTGATTTAGCCCCTAGCTTATATATACGGCCCATTTTAGCACCTGAGAACGACTGATGTTTAATGTGAAAAGAAAGACCACACACTAGTTAACGACACTGCTGCATGTAAATAGCCACAATGATGACTGAACTGACCGGTCAGAGCTGTAAACATTTGTACATCGTCAGTGCAATCAAATGAGCGTTTTCCCTGTAATTGTTGTCCTAGGGTGTAAAAAATGCCTCCTTCTGTAAAGCTAATTTTCCCAGCTGTTGTGTGGTTTTGTGTTTTTAATGGCCTGGGTGCCAAACCAGCACCAGAGTCCATGCTATGACTTCTCCTGTCATTAAATCATTAAAAAAAAGTGCCCAGGACTTCGTTCTAAATGAGATCATTTTGGTTTTCCTGGAGAGAGGGAAATAAGATCTGTTTTCACTCCTATACACTAGCTGCATGAATCTTAAAATTTTGGATTTAGATGCCAACACAGAAAAAAAGAAAAAAACAGAGTACAGAGAAACGGCCTTAAATATTTGCTCTATTCCTAAGCCTGAGGTTGCCTACATAAACAGCATTTTAAGGCATCATTTGTGTGCTCCCGATGTTCCAAAAGGTAGACAGTGATACTCTGTGACTCCGTAGATACCTCATTAGAGAGTATTCCATGTGCACTCCATGACTAGACAATCCCAGAATGCATTGTGGCAGACAAAGCAAGATAAATGTTCATAAATATGCTATTATTTCTTTCAGTATCAAAAATATAAATAAAATGGCTTTATACAGTGTATTTGAATGATTATTCAACATGGGCTTATTGGAAAAATGTGCCTTTACCTACATTTTTGTAAAACTCCTATACATACAATTCACTGCAGTTTCCAGCTTAGTGGCAGTAAAACAACAACTTGTATTCCTTTTCACTCAAATTATGATTACAGGGGTAGAGTATTGATCAATAAAGACTTATATGTGTGTGGTTCCGTGCACAATACTGTCTTATGATCTCAAATCACTTTTACCAAAGTGCATGATTTGTAAGCTAATACAATAGACTATTGCCTGGTGCTCACCTTGTACAGTATTACACTTGCAATGCGGAACACTTGGGTACGAGTCCCGTGAAACAGGCGTCGCGATACTTGAAAAACTAGCTCAAAGCTAGCTAAAATGGCATGGCTCCTTCAGCAAATGCATTTTTATCTCACTTTTGCTTTTGTCAACACTATCAGTTTGTTGGTGAAATACAAACAAAAGGTTTAGAGGGTTTAGTGGGGTGGACTGTTGTAATAGAGCATTAACCTTATAGAAGCACTCACCAAACATTTCGTTTCGGGTTTTTTTACAAAGTTTTTTTTACTCAAAATTTGTATGAGTAGAGATAGTGGAACTCTATGGTGTCCTCTACAGGTAAAGTCTCACAAAGCAGTTCTAGAGCGGTTGCGTGCATGGTCAATGGAGTAGCTACTGTCCGTGAGACATAGTGACAGATGGAAAAAACAAAGCATGACATCAGCTAGAAGATTTAGCTTTATTGGCTGTAGGCAGCGGGGCGTCTCACTATGTTTGTAGCAGGGCCGGTGTGCTGTGAGAACCTCATAAAGGCATAGAAATGAATAAATAAAAGAAGCACACCTTTAATGCAAAATCCCAACATTATAAGGAAAACTGAAAGAAAAGAAAAAAAAAACAGAGACTCCACATTGAAAAGTAAAGACCATGAAACGGTTAAACAGGATTTAATAATATATGACATGTTAAGACTTCTAACATTTCCAACTGGAATGAAACACGCTTGTTAGACTGCCACGTGCTTGCATCACAATTCTCACTCTTGGCCTCAGATTCTCAGCATGTCACAACTACTTATTTGAACTGACAAAATGCAGTGGTTAACCAAAGAATGGTATTTTAAAGGTTGAGTTTTTACCATTCACGGCCAATCTAACCTTTGTGGGAGTCGATTTCAAGAACTCAAAGAAGGAAACTTTGTGGGTGATCTTGTTGTTTCAGCCTACAAACAAACTGTTGCCTCTCACCCCCATCTTTTCAAACAAGCATGAAACCTTCATGCCTTTTGGCCTCGACTGCCTGGTGGGTGAAAAATACTCACACACCCTTATGCCATTTGGCTACAGAGGTCATGATAGGCTCACTCTCGCCTGCTCACTGCCTTTAACTGCCAGAGTTTAAACCGACAGAGATTTTGCAAATGCATTACGTCACACTATGTTACACAGAGGCAAACTGGCTGCTTGACTCCTTTTGGCAGGGCTCTGCGCTGGGGAACTGCACGTGTTGCTTCCATCTTTGGCGCTTTCCATTTTATGGACTGCTGTAAGACCTCCAGTGACAACTTAATAGTGCCATCCAAGTAAATCGCAGGTGTATCCACAAGCCAATTGGCCGAGATCCCAAAGAAACACCAGTGAGCAAATGGCAGAACCTTGTAATAAAATAGCAAACACCAGTAGTTGCAATAAGATTCGTCTAGACGGCAGTCATTTACACTCTGATTCTAAGTGTATGAAAGCAGAATGTATAAAATAACCCGTTTTTCTGCTAATGTGTCCATTTAGTCCCTCTAAAATCCGAGTTCTGAACATGAGCCAAACATTTTGCTTTAATAGTGCAAACCATTCTACAGTGGATATCAGAGAGATTAAATGGATCAAGACATGGCAGGAGTTGCAGCTAATATTCGTTTTGTCTACTCCCAGTTTTTTTTTTTTTTGACTGGACAGTTTCTCTGTGTATCAAGCTGACACAATTAGGTCAAAGAAACAAAGGGCAAATTATCCTGATCATGTAACTCTGATCTGTAAAATGGTCATTTGCTTCTTAGCTGTTTTTGTTTGGGATTTTCAACTAATCTCACGATGGCAATGCAGTGAAATTTTGATTTGTCTGTATAATTTCACAGACAGATTCACATGTCAGTGCTTTATGTAACTATGCTGCTCTGATAAGTAACAGTATATTGTGATTTCTGTCAGGACCACTATTGTCAAATACGATTGACAATTAGTATATAGTTTGGATTGGCGGTATGGTTCCATTCTTGGCGAGAACTTGGAGAGCAGCAATAACCCCCCTTGGGGTAAACAGAACAGAACCAACATGAATGTATTGCAGATATCATTAATTCAAGATTTTAAAGTACAACATAATTCGAGAATTTATTTTGATTCAAGGGGAATCAGAATGCCCCCAAAAAAGAAAGAAGTAACTACGGTACACAATTAGTTTTTAGGGAGTAACACAATATTGTAAAGCATTGCTTAAAAAAAAAAAAAAAACCCCAATATTCGACTTCATCAAAAATATTTTTAGCCCAAGTAGGCCTTTATTATGGTATCAACAATGGAGAAATAAGTGGATTAATAGCCTCTCCTGTGTCTACAGATGCTCCACTGCGGGTGTTGGGCCTAAATTATATAACACAAACACTTCAGAACTTAAAGATACTGACACTTCTATATAAAGCTGCTGTCTTGTCTGGGATACTGATTACTGATAACACACTCACCTTCTCATGTTCTATTAAGCAGATTGAGAGGTCCTGCGTTCATACGATGTCCCGATGGCCCCATATCTTGAAGCCTGAAGATATTACATGTCAGCAAAGGCTTCACAAAGATAAGAGCTCTATAACTCACAGCCTCATCTACTTACATGACTGATAGTGACTTATATGGTTTTGGCGGTTTCGTACAACTCTCTCTCTTTCCAGTTTTTTTAGTTGTATTTGTTGGAGCAAATCTGGTGTCCTGCTGGAATATTCTGTGCATGAGAAACTAAAACTTCCCATTGCACAGTTTGCTTCTCCATTAGCAGTCAGCTGGACTGCGGAACTCAGAGGTGACCATGATGAAGTTAATCAGCTTGGCATGGCAGCTTAACCGCTGTGTGCGAGGGAAAAATAGCCAGCCAGTGGACATGAAACAGCTTGTGTTTTTGCTTCACTTTTTATCAGACCATTTGCAACAATCTTTCGATTCGGTGGAGTAACTGTACTTGTAGCGTTTTATTGTTTTATTATATATGTTTTCTATATCCTGTAAAATATTCAGTCTATGCACTCCATTTCCATAATGCTCCATGGAAATATATGGAGTATATCAGTATGTTGTTATAAGTACAATGACTCAGAGATAAATATGGCACCTGAGATCTCAATACCAATGCATGACGGTATATGCACTCTAAAGACCACACTCAAACCATAACTATTTATCTTTAACATCCCATGGCGTATTCTAGCAGAAGTATATTTTATGTATTTCAACCATGTAAAACACTGCATTGTGAGGATGGGCCACATATTCTGGCCAACCTTTATGTTTTTTCTTCCTAATACAATTGTCTTTGAATGGTATCAAGTAGGCATTTGCCAACATAATCTGTTTGGAAAAAGATGCAACATAATGTATTGCTGGGAGTAAAAGGATCTTTAAATTAAGCAGCAATATGATGTTTTTAAGCCACATGGCCTGAGAGCCCTGTTGAAGTGCCCTTTGAAATTCAAAGTATATTTTGTCACGATTTTCTGCATCTTTGATAAACTAATAATATGTTGTTGTTGTAGTTAACTCGTTGAGAAAGTTGAGAAAATGTGACCAATGCCATATGATAACACTGTACCACAATGGAAAATGATGGCTAATGCATCTGGAAATTTTTATAGACAGTGGCACATTATTACATTTATGCATTTATTCGGAAGTGTTTACCATGATACAATTACATTTACGCATAAATAACACTATAATTTGTATTTATTATTTTCAGACAAAAAGGAACACATCAGTCAAGTCAAGAAATTGTTCTAAATGACAACAGTCAGAAAGGTCAGAATCATTTTTATGGTTTTATGAAAGATGATTTATTCTTTTTTAGTTCTAAGTGTACAAATACATTAATTAAAGAAATGTTCATGTATTAGTAATAACCAAAAGTTACTTAGTTAGTTAGTTTATTCGTTCATTCATTAATTTGCTTGCTTGCTAAAATCTGTCTTTTAGTTGTGTTGTTAGCTAAGTTTTACTGTTAGAATATAATATAATTAATGGGAGTTCATTGGTGCAGAGTGTATATAACCACAAGCAGAGCATATTGTGGAGTAAGTTGTATTGTCTCTCCATATTTCACTCTATGATGGCAATGCTCATGTGCATTGAGGTGACGGGGTTAAGTATCAGTATGTCGAAGGATGATGTCAAAGAAAATGAAGGAACCTCCTGTTTATTTATTCTGACAGATCCCAGGGATCCTCATGCAGTCTTGCCCTTCAGCTACAGCTGGACCCTCCTCCTAACAGCTGTTCCAATCTGCGTTTCCTACTCTCTTATCTCGAGTCAAATGTTCAGCTCACCCGCAAACAAGCTGCTATCAGCGTCCCACTGGGAGAAATGATGTCATCATCAGGCTTTCCCTATTTGCCAGAGTTATGGATGCTACATATTAATTCCTTCATGTGTATGGACATGACAGGGACATTCAATTGTGTTTTTCTTTCATTTGGGGATGGTTTTCTAGTATTAGTAAGTGATGAAGCAATGAGTTTTATCTCACCTCTTCAGGCCTTTGGCCAGCTCTCCATATGACACGAATGGGCTGGGCCCAACTCTAGAGGATTTCTATTAAGAGGATTTGAAATTGTGAAGTTCTGTAATAGCCCTGATAAGATGCCATCAGCTGTCAAAGAAACAGAAAGTAAAAGCATGATTTCTACAACAATACATGTCATATGTGACACTCTGTGAACAATGTGAAATGCTTCCATCATGCGTATGTGCCATAGCATCAGTCCAGACCTAAGTATGTTTTAACATGGACCACTGGGGATCATTGATCTAAAGGTTGAATCCGAAAGCATAGATTGCTTGGACTGCGCTCTGTACCTGTGCTGACATCCATGGTTTATGTGCTTAGATCCTAACCCCCTTTCCTTACTCTAATGTACTTTCAATCATTGGGATTTATCATGTCCTCTGTTTCCCAATGTCACCTCATTAAGTCGCCCATGTTATACTACAAATTTATGGTTTATGGTTTAGAAAATGAGACAATAGTATTTATGCACTGAAATCAAATGGTGTAGGATTTACTTTGACACAATTTCACACATAAATTGCTATTAAATTTTACAAATAATTACAAAGAAATGGCAAGTTAAATGTGAAATTTGAAGTAGAAAGACTGAAATACCATATTCTTGTAAAATGTACTTATTGGCTGTAGGGTTAACATGCAATATATTTACTAATCGTTAAGTTTTGTTCAGCTTAATTTAATAGATTTTAGATTTTTAAAACAAATTATCCATAATTATTATCCACAAAACATGAGAACAGGTCAGTGTTGGGCCACCGATGCAGTACACACCACTTTAGGATGCCATTATTTCACAATGTAATGGCAAACAGGCCCTCAAGCCAAATAATTGACACCTGTTTTATATTTGGTTCAGCACATGTAGTGCATAAGTCAATGTAGTGACACTGCTGAAACCCACCATATGTTTGACACCTTTCAACACCCTTTAGTAAAACATGATTTTGTTGTTGGAGCCCAATTAGGATGCAAAAACTCATTTTAATTTCAACAAAACTTTACAATAACACAAACTTAAATCATCATCTTATTCAAATCACTTGTATAATGGAGCACTTCTGAAGAACTCATTTTATGTATTAACATCAGATCATACAAACATCAAATTTTCACATTAGCGTGCATCATGTACATTATGAGTGCTAATTGATGTGACCTTCATTCACTGCAGACGGCTGTTATTGTGGGACTCTTGAGACCAGCTGAATGGATATGTTGACTTGTTGCTGAGGTGTGGTCATAGTTACGGTTTTGATATCTAAGAAATGAGAGAATAAGTAGTGGAATAAAACCAGCTGCAAAACAGAAGTGTGATGTGTTTTCGAGGAAAGAGAAAGAAAGAGAGGATAATGACATACAGATACAGAAATCAAATCATAATGTCATCGTGCTTTCTCAAAGGATAGTTAAAATCCATTTTTATATCCTGTAGTTTTGTGGTCAAAGGTTTCTCTATGTGTGTGCAAATGGGTTTTCAATGGGGCAAAAAGGTTGATCTCGCCAAACCACCCACACAAAATTTACTCACATAAATCCCCTTACATGGAATAATAATCATATAAAATTCAAGGATTTTCATATCCCACAGCAGCTAGAGCTTCATTCCAAAGTATCAGGTCCCTGATGGCTGGAAGGTGATTGCGAGAGTAAAGTGTAACCATTATGTTTTTTTCTTTTACTTATTTAGCAATATTTATTTAAGATTTATTTAGCCTATCATAAAGAATTTTAACGACGGGGAAAAACATTCATCATTTGGAGTCATTCATAAAATAACAAGCTAACCCTTACAAAAAAACTATATGTATGATATTGAGTTCACTCAAAGAAAACTTCCAAGTATAAAATTACTAAACTAGCTGTAACTACTTAAAAGTCAAAAAAAGTATTTCATTTACTACTGTTATACTTAAAGTTCTTAAAAGTCTGCTTTTATACACTAAAAAGTGGGCCAATTTAGTCCCAAGTAGTATTGAAATAGTACACTACAAGTTTACTACTATCCATTGATATTACTAAATAAAGTACACTTTAAAATATACTTGAACTTTACTGTATTTAATAAACTTAACTTGAAGTATTGTAAGCGAAATGTCATTGTTGTCATGAGCATGTCATTGTTGACTAATACATTTGATTTGTCAAATAATTTTTTATTATTGTGTATAATAAATAATATATAGAGGGATATAGCTATATCCCCTTTTAAAGCTCATTGGCCAGGGTTAGACTTTTTGAGACTTCTAAAAAAATAATCAATCATAATCACCCAGGAACAGTTCCTCGAATGTCAACAAACCTCACGAATAGATCTTGCTGTATTGACTTCAATCTTTCTTCATCCCATAACAATATTTTTTTCATAGGATTTCAAGAGAGTGTAACATCCACTCTATTGAGAAGCAGAATTGACTTGACACAAAGAGACGTGCAGATGCTACACGTGTTGGCAGCGAGCTCTGTATTGATTGCTATTGTTTACTCGTACATCTCAGATTAGGACAACAAACCGGGATGTTTATGGGAAATAATTAGTGTTGATGTATAGTCGCATATTCCTGTAATCATTCCATCAAGATCTATTTAATTACCTTTATGGTTAGTAAAACATCCTGTAATGAAAAACATGTTTGCGCATTTATTTTGCATTGTCTCTTGCACATGCACTGTTACAAAGATCGCTCGAGTCTCTGGGAAAGGCTGCGGGATTCGGAGAATCTCGCCATCGCTGTGGCTTCTCAACAACATTACCTCTGGGTCTGCTTTTCCATGAACCCCAGGCGGATCTCACGGCCAACCGCCAACAGACTGGATGAGAGTGTGTATAGAAGTGTTTACATTTTGCACAAATGGCAGTTTTTCCAAATCACTGCAAATACGAAACATGACTAATATCCCTAGTGATTCCATTGTTTTCTTTTCTCCCTCCTGTCCCAGTTATTCTAGTCTGCAAAATGCTGAAGAACAGATTGAAAAGGACCATCAAGATTTAGCTTTTGAATAAGATTTTTTTTTTAAACGGTCCTCATTTCTCATCTGAACTCTTTAAACCAGCTTTCTTTATGCTTCCTGGAAATCCAAGATCTGTTCTTATGAAAGAAAGTATCACTGTAACACCAGAAGAAAAGCAGCAGTGTTTTAGAAAATTACTGCTTTTAATAAATAGAAGGAAAATGCAGTGAGTCTAAATTATTGCTACTTTATATTTAGTGGATGAAATGACCCATAGCAACAACAATCATCAGCTAGATTAGTTTGAAAGCATATTATACTATAAATCTACTTCGATAAACTGAAAACCCCCGCAAAATCTTAACAAATTGTTGATGTGGTTCCTCTAATTTTGAGGGAAATGAAGGGAGACTGAGGGGGACACAGTAGCTGATAATGTAATATTTGTTGGATTGCTTTAACCCTCTACTCCAGGATCCAACATTAACATTAGCCAAGTGCCAAATGTGAGTAAAGATTAGCTTTGAAGAGTAAATGAAACTGAGTTACTGTCCACTGGTCTGTGTCTTTTTAAGGAATTGTGAAATAATGCACGAAATTGCCAAGTTCTAAAAAGTGCTTTGTTTTTCAATCAATTCAAAGAGATTCAAACTGTTTACTGAACTTTTACCTCATTGGACAACCTGCAAGTTTACATATCAGTAGAAGAATATTCTCGGTGTTAAGCGTTACATCATGTTATGACAGAAGATAAATATAAAAAGATAAAAATTAGATGAACAAACAAACAACCACACACACACACACACAAACACACACATGCATGCCTGCACGCACGCACGCACACACACATGTATTGTATATAAAGGGTATTTGAATATTTAGCTCTCCTCAATATAAAGCTTAAAATATACACAAAACAAAACTTTTTGAATTGTAAATTAGTGCCAAGCTCTTTTTAGTGTTGGCTTTAAACAGATTGCCAAGACCACTTAAGCCTACAAAGTCAGAGGTGACAGAGCTGCAAAGATGAACCATTTTATCACCTTATTTTAAGGACGCTAAAACGGGCCCCCTCCAGCTAAAGGGGGATTTGGGGTGAAAGGGTTATGTAACTTGAGTAAGGACAAGTTAACACAGGGAAAGCTTCTTTCAGCTGGCATGTTTAAAGCTCTAGACCTTATTCACAGCAGCGCCATCTTTGATTTTTAACGGGAATGAAAGTGAGGCTGTGAGCGATATATACCTCTTCAGTGGGCTATACTGTTATTTAACGTATTTTAGAATTGTTCTGCTGAAGAAACACTGCAAAAATATCTTTCCAAGCCACTTCAGTAGACCAAAACCTCCAGAAAACATGAGTTGAAAACATGACAAATCTATCCCTCATTGCCTCACTTTCATACAGTACATGTCATGGTGCTTCTCTGAATAAGGTCTGTATGGTGAAACCGTGATTTCATTGCACTCTTAAATTGTGCACTGCAAGAAGGAAACAATCAGTCATTATTTACTAACCATCATGTTGTTTTAAACCTTTATAACTTTTTTGTCCATACAATTAAAGTATGTAAAACACTGGACCCTTTGACTTTGACTCATTTGGGACATTCTTCAATACAGATTATTTTGTGTTATACAGAAGAAAGAAATGTATACATGTTTGGAACGGCATGTGGCGGGTGAGCAAATTATCACAATTTTTTTATTTGTGGGTGAATTAACCCTTTATATCTCCATATTGATTCTGAGAATATTCGAAAATCTTATAAAGATCCAAGATTAGTATGGCAACAGCACTTTACTCAAACAATTAGAGGTAATCAGTTACCGTACATCAAATATTTCCAAGTTGTACTCATACATTTTAATTGCTCCCAACTTGACCATTTTGAGTAAGTTAATAATAGGAGTAAGTTCATACATATAACTTAAAACTGTCATGTAATTTCAATTTCAATACTTTTAATAGAGGAAATTTAGTTCGCCATATCTAGCTAATTCAGAAAAGGCTGATTGGTAACATAATGGTTTGTTAACATGAACATATCATAGCACTTGCTAAAAGAATACGGCATTTAAGAATGTTTATCTGTTCTCAAACTAAGCTCATGCTCCACTTGTCACCACGATGGTACCCCCCCCCCCCCCCCCCAAAAAAAACCAACATTACAGAAACTCTTCTAAATTATCATAGCAAAACATTAAACACTAAAATATCCCACTTAACATTAATCTTGCACACAAAAAAATTATATAACATTTATTTTTAGTATTTACTCTCCCTCTCGAGTGTCATGGCAAAGCATGCTGGGAAATGGAAATCCCAGATCAGTTTCAGTTAAATTAAAGTTTTTCTAAATTAAAAGAAACAAGTTCATAAAACTCAACACAGTTAAACAGTTCGGATTACTTAAAATATGTCAGTTTAATCAACTCAAAAGAAAGCAAAAGTTCTAAATACTCATAAAAGTTCATTTGATTTAACTAATTTGTTTAATTTGAGTTTGCCCTACTCAACCCAATTAATTATTTTGAGCATTAGGGTTTACAGTTGGGATGACTGGGCTGATTTTAAGACTTATTGATAGTTGTTCAAATAATGCAGCAAACGGGTCATCGGACTAATTTAGACTTTCCATGAAATAAAGTTGGAAGTCTACTTTATATATTAAAACAATGCAGATAGTGGATAAACATTGAGTAATTTCCATTTAGTTTCATTTGCTTGTCATAATACTCATCATATTAGTTTTGTTTGTATTTCGGGGGAAACGATCTCTTGATCTCTCGATTATATTTCACTAACATCTGCCTGAACAGAACTGTGCTTATTCATTTTCCCCGCAAAGACTAAAGCTGTCTGAGGTTGAATTCTGAAGTAGCAAGATAACGGCACAGCAGGAAACGAAGAAACACGATAAAGATTTGTTTTGGTTGGCTCCCAGGACAGCGCTGAAAATAGAGGTTGGAAGGAGAGTACAGCCGTGACATACCTCTGTTACCGGGTTGCATTTCTCTACAGTCTCGAAAGGAAGGAGTCTGTTCTACTTCTCCACAATGGAACTTCTGATCAAGATGACTTTTTACTCACTGGCTTTAGATCTCTTGGGACTAATCATAGCGGCACAGACCCTTTAAATAGCAATGAACACAATTTTACAAATTTTCCCTTTCTCCCTTACCACAAGGAAAGCTAAATTCCTCTCACAAACCATTATTCACTGCAGGCCACACAGTCAATGAGCAATCATTTTAACTGCCAAATGACCGTAGACCCACTTTAACATATGTTGCATGTCATCTAAAGTCTAAATTAGCATAAATTAATTCGAGTTTAGAATTTAATCAAATTCAATGGGGTTCAAGGCAATATTGGGCTTTTCTTTTATTGTATGGACAAAAAAACCCTGATATTTTTCCAAAGCTATTCTTTTGTGTTCCAACTGAAGGTTTTCAAACAAATTGCATGTACTATCCGTTTAATCAACAATGGGCAATATTATCTGTCATATTCTTGTTATTTATGAGGAGGATGTGTAATTTCACAGCATTGATGATCAAGTTGACACCGTTTTGGTCTTGTCTGAAAAATGTCCCCGATGTAAAATGTGAAATCCCATCTGCAGAGGAAGAAGAGGATGTTCTTCTCTAACATCCTGGCATGGATCACACATTTCTAATGGCCAGATTTCCTGACAGGGCCACTGACTGACTGATCACACCATGGTCTTCGCAACATTTAATCATAAATAATTTCCTGAAATCTCTCAGTATTACTTGTTGATGTCAATTAAGCAAACATCTGTCACCTGTACAGATGTTTGAACATCATGGTAATTGAGCAGCAACAACCCATAACTTCTGCTAGCCAGAGAACATCACGGATTCTCCAGCACATCGGTGATTCTCCTTTCTTCATCTCCTTGCCAGCAAACAGATGTTTTTACTTGTTGAACTTGCTCCGTTAAGATTTACTTCTTCTCCTTCATGAAGTGAATCCTGACACTTCGCTTTTTGTCGACACTTACATTTTTATTAGGAGGACTGAAAAAGATGAATGAGATCATTATTTTCAAATAACCTGTTAAAACAGTTAACATGTCGCACTGAACGATTCGTTCGGGAATTTGACTGATCCGATTGCATTTGTTCTCGAGACAACAACTCTGTGATTCAAATGAGTCAGAGCGAGTCTCCAGTTAACAATTCACTGCATTCACGAGTCTGACTCAAAGCCAAGAACGGGTGATCCTCTGAGCTTGAGTGCGCATGCGACTGATGGCGCAAAAACTAAGTAACTAATGCCAAAATGTAGGATGCTTCAAAAAATCATATTTAGGTCATGACTGTCAGTTGTTTGTGAACTAAATATGTTGTAAAAGTGCAAGCTGTTTAAATGCTTGAATGAGGACATGTCCACATTTGTGTATTAGTGTCTGAATAATGCAAATGAATGCCAATGCAACTTCCCAATTTCAAATTATGTAAAACTAGTATGTTTACATAGCGTACCTCTTATAATATTAACACATTTTGCCCTATGACGTCTTTCTCATTTCTATATACTAAATGGTATATTATCATGGTTATTTTCACTTGTTTGCACACTTTAATTATCAGTATTATAAGTAGAATTTGTCAGTGTAACCCCCCCTCCTCTGAAAAAAGAGAATGATACATGAGAATGAGATAAGGACACATTAAAGGAACATCAGAGTTAACTACTCCTCTCCTATTAACTTTTTTTTGGTTCTTGCAAAATGATAAGATTATCCTGCTGTTTTTATACCTATAGCAACAGCTGAATAAACTTCCCAGGGTCACTGTGGCACACACTCTATGTTGTTGGGTCTACTTTCTGCCTGTAT
Source organism: Phoxinus phoxinus (assembly GCF_949152265.1). Lineage (NCBI taxonomy): Eukaryota > Metazoa > Chordata > Actinopteri > Cypriniformes > Leuciscidae > Phoxinus > Phoxinus phoxinus. Next base: position 16,029,642 of record NC_136885.1, on the reverse strand, counting down.
TTCACCTCACAGGGACACTGAAGTAGGGGAGGTTTGGACATCAGCTCTGACTCTGAGCTGTTTGATCAAGTTCCAAAAAAACTCCATTCATGGAGATCCTGATCATGGCTCTGCATTCAGTACTGAGGTATGTTTCCACAAATCCTAATTTCCTACAAACTATGCAGTTGGGAATCTTTATATTCCTGTTTTAGCCTGTTTATGATAAGCATCATTACACATACTTTTATCACATGATTCATTCACAAATATTCCCTCTATTTTATACTTTGATGTCATACATTACCATGTTCAGCATTTTAGGGAGCTCTTTGTGACCCATTCCTCCTCACTAACAGCCAACCTCCCCCCAAAAAACATAGTCATCCCATTTCCCAGAACTGGGCCTGATAATTCAAAAGGAAGTTGGCTTTTTTGCTTAATTTTCTTACTATCCTGTCCAGTCATCTTGCTTTTTGCCAAGTCTTTGCTGGCCAATTGAATCCAAACTTCACCTACAGCTTCAACTGGAGTCTTGAGATTCTATAAAGATCTTCTATAAAGATATTATATTAATCCCACCACTTCGACACAAATGCCTCCACCCTCTCCTCTACATCTTCCCACCATCCTAGCCCACACATTAGCCCTGGCTAAAACCTCCATTATCCATTCTGTGCATTTGTTAACTGTAAGCTGACAAATGAACCGTACAATGTGAATTAGGTTTGGCCACTTATGCCAGTCATTGATTATGGGGATATTTTGTATACATCGGCAACTACTAAGCTTTTAAGCTCTTTGGATACGTTGTACCATTGTGCACTTAGGTTTATACTAAATTGTAACTACAATACTCACCACTGTGATCTGTATAACAGAGTTGGTTGGTCGTCATTATCAATACACAGATGTAAACATTGACACCTGTTTATTTATCAATCAATTTAGCATCTATTGCCTCCATATCTTTGCTCTCTTACCCAACACAAACCTGTTGGAGTTTATTATTTGCACTCACAGGATTTGTATACTCTCTCAGTTCCACTCGCTCAAACTGAATTTGGAAAACAAGTTTTTCGGTATGTGGCACCCATGATTCACAATACAATTTATACCTCAACTGAAAGTTTTATTAAACAGAAAAATAAAAAAAACTCAATAAAAGCAAACTAAAACAGCATGGATGCTTCAGAAAAGGCATTTTTATCTCACATTTGCTTTTTTTAACAATATCTGTCCAGTAGACTGTATGCTGCATTCCATTTACCTCGGAAGAGGGATGCATGAGCTGGAAATGATGTCAAACCAGAGTTGACAACTTTCCAGTACACAGGTCGGAAAAGATGGATGAGTCAAGGCAAACCTATGTTGTGCTTGCTCTTTCAGAATACAAACACATAAAAAAGCAGTATTTTGCAGAGATGCTGAAGTATCATGTCCACAAATAGAGGTTGGATAGTACTGTGTGCACCACTCAGTTTATTGAGGTACAAAGAGATATGCTAATAAACATTACTTTTTCACTACAGTTGGTGCACTGAGTAGCCATATTGGATTCTGAAGTCGGGGGTTGTTGCGGTACCTTGAGTTTAGTTGGTTGCAACTCCGACTTGTGGGGGCATTCCAGTTGAAAGATCCTACTGGGAACTAGGAATTTCGCACTTCCTAGGACAAATGGAACACACCGTTAGTGTAGGTGGTACGCAATACGTACAACAACCAATGTAATAAAATGTTGCCGGATTTACGTTCATCTTCGGACAAAATATGTGCCTTTTGTGCCATTCACCTGACATTTCACTTAGAAAATGTCATGAAACATGTGAGAAGCAACATTTTTCCAATGAGGCTGGGCTTTAGTTCACCCAAAAAAATTTAATTCTGTCATTACTTACCCTCATGTCGTTCCAAACCCGTAAGACATTCGCATTGGAGATTGATTTTTCTTAGATAAAATGAATTTTGTGGGGTTTTTTTGTTTCTTTTTTTCGCAAACAAAGCACTCACGTCGCTTCATAAAATTTAGGTTAAACCACTTGGGTCACATGGACTTTAAAATTACCTTTCTGGAGCTTGAAATTGGTAGTTGCGTAGACTGTCAATGGAGGGACAGAAAGTTCTCAGGTTTCATTAAAAAGATCTTCATTTGTGTTCTGAAGATGAACAAAAATCTTCCAGGTTTGGAACGACATAACGGTGAGTAATTAATGGCATAATTACATTTTTTGGGGGGGAATTAACCCATTAAGATTCTGCACATTTGTAATTTTGCAAGATCAAATAAGCTAAATTTGTGACATTGACCAGTAAGTGATACTGTCAAAAAGGGGGGCATAACTCGAAATTCTCAAATTAGTTTCTACGGTAACTTCTTACACGTGTCTGATTAACTGATTACTCGCATGTAATTATTTATATGAATGTCATTATGTATCTGTTTACCCTCTCTCCATCCATCTAACCATCCAACCATCCATCCACTTTGCTTCAAGAGGTACCTTCTCTTTGCTATAATATTCTTTGGCACTCCATATGAGTAGAGTACCCTCATACAACATAGCCTTAAAAGCCCTCAACCAACGGGGACCCACGGAGAGCTGCTTTCACATCTGGAACCATTTATCTATCCAGGCAGCAAACAATACAGGCAGCATGAATGTAGGTCAACTTAAGGAGAGGTGAAAGGCACACTGTTTCTGGCTAATAGTAACACAAGCGTGACTCTGCACCCAATGTGCAGCTCACCTATCTGCAGTAGACTGACTGTCTCTGCCTGAACGCAACTCATGCAGCCATAGAACTGACTGGCCTAATGGTGGAGACACCATGACCAAAGGTACAAAGTGACCACAGAAGGGTGCTGGAAATTCAAAACCTTGCTCGGTCTTTTATGGAGGTGGGGGTGGTTCTTGTTCAATTGTAAGTTACCTTAACATATATGGTTAACAGTCCAGCAGTGTTAAATTAAATCTGAAGCTATTAAAATAGTTTTGTATTTCAATTGAAATAAAGCTGAAATCAAATCAAATATAAAAATCAGATGAAAAATAAATTATATAATTTTAATTAGAAATATTGCATTGGCAACTAACTGAAACATGATTAAATTGAAGTATTAAGAAAAGTAATATAAATGACAACAGCACATAACAAACTGACTAAAACTCAAACTAATAAGTATTCTACAGTAAAATGTATTCAGTAAAATCTATTATAGTTTTTCATCATGTATATTAACGATAATCAAAAAGACAGTATGTACTTTTACATTAAAACATTGTTAAAAAGGAAATTCTCAAAATTATCTGCGTGACATATCTGTTCATATGTAATTTTAATAGTCTTCTCATTAAGCTGTCATTTTTATATATTTAGGTGTTTTTTTTATGTTGTAAAAAAAAATCTGTGTCTGAAAATGTGAAAAATATACTACTTTAAAATACTTAAAAAAGAGTTCTTTAAGTACAATAACCTCATAATTTGGTGGCTATCACCTTTTCAAAGAGATGTTGCAAGGTTCATGATATAACATTCTCATAAATGTACCGTTTATGGTTTCATGCACGTACAGAAGGCAGCCTAATTTGTACCATATTCAGTGTGATGACAAAGTATTGCTTTACACTGCAGTGCAGAAAGTTTGATTCTCAGAGATTAAAACACTCCCTCTCAAAGTCCGTCTGCGTCAGACCTCTCCAAAGAATACGCAGATCATACACATCCTGACTCATGAACAATACATGTCCTTTCATGATTTAGCTCATTTTCATTCAACCAACATGATTTATGATTTGGTAAATGCAGAGCATTACCTTGCCAGAGCTTTGCTTTGGGAATTCAATTCACCGACCATTCTGAACCAATTAATGGCAGGGTGGGGGTACAATACAGCACATCTGTTGGCAATATAGCCACAAACGTATAAAATAAATCAAAGCTGTCCTCTGTTTTGGGGGACATTGATGTTCTTTAGGAGGACTTGTGTAGCACTAACATTGTGAAAAAGAAGTACACTTAATTGTATTGAATTGTATTGTATATTAAGTCAAGTCATGACAACGAGGACTTGACATTATTTATTATTAACCCTTTAGTGTCTTTAGTGACCCAGGACATCATTCATTACTCTACTCTTCATACATTTTTTTAAGTTAGACATCAGTCTTCTTAGTATACTTCAATTAATTTATGCTATTAAAATTAAAATGCTATAACAAAAAAAAAAAAATACAATGCCTGTTTTCCCATTAATTTTTGTAAACATTGAATAGGGTCGCTAATGACCCAAGGTGTGTAACGGTGTAAGTATATATTTTTTGCACAACAATATTTTAATCTTTGATGACTGAATAAGTGCAATTCACCTTTATTTCACAAGGTGTCAATGTCTGATACACAATGATAAAGTGACGTTTCACTCATAGTTACCGCAGGCAGAAAACAAAAGAATACACAAGTATCATCAGCAAAACTTGAAATGGCTAAGCGATTTACTGCAGATAAAGTACTGAACGCAATCAAATTAGTGTCACTGTCACTTAATGGTGGATCTGATGAAGAAGGTGTCAGCATTAAAAATATTGATTTTGAAGATGTTTGAGATCGCAAATATCAGCCAGATGATGAATGAACTGGGAAATGAGCTCTGACGAGGACAGTGATGATGGTATAAAACATCTTCTCAAAACTGAACCCTTTCAAGCTCCAAAGGGTGACAAAATATGCTTTATTTTATTCTTCTTTGATTGTTATTCTAATATCAGGAAAGTTTTATATTATTGTGACAGGTAGAGATCCATCCGTATTAGATATAGAGCCGGGTCACTAAAGACCCGAATATGTAAAAATGAATGGCGATTTAAGGGCATTTAAAGGTGCTGTATGGAGTTTTCAGCGGCATCTAGCGATGATGTTTCAGATTGCAACCAATACGTTTACAAGCGAGTGCTCGTGCGCGTGCTTTCTTTTGTTTTTTATTATTATGTGGAGTTTGTGTTGGAGTCTGTGTTGTGCTAGTCGTTTCCTATTAGCAGACTCCATGTCATAAAGTTGCAGTGTCGTCGCTGTTGAGTGCAAAGTCAGTAGACGAGGCGAGAGGCGAGACGCTCGGGAGCGCACATGCAGGTCTCAGTCACGTCACTGGATTTTGCGGCAAATCCGACCCGGAGACTTCACATAGAAATAGGAATACTTGCTTTCAGAGGTAATAGCAAAACCCGCCAAGTGGATCATTTTATTGTTACAACCCCTTCACACACAGGTAATAAAAAATGGATTCATTTTAGTAGAAAAACTCCATACAGCACCTTTAAGGGTTAAAAACATCTGCACTTGCAGGTATAATATCAATGAAATTAAAGGACACTTAAATGGATAGTTCTCCTACAAATTAAAATGAGCCCATTATTTACTCACCCTGAAGCCATTCCAGGTGTATATGACATTCTTCTCTCAGACGAATACAATCGGAGTTATATAAAAAATCCGGCTCTTCCATGCTTTTTAATGGGAGTTAATGGCCATATTTTTTTGGAAGTCCATCAAAACACATCCATCCATGATAAAACTGTTCCACACGGCTCTGGGGGGTTAATTTGTAGAATTCAAAAACCTTTGTTATTAGCGACACAGGTGGCCATTAAGTGAACTATAGCCAGCAACTTTCACTTGTTCACATGTAACGTACAAGACACTGAATGTGACTCAAGGCCCCCGAGGTTCTCACGTTGAAGTTTTTTTTCTTTATTTGCTTAGAATTGAATGAAGTTGGAAATACCACTGTGGAAATACAGTGCATGTGTGAAACAGACAACACGCAAACATCGACCGACAACTAAATGGTGAAACAGAGCAACTTAAATACATGATGAGATGATAACGAACAGGTGTGATGATCTGAGGAGTGTCCATGACAACTGATAACTGGCGGGAAACTAAGACAAAGAAACACATGTGACTGAAAATAACAAGCCAAAGGTCTGTGAAAACAGAAACTAAGAACAAACAAAACATAATACGTGTGACACCCTCAGTGTTTTGTGTATGTTATGCATCGTACATACATCATAAATGCTTTATTTAACCTCTGAACAGATGTGTTGGCAGTCGATTTGCTAAACAAAGCACTGATTTCTCCTCTTTTAGCTCCATCATGTTCTTTTGGCCCTCAAATTGTATGATAAATATATGCATCAACATGAATAATAAACCACACATAACAGTTTATTTAATTTCACAATTAAAATGTTTTGGCCATGGTTCTCAATTTGCATTCTGGCCCTTTTTTCTTTCACCTTATGTAATGAATGGATCTCTAAGGCCTCCATTGCCCTGATCCGTAGCAATTTAGTTGGATTCCAGGGTTTTAAATTTCGACTGCAAGAGCAGTTCCAGGTCACTCGTGTCACGGGGAGAGTCAGAGAACGAGAGTACCTGCACGTCTGTCATGGCGCCACATGATCTGTGTACACCCTGCTGAGACAGACGCCAGAAATGTCAGGAAGCCAAGAGCTGAGCTGCTTTTGTCAGGGAAGACTTCAAGCTCTGGTTTTAAGACCTTTAACTACTGCAAACCAGCATCCGTGCTGTGAGAATCCTGAATGTTGGCTTTATTGCTGACTCATACACTGAAAAGATGCATCCTTGAATGAAATCCCTGAATATGACGTCCTGTCTCACATGAAACAGAAAATGTGTTTCTCAAACCCTGACATCTTCTAATATTCTCATGTTTGATTTGAGATCTACAATACTAGAGAAGATTTTCAGTGAATAACAACTTGTTAATCTGTTTCTCCCTTTAATTATATGTTTATGCTAAATTATGGTATTTATTTTCTGGGTGAACTTATCCTTTAATAGTAATAATAATAAATTATTAAAATGATAAATTATAAAAATACTTTATAAATATAATATTTAACAATACATTATAATAATAAAAAATATTTGTATTCACAATAAACCAATTATAATAAATATAATTACATAACAATAGATAATAAAATGGTAACTCTTTATTTTGATGCTATTATTATTTTTAGTTAAATTAATTATATATATAATTACATTAAATATATCATATAATAAAACAAATATTATTGTTGTATTTTTTAATTAAAGGTTTATGCGTAATTCAATTGGCCAATAAAAGTAAAAAAGATAAGAGGTAAGTTCTTAAACTGTACTGACTGGATAATCTGACCATGGCATAGTTACGGGATTCTTTTGGTCAAATGTTAATCATTCAGTAAATTGTTCATAATGTTTCTTCATTGGGAATAGAACAAGATTAAATGCACAATTACCTTGAAAGATAAAACACATGTTTAGGTGGATCAAAACATTGTGTGGATGTAAAAACATTAACAAGAAGAGATTCCTCATAGGACGTAAGTTCAGATCCCCTGTGGCAGAGCAGAAGGATTATTTATCTGTTATTCAACAGTTCTGTAATTATAAGAAATCCTCATAAGCTCACATGTGGAATAAACCCACATTGAAATTAAAGGCAATCACAGTAATTGCCTTGCCGAGCTATTACTGTAAGTAACTATGGTAAAAACCGAGCACAGATGGAAGGGCCCTCAAGCCCTGGAGATACCCAGGTGTAGCCCCGGACCCTTTTGAGGAAAAGCCCCTCGTCTTTATTATTATGTGAACCTCTGAACCCATGAGAAGTTTCCCTGTGAGACTCCAAACATAAAAGGGATAAATTGAAGACATGCAGGTAACTTTGTGTTTTCTTTTTTCTTTCTTTTTTACTAGTTTAAAATTAATGTGGGTTGACAGGGAATTCAGGAATAACGTCAGTAAGCATATTTGTTTATTTTATGCTTCAAATATTTGTACTTCTGTAATATCTGTATTCCTGAGCATTCAGCGGTGTCATTCACGGCTTTGATTCTGTCAGTGCCAAATCATGAGTGTTTGTTATACTTTCTCCTGCTGAAGCAACAGATGTGGTTTGATGTTTGTGACGTGTGTACTATCCATTTGTCTTTTGAAGATCCAGAGGCAACTAAGAGTCAATGTCCTGAAACTAGAGCGAAAACATCTGGTGGAGTTTGACTAAAATTGCCATCATTTTTAAAGGAAGTTAAATCCTTCTCCTTTACACTCTGGCTGACTGTGTGATAACGAATTCATTGCGAGGCTTACTTTTGACTGACTTATGCAAGGTCTGGGTGTGTAATCATTCTATGAAAGTTGCAGTATTCTAGTTCTTGTGGTTGGACCACCAGAGCACACAGTTTAGTTCTCTGGGATTTCTGAGTTATACAAACGTTCAGTGTTCAAGAAACTGTTCCACGCTTTTTACCTTCTATTTCATCCTCTTTAATGTAGGATTTTCTGTATTTAAGAACAGATTATGGACCGGATCAATGGAGCCAGTTCCCGGGCTTCTGAAAATCAGGTGTTACATTTAAATTTTTGCATGAAACAGATGCTTTTATCCATCGCGACTTACAAAAAGAGGAGCAAAGCAATTCATCAAGGATTCAAATATCAAATATTCGTAATATACATATTTATTTGACCACTAGATTAGAAAGCAAGCCAGAGAAGAGGAGGTGTGTGTGTGTGTGTGTGTGTGTGTGTGTGTGTGTGTGTGTGTGTGTGTGTGTGTGTGTGTGTGTGTGTGTGCGTGTGCGTGTGCGCGTGCGTGTGCGTGCGCGTGTGCGTGTGCGTGCGCGTGTGCGTGTGCGTGTGCGTGTGCGTGTGCGTGTGTGTTTTCTAATTTATTAATATAATTTATTGTAATATATTATACTAATTTATTATCAATATGATTTATATTATTTATACAATAATTGTTGGTCCATATAATGTATCATTAACATGAATGTAATTTATGAAAAATATTTTTTTTGTTTGGTCATTAAATGGTTTGGTAGCTTTTCTGTTGTATTTCATGAATAATCGTTTACCAGTCGTCTACCTTACGCCATTCCCTTCATATTTTCACATAGAACGCCTTCCAAAAATGATTAAAAAAATGTTTTAGGGCAGCATTTGTATATCTGAGTCATTAGATCAGACTGGAGAGCAGTGGGAGATGCACGTTCCTCTCATATCCTGTGTTTAGTCTTACATGTGTAGTCTAAACCAGGCTTGCCCTGACCCTGAACACTCACAGCTCCCATGGGAAAAGAAGCACCACTGAAGATTTCATGCTGAATATATCACATACCTGGGTACAGCCAACAGACCTGTAATTATGATCAGTTTCACACCAGGCTCTGACCTGTAGGGCTACTCTAGTTAAATCATAGTGTATAGCTTAACTCCTTTTAAAATCCACTGCTTATAAAGAAAAACCCACACCTCATATGGCACAGTGGAGATGCTATGTTGGACTGTGTTTGAGGTTTGGATGAAGCTTTTAATACAGGAAACGTTGAATGAAGAATTTTGCCCTAATGCAACTATATGTTTTGATTAGCTTTAGAGGCTTTATCTGAAATAATTATGTTTTAGAACAATAGCCTGAATAATACACTTCAGAGAGAAATTCAGTGTTTCCTAACTCACCAAGTGCTACCACATTTGGTAAACATTCTTTTGGAACAGATTGATCTATGTTGCTTTATTGTGATCATGGATTAATGGTTAAGTACACATAAAAGAGGACAGACACTTGGCACAACTTTTGCCACAGTATTTAAGAACAAAATAACAGACGACAAATTATCTAAGCGTATTTAAATGTGAAGTGAAAATGAACTAAATTCCATTATTGAGTACATCAAAAAATCATCAGTGTCAAAAGAAGTTGTGGCTATACACTATGTAGGACTTTCTTATGCCGGGTTCAGACTACACGATATATTTGTCTATATTATGATAGTCACTGTGTCTTTTTTACCCCTAAATTCTTATTCGCTGTGGACGAGAAACATGTCAGACTGCACATTGCTTCCCGACCAATCATCGCTTATCGTCTTTTTACAACGTGTTTGATGTCATCGACTGACTGACGTCCATAAACAAGAATGTAAACAAACAATGGCTACCGAAGCGGCGTGTTAGCTTAATGCTAATTCCAGTACTCACCGGCGGGTTGCTGAAGCGCCTCCGCTATCGTTTGCCAGCATTGATCTTTTTTCACTCTGTCTTCATAGTCCCTTGATGAAACATCATTGAATAATTCCACCTAGAAGCACTTTCTTTTCACCATGTTTGAAAGCGTAACCAATCATGGAGGGCCGAAACAATTAAACATGCTTGTCTTTCTGTCAGGATGTCGTGAATCATTGCACACACGGCGTCGGTTGTAGTCCACTATGACACTATATGAGATCCCGACGCCCATTGACTTTTACGAATAACCATGATACAGAACGCCAAAATCGGGCCGATATCGTGTAGTCTGAACCGGCCATTACTCTCAGTGAGTCTTGGTGGATCTACTGGAAAAAAAAAAACTGATGTAAAAGTAACTTAAATTTTAAGTACCGGCTGAAGTGCCGTAGCACACCTTTACATTTAATCTTCAACATTCTTAAGTCTTTGACGTTTTTTACAAACGTCAGAGATATTAGCATGCTGGAATCCACGTCATATTGTTCTGATGACTATGGCAAAATGATTTCATCAAATGATGAGCAAATGTTGGAGAAGAGCATTATAATTGGGCATGAGCCAAAAAAAATGTTTGATTTAGAAAAATATGCCAGATCGTAGTAATCTGCACCACAACCTAGCACTCAGAACCATCACACAAGATGCGATTTGTGTTCAGCACAGAATTTGAGGGCTTATTTGTACCATTAGCGTATATACATTGTCACAAGCTGGGCTCGAACTCGGGTCTCAGGTGTGGAGAGTGAGTGTTCTACCACTTAGCCACAGAGGTGATAATGTTGGACCCAAACGAAACACTCAAGGCAAAACTCCAGGCAAAGTAGATTTATAAAAAAAAAAAAAAAAAAAAAAAAAAAAAAAAAAAAAAGGTACTTTGCAAGTCCAAAAAATCCAACAAAAGTTCTTCTCACAAAGAGGTATTAAAAGCAGATAATCCAATAATAAAAGTTAACAGGAGAGAAATAAAATAACTCCACGAGGGGAGAAAAACAATCAAATCCACCAGATACTGCAGAGTTCTGGACCCTCCGGGAGTCCAGTATCCGGCGCACTGTGTAGGCTGGCTGGCCGTCAATGATCCTGGGAGGTGGAGGGGGTCTGCGTGGGGGGGCAAAAGGAGAAGACAAAACAGGTTTTAGTAACAAAACATGAAAAGTGGGGTTAATTCTGAGGGAGTGAGGGAGAAACAAACGATAAGAAACAGGGTTAACTTTCCTTGCTATGCGAAAAGGGCCAATGTATTTCTGGGAAAGCTTCTTGGACTCAACCCGGAGGGGCAGGTTCTTCGTGGCCAACCAAACTCTTTGACCAGCTCGGAAATTAGGGGCCATCTGGCGACGGCGATTAGCCTGGCTTTGGTATCTCTGGGAGGTCCGAAGGAGGGTACGTCTGGCCTTCTTCCATGTCCGCCTACAGCGTAGGACAAAGCGCTGGGCAGAGGGAACACCAACTTGCACCTCTTCCTCTGGAAATAATGGAGGGGTGTATCCAAACTGGCATTCGAAAGGGGACAATCCAGTGGCCGAGGACTGGAGGGTGTTGTGGGCATATTCAGCCCAAACGATATAGGAGGCCCAAGACATGGGATTACTGGCTGCCATACAGCGCAAGGTGGTTTCCAGATCCTGATTAATCCTTTCCGTCTGACCATTAGACTCAGGATGGAACCCAGACGATAGGCTGGCAGTGGCCCCAATAATCCTGCAGAAGGCTCCCCAGAACCGGGACGAGAATTGAGGACCTCTATCGGAGACAATGTCCAGGGGAATCCCAAATATCCGGAAAACATGGTTCATGAGGAGCTCAGCAGTCTCCTTGGCTGAAGGCAGCTTGGGGAGGGGAATAAACCGAGCGGCCTTAGAGAACCGGTCTACAACCACTAGGATGACTGTGTTGCCCTGGGATGGAGGAAGTCCTGTGACAAAGTCCAGAGAAAGATGTGACCACGGCCTGCGAGGAACAGGTAAGGGATGGAGCAATCCCTGGGGTCGCTGACGTGTAGACTTTCCCTGGTTGCACACAGGGCAGGCTTCAACATAGATCTGAACATCCTTCTTGATGGACGGCCACCAAAACCGCCGCTGGAGGAAGTCCAGTGTGCGAGCACTGCCTGGATGGCATGTCAAGGGCGACTCATGACCCCACTGCAAGACCCGGGCTCGAACAGAGAGGGGAACGTACAGGCGTCCGGCGGGACCACCGCCTGGGTCTGGCTCAAGGACAAGGGCCTCTCGTACCACTCTTTCTAGTTCCCACTGAAGAGGTGCGACGATCCTAGAACTCGGAATAATCGATGCCAAGGACTTCTCTTGCATTTCTGGAGAGTAGGCTCGAGATAGGGCATCTGGCTTGACATTCTTGGTGCCAGGTCTGTAAGACAGGAGAAACTGGAATCGATTAAAAAACAGGGACCATCGTGCTTGCCGAGGGTTCAACCGCTTTGCCTGCTGGAGATATTCCAGGTTCTTGTGGTCTGTGAGAACCTGGAAAGGATGCTGAGCCCCCTCAAGCCAGTGGCGCCACTCTTCCAAGGCCAGTTTTACCGCAAGCAATTCTCGATCCCCCACGTGGTAGTTGCGCTCAGCGTCAGACAAGCGGCGAGACATGAAGGCACAAGGGTGTAATTTTCCATCCTCACTCCTCTGTGACAGGACGGCTCCCACCCCCACCTCAGAGGCGTCCACCTCAACCACGAAAGGTCTTTCTGGGTCAGGGATAACCAGGATCGGAGCAGAAGTGAAGCGGCGCTTGAGATCCTCAAAGGCTCCTGCTGCCTCTGGACCCCAGTGAATCTTGGTCCCTCCTCCCTTGGTAAGCGCCGTCAAGGGGGCTACCACAGAGCTGAAATTCTTAATGAACTTTCTATAAAAATTAGAAAAGCCAATAAAACGTTGAACCTCCTTGACTGTGGCAGGGGTGGGCCAGTTGTGGACTGCTTTGACCTTCTTGGGGTCCATCTCCAGGTGGCCAGGAGTGACGATAAACCCGAGAAACTGAGTCTGGGAAACATGAAAATCACACTTCTCAGGCTTTACGTAGAGATGGTTGTCAAGGAGTCTCTGGAGAACCCTGCTAACATGCCCCTCATGCTCCTTCGGTGACCTTGAGAAGATGAGGATATCGTCCAGGTATACAAAGACAAATAGATTAAGCATGTCCCGGAGAACATCATCAATCAGGGCCTGGAATACTGCGGGGGCATTAGTGAGCCCGAACGGCATCACCAGATATTCATAGTGACCCGTGGGAGTGTTGAAGGCCGTCTTCCATTCGTCTCCTTGCCGGATCCGCACAAGATGGTAAGCATTGCGGAGATCCAGTTTAGTAAAAATGGAAGCCCCTTGAAGCAATTCAAAAGCAGTGGAGGAAGGGGATATCGATTCCGAACCGTGATCTTGTTGAGACCCCGGTAATCAATACAAGGCCTAAGACCCCCGTCTTTCTTTTCTACAAAAAAGAAGCCCGCCCCAGCTGGGGAAGTAGAGGCACGGATGATGCCGGCTGCCAGGGACTCCTTAATGTAGGTATCCATAGCTGAGTGTTCAGGGGAGGATAAGGAGAAGACCCGACCCCTAGGAGGGCAGGAACCAGGGAGTAGATTAATGGCACAGTCGTAAGTGCGGTGAGGTGGTAAGGAAGTAGCCCGGGACTTGCTGAACACTGCCTTGAACCGATGGTAAACACTGGGGACACGGGAGAGGTCGACCGACTCTTGAAACTCGGTACTAGGGGCTGAGGGACTCTGAAGCATGCAGGTGAGTTGACAAGTGGAACCCCAGCTTAGAATTGTTCCAGTAGGCCAGTCGATCTGGGGATTATGTCTGCACAGCCAAGGGTGACCCAGGATAATAGAATATTCTGGTGAGTCAATGAGATAGAAGGTCTCCTCCTGCTGGTGTTGAAAGATGGTAAGTCACAGGGACTGAGTGGCCTCTGTAACTTTGCCTGGTTCCAGAGGTCTGCCATCCAAGGCAGTAACTGCCTGGGGTTGAGGAAGTAGTTGGGTAGGGATCTTAAGTTTCTTAGCCAAGGTTAGATCAAGGAAATCACCTGCGGAGCCAGAATCGATCATAGCCTGAACCTGTTGTTGGTGGCCCTCCCAGGACAGAGTGGCTGGAATAGCTAGGACAGCGTTAGTAGGAGGAGCTCTAATTTTCCCCATCACAGCCCTCCTATAGCCGGGCGGGGACAGGCGTTTCCCGAAAGCTCGGGGCAGGTGGAGCGAAAGTGGCCGGCAACCCCACAGTAGAGGCATCGACCTACCTGGCGACGAGCTGCTCTCCGCTCTCTAAGACGATTGTCCAGGAAGATGGCCAATGCTATGAGGGCCTCAAGATCTGAAGCTGGTTCTCGGGTGGCCAACTCATCTTGAAGAGGCTCAGACAACCCTCCCTGAAAGCAGACCCTCAGTGCTTCATCATTCCATCCACTCCTAGCTGCTATGGTCCGAAATTCAATGGCAAAATCTGCCGTGCTGCGGGAACCCTGGCGGAGAGAGAGTAGACGCTTGGAAGCTTCCCGACCACTGACAGGATGATCAAACACCCGCTTGAATTCACTCACAAACTCCAAGTAGGAGTCACAACAGGCATTCTGGGATTGCCACACCGCAGAGGCCCAGGAGAGCGCCTTGTCCGAAAGAAGGGTAATAATGTAAGCAATCTTGGAACGCTCTGTGGGAAAACTTGAGGGTTGAAGCTCGAAGGTGAGGGAGCACTGGGTAAGGAAACCCTGGCAGGAACTTGGATCTCCAGCAAACGACTTGGGAGGTGGTAGTCGGGGCTCTGTTACTGGAGAAATCCTTTCACCACTCGGGGGTGATTCAGAAGAAGGTGAAGGAACAGGGAGGCGTTCGAAGAGCTGACGGATGGAACTCATCATATCAGCCAGGAGTTGAGAATGACTGGCCATCAGCTCTTCTTGTCGGCTGAGAACAGCTTCATGGCGCTGGAAAGATGCCTCATGTTGACCGATCACCACCAAAAGGTCCTTGGAAACGACTGTTTCTGGGTCCATTGGTGACTCGGTTTTTCTGTCACAAGCTGGGCTCGAACTTGGGTCTCAGGTGTGGAGAGTGAGTGTTCTACCACTTAGCCACAGAGGTGATAATGTTGGACCCAAACGAAACACTCAAGGCAAAACTCCAGGCAAAGTAGATTTATTAAAAAAAAAGGTACCTTGCAAGTCCAAAAAATCCAACAAAAGTTCTTCTCACAAAGAGGTATTAAAAGCAGATAATCCAATAATAAAAGTTAACAGGAGAGAAATAAAATAACTCCACGAGGGGAGAAAAACACAATCAAATAACCCAGAACAGCTTACTTGGAATAGCTTAGGTGACTTGGAAGGACTCAAAAATCACAGCAAGGAGACACATAGCCAGGACTCAAAAACCGAGTGAGGAACAAGGGGAAAAAACACAGCTTAAATACTCTAGGGGAAACAAGACACAGGTGACCTGAATAACGCTAACAAGAAGAACTAAAGCAGAGGGGAACACAGGTGACCTCTAGAGGCCCGGAGACAAACAACAGGAGGCAGGATCCTGACAATACATAATATCAATTTGTGAAAGGGGTGCTAAATATGAATATAATATCTCAAATACAATATTTCAGATTACAAAGATTAAGATGGATAATTCATCAATTCATTGTAAAATGGGATGGTCCAGTGCTAAATCTTTTGCTTAGTGTGAAACAAGACACAAGGTTCAAATCCCAACCTCCCTCCACCCACGTGTTCTGTTGCATGGATCTTCTCCAGCACAAGGAAAAGTTTACTCTGCAGCAGCCGGCACAATAATTAAGGACACATTCTGTGTTGCTTATATGGAGCCAGTTAAATGTGCTTCTGGCACTGATGGCCTGATACAGTAACGATCTAGCGGCTGATAAGCCAATAGCAACACTAAACCATGATCCACATTTGCATGCTTTTTAATACGACTTCCTCTGCCACTTCCCCCTTTTTCTTTTTTTAAATAAAAACCGCATGAGTGAAAGAATGTTTGTTTTCAGGTCGGCCTTTTTGTTTATTTTCCTAGAGTTTGTGTAAGTGAGAGCGAGAGAGAAGGAGACTGTGATACTGCAGGCTGCTATAACTCAGCTGAGCTACAGGAAGAGGTGAAACTACTGGGACGCAGCATGTAGCATGAGTAGCTCAATCACTCTATTTTATAGCAACAGCAGGAAACTCTTTCTTACGGCTTGAGTGGGTAAATGGGCTCATACAGATATGTAGAGATCTGGCCATTAAAAAAATATATTGGGTGGGGTAAAATTAGCTTTATTAATGAAATTTCTCCTTTACTTGTGCAACACAATTTCGCCTGTATTGTAATGCTTCTACAGAAACAAATGGAAGTCCCAGGATTGATTACATCATTTTTGTCGGTTGTGTAAGACCTGAAGTAAAAGACCAATGTTTGAGGTACTGGACACAGTCAGCAACATTTGGCAATTTTTGAGTGAAACGTGTACAGTAGTTGACCAGCAGGGAAGCGGAAGTATGTGACTGAGCCTTTGAAGTCCTCTTGCCTTGGCTTTGATCAGACCAACGTCCTGTCTAGTTGTGCAGGAATGATGGGTAAGCCATCTGCCCACAAGGAAATATTTCAGAAAGTGCAAACACACTCTACTAGAGATGCTTTTCATCCCGCCAGACAAAACTGTTCTAGTGGTCTATATCTGTTTCTACAACAATTACATATTGTCTGCTGTAAAGTGGGGTAAAAATGTGTGACGGGAAAACATGTAAGATGTAAACGACTATAGAATTGTTTTGCTCAAGTATACATAAAACATTTTTAAAAAGATTTTGACACATTACAGCGCAGTCTATTATTGCAGGTTCCAGCAACACTTTATTTTGATAGTCCACTTTAGACATTCTACTAACTAAATTTGCAACGACATGTCAACTAACAGTTATTATAGTATTAGAAGGCTGTCTGCTTAATATCTGAGATATCTAAGATCTGATTTTATTTTCATGGTCCCCCAACAGACGTTCTACATGTCAACTTATTCTACAAACCCTTACCCTAAACCTAACCTAACAGCCTACTAATATTCTATTGAGAGTTAGTTGACATTTAATTGCTAGAGTAAAGTTACTCATAGTTAGTCAAATGTCTAAAGTGGACAATCGAAATGTGTAACCCACACCAGAGGTGTTTCCTCAAAGGAGGCAAGGGATGCAGTGCCTCCTCAAAAAAATTGGATGAGAAAATAATCCAAAGATCAAAAATAAACCAATGCAAATATTAAAAAATGTGACATTAAAAAATGTATAAATCACTCATTTTTCTAAAGTAGCACTGTCCAACAGCGAGACCCGCAGGTAAAGTTACAGCAGGAGTCCGCATCTCTCTTTCCTCTCTTGAGCCCATTGCGTTTTAACAGACTCCCTAAAGCATGAGGTGGGAGTGATGAGGGGTAATTGAGAATGAATGGGTCAATGCCTCCATCGCGCTATCATTGGATATGATTGGTTATGAATGGTTTGTGCTATAAATCCTGCCCCGTTTTCATGAATGAACAAAATGATGGCGTTAATGGGAAGACTATCATTTAAAAAAAGAAAACAACTCATAAGATATCACTGCTATGTGATGTCAAAATCAAATGAAAATGGCCTGAAAACATGAATCAGCTTGGTGAACATAAGTTGACTTTTAAAAAGAACAGCTGCAAATGAAATACATTGTTTAAATTACATTGTTACTGCCTTTAGTTATTATTTGGAATAAATGTAAAAAAAATTAAAAATAACGAATTTTACACTTGGTTCTAATAATAGGAATATTACAGTTTTTTTTACAATCACTTTGTTACTATTTTCAGAACCTTGATGTCATTTTTCACAACTCTAGACACAAAACTCAAAACAGTTATCACTTGTAACACAGGCTGTCTAATGTTCAAAACATTGCCTTGTGCATTCACATCTTTAAAGAAATCTTGCACTTGCACAATCATTGGTTCAAAAAACAAATTTACTGTGAAATACCATTGAAACATAACTATCACCCACACACAAGCAACCAATAGTTTCACTGTGTCATTGTTCGTACAATCATTAAATATTGTAGAACAAAATAGGTGATACAGGTTTCATTATGGTACTACATAAATACATCGATGCTGTTCACATGTTTAATGCTGATGATTGGCGAATTTCTGTAAGGCGAATATCATTTCTGGCCCGAATCAAATCGACCACAGCCTGCTCCTGTTGGTCAGTTAGAATTTTGCCTCTGCCTCCACTATTTGGCCTGGTCACAATTCTACAGGGAACATTAGAGTAAGAAGACACTTGGCCACATCACCTATTCTGTGATACACATTGGTATGCAGTCATTTGACAATTGAGAGTAGCATAATGTTTAGTGCATGCTGATAACTTACTGATTCTCATTGCGGAAAGTTCTGATTATTGAGGCCACGGTTGACCTTCTGAGGTTTGGTTGTATCATGTAGCCGCCTCAGTCATTGTCATACCATGATTTATGACATGGTCTACAACTATTGCCTGAATTTCATTGGACACTATGCTGTCTTTGTCCGTGGCCTTGTCCTCTACCACGTTCCCCTACACCTCTCAAACGAGGCCCACGACCACCTCTCAGAAGGAGTGCCTGTCCCCTGCCATTCCTTTGACCAACACGTCTTCCTCGTCTTCCTCCCACTACTGCTTGACCTCCATCACCTTCTGGCTCCATGTTACGTATCACTATGCTCTTGCAATTGGATCCCAATCAACTCTTTACAGTATATACTCATAACACAATGTGCACTCAATCATCAGTAACAAGTTGGCAGAATTGGACAAGCAATTACAAGGGCCTGCATCTATACAGTGCAGTACTGTCAATACTGTAAATAGTCTGAAAAGGTGGTCCAGTATTTGGGACCATAGACACGTGTCTGATGAAGCATTATGATACAGTAAAATATTAGGCTACATCCATGGATATTGTAGTCGAATTGGTTCATGCTCCACGCTAATTGGTGACAATGAATCTCGTTATCTTGAAACTTTCATGATTTACTGTAAACATGGAAGATTGTTTGTCTGTTTCCATACAACTATGCATTAAGAGTAATGAAACAGTTACTTATCATTTTGAGCAGTTGTATTAATTGATAGTTAGATCATTGTAAGGAAATGAATAGACACTCATTTGAAATGTAATGTGTGAATTGCCTTTTGAAATAGTAGTACTTTGATGTTAAGTTTTGTCATATTGAACAGGTGATTTTTGTTGAAGTTTTATGTGTATTGTATCCGAGCAATAGAGAAAAGGGTTAGAGTTTTGAAAAATGTGCATTTTAATCATTGGTTGTGAGTTTTGTGTCTAGAGTTGTGAAAAATGACACCAAGGTTCTGAAAATAGTAACAAAGTGATTGTAAAAAACTGTAATTACATAGTAGGCTATAGTTAGTAATGCAAATAGAATTGCATTAGGTTTCTCTTTTTTGATGTAGTGTTTATTTAACCAGGAAATGTGACAACATTAAGTGTAACTGGGACTTGAATTTACATTCGATTTTTTTTTATTTTTTTTTTTTTTTTTTTTAACTGAGGACTTTGCCTCCTCAAAACACCACTGCACGCCAACGAAATGGCTAAATATTATTAGCAAACAATTTAACAGGATCAGTTCAACATGTACTTGTTCCTGTCATCCTGGTTAAGCTATTTGCATAATAATAAACAAATTAAAAAAATAGAACATTTGGGGTACCCTTGCGAATTGGTTCCATCCAAGTTTTGTGTGTGTGTGTGTGTGTGTGTGTGTGTGTGTGTGTGTGTGTGTGTGTGTGTGTGTGTGTGTGTGTGTGTGTGTGTGTGTGTGTGTGTGTTTGTGATTAATACAATTATTAGCAAGGTACAAATATAATTCTTAATATTCTCATTGAGTGAGGCACCATGGCAATCCCATTTTCTAAACAGTAAACAACTGAAATAAAATGTATGAATAGACAAGGAAGTCTATTCCTGGAAATTGCATCCTTTTTCTTTGCACAAAAATGTCCTTGAAATAAAAAATAATAATTCCAGCCAGTTGTCCTGCTAACAGCTAAGATATTGGGGGGAGAAATGTCATATTCTATTTCAAATGTAATACCGTGACCTTTAGTTCTTGAACAAAAGACTATTAATGAGAAAATTTGATTTTCCATGTTTCTGCAGGCATCCTTCCTGTGCTGAATGTGTGTGTGGAAGCAGAACTTAGAAACTCTCTCTGCCAAACCTCAGTTAGATCCAACTGTATTACCAATCCAGAACGAAGACCCCTACACAGTCCCACCCATGTTACTCCCAATACGGTCATGATCGGGTTTCTTTGTTGGCTGGCCATCCATACACATCTGTTAGAGGATGACACACCAGGTGAAGAAGAGGCTGCCGTAGCACTGATCACTGGAGATGACACAATGTATTCTTATGTAGCACTTGTGAAAACAGCCTTCGCAAGCTTCCTTTCCATTTTTTTCCATTAAAGAGAGTCATTTCAGTCCATGTTGTTGGTTGTCAGGGTACTTCTTAAAGGGGCAGTTCGCACAAAAAAAAGTATTCTGTAATTTACTCACTCTCATGTATTCCTCATGCAACCTGAATGACTTACTTTCTTTCATGGAACTCAAAGGGAAGTGATCAAAATGAGGTGAAAGAGCCATACAGGTTTGGACTGACACTAATGATGGAGAACTGTCCCTTTAAATGTTCTGATGAAAGATGTGGTTGCCATGGCTGTGTTGTCAACAACACTTTTGATACAAGTGTGCTGTCATCCAAAATTAGGGATCTTGGACAAAATCAAATAGAACTGCTCTGATAGAACATCCCTTTATGAAGTTTGTTTATAGCTCAGATAGTAAGAGGAATGGACAAGATGTGCTCTTTCTTTGAAGTTCCTCCATTTCGTTTTGAAGATTTAGCAGATCCTTCCTGCATTACATGTCCTTCTAATAGTTTTATAGATTTCTGAATGAGGAACACCAGGGTCGAACAGGCTGTTACCTCATACTGCATGTGAAAGTCTTGTAGAAGATTAAGAGATAGTTATAAAACCCCTAAAGAAACATGATGTCATGGAAGTACTGTTGATCTCCCACTAATTCACTTGGTCTCCAAACCTGACCACCCTCACATACAAAGCTTCAACTCGTCAGCACGTTTCTTGGGTGATTGGGTATACTCATTTGCAGTTGGCGGAGGCTCATCATAGAATCTCGTCTGTTTGCCCTTCAAAAGACAAACTCATTTCCTCTAGGGATTTCTAGGGATGAGCAAATTCACATTTGTTTTTGCATCTGAAACGACTGTTCTTAAGAAACCATGTTGAAAACATAATGTTCAGAGACACCAAGGCTGCATTTACATTGCAGGTATTGGTGCCCAGTTCCGATTTGTTGATTATATCCGACTTTTTTTTGATGACCTTACATCTTCTTTTAAAAGTGACCCATATATGATATCTGAATTTGCACTACAATTGGCGAAACATCTCAAGATAGACGTACTGACCTGGAAAGGCAGAAAAGAAAGTAAAACGGCGTGATTTGCTATGGACGCAGACAAAATTATAATTCAAGCTTTTGCTTTCCGCACCCTCTTTAAAGGTCAGCAAAACATTGGGTTGAGCCTTCGTCCTCCATAGCGCCATTGAAAAGAGTCGTGTGAGTTGACGTCATTCACCACCATTGCTTTTTCAACGACGTACGACTTGCACTGTCAGGGAAAGATATTAAATGCACATATCCTATTCTTATCAGATTTATTTCCACTCATGAATGGGGCCTGAAACCGATCTGAGAATATGGGAATTCGTGTGCTTTTTTCCTTCGTGGGTCATATCCGAAATTGGGTCATTCTAACCATTTAATGTAAATGCAGCCTACACTCAAAAAAATTACTCTTTAAAATAACTTAATTCAATTATGGACAGTGGTTCCACACAAGCAAATTAAGTTGTATTAACATTAATGGATTTGTTTGACTCTATGTAAGCTCCTTGTGTTGTTACAACACAACTGAATTAAAAAATAGTAATGAACAATCAAATCCATGAAATTGATTCTCTGTAACTTAAACCGGTTAAGTTTAGCGAAAATGCTTTGTTTATTTAAAACTGGACTGATCAAAATAAAGTGTGATGGATTTAAATGATTTCTCAATTGAACTTCTAGACTATAGCTATGAACTAATAAGAGCACTTATTAACATTTTAAATGTTAAGTTTTACAATGCTCCTTCAGCCACAGGAAATTATCTTATTAGAATCAGTCCGCACCCTAACCAAATGCTCAACTCTTCTCCACAATGGTAACCCACTGTAATTTAAATGGTTCTAATAATCACAATGTAATCGAATATTAAACACAATTACACACTATCAAGTCTTCCTCTTTTCTCATTTTCTCAAAAACACATAAAATAACACTTAATTTCAACATTTATTCTCTCTTAATTTAGCTATATGCAAAGCATGCTGGGAACTAAGCACTGCCCAGTTTCAGATAATGCAACACAAATCATTCATGTAATCCAACGCAAACAGATTAAGTAAACTTAGTTTTTTTTTAAATTCCAAAATTAAACCCTTTACATTAGTTTAAAGATTTATAATTAAGTATAGTGGAAAATTATACAGGTTAAGTTAATTAAACGCAATATAATAGTGTTTTGGAGGTAAAATAAATATATCTGTGTTACTTTAACAAAAAATAATTGGGTAAAAACAACAGTGCCACAAAACCATTTTTTACCCTTTTTATCAATATGGAAGTGTTTCTTACTCATGTTGCATTTAGGGATTTTCTTGCTCTTTTCCCTTTTATTCATTGGATAATTTTATTGGGATTTTGCAACAAGACAACGACGACCTTATGATCAGGTGACCGTAAGACCCCAATCTCTGAGAATATGAGGCCTAATGTGCAAACAAATGCAATCAAAATTCTACTTGTAATTGGGCATGTCGTATAACAATATCATCAAGTCAAATCATATCTAATCTAATCTAATCTAGGAAGATCTGAGTTGATTGGAAGTGTGAATTGGTTAATTGGTATCAAAGTCCCTTTATTCTGTAGTCTTGGTTGGTATTCAGTAGCCTGGGAAAACCCAGACCACTTCCGGCAAATTTAGATTTGCTCTGCAAGTGGGTCTGGCAAAGAGCCCATTGAAACCCATTTCCAATCCGTCGAAATCGCGGCACCAATCAGAAACGTTGGGGCGGGCTTTACACGATGACGACAGAGCAGCGACGGTGACGCAGATTTTGTACATTACAAAGATGGATGCCGCCGTGGAGCCGTGGAACATCACTCGTTCGAATCAGCTATCGCGTCTGTTTCAAGCGATTTAAAATGGTCATTTACAAAAACGGCAAAGTCGTCAGAAGCCATTGCTACATCTTCCTGAAAAACACAAACAGAGAATTGACCGTTCGCAAAAGCCGCCCACGCCCCTTAGTTATTGTTACTACGCCCGTCATTAAGTGATTGTTTTTGGAGTAATGAAGCAGACATATCCTCCAGTGCACGACAGATAGACAGAATAGCGCACGGGAGCACAAAACAGTTTTGTAAAATTATATATCAATCATTTTTATTTGATCATATATCATTTTACAAAACTGTTTTGCGCATGTGCTCCCGCGCGCGCTATTTCAGTCACAACACTGCAATCAGAGGACGCGCTGAAACCATCAACTCTCGATGCTGTTCTCTTCACTCATAACTCGTAGCCGACTGAGAAGGATATATTTGTGTAAATAGTTGTGCAACTGCGCGAACTTCGTTTTGAAGTTTAATGCTTGAGTTCCAGAGGAATTTGTAACTGTGTTCCTGTTCAACCACATCAAAGTTTCGTAATTAGTAAGTCCGTGCTTTTTCTCTTTTTTTCTCTTGTTTGCTGACTGGTGAGGGGGCCGCAGTGCCGTAGTGAAACGGTGTTAGTAGGCTACATGTAGCCTATTTTTTTAATTATAGTTGCAAGCAATCATAAAATACAGCATATGAAAAAAAAATGGAAAAAAAAAGGTGAGAAACGGACCTCGGGTCGGGCTTAAAATATAACCGTAGTGTTCGGGTCAGGTTAAATTATTTCGGGTTCGGGCTTAAGCCCGTGCAGACCTCACTGCCATATACGCATCGTTTCACTATCTTGCTGAAATCGCAATGTTTGACGGAGGTCCTTCTCCTTACAGTTGCTGAGCTAGGATTGGACGAGAACCGTTCGAGGGCGGGGTTTTGCGTCTCAGATGTTTCTCCGTCGCTCTGATTGGTTTTAGATCTATCCAATTGCACCCAGAGCCATTTGAGCGACGTCCGTTGGTGACGCCCCTGTGGAAATGAATTGTTTATGGAGCTTTGCCAGACCCTAACTCAGTTACAACTGAGAGTGGTCTGGGTTTTCCCAGGGAATCTAAGATTCCCAGTGAATCTAAGAAATCAAAAACACCCTTTCAAATTGCAAATAAAACTGCTTTGAAATTCAGCAAATATTATTGTGAATGTTGCATTATGTTGTTCAGACAAGTAACAAAAAGAAGATTCATGAAGAAGGATGCTTTGTGTATGATAAGAAATGGTTTGCGAGACATATTTAATACAGATGATATAACACTTCACATGGACTGTGAAACACACCAAATGTGTATAAATAAGTCTATTTAAAAAAAGTGTTTTAAATGAGTCTATAAAACAATATTAATTTAAACGAATTCAATATGTAAAAAATCATTTGAAATGAATGAATCAAGACTTGTTTCGTCCAGAGTTTCTCTTGAATGAATGATTCAATGATACTTCAAATACATTTGAACAGTCACTGGTCGCCACCTACTGGCATAACAATGTAATAGGTATGAGGCGTAACATTAGTTTCAAAGGTAATTTACTCATTTTGATCACTGCTTTTATCTCAGTACTTTTGTTATTATGATCTTTGCAACACATAAAAAGCAATACTGCTTTTTTTGTGAAGCTGTTTCAAACATATAGCTTACTTGACCACTGCTCTGTCTGGCTCAGCACTGTAAAAAATATCTACTTGGTTCTACTTAAAAGCATAAGTTAAGCAGCTGCCTCAAAATTTCAAGTAAAAACAAAATGGATTAATGAATTGTTTCAACTCATTATTTTGAGTCTTGTTAAGCTGTGAATTGCCTTCTGCGAGTCAACATGACTAAACAATTATTGTTGTTTCAACTTTGCTATGCAAGTTCAAAATAAAGTGAACTCATTAATGAGCATTCTGTTCACTTATCCCCATTAGTGGGTTCAACTTAGTAATTTCAATTAAGTAATGTCTTTGAATTAGGGTATCAAGTTAAGATGATCTAAAATAATTTCTTGTTTTAACTTAACAATTAATTATAAACACACACACTTGTGTACAAAACATTTTTTTTATTAAAACCAATGTTAAGCCAATACAGCCAATACAACACTATTCATATTCACCCAATAGAAAATACTTTCCATTAAACACATTAGCTTTTCCTTACACAACACTCTTTGTCTCTGGTAAGTTTAATATCAGTTTCAACTGTTTTATATTTTAATCAGCACAAAGATTCATTTAAATTTTACTTTTATAAATCATTAATCGTCTTAATCTGTGATGAACCCTGTTTCTGTGTGTATTTGTTTGTGGTGTGTGTTTGTATGTATGTGTATGTGTGGTGTTTGTTTGTATGTGTGGTGTTTGTTTGTGGGTGTGTGTGTTTGTGGTGTGCTTGTTTCTTTGTGTGTGTGTGTGTTTGTGGTGTGCTTGTTTCTTTGTGTGTGTGTGTGTGTGTGTGTGTGTGTGTGTGTGTGTGTGTGTGTGTGTTTGTGTGTACAAAACATTTTTAAAATTTTTTTAAAACCAATGTTAAGCCAATACAACACTATTCATATTCACCCAATAGAAAATACTTTCCTTTAAACACATTAGCTTTTCCTTACACAACACTCTTTGTCTTTGGTGAGTTTAATATCAGTTATATTTTAATCAGCACAAAGATTCATTTAAATTTTAAATTTCAATATTTATACTTTTATAAATCATTAATCGTCTTAATCTGTGATGAACCCTGTTTCTGTGTGTGTGTTTGTTTGTATGTATGTATGTGTGTGGTGTGTGTGTGTTTGTGTTGTTTTTGCGTGTGGTGTGTGTTTGTTTGTGTGCGTGTATGTGTTTGATTGTTTGTGTGTGTGTAAAACTTCAGACTGCAGCTAGTTGTTTTCAAATATTTGAGACTTGATACATGTCAACAGAAACAAAGCAAAAATGAATTCCAATCGTATTCTTGGGTGGGGCATGGTTTACAAATTGTACCTCAGGAGCTTGTTTCGGATGCCGTGGACTCTGGCAGAGGCTTGATCTGGTTTGATCTTCATCACTACCCTCTGAAGGAACTCAAAGGAATACTTCATGGCTCGTGGATACTCAAGGTTAACGCAGTAGATGATCCCCAAATGCATGGCAAAGCTGGATGGCACATCCTTAAAGTTGTGAAGCACAACAGTCTCCTCAACCACAACTGCCTCATTGAAGACCTCACGTGGAAATACATCCTGGTTTTCACCTTCATAGCCTATCAACAGGCCAAGTTGCATCCCCTCCATGGCTGCAGTCAGAGTCTCACCATGGGCCTTGAAAAGCAGAAGAAAAAAATAGTGTGAATGTTTGGGTCAAGAAGTGCATGCTCTGCAAAGCTACTTAAGTCTCAGTGATCATAAGCCTTGTTTTCAAACTAATAAAATAGTCTTGGTTGTGAGTGTGCATGTTTGTAGGGGCAATGTTGCAAGGTTACTGCAAGGGTGAAAACTTCAGTGTCCTCTCAGATCTGGGTTAAGTGTATGTTGCACTGGGTTCTCTCCCCATCCCTATTCTACCCCCCCTTTCTCCTCCCCCAACATTGTTCTACCTCTCCCTCCTCCCATCACCACTATTCCACCCAACCCTCATCCTCCCCATCCCTATTCTGCCCCTCACCCCTCCCTGCATCATCACTATTTTGCTGCCACAGGACTTTATCAAGACCCATGAGTGTATCTAATCCAAGCTCTGTGTTAAAGGTTGTGTGTGTGTTTGTTTGTTTGTTTGTTTGTTTGTGTGTGTGTGTGTGTGTGTGTGTGTGTGTGTGTGTGTGTGTGTGTGTGTGTGTGTGTGTGTGTGTGTGTGTGGGGGGTGTAGTGAGGTGAGTGGTGTGTGTGTGCACGCAAGTGTATATGTGGGTGGGTGCGTTCGTATATGGGCTGTTATGCATGACAGAAAAAGGTCTTACGTCACACATCCTGATGATGTCTGATGGCTCTTCTCTTAGGTAGTGTGGCAGACCCAGCAGAGCAGCAGTCCTTCTCCTTTCGTTTGTGTCCTACAAGACAAAAATAAGCAGTGTTGAGATTTTATTGCGAACATCTGGTGCCCAATTTTACAATTCTCAGCTCGTCTACTCACGTCTTTCTTCAGACAGTCCAAAATGGCTTTCAGTGCAGGCTTCTTTGCCGACTTGGTCGCAGCTTCGTACACTTCCAGCAGTCTTGGTGTCAGGTCATCAAGTCCATCGAGGAACGACTCAAGAAGGTCTGTGCTTACGACTCTTTTGAACTCTGCCCGAACCTGAGGAGACAAAAAAGACAAAAAGGTTAAGAAATTAGAGAAAAGATTTTTCAAAGCATAGAGTCACAATTTAGTAAGATAAGGTGGTCTGTTGTCAAAGGCTTTCATCCACTCAGTAAAACTAAACACAATCCTCTCACTTATCTGTATGCACATTCACGCCACCATTCGGACTAAAAAAAAACATTTCTGAACGGACCACAGTACAGTATCAGACAACTCTCTAGTACTTACTGGAGAGAATCTCATACATTGATATCCAGTCATTGGATTATGGTAAGTGATTAATCTTAGGCTGTGTTGTCTATTGTTATACCTGTCTCTCACAGAACATGGCCGGCCATCTAGCTATGACATCCCCAACGAGAGGTTGATCCCCTACGATCTCCTTTCTGCGCTTGGAGAACGTGGCAGACATCAGCTCATCTATCTGCTGGTGATCTGGGTCTTTTTTCAGCACTTCCATCTGAATTTGATTGCACAAGAACAAAGGGCACATACTAAGACAAAATAGTAGGCTTCACAGACACAAAAGCAAAGTGTAGGTAGTTAGTATAATATAGGCAGGTATGTATGCAGTAATATTAGACAGGTATGTGTGATGTGCATGTGTGTGATGTACCTCCATCATCCTCCGCTTTTCTTCCATGTCTTCATCACTCAGTCCTTCAGGGGGATCTGGACAGTCAAAAAGTATTGATTTATTTTATTTATTTTATTAATAAATTTATTTATTTCCCCAAAAAATAAAATAAAAATTCTTAATGACCCCAAACTTTTGAATGGTGTTTAATGTTACAAAAGCTTTAGATTTCAGATAAATGCTGTTATTTTTAACTTTCTATTCATCAAAGAATTTTGAAAAAAAATTGTACACAACAGTTTTCAACATTGATAATGATCATGAATGTTTCTTGAGCATCAAATCATCATATTAGAAGGATTTCTGGTGGATCATGTGACACTGAAGACTGAAAATTCAGCTTTGATCACAGGAATAATTTACAGTTTAAAATATATTAAAGTGTGTATGTCAGGTTAAATTTTTAATTATGATTGACACAAAATAGTGAGGGGAAATACACGTTTGACAAGTTGATGTATTGTTTTGTATGTTTTTCGATTCCTAAAGGCAGAATATAAGATGAAAAAGTTCGTTATTTTCAGTCCTCACTTAAAACTGCCCATCCCCCCAAACGAATCGTTTGACGTCATAACAGGGAGACGTCTCCCAAGCTCGCTGAGCTGTGTTGATAATTGTACGAGTGATAGAGCGAGAGAATTAGTGATTAGGACATTTATTTAGTTAGTTATTTAAGTTAGGTCGTTAGTATACGCAGGTGTATTTTCACGATGGTGAATTACTGCGTTTGTGCTGTGTGCAAAAACACCGTTAAAACCGGTCACAGACTCCACTGTGTTCCGTGCCTGGGTCAACTTTATTCGGAGCAAACGCGCTGACTTCAGTGCTGCCTCGGTATCCAAGACTTCGGTCATTTGCAGCGCCCATTTCACTGAGAAGGACTACGCGGTTGGAGATCTCATGAGTTATAAAATGGGATTTAAAACCGAGACTGGTAGCTGATGCGGTGCCTACGGT
The DNA here is from genome assembly GCF_949152265.1 of Phoxinus phoxinus. NCBI lineage: Eukaryota > Metazoa > Chordata > Actinopteri > Cypriniformes > Leuciscidae > Phoxinus > Phoxinus phoxinus. The sequence goes on along the minus strand of NC_136885.1, from coordinate 16,000,345 downwards.
GCTACTGAAGCAGTCGATCGCGCCCGCGTCTCTCTCTCTCTCTCTCTCTCTCTCTCTCTCTCTCACACACACACACACACACACACCAACATATTCCAGCATTGCAATCTTGACACCGCAGGCTGTTCATTATAGCCACGGAGCTTCAGAGCTAAGGCGGAGCTACAGATTAGGTGTCCCTAAATAACCCGCGTATAACAGTAAGCCAACGTTAGTTCCGCATGAATTAATTTGCACGCGAGTTTTATTTATTTTCATACCGTGTATTCTCCGTGTATATTCAAGCACCGAACCGTGACGCCCGTACCGTTTCGGTTCAATACGAATACATGTACCGTTCCACCGCTAAGTTATGCCTATACTACCAGACACCTGACCAACTCTCCACTGGTTCTTCTTCACACCAGATATTTATGTTTCTTCGATATGAATTATTTACATTTCTGTTTGGCTCCTCATCTGTCTCCCGCCTGGGAGGCTCAAAATTGTATGGCTGTGGGCCATCGTATAGGTTTGAGGGGGATTTTGGATCTCCTCAGACTCAAAACTCTCCATACTTCAATAGAACTTTGTTGGCGCGACTCCCTTGTATGACGTCACAGCTCAGCCCTTGTTTTAAAAATATGACCTTGACAGAAATGGCTATAAATCTTATTGCAGGGCAGTTACAGTAATAATTTTAATGCTAATTACATTTTCACTCAGATATCTAACCCTTATTTAATATATCTAAAAAAAAAATTTAACCTGACATACACACTTTAAAATAGAAAACAGCTGTTTTAAATTGGAATACTATTTCACAATATTACGGTTTTTGTTTGTATTTTTAATCAAATAAATGCAGCCGTGGTGAGCAGAAGATAAAAATCTGACTGACCCCAAACTTTTGAACGGTAACGTTAGTGTAACTTAACGTTATTTGGCCTTGACATACGGTCTATCAGAAATGGTGTTTTCTACAACAGTTTACAGTGAAAACTGGTATTGTCTCAGATGAAGCTTTATCAACCGTCTCTGACTGAACTAAAAGACTGCAAACGTGTTCTAGCTAACATTAACGGCCGCTGAAATGTGCCTCGCTTAAATGACATCACAGTTGCCGCACATATCAAAAGGTAACGTTAATCGCGTTATTGGTTTCATCAACGCACATTCATAATATCTACAAAACACGAACACTTACCAATAGCGAAGTTGTTCACGCCAACCCGATCGTCTTGTCTGATGGAAAAATGAGGCACCTGGCCGTTTGAAGTGTGACTGCTTGCAGGCGCGAAAAACGTGCTTGTCGTGGCCTCGTCGTCTGTAGTCTCCCGCACATGCGCAAAGAGCTGTCCTCCGCTTAATTTAAAATGGCAAGTTCATTCAATCACCTGTAATTTGTGATTCATTGAAGTAACTTATGAACCTAAATTGAAAGATTGAAAACTCAAACAATTGAGCTGAAATTTCATAACACATTATGTTATGTCTGAGTTAATGACATATATAAGTTATCATAACTTTTTGATCAGATTATTTTTTACAGTGAGCGGCAGAACAAATTTAAATGTTCAGGTGTGATTGTAATTTCAAAGGTTTAATAGACATCGCAGAACCATTGTCATTTAGGAAAAAGACTGTGTGTGTTTGAAACGAGATAAAGATTTTTTTGATGATTAATCATACATACAAATGGGCCTATAGCATGCATTTTTGTATGTCATATTTGTACCCGACCTCAAAAGCAACTCGGGCCTGGGTTAGAAGACAAACTGTAACACAGAATTCCTTCTTTTCAACTTTTGCTTAAGCAGACTGAAACTCAGTACAAATGAATTTTTTTTGGGCATAAGTGTCATTAAAATTGAAAATGGTCAGTCAAAATAGAAATATGCATGAAAAACCAAACCAATGATATGTTCAGCCCACCTGCTGATAGATGGCAGCTGCCTCACTGGAAAAGGCTACTGTTGTGATTTAGATAACAATGTGCGTAGTATAACAAAGGTGATTGCATCATGAAGTCACAAGAGCATGACAAAAAGAGCATAGGGCTTGCTGATACATGAAGATATCAGTGTAAATTTAGTTAACACGGATTGCATTTAAATTTTAATGTGTGCACAAATCGCAAAACTGCTCCAGTCAACTTTCACCCAGTTCTCACTGTTTTATTGACCATCTGTACTTCATTGCACATAGAGTAGAAAAGCTCTCCAGCAGAATAATGCAGTGCACGGGTTGGTTGTCTTTGTACATATTCAGACACACAGAGTTTGTTTTTTGTCACTGTTTGCGGTTCGTCAAAGCATCAGTGCCTGGGGACGTGCTCTTGTCTTGGCAAAAGGATAGAAAGAGCAATAGAGGGAAAGAGCATTTATCCTCTGCAGGAGGTATCCAGGGTTGGCACAAATATTATGAATCAATGCTACAAGCATTACTCCATATGTATTCCATGACGCCTGGAGTGGAAAGAGAAAATGAGATTACTGGAATAAAGAGTTAGAGGTTCCCAGTAGGTTTCAGAAAAATACGGGGATATACTGTGCATTAATCAAAAAACAAGATCTGACATGTATCCTGGTTTTCAGTGTGATCCCATTTTTATTTAGGTATTCGTATAAAGTGTACAATAGACACTGAAACTTACAGTATATTTTCACAAAAATTCCACATTTTAATATTCTACGAACTTTAAAGGTTCATTTTTACAGATGTCTCTGCCGTTATTTCATAAAGGGTTTGTTTTAAATGTTGTCAATGTTTATATTGTATGTTTCAGTGTCTATTCAAACGTACAGTGTATGCTTAAAATATCTTTCTATTGGTACATTGTAACTATCACTGTACATTTATCAGCATATTATGTTTTTATATTGCTGAGAAGTGTATAGGGTAGGAAGGGGTTTATCGGCTCATTTATGCAAATGTATTTATAGTTACTCTTTATTTTAACGTGATGTTGTTACAGTGTAATTACACAAATAAGTAGGCTACTGAGTCATATTAACTATTTGTACTTACTGTAGGGTTAAGGTTAGGCTTAGGGTCTGTTAGGGGTAGTTGCTTAAGTTATGTATGTATGTATGTATGTATGTATGGATGGATGGATGGACAGACGGATGGATGGATGCTGTCAGCATGTCCATACTTTTCATCAGATCCAAATCCATCAGACCTGGTTGAATGTGACATTTTCAGGTTGTAATAGTCTTCTTTAAAAAATAAGTGTTAAATAGAGAATAATTAACAATTGATTTTTTTAAAAGTTTGTGCGTTAAACAAATTTTGATATAATGTCAACTTGATTAACTAGCACAGCAACAAACACTGATGCATTAATTTCACATGTTTAGGATTTGTTACATTTTTGCATTTCAAACTAAAGCATTGATTTCCTATCATAATCAAACACAAATGCAATCTGTACACAAATGCAATCTTTTTGTGTGAATTGTAACACCATCCTTAAATGTTTGTTTTATTGTGTTTGCTGTTCAGAAGAACAGAAAAAGGACTTTTGAAGGAAGTTTGGCATTAGGAACAAAGAGCTATTAAATGCTTAACAAAACTTTTGAAAGCGTTGCCTTGTTTTGCAAATGGTTATTAGTACTGTATAGACATGAGCTGGATAAATGCTATGGAACTCTTCCATGATCAAAATTTAATCTACGAAAATATTACAGCTTATCTTTACATTTAATTCTGTGTTCCCTGTATGAGAAATCATTATAGGCTTTGAACTCCTCTAAAGGGAAAGAAATGCCTTTAATTTAAACCAGAGCCAAGAAGTTACATCACGGTGTTCAGTCTACAAACTAAAGCATTGTCTTGGGTAGATTTTAATATGGTTGGAAGGGAGGAAGGTCCAGATTTCCTTTCGGTGAACAGGGTCCCATCACAGGTAGAGCAAGTGAGAACAGATCCAGATGTGACAGTACCCTCGGCAGCTGAGGCTCCTCTGCTACATCTTGCTTCATTCCCTGAGGGATGAACACTCACACTGGGGTGAAATGAGGGCAATCACATGTTATTGGCAGTATGGTGAAATTGCTTCCATGTTTAGAGAGAGGAAACAAAACAAAAAAAGTTAACAGCCATTAAGAGACAGAAAGATTGCGCAATGAGTTGTTCCCGTTTTTAATGTTTTTAGTAGTAAACTGGTTATAATTTGGCATTGAATAGATTACACGATGTGCTGATTAATCAAATAAATCACAATTAATTGCATCTATCTATATTTTCTGAGAATGAAGATAATTACACAGTAATTTTTTTTTGCAAATTTAGTAAAAAATAGTTTTTGTTAGCTCAAATTCTCCAAACATAATTATTTATGAAGCAACACTACATTTTAAATATTTCATCACAAGTATATTAACTACAAGTGTATTTCATATTTTTGTAAACAAATTAAAAACAACTGAAAAATAATGTGTCAGTGCAGTAAAACAAAATACTATGGAAGCTTGTTTCCGCCACAGAATTAAAATAATTATTCCTCGCAATTCTGACAATTATGTCTCGCAAATGCGAGTTATAGTCAGAATTGTGTCGCAATTCTGAGTTATGAACTCCAATTCTGAGGGGAAAAAGGTAATCTCACAATTCTGACTTCATAACTCTCAATTGTGAGGTTTTATCTTGCAAATCTGGCTTTAGAACTCGCAATTGCGAAATGTTGACTTTAAAACTTTGACTATATATTTCTCAGAAAAAAATCTGAATTGCAAGATGTACACTCGCAATTGCAAGGGGAAAAAGTCAGGATTGTGAGATATAAAGTCGCAATTACTTAAAACACTTTTTTTTTACTCAGTGATGAAAACAAGCTTCCATAGAGACAAACTTCCATAAAATATACTTATATTCAAGATACAATCTAAAAAAAAAAGAGTATTGTAGAGTGTTGCTTCTCACATTGCGACACATTTTATGAACAGCCATGAAATCAAATCTTTTCAGTAGCTGTCAGTAATTAATACTCATGTCAGCTCTCAAAATTTGGCAGATTAGATTGCAAGTGATTTGTGTGTCTCGATATGGCTGTATTCCTGAACTAATGATATATTAAACCCAGAGTCTGGAAAATACTACATAAATCCTATTCAAAATGATCCCCTCCTCATTTTCTTGGGTGTTGCTTCTGAGTGGTTGAAGTAAACAGGATGAGAGGTTGATTGAGAAGCTCTGGCCTTGTTATCAGTATGTGTCTGTGTGGGTAGAACCGGGGCGCCAGACGACAGGCTTTGTGTCCCAGACAAACCCCCATGTGCTGTGACGTCAATCTTTACACTTTCTCTGTGACAGTAACCTGCTACTGCAATTGGTATTTAAACAAGTAGCTGATGTCACTAAGCTGTAGCTATTATCCAAAAAATATTGAAAGATTTTGGTATATGTGAAAAGTTTGACTCCAATGCCACTGTGGTTTGGATTAGTTGGTGACAGCGTGCACGATGCAGTTGGGTCAATATTTAATTGTTGTTCCAGTAAACTGAAAAAAATGTGCTTCCTGATTTGTGTAAATTCTGTCTTGGCACAATCCAGATGGTTTTGTGTTGCATTTTTAAATTATTGTTTCAGCTGCTTATCGACCAGAACAACATAAGAGGAGAAAAGAACAAGTGTTAGCCACAGGTTATTTGGATGCAATCGTTTCAAAAGGGGACACTTGCCAAAAGAATGTGAAACATAACAACAAGCTTAAACCAAGCAGAAACGTACTGAATACCATATAATATATTCATAAATATTACTTACAGTACCAATAATATATTATAGTTAAATATAATAACATATGATACACCACCGTTCAAAATGCGATCTAAACAGTTGACCTTTTTGTGTGAATTGTATCACCTGTCACATTCTGTTCTGTCTTGTCTGCACCTGTTCTTGTTTATATCATTGATCAGTTAACCATCATCCACCTGTGTCTAGTTAGTTCCCTCATTGACCCTCTATACTCTCCCGTTCAGTTCTGTCCCGTGTCAGTTATTGTTGTGTGTGTATGCTAAACACGCTGTTACTTTCTGTTCACCTGCTGTTGGATTAAACCTTTGTTTACACGTTCATCTGCTTGCTTCATCTGCCTAGTCGTGACATCACCATCATCAAATTTGAGTTTTATCATGTCTGCTGTTCAGAAGAACAGATAAGGCCTTGGCGTACAGACGACAACATTGTCAAAATGATCCCCGTCCACACGGATCCGAAAAAAAAAAAACATATTAAAATCGCTGTGCTATGCATGCCAAGCCAGTAGTTGGCGATGTCACTTTGTAAAAAAAGTATGTATGTAACACGTAATATGCATGTGCATGTGTGAATACTTTTATTTATTTTTTTCATTTATTTTTTTCGTTTTTTGTTGTTGCCAAAAGTGTCATGTAAATGGCCCCCTAGTATAGACCTTATGCGCCAGAAAAAAACGAGGGCGCAGCCATCTTTAGAATATTCGCTCTGTGTATTTCAATGGGATCGCTGTCCAGGAGTAATAGCTTTTAAAGTGGATTTACTTATTGTAAAGTTAACGGAAGTTATCATGAGGATTGTAATGTTTGAAACAGATGTCTTAACAAATGTCAGTAGACCGGGAAGATTTTAAAACGAGCCGTTCATTCATAAATACGCAAGATCGCTGTGAAAATACAGACCGGAAGTCAATAGACAACGAGCGCAGTGCTGAAAAGGGGCGGGGCTACATAAGGTCTATATGAGCTGTACAAATGCTCACATGATCAAAACTTAGTTCATTTACACAACAACAGTGTTTTGAGGGCTTAAAATGTAAACTTTTGAAAACTAGTTTCTAAGTGCAAGTTTTGAAAAACTATACCGTTATCGTCACATGCATGCGTATTATGTGTTCAGTCTATAGATGCATAGTGTTTTTTCTAGGCTAATTGAAATCACCAACTACTGCCCTGGCAGCATCATACAGCATTTTAAGTTGTTTTCGCGGATCTGTGTGAACGGGGATAATTCGAGGATCATGAGCATCACAACGATGTCTTCTGTATTCATGAAAAACATTTTTAGTACATCATTGCGTAAACTTGCCCTGGATCTAAAGAAATCTAGATTGTCACCTGGCAGCACATGTGGGTTTGTCCGGGGCATAAAGCCTGTCTTCTCGTGCCTCAGTTCTAGCCACACAGTTTTCAACATTGAAAGTAATTGATTTTAGAGCACCAAATTAGAATGATTTATGTAGGATCAAGTGAGACTGGAGATTGGACTAGAGACTGTTGTAAATTGTAATACTATTTCACAGTTTTTTTATCAAATAAATGCAGCCTTGGTGAGCATAAGAGACTTCTTTCAAAAACATTAAGAAACGTTCTCATGAAGCTGTATTTTTCACTCATACTGCGGATCAAAGCTGCTGCTATCAGTGGCTGAAGGGCACAGAGTCGTACTGCAGGAGACGTACGGTCAGGTTCCCATGACGGTTATCTGCTGGAGTGGGCGACAGGAATGGCTGCTCACACAGATAGCTAAGAAAATACAGATAGAGTCTCAGCTATTAATGCATTCAGTTTCACACCGCCTTAATGAACTGCACACAATTATCTGTCTTTGTTTAGGCGAGATGGAACAGAACAGGCCATTTAGAGGAAAGTGTGTTATTTGTGGATGTGGATTCGATGGTCCTTTACTCAAGATATTTTAGTGTCGCCACTGGAGCAAGAGATGTTTTTTTTAGTTTTACTTTAAAAATTATTTTATTTACACAATCATCTTCTTTTTTTCATTTTTTGACTTAAATTCTATTCCGTTTCAGTGTAAAAGAATAACACTTTTGCCATACAATTCAATAGATTATTTTCTGTTTAAGAGATTGGGAAACATGCAGGGATGTAAAAAGCCATTTCAGATGGACAGTATAAAGAGACATTGAGATTGCCTTAAAACTACACTCTTAAAATGATAGGTTCCAAAGTTTTTTCTTTTTTTTTCTTCAGTGATGACATATAGAAGAACTGTTTCAGTGAACAGTTCTAAAAAAGAACCTTTTTTAACATTTAAATTATATATTTAAAAAAATATATTTTATATTTGAACCTAAAGACAATATGGGTGTTGAAGAAATACCTTGCAACTGTTCAAACATCTGTTTTTTCTTTTCTTTTTTTCTTCTTCTCCCCATTCAGCAATAATGGCTAACCAAAGACCACAAAGTTTGTTTTAAACCAAAGAAAAAGAAAAAAAAACTAATTCCTTGGAAAGTCACTGTGTTCTTATTTTGTTAAATCCTATTGAGAACAAGTATGGCTTCCTGGACTTTGAAGGAAATATTTATTTATTTCAAGTTTTCAAAGAACTAAAGAGGTACTGGTTTCACTTTCTCATATTGCCCAATAAATGACACATGGTTAAGGGTTTGTAAAATATATACCTTTCTTTTAGGAACTTGTGGTTCTGGTTCAAAGACCTCTAAATCTTTAAAGGAAGTCACATTGGACGCACTGTTATCTGTAATATATTTTGGCAATGTTCACATTGTCCTCACATCTCATTAGCTTTTAAAAAGATGTAAACTTCAACATACAGCGTTGTTCAAGCAAACTGACACACATCAAGCAAGAGAAAAATATTGAAATGAGCTTAACTAGTTTAAAGTTCATAGTAGCCCTGTTTATAATTATGTGGTGGGTGGTGTCCTGTTTATGGGTTAGATTTACAGCCCATGTTGCAGTATCTTTTTCTGGAGGTAAGCCTATGACCTTTTATAACCTTCGTCAGTAATCCGGGACATTCCTTAACCTGCCTTTTTGTAGGCTTCAACACCGTGTCAAACCTGTAAAACTCTGTCTGCAGCGATTGCAAAGTATCTGCTAAATAAAAAGCTGGACTGCAAAGACATTGTATAATCTCACAGGGACCGGAGACCTTTAATAGTTAGAGGAAGCAATTCATCCAGCGCTGCTCTGGTCTGTCACTGTTCAATTTGTTCTTACCTGTTACAGATTTGTTTTACTATTAGAAAATACCTTTGATGGTCTGAACTCAGTTATTCTTTCAAAAATGGTCTAATTTCTTATCCTTCTTATCATTCTAATTTCACATCTGTTGATATGTTGAAAAAGGGCTACATGAATTAGCGAATATTTCATGGCTTTTGATTGTGTAATGGAGGCCAGCTAGTGAGAACTGTGCAGGTAAACCTCAATCCCCTGATCTCAAGAGGAGCGCTAGCGACTAACGTTCGAGAGTGTGGTCTTTAGCGTCCCTGTTAGCCCGCCGGCCTCCCATGCCGGAGATGCCGGTTCAAGTCCTGCTCAGAGCAGGGCAAGCAGGACTGGAGGGGTTACAATTGCAATGAAACAATTACACCAATACTCATGCGGAAAACATCTTCCTTTATAAAACAACTGGCAATTCATTTTATATTCTCGTGTGAGCTTGGCTAAATACAGAGGTCACATTCAGAGGCAAAATAAGCCAATTCAGACCATTTCGACTATTTCTAATCCCTATGGTTGCAAGAAACGTGATTGCAGGCATAATTTCAGCAATTAGTCTTTCTTGTCCATTGTTCTTCCTTTCACTGCAAAGCATCCATGTGATACATGGCCTGCAGAGATCAAGTTCAGATAGTCCAGTTTCAAATGTACAACTCTCTTGACATCATACATGTTCACCTCATGGAGCAGTTCTGACCTTCTACTCATTGAGAGACATGTAAACAGTGTAATCATTAATTTAATCATAGGTTAAACATGAATTTGTTGTTTTCTTTACTGTTTTTTTTCTTTTCACATTGGAAAAAAAATAGTGAAGTGCTCTGTTTCCTCCCAAAGGTGCAGTGATACAATAGAGTCAACAAAGGTTCGTTGGAAAAACATGCCTCTATATCTACATGTTTGCAAAAATGTATCTATACAAGTCGCTCCAGTTTCCAGCTAAAATGCACACTAGTGAAAGTAAATTACCAACAACCAACACGTTTTCACAGCATGTTTACTATACATACTGAGAGTCATGAAATGTTTAATTCTGTCCTTCACTCACTAAGACGATGAAATGTTTCCATGTTTTTATGTGTCTCCTGATCATTCTGCTTTCTCATGCTCTGTTCCAGACCAGGGAAGCACCATATCTCTATGCCAATTTTCCTCTTCTAAGACATGTGTAGTTTTCAAAAGTGCCTGCTTCAAAAGCACCACTGTCAGTGAAAAATGGATTCAAATCTTCCTGGTTGACGCCAACTCTCTATTTTCAGTTGCGTTTCTATGGCTTAAACCCCCATTCACACCTCTCATTGGCTCTCAGTAAAGTAATGACACAAAGGGTGCTTCTCATTTCTTATTTGTACATTCTCGCTTCCTTTCCCTGCTTGCTTTCCTTGCGTCTTAGCTTCATCCCCTTAGGATGCGAGGGAAGGATACACCTCGCTCATGACTCCTCAGGAAGCCTCCTCACTCTTCGTTCCTCATTCCTTGTATCCTCACAGTTCAATTAGAGAATTTAGATGCCCTTCATGATGGCTGAGTTCAATCGGTTTCCAGGTCACGGGCTGGAGACGGAGGAGTGGGGACACGAGGAAGCATCCATTTAACTATTGAGAAGCACCCAATATCTGGCCTTTGGTGTCCATGGCCTGTGAGCATCTGTCAGGCTTTTGTGGTGTGTTCTATATCAGCGGCAGTTCACCCAATTCAGCAATTCGTTGTCAGGCTTTTGGCTGTTCAGTTTAGACTGTGTGCATGAAAATAAAAGCTAAAGTGAACAAAGAAGTCAAGATGGCACAAAAAGCTGTTGTGATTTTACGTCATCTTACCTGAGCATTCCAAAATGCGAATATTTTCATTGCAACATGAGTCGCCTGGAATGAAGAAAGTGATCAGCATGATTGATATGTAAAATAGTGCTGCTTTGTTTACAGTTTATATATCTGCAGTCCTAGTTTCGGTTTGCCTTTTTGATACCTGCTAATATAGATATTTATATATTTACATGCGGGCGTAGAACACCCATCCTAGTTGACAGTTGCAGTCTTTGCAGTGTGTTCAAGCTCAGTTTTTTGGACCAGACACAGCCAAAACAGTCGGTTTTTATCGTCTTTGACGTCGGTTTGTTGCATCACTGCCTTAAGGGACTTAGATGAGCTCACAAAAAGCAACATCCAACTGTATGTCAGCTCATTCATGTAAATACAAAAAAACGAAGAAAAAAAAATCACTTTGTTTTAATTTTAATTATAATTGGGTTCATTATTAAGCTCAACAAACCTGACATGTCACATAAGAAGCTTACAGTGACAATGAAAGAGAAATTTTGTCACTCTATAGTAGTCAAAATTGAACCTGCCATTAAACACTATTTTAAACAGTAATTATAAAACATTAAAAACCATAAAATAAAAACAGGACAACTTTGCCAGATCTGGAATTTACAAAAATAAAAATTCCTTGTCCTGAGAACAGAATTCAATGTTTCAGTTAAAATCTGCCTTCATTAAATTGCTGACCATTAAAGATAAGACATGTTGTATATGGATTTATGATTGTTCTAGCTAAAATACATAAAATAGCTTTTTTTTTGGCTAAAAACCTTGGAAACGTCTCAGGTTATGTATGTAACCCTGGGTCCCTGAAGAGGGAACAAGATGCTGCGTGGAGACGCTGTGGGAACGCCCCTGCGTGATTGCATCGTGAAGCACGTGTATAATCAGTCCAATGGAAAGACGAGACTTCATAGGCGTGTGACGTCATCGACCAGGAAACTATAAAGCACACCTGAAAAAGACTACGCTAGCTTCTGAAAAGCCGAAGCAAGTCGATCATCACAGGCATGCAGGAAGTATGGCAGGGCGACGCAACGTCTCATTCCATCTTCAGGGAACCAGGGTTACATACATAACCTGAGACGTTTCCTTTCCAGGGAACTTGAGCTGCGGCGAGATGCCATGGGAACACTATACCTACGACACCATAATAGCAAATGTCTGTTCTTTGTGAAGTCATTGCACACACTAAGAAGCAAGCACCCTAGACCCCGGAGTGGAGCCAAGATCCAAGTCATTATCTAACAAATGTATGCGGAGAGGACCAGCCTGCCGCATAACAAATGTTGTGGAGGGAAATCCCCTATAATAAAGCCTTAGAGGCAGCCATACTCCTGGTAGAATGGGCCCGGACAGCAAAAGGTGAAGCCTGAACAGCCGCATCATAAGGAAGTGAGATAGCCTGGACTACCCACTTACTCATCCTCTGCTTGGATGCAGGGTAACCTTTTCTGGGTGATCAGAAACAGACGAATAGTTGATCCGATTTAAGCCACAGGGCAGCTCTGTGTACGTAAGCATCCAAAGCCCACACAGGGCACAGCAGATACAATTTTTTCCTGATCTGGTGTATTAAAAGGGGGAGGACAGAAGGCCTGGGACATTAGTAGGTTCCTTAGCAATATAGCCCGCCTAGGGTGAAGAAATGCTTTCACCATACCAGGTGCAAATTCTAGGCACGGAGGAGCAACCGACAAGGCTTGCAAATCTCCAATTCTCTTGATAGAAGAAATAGCAATGAGAAATACAGTTTTTAGTGAAAGGAACTTTTCTGAAACTTCTTCAATCGGCTCGAAGGGAGCCAAAGCTAGGCCCTCCAGAACAATGGCCAAATCCCAAGGCGGTGCTTTAGTGCGCAGTGCAGGCCTCAGCCTAAAGGTGCCATGAAGAAAACGAGTAATGAGAGGATATGAAAGCTTTAGCATAAGTTCTGCCAGGAAGACTTAATTTTCTACGTCACTTATTACCTTCACATCTATCCAATCATGTCCTTATACTCGCTGTATAAAAGATTGGTATCGCAGAAGCTGACGCGACAATTAAATGCAGATCCGCTACCCTCGGATTATGCACTACGGACGGGGCCTACGCCAAAGAACTTTATAAATAATTGCTTGTTGGGCTGTCAACAAATTAATGCTTGTTACATCATTCTATCTCCCGAGTCTTTCTGGTAGAACTCTACCCAATGATGCACCACCCAGAGGAGTGTGGTAAGCAGATATAGCTGCCACATACACCTTCAAGGTGGAAGGAGATAACCCCGCAGATAAACGTTCTTGCAGATAATCAAGTACTGTACCAACAGTGCAGATAACAGGATTCAGTTGGCGTTCTCCGCACCAAGCAGAGAACAGTTTCCATTTCAGTGCATTCAGTATTCCCGTGGTAGCCAGTTTGCATAGGTGACGTGACCACAGACCCCCCTGATGGTTGATATAAGAGACTATCGATGTGTTGTCCGTACGGACAAGCACATGGTGACATCTCAGGTCTGGCAGGAAGCTCGAAACACCGCCATAATTTCTGGCCGATTTATGTGCCAAGAACGTAGATAGTCCTGCCATAAACCTTTCGCCAAGCGACCACTCATGATCACCCCCCAAACTTATGGAGTCACAAACTCCATAAGCTCCAACAGGGGTATGAGATGGCGAACTCTCATAATCCCCTGCATCAATACTGATGGCATCCTATTACTCAGAACTGGATAATCGCAGCATTGGTGCCTCCTCCTGGGGAGAAGAAACCGCAGCGAGTGCTTCTCCCTGAGATAAGGCACTGGATCTGGCAGGTGAAGGCTGAGATAGGGCGGGGCCCGTCACAAACCCCGCTGTCAGATCCATTTTCGAGCCCCAAGATGTGTGTCGCCGCTGTGCCTCGGCAGCAGCGCCGCACCCTGGGGAGCGCACACCGAACCATCCTCCTCAAAGAATGCCCGGCGGAGTGGAGAGTCCTCACGGACAGCTTCTCGCAATGCTCACAGTCAGCTCCCTCGAGAACTGACTGGGCATGCTCCACTCCCAAACAAGCCGCACAAAGCTGATGTGATGAAACGAGGGCAGGGAACAACACAACGCTTGAAATCTTGCTTGCTTGCCATTATAAATATATATATAGCTTGTGTGAAATATTGTGCTTGCAATGACAGACAACAATAACTAGACAGTGACAGTATACAGAGAGCGCTTGCTGAAGGCACAGAAGCTAGCGCAGTCTGTTTTCAGGTGTGCTTTATAGTTTCCTGGTCGATGATGTCACCCGCCTAATTATAGTTACCCGACTGAGGCCCTGATGACACGAGAACGCTCGCGAGTGAAAACGTAAAAATATTTTATCGGATGTGCCTTCCGTTTAGACGGCGACGGCGTTTTTGGGGCTTAAAAACACAAAAAAGTGAAACCACCCTCCAGAGTGGAAATCTTAAAAACGCTCCACCATTGCGTTCCCGTCTAGAAGGTAAAAATGCAAAAGTCTGCTAGACAGTGAAGGCGTTGCGTACGCGTTTACGTCACAGGCATGCGCCAGTACAGGAAAATAACAAAACATTATCAAACTAAAATATAGCATTAATTTCATTGACAAAAATTAAATAAAAAATGATGTCATTTAAAAGATTAAAAGATTCTCTTAATGTTTACACTTTCATGATGTTCCATAATATTCAAGACAACTTTGTATCATACTTTTATCAACTGGGTTTTTATTTGTAATAAACTTTTCCCAAGCAATGAGATGTACTAAAGTAAAATAGACTCTGGCCCTCTCAATAAAAGGCTTACTCTGCACCACTGAACACTCGCTATTGTAAAGGTTTGATTGTGGCATTCAGAAGTGAGTAATTAGTTCTGATGATTGTGCAGACTTTCCCTGCTATTTGGCATTTTTTGACATCAAATTAATGGTGCCTCGTTTCAAGCAGATTACACAGCACATGCCATGCCAGCTGAGGAAGCAGCACCAGGAACTGGTCATGTGGCATCAAGAATTAGTCCTGCACTAATGTTTTATAGAAGGCATATGCAGAACCAGTAGACTTAGTAAGCCTTCAATATTGCCAAAACATGAAAACTACACAAATGTGTCAAGTAAATACGTTGATGTGGGAATGCATGTGATTAATTAAATATGTTTAACATGATTTTTAATATGATTTTCATTCTATTCTGTGGGGTTCCTGCAAGCTTTTTCAATAAAAAATTGCGAAAGATCCTGATGACCAAAAATGTATTTGTAAATTATATCTAGTTGGGATATTTAACAAAACTGAAATAATTTGTAGTCTATTGTGAAATTTAATTGTCATTGAATCTCAAAAAGCCATCACCAACTCTTGTTCACAAAAACTGCATTACAAATTACAAATTTTATTGTGCTCCTCCTTTAACTAAAA
This sequence comes from Phoxinus phoxinus, assembly GCF_949152265.1. Classification (NCBI taxonomy): domain Eukaryota; kingdom Metazoa; phylum Chordata; class Actinopteri; order Cypriniformes; family Leuciscidae; genus Phoxinus; species Phoxinus phoxinus. The sequence continues at coordinate 15,985,172 of NC_136885.1, read as the reverse complement.
TGTGATATTGAAATGTTATATATTTGTTCTATTTAATATGGCTAATAACTAAATATGTACAGTGCCAGAAAGGATGAACCAGTGTTTAGAACAATCTATCATTGATGTCTGTTTCGACTTTGTTTCACAAATGACGAATAAAACAACATTGACACTGTTATTGAACTGAATTGAATCAACACTGAACCGACTCAAGAGCATAACAACACTATTGTCTTCTGTAGAGCTGCTTATAGCTGAATTAAACTCTGAATTGATGAACTTCACACAGTTATTGAACTGAACTGACTTCAACTCGACAATGACACTATTGCTTTTTTAGAGCTGTTTTACAGCAGAATTACAATTTGTTTCATTCTTGATAAAGTCTTCATCATTGATCATTATTTTCCTGTTTATCAGTGTGAGACTGCTTTAAAACAATACGGATTGTATGAAGTGCTGTATAGATAAAGGTGACCTGACTATCATTGACTAAATCAGAAATAAGGAGGAAACAAGCTTCAGAAAAAGTACAAAATGAATGGCAAACCTTCATATAATTGAAAACATGCTGCTGTACAAACCTGACAGGCCTCAATCCAAACTGAACCACCAGATGAAGGGCCTCATATACTCTTGTTCAGTAAGCACTCGCAATGTAGCTACACATGGATCTTTACTATCCATAAGAAATATGATGAAATGTCAGTGCATTGATCTATACTGTCTTTACCAGACATTCTAACCCACAAATTTATTTGTTGTTTAAAGAAATCTTTGAACCTTATCTCCTCCTTTATCTGCACTTGGATATTTTAGGATTATGTAGCAAGCGATGTACAGTTACCCCTAGGGATCTCTGTGTGAGACGGAGGTAGGGTTGGCTAATTTCCTGTGGAAAGAAGTAGCCTTTGCCAGGCCATACACTGTGGGGGAGCAGCTCCATTATAGTTATGTTATTGTGGACTATATATGATGGTTTTCTTTGTAGGCTCCACTTGCAATAGATTATGAGTTCTATCACCATTCTGTTGAGTTTTGTTTTATTTTCATGGACTTTCCGTTTGTTTTCATTTGTCACATGTCTTCTTTTTTAGATTCCTGCCACTCATCTGTCTCCTATCATTTAGTTCATCAGTGTCCGCTGTGTTTGATTAATTACCTTGTTTAGTCTTGTTCTGTCTACCATTTAAGTTCCCACTCCACAATCAGTCAGTGTCTGGTCATGTTTTTGTTACCTTCTGCCCGATTTTGGATTATCTGTGGATTATTAAAACTCTGCATCTGCATCTCCATCTGCATCTGCATCTGCATCCTTGTGTGTTCCTGCAACACATGCTGGTAGAGATATCATCTAAACCACACCAAAAAACTGTCTTAAGGATGTTATTTTTCCAGATTCGAGGAAAATCCTCTACATTGTCCTTGATCGGGTGGCCATCTTGAAAACGGGTGATCTGGTGATCAGAGGGGTTAATACAACGCTCATATTGTTCTCTGTATAATGTGGTCTGGTCTACTTTCAGCGGACAGGAGACAACACAGATATTTCACAGAATGGTTTATTGACTGGTGGCAGAGATTGAGTAGAATCAAGAGTGAGTGTTCTGAATGAAGATGAGTTGAATGAACTTAGCTGGGTAGGTCTCTTTGTATTGCAGGTGCTGAGATTGCGATGGCTGAAAATGATCGGACGGGCTGAATACTATGGACACTGATATATTCTCGTTAATTTGTGTGGATTGTACCCTACTCTCCATCATCCTGTCCAGTCTGATATCACCTCCTTCATTGAGCTCAGCTAGTTCTCCAGCCCCGCCGCTGCTAGAAGCTTTCAGCCCTCTGCCGTCTCTGGAGATGCCCTGCCGGGACGCGAGCAGCATTGTCTTGCAACCATCTGCAGTGCCTGAGCCAGAGGATCCTACAGCTCCGCCTCCGGTCTCAGTTTCCCTCATTCCATCTCGACCTGTCAAGGTCCTGGCTCCTCCCACCTTCGACTCCTCCAGGGACTCCCTGCCTAGTGGCTCCACCGAGTTCCCTCGTCCCACCGGCTCCCCCTTGGTCAGTTGTCGCTCCACTCACCCCACAGACATACGGACAATCCGCTATACTCCGTCCCTTCTCCCCTACGGCTGCAGCGGGCTCCTTCCTCCCTTTAGCATTTCATCAGTCCTCGGGTTCTTAGGCTCCACCTGCAACCCTCCTCATCGCCTGGGTCGCCAGCACCGTCGGATCCTGGGCCCTCATCTCTTTTGGTTGTCCCCCAGATTCTACATCTAGGCTCCTCCCGCCTTCGTCTCTGTTGTGGGCTGTTGGCTCTGTTGAGCTCTGGGACTGTGCCATCGGGACTTCTCCACCGTCTACATCGGGGTCTCGTCAAACCATCATCCCTTTATCTGGTCGTCCTGGTTTCTTGTATCAGTGTTTCCTGCACCGCTTGTCAAAGGCAGTCTCCTACTGATTAATATTCTGTGCCACAGGGAAAAAAAGTAATGTAATAAAAAGTAACAAAATAATGGCAAGAAACATACTGAATCAAAAACATACAGTTCAACCCGTGTCCTGATTCATGAACAATAAATGGGCCATTTCATTTAGGGGAATCAAAATATACAGCAAGTTACTCTTTTTAACAAGTCAGTAAAAGAACTAGCTCATAAAAGTCTTGTCTATTATACAGCTTTAGCAGGGAATTTATTTCTTAGGAAAGCTAAATTAATCTGAATTGTATTGTAAATTGTGTATCAATACCAAAGTAAGAAATCAATAGGTGCCTCTCATTTGCATATATGATATACCAAGTAAAATTCTAGCTTCCTGGCCTTATTTGTGTCGGACACAATCTTTGGAGAGTTTTATTTTGCCATTGTTTTTTTTATTTTTTTTATTTTTATTATTTTAACGTCAATAGACTGTAACAATTACCATGACAGATACAGAAAATAAGCTTACCAACATAAGTACATTTTCATATGAGCCATGACTGCTTGTCAAAAGATACCAAGATGTGAAAGATAAGTTGCTTCCAAAAGCCAACAAAGCTTAAAAAAAAAAAACACAAAACAATAACACATGTGCATGTTAATCTTCGCTTAGTGTGACATATCCTGTGGCAGTTATTGGTTTAGCTTCGAACAGGACGTTGGAGAGATGGTGCCCATATGAAGGACAGTCCTCTTTGCTGATTTACCTTTAACGAGACAAAAACGCAAAGGGAACTTTTGGAAACACCTGTGACTCCTTGTAAAGTCTACCAGCATGTGTCCCCAAGATAGCTGGCACCCTTGTTGCCCTAAGTGAAGCAATGTGGTTTCTATCTGCAACAGTATAACAAAGACAGGGGGTCGCGTTGTGATAGTAACAGATGGAGACAGAAAGGCCAAAGAAGGGACACTCATTCGTCAGTTTTTCCACCTTTCCAGGGACTGCTTCATGTGGGTCTTACGGGAAGACGCTTAGCTTAGATGGTGGACTCTGTTTGCTGCAACCCAGGGCTGGGAGTCATTAACTGTGCAAATCATCTAATAAAATGTACCTTCCTCTAACCAGAAACACAGAAATGATTGTGACCCAATCGGGTTGTTTCACATTAGCAGTATTCTAATTTCAATGCAGATATGATTGAAGGATTTCACTGCATTTCAGTGAAAAAGTATACATTTGATTTCTTTGCAGACTGGTTTAGTTTTCATCCAGCGCAGAGTAAGTGACTGTTTGTGATCTAATTAGTTCCCTTTCGAGTCGAACTCAACGCTGCATCATGGCTTGACCCTATGGGAACGCTTTGTGTGAGCCGGTGTCTAAAGCACATATTTACACAAGCCAACCAAGGATTGGCTGAACGTGATGACGTAGCGATACAGCGTAGTACGTCATTTAATCTATAAATAGACGCCATACCAGCGTGTTGCCAGCTTCTTTGTCTTCAGAAGCCGTATGTGTGAGTGGATGTTGGCTGATCCTGTGTGTGTGTTGGGAAAAAAAACAGGAGTTAGTTTCCAACATGTCAGGAAAAAAGTTTAGGAGATGTGTGATGCTGTGTCTGTGATATATTAGGGACGAGGATACTCATGACAAGTGTGTGATTTGTATGGGTGAGGACCATGTGAGGTCAGTTCTTGAGGGGGCTAACTGCGCTCATTGTAAGAAATTCAATTTCCGCAAGCTCTGATCCAGCTTGGCTCTCTTCAATGAGAGTCAAACCCCTGCACCCAGAGCTGGCGGCAGGACACACAAACTTATAGTCTGGATATCCCTTCTACGCCTGGCACTCTAGTGCTCTCGTCCTAAGTGTGCCTGTGCTCAGCTTCACACTGGGACAGGCAGGGCTCTTTGTAGCATAGTGGGTACTCGTTCCCCAAAGTATCGTCGACGCAGTTCGAGTTCCCTCGATAGGGAACGTCTCAGGTAACGACTGTAAGCCTTGTTCCCTGAGAAAGGAACGAGACACTGCGTCCCTTCGCCATACCTTCCCCTGCCTGGGAGCAACTTGCTTCATCACAGAAGCTAACTCTGTTGTGTGCCGGCATCCCTTTATAGTTTCCGTGTAAGCCGTCATACGTTATGACGCAACACCAATCACAATTGGCTTAGTTTCATTCATGCTTCAGAGGTGCTATGCTGGGGGGTGTTCCCCAAAGTGTTGTAGTCGACGCAGTGTCTCGTTTCCTTCTCAGGGAACAAGGGTTACAGTCGTATTGCTAAGACACATTTATTGAAACCTTCACCCCTTTTCTCACAACAAAATTAAACACAAAACCAAATATTCAAACTACATTCACAAAACCCATGATTCATCTGGAAAAATCTAACAATCGGCTCAAAACCATTTCACCTGTACTCAAAATCAAACAATGCTTTAAGATCATACACACAGCATCCAGAGCATGTAGTTACAGAAAAAGTAGATTGTTATACAGTAAACAAATTTTACATAACAAAGTTATTGCAACTTTGTAAGGTGAATATATTGTATACTGTATGTACTGCAAGTATAGTATTGTACTGAATATTGTTTAGTACTGAATGTTTGTATACTTAGCATAAATGTAAAAAAAATAGTCCAAATGCAAAAGCCCCAAAAAATCTAAGAAAACTCTAAATAAAAAGTATGTTACAGTACACTCAAAAAAGTTGTGCAACTGCAAAATCAAGGTCAATGAGAGATTTATTCTGCCTCAGCATCATGTCTTCATGTTGGGTCTGCCCTGAGGACTTTGTCCACATCACAGACAATGTTAAAGACAATGTTGACTCTTGCCTTTAGTAGGGCCCTACAACCAGCTTTTAGGTGCATTACCACCACATTCTGCTCCGGACGTGGACATCACGTACCAATCTCAATCCTTGGGCTGACACGTGAGAAATTTGCTTGATGGAAAGATGCACACACTCTCGACACCTGGTTTTGTTATAGTTTTATATAGTTATATGGTTTTATATAGTTATGTTTTTGTTTTTTCCAACTGGTTTGGAACAGTTTGTGAATAAACAATTGAACTGGTAAATTATGCCTGCCTATCTGTTTGACTGACATGATGTTTAAAAAAAATAAAAAAAATAAAAATAGCTTATATGTAGTAAGCTAATTTTGCCATATTGCTGTAGCTTAGCTTGCTACATTTCCCAGGGAGGTAGCTTCAGTGTAGTGAAGCTGAATTTAATGTAGAGTAACTGCCAGCTTAGCTCACTACATTTTCCAAGTAGCTTGCCCAACACTGTCAAATATTCAATAACTAGAAATCGATACTGTTTATTCATAATCCACTCTGATGGTTTATTGAAGTAACGATTTTCTAGAATTATTCACTATCCTTGTTGCAAACATCAAAGACCAGATACTTTAAAAAATCTAAAAATTATGCCACATTAGTAGATCACAATTCTTTCAGACTTGATTTCAGAAATTGTTTTAATGAAAGGCATAAAATATGTTTACATTTACATTTATTCATTTAGCTGACGCTTTTATCCAAAGCGACTTTGCTAATTGCTATATATGTCAGAGGTCGCACGCCTCTGGAGCAACTAAGGGTTAAGTGTCTTGCTCAGGGACACATTGGGGTCTCACAGTGGATTCGAACCCGGGTCTCTCACACCAAAGGCACGTGTCTTATCCATTGCGCCATCACCACCACCATGTTATCAGTACTTTTGCCATTCTTATAGCTTAGTGTTGCCAGTGGTAACTTTACTGTGGGAGAAATTGTCTATAAAGAAGTCAAGCCAATACAATGTCTCTGTCTCTCCCAGCTTACTTAAAAGATAATGTGACAGGACTGTAGTGACGTACAATTACTGTAGCAGTGGCCTACATATAATAAAATGGAAGCTCCACCCGTTCACCCCAACAGCAATGACAGAACATATTGTTCTTGCCAATAACAACAAATACAATGGACACTGTTGCAATGTTGTGAAGGGAGCTTGGTAAAAAAAACAAATAGGGTGCTCCCTAACCGTCCTGATTCATCTCTACAAACATGTCAGCTCTGAATGAAACTCGCACCAAAACAAGGTTTTACAAGCTTTTTCATATTCTATATTAAGATACCTTACAATAATGAGACTTCCAATCATTTTGAATTGGAGTGTATTCGTCCTCTGACTGTACCGAACCGTGACACCCGTTCCGACAAATTAATGTACCGTTACACCCCTAATGTATATTCAGTAAAATTAAGCACACTTCTTTTTCACAAGGGAGAAGCATCATTAATCTGGTTATAATGCCTTTGCTCAAACAGATATCAAACAACCTCATAACCTTAATGAAGTTTCCTGTGTGGTCTAAAAACCTCCTCTTTCTCTCTGTTCATGAAGAACCCTATTGGTGAAGCTTGGGGGAATATAATGAATGAAAGTCTGTCAGCTGGTATAGCTTTGGCTCTTTGAGATATCCTGCACAAGCACAAATTTCCCTCCTTAATGAAACCCCCAACTGCTTTTTAAACAATACTCCATTGTGAGAGGCAGCCAGGTTAACTTGTTTAAAATATAAACAGAATATTGAAAACAATTTGTCTCTGCATGGTGCAAATGAAGGAGGGTTTTAACAGCTAAATTCAGCTGTCTGACAAGAGGCTTGAAACTGACGTATTTCTGCATATTATAGGTCAAGAGCAAGATTTTCTCATACCGGGGTTTAGTTGACTCAACTCCAGAAGGACTATAGAAAAAGAAGACTACACTGGAGCTATAAGCCCACATTCATAAATACACAGACCTCTCAGTTGACGTAAAGCAAAGTAATGTTGACTTTGGACCTTGTACATCATTGTGCATTGGAAATAAATCCCTATTCTTAATATTCTGGAAGAGTCCTAACATAGGACCTGGCTCAGGATCAATTTGGACTGATCATGTCCCTCTCGTCCTCATGAGTTATTACTCAAATCCTAAACTCTTTATCACGGACCAAACTAATGATGTAGCTAACTAATGTAAACCTGACCACTTCACATACTGACTCAGTTCTGAGTATGCATTTTCTTGGAAGTATAGTTTGTGCAACAGGCATATATAAATGAGCTCATGCTTAAATAAGCAGCAGTTTGGAGGGTTTACAGGATCTGATGCCCATTTTAAAAGCTGCTTTAAGCCCTGTATTTTATCCAGTCTGACAACACAACAGTTTATGGTGTAAAGTGAATGGAAACCCTAAGGGTTTATTTGGTTTCAACTTCCAGCATGCTGACATAAATGTTGTTAGAATGAGTTTGTGGATGACCAGCACCTGTGCTTTACAGAGTTATTTTTTACCTTCCATTTTCAGCGTAGCTCAACGTGGCAAGGTGTGAGGGACGTCACAGATATCACTGTCAGTCCAATACACAAGTTTCTTACATGACTTCTAAGGTGATCAAGCCCGTCGACACACTACGGCATTCTCGCCGTCTTCTTGAAAGCCCCATGTATGGATGTGTTTAATTTCGACTTCAGAAGATCTTGTAGGGCCTGCGGTTGCTATCTTGTCACTCTTCATCCTATCACAGAAGCAACTGATCACTCAGATCTGGCAGAGCGAAAGCAAATGCAATCCATCTTAACAGCCTACATATTTACATTGTTCAACATCTGGATCAACTCTGCACTCTTTTGGGGAAATCAGTTCTGCTCTCCTCTGAGAATGATATGCATATATCCATGCGAAAAAAGTTTATTTTCTTTTAACAACTGCTGCGGTCAAAATGAAACAGGCCTTAGCTGCAATACGGCATTTTAGAAGCCACCTAAATAAAGTGGCATTTCCAGTACCCTACTTTCATTTTCCTTGAGAGTAGATATGTTGTATCACATCACATATGGACATTATGGGTTAAAGGACTCCAAAAATGAAAATTCTTGTATGTACTCACCTTCATGTCATTCCAAATATGTTGTGTATTTCAAGGATCTCCATACAGTTCTTTTACAGACTGTACAACAACAATTCAGTGACCACATCTTTCAAGCTGCAAACGAGGACAAGACACTCTGTAAACGCTTGTTCACACAAGATGAATGTTTAGTGTGTAAATTTGTTGCGACAAACATCAGCAATCAATCTGTTTAGACGGACACAAATATTCGCATTCCACCTAAATCTAAGTATTTTTTATGGAGAGAGTTTCTAATATTGTTGCTTGATAAACACAATAGAGAAAACAAAAAAATGATAGGCTGTTCAAAAAAGTGTAAATACTCCTGTAAGACCTCTTTTATTTTCCATGACAAGAGAGTGACAGAAATAGAAAGTTGCACACTGCTGCCCCTTGAATTGAATTGCATTGAATTGAATTGCTGCCCTTGTGTACTGATTTCTGCTTTTCCAATAATGGCATCTAAAAGTGTCAGAGAGTGGATTTGCATTTTTATTAAGCCCATCTGCCATTGACTTCAGTAAGTATGCCTTTAATGGGTTTATCTCCCCCGAAAGTGTAAACATTGAGCCCCCAGGCACCATGAACTCATTGAGAGCGGTCCACTCAGATCTGTCAATCTCTTTCCAGCTCAACCTATAACGAGAGTTTGGGACGTGGCTGCTGTAGCAGGTGGAGCCAGATGGTGTTTAGCCGGTGTGGGACCATAAGCCTTTCAGCTTCAGTTAGAGAAGTGCAAGCCAAAATTTGCTGCATTTAGACCTTCAAAGGTGTAGTTTGCTCTAGTCAGAGTTTTAGCCCACTCATTGCTTACTCATGATGACACAAAGCAACACAGCTAAAAGTATTCCTAATATGTAGGCTACTTTTATTGAAAGTAACATACTTTTACCTGCTGAGACATGACTTCTCAAGCACCTGTAAGAGCTGAATTTGTGATATTTTGGGAGAGGACTGGCACACAAAAGGGGCATTTGCAATGTTGTTTGAAAATATCATTTATTTTTGTATTTTCGCTATAGGTCAAATCAAGTCAAGTCACATTTATTCATAGTGCTTTTTACAATACCGATTGTTTCAAAGCAGCTTTACTGAGATAACAGAAAAATAGTGCAACAAAGTTTGTTTCCAGAAGAAAATAGCATCACAGTGCAGCTGAAGTAAGTTCAGTGATGTTTCATTTTTGTTGTAAAAAAGTTATTTTTTTACAACAAAAAATAGAGGGAGGTGGTGGCAGTTCTCTCCTGGCCAACGAACGAACAGTGTATGATCATGATTCAGGCAGCATTTTAGGTCAGAAATCCGATTGGATTGGAACAATCAGAATATTATCCAGTTCCATCTGTTGAAGATCAAAGTCATCACGTCGGTATGGAGACGGGTTTGTTGAAGGTTGTAAATTGTTTTGAACTTTTTTATAAAAGAGCTAAATGAGGATTCTTTAGACAGACTCCTTTTGTGTTGCACAGATAAAATAACAATATATGGGTTTGTAACAATATGAGGCTGAGTAAATAATTACAGAAAGTATGTACAGTGCTAAACACTAAACACACCCATGCTAAAGTTGACTAAAAAGAGGAATAAAAAAAAAATCATCTTTTGGAAATTTATCTTAATGCCTTAATTTAAAAAAATTAGGAAAACTCCAACCTTTAAGGACACCACTTTTCTTTGTGAATGAATAATGTATCGTACACAAATAAATGTTCTTCCTTAAAATACAGGGTGCATAAGTCAGGACACCCCTATGTTAAATTCCCATAGAGGCAGGCAGATTTTTTTATATATTTCATGGATCCAGGATACCATGCATCCTTAAAGTTCCCTTGGCCTTTGGAATTAAAATCATCACATACCCCATACATACACATACACACACCCTTCACCATACCTAGAGATTGGCATGGTTTTATTTCATTTAGCCTCATAGCTGGTTTGATTTGCATTGAGAGATGATCTTATGGAAAGTACCCCATACCAGGTGGTGAAGGGTGTGTGATGATGTGGGGCTATTTTAATTCCAAAGGCCAAGGGAACTTTATCAGGATGTATAGTATCCAGGATCCATGAAATAACTGGCCTTAAAAAATAAAAATCTGCCTGCCTCTGTGGGAATTTAACATAGGGGTGTCCTGACTTATGCACCCTGTATTTTATGGAAGAACATTTATTTGTTTACGATACATTATTCATTCACAAAGAAAATTGGTGTCCTTAAAGGTTGGAGTTTTCCAATTTTTTTTAATTAAGGCATTAAGATCAATTTCCAAAAGATTATTTTTTTATTCCTATTTTTAGTCAACTTTAGCATGGGTGTGTTCACTTATTCTAGGCACTGTATGTATGTATGTATGTACACTCTAAAAAATGCTGGGTTGTTTCTACCCAATTTTGGGTAAAATATGGACAAACCAAAATGTTGGGTTACAAATGTAATTTAAAAATTTAACCCAAAGGCTGGGTTTGTCCATATTTTACCCAAAATTGGGTTGAAACAACCCAACATTTTTTAGAGTGTATGTATGTATGTATGTATGTATGTATGTATGTATGTATGTATGTATGTATGTATGTATGTATGTATGTATGTATGTATGTATGTATGTATGTATGTATGCATGTATGTATGTATGTATGTATGTATGTATGTATGTATGTATGTATGTACAGTATGTATGTATGTATTTATTTATTTGATTAACTAATTCTTGAAGGAACAATATGAAAGAGTTGGAGAAAAAGAGATGCGTGAGAGAATAGTTTGGGAAATGCACAAATGAAAAAATAAGAGAAAGGGGAGAAACAAAGAAGAAGAAACAAAATCACAGGGTTGGGTTAAGCAGCAGCGCAGACTGGCTCTGAGTCAGAGAGACCCATCAGAGCTGCCAGAAGATGTGAACTTATACGAGCAGAGAACTACTAGAAAATAACCGGACTGCTTGAGACACTGTAATAATGCAATGTTAGTGCTCACAAAATCTTATACATTTCTTTCTATATGCATGCTTAAATGCAATGTTATGCATATGTGAATATAGTGTTTTAGAAAATCACAATAAAAATATTATAAAAGTAGTACATGTGACTTGTGCACTATATTCCAAGTCTTCTGAAGTCATACGGTGGCTATTAATGAGGAACGGACGGAAATGCAAGTCATTTTCACTGGTATTTCTCTTTAGTGAGAGTAAATGGAACTAGATCAGACTCATTTCCGCACTCAATCATTTGTCATGTGTTTTGGTTCTTTATAGTTTGGTAAAACTATTAACATCCTGTTTCATGCACATGGGAGAACTCACCAGATTTTGGTGCATTCCTTAAGAGCCGATCTTTCCCAAAAAGCCACCCACCCCCAGACTGTCTTTGGAACAGAATGAAATGGCCATTGTAAACACATCTGTCTTGCCACTCAAAGTTCTCCCCAGAGACTTGAAATTAACAGAGTGTTTGAAGGAATGGAGCCACGGAAGAGCTTGATGCATGAGAAATTCAGCTGGGAAGGAGGAGTCTACTGGCCCAGGTGCCAGAAGTGTGTCTGAGCTGTGATAAACGTGTGTGGATGTGATTACACGGTTGTGACCCAAAGCAATATGATCACACGGTCTTGTCATGTGGCAGGATTGAAATTCTAATTATAAGGTTAAACATAGCTTGATTTCATTATATTGTATGATTCATTTTTTTTTTTACATCAAAATGTTGCAAAACCTCCAACAAATTATGATTACATTTTGTGTTATGACTAAATATGCTTTCAACAAATCTGGGAAAATAACCATAATGTGTATATTGTAGAGTCATAAAGAGATAAATAAAGCATAAACTGCTGCACCCCCAGCAGTTGCACATGTTCATTGTTTGGCTCCATTCCAGTTAAAGTCCAGTTTATAAGTCATAAAGGAATAACCATATGAATCAACATGAGCACAACCATTATGCATATTCAAACTCAGGGTCATTGTTTTATTTACTATTATATTATTTTTTCATATTTTAATTAGCTTTTATTTTTATGTTTTCTTCCTTTTTTATTCAAAAACAAGTCCCTGTGTTCGCGCAACTGATCTCGAGACTGAGCCAGAATCAACCAGTCGTCGAGATAGTTGAGAATACGAACGCCGCGTTCTCGGAGTAGAACAATGGCTGCCTCCGCGACTTTCGTGAAGAGGGCGGGGCAACAGGGACAGTCCCGAAGGGCAGGACTTTGTACTGATATGCCTGTCCCTCGAACGCAAACGTGGATGTCACACCAACACCAGGAACAGAGGTTCTCCTTTGCAAAGACTCAGAAAAACACCACGAAGATCTTGCAGGAGACAGGAACAGCATTCACTGTCTGGCTCCGAAGCGAAAAACAAGGATGCAACGCTCCTGTTGCTCATTATATGTTCTCGCAAGCGATCCCCATTCGTCAGAATCACTTCTGACGAAGGGGAACATTTAGTTTCAACTGAAAATTTTGCAACATTTAACCACCTAGTGCACAAAGGCCTCTTTTTCATTGTCAGGGTGCCCAACTTAAAAACAATGACACTGTAAGCTCCTGATGAAGCAATGCACATTCATTTGATAGACATCCTGTTACAGATAGTTCTCAGATAGTGACTTCAACCACTTTATTTTTCCTGTCTGTCTGAAATAAAATAAAATAAAATAACAACAATTATGTAAATGTACTGTATTGCTATGAATTAACATTTAAACTTCTTACAGTCACCTCAAATGATGGTATAAAGATACTGAATTAAATTATTATAAAGCAATTACTTGACAAATACTCAACAAAGACAGCAACGTGCCTGTTTTTGTAAGCAAGTTTTGTATTAACATAACCATTTTTACTCCTTTTAAAGGCAAAGATCGCAGACAACCCCAGATTAAGATCACCAGCTAAGCAGGCTCCAGCACAAGCACCAGCACCATTTCGGCAAAAAAACAAAGTGAGTCAGGACTGCATTGGTGCCCTCTCAAAAATAAAATAGGTTCATGACCCCCCTGAATGGTTATACCGTGTTTCTGTCCATTTCTAAAGTTGGAGTGAGGGCAGTGCTTAAATCTCACACGGTGCCACATAATGTTTTCATACAGTAAACCAGTGCTGCACCTTCAACAACCAGCTGTTTCTAAAAAGCTTCTTGAAGCAACTCTGATGTCGCAACAATAATCACATGATGAAACACAGACTCTTTTATTGGCAGTATGGACTGTGTGCAGAACTCCAGTAACCCCCCCCCCCACCCATCCCCCATAGTTGTGTTGGCCGTGCATGTCAATTACAAGGTTTAAGGTTGCTGGACAATTACTTTACAACACTGAACACTTAAATGACCATCATTTCCTCTGTGATTCAGCCCCGGCCTTTGAGCCTGAATATTAATGCACTATATTTGTGCAAGAGGGATCTCTCATTTTTACAGAAAGCCCTCAGGATCTGGATTGGACCCAGCTTGCATTAAATGCCAATAAACCCTACTCTGACACAGCATATGTTTACAGTATGCGGTTGCTCCTTGGTGGGTGATTGTACATGTTATTACATGCATAGATCACCACATTTAGCAATCGTAAAACAGGCCCACGGTGTTCTGGAGAACGTATGAAACCCTTTTCTCATTCTTTGAATGATTCTGGGGGTTCATATTATTAGATTAACACTATGTGGCGAGTGTGTCCCACTGATGCAGAGCCTAAAATGATGATTGATACTCTTCGTGTTGTGTGTTGACATCCCAAAAATTAAAACAACAGATTACGACATTTAGTCGTAACTCATTTCTCAGATATGCTTATAATTTTACACTACTTTCAAAAACAAGAAAAATATATAAATAATATAAATATAAATAAATAAAATAAGTGTATTGTTATATGGTATAATTATATTGTTTATTTAAATTTTTCAATTATTTGTTTATTGTATTTTGATTCTTTATGTTCTGCACATTAAAAAAAATATATGAATATTTTAGAAATTATATTTTATATCTCCTAGACTTTCCCAGGCTTACAGCCAGAGTATTCATCATCATCTGTCATGCTTTAATTTTGTATAAATTATGTGTCAAAGAAAATTATACTGCAAACTGCATCTGTGTGGCTTTGTAGCTTAAACGTCACATGGGCTTCAATCCAAGTCTATGTGCCAAAACCAAAATGTGTCCAAACTTTTTAACACATGCTCCCAGTGAAAAAAAGGTTGCCATGTTCACACCTCGCAGGCAGTAGCGCCTTGTCATCTTATACCAATAAAGAGTGACAAAAAACCTATTAAAACTCATTCTAGTATATACGAATCTGGATTCTATCTGTCTGATTTTCAATGAATCTGGCTTTCATTCTTACTTCAGAGGAGATATGACTGAATCATATTCAAAAAAGCAATGTTTTAACAGTATGTGATGAATCTTCCACAAGGATCTGGTGTCTGGATTTTCTTTAATGGTATCAATTAAACTGAGTAATTTCACCAATAGGATCCAGCCATGAATGTAGGCAAAAGGTGGCAGCTTTGAAGAATCTAAACCAGTGGTTCTCAACCAGAGGCCTAAGCAAACTTCCAAGGGAGCTGCAGGATGGTTTAAAATTATTTAAGCCAAAAATGATTTACCCGACATAGTGGTGTTGGGGGGGGGGGGGTCCCGTCTTGGTGGTGGTTGGGGAGGATGGAGGTGGTTGAAATGACAGCATCTGCGAACTCAGACGTGTAAGTACCACCCTTTTATACTGGGCTATTAGGATATGATTGGATAGATGAGAAGGTAATAAGTGACGTGAACGATTGAGTCTTCCTGGCAGAACTTGCGCTAGGCTTCATAAAAAAAAATAAAAAAAAAACACCTCCATTGTTTGTTTGTTTTAATGCATTTTCTTGTCACAAATCAATAAATATCTGTCCCAATATGCAATATTGAGTCACAGTCCTTTCCAATGAAATGTGATTTGTTATGATTAATCAAGAATTTGATAGTCAAATAGTCAAATAAAATTTGATAAAAACAATAACTACAACAACAACAACAACAACAACAAAAAACGTCTCACCCCATAAGGGATTGGGGAGTCACTAAATGTTTTTAAGAACAGTTTTTAAAGCAGCTCTAGGTAACTTTTCAACCTAAATAATATATTTCCAAGTCTCTTGTGATGGTGCATCGACTTACAATAGGTTGAATGGCACGTCTGCCATAGCCTGACGGGGTCTGTAGCGTTTTTAATCGTACTTTTAAACTTCGGGTTTCGGGTAGTAACCGGCGAACAAAGAGAACTACAAAATTCGACTGCTTTACGGCATACGTCACTTCCACCACCACCCCCACTTCCTTAAAATCGGACGTGCGAGCCAAACTAGCGTTTGTTTGCCAAATGTTATAGTCATGGACGAAGCAGCACAGAAAAGCAAGAAAGCAAAGGTTTTGTCGGAGGAAAGCAAAAAGAGGAAACGAGAAAGTGATCGCATCAAAGGCAGAACGAGGATCAACATTGGGCTAGCGTTTTCTCGCTGGCGTGAGCTGAAGGAGGAGGAGGGGTGCCCGATGCCACCCGTCCCGGTTTTCCAGGGATTGTTCTCTTTTTTGAGCGACAGTCCCAGAAAATTTATATTCTTTCCCGGGACACGAATTGTCCCGTTTTTTTGTGAAAATGTACTTCTAAAGTAGAATTTCCTGGTTTTAAATTAAACCGTTTCCGTCTACTGTTACTGTGTTTTCTTCATAGTTGTGTACAGTACATCCAATACTGTGTCCGTAAACGGGTAAAAACCATGGTAAAAACGGGTAAAACAGTGGATTGGTCAATGTCAGGCGTTTACTTTTATTTGATTGGAAGCTCAACTTATCGCCTAGCAACTGCCTGTGCTGTCGGTCGCATCAACACACATCCAAGATGATACAGTGTGAGTTTAGTTGCTAGCTAGCTTTCTAAAAACTGTCTATTTACATCTATTGTGTGAAATGGGGGGAGAGACGGACGAGGAGGATAACACAACAAAATCGGATGAGCCACCAGTGTCAAAGAAAATACTATTTACAACCTACAACTCAGACCCCAAAAAATAATAATAATCTGAGTGTCCCTGTTTTTCACAAATCAAAGGTGGCAACCCTATGCCCGACCGATGCGGACTTTCAAATATCAAATGAAAGCCTATGTCTAAACGGCGTGTACAAGTTTGGTAGGGGCTACATTCTTGCAAGTAAATACATAAGATGTAAAAAATCATAGTTTAGGATACCTAACATGTCTGTGATATTTGTTTATTTGTCTTGCCTCAGGCTATAATGCAAATCAATTTGTAAAATTTGCAGATTCATCTATGGTAGCTTGATATTATAATATTGACGATATATGGTTATATTATCTACACATTGCATTGAAGTATCATATAGATTCAGTAAAACGGTAACCAATAGACTAGGCTACTATAATGACGCTGGCTTGTAAACGTGAGCATCGCGATCATTTGTCGTTTGAAAAAAAATAAAACCCATGAAATTATATTCATATCATGACATGCTGAAATATATGCCACTGTACCTGGATGAAGACATTTCACACGCGACGCAAGCAGAACACCAGCATGTGAACTCCTCCTATCATGGTTGTCAACAAATGCACGTGCATGTAGGATGACAGAGTTTACGACAGTAGTAGAGGACAATACTGTTTCCCAACTGTAGGGGGACCCCGAGAGCAAAAGTTACCTGGTGTTACTTTAAAGTACAGTTTTCATGGTAAGGCAATGTCCTATTTCGACACAGATTTCACGGGTTGCATTTTGAGTTTTTAAGCCTTCAAATGATCTTTAATTTATGATGATAACTAAAAGATTTTAGTAATCATCATGACAAATTGTAGAGCCACACCTACAGTAGCATCCTGCTAGCGGGACACTGACAGAATCTGAAAATGATTCTAAAATGTGTACTGTTGATACTGCGAGGGAAAATGCTAAAATATTATGATTAACCAATACACACAAACCAGATTGTGTGCCATTCCCAATCAATACAGTGGTTGTTTGTCAAATTCAGCAAGTAAGCACCAGTTAGACTGACTGGAAATTAACTCTTCCTTGAGAGAGAGAGAGAGAGAGAGAGAGAGAGAGAGAGAGAGAGAGAGAGAGAGAGAGAGAGAGAGAGAGAGAGAGAGAGAGAGAGAGAGAGAGAGAGAGAGAGAGAGAGAGAGAGAACAGGAAAATCATGTGTGACTCTTTATTACAGTTTCTCTACACTTGGCTGAGTTTGACAGGCTCAGAGGCAACAGTTGGAGAACTGGAGATGAATCAGACTGAGGGACTGACAAATCTCACAGGCTGGGGTTAAATGCTGGCATGAACTCATCGCCCTGTTGCCCACCTTAAAGCCAATTAAACCCCAGATGATGTTTTGAGCACTTTGACTGTTTACTGGAAGAAACACCCCCTGCTGTCACTCCCTTTCACACAGAGCTGGGTTTGATTCTGGGTCATGTTATCCTATTAACATCACGATCTCTGAACAGCAGTCACAGGACTTGCACCAGAGGAGATGGGAGGCCTTTGTTGTTGAGCACTTGGTTAGGTACAGGTTTTTTTGGCCAATTTGTCTGACGAATTTTTTTTTTTTATTGTCGATATTTGTATGTTGCCTTGGAGCTTTCGGTCAGATTAAACACACCACCCACAGGCTGATTGAGCTTGATCATTGGTCTTTTTCGTGTTTACGTCTCCAAATCCTCCTGTGAGCGTGACCAGGGGTAGAACTGTTCTCCGTGACGTCCAGGGGTCGGGTGTGTCCCTCTGGAACACATGGAGGACGTGAAGCCAGACGCATTTGGCGAAATAGAACCGTAATTGCCATGTTGACTTTATTGCTAAGTAACGCTCTGCACCCTTTCACTCTTGGCCCGTGACTCAAAGTTCTCACATTTAGGGCTGGACTTCCTTGTCATTTAATGAGATCTGTCACAGACCTTACTGGTGCTTTCACTGTCACGAAATCAATCAAGCCACTAATTCGTTCAATTTTGCTCTGCTTGCTTCCTCCTCCCTAAAGGGGGAGATTAAGTGATCTAGATGGAGAGTGGAGAGTGATTTTATCATCATTACCACTAAGTGTTGGATTTGTGGTACAGTGATTGTTATTTTGAACTAAAGCCACCACACTCAGCTGACTGAAACCATCATTAATCCTTCTAACACAAGGCCATAGTACATAGAGATAAATGGAGGATATGGGGGTCTTGATTATGTATGAATTTGTTTCCTATTACACAAATTAGGAATGAATGTACTAATTGGGATGTGCACTTATTGCCATTTAGTTTATAATTATAGTGAAATGATTTTCACATGCAGAAACTTCTTTATGGTGCTCTTTTGCTCAAAATAGGCTTAAGTTAACTAGCACTGCAGCTATTATCACTACACCCCAGAGGACGGCATTTCTGTGCATTTTAAAGCTTTTTCATGGTCATGATTACATTTACCCTGTTTTGTATGACCTTTACTCATTTACTCATGTTTTGTGAGTACAGCTGTGTAATTCCTACTCAAGAAGTTTACATTTGACTGTCCACTATCATATATTTGAGAGATAATACGTTATCTCATAGATATAGTCAATCCTACGATTCCAAGCAAGCACAATATGCTGACAGACAACCCCGAGATGGCTCTGCACTACAATAACACCATTGAATTGAACCTCGCCATAGGTCGCAGTAAATGGTAAATGGTAAATGGACTGCATTTATATAGCACTTGCACAGACCCAATGGCCACCAAAGCGCTTTACATTGCCTCACATTCACTCACTCATTCATACACCGACGGCGGTGCCAGTTAGGTGTCTTGCTCAAGGACACCTCGACACTTGGTCAAGTGGTACCGGGGATTGAACCACCAACCTTTCGGTTTGTTGACAAACTACATGAACCACTGAGCCACTGCCGCAGTCATTCATCTTGCATGTTGAGATCGCCGCTACAAGCCACCGCTGGTCAGGTCACTTGATGGATGGATACACTACCAAATATAGTGCACTACATTACCTGAACACCCTTGATTAAGGTCTATAAGTAGACCTCACTTCCTTCCTTTGATTCTTTTGCATTGGTGAGGTGTGGGTGTTTGAATGGACACCCAGTCATGTCCTTTAAATCATTTCCATTGGATGCGTTAATGACTTAAGACCATCCTGTTCATCTGTCAACACGTGTCCATTTACTCCTTGTGAATATGCTCCATCCTGTACAATCCGGAACTCCATGTCATGTCAACTACTCAAGTTAAGACTTTTAAGCATTCTGAACTTAATGGAATAAAAGAGAGCAAAGAACTGGTGTTTGTCCCATGTCTTAATCAGACACGCCACCAAGTTTCTACATTTCTGACGAACTTTGGATACAATTAACATTGTATCTTAGTAAGATGAAATGAAAGATGAATGTTGATGGGCGGAGGCGGGAGAGGGAGGCTGGGTGGGAATTCAGGCTCTGGTGTGATGACAGGCTCAGGGCTGGACAGGACGTGTGGCGATATGGTCTTAGGGCTGGGCAGGACCAGCGGTGAAGAAGACTCAGGGTTGGACGGGACCAGCGGTGAAGAAGTCTCTGGGCTGGACGGGACCAGCGGTGAAGAAATCTCTGGCTCGGCGGGCATGACGTGCACAGTCTCTGGCTCGGCGGGCATGACGTGAAGATTCTCAGGCTCGGAAGACATGACGGGCAGCTTAGGCTCGGTCCGGTGAAGGCTGAACCACTCAACCACAGGACATGATCCAGGTATTGGGCGAGCGTTCCTGTGATCGCTGCTGCTGGAGCTTGCTGGTAAAAGATATCATCCAACCCACACCAAAAGACAGTCTTTTTGACGGCATCTGTCCAGCTTACTCCATGAGAGAGCTCCAGGAACTCTGCGACATATTCTTCGATGTGACAATCGTCCTGGAAATAGGTCAGAAGACGGTTGGTGGAGTTGGATGGGGTGATGAGAATGCCCATCTTATCCCATTGTTTGTGGTCCGTTCTTCTGTCACGGTGTGGTGTAGGTAGAAGAAAGGCGAACAGGCAAAGAGCTCCAATACAAACGTTTACTTAAATTAAACTCACACAGGTACAGGGATCACGAGTTGAAGGTACACTCACACTAGGTTAAATGAAACATAGTCGGGGGAAACACAGAACATACGTTACACGGGTTGGCTTACAAAAATACGTCATCACTGCAGAAAACTATGGGACAATCTACTGTAGTCATACATTTTAAACTATGACAGCGAATTACCATGTGTTGACATGCTGTAAGAAAATTATTTTGGTAACATTTTATTTTGATGGTACCCTTTAGAAATTATTTTGACTATAAGTGACACTGCAGCAACATGTCTGCCAACTGTCATTAGTGTATTAGTATACTGTCTGCTTAATATCTGCTAACATTTTATTGTGATTCTCCCCCAACAGACATTTTACTGACTATAACTTAGCAAGTACATGTTAATTTACTAGTCCTAACCCCTTATTCTACTAATCCTAACCCTAACCGTCAACTAATACTCCAATGAGAGTCTGTAGGCACAGTGTCACTTATAGTCAAAAGAAAGTCAAAATAAAGTGTTACATTTATTTCTTATCTTTCAGGACAATCATTAAAAATAACGATGCAACCAAACAAGAGATATTATTTCCAAATGTGAGCTGGAGAGTACTTTATTTAAACCTAACTCTCCTGAGAAATACTCATATTTTATTGAATCGCCATATGAATCTAGGATTCTCCGAAAAGTTGATTTCTCTTTCCAATAAAGAACCCTCTCAGGCTCTACCAAAGGAGGGGGTATCATCCCCTCATAAATGCAAATGAACTGAAGGATTTTTGTTATTAACTTGGTGTTCCCTTGTTCCTATTTTGCAATATTTATCAGAAAAGCACCAGAGGAAATGCCAGTGGTAATTTTCAATATTTTCATTGGCTTTACATGGGGTCCAAAATAACTGCAGTGTTATGTTTTGGATTTTATTCATGGTTCATGATGACTTTCACTTTGCTTTACATAGCCTTTATTTGAACAGCCAATTCAGTCTAAATGGGTACTTGACAAGAAATACTGCTCATAAGAACGTCATGGGGTGGGACTTGCTATGCTATCGCAGCTATATTATTATACAGCATTTTGCTAATTGTGACTAAATGGAAAATATATATTAAAAAAATTCATTTGTCGCACTGCAAGAGTCAGGACTATTAAAACAAACCAGTGAAGCCAAAAAGGGAAAGTAATAAATTAAGTAATAAATTGAAAGTATAAAATTTTTAGCCTAAAATCTTGAAATGGATGTTTTCACCATTCAACCTAAAAGAGGTTTACTGGCAATAAAAAAAAGAAATTCCAGTTTTAAAAATGCCCATCTCGTTTAAGACCACGATTCTATTAGACATTACCAAAGATTTACATTCAGTTAGCTAATGCCTCATCCACTTTGTATTTGATACAATATCAATATTTGTATTTGTATCAGATACTTCCTGCTCAGCTACTGTTCGGACGCTTTTGCTTACTGCTCCGCGCTTTGCTCTATCGCTTTTATATTTTTATATTTTATCTTCTTTTATCAACTAATTTCAACTCCAGCAAATCAGCACAGTGCTCAAACGCTTGGATTACAACAAAAAAGCTGAATTATTTTATTCGACCAGCCTCCCACTGAAAGTTTACATTCCGGGGAAGAGAAAACACAACTGCATAAGGATAAGAGAAAATGCCTCTTCTGGAATCTACTTGCTGCAGCAATTGCCACAGACTTTTACAAAGGATTGCAGTTCTTGAAACAAAGTTATTTGCGGGACCACCAAACCAGACGGAACACACAACAGAGCTCCGTCATGGAGGCCCTCAGCATACAGCCGGTGAGTTTCATGAATCTACTGCTCCTCCACAGGCCATACTGAGTGTAGAGAAACAAGCCGATCGACTTACAAATCGATGGCACTATCAGGGAGCGAGACCCAAAGGCACTCGAGACATCAGATTGTCACGAGTATCACATATTGCCGCAATAGCATCCTCTACCCCAGACACGGCTCTGACAAGGATTGCAAACACTGGTCTCCTACCACCGCCTATACATCTTGAGAATAGATTTGAAGTATTAATGAATGTAAATGAGGAATCTCCAAACGTGATGAATGTGATCGAACACAGACTGGATAAGCCAGTAGCTAACACTGATGCTAACTGGCGCTCAAGGTCGAGCAGACAGCGGCACACAGCTCAGAGCACAGCCGAGCACACGACTCTGATAGTAGGAGACTCCATTATCCGACACACTAGTAGCAGGGATACAACTACGTGCTGCCTTCCACAAGCAACAATTTCTGATGTAAACAGGGAACTTGAGAACATTCTGATGAAACATAAGACTGCAAATCGACTCATCATTCATGTGGGGAAAAATGATATTCATAAAGAGCAGTCAGAACTCCTTAAGAAGGATTTCAATGAACTGTTTGAAACACTGAAAAGACTGAAAGTACAAACATTCATAAGTGGACCACTCCCAGCAAGAGGAACAAACAGGTTTTCACGGTTGCTTGGGCTTAATACATGGCTCCAAAAAACCTGCAATATAAAAGGAGTGAACTTCATTGACAACTTCAATCTTTTCTGGAGTCAGAGGCAACTGTTCCAACAGGACGGACACCACCCAAACAAACTTGGTTCAAGAGTGCTAAAGGACAATATCTACTTCTCCCTCAATCATCCTTCTGCAGTGTGTGCCAATCCACTCAACCTGAATGGCACACACACACCTGGACACAGTATGAATGACCACAGGACTTCACTCCAGCACCTGAATGGACATGCGGTTGACACGTCACACAAGGACAATGATAACACCACTCAGCCACAACAACTTCTGCTCACGGACACAATCTCAGCTGAGCCCTGCCCACAGAGCTCACCACAGATAGACTGTGACATACTAGAACTGCTCCAAGATTCAGCACCCAAGGACGACTTCCTGGAAAACAGCCAGGGAAACCAGGACAGCATATTACAGCCTCCGATAACACCAGAGCAACAGCCCCTCTCACCAGACACGCTATCTCTATCTCCACCATCTCCACTTCTGGGCTTCTCAGAGAAAATGGAAAAACTGGTCTATGCTGGAACCAAACTATCACACTCTTTTGCAAGCCCACAGATATCAACCAAAAAACAGCAGGCCCTAAAACCACCAAAGCCTGCAGGCCCCGCTCGCCCTCCCCCTCCTCCTGCAAGAGTTCTTCGGTCTCTGCCACAACGACAGGGCTCACACCCTCCTCCTTCTGCTCGAGGTGAACTAAAAACAACTGATACCAGCTCTCAGTGATATGTGCCGGGTCCCCGCTATGATAACAGTAACTTTCTCAAATGTTTACAGAACAAGCGGGAACCCTGTGTGCCTGTATCTTTCTCTATTGCTGTTCGATTACATGATAGAAAGTCTAAGGCCTTCAAAAGCCGTACAGCAAACCCATCTAATCTGGTGCCTATTACACGCCAAACTAAGACTGCTGTGTGTACAAAAAGTAAGACTGTCAAGTTAGCACTTTTAAACATCTGCTCACTTAAAAACAAATCACTTCTAGTCAATGACTTAATAACCACATACAACCTGGATTTTATGTTTCTAAATGAAACTTGGCTAGAAGACAACTGCAGTGCAACTGTCCTCAATGAAACATCCCCTCCTAACTTTACTTTTATGAGTGTCTGCAGAGCGGGTAGGAGAGGTGGGGGAGTAGCTGCTCTTTTTAAAGATGTCTATCAATGTAAGCAAATATCATTTGGTAATTACCCGTCTTTTGAATATCTGGGTATTGTGTTAAAAGGTGCTCCACGCATTTTACTTATAATTGTTTACAGGCCTCCAAAATACTCTTCAGCCTTTTCTGAGGACTTTACAGAACTGTTATCAACCATTTCCTCAGAGTTTGACTGTTTTGCTATTTCTGGAGATTTTAACATTCACATAGACAATGCAGAAAACAATATGGCAAAAGAAATCAAAACTGTTTTAAAAACTTTTGATCTGACTCAGCATGTACATGGACCGACACACAATCGTGGACACACTCTAGATTTACTTATCAGTAAGGGTCTAAACATTTCATCGATTGTTATTAAGGATGTAGCACTGTCTGATCATTTCTGTATTTTCTTTGATATATTGATCTCTCCTGCCATTGAAGCTAGATCTGTGTCTGTCAAAAAGAGATGCTTAAATGAGAACACTAGTGTACTATTTATGAAGGCTATATCTTCAACACCAAGCATATCTGCTGACTCTGTTGATTTTCTCCTTGATTCTTTTAACTCAAAAGTTAAAAGTGTAATTGATGATATTGCTCCTGTGAAAGTCAGGAAGAGTGGTAGACAAAAAGCACCTTGGAGAAACTCAACAGCAGTGCAAAATATGAAAAGACAATGCAGAAAAGCAGAGCGCATGTGGCGGAAGACAAAACTTGTAGTCCACTATAACATCTACAAAGACACCATCCATGCTTTCAATATGGAATTAGGCAAAGCTAGACAGACTTTCTTCTCAAATATTATTAACAGCAACTTAAACAACACACGCACTCTTTTTGCTACTGTAGAGAGACTGACAAACCCCCCGAGCCAGATTCCCAGTGAAATGCTCTCAGACAGCAAGTGCAGTGAGTTCGCTTCTTTCTTCTCTGAGAAAATCAATAATATCAGAAAGGTGATCAGCACATCCTTGAGTTGCACTGGGGTCAGACAGATCAGACCACAACCTGAGAAAGTAGTTACTATGTCTGATTTCAAAGAAATTGATGGCAAAATTTTAGAAGAAACCGTACAGCACCTTAAAACATCAACCTGCGCCCTTGACGCTCTTCCCACATCTTTCTTCAAAAGTGTGTTAAACAGCTTAGAAGCAGATCTGTTAGAAGTGGTAAATGCCTCACTTCTCTCTGGAAGTTTTCCAAACTCCCTGAAAACTGCAGTTGTCAAACCCCTCCTGAAAAAGAGTAATATGGATAAGACTATATTAAGCAATTATAGACCGATCTCAAATCTTCCTTTCATTGGCAAGATCATTGAAAAAGTTGTTTTCAATCAGCTGAACAAATTCTTAAGCTCGAATGGATACTTTGACAATTTTCAATCTGGTTTCCGATCGCATCACAGCACAGAGACAGCGCTCATAAAGATAATTAACGATATTCGCTTAAATACTGATACAGGCAAATTATCAGTGTTGGTGCTACTCGACCTCAGTGCTGCTTTTGACACTGTCGATCACAACATACTTCTTGACAGGCTGGAAAACTGGGTGGGTCTTTCTGGGATAGTCCTAAAATGGTTCAGGTCATACTTAGAAGAGAGAGGTTACTATGTGAGTATAGGAGACCATAAGTCTGAGTGGACATCCATGACATGCGGAGTTCCTCAAGGCTCAATTCTTGCGCCACTCCTATTCAACCTGTACATGCTTCCAATGAGCCAAATAATGAGAAAGAACCAAATCTCTTACCACAGCTATGCAGACGACACACAGATCTACTTAGCCCTATCGCCAAACGATTACAGCCCCATTGACTCCCTGTTCCAATGCATTGATGAAGTAAACAGCTGGATGTGCCAAAACTTTCTTCAGTTAAACAAAGACAAAACTGAAGTCATTGCGTTTGGAAACAAAGATGAAGTTCTCAAGGTGAACGCATACCTCCACTCTAGAGGTCAAACAACTAAAAATCAAGTCAGGAATCTTGGTGTGTCTCTAGAGTCAGACCTTAGCTTCAGTAGTCATGTCAAAACAATAACCAAATCAGCATATTATCATCTGAAAAATATTGCAAGAATTAGATGCTTTGTTTCCAGTCAGGACTTAGAAAAACTTGTGCATGCTTTCATCACCAGCAGGGTGGATTATTGTAATGGACTCCTTACTGGCCTTCCCAAAAAGACCATAAGACAGTTGCAGCTCGTACAGAACGCTGCCGCCAGGATCCTAAGCAGAACCAGAAAATTTGAACACATCACACCAGTCCTCAGGTCTTTACACTGGCTTCCAGTCACATTTAGGATTGATTTTAAAGTAGTATTACTGGTATATAAATCATTTAATGGCCTAGGTCCTAAATACATTGCAGATATGCTCACTGAATATAAACCCAACAGATCACTGAGATCATTAGGATCACATCAACTAGAAATACCAAGGGTTCACTCAAAGCAAGGAGAGTCCGCTTTTAGCTATTATGCCAGCCGCAGCTGGAACCAGCTTCCAGAAGAGATCAGGTGTGCTCCTACAGTAGCCACATTCAAATCCAGACTCAAAACACTTCTGTTTAGCTTTGCATTTACTGAATGAGCATTGTGCCACTGTTCGATATTAAAGTTTTAGTCTGAGAAAGAGCTAAGAATGTGAATGCTGGGCTAAGGAAAGTGAAAAGAATGTGCAAGTAAATGAAAGAAAAAAGAAAGTTGATACAGGGAAGTCGTAAGAAGATTGAAAGAGAATAGAAAGTTGATAGAATTAAAGAATTAAAGAAGATTGAAAGAGAATAGAAAGTTGATACAGGGAAGTCGTAAGAAGATTGAAAGAGAAAAGGAAGTTGATAGATGGCAAGTCGTAAGAAGATTGAAAGAGAATAGAAAGTTGATACAGGGAAGTCGTAAGAAGATTGAAAGAGAAAAGGAAGTTGATAGATGGTAAGTCGTAAGAAGATTGAAAGAGAAAAGGAAGTTGATAGATGGCAAGTCGTAAGAAGATTGAAAGAGAAAAGGAAGTTGATAGATGGTAAGTCGTAAGAAGATTGAAAGAGAATAGAAAGTTGATAGATGGCAAGTCGTAAGAAGATTGAAAGAGAATAGAAAGTTGATAGATGGCAAGTCGTAAGAAGATTGAAAGAGAATAGAAAGTTGATAGATGGCAAGTCGTAAGAAGATTGAAAGAGAATAGAAAGTTGATAGATGGTAAGAAGATTGAAAGAGAAAAGAAAGTTGATGCATGTAAGTCGTAAGAAGATCCTTTTAAAAGAAAGATCTATAATAGCTACCGGTCGATATAAAATACGTCCGACTGTTTGCACTGTATTTTATTTTTTTTATTTTTTTTTCCAAACTGTGATTCAGGAAGATTTTATTAATTTTTAGGGCTGTCTGATTGGAAGAGATTTTGAAGGGGAACGGGAGAGCTTCACTCCGACGAGGCGAGTGAAGATTAGCTATACTATGGAGAGTATAGAGGTTCGCTGTTTGTTTAAAACAGCAAAAGTGAAACGTGCTCTGTGGGGGCCCAGTGGGGCAATACTGGTGTGGTACACCACCCCAGCAGAGGACGTCCCTGGATTAGGTCCAGTGGCACCGCAAACCTGCTCAATCGCTTCCATCTCAGATAGGGGTGATTATTAATTATCAGGGCTGTCTGATTGGAAGAGATTTTGAAGGGGAACGGGAGAGCTTCACTCCGACGAGGCGAGTGAAGATTATCTATACTATGGAGAGTATAGAGGTTCGCTGTTTGTTTAAAACAGCAAAAGTGAAACGTGCTCTGTGGGGGCCCAGTGGGGCAATACTGGTGTGGTACACCACCCCAGCAGAGGACGTCCCTGGATTGTAGGTCCAGTGGCACCGCAAACCTGCTCAATCACTTCCATCTCAGACACGGTTTTAATTATTCTTTTTTCTTTTGATTATTTTAATTTCTTCTATGTAAAGCACTTTGAATTACCACTGTTTAGCTTTGCATTTACTGAATGAGCACTGTGCCACTGTTCGTCCGACTGTTTGCACTGTATTTTATTTTCCAAACTGTTTTAATTATTCTTATTTCTTTTATTATCTATGTAATTATTTTTATTTTTATTTCTTCTATGTAAAGCACTTTGAATTACCACTGTGTATGAAATGTGCTATATAAATAAACTTGCCTTGCCTTGCCTTGCCTATTTCTGAAACAATTTGCCCAGCAGTTTTTTATCAGCTTGTTCTCTAGGCTTTATACTTGTCTTGATATGATGGGACACTTTGCTGCCTTGTCATGTAGTATTTCAGCTGGATCATGATCCCTGTATTACTCCAGACTGTTTTCACTGTGCAAAGCTAAAACTGAGCACTTTCCAGGGCCGCCATGTCATTTTACAGGACCAAGTTCATGAGTCCCGCTAACCCAAGTTCTGTTTATTGGGTTGGATTTCTCTGTAGTGGAAGGTGGGGTTGCCGTACTGGGACTACAACTGGGGCTAACATATGTAGCCGTGATGCAGAGAAAACTGCAAGACTGACGCCTCAATTTTATGCTCACTGAAGGAAAAAAGACCTCAGAAATGTGTTGGATTTACAACCTAGAGATCAAATCATAAAAGAACTTGATGTACTATGAAAACATACTCCTTTTCCAGTCCAAAAATACGATTTAGCTGTAATAAAATACTTATTCTGGCTAGCAAAAAAGCTTCTTTTTGGGGGGGGGGGGGGGGGGGGGTCTTGCTGCTATAAGTTAGGGAAGTTCAGAAGTTCAGTCGTTATAGTATAATAAATGTGTATTCTTTTTAATAATAATAATAGCTTATTATTAGTTTGTCATCAATTCAATTCAGTCACTTTCCTTTGAACTTCGAAGAAAAATCCTGTTTGGATTTGAACATCCTATTAGATCAAAACATGCTTTATAATGCAGTGAAGTGTGAGTGATCAGTGAGCAGCAGCACTGCTGTGTTCCATTAAATTGCTCCCCGCCGAGTTTCCTTGCAGCGGGACACAGCTCTACTGATGATAGTGCTGCTGAAATAATTCAAGTGACAAATTAAGCTGTATCGGCCGCATAATTGGATTGGAACGCAACATGATCATAGTGGATGAACAGATTGTTTGAGGAGAAATTAGAAGAGCATTTAACACATGGAAAACTACATGCGCATATGCCATTATTCAAGATCTGACATTTTAGTACCCATATAAATACAGGCACAGGCCCCCCGAGCCATCCATCACATATTCGATTTTAAAAACGGATCAGCAAGAGAATGATTTAGGCCTACTATACTAGCTAGAGTTATAACATTTATGCAGAATCTGCTATTATATTTAGGCTACTACCATTAGCAAACTCTAAACTGTGACATTTATATCCTCTGTTGTCGTTACACAATGCAAAAGTGCATAAAGTTGAACTTTGGTACACAGCAGAAGTCATAAAGTTTTTGAGCTTGTGTTTACAGTGTCTTACATCCGCATATGCATGAATGAAAGTAAGCTTATTCTTGAATGACCGTGGCATAAGTCTGTCTGTCTGCCTGATGTTATGCACCTGTTATAATGGGTGCAGCTGAAATAGCCAAACTTGTTAATTAGAAGGAGACATTTGGCTGTAAAAGCTTAAGAAATCAGTTTAAGTACCACATAGGACGGAAATTTTCATTCCAAATCCTGTCAAACTCCATTAAATGTGTCATTTCTATCCTCTGTCCACATTTGGAGTTCATGGTGTACATTACCTTTCCACAGCTGCACTTTTTGTTTTGGGCCCCTATAAGTCAAGGTGAAAAGAAACGGAGTGATGTTATAATTAAATGTTTACAACACCTCTCATTCCATATAGTAACTTTATCTAAATGGTAAATGTACTCTTTTGTGTCAGTTTATTGAAGCTGGAAATAATCCAGAGGTTATTTTGCTGTATATCATGCATTGGTTTCTTCAATTGTATTGCATACAGATGTTCCTCCATATGGAAAAACCACAAAAAGTTGGCTTCTGGGAATTAATTGGAATCAAACCCTATATGTATATTTTCATATTAAAGTAAAATGTATCAGATTACCTTTTCATTTGGAGAATCACAACATGTAAAATTATTAAGGGATTGGGTCACACATGTGGCAGTTTATGCATGTTTAAGGTCGAATGGCTAATGTTACATTGCATTAGTGCCACTAGCTGAAATATATTTGAAACTAATAGTCACTTTCCCACTTAATTTTATGGGGCCTGCCAATTTACTGTCATAAATACAGTCATAAAGTCATAAGAAGGTGAATATTAGGGAAATTGTCTTAGAGTGAAAGTCTCAGGCGCACAGCCATGCTCGGCTCGTTGAGCAAGAGTGGCCACTGGTGGCTGAGAGGTGTAAGTGCACTCAAGACAGCCAGGTCATAACACTGAGATTAGACCTCTGTGTCGATGTGGCATCTGACTCACTGTTTAACACTGTTCTTCACGCTCTCCCTCTTTAAACTCGATGGGCTTCAGTTTTCCATTCTCACATGACACTCATGTGCTGCTTTTATGAAGCACAAAACAGTTTTTTATTGACTACCTGTGCCAGGCATGGAGATCTAAAGTGGGGTTCACATTTCTTTTGCTCTGACTGATGTGGCTCTAGCACTGTCCTGCCCTCAATCACATGACTTTTGTTGCTTAATTTGAGTTTTACTGTTTTTTGTTGTTGTTTGTTTTTACTAACAATTACCCATTTCATTATTAATTAAACAAAATATATTTTTTAAGAATGGTTTATTTCTATCTATCTATCTACAATATCTATCTACAATATATCTACAGTATCTATCTATATATCTATCATCTATCTATCGATCTATATATCTATCTATCTATCATCTATCTATCTATCTATCTATCTATCTATCTATCTATCTATCTATCTATCTATCTATCTATCTATCTATCTATCTATCTATCTATCTATCTATCTATCTATCTATCTATCTATCTATATGGGGGGGGGGGGACCAGTCAGAACCAGTCAGTATCTGGTGTGACCATCATTTGCCTCACGCAGTGCAACACATCTCATTGGCAGAGTTGATCAGGTTGTTGATTGTTGGCCTGTGGAATGTTCGTCCACTCCTCTTCAATGGCTGTGAGAAGTTGCTGGATATTGGCAGGAATTGGAACACGCTGTCGTATACGCCGGTCAAGAGCATCCCAAACATGGTCAATGGGTGACATGTCCGGTGAGTATGCAGGCCATGCAAGAACTGGGATGTTTCCAGCTTTCAGGAATTGTACAGATCCTTGGGGCCGTGCATTATCATGCTGCAACATGAGGTGATGGTCGTGGATGAATGGCACAACAATGGGCCTCAGCATCTCGTCACGGTATCTCTCTGCATTCAGAATGACATACATAAAATGAACCTGTGTTCGTTGTCCATAGCATACACCTGCCCATACCATAACCCCACCGCCACCATGGGCCACTCGATCCACAACGTTGACATCAGCAAACCGCTCACCCACACGACGCCATACACGCTGTCTGCTATCTGCCCTGTAGTGAAAACCGGGATTCATCCGTATAGAGAACACCTCTCCAAAGTGCCAGACACCATCGAATGTGAGAATTTTCCACTCAAGTCGGTTACGACAATGAATCTGATCTATCTATCTATCTATCTATCTATCTATCTATCTATCTATCTATCTATCTATCTATCTATCTATCTATCTATCTATCTATCTATCTATCTATCTATCTATCTATCTATATATCTATCTATCTATCTATCTATCTATCTATCTATCTATCTATCTATCCCTATCCATCTATCCATCCATCCATCTGTGTTCTTTTCTCATCTCTATACACTTTATTAGGTCGACCTTGCTAGTACCGAGTTGTCAGAACTTCCGGCATTCAATTTGGTTTCGAGTGAAGGTTCGAGTGATATAATGTAATTTACCCTACAGGATATGCAATCTGCCAAATAACTGAGTAACTGGCTAAAAATCACATTATACTAATATAAATTTCCTTAAAGGAGAACTCCGGTCAATTTTAACATTGAGCTAAATTTTTTGTAAATTTGGAGTGCTGTCAATACAGAGAACAACGACAAAAATCGGTGTTGCCTACACCGTGTTATCCTATTTTTAAAATTTGCACCCTATTGACTTGAATGGGGCAAATTTTAAACCTGCTTTTATTTCTCTTATCATCCTTGATGTGTCATTACAAGTGCCCAGCCATGTGAGTGATTCCATGTGAGTGAACACGATGAATCTGACTGCATTAGATGTGAAAGATATTCATAAAAATGATGTTATATCAGCCAGCGCACATACCTGTATTTACATCCTGTTTTCGGTCGAAGTCCACAGTAGTCGATTGTCGAGTTCACGCGCGTGATCATAGGTAACTAAACCTATGCGCATGAACTCGACAATCGACTACTTTGGACTTCGACCGAAAACAGGATGTAAATACAGGTATGTGCGCTTGTTGAATTAACATCATTTTTATGAATATCTTTCACATCTAATGCAGTCAGATTCACCGTGTTCACTCTGAAGGAATCAGATATTATAATAAAATGTTCTCTGTATTGACAGCACTCCAAATTTGCTAAAAATTGAGCTCAATGTTAAAATTGACCGGAGTTCTCCTTTAAGTAGCACCTAGTTTAATTTCCTTTATTAGACTATAAGCAAAGATTAAATGCATTTTACCGAATTCAGTGTATCTTCAACTTGTATTTTTTGTAGGATCTGGCAGGTTTGATCAGGATTTTCTTGAAGATGTCCTGGCTGTTGTGGCTGTATTTAATGAGTTTTGATGAGGTCCACACTGATTCCGTTCCAGTCATCATCAGCGGAAAAATCCCCCTCAATGGACAAAGCTCCCAATTTCATGACTGCCTCACTAATACCAACTGCCTAACAACTAAGCTGACATAGCAAGGCATATATACGTGTTTCCAAGCTACAAAAAGCTTGTATGACCTTCAAAACATCAAACCTCCCATCAAAAACCTCCCTGAAGTATTCAAACTGTATAAGGCCTACATAACCTTCAGATTTCAAAATAACCTTTACACAAATTTAAACAGCTTTGTCAAGCCAGCATTCCAACCTTCCTTTGATTTTAGTTCTTCGGAGGTTTTGAATTCATAAAGTCAGAGAGTTAAAATAGAGCGAAAAAAGATGGCACTTGACTCTGCAATCTGCAAGCTTTCTCGCCGTTTAGTCTGAGACCACCCAAAACCTTGTCTCAGAAATAAAGCATGTCTGATGTTGCAATGATTCGGAAATTAAGTCTGTAGAGTTTAACCTCCGGTTCAACCCTCTTAGCAGTGTTTTCACAATACTCATTAGCCTGTCCAAACTCGAATTAGTTAAGAGTTACAGGCGTGAGAGACGTGTGGTTGTCTCCTTCTGTTTAGCAATCAGATGCATCATGAAGCATGAATCAAGTGACTACAGTTGGTTAGGTGAATTAAGTGTTATTATAAAGATTAATGTTGAGGGGGTGCGAGACGATTGCTAACATGTCAAACTCACCAATGCTTGGTCATAGAATGCAACATTCCCACTGCCTGTTTCCTTTCAAATTTCTTGGATTTCATCAGAGAGAGAGAGAGAGAAAGAGAGAGAGAGAGAGAGAGAGAGAGAGAGAGAGAGAAAGATTGCTCCTCCATCCCGTATCCAGGAAAGGAGAAGATGACAGCCAAGCACCGCAGGAGAGGTCACTTCTCAACCACTTGAGGAAGAAATAAAAAGAAAACAGATGTCATAAGAAAGTTACAGATGGGCAAGCACTTTAAAACTCATGAGAGCCGACTTTCGTAGAAAAGTCTTTGTCAAAGCTGCAAAGTTCTGTCAGGCATAATTCAATGTCAGTTTACCATCACTCACTGGATCAGCCATTAGACTATATATAAGTAACCGTTCATAACGTTTTTAAAAGAAATTTTAGGGCTTTAAAGCTCCCGAATTTTTGGGCTAATGGTCCACAGCAAGTCAGTGAATTATTTAAGTAGCCTACCTATTGCGGCTGTCTCACTCTTTGCCAATGGTCTCATTAATCATACATATCTAGCACAAAAACCTTTAGTCACATTTATAGACACGGAGACACACATTATTAACTTATTTACAGCATCTAAAGTGTAAGCATTTTATGTATGACTTTAACTTTAGAGACATGTTTAAAGGCACTACATTTATTGAATGCTTTTACCTAATTTGACATTATAACAGTTTCATTCAAATTTGTCTGAATTCTTATTTAACTCATTTAGAAGGATTCCATCTCTTTACCTAAGCCTAAACCTTAAAAAGAACTTGAGTAAAAGTATAGATACCCTAATAAAACTTTAGAAAAAATCTATTTAAGGTGCCATAGAATGGAAACCTGTATTTATCTTGGCATAGTTGAATAATATGAGTTCTGACATACCGTGAGCCTCAAACACCATTTTATCCTCCTTCATAATCTCATGTTTGCAAAAGACCACTGAAAAATGGGAGAATCCCAACATAACACAGACTGTGATGTTGCAGTTGGGATCATTAATATTTACAGCCCCAAAATTTGCATATACCAGCCCATGTTCTAGGCCAGGCAGTATTAACGTGGACCTGCTCCGAATCATCAGTTCAATCACAAGTTCTGCAGGTATTGTGAAGAAGCAAACAAGGACAACAGCAAAAATGGCAGATCATGGTTATAAATGTTATGTTCCAGGCTGTGCAGAGGGGATCACAGAACATAACTGAACAGAATAGAAAAGAACAGAACAGAACAGTAAGTAACGTTAGTGATTTTATCCACATCTTGACTAAATCAAAAGTTTCTTAGTGAGCTAACAACATAAGCGATAATTTACCCCTTGTTGTCGAGATCGAACGCAAGATGCTAGTACAGTAACGTTAACCTTAGCTAACTAGCGAGCTCCGAGTAACGAGCATAGATAACTAAATAGTATGACGACCTATTTACACGGAGGTTAATATTATTTCCGGCCTGTGTTGTCATATAAATCTACAAAATACAACTGTAGATACATCTATGTCAATCGCTTTTGTCAGGTAGTATCAACTCAGTACAACTCAGAAGTGAACTAGTTTGGTATATATATAAAAATGAGGAAAAACCAAATGTGTAGAATGTGTTGATGACAAATATAAACATACGAAATAAAAAAAAGTCACATAGGGCAAAATGTGTTAACATTTTAAGAAGAACACTATGCAAACATACTATTTGTACATAATTTGAGACTGCTCAAGCAGCAGGGAAGATGCATGGGCATTCATTTGCATTACTTTTAGTTTTTACCCAGGCGGTACAACACTATCCTAAAATTCAGCATTACTTATTTTTATTCAAGCTCCAAGGATCTCCCATCCTTGGCTAACTTAGAGTTAAACTTGTGAATTCAGTGAATTGTTAACTGGAAACTCACTCTAAATCATTTGAATCAGTGAGTTGTCGTGTCGAGAACAAATGCTATCGATCGGTCCAATTTACGAATGAATCGTTCAGTGCAATTTGTTCACGAATCGGACAGGAGTGGGTAAAGATTTCTTCAGTTCAAAATACTGAGTAATGACATGTTTTTATGAAATGTAGTGGAGTAAAAAAATATTCTTTGGAATGTAGTGAAGAAAAAGTAAATGTTTCCCAAAATAAGTACAGTAACAAAGTACAGTACTTCGCTACTGTCCACCACTGCATATGACAACTATTACTGTTCGTTAATTTATTCACATTTATGGTTTACTATTTGAGATCACGGAAATTTTATATTAGATGTTTAGATCATATTGTTTAGGTTACATTGATTACAATGTATGGTTATATGGTGATTCCCATACAAACAGTGCGGTTTTGTTGAAGACATGGGAGAGTTGCATCTGACTGGTTTCATTTGTTCTTTACCAAAAGGTTTTTCAACTACTTTGATCGCCAGGACAAAACTAAATAATAAGAATGTTTCCTGTCTTCCCACAACCACACAGATTTACAATCCATTGTCATTAAAAGAAAAGGGCAATGGCAGTGGTTTCCGACACTATGAGGCTTTTGTTCACAGTTGATTTCTATGCCAAAGGACCTACAGCGATTTCCAACTGGTGGCACTCCACTACTTTTAGCTTTGTTAAACCTATAAAACATTTATCCTGTTGTTTTTGTGAAAGTAATATTTTAAATACAAAACTGATTAATGATTTATTCTTTCTCTTCTAATCATCTTCTCACCTATTAGAAGTATGTGCCAGTCATTTACTAAGGTGCCAGTATTTCCACTTCAACCATAGAAGCCCGAACGTGAGAAACCTTAGCAAACATGAACACAAAGACTTCAATGAATTATAGCGTTTTTTTTTTTTGTTGTCTTATGAAGAGTAAACATTTTTTCACGGGCCATTTTGAACAGTCTGCTATTGAAAAATCGACTTTGGCCCATCAGACACATAAATATGAAATATGATCCATACTCAAGTCAGCATCTGTGAAAAAGCACCTATCATCTCTGTGTTCTTGCTAGGCATCTTCTGGGTGAAAATGAAAATACATTGTTAAGAGATTAAAAAATAAGAAAGAGACAGCAAAGCATCCAAACCTGTAATTTTCTCAGCCAATGGACCAGTTCAATAAAAGAAGATATAAGAAGACTGCAGTGAACACAAGCAATTCAGTGGAAAGATCATAAGGATGTCTGTGGAATCACTCATTAGTTCAGTCTGATAGGATTGTTTCCCCCAACAGTTCCACAGACTTATTATAGCTAAACTATAATAAATCATGAGGATGATTCATTACAGTACAGTGATTATTGTTGGCTCATGTGATAAACTGCTTTAAATATTCCTAACTTGAAGGTTGTTTTGAATAATATAATCTATATTATACATATTATTTATTATTATTTATTTATCATTATAAATATGATTTATAACACTGTTATAGCACTGTTAACAACACTCATAAAAACACTTAAAACACCATTACAAAAGCATGGTTTTGTCCAAGAACAAAACTTTTGCTTCTGAAGGGTTCAAGTCCAGCTGTCAATAGGCGCCTATAGAAACTGAGGTGGCCTATGTGCTAAAACGAAGACTGGTGAGGAGTTGTTATTATCTCTCGTCATCATTCTCGGCCCATCAAATGCAAAATGCTTCCTGTGACTCATGAACCACACATCTCAGAGCCCATGTGGAGTGTCTCTGAAAGCTGACAGCTGACCGAAGGTCGAATATGCGACAGAAAAGCCTATGTGAGTTCATTTATTCAGCATGTGTGTCCAAAGCGCTCTCTCTCTCTCTCTCTCTAGAGGTACTCATTGAACCATTTAACGGAAACTGGAAGCCACTCTTGGCCTGACTGAGAGGACGACCATGACGTCAGGTGCTGCAGCTGTGTGAAAGTCCCAGAATTAGACCAATGACTGATGAGCACTTTACTTTCCTCGAAAACTCACAGCTTCGATTATTTTTGTGTTTGTGTGATTACACATTTGACTCGTATGTGTAACCTGTATGTCTAATCTAATCTAAATCTATGCTTTTTGCAAGAAAGAACTGCTACAAAAATCAACATTGCTGGCAGTGTTAATCGCATGTTAAGACATTAACAATGTTTTAGAAGAAGAAGAAGAATATACATAGGCTATATATATATACACTGTATCTTTTGAAAAGAAGGAAGGAAAGTCATACAGGTTTGGAATGACAGTGTGAGTAAATGATGACAGAATTTTCATCTTGAAAATTGATGAACTATTCCTTTAAAACATGGAGCCAGATTGGTGCATCGATCTGTTAAATGTGTACTGTCCTGTATAAAGTAAACAGAAATAACAGAAGTAAATCCAACTAATTTTAAACATCTGTCAATTTAGTTCTTCTCCATGTAATGATCAAGCTTTGAGTGATGGACCCCCGTGATCAGATCAACAGCGCTTCCACTATGAAACTAAATTCTTAGTGAGTCACAGAAGCATGGGGCCTTGACTTAATACATGGAGATCTCCTTCATATTACTTCAAACATGTGTGTTGATTTTTCAGTCCTCTCTGCATGTGGTCGCTGTGAGTTTTGCCCATGTAACAGTCCTGCTCTGTGGTTACTGCTCTGAGAAATCATGGAGCAGGACTAACACTGCAACCCCTATCAAAACCACATGTGCCTGCCGTTTCTCCATATGACTGGTGTTAGAGAGCAGAAGGTATGACCCAGGTAGTTTACATACAGGATTTAGTTTTTCCCTGCAGGGAATGATCTCCTGGTACCTTCACAGGAGTCCAGGAGACATTACGCATTGCCCTTTGAAAAACATTATAGTCTTTCAGCTACAGACACTATAGATATCAGTCATTTCAGATATCTTTACAGCTCTCAATCGATTACAGATTTCTTCGAAAGGTCATTGCTCTCCAAACAATTAAAGAAACACACCGACTTTTTGGGATTTTAGCTTATTCACTGTATCCCCCAGAGTTAGATAAGTCCATACATACCCTTTTCATCTCTGTGCGTGCCGTAACTCTGTCTGACGTACCCGCCGCTAGCCTAGCTTAGCACAAAGACTGGAGGTAAACGGCTCCAGCTAGCATACCGCTTCCAATAAGTGACAAAATAACGCCAACATTTTCCTTTTTACATGTTGTGATTTGTAGTCACAGCGTGTACAAATAACAAGGTCACATGAGACACAACCATCTTCTAACCGTATAAATACTGGGAACTATATTCTCAGAAGGCGAAGCACTGCTACTTCTGTGGAGCGATTTGCTCGCAGCACCTGAGAAGCCCCGTGGTGAGGAGCCGAGAGTTCGCTCAGTGTTGCGATAATCACTCCGCCAAGTGGCAGTGCTTCGCCTTCTGAGAAAATAGTTCCCAGTATGTATACGGTTTATATTAGAATTTCTAAAATATTTTCTGGGAAAATGTTTACTTTTTCATTTTTTTATTGCTAAAAGGGTAGTACTTTCAATAGAATAAAAATAATAGCCATTAATCTCATGATTTCTGACCAGTCATTAAAAAGCTGTCAGATAGACATATAGATATACATAACAAATTCAGTAATATACCCACTATAGTTACTTATACTGTTGAAAATGCATGCTTATCAAAGTTTTACAATAAGAAAAGTTCTATTAGATGGATCCAGCCATCTTTCGTGTTTCTCAACATAACAAAGCCTGGCTGTTAGCTATTGTGTTTCCGTAACCAGGGCAGGCACATTCATTGTGTGGTAATCGTGTTGTCATTATCCCAGTAATCCAACACGAACCTGATTCAGGACAACATCTTGGGCTCCATCTCCAGGGGCTTGGCATTACCTCTGGGCCTCTCAGTTGGTGTTTAGAAGACTTTTGCTTTTTCTTCCCACCAAGTCTGCCACTTATTTTTGGTACCCTGTGAAATTTAAGAGTCAGGTGACCAAAATGGTATTCAAAGGAGTGCCCATAAATCATTCATTCTGCTCCAGACAACTACTGGGTGTGAGTCTGACCACTTCTCTTTCACTGTGATTGAAACGGAGCAAGAATTATGTGCCTTATTAACAAATGTGTCTTTTTAAATGCATCATATAAATTATATTATTAATGATAACAACATGAGAATTGTTCTTAGGACTGTGATTAATAACAATCATTTAGTCACTTGCCTTTAGTCTGTATTGAAGAGACTTGCTGAATTTATTCAGAGGCTGGTAGTGATGTAGTCATGGCTCCATTTTCAAACTATGGAAAATAATGCTTAAAGGGACACACAACAAATTATATTTTATATTTAGTCATTTGCCGTTTATAATCCATAACATCTTAAAAGGATAGTTCACATTAAAAAAAGAAGGAAAATGTCACCTTCATATTGTTCCAAACTTTCTTCCGCTGAGAACAATGAGATATTTTGAAGAATTTGCTAGTCGATCTTTTGCGTACAATAACAATGAATTGGGACTAAAGCAATTAATGGACACAAATGCACCATAATAGCATCATTAAAGGGGTCATGACATGATCTTTGATCTTTTGACGTATGAGAGGGCTCCAAAACACAGCTCGCTTTGATATTGTGGGATTTGTGACGCCACACAGGCAACAGATCAAGACATCAACGAATAGTTAGTGAATCTTTGTGAATCTTTGTTGGTCCTAAATAGGACATTCACATCAACACCCTCATAAAATGGGCCCTAGTTCAACAGCAACTTCCTCCCACTAAATAATATGATCTATACTGATACATAAAACCTATTAATGGGATATTTACTCCTTAATCTCAAAATGCGGTGTAATCACAGGCCAGATAAGCTCACTGGGGTTTTTCCTCTTGCTTAATTCTCTCAGACAAGTTCTCATCCTTATTCACCCTTTATTAATTTATCTGTCTGCTCTTCTCTGCTGCGTAAAGTCCAACAGATGCCTCGCGGACACTTTTAGGCTGGGATTTTCCTTACAATAACATCCTCCAGCGAGGTGCCTTGTCAGGCCTATCCGTTTAAACTTCACGAGGAAGTCTCGGGGTCAACCGCTCAGACATATCTCTCATATTACAGAAACCATTCAGAAAGTCCATTCACTGTCTAGAAACCTTCATTCTAGATTACAGATGGTTCACTTAGTAAGGGTCAAGAACCAGCCTAACTTCTCAGTTCACTGCGGCTCTTTGAAGTTTAAAGACGTTCTTGAATAGTAACGGTGACTCAAAATGAAATAGCACTAGAAAGTAAACAAATAAACACCCGATTCCAAACGTAAACCTATTTAATGAAAAACTAGATGGGTGAGTGTTGCATGAATGACAACGATTCACAATAAAAGAGATTTTCATGGGGAAATTATTGTTTCTAGAATTCCATAACGGAGTGAAATCCTCTCTTTGAAATCAATTCCAGCTGAGCCAGTGAAACATCCAAACACGCCAAGGTCTTTGTGCTATACCAGAGAACAAAACAAACGACTGTCAAACTATTTTGTAATCATACAGTACATAGGCCTTTATAAATAGCCCCATACAAACATCAGGGATGCATGTCCATGACTGCAGAAATACAATAGCAGCAATTTGACATGCCTTTCAGAACTATATGATTTACCTTGAATTTGCTTTGACTGTGGGAATCTAATGCAGGATGTTCTGCTGACATGTTTTAATGGCCTCTTGAGGAACCTTTGAGTTCCTCCTCTAAATGGTGTCTTGAATTGCTTCCATGAGTCTGGGACGGAGAGTGCCAACAACGCTTGCCAGTAACACAGACGCCCTCATGCCAGAGTGATTCCAAGAAAAGAGTCGAAACTCTTCCCTCGTTCTCTGGGAACTTACTACTCTCTGCTGGACCACAAGTGCATCACATCTATTGTATCGCTTTAAAGGTATTTCATCTGCTGCTGCTGCTGCAATGTGTATCAATACCGTTTTTGTCAATGTCAATTTTTTTCTTCGTAATTTTTATAATAAAGCATCAGTAAAAATGTAAATCAATTAGGAATTAATTTGGAAGATCTTACAATTCGACATACAAATATGAAAATCCTATATACTGTAGATTTGGATTTATTACATTTCATCAAGCACGAAGGGTAAATAAACTAGATTATCATTAATATTCAAAATTATAGGCTTAAAAAAACATCAACAAAAAGTCTAACAATTATTTAATCATTAGCATTGCATTTTTGCAATGTTTCACATTTTTCACACAACCACACTTTCAAATTTCTGAATGTCATTGCATTACATACAATTTGTGTAATGCACGTATAGAGACCTTTATTATTTTAGAACAAAATTCACTTTTCTGAACCATTTATAATTGGTAGTTTTTTTTTTTTTTTTCAGTAAAATGATCTTGACAACAATCTTTCCTTGAGAAGTGTGCTTGTGTTTTCTCTCTTTAAAATGAATGCCATTTGGTTTGATATTGTTTTATATGAAATATAAAGCAAAAATTCTCATGCATTTTTAAATGTGGCTTAAATACCTAATCGAAAGTGAATCTTTGTTGGTCATAAATGGGACCTTCACATCGGCTCCCTCATAAAATGGGCCCTAATTCAACAGCAGGGAGCAACTTCCTCCCATCTGACATTTGGCTCAGTAAAGCCACTGTGCTCCTGACCTCCTGGTATTCCCCCAACTTCTGACCCTTGGGCATCTATCCAATAAATAAAATAATAAATTATGCGTGGCTTTATACATTACCCAGCTCCTTTTTTTTCTGAAAACAATCATTATGCATGTGCCTAAAGTGCCCATTTTTGAATGTTAAACTGCTGTGGTCAACTATACACTTCATGGGAAGTTACAGTTAAAGAAAGCAGGCATTGAAATTTGTTTTCCTGAACGCGTCATTTCAATTTTGTCCACTAGATGGCCAAATGCTCACAAAATAACCTCATAGATTTCATTTTAAATAAGAATCTTATTTGTAACCTCAGCCTTGCCTTAAAATAGTTTTTATTAAACACATTATTATTAGTCAAATTAATTATATAATACAAATTCTATAATATAATTTGTTTTTAAAGTGTATGAATTTTAAACAACTTTTTTTAGTTAATGATCTGTAAGACTGGGGCTTTATTAATGCGGTTCATTGATTTAAGTAAAAAAAAAAAGACATTTGGGTATAAAGTGTTTTAAATCTACAATATATGGTGTAAAAACGTCTGAGTGCTGCCCTCTTCAGGTTGAACGGTGACTACTACAGTTGTGGTACTGCGTGATGTAAGCAGGTACCAGCTCACCAGGAAGGAAGGTGTGCAGAAAAAAAAAACAGTTTAATGCACAGGTAGTTCCAAGTCAGTTTAATCGCCGTTCTATATTAAAAGGGTGGTAGATTATGATTTCACTTTTCTAACTTTAGTTAGTGTGTAATTTTGCCGTTTGAGCATAAACAACACCTGCAAAGTTACGAAGCTCAAAGTCCAAAGCAAAGGAAGATATTTGCTTATAAAGAAATCGTTTTTTAAGGACTACAACAAATGGCTGGTAGGGACTATACGACATTCCTCCCGGGTTAGTGACATCGCCAACCCTAAAATTGACATAAACCCCACCCCCGGAACACGATTTATAGATTATCATGACAGAATATGCTAATCAATGACTAGAAGATAACTACACATAATAAGCAACATAAATCCATCAACTAACCATTCAGAAATGTCTGCATTCTACATGTTGTCACTTCTTCGTAAGTCGTACTCGGTTACTAACGTAACCTCGGTTCTCTCTAGGAGAGGGAACGAGTACTGCGTCGATTAGCGACGCTACGGGAAAGATATTTCTTTGTCGAGATTGAAGCCTAAAAATTAATCCTTAATTTTGTAATATGTAAAACGCTTTTCTGTAGCATACAACCCTAGGCGGAGCAATATCGCTCGCCCATTGGCTGCTCCGCCAGAAAAGCACAGCCTATGCGAGGCCAGTGACCAGGGTGGGAAATTAGCACCCGCCACCCGCCGAGGGCGGGTACTTTTTCAAAGTGGCGGGTCACTTTGCCGTGTATACCAGCCACAGTGGCGGGTGGATTATAATAATGCTGCGTTCGCACCAAAAGCGCGCGTAAACGCGTCTTTACATTGAATGTATTAAGTAGTAACCAATAAACACATGCTGCGAGTGATTTCATTGTACGGATTGGACAGCCTTTGTCAAAGAATGCGGTTGCTAAGTAACAATAATACACTTTTGTCGAGTAACTCTTTTGATTGGTTTTCAGCGCTGTAGCTAAGCTGAGAATAAAAAAAAGTGTATATAGCTGAGCTGGTGCAGAAGAAAGGGAAATTATTTTTTTTAATCTGGCGACATATCCCTGGTGTTAGGAGGCCCGCAGCGGAGTCAGCAGTTATAAATGAACAACTACAAACTGAGGGCGAAGTAAAGAAAACGAAAAGGTAACGTTACTTTTCTAACAAGTGGCGCATTGATGACCAAGGGAAACGTTATCCTATCTTCCCGACGACCAGTCTATGCACTGCACTTAGGTTCGTCTGAAATGGGAAAGTGTCGGTTTAATCCGCTGTGGCCACAAATGCCAGAATTCAATAATTTAAACCCCAAATCAGAGCTTTTCTGTTAAAAGAATATGTTTTTTTCACACGGTCTTTTCAATAGTATCTGGCAATGCGCGCGCGCGCTCTCTACACTACTGAAGCGCGGATGATCTGAAAACACAGACAAGCTGGCGATCTTTATTTGAGATTTTCTACTTAAATTAAAGTGTCATTCAGTCGGTCTGTGTTCTGTCACGAGCCGCTTGCGCTGTTTGTGCGACTAAATCTGCGATCAAAATGCAGGCTGATATCTATCCAGCAGTGTTTTTAATGCTGATCATATATGAGCAAGAATGCAATGTTCCCCTGAAATCCACACGATTTCAAATGTGACATTGATTGTAGCCTATACAACAGTAAAAAAAAAAAAGGGTAACATTTAAGTGATGTAGGCTACTGCATTT
The DNA here is from genome assembly GCF_949152265.1 of Phoxinus phoxinus. NCBI lineage: Eukaryota > Metazoa > Chordata > Actinopteri > Cypriniformes > Leuciscidae > Phoxinus > Phoxinus phoxinus. The sequence continues at coordinate 15,940,608 of NC_136885.1, read as the reverse complement.
AAAACAGTATAGTCCGGCTTATTGCTCTATTTTGCAACGAAATCTGTGGCTTTGAACGAATCGTGAGATTCAATGAATTAATGACTCGATGACCGCCACCTACTGGCTATTTTAATATAATAGGTCTATTTGTATTAATATTAAACGTTTTTTAACATTGCATATTTATTGAACATTGTTTTATTTAAAGCATTATTTATTTTTAAAAGGTATTATAAAGGTTAAAAATTAAATGGAAAAATGTATTAAAGGGGGCGAATATTGTCCCTTAATGGAAAAGGTGTGACTGCAGTCTAAGTGGAAGAGGGGGTACCAGGGGGTACGGCACTCAAAAAAATTGGAGAACCACGGAACTTAGGAAAAGGGATATGTAGAATTGCACAAGTGCTAAAGAGTGCAATGTAAATAATTTCTCATAAGCTTAATTGAATGGCCTAGAGACAATAATTATGACATTTTCTGTCTAAAGAGTACATATAAAATAGCTACCTAAAGTAACTGCAGTTTACTAAAAGTAATGACTAAAAGTTTGCATTCATAAGCATTTTCGTCTGAAGATGAAGACTAAGACTGAATCAAAAATGGTTGCCAAAATGAACACTGGCCTACACACACCAAGCGCACTACAACGCTGTTGCGTATGTATTAAATATGACTGATCATTTAAATAAAAATTTTATTTAATTCAACTAGCCTACATAGTAGCCTACATAAGTATTTTCCAGGGTTTAAAATTTATACAGATTTGATATTTTCCCCTCATACTTATGTTGGAATGGGTACGAAGTTGGCATTGAATTTCATTTGAAATGGTATTAAAAAGGTCTTAAAAAGCCTTGAATTTAAGCTGGAGGATCCTGGGGGTACCCTGAAATAAATAAAAAACGTATTGAAGCAATTTCTTTCTTGCAATTTGAATTCCAGAAAAAGTGGCTGGTAAAAAATATTAGTGGCTGGTAAAATTGGGCATCCACCAGCCACTGTGGCTGGTGGACAAAAAAGTTAATTTCCCACCCTGCCAGTGACGCTGACCAATGAGGGTGCTTCGCGCCCTTCTGCGTCATCTCCCGCCGAAACAGGCGTGGCCTAGGTCTTTAAATACCAAGCATAGCTGCTTCCACTCCGATTTTCGTCACAGAAGCGACACAGCGTGGGCACGTACGGCATGAGACGCAGTACTCGTTCCCTCTCCTAGAGAGAACCGAGGTTACGTTAGTAACCGAGTACGTTCTCTTACGTAGAGTTCTCTCCTACTGCGTCGATTAGCGACGCTACGGGAACCCCTGTAAGACGCCGTGCGTGTTCTTGGACCGACACAGACACCTAAGGGCGCGCGCGCGCCCTGGCATACAAGCGCCTACACCAAGAGTATATAGGGAGAGCGGCTAGAATTAGCATCATCCCTTTATAATAGTGCCCCTAAGGGCATAATAACATATATATGTAAATATTAGACATATATGAGGGGTAATAGCATGCTCATAGGACACATTGTCAGTGAGTGATGCTTAAAACATTTGAGTGACCTGGGCCGCAGTGCGGGGCAGGAACACCATACCTAGTCTTTAGACCGAGAGCAGTTTAGCCTGCAACGCAGGAACCTCTAGGTTATAGAACCTTATAAATGTAGACGGGGAGGCCCAGCCTGTCGCCATACAAATATCTTGTAACGAGATTCCGCTATACCAAGCCCACAAAGAGGCCATGCCTCTCGTAGAATGTGCCCTGATGCCCAGAGGGCATTCCACACCTCCCGATGCGTAGGCTAGCGCAATGGCGTCCACCACCCATCGAGACAAACTCTGTTTCGTCGCAGCACGCCCTTTAGAGCGCCCACTGAACGAAACAAAGAGCTGCTCCGACTGTCGAAAAACAGCGGAGCGGGACACGTAAGCTCTTAATGCCCTGACCGGGCAAAGGAAGCTATTTCCGTCCTCAGAGGCCGGCAGAGCCGACAGGGAGATGACCTGAGCCCTGAACGGTGTGTTGAGGGACTTAGGTACGTACCCATGCTTCGGTTTCAACACGACTACAGAGTCGTTTTGCCCGAACTCCATACAAGAGGCTCTCACTGAGAGCGCTTGCAAATCCCCCACACGCTTCACTGAAGCGAGAGCCAAAAGAAACACGGTCTTGGAAGACAGGTGCTTCATGTCAACTGAGTGAATAGGCTCGAAAGGGGCCCCTTTCATAGCGTTTAACACTGTAGAAAGGTCCCAAATGGGGACTGAAGGAGGCCTTGGAGGATTTAACCTCCTGGCTCCTCTAAGGAAAACGGACCACCAGGTCGTTTCTGCCCAGTGCATGGCCAAGCGTTGGATTAACGAACGCAGATATGGCAGCCACATAGACTTTGAGCGTGGATGGGGTTCTTCCCTTATCCAATAGCTCTTGGAGGAAGGAGAGAATCTCCGTTTCCCCGCACTGAAGTGGTGACAGACCTTGGTCTGAACACCAACCAGAGAACATCGACCATTTGGAAGCGTAGAGCCGTCTAGTAGACGGAGCCCTAGCCTGTACGATCGTGTCTAACACTCCCTTTGGGAGGTTAGCGGGTACCCGTTTCTGGCCCATACGTGTAGGGACCAGAGCTCCGGGCGAGGATGCAAGATCGAGCCCTTAGCCTGCGAGAGGAGATCTCTCCTCACTGGAATCGGCCACGGGGCAGTACTCTTCAGTCGCATCAAAACTGGGAACCAGGGTTGACTCGTCCAGTATGGAGCGACTAGTAGCACCGAGCATCCGCTTTCCTCGATACGCTCCAGCACTTGAGGCAGGAGTGAGACAGGAGGAAAAGCATAGAGCGGACGGCGGGGCCAGACACTGGCCAGCGCGTTCGTGCTCTTTGAAAAGAATTCTGGGCAGTGAGCGTTTTCCTGGTTTGCAAACAGGTCTATTTCCGCTCTGCCGAACGTTTTCCACAGCAGACGCACTGTCTGTGTGTGTAGAGACCACTCTCCCGTAGGAACCTTGTTCCGTGAGAGTCTGTCTGGGCCTACATTCAAGTGGCCTGGCACGTGCATTGCTCTTAACGAGCGCAGGTTGTGCTGGGCCCATACCAGTATGCGTTCCGCTAACCTGAATAGGTTTCGGGATCTCACGCCACCCTGGCGGTTTATGTAGGCTACTACCGACATGTTGTCCGAACGGACCAGGACGTGGTGCCCTTTTATCCGGGGACAAAAACGCCTCAGCGCAAAGTCCACCGCCATCATTTCCAGGCAGTTTATGTGCGGTAGTTTGGCTCGTTCTGACCACTGGCCAAAGAACGGTCTGCCGTCGAGCAGTGCTCCCCAGCCTGAGGTGGACGCGTCCGTGGACACCACCTTCAGGCTCGAGGGAGTCCCCAGGCTTACACCTGACCGGTACCAGTCTGACGCTCTCCATGGTGTCAGGGCAGAAATGCATTCCTGATTGACCTTGAGGCGATAGCGACCGTGCAACCATGCTCGGCGCGGTACGCGCGCTTTCAACCAGAACTGCAGTGGGCGCATGCGCAGCAGGCCCAGCTGCAGTACCGCTGAGGCTGAGGCCATGAGGCCTAGCATTTTCTGAAATCTCTTGAGCGGCACTAAATGGCCGCTGCGGAAGGATTTCGCCATTTGCAGGGTGTCTTGCCTGCGCTGTGATGACAGCTGTGCTGTCATAGACAGCGAGTTCAGATCCAGTCCCAAAAAAGGAGATCCTTTGACTGGGAAACAGTGAACTTTTCTCCCAATTGACTCTCAGACCTAAGCACTCGAGGTGATCGAGTATTAGTGTCTTGTGGCGAGCGAGTTCTGAAGGCGATTGAGCCGGAATCAGCCAATCGTCCAAATAGTTCAGAATTCGAATGCCTCGGAGTCTCAGGGGTGCCAGCGCCGCGTCCATGCACACTGTAAATGTACGAGGTGCTAGGGATAGGCCGAATGGCAGGACTGTGTACTGATATGCCCGGCCCTCGAAGGCGAATCTCAAAAATCGCCTGTGACGTGACGCAATTTGTATGTGAAAATACGCGTCTTTCAGATCTATCGCCATAAACCAGTCTCCTCGGCGAATCTGCGCGAGGATTTTTCTGGTCGTGAGCATTCTGAACTTTCGCTTTGTTAGCGCTTTGTTCAGACGCCTTAGATCCAAAATGGGTCTGAGACCCCCGTCTTTCTTGGGTACCAGGAAATATCTGCTGTACCAACCCCCTTCGCTTTGAGCTTGAGATAAAGGCTCTATGGCCCCTTTGCTCAATAGCTTCGCTATTTCGGCTCGAAGTAGATGTGCTACTTCTGTTTTTACCGTGATTTCGACTTTCTCCGTAACACGGGGAGGGCGTCGATGAAACTGTAGCGAATAGCCTCTTTTATAGTCTCTAGCACCCATCCTGAGACCCCGGGAAGTCTTTCCCATGCATCTGCACGTGTGACTAGGGGTTGAATGTAATCTGGGCCCTGGTCGCGAAATGGCGGCGACACGAGAGCAACCGTGTGCGGTAACATGGACGCCGTGGCGTCTGAGGCGGGGGGCATGTTTAACACAGTATGCATCCCGCGCGCGCTCGGCTCTCTGAGTTGAGAGAGAGCGCGCGGGGCGAGCCCCGTAGGGCTCGTTATATTGTGAATAAACGTGGGCGCTTGGTGGCGGGCACATTTATAACACCGGGGACACTGTGTTTGTGTACTGACTGACCGTTCGTTAGTTTCGTTTTTACAGAAACCGTGGAACGTGCAGTATGTAGTGGTTGTGGGCACTGGACAGTGGGCACGCTCACTACATGTAAAGCACAATCGGCATGAGCCGATTTTATGTGTGCAAACCCTGTGTTGAACGGGGCTGTGCTTGCACGGGTTGAAAAACCGGGCTCTGGTCGCGAAATGGCGGCGACACGAGAGCAGTCGTGTGCTGTAACATGGGCGCCATTGCAGCGTATGATGCGGGGGGCGCGCTTAATCGAGCGGGCAGCCCGCGCGCGCTCAGCTCTCTCAGCTGAGAGAGAGAGAGAGCGCGCGGTGCGAGCCCCTTACGGCTCGGCATGTTTGAGAATAAATGTGGGTGCGTGAACGCGGGTACATTTATAGCACTGGGGAGTACTGTCTATTAGAACTGACTGACCGTGCATCGGTTTCGTTTCATAGAAAACGTGTGACATGTAGCTTGTAGTGATTGTGGGCACTTGAAAGCGGGCACGCTCACTATATATGATGCACAATCGACAGAGTCGATTTTATGCGTGCAAGCCCTGTATTGTGTGTACGAATGGGCACTGGGTCGTGGGCATTCAGTTACACACATTACATTATCGGCTGTGGCCGGGACACCGTGTAGCACAGAGAGTACTGTCTATCAGAACCGACTGACCGTGCATTCGTTTCGTTTTTACAGAAACCACGGGACATACAGTGTGTAGTGATTGTGGGCACTGAAAAGCGGGCACGTTCACTAACTTACATGTGACGCACAATCGACAGAGTCGATTTTATGTGTGCAAGCCCTGTTGTGTAGGGCTGTGCTTGTGTGTATGAATGGGCACTGGGTCGTGGGCATTACGGATACACACATTACACCATCGGCCGTGGCCGGGACACCAGAAAATACATTTTCAGATTTACCTGGGGCGTCGTGAAAACGGCGTTTGTGCGCAGGCAAACGGGCATTGATGCCGATTTGGTGACTGCAAAATACACTGGCACGGTCGCGTATGTTGGGACTGTGCGAGCGAGACATTTTAGTGAAATCCGGCCGCGGCGGGATTTTAACACTGTAACGTTAGCTTTCCTCGAAGCAGAAGTGCGCATCCTGGCTGAAAACGGGGCTTTCCGGGACTCCGCGATTTCTTCGTGAATTCAGGAAGAAAAAGGCGTGGGTCGTGAGGACGGTAACGTACATTCCTCTGCAGAAAAGCAGCCATCCAGCCGGTAAGCGCATCGATGCTGGTCTTTCTCCGTCGACGCTCACGAGCGGCGGGGGAGGGGAGATCCTCGGAGCTCGCCCATCCCTCGCTACCCGAAGCGAGGAGAGAATAGCAGTCGTCCTCCACAGACGCGGCTTCACCCTCGTCCATGACGGACGCGGCGGCACACAGTGGCCCTTGTCCGTCGGTCAGAGAGTCCAGCGAAGCGGGCGGAGAAGCTGGCGGCAGTAGCGGCGAGCACCTCGTGGTGGAGGGAGATTCCGGGCTCCGCTGAGCACGGCGCTTTTCACGGCGCGGCACTACAGCGGGCAGAAAGATGCAGCTTCAGTAAATGAACCCCAGGCGAGTCCGCAGAGTCACCGTAGGCATCAAATCACGTTGATGGCAGCCGCCATCGACGAGAGCTGAAGCTGCGTAATCCTCACAGACAGGAAACACAAGCACGTGGTCCCCGTCGTTGAGCGGGGCTCTACACGAGCCACAGGAGGTGCGAGGCATCTTGAAAAAGACGCTCGGCTCTTTTAGTGGTGGAAAAACTGTGTGTCGCGACGGCGAACACACACACAAAACACACACACATAATGTAAAGGATATTCCACGCCGGAGAATCGCAGCAGGGAACGGCGGCTGAAGGCGGCGAAGACCAGCGGCTTCAGGTAAGGGCTCGTCCTGCTGAGGTGCTGTATCAGACGGCTGTGGTGGCTCGAATCCGGTCCTACGATGCGTGTAGCTTCGTGAAGAAAAGAAAATCGGAGTGGAAGCAGCTATGCTTGGTATTTATAGACCTAGGCCACGCCTGTTTCGGCGGGAGATGACGCAGAAGGGCGCGAAGCACCCTCATTGGTCAGCGTCACTGGCCTCGCATAGGCTGTGCTTTTCTGGCGGAGCAGCCAATGGGCGAGCGATATTGCTCCGCCTAGGGTTGTATGCTACAGAAAAGCGTTTTACATATTACAAAATTAAGGATTAATTTTTAGGCTTCAATCTCGACAAAGAAATATCTTTCCCGTAGCGTCGCTAATCGACGCAGTAGGAGAGAACTCTACGTAAGAGAACTCTCCATTATTGTCTGACTCCGGTTTGAACATAAACAGTGACATTTTCAGTGCAAGTTTGTGTGAGGTAAAAGGACAAGAGCTCTTAAAGCTCCGCCCCCCTGTGCCGGGAGAAGCAGCTCATTTGCATTTAAAGGGAAAGACACAGAAACGGTGGCTCACCCTCAAAAGTGACAATTTTAACATGCTACATAAAAATATATGTGGGGTATTTTGAGCTAATACTTCAAATACTTATTTTACATATTGTGGAAAGAGAATTATACCACCCCTTTAATGCGCTGTTTTCATTGAAGCACATACACAAGTCACTCAGAGCACAGAAACGTATTAACGCTGCCCGGCAAATTTAATTAAAAAAATAGCTTCGCTGCTAAATCGCTACATTCTATTTCTCAGCCACAAGTAAACGCTGGTTTTGAAGTAAATAAACTCATAGCTTTGTTGTTAATAGAGAGAGACCCTGAACAGGTGCAGGTTAGTCACACACATCTCTCATCTCTCGCTCTCTCTCTCTCTTCCTTTCGATAATGAATTAAATAAATGCTATAATTCATTTCTTAATTCAAATAAATGTACTCTTACGCACTACTTTATCTCTGTGTCTGATTCAAAGAGGGCAGAATGCTAAATCTAACACGCCGTAACCAACGAAAATAACCGTTATTATATATACAACCCCTCCTGTCAAACTGTCTGTGAACATCAAAACCAGCTTGAAGTTGTCAGTGCTGGCACACATGACCATGGTATAAGCGGGATAATCCACCGCTAGCTGTGATTTAAAGGATTTAAATGCACTCCGCTTCACGTCAGGCGGTTCTTTGCCTCCATGTCCTGCATTAAAATTTCTTAATGCACACCTGTGTATTTATTTGTACTGGATTTATATATGCTATACTTTTTTATAATTTATCACTGATATTTATTATTATTATTATATTATATAAATTGAAGTATAAAAATATATTCTACATCACAAATATTATTAAGCAAATATTATTATTAGATACAAATAAACTAATCTGAAGGAAAGTCTTGAGGTTACAAATAAATAATAGTAATGGTTTTTATCTCCGCATGTTGATTCTGCACCTGGGCTTTCATTGTACGTTATGTTCAAAGAATACTACCACTTTTACAAATGAACTTGTCTTACCAACTTTATTCAGATTCACAATCAAATCGGTCCAATTCATGGGCCAAACATCACACATTTGTATTTTCCATATAAATTGGGAATGTATCAAGTAGAGATTATGAAAGTGCAAATACCATTTCAAGGGTTAGATGTTTAACAATATAAAATCTGTAATGGGTTACAAAATGTGCTTTACTCACCCCAAAAACAATAGCCACCCCCCCCCCCCTCTCCCCCAAACAATAGCCTTGACACTTTTGTCAAGAAAACATGATCTATTTTTATTATAATTACTTAATGCACAGCATACTGCCACATACAGGACAACTTTTGTCATTCACTTTTTTTGTCATGTTTGGACAGATGTTCAAAATCTACCATATGCTTAATCTGAACAGACATCAGCTCCACCTCCACCTTTGGCGATATACATTAGTCCGAAGAAATACTGCGATTTAGTGAGCTTAACTGATTCGGATCACACATACATACTGTACATACAGGAAAAGAAAAAAAATCATGTGTGCACTCCTCCGAACTAATGGAATTATTCCAAAAAACACTTTGCAAACAGATTTGCCTTCGTTTTCACTTTGTAAAGTTTTATGCTATGCAATACTGCATTAGGACATAAGGTCATTTTCAACATATATATGACATCAAGCCCACAGCAAAGCATCAGGCGTCGATCAAACCCACAGCTAAAACCGCCACTATAACGCAAAACCTAGGAGCTAAAATGGGTATTTCCAAGGCTGAAATGTGAACTAATTCTGTGCAATTTTTCTGAAGTGCTTAAAACTCAGTGCTGCTCTGATTTAGCTGAAATGATAGTTTCGTCTGATGATAAGTTGGCCAGGTGTTCGCAAGAAAATAAAAGCAAATCCAAAACATTCTGTTAATTTATCTGAATGGCTTTAAACAATCATTTCAGCAGTCGCATTTTAAGTAATAAGCAGATATTGAAAAGTGGCACTGTGTTATTACATTTTGATATACACGACAAAAATATATATATTGGCGCTGATTTGTTTTTGCTTTTTTTTTTTTTTTCATTGTCATCCACTTTATCTTATCTTCATTCATTTTTAAGGACATTCAATTTCAAATAAATAGAAATTTAATTTCCATAATTTATTGTTGAGAAATACCACAGTTAAATTAATCGTTAAAAAAATTGGTAATTGTGGGTAAAGCTCCACCACGTGTAGAAATGTACTGTAAATCTGCAGCTAAAACAGCTTCTGGACACCAGATTGAGATGTCTCAGCCTCTACCGAATGATCCATAGATGAGACCTTAGATATTCTGAGGAGAAAAAAAGTGGTACGTCTTGAAAAAACGAAAGTAAAATACACGTATTCATAATTTTCTATCAGAGATGCACCTGGACCACATCTATGGATTTGTTTTTATCTGAGAATTTGATTTTTACACATTGTTTCCATGTGGATATCACATCTTAACACACAATGTATGGTATAGATGAATATAATCCGCAAATTGTATTATTTTTTTCCGTGATTTTTTTTTTTTTTTTAAATAATGGTTTTAAAAAACCCTGGGGGAAGGGGCCAGAGGCATGCGAAAGGAACCGAACATATATAAAAAATGTCTTTTAAAAAACATTGAGCTCAGTTTGCTTAATCGCCACCTGAAAGTACAAGTACAATGTGTATTGGAACTTCCCACACTCCTGGCTCTGAGCACAAGAGAGAGGCTATAAATAAAGAGAAGTTTCACAGAAAAGGCACTGTGATAAGTTGCAGAGAGAAAACGTTTTCCAGAGCTGGTGCGGCGCTCCTGAACCTTGTTGAACCTCGCCGGTACTTTCCGTTCGAATTAACCAATGACGGATTACAGTGATTACGTTTGATAGAAAAAGAAATGTAGTCCGCAACTAGAATTACTGTTCATTTAGTTTCTATGCTCAGCCTAACAGCTCTTGTGAGCCTGATGCTGATGTGTACTTCTCTGATACTACAGGTTCTAGTTTAGAGGAAGGATAGTGTACTCAATAGGGCGACTAGGCCCTCAGCAGCAGGCACGATCAGCACACACTCCACACGGGCGTGTGCAAGCCAGTGTTTTTGGCACCTACAGAATCTTTTACATCCTTTTTAATCAGAAGAACAGGAACTCGCACCCAATACAGCCCTGTTCTATACAGTAGATTTTTCTGGCTACCTCACTTCCTATCTCGTCTTCATATCTCTTTCTGGTTCAGTTGCTGACTCTTTTAAAAGTGTTTAACACTCCAGGATTGGAAAGAGTTTTTAGAGAGCAAAGAACACATCCCTCACAAGCACAAAGGCCTGAAACACACGAGTACTGAAAGAGTACTCAAAAACGACCTCTTTACATATCTCGGTTTCGATTTCTACATATCTGACAATACAAAGCTTCTCGTCAGGATTGATCTTGTTCCTCAGGTTTAGAATCCGGCAGCTACTTTCGTCAAAAAAAGTGGTTTAACTAGTGGGTGAAGTCAATATTTCATACAAGGTGTACTTGACCCTCCCATTCAGAGGAGCTACTGCTAGGCTGGTCGGGGTCTGAGTCACATTTTGGGGTATCGGAGTGACACGGGTTCGAACCGCTCGGAGTATCGCCCAACTCGATGGATGAAAGAGGTACCGGACACATATCAAGACCTACTAGGTCCAGCTGTGTTGGCCTGACAGGATCACGCTCTCCCGCGCCGATACCGGAGTCAAACTCCGCCTCTCTATCGCCCCCTGTTGTCCACTCTGGAACTGCGCACTCGGTCTGCTCTGACATCATCCTCGCCGACTGAGCTCCGAATTCCTGGTGAGTTGCAGCGGCTGAAGGAACCAAACTGATATTCTGCGGATTCATGTCGTGAAACCAAGCCATGATGTTGCCTAGAAGGTTGGCGTTGTCGGAACCGAAATCAGAGGTTTCCATTCGTCCCAAAGGAGCTTGGAAGGGGCCCTCTCCAGACTCACGGGAAGGATTGTTGAGATTGTCGAAACGCAGAGGGACATTCTGGCCACTGATATTACCCAGCTTCTTTAGGCTGTCACCCACCTCTAGCAGCTCGGAGCTGCTCAGGGCAGCACGGGGCACGTCTATCCCGCAGAGCACCGGGTCCAGCCGCGTGGGCAGGGATGTTCCGATGGCCCCCAGAGATGCTTCATTAGCGAGGATCTCTTGAGCATCAACGCCAGCAATGCCTGCAGTCATCCCAGACTCCTGCAGGGACAGCTGGATGGCCAACAGGATATTTGGATCATCCTCATCCAGGGAACTGTGAGGCTGTAGGGTAAAAGATCAGACGTTACGGTCAGCTGAGGATAAACGCCTGTGACATTCTTCCACAGCACCTCTGTTAAAAGAGTCTCGACTCACCATGGGTAGACCCTGTCTGTGACCACCACCAATTTCTTGTGTGTCTGTAAGATAAGACAAATGGAAAATTAGACTACCGGTATTGGTATTGGTACCGGGCCGGCTACTGTAATTTTGGTACCGTGATAACACTAATTGACGTAATCAAATATTTGAATATTAAACACACAATGGACCACCGCTGTCTTTCGGAGCAAGTGCACAGGACCGAGGCCAATTGGAGTCCGGTTATGGTGAATGCATCATGGACAGAGCTGAGCTACATTATCTAGGTCAGTTAGTCCAAATTTCCAATGAAATCAATCAACCTTTTAAAGTGCATGTAAACATACTTTATGTGAACTATTCTTGCACAAAAAAAAAGTGTGCATCATTGTATTGAATGTGCACTTGTAGAAACTTGCACATAACTCTACTTGCAGATGTTATAACTTTAATAAAGTACACATTTATCACATTCATTTCAACCCACTTAAGTACACTTTTAAAAAGAAAGTGTACTTGTTTTTCAGATGTTATCCACCTCATGTACAGTAATCAACACAGAATGGAACACTAAATCTGAATCCAAACTGTTTAAGCAGTTTATAGCCAAAGTGTATCTATAGAAAGTGTTGAGTGTTATCATATGCAGAACATCAGGCCTGACAGATTCATTCCATGAATTTATGCTGCTTCATAAAAGCCTATATTGCAAAAGAAAGTGATAAAGAGATTTACAGTGCTTTTTTTTTTTTTTTTACAGTGCTGAGCTTAGTGTGGAAAGAACAGCAAAAAGAAAAATCATGAAACTGTACTTGCAGCTGCTTGAACTATGGAGCACCAAATGCACACATGTGGGACTCCAAATAATAGATAGGGCTCCAAAATGAGAACACATTCACAAAACGTACCTAAAGTGCCATGGCCTGGGTCATCAGGGTCAGGTGTGTTGCTGCGGAGGCTGGCCATGTCTCCTCTCCTGCGTTGCCTGTGTCTGCGTCTGTACTGGAATTCGGCATACTCCTATAACACAAAACCGCACACAACCCCATTTCAAAGCTGCTTCATGAGGTGTACCAGCATTCCCAATGGACCCTGTGAACACAAGTCAGACTTTCAGAAGAACCCTACAGCTCTCTACAGGAATGCTGTTGTGTGACATCATCAACGTTCAGGGCTTTTGGCTTTATCATTTCACAATTACAGATAGACGTTTTGAGGAAAGTCAAAAAGCCTTTTAAAGGAATGGTTCAACATTAAAAAAATGAAAATCCTGTTATTAGTACTAACCATGTTGTTCAAGACCGGTGAAGACCATTTTTAATAATTTGCAAAAATTACACAGAGCTATCATATGGCTTCAGAAGACTAGCAATATAATATAATCATAAGGACTGCTTTTATGATATTTGCATGGTGTTTAGTGTCCTTGAAAGCTTAAATCTCATTCATTGTAACTGCATGGAAAAGAGTGACCAGCATTACTAAAGGTTTGTCCTCCTGTAGGCTATTTTGTGAAATTAATGAGACAATCAAGTTTGGAATGACATGAGGTAGAGTAAATGATGCCAGGATTTTCATTTTTTGGAGAACTAATCCTTTAAGCTCCTCAAATCACGTACATATTCAAACAGTGACAGTTGTAATGAAATTTACAACAAAACCAACAAGATATGGCATTTAGGGTGTATATATGTTAGTATAATCTATTTAGGATTTAATCACATATCATAACTGATCTATACTGCACTTCTTAAAACTTTATTTTCACCATAGGTTGACAAATCTAAACCAAACTGAATGCAATAAGCATGCAACAACGGTAGCAAACTCAAAAAAATAAATACATACATTTGGACAAAACATTCCCGAGAGGTAACGCTCAAGCATCAATAATAAAAAGTTGAATAAAGTGCATCACTATTATTCCTCTTTCTACAAGCCATAAATCCAGAGCAAAATGAAACTGCAAGCCTGCATACATGATTTCAAAAGAAGAGCAGCAACCAGCAATACAGACTGAAGTGGTGACCTGGTTCACCTTGGAATGTCTGCAAAAACGCATTTTTCATGACCTTTCATGGGATAGTCAAAGCAAAAAGCAGGAATCTGCCTTTTGAAGTTACAAGACCAAAGGCATCTTTTAGAAGACCATGTCGGGATATATGAACAGAAAAGAAAAAGATCTCGGTTTCCAGATGATGTTAAAACAGCATCGGAATTCTTAATCTGGAGTGCACAGCAATCGTCTGAAATATATAAACAGCGGCAATAGAGTATGAACAGAAAAAAAAAAGAAAACATGCAACCAACTAAAAATTGACAATGACATAAGTGATGGGGTGTACATGACAGGTGCCATTCCACGGTTCGTTCAGCAGTTCCAGAGATGGGGTCTAATGAGGATTCTTTAATACCTGCGGATGGCTTCCTGTATACTGACAGTGCTCTCTCGGATCAATTCCCCCGAGAAAGGCATGATTCCTCTGGATCTTTAGATTAGAACAAAATAGCGGTACACTGTTTAACTGCACATTACAGGTCTTACACATTCACAACTGCTGCAACAAGACTACCTCTTGTTCTATAGGCCGGTATGCACTGGCGAAACCTCAGGCACCCTTCACAAACTAAGTTGGCCACAAATATACATTTAACAAAGACACTCTTACACAAACTATGGGCAAAATCTCAAAACAAGCAAAACAAAACAGTTACCTCGGGAGAGGCGAAACCCAAGTACTCCCAGTCCCATGTTCCACCAGCAAAACTGTAGACGCAAACAAAAAAAGAATGAAGTTCCATGTGATCCTATACATTTGTAGGCTGCAGGTGTAGTTGTGTTACAAAAGAAAAGCAGCTCTTGGGAAATACAATACTAGTGCTGAAAATCAACCCTTTTTTCTTTCATTTCATAGAAATGAGTTTGCCATGTCTTTTAAAAATCTAGTTTAAACACACAGTAAGTTCTTAGAAATGTACCCTGTATTTATTTGGCTTCAAGTTTTCATTTAATTTGGTTTCATTCGTTTTCATTTTTTTTATGTAAAGACTACAAATGTGGTATGACCAGCAAATATACATCTTCATTATTATAAAAAAAATAAATACAGTTTCAAAGGTTCCCATTTTGCTTTTGTCCTCTATGCTGATTGCATCATATGACATTCATTTGGTGGACAAAAGATTTTTAGATGCGTATAATATATGAACAAAACTGCTTCGCAACTTTTTATCCCACAATGATAATAAGACTATAAAAGATTATTATAAATATGCCAAATGACAAAAAAAAATAAATAATAATAATAAAATGGTAGATACATAAAAATGTATAAATTACGCATATTACATAAAATAAAAAACATACACATATAATACATACATATATATATATATATTTTTTTTTAAATCTGGAAAAAAAAACTATCAATCATAACAGGTGTGTATTTAAGTAACTGTATGTGTTTTGAGGTTGTTGTTTTTTATAAATTAATAGACCTGGACACAAAAATTAGCAACATGTCATTTACTCATTGACCATGAAGTAATAACTTTCTTGAAACGACTTGCCTTTTTTCTTCATCTGACATCACCAAGGCCATACGCATAGATTTGTGTGGCATGGACAGCATCTTAACCAGACGTTAACCAACCGCCAAAAAACTATTTAGCCATTGCAGTCAATGCAGCCTTTCTAAAATCTCGCCATTCTTGGTTGCAAATGCAGTTTTTATTGAAATATTTGAAAAAGTCCATCATTGGGGAAGGGGCTCTTACCTGCGTCGAGGGGCTTCGGGTGAATCGTTGGGGGCCACACCTCTTGCCACAGATGCCAGAAACTCCTGCCTCTTTTGCTGCACCAGGCAGGCGGCGCGGATTATCTTATGCCGAGGCGTGCGGAGGTAAGGCCGGTTGACTTTCTGTGCAAGATCTTCAGTCACCATTTCCAAGTCAGTCTAACAAGAAAAATAAGAGTGCTGCGTTGTCACTAACTCAGAACTCGCATGTTAAGAATATCCCAAGACTAGCATCTGTCTTATTCACCTGCATAAGTTCAAATATTTCCTTCTTTGTGCTCTTGGGCTCCAGAAAGAACCCATAAGGGTAAGAGCACTTGAGAATACGACGAGTTTTAAGTAGTTCGTGCACTGCATCTTCAATGAAAGTAGTGTCTGGAGGGCCTCCTTCTCCTGCAACAACACAGTAATGCGAAACAGGAGTTCAAATATATTAAGTCTTAAACTTGAACTGCTGCTAAATGTAGAAGTTTACTCTCTACACTGTACTTACAGTCTGTGAATTATAACAACGGGAAAGGGCACAAGGTTGACCATGCTTTAACATGGCTAGGAAATGATTTATTACAATTATACAAGTGTGGTTTTGCATCTTACTTCCACTCAGAACTTTGCTCAGTTGTTCCATCTTGTCTTTGGCCGTCTTAAGCAGGCGTTCTTCAAGCTGTAGGACAGGGTAATACAGATTAATACAGATACACCGTTTTAAGATAAAGACCATCATGTCAGATCTAATGTCAGTCCACAGACTGCCAAAACTCTGCTCATTGAACGCATATTCTACAAAACTGGAAAAGAACTCATGATCTGGCAAGCTCTAATCTGATTGGCTGTCTTTATGCAATATCTGCGAGTAAGGACACACAGGGTCTTTAACCAGTCACCAAGAAAAAGTCATGATTAATGTCCGGGGTTGATAAAATTAACAGTTTCACACCAGTCTATTATTATAGTATAATCTTTTTCTGATAAACATGTAAAAACGATCAGCCAGTCTCTTCCAGTCAAGGCAGTACTTGATACTGTACTTACACAAATACATATGGCAAATATATGACAAATACAACTAAAATGTTTTTAGTTGAAGATTGTACATAAAATCAGGCTGATCTTTGTAGACTTTTACCTGGTAGCTGTGCTCGTGGTTCTTAAAGCGTGTGTAATAGTGCATGAAGCGATCCAACTCCTGGAAGTTGATGTGTTTCTTCTCTGCCTGCAAATAATAATATAACAATAATAATATTTAAGAGTGTGTAAAAGTGCAGGCATACTCATTGTTGAGATATTTTTCTTTCTTCAGTATTAAAAGCTCTATTTATAATCTAATAATGTTTAAAAAATCTACAAATGCCCTTTACATCTGTGTGGTGCTTTACATGTATAGAACTAATTTAAAAAGCATGAGCACCACAAGTAAATAATGTGTACCTCAACGGTCATCTCTTTAGACTGCTCCTCCACCTGCTGAATGACCTCATAGCGTGTGCAACGGTAGTATCCTCCTGTAGAGGAACTGTGTTTTTTCCATTCTTCCAGACAGATCCAGCAGAAATCATACTTGCACTGTACAGACACACAAACATTCTTTATTAATAACACCTATGCTAAAACAAACCATTAGTCAACATTCATTATGTCACTAGCAAATGCATTTATCGGTCTAGCAGGAGGCACACTGGAAGTTGTGGGATTCTGACAGCAGGGATTAAGTGTGTTGCTAGGAGACTATCTTTCTCACTTTTTATTTTTGGAGTGCTAGTATTTGCAAAGTCTCTGTTTAGTAACCTTGTTGCAGGATGATCAAGATTGAATTTACAGTAAAGCATTACATCCTAAGGCACATATACACATTACTTGTTCTTTAATCAAATAGATTTATCAAGATTTCCTCATCTATTATTTTTTTTAAAGATTCAACGTCAACCTGCTGTTGCAGAGGCAGAACTTTTAGAAACAAATCTTAATCTTTACAACAACATTCAATTATGATATAAAATGAAAGACCATAATGATAAGCGGCAAAGCTTACATTCAGCGCTTTCAAATAATCCTTCCAATCAGGTTTTCATCCAAAGTTCCACTTTTTTGGTCTTCTTGATTTACACTTTTCTTGGCTCACAGCCATGTCTGCACAATTCCCTCCTGGTTTACTTCCTACTGGAAGATAATATTTCATCTCTACTGAGAAACATAACCCCCCCCCACCCCCCACCCCCCACCCCCCCAGTCAAGGAGTCCCCCAAGGTTCTATTCTTGGCCCGCTCCTTTTCATAATCTATAAACTTTCTATTTGTCAAATCACAAGCCATCATGGTCTTAGTTATAACTGCTTTGCTGATGAGTTTTTTTGTTTTGTTTTACCACCTGTTCTGACACACACCCTCCCACTCATTTTGGTCAGCGGCACAGGGAATCATTTTTTTTTAAGCAGAATTAAAACTAAGTGGGCCATATTGATTTAAAATTTTGACAATCCCTTTTAAAATTCCTTGGTATCATGTTTGACCCTGTGTTCACTTCCAGATTTTACACCAACTCTCTTTTCAAGCCTGCATTCTATACCTCTGAAAAACTCCATGTCTCCGCCCCATACTTAACCTGGTATATAAATAAATCCTATTATTGTTATTACGCAAATAACCTTGGCACATTGCATGTGGTTACAGCCTTCATTCTTCTGAATGGGAGATTTGCAGTTGGCACAAGATTTGGAGTTGGTGAGTAACCACAGGCAGTTGGCAGCATCTTCATACGCCTCACTTACACCTGCCACTGAAATGGAAAAAGACAGAAATAAAGATGCTGCAGGTCCAAAACCATTTTTGGACAGGTAGGAACAGCACTTCAGAAAATGAATCTAGGTGGTTACCGCAAAGTATACAGGAAAACATGCTTACATTCTTCTGGTTTCATATCAGAGACTTTCTGAAGCCACATCTTCCAAGTTTGGCAGTCACATGGTTCATGGGCCTCTCCTTGGCACTCCCTGTGAAGAGAAACACCAGCATGATGTCAGGCCCAAGTATGAGGGAAATTCCATTTCTAGTGAATATCTTATTTCTGTTCTATGCATTTGAGTTGTTGGAGGAATTGCTTTTTAGGGATAAATCGTGTCTAACAGGGGCAAAAGATTAATCTATGCTAACATATTAACATGGTGTAATGTAACAGTTTTTGATCTTTACCCTCCAATTTTAGGAGACTGATATGTTCTAGTTTAACATCTAGCACTGTTTTTTCCTGCCATCGACTACCCAATCAGAACAGAACTGTGACCCACCAGTTGAGAACCACTGCTATTAAACAACATTGGCAGACTGTTGACCGCAAATGCCTTTAAATGACAGCTTCAGCCTAGGGAATGCTCTTCCATATTAGATTCAATCCATATTCACTCAGACAGATGAAATGTTTGTGTATGAGAAAGGGAGGAGGGTGTTTTGACTCAAATATAATGCTCAGATCTGGCACAGGCAGTGATGAGATACGAGCCCACTGTGTGGGTGTGTGTATCCGTCTATGTGTTTGTGTGTTGGGGACATAAGGACCAGAGCTGTGGGGAAGAGAAACACAGCCAGCTGCATCGGCAGAGATCACTGCGAGCAGAACATACATACAAACACGCATTCTGGAATATGAGCCCTATAAATCATGTTCTAGTGAACTGGAGTTGTTCAGAATCATAAATTCTCTCTTCTGGAACTATGGCTTAAGAGATTTGTATCAGTGACTGGCACTGACCAGCAGAAGAGATGGCCTTTTCCACAGTCCACCGCAGGGGCCTGGAGGCGAGGAAAACTGAGCGGGTCAGAGGTACTGCCACCTGCTCCATGGCCAGCCAATCGCACCGCTCTATCACAGCCAGCCCGCGGGCACCACCGGATGGCAGGATTATTCTCAACAAATGCCTGATGGAGAAGAAGAAAAAAGAAGGAGCGAGGAAGAATAGAGGGAGAGAGCAAGTAAAGGAGTCATTTAAAACATAAAACATGTCCTTATTCATTTATTACGTGGCTCTCTGCAATTCTCTGATTCCGACCAAATGCAGCATTGAGCAGTCAAATATTTTTGTATGAGTAATAATATATAAATATAGGCTAAATTATGAGATACAAAGAGCTAGATGAGATGAAATCTATAAAATGTTACATTTACAAATATCCAAGCTAAACAGCTTCAGATTAATATAAATTTAAATTTGTAGAACTCTGACATGTAGCATGGTTGCACTTTGAGCAACCAGAGTCCCGATCCCACCCCCCTCTCTCTCCCACCGATCTTCCTGTCCTCTCTCCAGCTGTACAGTCTAAAGGCATAAATCCAAAAATAAATATTTAAAAATATATATTTAAGTACTTTACTGACTTAAAGTCTAGTATTTTTATTTTAAATACATATATATATATATACATTTATATTGTAATATGTACTAAACTAACATTAAAAAATTTGGGGTCAGTAAGAATTTATGTTTTTTTTAAATGAGTCTCTTATGTTCACCAAGGCTGCATTCATTTGAGAAAAACAGTAATATATTGTGAATGTGAAATTTTATTACAATTTAAAATAACTATTTTTTTATATTCTATTTGAATATATTTTTTTAATGTATTTATTGTCAAAGCTTCTGTCTTCAGTCACATGATCCTTCAGAAATCAGTCTAATATGCTGATTTGGTTCTCAAGAAACATTTCCTTATTATTATCAATGTTAAAAAAGTTGTGCTGCTTCTTTTGCAACAGCTTCTCAATCACTTTTGATCAATTTAATGTGTCCTTGCCTTGTTAAGAATTTGCCTTAAACTTTTGTTAATTGAACAGAACTAAACTAAAATATGTTGTCCTCTAAGGTTCAACTAATTTGCTGAGTCTTGTTATGATGCAAGTTAATTTTTACCCACAGCTCCAGAAGTCTGCCAGTACACTCTGACAATGGCTGAAAATGGCTGCAAGAGCGCAGACACCCCTGTGGAAGAGTCAACATCACCATGGCAACATAATGAAAGGCTTGGGACTCCCCAGCGAGAGAAGTGTCATTCTCAGACATTTTCAGATGAGAGCTGCCATTGTTACAGTAACTTCAATCCTCTCAGCTCCCATTTCAATGTTCCACCGTTCCGAACTGACTTCGCAATAACAATAAACCGTAAAACTCCACTGAGAACTGATCTGTGTGACTGGAAAACCACCTATGAAGGCAGAATCACAGGGTTTAAATCAAAACTCTGTCCGAATGCTGACTGACTGCTGTTTTTCTTAATTTATCCTCATGTTTAACTCACGGTTTTACAAAATAATACAATTACAATGACATCTATCCACATAATTCAGACTAATGTGCATCTGATCATGTAATTATACCTTGATGTCAAACTGCAGATAACGTTTGTCCATCTCTCTGGACACAATGCTCTCAATGACCTCAACAGGAACCAGCTGGAAGCAGTCATAGGCTGGGCAGAAGATATTATGGGCCTCCCCCTCCTGGATCTTCAGATTCAGAAAACTGCCAGGGGAAAACGTACATATGACTGTTACATGATATTAGAGCAGTAATGAGAACTGACAGTGACTGAAATGTGACTAAAATGCTGAAAGGCTCTAATAAGGAAAACGCTCACCTTTCCCAGCATGCTCTGCAGAACTCGTGACCACATGGGATATCAACAGGCTCCTCAAACATGGAGGCTGCACACATACAAATACCGCACTGACAGCGGAGAACAAAACAACCTTAGTAAGAGCAAATCGAATGTAGACCTAGACATAAAATACATTATACATGGATGGAGCAGTATAAAATGGATCAGAATAATAAACGTTTGATAAAATCACATTTAGCCGATTCATCTCATGACAAACTGCACTATTCAAGAAATTTAGCCAAACTCTTCATACCTATTCAATGAATATCAAGTTAATTTCTGGTGTAGGCTTTCACTGGCTTTGTGAAAGTGGTGATAATGCTCTGAAAGGAACCCGTTTTTAGACTACAATGTCTTCTTTATTGTTACGTGAAAGAACTGATTGTTCTATGAAACTATGTAAAATGCTCACTTCACAAAGCATTTTAAAGGTCTTCTAAAATATATATATAGGTAATCCTGGGTGATATGCTGCTAAGTGAGTGTAAGAAAAGCTTACTTTTTAACTATTTTGTCATTTTAAGGCTGGTACACACCAAATCTAGGTAAAAGAACTAGCGGCGATGAAAGCCGACGGTTGTGACAGCTCACGTCAGCTGTGTCTGGGCAAAAAAGTTGTGCTTGAACACACCTCAAAAACTACAGCCGACAGCCGACTAGCATGTACGTTAATTCAAAAAGGGAACGCGAACTAGGAATGTGAATATACAAACTGTAAATAAAGGAGCGCTTGCTTACCATTTTGAATATGATCAGTTGGTCTTCACTTATATTAATTGGGCTACATATGGCCATGCCGCTATGAAAATATTTGCATATTGGAATATAAAGATGTAGATACATTTATAAGCACCTTCTTTGTGTGCCCACTGTTCTTCAGCATTTGCTCGCTTTGTCACTTTCGGTGTTCTTATTGTGCACAGGTTTACAAAGCTAGTTTTAAAAGTAGTGGATTACAATATTGCATTAGTTACTTATTATGGAAAGTAAAGCGTTACTGTACGTTACTTTTTCTCATCAGGGCTGGTCTTGCTTATTTGTTTTTTCTAATAACAAAAAAAACAGATCTATTTTGGCAAATGTAAAGGCTATTTCACGCCAAAAGAGAAATGAATAAACCTCAGTCTAGAAAATGCTAATTCATACCTGTATAGCCTGTAAAAAGTGCTCGGATGACCGAAAGTGTACACTTTACTATCCCGTGAGGCCACAAGAAAGGATTTGTGAATGGCAGTGAAGTGACGCAAATGATGCAGGTAGGTCTTAAGATGCCGCAGCAAAGACAATGGTTAATAATAAAGTGAGATTAAATACATAAAGTATATTTGTGTCATTTAACATATCTAATCATTGCAGGCCTGTGTAATATTTTGAGTTTGAGGAATATTTTGAGGAATTATTTTGAGGAATACAGAATCCATTATATATATATTTTTTTAAGATAACAATGGTAGAAGTTCATTGATTCAGTTTATGGGATTTGAACCTACAAACTTTTAGTAGCCCCAATCTAACCCCATTGCTACACCACCCAATTTTATCACAATCATTTCAATGTTATTACACAAACTGCAAAAAAGAATAATGTAGAATTAACTACAAATATTACTAATATTTACATTTTACATTTATTCATTTAGCTGACGCTTTTATCCAAAGCGACTTACAATTGCTATATATGTCAGAGGTCGCACGCCTCTGGAGCAACTAGGGGTTAAGTGTCTTGCTCAGGGACACATTGGTGTCTCACAGTGGATTCGAACCCGGGTCTCTCACACCATAGGCATGTGTCTTATCCATTGCGCCACCACCACCCCTAATAGAGAACCAAATCTGATGCCTCACCAGGGAGTGATCGTCGTCAGCAGGGGTCAGGCTGATCTCGTCCGGAGAGGTGATGGATGAGCGGGTGGTGCGAGGCGTACGGGGTGAAGGCAGGGTGTCCCAAGTGTTGTAGCCTCTAGGCGGGGGAGTGGGCATCTGAACACCTGAGCGCTGGCAGCAGTCTTCAGCATTAGACATCCAAGCTTCCAGGAGTTTCTCCCTGTCCCAGTCTAAATTTCAAAGGGATACTTGGTCAGTGTGCTTGGCAAAACAAATAAAAAAATTGGAAGAGTCACACCAATTCTAAAAATATACATTCTTTCACATTTCAAATGTTTTGAATTAGCTGGAATTTACAAATAATTAAACCGTTTCAACAAGGCTGTTCCTCTGAGTGGGGGAAAAAAATACCCAGATGTTTAGTAGGTTGTTTTCCCACTGGATATGAAAAAACTTGATTGTCATCCAATTAAACCTGCCAGTCATGGTTGGTATACTCCCACATGCGAGGAACAAAAAGGAGGTGAAGCTACTAGCTAGTTAATCTTATTAAAGAAAACTACAACGAAAAATGTTAATTGACCTTTTTTTTTTTCATGACCAAAACGAGACAACACCACCATCATTAAACACTAAATGTGGCTATACCAACATGCGTGAAATGAAAAAGAAAAACAAGACAAAAACGTAGTTTAAAAAAATAAAAGCAACCAAAATATCTCTATATTTTCTTTCTTTTCGTAAAGAGCAGAAACAAATATTAAAGACTGTTTTTAACAAGCCTACAGGAGCTTTAATGCTTGGGGTTTCCAGATGTCAGCAAACTAGAGCTTTTGTCTTAAAATAATACACTTTCTGTCCGGTGTTTTACTTAATCTTCGCAACCTGGCACCCATGAGCATGCGCTCTCTCAGGGCTGCTAAAAAGCATTATATATTCTGCTCAAATAAACCTGCAAAAAAACTGGCCACTGCTGCGACTAAACCTGGAATCAAACCTTCTTAGTGATGAACTGCAATAAATCCAAAAATGGATCTATTCTCGACCATATTGTTTGCAATTCTGGTTGTGGAATAAAGCTGCTTATGAAATCTCTGCATGACAACAAATTCATTTTTACTGTTGTTTTAACTGAAAAACATTAATGTAATTTGGGATTACCATTAACGTAATTTGGGATTAATTCACTGTTTTAGCTTTTTGAGAAAAATTTCACCATTTTTCATTATTTAGAGAGAGTTAATCTATATGATAATATTATAAACCAGGAAACTTGATGAGTATAAGTAAAATATATCAATCTTACGAGTTGACGTTGTCTTGATTTGTGCTTGTAAGTGAAAGTGCAATAATTCTGATGAAAAAAAAATATATATAATTTTTTAAAATAACATGATCAGTAATCAATTTGGAGCAAACAAGTTGTTATCAGTTTAACCGTTATGCAACATTGACTAGAACTAGACTAAAATACCCAGACTTTTAGGCCTGGTTGCACAGACAGGGCTTAGATTAAGCCAGGATGAGATCTTAGTTCAATTAGGACATTTAAGTAGCTTTTTTAAACGTGCCTTACAAAATGTGCACCGTGAGACAAAACAATGCCACTGACATATTTTAAGATATCAGTAAATTGCTTTCAGTTAAAACAGCTCAAACATTCATTTTTGTATGGGACTAGGTTTAAACCTTGTCAGTGAAACCAGGGGACAGTTATCTAAAACTTGATTAAACAAAAAACTAATAAAAATGGCATTCGACACAGAACTTAGAATAAGACAATGAAAAAGAAAAAAAGCTATTAAAAAGAATGTCAAGACATTCAATCCATACCAAGTGTAAAAAGACATTAAACTCTTAAAAAAAAAAAAACAGGAGTTTTGAACTAGCACCAAGCTCCAGTTTTCTGCTAACAGAACAAAGGTTCCTCTTGTTCAAGGCTACACAATGGGACAGTGGTGACATATAAAAAAGGACATATACTTTGATATCTTTGAATGAACTTATCGGTCAGCATCAATGAAGAGCGCTAGGGTAAGAATAGATAAGAAATACCACTTCTCAGACGAAATCCTGGAGACATTCCAGACAGCAAAAGACAGATAACACAATCCATAGTCCAAGGCTAAACAAATAATTACAACCAAATAGAACTTACTTCCAAAGAAAGAAGCAAGGTTTTCCAAAATGAAAATCCTCAAAATGCATTACATCAGAAAGCCCAATTGTTGGAACTCTAAGGTGTTTAGTATCATAGTTTTAAGAGTCAAAACTGTTTGGGTTTAAGATTAAAAGAAGGTGAGACTGCATATTTGAGCCTCAGCTGGTGGTCTCAAGAGAGGCTGTGGCAATAATAGCAGCGCACACGAATCAGAGCTCTGCCCTTTTCTCCCATGGGTTCTAGTCATCTGGAACAAGGCCTGCTAGACAGCCTGCTCACATAATTGGAGATTATTAAAGAAAGCACTGATCCAATTATGAGTCTTGTGCCAGAGAGTTTAGCAGCCCGAAACATGAGTGCTCTTGTCAAATTAAGGAGAAAGAATCTTGGTCTGCTCTGAGATTACAAATGCTTTTTAGATTTGCAGTACAGCAAAATACCTTACAGTTTATTAAACTTCTCCAGAGAGAATACCATACCTGTTTCAAATGCACATGAAGCAATATTTTTCATGAGTTAGGAACTGGAAGGATAGCATCAGAATGAACCTAATAAGTAGACCAGCACTGAATATATGCCTACATACAGTATTTACACAGAATTCAAACGGCCAGCCCACACAAAGTTCTGCTAATTTCTCGCCCCTTGCATGCTTGTTTGTTAAATAATAGTCAGAAGCATCATATACATAAAAGTCAGAAGCACTGTATCCATTCAAACCAAATGACATGCCACATCAGTTTTTAGTCAAGCGGGTTTTGAGTGAAAAGATTTGTGCTCGAAAAAAAATGTCATTATGGGGTCTATCAACTGTCTGGTTACTAGGGCTGCGATACACCAAACCCACGATACGATTCGTATCACGATTTTTGACCCACGATACGATACAAACCTCGATATGGGATGGATGGGGGGGGGGGGAGACAAAACAGTTCAAAAGATATTTTGAGGAAAAAAAAATTTTTTTTATTAAATAACATTTGAAAAGCCTGTATAAACTGTATAAACTGAACACCAAAAAACAATATTAACTATGCAAATTATTAACAATATACCTAAGTAAGGTAAATGATATAGCCACAGCTATAACACTTCTGTTTTCTTTGTAATAAAATACTGTTGAAAAACAAAAAGTAAAAAAAGTAAAGTCCATAGTGGAGATGATTCGAGTTGAAAATTCTTCTTCAATCAATCTTACATTTACAAAGAAAATTAAATGGTAACTGTTTTTTCACACTGAGGTATTCCCTTAACTAAGACGAGTTGATACATACCTCTCTCGTCTCAGTGCGTGCACTCAATCGCTGTGGCGCGCGGCGAAACTTTGTTCACTCAGTTCATTCAATATGGGCCAAACAGAGAAGCTACCAAACACCTCCACGTTTTCCCTATTTAAATACAGTTACTCGCGTAGTGTAACTCGACATAGGACGGTGACACAAAACAAAAATGGATAGCTATATTGTATGGCGGAATAGCATAGCAAGTGCTTATGAGCACTTCGACTTGGCGGAGTAATATCTTCACTCGTGAAAAAACCTCTCACCGGCCCCCGCTCCCTCTAGTGAAGATATTACTCCGCCAAGTCGAAGTGCTCATAAGCACTTGCTATGGTATTCCGCCATACAATATAGTTATCCATTTTACACGCTTAGAAAAGCGCAACGTTTTGTTTTGTGTCACCGTCCTAGGTCGAGTTACACTACGCGAGTAACTGTATTTAAATAGGGAAAACGTTGAGGTGTTTGGTAGCTGACTTAAAAGTATTAGGAGGGTCCGCGATCTCTGGATTGTTTGCCATGATGTTTCCTCACATACTTCAACTAGCTCGCGTGACGCGTCACATGATTGGAAAGCTTAAGGTAGCACACGTAATTGGAGGACGCTTTTTATAATGTCTACGAATTTTATAATGTTAACTTGTAATAATAATAGGCTACTAATAATACTAATAGTAATTTAAAGATGTGGTAGCGTTGGATCTGGACAGGAAGGATAACTCTGGGAGCTGGAAGGGGTGTGTCGTGAATCGCGATTCTGCCTTCTCACATCGCGATACAGGTTCGTGGACCTGCGTATCGCGATTTCGATTTAATATCGCATATCGTTACAGCCTTACTGGTTACTGACATGCTTCAAAATATCTTCCTTTGTGTTCTGCAGAAGAAAGAAATTCATACAGGTTTGAAACAACTTGAGGGTAAGTAAATGATGACAGAATTTAAGTGAACTATTCCTTTAAAGTTACAAAGGTTATTCAGTCAAGAGCATTGAGTGGTTTTTTTGCAGTAAGTCTGTTGTTTGATTAACATTAAAAACACAGACAGCAGCAGGAATATTAGGCTGCTGTCACTTTAAGACGGTGCACGGATCCATTATGCTGATACTGTTACACATGCATTGTCTTTCTCGACTGTTTACATTCACTTAAGACATAACCAGCTATGTTTACTAGGATACTCGCCAAGATGCGCATTTTGAAAAACATTGTTTGAAATTGTCCATTCAAGCGCAAGAAGACATGAAAGAGAACTCAAAGTTCTCTTTCTCAAAGAACTCAGTATTCACGTGCTGTCAGAAGTGGCTTTCTGAGCATGCGCTTTGAATATGTGCCCACACAAAACTTCTCACAGCGAGCGGGTACCAAATTGAGTTCTCTTTCACGTCTCCTTGCGCTTGATTTTTTAAATTGGCAAGACTTTGTTGTTTGGATTTTACCGATGAGCACTTTTTTTATCCAAAAAGTGAGCTAATAGTTTGCAATGGAAGTTTGTGGACGTTTTTTAATACTGTTAATCTATTCTGCCAATGAATGGAAGTTGTTTTTGAGTTCTAAAAAAGCAACAACAAAAATTTGCCAAGCCTTAAAAACATAAATGATCAACTTTCAATTCTATTTACATGGCGTGTGTAAGTCTTTCACTTTCTCTCACGGTGAGTGCCATGTGTGAGAGAAAGTGACAGAGGGCATCAACCAAGCAACAGTGCATAAAGCTCAGAAGGCAATGAAATTATATCTAACTTTTTTTTTTTTTACAATCTCTTACAAACCTCTTACAATCCCATGTGAGTGAAATCATACAATTTACTAGCCATAAGCTAATTAAAGGCATTTTTAGTCGCCTAGCTTGAAATTTGGTATGTTAACTTGCATTGTAGAGGCTTGCCCTCAGCTACCAATATGTAGTTCTTTCAACACGTAACATAATTAAATTTGGGCATGCCAATGGAGTCAAAATATCTTGTGACGCATTCGTACCGTGAGCCCGAAGAAGAGCCTCTGCGGTGAAGAGAGGAGCTTGCAGCATGTCTGCCGTCTCCACTATCAGCATGTCCTTCAGTCTTCGGAGATCTTGCACTCTTAAACCTTCATAAAACTGAAAAACAGACAGAGTTACTTGTTAATCATTCAGCCATAGCGAAATCAGTATTCAGTCATCTGCAATAAACTCTTATATTTTTATTGTTCTAAAAAAAATGCAGGTTAAAATCAGTCACATCTGGACACTAGGGCTTCAGGCCAATGTTAATGTCCAGAAATTCCAGAGTTTATTTGGAGAGCTCACCTCCCTCCGGTCTAAGGCTGCATACTCTGCCTCGATATCCTCGGCATGGGGGTCAGTGGAGAAGACCATCTGAGACTCCAGACTGAGTGCAAGCTCCTTATGATGCTGCCTTTCTGCACAGTCACATGGGGTCTCCTTGTTCTCATTCTCCGCAAACAGGTCTCCACCACGCTTCACCAGAAACTGCAGAGGGGTTCGGGAGGGAAATACTGTTAATATACAGTTCAATAGACTTAAGAGGTCATGATGCGAGGAATAAAATGTTTCTGGATCTTTTGAAATGAGTGTTCATTGAACTATGAAACCATACTGTAGATTTAATGCATGAATATCAACACATTTCCTTTTCATGAAATGCAGATGTGGAAGAATTTTGTGTGTTTGAGTTCGGGTAAAAAAAACTGAGGATCCCTTCCGGAAGGTTCAAAACACAAAACGTTATATACAATAATGTTCGGAAACATTTATTGACAACACGATATTAGATCAAGAACGATTGAAAATGTCTCCATGATCTGCCTATACAGAGAGATGTTAGGGACCGCTTAAAAGGACAACACCGTTTTTAACTGAAAACTTTTTATGCGATTTGCCCGTTTATTTACATGACAATGACGTTTTGGGGGCCTGAAAACGCAAACTTTTGACAACAGGGTTTAAACTGCAAGTTTTTGAAAACGATACTATTATTGTCCTCATGTAAACAACAAAACATGAATTTGTGAAAACAGTGACGTGATGCGCATGCATATACTATGTTCAGTTTATAGGTGTGTAGCTTTTCTTTTCAAAATGCCATCGCCAACTACTGGCCTGGCAGCATAACACAGCGTCTTTAATCATTTTCATGGATCCGTGAACCAAGATCTTTTTGACAACTTTGTCGTCTGTATGCATAAAAAACAAAAACAAAGGAAAAATGTTTTTAGTACATCGTTTTCATGTAAACGTACCCTTAGTATCTTGCTATACCCGTTTCAGTGTAGACATGTGCTGATGCCAAAAACTATTTCTCTATATATATTGTTTACTATACAGGGAAAAGTGAATGATTTGGGTCTGTGTACATGCACATTTTGACTATACAAGCACCTAGGCTACGATGTGTTTTACATACCTCCACACATGTCTTCATCCCTGAGGCAGCGGCATAGTGTAATGGCGTGTTCTTTTTGTTATCAGTGGCACTGGCGTCTGCAATCTCATATTCACCACGGTCCAGTTTGGCACCAGTCCACTTTAGGATCATCTGGAGGCACTCAGCCCGCCTGCGTTCATCTTCATAGGGCCGGGCCAATCGCGGCTGCAGCACCCCTTCAGATAGCAGGATATGCGGCCCCATGCACAACACATGCAGTGCGGACTCATTGTGCACGTTGCGTTTGTTGGGGTTCCCATCCTTGCTGAAGAGGAAGGACCTGTGAAAAGATGGCATGATGTATATGACACAAAGAAATGGTCAAAACTAAAGCACTTAAATATCAGGAAATAAATTAGTAATCATTGGTTTTCGCTGAAGGAACAGATTTTATGGGATATATCGATATTAAAATTCTGACGTCACAATAAGCTGATGATTATTTTGACATCACACCACCCCCAGATAGAACATACAGCTTTCCAAGTATCTTTCCAAAAATTATAAATTGAGCAACACTGGCCTGCTGATTCAAACCCAGAATCTTCAGCACATTTGTAGTTGAAACAGCTAGTTTTCCTTAAAATAACTCTCAAAGCCTGGCCCCTTAGGTTCCTCGCTTTTTAGGCCAAAGCATTTAAAAACTGGACAGGAAAAACAGCAGAAATTGATTGTACATGACTTGAGTACTTCTAATAGTATGAAAGCACTAAAGAACCAAGAAAATCATCCTTTATAAAATCACGCCTGGAGCCTGACAGATGGCCAACGAGTGTGTCAGATTCAATTGTTATGCGGGTCAATGACATATAGGAGAGTGTGATGGAAAGGTTTAAAACATGCCAAATTCTTCAAATTGTTCCCTCTGAATTCATGTTGGTTGGTTTCATATGATTTTGAAAAACTTTAAGAAAAGTTACAGTTTAATGACTCTAAAAATGTCAAGAGGTGTAACCATCAAAAAGTAATATCATATTTATTTTCCTGTCACTTTGAATAAATCTTGAGTCTTAATCTGAGTCTTTCGAGAAAAAAAGTATTTCAACAAATATGGATAATTAATTCATAAATATCATTATATCTTTGAGTTGTTGCACCACATGACATTTTACGAAATTTACAACCAGAACCGACCTTAGTTTGTCATAAAAAGTTCAAATTATGAAATATTTTAAGACATACAGTATTGACCTTGACACACAGTCATTTCATTTGGGTTTTCATGATTATATTTATGGTATTATTTATTGTATGTTTTCATGTTGGTTGGACCACATGACTTGTATTTGGCAGAGAAGCATTTTTCAAATTGTATTTTATGCCCCCCAAAAAATATTAAAAATTATTTTAATTCAGAAATTGAAAATATGCTCATCAAAGTATATGTGTATTCAAGTCATTGATGAAACGTACTTTATTAAATTTATGCATTTTTTTTACAAAATAATACATTAGGCCTAATAGATGCCAAAACAGTGCCCGGGTATTGACCCATAATGATTGCTAGAGAGAAATAAAAACAAACCAAAATGCCCAAATGCTAAATATTACTGGAGAAACTATGTCTTACCTGAGTATGCGGGTCATGGCATGTCTGGCAGCATAATGGAGCGGGGTGTTGTGTTGGTATGGTTCCCCATATGAGGTGTTGGGGTCTAGTGACTCTTTGAACTGAGGGTTGCCCTCGTAGAGCTGATAGGCCAGAACCTCGTCGCCATTGATCAGTGCCTTACGGAACTTGGTGGCCGTGTTCCCCATCTCTCGCTTCCCAGCTCTCCAGAACGATCAGACCTCTTCAGCCTGAGGGCCCACAGATAGCAGACATGGTGTGCTTCCTGGGAACAAGAATCAAGCAAACAATGTGTCCAATGTACGGAGAACTCCGTCAGATAGGCACTGGCTACATCATGTAGGCCAATCTCTGTCCTGGAGGGCCACTGTCCTGCAGAGTTTAGTTCCATCATGCCTTAACACACCTGCCTGGACGTAGTAAGAGCTTGATTAGCTGGTTCAGGTGTGTTTAATTGAGATTGGAGCAAAACTCTACAGGACAGCCCTCCAGGAGCAGGATTGAACACCCGTGATATAGGCCAAGTACACACTGTAGAGTTTCAGGAGTGACAACTGCATTCAAATACAGGAGTGAATCCCCTGTATTATGCGTGTATGGAACAAGACTCGCTCCCACAATTGCAAAGATTCCAATGTTCTGACGTTTGTTATCCACTATTTTTGACCAAACAGTAATATTACAGCGACGAAATTCTTGTTATGTTCTACAATTTTTGACT
Source organism: Phoxinus phoxinus (assembly GCF_949152265.1). Taxonomy (NCBI): domain Eukaryota; kingdom Metazoa; phylum Chordata; class Actinopteri; order Cypriniformes; family Leuciscidae; genus Phoxinus; species Phoxinus phoxinus. The sequence continues at coordinate 15,908,749 of NC_136885.1, read as the reverse complement.
AAACCAGTGTCAACAAAACATCAAACGTTGTGTTTTGTTTATGCTCGGAAGGCTGCTTCGTGAAGCATTCTCTTGAAGTGTTGCCATGTTCACTTATTATAAGAATTTTAGGGCTTGGCACATAAAACAATCAGGTTTATGAAGTTATTAAAGCAGGAAGGTGAGGGACACATATTTGGTCTTATCTTCAATCTAAAGCATTTGGATTTATTTAGGTTTATTATGGAATTTTTCTTGTTTGGTGTCATTTCCAACAAGATCTGTCAACACGAATGAGTCAAGCCTCCTTCCCAGTGGTTTTCTTGCACCGCGCATATAGCAGAGAGAAATATCTCTGATGGGTGTTTAAACTTTAAATACATCATTAACAACTAGTTGTTCAGTTCGGCTCTGTACACACTGCGTAGAATTTTTGCAAATGCAGTTGTTACTACCTGATTTTTTTTGGCGTCAATTCGGTTGTAGAATGTAGATGAATTAGGCTATGTGCTTACTTAACAGGATTAAGCATTAAAAGGCAAACTGACTGACAACTGAATTGAACATCAGTTTCCACATGGTCATAGCAAATATCGGAAACATCTGACTCCACCACAGAGCATGTTATTCGCAAAACCATCCAAATAGAAAATAAATCCTATTTGAAAATCTATTAAATGTATAACCTTTAAAACCACGTTTAGTCAAAACCTGCAGGAACCGGCCTGAAGTGTTATTTGGAGTGAACTGACTCCCGAGTCCCCACCATAACCAAACAGCACTTCCAAAACAAACTCATGTGTTTAACCACAGAAGAGGCCTGACAGAAACAGATGCTAAACATGTCCCACTTCACATCACATCATGTGTGCCCTTTAGAAGACCTGCAAGAGCATAGACGCCACTGAGAGCTGACCTAAAACCAGCGCATCTTCTACACAAATCCTTGTCAACCGTCCAGAGAGAGAAATTAAAACAGTTCTTGGATCAGAAGCAGACGGCTAATTGTCTCAACAACACTGACTCATTCTCCGCAGGAGCTTGTGAGGAAAGAAACAGACTTCCTCCAGGAACACTAGGGGCTTCCGGCTCCCTCCGCCAACTGCTGTCGGCCTACTGCGAGCAGGTTCTGTCGAGGGGCAGGATTCAGCAGGGCAAAAGTTATGCCCCCACAAATGCCATCTGTCAACATGGACACCTGAGGTGTCGGTTGTATTCATATTTACACTGACATTATGAAAGTAGTATCTTAACAGCAGAAAAAAACAAGCAGAAAAAATAAATCAGGCCATTTGCAAAAACAGACTCAATTTCACCACAGACAGGCAACCTCATGGGTAAAAACTCGACTGGCCTAGTTTCATGGCTAACCTCTTTGGGTGGTCTTGAGTTGGCTTTTATAGAGCTGCCTATAAGAGTGAACTAGCCTATATTTTAAAGAGGGGTCTAAGTCACAACATTAAAGGGATGGTGCATGCAAAAAATTTAGGCAAATTCAGCCATTATTTACTCAGTCTCATGTCATTTTCTTTCTTCTGTGAAATATGATGTTGGGAACCAAATTGTTTGATTCCCATTGACTTCCATTGTATCTAGGGGGGAAAACACCTAGACATTTCTCAAAATATCTTATTTTATATTCCACAGAAAAAAAGAAAGATATGGACTTTTGGAAAGGCATAAGGGTGAGTATATAATTCAATTTTTTTAATGAACAATCTCTTTAAGCTTCTCCATGGCAAAATATACCAGAAAGCCACTCGGTTATGATGGCTTAACACACACATAATTTTATTATTTTTTATATCAAACTATCCCATACCTGCAGGGAATTGGGTAACACTTTATTTTACGGTGTCATTGTTACACACGCTACAAATCATGCATAATTACATGCAAATAACCCTAAATCAAACCCCAATCCAAATCCTACAGTATAGGCCTACATGTAAGCTAGTTAATTATTATAACTCAGTACTTAAATGTATTCTTACACTGTAACACGGAAACCCTAAAATAAAGTGAAACCGGAATTGTAATGCACTTGTCATATCTAACATCTTACAAAAAGATATTACCATGCTACCCATAGTTTCCACCATAAAACAGTTGTTACTCCCATAATACTATGGCAATTTCAAAATCTTTCACAAAAATAAGTTTTTGTTAAGCAGCTGCAGCGGTTTCGTACCAGCAGTGCTTGTTGGTTTGTTTTGTTAATTTTTATGTATGTTTTTCTCCATCACGTTCTAAACGCATCAATATAATGGACTTTCTATAACTTTTGTGCTTGTTTTGTAAAATATTAGGCCTACATGAAGTAAATTTTTAATTGAGTAAACTCAATTCAATTCACATGTATTTGCATAGCACTTTTCACAATACATATTGTTTCAAAGCAGTTTACTGAAAATGCATGCCTCTACATTACAATATGAATAATGCTAGTCATGTGGTGTCAGCATGGCAGCATCCACAAGTGGGCGACCCACCCCATCTAGAACAAAAACAGCTTTTTCTAGAAGCCTGATTTATCTGGAGCCTTCATTTTATGTGGATGTACATCATTTTTATGAAATTTCTCAATTCTCAAATTTTCTTTGAGTGCAAATGTTTAATTAGCAAAAAAAGTCCTGCCTGCACCTTTAAGAGACGGAGAGACTGTAAAACATGATCTGAAGCAGACATCATTAAATCTTTTATGGCTCGTCATCAGTAGCAACAACAAATGTAGTAACTATGGCATTTTGGAGCGGAAACTATGGGCACCATGGTAACTTTTGTAAGGGTATTAAGATAAGTTAACGTTTAATTTCTCCAGTTGGAGAGTGAAATGCTCGGCATGCAGGAAGTCAGCTGTTGTGTGCGTGTGCGTGTGTGTGTTGCTCCAGATTATTTGCGCTGTTTATAGCCAAACGTCGATTTCCTAGAAGGGGCTGGGCGACGTGTTTACAGCCTCTGCAATTTACATACACATTACATAGATACACACTCGAATCACGAGGAAATCAACACTGGACTGTGCTGTCATGTATTGCAAAACATTATTTACACTGACGAAAATAGTCACCGGGGCGTGTTTTCAGCGACTGCTTTAATAGCGGGACGGTTTTATTTTTTCCTGCACGCTCCTTATTGCGCACAAAAGCGCATCTGTTAACGTTTACGTTACTTCTTTTTATAAAATCAATACATGAGCTGCTCGCTTATGTACAGATCAGTCATGATAACTGTGTTAGCTTGGCAACTTGTCAACCAAGATGTTACATCAAAGAGAGAGATGCAGATTGTTTATAAGCATAACTTTAAGAAATAAACGCAATAGGTGTATGACACATACACGTATTAATAATACTGCATGTCAATAAACAAGTAATTTCCCCGATGGAGAACAATACAATCTAAATAACCTACTTACCCAATTAGCACGACGGCAGCGGCCTTTTTTTCTATTTCTGACTCCGAATAATGTAGTGGTTGTCTGGTGAAACTCTCTTGACCAAATAAAAATCTGCCTCTCGCCTTTGTTGTGAACGGGGTCCTCCTCGGCCGCCGTGAAGCCTCCGTCAATCACGCCAATGGCTGCACTGAAATTACGTATTTCAAATTAAAAGTCCCACCAGTTGCGCTCGCATACTGAAGTACCGAAAGGAAGGGTGGTCTTATTTTTAAGCGCGACTTTTCGTTACTACAAAGCCAAAGCAAAGTATGTTCTAAGTTCACTGTTTATGAATTTTAGATAAAAAAATACGATGTTGTAAATAAAATAAGATTATAAATGTTTTAATCGCTTATAATCATTTATTTTGAGGTTTTCTAAATATGTAATATTTTATGACATCACATATGCTAAATTAGCCCAGTTTAAATGTAATAACAGTTTTGGTAGGCTAACTATTCTATCTTGGAAGTGGTAATGCAAGTATTTCTAAAATAAAATAATCGTTAAATAAACCACTTTAAACTGACTTCCAGTAGAGTGCAGCAGCACTGCAGCACCGATCGGACTTTTGCCAGTTTGCCCTGGTGTTATTTTATTGAATCAATCTATCACTTTTTAAGTTGGAACAACTTAATATGCCCTTATAATGTCATTTTAATTCCGTTCCATTTTATACAGACGCCTTTATAGCATTTAAGCATACTAAATGACATTAAGACAATTGTAGCATAATCTATTAGACATATTTCAGGTAATGTACTTCGTTTTGATTACTTTTATGTTACTTTTATCACATTTGAATAGGATTGTGTAAAACACACAGAAAAGAGAAAGTAAAAAATATATTCCATTCTTTGTTATCGACATCATAAAATGCATTAAAATTACATGACTGGGTTTTCCCAAACTGGGGTTCATAATTTTCTGCCATTCTGTGAATACGTAATCATGTAATCTATGTATATTTTTAAAAGTAGGCTACCTGTAATCTGATTAGCATTTTAAAGCAGAATATAATAATTGCAAGCCTATTTTTTGGAATCTGATTACATAATCCAGATTACATGCAATGTTACTGCGTGCCGAGCAGTTATTGCATTTGGTTACACTTTATTTTAAAGTGTCCTTATTACGCTGTAATTATATATTTAAGTACTGGGTAATATTAAGAAACTACGTTTACTAATGGGGTTAGGGATTAAGATTTGGTTGAGGGTTAGTTGCATTATGCATAATTGACTGTTATTGCTAAGTACATGTAACCTATGTAACAATGACACTGTAAAATAAAGTGTTACCTTACATTTATCATATTGTCCATGATTTTCTGAACTTGGAGTGATTCTCTTCATTGTCCCCTTAATGATTAGGTAACTATGGAAACAAGACTTTTATAGTGTCTCCTTGTAGGTGATGATTACAAATATGCTTAAGTAGCAAAATTCATCTTTAATTCTTTATTAACTATTTTGAATAAATGCCAATGTCTTTTAAATAGAAAATGTTTAAAGGCATTCACCCCCAATAGCAATATATTTTACATTTTGGAATTTCTAAAATATTGAAGAGTATGATATTACTACAACTGGAAAGTATATGACATCGATAGAATTTTCTCGCTTAAACTATTTCAATAGAGAAAAGCCATGACGGTTACGTGCTACAGAAAATAATTATTCTGTTTTGAAATAAAAGCCAAAAAAAAATATTGTTGTTGTTATCATCATCATTTTAATTGTACGATTGCTAACTGCTTAAATGCAGCTCCATAATTTGTTTTTTGTTTTTTAAACCTGTCAAAACTCTACTATTGTAACAAATTAATGTGATGCTGTTTACTTAGTGGAGACTGACTAAGGTGTTATTATGCAATTTATACATTTCAGAGAGATTAGATCGAACACGATAACAAGAAACGTGATAGTAATGATATTGAACACCAGGTGGCAGCTAGTGTTGTAAGAAAATGTTGCTTCTCATTGACTTCTTAAAGGGATAGTTCACTTTAAAATGAAAATTCTGTCATCATATACTCACCCTCAAGTTGTTTCAAACCTGTATGAATTTCTTTCTTCTGCTGAACACAAAGGAAGATATTTTGAAAAATGGCAGTATAACCAAACAGTTACCAGGTCCCATTGACTTCCATAGTAGGAATTTTAAAGACAGATGTTAGCTTAACTGTAGCATATAAACTCTGTCTGAGAGTTTACAGCCATCTCTGTTAAAATATAATTTTTTGTATATTTTGTATCCACTTTTCTCCTTTCTTTGTATTTTTTATTTTTTTTATTTTTCATACTAAAGTCAATGGGGCCCATCAACTGTTTGGTTACATATTCTTCCAAATATATTATTTTGCGTTCAGTAGCAGAAAGAAATTCATACAGGTTTGGAACAACTTTGTAAATGATGACAGAATTTACATTTTTGGGAACTATCCCTTTAATTGCTTGACAGGCTAATACAAATCCACCAGTTTGCTTCTGCTGCATGGTAATATCATCAAATTCCCTGACATTTTAAGTTGTAAGGCCATTCTTAAAAGGGTGTCCCTTATAAGTAAAGTCTCGAAAACAATGGACCATTGAGAGAAAATGCAAGGCTTCACTCTCTCAGACTTAAACCTGTCTCATGACCATAAAGCTTACATCATTTGATATAACACTGCCTGAAGCCGTACCGAAATACTGCATTTTGGGATTTTATTTAGAAGGATTATTATTAATATCATTATTGTTTTTATTGTTGCTGTTGTTAAATAATATGAATAATACAATATATAATATATAATTAGCATAATATATAATACTTGTTAAAAATGAAGATAACACTTAATTGTATACGAATAGTTAACTATGAAAATATATATTTTTAATTGTGAACATTTATTACTATAATGTAATAATATAGTAAAAATGTTATTTAACACAAGTAAAACAAAACTCAGGTAATCTAATAGCAACGAAGCAGCCTCGCACCGTGATGGGTAGATCGAGGGAAAAAAGGGAGGAGGTTCTAGAGGTGGACGAGTCACCAGCGAGGCGCTGAAAACCCATAGGGGGGCAGATGGGAGGAGCCAGGGCCAACGGTGGACGGTGGAAGGGACAATGGAGGAGTGGATGGTGGTAGAGTCCAAGGAGGTACGGACGGTAGACGAGATTTCAGACTGACCCAAGAGATGGCGGTGATGAAGGGAGGAGCCAAGGTGGTAATTTGAGCCCGACCGACTGAAGTGATGCAGGAAGATAGTGAGGCCCAGGCGACGTCCGATGGACCTCAAGACCGGGCAAATTTTCTTGAGTGGGCCTGGAAGACTGAAGGTGATGATACACGGGGCAACTTTGTATGCAATGTTGTTGGGCATTAGCCGTGCTTCCACTGTCGGGCCAAAAGCGGGCGTGCTAGTGCGTGCCAGGGCCAGTCGCGTTTCCACGGTCACTTGCGGGGCTTGATCAGGGCTTGCCGGGCCGTGACTGAGAGCTCCAAGGCAGATCCAGGTTGCATGGCGGAGCCGAAAGGGCTGAAGGAATCCAGCTGAGGCAGGGCCGAGGGAATGCCTTGCTTCGGTGGAGCGAACAGGAGAGGAAGGTTAGGTGCGGAGACAGACAAAGACAACACTATGCTGGATAGAACCAGTGGTGACGAAGAGACATTAGTGCAGGAGGGGACCAGTGACAGAGAAGGTTTGTGTGTGTGCAGGGTGGAAAGCACTACCTCCGTAATCCAGTCTATTAGCCATTCTTCCTTATCCAGCTCCACTAAAACTCCCACAGGCCGGCTCACACACCTGATTAGACGGGACCTCAGGCATCTCTTCCGGGATGGACTCTGCAGCTGGCACCGTCTTCATTGCGGGTTTAGCCTCAGGAGTGATGTCCGTGGTGGGCAATGATGGGTCTCTGTCTGCGGTGGGCTCTGGCTCCTTATCTGCGGTGAGTGTGGTTGCTGGGTCTGGGCTGGTGGTGGGGCTGGACGCAGGCGGGGGGATCCTCTTCCTAGCCCACAGTTAAAGAAGATCCATTTACCCAGAGGACAAAGTTGATGTACTTGGCCAGTGTCCAGCAGGAGTTTGACAGGCATCAACAGCCAGATCTCATCGTCCAGTCCGATCCAAAACCCCTTCACGACATTGCAATGGGTGAGGCGACTGACGCGGACTGATTCCTCCACATACGTCTCTACCTCCCTGAAATATAAAAATCGTAAAATAAATCCTGTCATCACTGGCGCGCAATGAATTCTGGGGTAGGCAAAACCGAGAAGGATCCATCTGTATCCTTCATTTCACTGGAAAAGAAGGCCGCATTTGAAGGAGACTTCGAATTGGGACAGCCTTTGTCGCGCCGCGGTGACGCAATCAACCTTCGAATGCACCCTTCGAAGGATGAAACCTCTGAATTGGGACACACACTTCACAATTAGCTGCGGAGTGCACTTGTCCATTAAGTCCACAAGACCGTAGGTTATCCCAGTTGTCATTTTAGGTTTCAGAAGAGTAGTTGCAAGTGCCCCCTTTGCAGTCGATATGCACTCTCAATGTGCCCTTTCATTGAGCCCGCACTGAAGCGAGCTTCACAGACTTCTTCCTGACAGTCAAAGCGGCGTTACATCATGAAAGTGCGAACTCGTAGGAAGACCGCAAGTTTTTAGGGTGTCATTTGAGACAGGGCCAATGACAACATTACAAACAGGTGTGATGATCAAATGAATGTCCATGAAAATTGATGACTGGTGGGAAACTAGGGGCAAAGGAAACACAGGAAACAGGTAACTGACGAATGTAAACTAAAAGTCCATGAAAACAAAACTAAACACACAGACCGTGACAATAAAAAAAAAAGAATGGTTTCCAGCAAGCTAATTAAAAGCATATCACATGCACAATACTTGTTGCATCTCCTAAATTAATATTTGGTCAAAGTATACACCTTAACTTGGGTCCTGATGAATGCACATTAATCTTTACAAGTAAATCAAAATCCTCTTTCATACCACATGCTTTAATATAAATTGCATTATAATACTCGGTAAGATTAGGATCACAAAAGAGGAATAAATATTTTAGAAGCAGAAGTTTCCAAGGAGCGCATGGTCAGCCTCTCCAACTGCTAAAGTAGTGCTAATCCTGGGGGTATTGAGGTTATTAGACTCAGGAAACTATTGTGAACTGGACTGCTGAGGATTAACACATCACATGTTCACTGGGCACTATAGGAGGTGCTGGTGAATGGTGCTCGGATGATATCTTTTTACGTATGTGATTGGATGTTAAGCATCTTGCCATAGCAGTCATTTGCGGTTTGAATTTTAAACCACAGATGAATGGAAATATTAATCATTTGCATGGAAAACAGTAAGGGGCATGATGCAGGCTCATAATGTGGCAGCACATACCTTACTGAAATACTTTTTCATGGCAATTGATATCTTTTTTGTTCTAGAGCTGCAATGTTGCATTGGGTGCCTTTGAAATCTCTAAGGAGAGTCTGAGGAGAGAAATGTGCACTAGCATTGAACTAGCAGAACTTGATCAGACCTTTTAAACTTGCACTGTAAAAAAATGATATGATCAATAAGTTATTACAAGATGTGTTTTTACATTGCTTTAATTCGTCAAAAAGTTAAACCATTTTCAAGATTCAAGTCAGTTTAATGTAATTTAAGTTGAAATGACTTAAACATCGGTACAAGTCGATTGTACTTTTTCTCGATTGTACGATTTAAGCAGCAACTTTTTTTACATGCTGATTACCATTTTATCTGTGTGACTGTGTCCAAATTGAAAGTGTCTACATTATGATTATTTAATTCTAATTATGTGAAGTTATGCTGTTTAATTCTAATTATGTTAAGTTATGTGTGTGTACTTAACTAATGTCATGTAATTATTTTCCGACTCTTTACCTCTTTGTTCATATATTTTGTTCTTATAGGAACAACAATAATTTATATCCAATCAATAATGAGTAAATAGACATTTGATCTTTTTTATTATTTTATTATGTTTATAAAGCAAAAAAAGGTTGTTATTGCAACAAAACAATTTATATATCACATCAAATTAAGAGTCAGTCATTAAAATCGAACAAAGTTTTTAATCTGTCTTGAAGCGCAGTTTGATCCGGTCATGCATCTTTCTCATATGTCCTGATAGCGACCACATCATCCATGGTGCATTTCTGTGCAGATGAATGGAAGAAAAGAGAGAAAGAGAGAGAGAGAGAGAGAGAGAGAGAGAGAGAGAGAGAGAGAGAGAGAGAGAGAGAGAGAGAGAGAGAGAGAGAGAGAGAGATTAATAATGGATTTAAGCATTTACTTGTACAAATTGCAGAATGCTTACACATACCGCTATCATTTTGGTGTCCAGAACCTCTCTTTCAATTATTGTGGTCTTCCCTTCCCAGGTCTGCATTTGGATAAGTTTACCATCTGCAAGGCTCATAATAGTCTGAATAAGAGAATGAAGACATGAATAAAAATGAAAGGACACATAATGCTTAAAATAAAAAAGGTATATATAGCCTATATATATATATATATATATATATATATATATATATATATATATATATGTAACAAATATATTATTATTATTATTTAATTTTATTAACACACATTTATTTATTTGTTTGTTTGTTTATTTCAATGCCCTTGCCTTCACTTTTCTGTCATCTGCTGTCGTCTCATCAAATTCTTCATCTAATTTGAATTTAATTTCCAGGGTCTTGAAAGTAGTGACAGCTTTCATAGAGATGAACCCCTGGTCATCCAAAGCAATCGTCAGACTGGGTTTTGCTAGGTTAGCCATTTGCCGAGAGGCAAAACCAGCACCTGCAACCAGCAATACAAAAAAATGACATTATGGTATTACAGGTGCATGACTGTAATATGCCTACAACTGGACAAAAAGTTGCCTTCTGACATAAATGCATGATAACAAAACATAGTACAAACATAATTATATATTATTGTGTATATACAATAATTTTAGTCGTTTTCTGTCTTACCTACAGCCTTCATGTATTCATCAAAATTGTCACTTGAAGTCATTTTCCATTTACCAACGTATTGCTCAACCATTGTTACAACAAAGAAACAACTGGATAATTACAACACAAGATGTTTTACTCTTTAATATATGTACAGGCTATAAAGTGTTGCAAAAGCGAAGACCAGAGGGAGATTTAAAGAGTGCAGGGATAAGAGTAACCACCCGCTGACCAATCAGTAGCATTGGTGTGATATTTGAGAATTTTATTGGATAACAGATTTTGAAAGGGGAGGGCTTGATAGATCTGAATTTGAATACAAGGTCAAAAGTCAAGCCATATATAAAAAAAAATCATTTACTTCTGTAGAATCAATAAAGTTATTAATGTTGACCATGCTAATAATAATAATAATAAGACATTTAACTTGACAGCTTCTTTAAACAAGAAGAATTACCGTATGGACTGACTTGATGCAGTTTAGATATGACAGACTGCACATCAAGAGCAAAACTGAAGCTTTGTTCTTGATGAGCTTAACGGTTCAAAATTGGCACAAGTCCATAAATAGGGTTATAAATCTAGCTGTTCAAGTTTAGTGCAGAACGGAAACGGTGACATCTACTGGTGATGATTAAAAATAAAGCAATTCATCAACAAAGAATAGGCTATACGGCATTAAAGTCCTGATATCAAAGAGCATTAGTTACACAGAAGGGCCATCAATAGGGTTTCTGTTTTTATTCACTCAGGATCAGTGCTGGAGATTACACTGACATGTCAAACAAAGATAATGTTCACAGTTTGGTATTCAATCCAAAATCACTGCAATAAGGGGTGCCACCCCTGCCAGCAACATTTCAAATACACAGCAATCCTCAGTCATAATCATAATTCGTCTGAGAAAAAAACTACTCTAAAATTTTATAAGCAAATTAATTCAGCAATTTCAAGCTTTATATTTTCAAAAGAATGATACCTTAAAAAGTCGGATGATAAAGGTATTTACTTTTTCCCTGTGTTTTTGTCAGATTACAGTAATTGAAATAATATTTGTCCTCTCAACATCCAAACCATGTAGCCTACTAGCCTACATGTCATAAACGGTCAGTTTAGTTTTCATTTTCATGGACTTTTAGTTTGCTCCTCATTGGCTGCGTCCGAAAACTGATAAATGCTGCATCGGAGGAAGCATTAGGTCGGAAGGCATCAAGGCACGTCTGAATGCAATGTTAGTTTCACTTCCTGTCTCCTGAGATACCTTCATCTCGTCGATTTTTGAAGGCCGCATAGATGGATCCTTCGCTGCGTTTGATATCCCACAATCCTGTGCTTTCCATTCTGTGACAGTTGGGCTAGAAAAATAAAGATGTCATCTGAAAGTTGAGGCTGGTCGTCAGTTTATGTGTAAATGTACATTTTTGATCAACATTTTCCCCATTTGATGTCATTTCTAGCAAGAAATTACTATTGTAGTCATTATTCACTTTTTCAGTTTTCACCAAAGCTCGCTCTATTTTGTTGTAGTAGATCATTAAACTGTTACGCTGCCTCATGAAGTCTGTCCGAAATCAGTTTCGTGAGGTACCTTTGTGCGCAAACACTGCCAGCAAATTCATTGCTTGATAGGGCAGCGAGGCAACAGGTTTTTGGACGCAGCCATTATTTCCGGTTGTCTTTGTTCACATTTCCCGCCACTTGTTTGTTACCATGAATAATCATCACAGCTGTTTGTATGAGTTTGTTATCTTTGTATACTTAAGTACCTGTGTTTCCTCAGTTCATTGTCGGTTATTGTTTGTGTGTAGACACGCTGTTATGTTGCGGATTATCTGAGTTTATATCTTTATTAAATACATTTGTATTTGAACCTTTTGATAGTGGTGGTGAGATGAAGCATTGAAGCTTTTCAGCCAAGTTGTTCACAAAAAGGTTCATTTCTCAAGGCTTCATTTGCTCACAATACCACCTGGTGTTCAAAGAGTGTAAAACAATATATATCACATTACAGATGACCTGATTTGATCTATAATAAACTGTATTTTGCGCCAATTAAGGCTTAGAAATAACGATGCAGAAAAAATCTATTTCCAGATAGACTAATCAATTTATATGAATATATGTATTTTCTGGTGGTATATAACAACTACACATTTTGAGGGGATCAAAATGGGTTTATATATGTGTAAAAAAAATATTGCGCCAATATTCAAATTTCTTCCTTAACCAGTCAAGCGGAAGCAAGGCTTCGGACGTGATTAATGACGTAATTGGTCTAAAGCGATACAAGCCTTGATACGCGCTTCACTGAAAGCTTTACAGATTTCTCGACACACACTCCGAAGCCTCGGCACAGAACGTAACATCACTACCTTTTGACTCATCTTCATCTTTGGACCTATATAATTGTGACAGAATAACCGACCACAAAAGGGATTATGCAGCTGAATTTGCTACGCTGGCCAGGAGTGGCCAAAATTTGTTGGACTACACCCTTCAATTCTGCCACCTTTCCGTTTGTTCACCATTTGATGATGAAATAACAGCCAGAGCACCCAGCAGATCGAGTGCCAGCGCCTGGCATGATGGAGCTGCCAACGGAAATGGAAGTGGATATGCCCACCATCGCACCGGAGCCTGAGCCCCTTACGTCTGACCTGGCGTGCGAGCCGGCCAACGAGCTTGTGACAGAGTAAATACTAGTGGAGTCTGAGAGAATGGAGGAGTTCCCCATCCACAACCTCATCGCAGTGAGTGTGTGCTGGACTGAGAGACTGAAATACTGATCCCACCTTCCCTGCCTCTTCTACCACCACCTCTAGTTCCAGCCCTGTCTCTGTCACCTCCTGTCTACCCCATTGTTCATCCCTTACCTCCTCACGGCATCAGGGATTCACCTGGGACATCCCATGAGCCATCCTCGACTGGGCTGGGGGATTCCCGGCTCTGCCTCTGGCCACTGTCCCTGCTACTCCACCTCGGGCCGTCGCCCTAACCCCTCCGCCTCCACTGCTCCCTCCCTTGGCTCTTCTGTCGGCCATCGGGCCCGCAACGTCACCGGGCTCCCTCGACCTGCCAGCTCCGCCTGGGTCAGACCTCGCCATCCTATCGCCATGGACTCTACCCCTGTGTCTCAGTCTGCATGGCTCCGCCCTCCCTCAGGCTTCGCGACAGTCCTCAGTCACATTGTTTCCGACGCAGCCCTCTGGATCTTCAGCTCCACCTTGGGGGTCGTTGTGGCAGCTCCATCACGGTCATCGATGCCATCAGTGTCGTGCAGATCCGTCTACCCTCCGTCTGCACCCCGGGCTCCTTCTCCATCAGCGACGTCCTCATGGTGGTGTTAAACTCCATACCACCATGGTTCCTCTCCAGCCGTGGGGAGCTGGGAATAACCCTATTATCACATCACTCTGGCTTCTACCACCTTCTGCTCCATCCTGGTCACACCCATCATCACATCCCTGGTTTCTGCCACCTCCGGTGCCTCCCTGGCCTCTCCTGCCTCCAAATCCTAAGCATTCGCCTGCTCCTCATCCGCCTCCTAAACTGCCTCCTCTCCCTTACCACAGCACGAGGCCACGCCCTCTCGTAATGTCACAAACTGTCTGTTTAGTTTTCACTTTTAATGGACTTTTAGTTTGCTTGTCATTATTTCCTGTTGTCTTTGTTCAGGTTTCCCGCCACATGTTTGTTATGGATATTAATTAATCATCACAGCTGTTTGTACTTGAGTTTGTTACCTTTGTATACTTAAGTTCCTGTGTTTCCTCAGTTCATTGTCGGCTATTGTTTGTGTGTAGACATGCTGTTACCTAGTGGATTATCGGAGTTTATTTCTTTATTAAATACGTTTGCATTGGAACCTTTGACTCATCTTCATCTTTGGACCTTTATAATTGTGACAGTACAACACCTCTAATGCAAATGTTCAGTTTAATTAAAACAAAAATAAAACGTAAAATCAATTTTCAAATATTCCATTTAAATCATATGCGAATATTATTCATTAAAAATAAATATTTTCAAAGACAAAAATGCAGGTCATGCCTGGATAATATAGTAATTAGAATGTATTTAACATGTTTATTGATTCTCTCGCCATTTGATAAACATATGGTGTCATGATTGCATCTTATACTCATTTCTCATCAATGAATCTCTTATTAAAAATCATGAAGATTTTTATATAAATTTTTCACCTCCAATTATTAATTTATAAAACACAGACATTAATTCCCCTTAATTAGTCATGCAGACGCTGCTGTCCGATCTCTGACCTATACCAGATAACTGCTATTAATTCATTAAAGCAAATGTGACTGTCTTTAGTATATAGTAATTGTAATAGTAATTTACGTAAAAAAGTTAGCATGTGTACTAATATATACTAGTGCTTGTGTGTGTGTCAAGTTAATCTAGTCCCCCTCACAAACAGTGCAGCACATGAAAATAGCACTTTAGGGGACTTTAGGGGATCACAATTATGTGGTTGAAACCGCAAATACAGAACGAAGCAAAGTATACAATATAGCACAAAGGTCTTTGAGTGCAAATATCTGCACTCAACAAAACAATAATTAGTTTTAGGAATCTGTAGAGAGCAGAAAGAGGGGGGAAATAAGAAAATGTAGGGCAATAACAGGCTTCTTGCAGAGAGGGATGATTATGTTATTGCTTGTTCTGCTGCACTAGCATCAATTACTGCCTTCCACATATTTTCCCGCAGGCTGAACCTGTTCTCACTGCTGCTGAGCAGCTGGTAAAGTGGAATCCGGCTGGAAAGAATGAGACAAACTTTCCTGTCAAAAGGGTTTTCTTTTTTGCCCTCTAAAATAATGGCATGCATTAGTGGTCAAAAGTTTGTTTGCAGTTTTGGATTATAGAAATTCTAATAGTATAATCTATCAAATAAGACAATACAAAAGAGATAATTATATCATGTTTGCTTTGAATGTTTTATAGATTGAGTTTATATTATTATATAGCTTATATTATAATTTGTTTATATTTAGCACAAATATTTTTTATATTTCATAATTTACGTTTTATTCCTACAGCCCCATCTCTTTCGCAAGTGGTGCATGTTCGGAACAGCAGTTACAGTAACAAGAATAGTATAATTTAAATCTAACATTCAAAACAGATATATGCAAGATAAATAGTTGTATATTAGCCTATATTTCATTACAGTAACACCATTAAAGTATACTGTAACATTCAAAGCAAACATATCACACACACATATATATTGATATATACTATAGGCTACTATATATTTAATATATATATACCGGGTTGGACCCCCTTTTGCCTTCAGAACTGCCTTAATTGTTCGTGGAATAGATTCAACAAGGTGCTTAACATTCCTCTGAGATTTTGGTCCACATTGACATGATATCATTTTATTATGCAAATCTCCCGTTCCACCACATCCCAAAGGTCCTCTATGAGATCTGGTGACTGTAGAGGCCATTTGAGTCATTACTTACAGAGCCCTGCATGGTCAAGCACCCTGTTACGTCCAGGATTTATTACATGCACCCCTGGTCTTCAGGCCAAGACCTTTTAACTATTCCCAGAACACATCTTAAGACAAGGTGACTGCTTTCTGTGTTGTGGCTCCAAGAACTATCATCTCCCTTTAGCATTGAGAACTATGGCTTCTGTTCTGAGGAATCTTTTTAAAAAACACCTGAAGACACATCTTCTTGGACAAGCTTTTAATTAAAAATATGGTTTGGCATTTATTACATTTCTATGGAATTTGTACAGCTGTTAATTTATTTATTTTGATATTATTATTATTTTTTACGGTAAGCACTTTGTGACCCTTTGTTGTCAGTGAAAGGTGCTATATAAATATACTTATGAACTCGCTGTCATGTACAAGAAACCAGTTTGAGATGATTTGAGATTTTTGACATGGTGCGTTTTCCTTCTGGAAGTAGCCATCAGACTGTCCACTGTGGTCATAAAGGGATGGACATGATCAGCAACAATACTCAGGTGGCGTTTAAACGATTGGTAATAAGGGGCCCAAAGTGTGCCAATAAATGGATCAGGATGGATCCATGCTTTCACATTGTTTATGCCAAATGATCACCTTACCTTCTGGATGTCGCAGCAGATTGAGACTCATCAGACCAGGCAACGTTTGCCCAATTTGAACTTTAGCAGAACGTCTTGACCATGCCTACATGCCTAGAATTGCTGTCATGCAATTGGATGATTAGATATTTACATTTTCGAGTATGCTACAATAGCTTTACTGTCATCTGCTGGTGAAGCGCTATAATGGCATTACGAAAAGCTATATAGGCCTATAAAAACAGCAAACAACAGAGTCTACCATGTTCACAGAACCCCAAACCTTTATTTTTCACCAAAGTTTGCACACACAGAAATGAGAGGGGAAAAGACAAGTTTGGCAGCCGGAGACACTTCAAGCATATTTATAGAAGAGACAGTGATCTAAAAAAATAAAAAATAATCTAAATAAAATCATAATCATTCAGTGCATATTCTGCATCTGCCCATCACTTCACCTCTGGAGAAAAAGGACACAAATGCTCTGTCAACCTAACATGGTCACACACACTTACAGTACACACACCCACTCCAATCTCACCGAAATAAACCAAATAGAAAGTAGTCACACGTCAAAGGCTGTAGTTGGGAGTATATGGGGATACATTCAGCTGGTAAAGATGTTACCTATTTTATCAAGCCAAACACATGTCAGAACATTCGGGGAGATACAACTCCTTAATTACACCGCTGTACTAATGAAGATGTCCTGCTAAAGACAGATGACAAACATCAGCCTTGAGAGCCGAAGGCCTGAATCAATGTGTGGGTGTGGAGCAGGCCACCAAATAGAGCAACATGATAGGAACTGGCTGGTTATTCTTTCCTTTTCTTTTAATATAATGCAGACGATATCAAGCTGTCTAGTCCAAAGGGTCCAGAAAGGGTGCAGTGTTTCCAATCGTCAGCCAACAAAAGAGTACGTTTGCAGATGTCGACATGCAGATGTTCATAACATTTCAAGAAAGGGTTATTTCATTTCACAGAGGTTAAGCAAAGGAACTAAAATACAGAATTTCAAATGAGACACTATGAACATGTTTTTATTCATTTCAGTACTCATATCTCAAGCTATTTTGGTCAGGAAAAAGTAGCTATGTCTTGATCATGCTGTATATAAACTTAAGTGCAATATATATTTATGAGTCTTGGGGTATGTTTGCTTTTTAAAATGTAAATCTATGTTGACCTGGGGCCTGAGCACCGAAGCTTTTTGCATTCTTCACAATTACACCAAACTTTACATCATTTAACACTGCAAACGTAAGCGAGCAGCTTTCTCACAACACCAAAAACCTTTCACATGATCAAACCAGACGTGCCTGAATCGAAAAAACAAAACAAAATAACTGAGAAACCGACATACAATAATAATAAAAGAATGAACAATGTATCCGTGTAGATTTGATACATTTGATTTGTTATCATTCAATCTGATAGATAGATTGATTAGATACATAGATAGATAGATAGATAGATAGATAGATAGATAGATAGATAGATAGATAGATAGATAGATAGATAGATAGATAGATAGATAGATAGATAAAAAAAAGATGTATTTACAAAATAATACTTGTGTCTTCCCATTACTCTATGAAATCAAGCAAGACCGTTCAAACAGTATACGAGTGTGATACTAGTTGTTTTGACTGGTTTTGACCAGTGGTTGTGTGTGAGTGTGCGTGAGCAGGATAGGATGACAGGTTGGCTGATGAAGAGGAGGAGGAGGAGGAGGAGAACTTCATGCTATTAGCTCTTCCATCAGCTTCTTGTTCCTGCGGACAACTGCAGCATGTCGCTCCTGATAGGACCAAAACAGACACAGAGTTTCACATACTATAACACTGATCATTCATTTAAGAATACATTAGAATAATTAAAGGTACACTAACATTTTTTGTTGTTCAAAATTAACAAAATTTAAATGAGTCAAAACATCAATACACATGTTTTTGTCTTACCCTGATTCACTATGGTAAGCCTATTATAAGTGTTTATATTTTAGACTGGGATGGTTTTCGTCGGAAATTGCGTACATATGTCACTCGCCCGTGCCGATCTCCTCCTCAAAGAAACAATGCTCTGGCTTCTTTGATGCGTATGTGGTGTGGGATTGGTTAGTTGTCACAGCGAGTGAGAAAGGTTGACATGAAGCAACTAAACCTCGGGGGTATCACCAGTTTAAAAATAAACACCAAACAGAGGAGAGTCTTCTGGCAAAAAAAGAACGCAACAGAGCTCTTAATAAAACGACAATCAACATTGGCTAGGATTTTTGGATATGGCGAGAATTGAGCGATTAGAAATGTTCTAGAAGCAATGCGGAGATGGCGGTTACTCAACAGGTGAGTAAGGTACTTTATTGAACAGATAAATTGTGATATGCAGCTCTCATTGTAAAGCATTATCTATTGTGAAGGGACATTTCATCAATGTTGGGGAGTAGTTAACTACAAGTAGCAACGCTACTAACTTAACTACATTTTTCAGTAGCTTGGCAGTAACTAAGTTGCTTTTTAAACAAGTGTAGGTTTTCCAGTAGCTAACTACTTTTTTATTTTGCAGCAAGTAGCGGTGTAGCGCGAGCAAAAGCTACATTGCGTTTTGTCGAGCCTGCGCGAATCAGCGCGATGCCAGGATATTCTTCTTCTTGTTAGATTACAAACTAATTTTTAGCCATTACTGCCACCTGTTGTTTAATCACGCATCTTGCGGCTAAGGCGGGCATACACGGTGCGAGTTCGGACACTCGGGAGGTCGTGAGATATTGCACACATTACGAGTCAGTTAAACTGATAACACGGCACGACTGTCCTGCACAACTTTTATCCCGGGCCGGCGGCAATCACGTGAGCATTCGCGCTAAACACAGAGACCGGAGCTTTCAATGTTGCAGGCAATAGCTTCAGATGACAGAAATGTGTGTGCAAATGATTTGTTGAAAAGCAGTTAACAGTAACCATTCCGTTCAACATAAAAAACGAGAGAGAGAGAGAGAGTGGTGTGTGTGTGTGTGTGACAGTGTATAATGCGCACGCTGTGTGGTTGCTGCCACTGAGGTATAGCCCCCATCGATCTAGCCTGTGACGTGGTTGTGTATGATTTGGCAATAGGGGATAGTGAAAATCGGGCCGACTCCCCGAATTTTTTAAACATGTTTAAAAATGATCGGGAGGTCGAGAGGTTCTTGTAACGTGCTCGGCTCGGCTCGTAATTCCTCTCACACGCTGCGAGCCGCGACCATGCGAGCATCACCGATTTCCACTCGATTTGTCCCGAGTGAAAAAATAATCTGCGAGCTCGTAAAAACAGCAAAAATCGCACCGTGTACGCCCGCCTACGTACAGAAGTGGGTTGACACACCCATATTATCCATGATGGGGCAAGACGTGGCGGCAGATTTGGAGGATGGAGAAACAACTAATGTTAATTACCCACGGCCTTATTTGTCCAAGTTCATATTTGTTGCAATTTTTCACTTTTAACAAATAGTCTGAGATATTTGAGTGTTGTGTGTAAAAAAACAATACTCTTTGAAATCATAATTGTATTGCATTGTTTTAAACTAAATATTTTACTTAAAACATTCCTCAGACACTTATTCAGTTATTTATAATATACGTTGTTCAAAAAAATCAAAAGTAGTTTCAATGTAGCTAGCTACTTTTTGATAGTAACTTGTAGTGTAGCTAACTACTTTTCCAAAAGGGTAGCTTGACTGTAGTTTAACTACTTTAACTTACAAGTAGCTTGTAGCTTGTCAAACTACAGTTTCAGAGTAGCTTCCCCAACACTGCATTTCATTATGGTTGTTCTAGCGCTGTGCTGGAATTTATTTGTCTATTTAGCCTGGCTCCGCCCTCCTACGTACTTCCGCTCAATTTTCATTTCCTTCAGTACTACGTCTGGGTTTGTGGTATATTCGCGGGTTTTCTCCAGTCAATTTTTTACCAGTCCGATCAGCGAACAGAGGGAGTGGCTGAGAACGATGACGTTGAGGTCGTGTGCTAGTTTGAGTTGAAGTTTCGTCACGACCAAACGTTAGCGATTGGTTATGGCAGATCCAGAGTGGCTCTGGGCAGATCCAATAGTTTTAACTTCAACAGAGTACCCGCCTACAAGGAAGTTAACGCTTGTCAATGGAGAGAGGCCAGACTCTCTGTACAAATGAAATGTATGTGTCTATTAATGGGTAACGCTACAGTAATGTCTTAAGCTAGTCAGCTGGAGATCCTTTCCAAACTGGTAATATCTCTTAAGCCTATAGTGAATGTTTTATGAGCAGTAGGATAATCTCTCTCTCTCTTTTAAGAAATGCGAAAGAACCATATTCATCCGCAGTCACACAGAGTTGAAGCACAACCAAAACAACGTTCTTCCACAAAATGAAGAATTCAGGGCCAAAAGTTACATAGTGTACCTTTAACTAACAAACTAATTTATCGTTAGATATAATGCAATAGTATAAAAAATAAGAAATTAACTTACTATATATATCATATTTTAATTAATTAATTATATAGCTAGATAGCGTGTAACGGTTTTGCTCACCTTCTTATGCAAGCGATCCATCATATCTGCCAGGTAAGCCTCCCGGTTTTCCTTGATCTGCTCCATCTTCAGGATGAGCTTTTCCTCCGCCATCTTGCTGAAGTTGCTGTTCTCCTCCATGGCTTTGAGCAGCACATCTCTCTCATGCTCACGTTTCTCAGCCAGAGCTTTGAGCACCTGAGCTTCCTGAGACTGTTGAGGAAAGTCATTATATACATGAGCATTCAAGCATTAAGGCATTGAAGGGCGTGCATTTCCTGAATCCTGAGGGTTAAATGGCTTTCAAAGTGGTTAACCAATATTTAATGCATTGATCCATGTACACTTGTCTGTGTTAATACAATTTTAAGCTTTATAGCTAAAGCTAAAGCTAAGTAAGCTTCAATACATTCAGTTCCACTCACCCTCCTGCGGTCCTCAGCAGCCTCCAACTTCTTCTGGATGTCTTCCAGTGACACATCCCGCTTCTTTGGAGGGGAGGTGATGCTGTGGGCCACATCTGACACAGGTGAGGGCGGTTTGAGGATCACCTCGAAGGCCTGGCCTGATGCCCTTTTGTTTATGGGCTTTACTTCCATATCTACAAGAGAATGACCAATGTTAAATGACCCCACTTAATAAAGCGGGCATTGATTCAATGAATGCATGTCAGTTCATTATGGAAGCCCATTTCCTCCACATAGGAAAAAAATGCTTTGGCAAATTACAATATACTAAGTCATAATCATGAGATAAAGTCAAAATTGAGACATACTAAGTCATAAGTATGCCAAAAAGTAGAAATGATAACATAATTATGAGATAAAAATAGCAGTTATGACGATTATGAAATACTACGTCATAATTATGAGATAAAAAGTCGAGTTGACATAAGTAGTCGAATATGAGAATGTTAGTCGAAATTATTACACTAATTACTAATTAAGTTTCAAAGTCATAATTATGACAAAATGTTTAATTTTGTCTTTTTATCTCATAATTTAGACTCTGTCATCGTTTCAACTTATCTCATAACTATGACTTAGAATATAATAATTAAGACTTTTTATATCAAACATTTTGTTTAAAGCTTTTTATGTCATAATTGTGATTTACTAAAGGAAGATTTTTCTTATGTGGTGCAAATGGGCTTTCAATTAATTTAGCATATTAATCAAGATTCTGAATCAAGAAATTATTAGCATTTTAAATATATTCTTATATGTATTTATTTATATTTATTATATAAACATATTATATTTCCTTATATTTATTATGCCAAATGTATTATTTTTTTATTTATTATATAAAATATCATTACCACTTCACAACAAAGCCCCAGCTAATGTTAACTAACAACATTGACTAAAAATGTATACATTTGTTACAGTAGTTATTAATCTTTGGTAATAATTATTTGGTAATAAAAATACAACTGTTCATTGTTAGATCATGTTAACTCAGGTAACAGAGACAACTTTTGATTTTAATAATGTTTTCGCAAATGCTGAAATTAACATTAAAACAGAATGTAGAACTATTTTTTATTGTAAGTTCATGTTAACTAATGTAGATGACTAATGCTAACAAATGGAACCTTATTGTAAAGTGTTACCAAAATAGCATACAGCATGCATTTCGTAATATATTGCTTCAAATGAAAACTAATTTGTTCCCTCGCTTACCTTCAAACTCACAGACGAGGTTGTTGCGCGTCTGTGGGCTGAAGCAGGAGCAAATGAGCGAGAGCATGGACAGCTCCTTCATCTTCTCTTTGTATGCTGGAACAACACAAAATTGGCCCCTTGTTAGTCGTACACACATCCACTATAGGCTACTCAAGCACAAATGTGCTGAAGTTTACAGGCCGGAGCATATCGCCGGTCTCTACAGCTCTTTAGAGGATTCAATTGGGGGCTATAACATACCCTGTACTTCATCTCTGAGTGTCTGTCTCTATGATGCTTCAACTGAGTGACTGATCGACACTGCTACTTTAGCTACATTAGCTCTTTTCAAACGCTTATTATTATCATCATCATTACAGCGGCGAACAATGAAAAAAGTAGATTCATCAGGAATTCAGTGAACAAACATAAAAATATGGGAAATTTCCCAACACTATCACTATATATACACTGAAAAAAGTGTACGATTTAAGTTTTCACTCAGAAAATTGCTAGTAGATTTCATAAATACAAAGAAATGGCAAGCAACACATTGAATTAAATGTGAAATCTTGTAAAACATACTCCAATAATCTGTTTCATTTACAACCTAGAAAAATTATTTAGTACAGCTTCTTAGTGGATGAACGCAATACTGAAATACAACAAAGCATAAAAATGGAGTCTACTGAGAGACTTTTCTACATTCAAACAAATGGAGCTGGCAGACTCATGAAAAATGCAGCAGGCACACTAATGACACTTCCCATTTCCTGCCCACTGTAGCGTTTTACAGATTACAAGCACATTAGCTAGAAAATTACAGTCAGACATCAGTCAGACTAGGTGACAAGTATAAGAAAATAAAGTAAATATTGATTGTCATAATCTAGGATGATTCAATATCCCATATAGTTTCAATGTCCGAATCACACGCAGGAGCAATTTCCTGCCACGGTCACATACTGGTGTCCAAAATAGTGTCAATACTTATTTGTCCGGTGCTGCAAAGGCCACCATGCAGCATCCCACTGCTGCAGGGCTGGCCGGTCTCCCAATCTACGTCTCCTCGGCCTCCTGCAACTCCCCAGCCATTCTTAACAATATCAACAAGCAGGCCCACGGCTCAGGAGCCTTACACTGATCAATGCATCCTGAAAGAACAGCCCATGATAGATTCGGAAAGGCGACTTTACTGCTTCAGTAATTCTACAAGATACCCAGAGCCCGAAAAAAAATGCACAGTGAAATCCGCCCATGCCATCTGGTCACGAATTGCATGGACCAGACTCCACAACAAAATAGAGGCTTACTTTACTAGGGAAATAAACACAATAGATCATTTAGATTTTATTTTTTATTCTATTTTATACACTAAAATGTGCAGAGCAATATCAATGTTGTTATAGCCTAATATAACAATGCATGTGATGAATGAGCCAGGCCTGTGTGTTATATCTCAAGACGAGCCTAATTAGTCTGCTTTCAGTTTAGAAATGCATTAAGTGGCTATTTTAAAAACTAAAATGGAGTGTGACTGAGAATATGTCACCTTATCCTTGATGCCAGTTTAAGACAGCACTCAAGACTTCATGACTGAAACAAGGACGATGACATCCATATCAAAAAAGCTGCTCTAATTTTCATGATTACACCATATAAAGCAAGTATCGCTGGTTAAATATGTCTTATTAAGGTAAATGCTCCGTGAGGAGGTATGCGTGTGTGTTTTTATGGCTATATTGTCTGGGCAGCGTTTCTTGGGTGCGGTCTTTCTGCATTATGATGCGAGGCAGCAGGAGCAGGTGCGCCATCGCCAATCATCTTCCATACATGCCACTATATTCAGAAATATACGTAGTACGCTATTAATTCTAATTCATAATGCAAGTTACATTATTTCACTGAATATTCTAAACTATATTAATGGGGGAAATGCGAAACGTACCTTTTCTAGGATGCCTCCGATAATGTAAACGTAGACTCTAGTCGCAGTTGCTTTTAGCTGTACTCTACATTGTTTTTTAAGCACGAATAGGCTATATTTAAGACATATTTTAATATAGCATTGTATATATTTTATATAGATCGAACATAACGATCAGTGGATCTTTTCATAGACATACTCCGTCTCAATTGACGCGTTTACAAATGCAACAATGGATTAAGATGGCAAGTGAAGAAATGCGCAGCACGTACCGATAGCTGTTTTGGCCATGGTGTCCTTGCTTGAATCCGTGTTAATTTCCCACAATGGTCGTGGTTTGTGCCAGTGGCGTTGAGAGCGGATGATGCTTAAGGCACTGAGTCAGCAGAGCACAATGAGGAGCGCGGAGAGATGTGAGGAATGGGAGCGGCTGTCTTATGATCCAGTCCGCGCGCAAAAGCAGATTGGCCACCGGCAACACTTCACTTCACTGACGTGTGTGGGAGGAGAAAAAACATCTCATCGATCGCTAGATGCTGTAACTATCGCGGTCCACTATATTTTAGCCATGATCAAATACACCATGAAATCTAAATCAACTATTCTTAGGCTATTTTGTATTAAATATTGTAGTATTTTAAATGATTTATCCGTTCACATAATTTTTTGTTCTGATATGCCACCGTAATCTTTAATCAAAATAACTTCCCCTCCGTTTTGCAACGAAATCTCTTCTGCGATGACGTATTTACTGCCGCGGGGGCGGTACAATATGTCACTCATATGACATCACAGCAATAGCAAACAACAATGATCCATTATATTTCATTATTTCATTACAAGGACAAAATAAAATATAATATTATATTAGGTTACAAATGTTTATAATTCTAATTTGTGCAATTTCGTAACAATTAATAAACATCAACATTAAATAAACAAAATCATGAAAAAGGCAAAATTGCATGGGAACAGAGTTTAGGCTATATTTTAATAAACTGCCACTTTGGGACCAAATGTTGGTTTTAGAAAGATATATAACACATCACTCTTAAACTTGAAGTCCTTTCACTGACTCCCAGGTTCCGCGTTGATTTTAAAATCCTTATGCTCATGCTTATGCTCCCTCACAGGGACTGCATGGTCTGGCCCCTCTGTCTGCGCTTATAACTTTATATATTCCTAAGCGTCATTTGCTCTCCTCTCTGGTTATCATATAAACTGGTTCACTGGCAGTTCCACGGACACTTTGCGATCTGTAGGGGACGGGGCTTTCTCATTCTATGTTCACTCTGGAACACTTATAGAGATACACAAAAGGTTTAAGCATTTTTAGGTTAGCTTTTTTTGTGATGGTTTTAAATATTTTGTTGTGTTTTTTTGTCACGCTTTGTTTCTCTGTGTATTTTTTCCCCTTGTATTTTTTATTGTGTAAAGTGCCTTGAGAAGCTGCTATATAAAATAAAGTTAATTATGTGCTTTTTTACAATAACTTAATTTGTGAGATAAGATGGAATGAGATTTACTTGTCCTGTGTGATGTACAAAGGGTGTACAAAATTATGTTGTCACAATTTTAAGCAATGTTACATTTTTGTGACATCAATGACCCTTTTAACAGACTGTGATGACACGTTTTAACGGTCATCAGCAACGTAATTTCTGCAACGTTTATTTTTAGTATATTTTCTTTTATTCTTTTTAGATAATTTTTAGTATAAAAACTTTTTTTTACATTTATGTACATTTAGAATATAGGCTACTATACTTTGTATTATATTACCTTTGCAATAAATTATAAAAAACAACTAGTTAACGGCACTGGGTGTTTCTAATACATCGTCTAGAGTGAAGGTAAAATCGGTTCTCAATCTATTTTTGAAAGTTGTGAAAACATTATACAGAGTTTTCCTTTTGTTATTTGGGCAAATGGGAACACATAGATATAGATTTAAAGTTTACCCAACTATGACTTCCGATTCTGAGAAACCCGGAAATGTGAAAAGGGTTAATAGGGAAATCAAGCCTAATTAAACAAATGAAAATAGATGTAATATGCTAAAATTATGACATTGTATAATTTTAATTGTTGGATAAAATCATAAAGGTCTAAACCACCATGCTAGGCTAATTTTATGTTAATAACAGTATATATACAGTGTAAAGTGGGGAGAACAAGTATTTGATACACTGCTGATTTTAATTATAGTACTAATATAGTATAGTATAAACACAAATCCAGAAATTCACATTGTATATTTTTTAAGTAATTAATTTGCATTTTATTGCATGACATAATTTGATACATCAGAAATGCAGAACTTAATATTTGGAACAGAAACCTTTGTTTGCAATTACAGAGATCATACGTTTCCTGTAGTTCTTGACCAGGTTTGCACACACTGCAGGGATTTTGGCCCACTCCTCCATACAGACCTTCTCCAGATCCTTCAGGTTTCGGGGCTGTCGCTGGGCAATACGGACCTTCAGCTCCCTCCAAAGATTTTCTATTGGGTTCAGGCTGGAGACTGGCTAGGCCACTCCAGGACCTTGCGATGCTTCTTACGGAGGCACTCCTTAGTTGCCCTGGCTGTGTGTTTCAGGTCGTTGTCATGCTGGAAGACCCAGCCACGACCCATCTTCAATGCTCTTACTGAGGTTGTTGGCCAAGATCTCGCGATACATGTCCCCATCCTTTCTCCCCTCAATACGGTGCAGTCGTCCTTTCCCCTTTGCAGAAAAGCATCCCCAAAGAATGATGTTTCCACCTCCGTGCTTCACGGTTGGGATGGTGTTCCTAGGGTTGTACTCATCCTTCTTCCTTCAAACACGACGAGTGGAGTTTAGACCAATAAGCTCTATTTTTGTCTCATCAGACCACATGACCTTCTCCGATTCCTCCTCTGGATCATCCAGATGGTCATTGGCAAACTTCAGACGGGCCTGGACATGTGCTGGCTTGAGCAGGGGGACCTTGCGTGCGCTGCAGGATTTTAATCCATGACGGCGTAGTGCGTTACTAATGGTTTTCTTTGAGACTGTGGTGCCAGCTCTCTTCAGTTCATTGACCAGGTCCTGCCGTGTAGTTCTGGGCTGATCCCTCACCTTCCTCATGATCATTGATGCCCCATGTTGTGAGATCTTGCAATGGTGCCCCAGACCGAGGGAGATTGACCGTCATCTTGAACTTCTTCCATTTTCTAATAATTGCGCCAACAGTTGTTGCCTTCTCACCAAGCTGCTTTCCTATTGTCCTGTAGCCCATCCCAGCCTTGTGCAGGTCTACAATTTTATCCCTGATGTCCTTACACAGCTCTCTGGTCTTGGCCATTGTAGAGAGGTTGGAGTCTGTTTGATTGAATGTGTGGACAGGTGTCTTTTATACAGGTAACGAGTTCAAACAGGTGCAGTTAATCCAGGTAATGAGTGGAGAACAGGAGGGCTTCTTAAAGAAAAACTAACAGGTCTGTGAAAGCCGGAATTCTTACTGGTTGGTAGGTGATCAAATACTTATGTCATGCTATAAAATGCAAATTAATTATTTAAAAATCATACAATGTGATTTTCTGGCTCCGGGACTCTGGTCCGACGTTTCTATTAATATTCTCTATTAAATTTTTTATATTTTAATATTCTAATGTTCAAGTCTTAATGGACTTTGATGTGCATACTAACGTTGTCACATTGTTAAAGAAACACTCCACTTTTTTTGGAATTTACCTAATTTTCCAAC
Organism: Phoxinus phoxinus; assembly: GCF_949152265.1. Classification (NCBI taxonomy): domain Eukaryota; kingdom Metazoa; phylum Chordata; class Actinopteri; order Cypriniformes; family Leuciscidae; genus Phoxinus; species Phoxinus phoxinus. Next base: position 15,880,387 of record NC_136885.1, on the reverse strand, counting down.
TCCCCTAGAATTAAACAGTTGAGTTTTACCGTTTTTGAATCCATACAGCGGATCTCCGGGTCTGGCGGTAGCACTTTTAGCATAGAAGAAGTATTTAGCATTTAAACCTTGACTCTTCTGTAGTTACATTGTGTACTAAGACCGACAGAAAATGAAAAGTTGCGATTTTCTAGGCCAATATGACTAGGAACTATACTCTCATTCCTGCGTAATAATCAAGGAACTTTGCTGCCGTACCATGGGTGCAGCAGGCGCAATGATATTACGCAGCGCCTGAAAATAGTCCCCAGCTCATTAACGTGACCGGCACTAAGTTTGTAATATCATTGCGCCTGCTGGTACGGCAGCACAGTTCCTTGATTATTACGCAGGAATGAGAGTATAGTTCCTAGCCATATCGGCCTAGAAAATCACAACTTTAAATTTTCTGTCGGTCTTAATACACGATGAAGAGTCAAGTTTTAAATAGGACAAATATCGAAACTCTTTGGCTATTTTTTTTGAGAGAGATGCTAACGGTCTAATCAGATTCAATGATCTATGCTAAGCTTAGGGATGCACCAAATCCAGGATTCGGTTTCGTATTCGGCCGAATACTGGGTTTTTTAAAAGGGTTCGGTTTCTGCCGAACCTTAGAATTTTTTTCCACCGAACCGAACCCTATAGGCTTGCAATATAATACGCGCACTACGATGGTCGACGTCACGCTACCGTTGATTACGGAGTGTCTACGTAGTGGAACGCGTTGTCAGGAAGAAAAATAGGGATACCGGTAGCTCACAGCTAAAGTTATTGCAGAGGCCAGACAGACTCATGGAGGCGATTGGCATCTTACAACTCGCACTTTATTCCCCTATCGATTATCGAACTCATGTAAATGTCTGTCACACGTTCTACCATCCACAGCGTTACTTAATAAAATAAGATAAAAACGAGCATCAAACTGAAATAACCCGCATACATGGGGTATCGAGGTGCATACAATAGGGATGTTCGCCGTGACGTCACGACGCGCTCTGGTTGGCAGAAGAAAAGTAATGACCGCTTAAAGCGCAGCGCAAACACAGAAGAAAATGGTTGTATCGTGCTTTGTGATCGGCAGTGTTAACAGGTTCGATAAGAGTAATAACCCCAAGAGCTTCTATCGTGTACCTAAACAGCCTGAATCAAGAAAGAAAGCTTTGAATTTCTGCAATTAGGCGTCTATACCCAGCGGAAAACAATGGGAGCCAGCGGACCACGATCGCGTCTGCTACCTACATTTTGCCTTAAAAATGAAAACTAATTTTGTAAATAAATGTTACTAGTAGGTTCTATCGCATTGATGGGTTAATTAATGAATGAATAACTACAAAATACCGCGGAAGACGTGTCAAAGTGTTTGTTTACATAACTTTTTGTGCATGCTGTGACTGAGCAATGGAAGTATAATAACACTGACATACCCTTATAAATTAATGGCAAATTATTGTATTTTCATTCATACATTTTACGTATATGTTAACCAATGTTATATATCAGAGGTAAGATAATTTTGAATATAGCCCATGGATAAATTACACCTGTATTTTTACTCTAGTTGTAACATATTTACCAGTTATCCTTAGTTACAACAAGTAATATTCGTAATTATTACTTAATTTATAGGCATCTAAAGATTTGTACGCCTTCATCGACTCTCTGGTAAACATAGATGGCGTGTCGACGATGAGATACAGATAGATGTCGCCGAATGTCAAATCTGGCCATGTGTCCGGGCTTTTGCTCCAATTCTCACTCAGGTGATATTGATCAGGCAGAGAACATGAACCCTGGTTATATAAAAGCTTAACCTTATATCTCTTTTTTGGTTCTTCGGACAAATAATTAGCATATGCTGACAAAACACAGGTAGACTGCTGCGAGTCTGCGACATGTTTTGGTTCTTTCTGCCAACCAGTTCGCGACCACGCCCATATCGTGACGTCACATTTGACTCCGGCGAACATCCCTATAGAGCTGGTAAGTCCCGCCCCTCCGTAAAACCCCGCTGGACCTCAAAGTTGAAAAAGCGTCAATGCAAGTGAATGGGAGAAAATAATTATTTTCTGGTCCCGTTCGAATTGTGCCATGAATGTGAACATATGTTGTCTGTGATTTTTTTATATAATCTTTCGTGTGAAGAATGCGACAATTTAGCGGGTAGAAGTTTGATACGGGTAGACTTTGTGTGAGAGCACTTTGTGGACTACAACTCTTCGCTGCTGTCGACGCGTTTGAAACGTCAACACCACTAGCACACGGCTCTAGCTCACGGATCCCGCTAGACATGGCTGTGTCTTTGGTGCACTTCACAGCCTTCTTTCAGGGAGAGGACAAAATCGTTGAGGTTGGCGAAAACCACGGGTAAGTCAACTTTATGTGGTGACGTCACATAGGCGACATGTAGTCTTTCTCGTTATGTCTTTTCCACAACTGCTAGCCGACGAATCATACCATATACTGTCAAACTTGTAACATGAAAGATTATATAAAAAATTCACAGACAACATATGTTCACATTCATGGCACAATTCGAACGGGACCAGAAAATAATTATTTTCTCCCATTCACTTGCATTGACGGTTTTTCAACTTTGAGGTCCAGCGGGGTTTTACGGAGGGGGCGGGACTTACCAGCTCTATACAGACGGCAGACAGTTCAACAGGGAGCGCGCAGCTCTTAAAGGGGCCACACCTTATTTCCAATCGTTACAGTAGGTGGACCGTTCGAATGACGTATGCTGTGAGAAAGTGAAAATGGAACTCATGAGCAGAAAAAGTGTTGTTTGGCAGTACTTTCAGTCAAAAGAAGGCAATTCAAGTCGAGCTACATGTTCAATTTGCAATGACGATTTGTCTCGTGGTGGCAAGGACCCTAAACAATATACAACATCACCGCTGTTCAAATGCATAATGTTGCTTATTCTTTTTCTTTTTTACAGTTGAAATAAAATGAAAAATCCACTTCTGTGGACGTTGTTTACTTCATTAATGTGTTTACTGTGTTAATGGACTGAGGATGGGAGTAATATTCGGTATTCGGTTTCGGCAGAATCTTAACCAGTGGATTCAGTATTCGGCCGAACCCCAAAAATCTGGATTCGGTGCATCCCTAAGCTATGCTAAAAGTGCAGACCTGGAGATCAGCTGAATGGATTCGAAAACGGTAAAACTCAACTGTTTAACTCTAGGGGAGTTGGAAAATGAGCCTATTTCCAAAAAAAGTGGAGTGTTCCTTTAACACTTGTTTTTTGCATTTATGAGACAAATTAACTTCATTCAACTTTCATTTATTAAATTATTTAATCTTTCTGGTTTATTTCTCAGAATGGTGTAAAACAAAACATTCAGTGACATAAAATATAATAACATAAAATAACACTTTGCATGTTAAACATTGCAAACTTAATTAAATATTGCATAATATTTCTCCTTAAGACGTTTGTGATCATTACAGAATCATTTTACAAACAGTTTGTTTGTAACATAACCATACAGTGAAAAACATAAGCAAGAGAGGTTTACTGTTCTTCAAAAAGGCTTTTTGGACTCTTATAAAGTAACTAGTGCTAAAAACTACATAGTTCTCTCTCGTTTCTAAAACATCTTTCCCTTTTACACAACTACATCAGGAGTAGTTTAAATACAGCATATTTTAAAACAATAATAAATAGCCGGTATTTAAGACAAATCAAACCGTCTAGAACATAATGTGCCTATTACCATTTCAAATCAAGTAAATTAAGCTATTACATTCAAGGCATGAATTTATATGACCTTGTAAGTAACTGCAGTGTTAAACCGTAGAACATTTGTAAGATATTTATGTTACCTTAGTCATTTTTTATGAAACTGGTCAACTTATAAGAGCTGCGTTTTTTCTTGTTACCATATATTAATATAATCATTGTCCTGATCAAAACTGCACTGTACTGTTCCCTACCTTCAGCTCCTGAGAGTTTGCTTAGAAAGCTCTCTGACTAGTGGAGAACTAGCTTTTCTTGGAGGCTTTCAGCTTCTTTTTGATATAATGTCCGACCAGGGCCTGAGGTCGCTGCTGGTAGTTATTCAGGACGTCATGAGAGCTGGTCAGCTGGTCTCCTTTCAGTCTGTCCAGCAGTGTTACACACACAACCGCAGCTGAAAATACAGGAAAAAAGCTCTTTCGTATTATCAAATCTCAACCCATCCACAATAAACAACATTAGCAGGCTTAATGTCTGACAAGAAGTCAAAAGCAGTCAGCTCAAACAGACAAACTGCAATAAAAGATCATAAACCTCTAGCACCCATTTCAAATGCATAAACGGCCATTTGAATGAACCTAAACAACCAGTGGAAAAACACAAACTCGTGCATGTATTACTCATTAACTTGAAGAAATGGTGCGTTAAAGACGACATACCTCGAAGATTGCTCAGTTTGCACATGGCTGCAAACACAGACGACTCCATCTCAATGTTTCGAACCCCAGCGGCATAGGCTTCGGCAAGATATCTCTGTTTATCTTCTTCGCTGTATGAGCAGAAGGCTCCATCCAGCCGCGCTTGACCTGTACAAAGACAGAGCCTTCAAATACAGCAAACACCTCAGTGCAAAATGATCATAACATTCTATTATATTTAAGAGTGTATTTGAAAATAATTCTACCTTCATAGAAGTCAAGGGTGCACATTGTGTTACCAATGACGGTGTCAAACTCTGCAAGGTCTTTGCCACACTGAAGCAGCTCCTCTGCAAGTTCCCCGTCGAGTTCTGTGCTCCTGACCACTGGTTTACCCAGGATGATCTGCTCAAGGCGAGGCTGAAACACAGAATCCACCGACTGTTTGGTAATCAACACAGTCCCTGGCTTTAAACCTGACAAAAGGCAGACAGAAAAACAGCTCAAAGACAACTCAGGAAATGATTCAGAAATATCCCCTGGTTTACAACACCAGGGTGAGGTTGCTGATTTTGAAAGCATGGAAACACCCTTTTGATTAAGCAGTTCAATGGTAAAAGCAGTGTACCTATTCCACCTGACGTTCCGATGCGCACTACGGTGACATCAGTGCAGCGGGCATGGTACAGGAGCTTGATAAGCTCATGCAACATTATAGAGATTGATGGAATGCCCATGCCATGCTAGAACACAGAGAATATTCAATGTTAATATTCAGACAAACTTCATTTGCAGTGACGTAAACACCTCAATCGCTCTGACAGAGCTCGATCTAAATTTAATTACGGCCTGATTGAACGGGATGGTGTAGACCTGAAAAGAAATTAAGCATGTAAATGCCTGAATGTGATTTTTCAGTCAGATTCAAAATGATTCATTCCCATTAAAATGAGTGCATGTTAACATACTTTATTTTCACATAATCCTTCAGAAATCATTCTTATATGATGAGTTGGTGCTCAATAAATATATATCTTATTTATATCTTATCATCACATTTCACATTATCATCTTCAGAACACAAATGAAGATCTTTTTGATGAAATCTGGGAACTTTCAGTCCCTCCATTGACAGCTACGCAACTGACATTTTGACTTCAAAAAGTTCATAAAGAGGTCGTAAAACGAATCCATATGAATTGAGCGGTTTAGTTCAAATTTTGGGAAGATACACGATCGCTTTATATGATGAACAGATTTAATTTAGGCTTTTTTTCCCATATAAACAGTAAACACTGATCAGCGAACATAAGCAGAAGCTCAACCGAACCTGCTTGACATGCAAGAACAAACCTCATTGGTTCTTAAGAAGCTCAAACGTGTTGCTTGCATAACACGAGAATGAACCTAATTGGTTCTCTCACGATAACTGAACATGCTTGAGCTTCCGTTTATCATAACTGATGTGTGAGTTGACGAATAATTATATGTGAATAAAAGCCTAAAATCAATCTGTTCATCATATAAAGCAATCATGTTTCTTCATAAAATTTGCACTAAACCACACATTGAATATGGATTAGTTTTACAATCTCTCTATGAACTTTTTGATTGTTCCAAAGATGAATGAGTCTTACAGGTTTGGAATGACATGAGGGTGAGTAATTAATGACAGAATTTTCATTTTTGGGTGAACTATCCCTTTAATGCATCCTTGCTGAATAAGAAAAATAAAAATCTTACTGACCCCAAACTTTTGCAATAGTAGTGTATATGGATGAGTTTAAGTTCACTCACACTGACAGACAGCACAGGTCCAACTTTGTACATGGCGTAGCGATCGGTTCCTGCACATATATTTGGATATTCTGCGTTGGGGTCTGAAAGCCCCAGTTCTTTGGCAATGTATTCAGTGAAAGACTTCATCCTCCATGGACTTCCCCCTACGCACACAAACTGAGACAAAAAGTCCAACCAAGTAAGTTAGACAGACCCAGATCATTCTGAAGGTGTCATGTTTTAGTGTGAAAAGAAAATAAAGTAAAGTTTACTTTGACATCTCCAAACATCGCTGCCAAGTTGTGAGTGGATGTTCCCAGGTTAAAATGGTAAAGGATGTCATCTGTCAGGGAGTCTAAATGGGGATTGTTCACATATATTGACCTATTCAGGTAAAATACAAGTTTGACAGTTAGGTGTTAAACAGCATAGCTGTTGGTTATTGTCCCTAGTATTACGAAAACAGTTTAAAGTAACACTTTAACAACACACCATAATAACGGTCAGCCAGGAGGACTATAACCCAGGGGTCGTGAGAAGGGCGCTGTCATCATTTCCGTTTTGTATCAATTCTCATAAAACTGAATGTAATTTAAACGGAACATTTGTGTCCAGCAAATTAAATCCGTAATTTATCCAGTTGCTTTAAGTTGCGTAAAGAATATGAAATATTGACATAAATCATTCATTGGCATATCAAACGGAAGTGCTGAAAGCCCATGCACATAAAGAATAAGAAGGACATAGGCTACATTAATACACTAACACATTATTCATTCGTACCTATCGCATGCTCCATTCTTCTCTTCATCCAGCGGCATTTTCAGTTTTCTCCTGAGATGGACACATCAACAGATTACTTTTCCACGTAAAAAAAAAAAAAAATTCGTCTGGTAGGCTATAACAACTAAGTTAAGTTAAATCTATGCAGAATTAACTTTATCGAACAATAAAATGGACTAAACAGCATTCCTAAGAGTCTCTCAATGAAGCTCAGTGTTCGTTACCGTGAGATGTTTATAACGCCTCCTGACTCAGTGTCCACCGGGAAGGTCACTTGATAAAATACCGTCAGTCGCGGTGGCTGTAAAACATCCGGCTGTGCCGCTGCTGGTGTACGTGAGGCCACCGCGCGAGAATCGTGTTTTTTTCCACGCAAGCCCCGCCTTCTGCGGCAGGATGAGCTAGATGAAGCAACGGATTGGACAGTTGAGAAGTCCTTCATAGCAACGGTCAGGATAAGGGAGGGGCCTCGATTCTGGCCACTGACGTCATTCATAATCACACAACATTGGGCTACTTTTTAATTTTTTAAGATAACCGTCACAAGTTGCTTAATTTACCTGAAATCACATTACATTAACTAAATATGTGTTAAACTAACTTTATAATAATTATAGTTTGTATTAATTAATGTTTTAATTCATTTTGAACAATAGCCTTTGCTTGATATCAATAATTTTTTTTTAAATCAAACACACGTTTGGAAACATTATTTTTAATACTTTTAAAATAAGTCTCGTATATTATTATATGATAATAAAAAATATTGTGAAATATTACAATTTAAAATAATGGTTTTCTATTTGAATATACTTTGAAATATAATTTATGCAAAGCTGAATTTTCAGCATCATTAAATCAGTCTTCACTTCTGTCACATGATCCTTCAGAAATCATTCTAATATGCTGCTGATTTTTTATAACCTGTGATACTTCGTTCTTTCAGTATTTTTTTTAATGAATAAAACAATTAAAATAAAAAAGAACAGTCTTTATTTAGAATAGAAACCTTTTGTAACTTTACACTACCATTCAAAAGTTTGAGGTCAGTAACACTTTTTTTTAAAGAAATTAACTTTTATTTAGCAAGGATGTGTTAAATTGATAAAAAGTGATAGTAAAGATTTCTATTTTGAATAAATGCTGTTCTTTTTTTTTACTTTATATGCACAGGGTTATTACAGGTTCCAAAAAATATTAAGCAGCACAACCGTTTCCAACATTGATAATAAATCAATCAGCATATTGGAATGATTTCAGCTTTGCATCAAATAAATATATTATATTTTTAAGTATATTACAATAGAAAACAATTATTTTAAATTGTAATAATATTTGACAATCATTTTTTTTTTATCAAATAAATGTAGGCTAGATGAGCATAAGAGACTTCTTTCAAAAACATTAAAAATAATAATAATTTATATATATATATATATATATATAGGCTATATATAATGCAAGAAATTCAATTAAAACTAAGCAGAACAGCAACTAAAACATGTTCTTTTATTGAATGTAAAGAATTTAGCGGAATAAATCCAATCTCAAATCGAATTTCAAGGTAAGACAATGAGTTAACAAATTACAGTGAGATACAAAAAAAACAAATATTGCCTCTGCCCAGATGTGCAAATCATGGGGGGTGGGAATCCTTGCATAAGATCCAGAGTGGTTGATTATATTACCATTTTTAGCAACCCCTAATAAGACAATATTATAATACTGAAAGGGCTACAGAACTGTAACAAACACTTATTCTGTGCTCTAATCCACTTTACAGCAATTAATTAAATTATTTTCAAACATTGGCATATGTAAACAAAAGAGATCTATTTTCAAGAGTCATGCTTGCAAAAAAAAGAGAGAAAATAACTTACTGTACCTTTAAAAAAAAAAAAAAAAAGCTTATTATTACCCATCCACAGGCTCAATAATTGTCAAAAGATAGTGGCAGTTCTGATTTGCTTGCCCTAATGTTCAGTGTTAATACAATTAAGCAAAGTGAACACATTCCCAATCTGACGTATGAACTAGCTAGAAGTCAAACTATAGGTGCTCTTCAATCTTAAACACTTCAAGCCCACAATAATTAAATTTTCACACAGTAATTAAATTTTCACACAGCAGATCATTAAACTAGACTAGTAACACAACCTACATTAGGCAAGGATCAAAAGCGTGAGTTCGACATCACCACCGTCTAATAAGGTAAAATTAAAGACTATGGTCAAGAGAGGACAAAGAGTGAGTTTAAAACAACAAATTAGGATGTGGAATCTTTTGCAAGGATCAAGGCATCAGTCCTGTTAGTATCATTTAACACTGTACTGTGGACTGGTTAAGAACAAGCAGTGTAACACCTAGGCTACATAGAATACAAATGTGTTCAAGAATTCAAGGACAGTATTTTTTATTTTTTATTTATCTTTTATAACAATGAAAGTTAAAGGGATAGTTCACTTTAAAATTAAAATTCTGTCATCATTTACTCACCCTCAAGTTGTTTCAAACCTGTATTAATTTATTTCTTCTGCTGAACACAAAGAAAGATATTTTGAAGAATGTCAGTAACCAAACAGTAGTCTGTACCCATTGACTTCCATAGTAGGAAAAAAAAATACTATGGAAGTCAATGGGTACAGACTACAGTTTGGTTACTGACATTCTTCAAAATATCTTTCTTTGTGTTCAGCAGAAGAAATAAATTAATACAGGTTTGAAACAACTTGAGGGTGAGTAAATGATGACAGAATTTTAATTTTAAAGTGAACTATCCCTTTAATAAATTAACTTGAAGTTTTTTTTAACACTTTCCACTTTGGCCCCCATGCAGTGCAGTTTCAGACCATTGTATAAAAAGACTAAGAAATTCCACATTAGGCAGCCCTGTGTAAAGAAAGATAAATAGATAAACTGTTAATCATCTCCGAAGTGAAATCGTTAATATGCAACACACAAAATACTCAACTCTTGCATTGGTTGTGATATTTGTTTGATGAATGCACTTACAAGTACTCGTCGTTGTTGTTGTTGTTATTGTAGTTGGTGATGAAGTATTTGGGCACGTCATTGGTTCTCTAGATTGGGTGAAAAGATGATAATCGGAAGTTGTTATATGCATTTTCATTATCGCACACCTATTAAACCAGGGATGTTCAACTTCAGTCCTGGAGGGCCACTGTCCTGCAGAGTTTAGCTCCAACCCTAATTAAACACACCTGAACAAGCTAATCAATGTTTTCAGGATTACTAGAAAAGAGCTTTTGTCAGGGTTGAAGCTAAACTCTGTAGGACAGTGGCCCTCCAGGACCAAAGTTGAACATCCCTGTATTAAACCATCTTCTGACAAATAAGAATAAAAAAAATCTAAATGAAAATCAAATCTGTGGATAACTCACTCCATTCTCCAAAACGATTGGATGTTGTGGTAAAAACTCAGGTTTCTTCTTAGCCATTGGACAACTTGCCATCTTGATGAGGAAGTCCCGAGTGTAGCAAATTCTTTCAGCTAGAGTAAAAAAAAAAAAATATTATAAGGTCTACTTTAGTCACATGAAAAATATTTTACCTGTACTCTATATTATCATCCCACTGTTCTACTTCTAATTCCAGATATAGACATCTCGCTAATACTTATATAAAGTTTATACTCTTAAAAAATAAAGGCTCTGAAAGGCTTTTGCACCAGAGGAACGGTTTCATAGTTCTTATAACTATTGGCAGAAGTACCAGCTTTTTGGTTTGTTCACCCCACAGGAACTGGGCACAATATAAGTTATAGGAACACCTTTCAAGTGGTACTCGCTGCAGAGTCAAATGATGTCCAGCTCCACCTCTCTGGACGTCTAATGTGGTGGAGGGATAGAGTTGTGAAAAGGGTTAGGGTGTGGTTGGATATTCTAGCTCCACATTAGACCCAAATTACATTCGCTCCTCCTCGCTGGACGTCTAGCAAGGGGGAGCTAGATGTAAGCTTCACCCATTGGACTCAATTAGGATCTACATCAGAGTAGGGTTTATCCCTGCAAAATAGGAACTTCCAGTGATGAAAGTGTACGCTGATTGGCCAAACACATGCCATACAAAACACTGGCATCTAAAAAGACGTGTAAACACACAGTTTACATTACTTACGTCACAAACTAACTACAAGAATGGAAAACAGTGACAGATGGACTGAAGCCAAAGTCCAGGTACTCCTCAATCTTTACACTAGTTGTAGAATGCCGCTTAAATGACGTCGCTGTCGGCCGGTTTACATCCAACTGCGGTGCAAATGCAACAAGGAAAATGGCCCCAGGAGAATATTTAGTTCTCTGCCCTGCTCTGGTGGATAGATCCTAGTGTGAAAGCCCCTAGTGATGCTATATAAGAACCATTTTGGGTTCCCCAAATAATCTTTCATTAAATGGTTCTTAAAATAGTGTGAAGTATATTTTAAATGATTTAAATAACCTTTTTCTGCTATAAAGAACTGCCTGTGCAATTAAAAAGGCTCCATAGATGTTAAATATTTTCATTGGACCATAAATACCAAATAGAGCACCTTTAATTTTAAGAGTGCTTTGAGGTGGACACATGCCCATCTTCTTTGGTTGAGGACTTTGAAGACGCAGGATTTCATAGAAATGCTCCACTTTAATAATGTTGTCCTGTCAAAAGTAAAAACAGTTACCTGACAGAAAAAATACACTCTTTCAGAGAAATTAGATAAGAAAAAAGAAGAGGCCAGCAGCTACAATTAAAATCCAAAACATGACAATATTATATTAGGACAATAAAATTGGACTTACTGGCTTAATCTCAGCACAGCTTTGAGGGACTATACGTGAGATATCCAAAGAAGCATACAAACACACCAACACACACAGAAAAAAAGACATAAGAAATTAAAATTGGCATCAAATGAAACAGTGACACAGTGTTTTGCATTTTTAAGAATCAAACTTAGTGAGAACATTCACATTTTGAACCTTGACGGCGCAGTGGTCTTGCTGGTTCCAGATTTTTTACAATCCTCTTGTCCATTCTTCTGCTTAAGGACAAACATTTCAGCATATTAATGTGTGTCCAATATGCATGAAGTAATAAATGCATGCGTTTTCATTCACATTTTCATCACTTTCTATTGACAAGTCAAATCTGGGCTTGATAAATGTATATATCAAATTTATATATAAACTCCACGTGGATGGACGAGATCAACTAGAATCAGCCACACATTTTTCTTTTCAAATTATTCTGTCTAAAAGCCATAACAGTATTAAAGGTCAGATTGTTTACTCAAGTACTCAAACAGTTTTCTTCCCACAAAGACCCTCCCCCTATTTTTAAGGATCAAGTCTGAGTAAAACTGGAAAAATAAGCTCATAAATTAGGTTTATATGACTCAATCAGAATATCCTTTTCATGCTCTTGTGAAATCAATTAGATCGGTTAACATGCTATTTGGATTACATTGATTTATTGTTTAGGCTAGCCTATATTTAAATGCAATATTCAAGACGCCCATAAAGGGCATATTTTAGTTTAAGTAAATATTAGTTCTTTTTAGATCACCAATAGCTGTTTTTTGGGCTTCTGTTATCACGGTTTAACTGGGTATTATCCTGATTCACACTCGGACAAATAACCTGTCCAGTGCATTACAACTGAGGCAGATGGTCATCAATCTAATGCAAGGTGATGTATTCAGATCTGTTGCTGCATTTTTAGTAATGCAATACAAAACCCCCTGGAAAAGTTATGATGATAGATTAGTTCACATATTGGTACTGCTAGATAAGCTACCAAACGCAAATCCACACCTTAATATTTTATTCAGCTTTAATTCCGTTATAATATTTCACACGACGCATAAGTCATGAAAAAATACTTTTTGAAAACCATCGAAGTGTACTGCAGAACTGTAAAAACTAGAAAGGCGCTTACCATTGTTAAATATAACTGACATACGTGTAAAATATTTAAAAAATAAAGGTGGCGTGAACTTTATCATCTGACTCAATGGGCATCAACGGAGCTGCTAGCTGCTAGCCACCATGACTGCGAACTTTTCCCTTGATAATCACTTTTTTTTCTCTCCACATAACATCTTTACAACAGACAAAAATGTAAAAGAATGTCACAACAATAACAGTCTAAAATAAACGAGTAAATATAATATTGGCAACTTACATGTTGTTCTCACCGTAGCGTCCAGCCTCAGTCACCGCGCTGTCTGTCTCTGTCATTTCCAAACAAATTCATTCCGCCGAGCTCGTGACATATGTGTGTTCATACTCTGAACTCACCCAACATCACATACAGAAAATAATAATAATAATAATAATTACTGTGCTTATCCACATCTTTGATTGTCAGCAAGTTTTGCACAAAAAAAAGAAAGAAAAAAAAAGTTTGGTTTATTTTAATACTTGTTTTTAAAGGTCGGCCCAAAAAAATTATGATATAATTTTGCATAAAAAAATCTAGTAAACCCACTGATATAGGTATAAATTAATCCTTGCGGAAAGGTTTTGAGTTATGATTTGGTCATGACGTTTAAGCATCAAGCATTCAGGCAGGTAAACTGTCCAGAAGGCAAGTTCTTCATAGTAGGCCAGCCGACCCGATTCTTAGTCTGGTGAACTTGTGAACTCTGGTAAGAGGCCAAAAACACTGGTTCCATGGTATGTTGTTGAAGTCACTTAACTTCTTTAACAGTGTTGCCAGTTTGTTTAGTTGGAAGCCCAAGGCTTTGACTGCCAACCTGCTGAACAAACTTAAACTAGTTTTGAGAAACAAAAGCTTATTGTTTCCCCTTTTCACCTGTGCACCAACTTCTAACCCAGACCTTTGCTTTAGGTTTACTTGACTATGCACAAAACCTTTGCACTGGCCATTGTGACCCAATAGCATGACCTCAATATCAACCTGTTGCTTGTGCACTTGTTTCCTGCAACTCTTCTGTCAATACATGACGATAGAAATCACATTGATGCACATAGGTCTACCAGCACGTTATTAGCGTAAAATTATTAAATATCTCAGTTTAACTCCTATAATTTATGCCTTTTTGGTTGCAATCTGGTTACATGTGACAATATGCCCATTTTTAGTGTACGATTTTTGCAACCCTTTCATGCATGGTGTCCCAAAAACTCTTACTTCAAAATTATTACTAGCATCTACATAATTTGCATTACCTTTTTACATTCCTTTTTTAAGCAAAAGGCCCACTTCTGTGTGTGTATGTGTGTGTGTGTGTGTGTGTGTTTACAGGATTCCTTGTGCTGCAGTTCCCTCTAGTGGCCTCTTCTTTTTCATTATGAGTATGAAAAGCCGTTGTGGGTTGTATTTGACTGATTGCTGTTAAAATTGCTGTCAACTGCGGTTTGAATTACCTGGGGAATATGGCCCCATGACAATGAGCTACAGTTTGTTAGGCAAAATGAAAAAAGCCTGAATGCTGATAAACAGTTTCACCATCTATATTGTTTGTGAACAGCATGCTGTGAAAAAAACAAAATGGAATAAGCATAGGCCTAATATAATTTATACAATCTACATATAGGCATACATATAATTAATTAAATACTGATTCAGTTGCTTAAAATAGACAATTGATGTTGTGATGCTTAATGCTGCATGGTACGCCTACAGAAACCTAGATATGTGCATTTTTAATTATTTCACATAATTAATCACAGTAATAATGTGAAGTAATGTGTGATCAGTATGGCATTAAAACACATTTTATAGGCAGCATGTGTTAATAAAAAAATCCATGCAACTCAAATGCAAATAGTTCCTTTTTTCTAAAAATGTTCGTTTAAATTTCCTTTTTTTCTAAAAATGTTCCTTAAATTTACTTCATCACATCAACAAATGTTATGAAAAAACCTTTGAAACATGGAATAATAAATATATAATTATACATTATGTGGTTTAGCTGTTGCCATAAAATAAAGCTTTACAAATTCGTTTGATTCAGATGGAACCATATCTTTCCCTATCCACCTTAATTAAACTATTTCCTGTGAATCTTTGAGACTTCTGATTCATTAGCTACTAAACTAGAAGAATAACAAAGTGCCGTAAACGGTGAAACTATTGGCACTACAGTGTGTATATGATTAAGACGAGTTCAAATATGATCCCAAATACCAGTTTGCTGTATCGAACAGCGAACACTGCAGCATATAATGGACTTATTTTGTACAGCTAAAATAACTGGAAGCAGCTGGCACCGGTAGCCTTGTCCGCGCTTGTGTTAAAATATGTGGATATCAGGGGTAGCCAACCCTTCTCCTGGAAGGTTATCATCCTGACTTATCAAGGGCTGCATCCAAAATGACATTCCCAACTACATGGTAGGCAAAAACAGTAGGCCTATGTGACAAGGCAGGACTCGTACAAGAGTTGGGGAAAAAGTACTTAGTTGACCTACTACTTCCGGCGAGATTGCTGAAGCCAGGATTTGTCACCATCCACAACTGATGGTGATCATATGACATAGGGTTACATTCATACTACACACATTCAAAATAACAAACTTTTTTAGCGTTCCAAAAATGACATGGTTACCCCTAATAGGAACATACTAAGAGAGCGAGCGCTTTCAGATGCAGTCTGTGTTCAGGATTACTTGTTAATAACAGGCAAGTGTTGGACCAGGGTTAAAACTGAAGTTTGCAGAAAGGTAGCCCTCCAGCTGCTGGGTTGACCACCCTTTCTAGACTATAGATTATATTGGTCAAGTAATTTTACAATTATAAGTATTAATTTACATTTATTCATTTAGCAGACGCTTTTATCCAAAGCGACTTACAAATAAGAACAATATAGCAATTCAATTAACAGTAGGACAACAGTATGTAAGTGCTATGACGCTTCGCAGTTCAATCTAACGCAGTACTTTTTTGTAAAGTGTTAGTAGAAAGTGTTAGTATTACTTGCATTCAGACTTAATGAAAATGCATATTATTATTACTGGATTGCAAATGAAACCATACCAACTGTGAATAATAAACCCACCGTGGACCACCGCAAGAAAAAAAAACACTTAGAAAGAAATCAGAAGAACAAGCTGATGTCTTTAATAGCATTGCACATGAAATGACAGTTTTTATGGATGTAGGATGAAATTCACAATCTCACAATAATAAGAAGATTCTTTTAAATCTGCTTTTATCTGAAAACCAAATATTACTGACATCTGTACAGTGAAATTTCATTAGATTAGAAAAGTCATTACTCTGGGGGGGATATTTAACAGCACAAATAATACTGAGTCTAGATACTGTCACTGACATGCATACAAATGCATTATTTCCGAATAGTCAAAATAAGGTATGAATCTAAATTAAAGCAGTATTTCAAAAAAAGAAAACATGTCGGCACTTGTCAATTCACTGAAAATGCACATACAACTTAAAACAGAAAGAAATAAAAGCACAAGTTTCATCAATTCTGTAGAACAAAAGCATATCTAATCAAACACAATCTGAATCTTCCTGGTGCCAATTGGTCTTCCATTTAATTCTTGAAGAGCAGTGAGCGCCTCCCTGTAGGATTCGAACACTACGGTTGCAGCACGCCTGGGAGTTCCATTTCTGTCATACTGCAATGAAGCAGATCCTGGAATGAATCTGTATCCATAGAAGAAATCATAAATCTCATCGATCCTTATCTGAGAGGGTAGATTGAGCAATTTAACACCGGTCGGACCATCAAGTTGTTGGTCAGGTGATCCGTAACGTTGACTTCCATTACCATCCATTCCGGGCCCAAATGCATTATTGCGGCCAAAATTAGGCTCAAAACGATTATGACCTCCATAATCCTGGCGCAAATTAGGCTGCATCTCACAATCATCTCGAGGCATCTGGGTGTTCGAAAAACGAGGACCATCATTCAAAATTTCGTTCCTTTCTTGTGGGCTAATCGTCAACTGCTCATTCACACCAAAATTCTGCATCTGGGCCATCGTTATGCACTTAAGCATGACCTCGGATCCAAGAAACCTCTGTCCGTTTAGGGACTGTGCCGTCATGGCTTCCTTCTCAGACTGGAAGATCACCAAAGCCTCACCGAGCCCAGCTCCTCTTTCGTCATGCAATAAGACAACCCTATCCTCTGAAAGTGGAAATCCATGAAAGAAGTCCATGATCTCCACCTTGCGAACATCAAACGGGAGATTGCGTACGTAGACACACTTCAACTGAGAGTCAGGAGTGCTTCGTTGAGGCTGGGGCACTTCAGCTGATCGTCTCGTCCCTTTCACCTCCTCTCTCTCATCAATGGACGATTCCAACAAGGTGACCATTTTCTCCTTGGAGATGGGTGACACGTACACTACCTTATGCAGCAACAATTCCTTATTATGAGCCAAGCCAGCACAATAGTCTGTGAGATTTCTAAACACCACAACAGCCGATTTGGTCTTATCGTCCTTTTTTTGGGAAAAGATAATAATCTGGTCATCCTTCAATGTAACCGGATGAAGAAACATCCTCAAATCCCTCTTTTCAACCACATGTGGCAAGTTCTCAAACATGACGCAGTATTCTTCGTGAGGGGGCGAGCGTGATCTAGACCTGAAAGAAACAGGAGATCGAGATCTCGTTCGCTCTAAGGACGGTCTTTTCCGAATCTCCTGTCTAGGGACACCTCCTGCTGCCAGCCACTGCTCCTCGGAGCATCTTGATAGTTGTATATACCGTGCCCCCATGTATAGTCGATCCCTTTTCAGACCTTCGATTACATCCTCTTTGGAAGCCAAGCGCACAATACTTTGTCCATTGAACGTTCCTCTGGGGTTTCTCAAAAACAGAACATCTTCAATCTTTATCCCACTGAAAAATGTATGGACGTCGTCCTTTGTTGCAGAGAATGGCATCCCTGTCAATTTTAAGTAAAGATCCGCTCTCTCTGGCACTTCTGCTTCTCTCTGGTGTCGTATCTCACTGAATGAAGATGGAGAGGGCCTGTTTCTTGAGTCTTGATTATCCGGCCTTCGTACGTCTACTCTTGGGTCTTTATTGAATGCCAGAGGACCTCGTTCCGCAGAAGGTCTTTTGACACCCTCCTTGTACATTCCCCTGCCTTTTAACTCAGACCTTCTAGTGCTTTCCTCGAGAACACTCTGCATTTCTGACTTGCTACTCAGGAGCAAGATGACAGGAGAGCCCTTAATGCAGCCCCCTGAGCGTGCCATCGCTCGTCTCGCATCTTCATCAGATGCAAATATTATAAAAGCTTCCTCAAGCTCCCCACCAATTATATGAACCCCACCATCAGGGATTCTGAGCCCAGTGAAGAAATTGCGAATGTCCTCAGAACCAGCCGTGATTCTGAGTCCCTGTAATCGGATGACCACAGCCATGATGGAGCACACACAACAGCACCTGCAGACAAAAGGGGTATAATAGCGTTATCGCTGACACAACCATTGCCTCCATGTAACAATATTCAAAAGAAATCCCAACTATCATTTTCAAACCGAGGTTAAACCACAAAATTAGGAGAAACAAACCTCTCACGGCCAATAAATATAGCTAACAACAATAACAGCCAGTTTGCAGCAAGTAATAACGAGCTTCTGATCCAGAAAAACAAGATAACGTGCCTCGGATTAACAGAAAAGACTAGTTTTCCAACCTTTAACATAGTTCTTTCAGCTTCCGCATGCAAATGTGCAAGTAATATGAACTCCATTCACAAATACAGCTTATCAGCTGTAGATCAAGAGAGAAACATCATATGAAGTGTATACAAGTAACAAGAAATTACAAATATCAATGCTAGCATCCATACACACATATTGCAGCTACTTAACTGTAAAATACTTTGTCCTTTTAAATTCTGGTAGCTACTGTTTTATAATATCCACAATTTCCAACAGAAACCGATCAACAGCAGACAATTGATTTCATCAACTCATCAAGTATTTAAAATAACAAGGAACTTTACATGAAGCTCAACACCCACTTACAAACTGCACAGCCAGCCATCAAACCAAATAACAAAAAACAACAGCCCAGCCCAATACATCGCGCACACACAATTCCACTTTGCTTGTGTGCAAACTGTGAATTATAAATGCTTTTAAATCAGTCGTTCTCAAGAAGGGGCCCGGGCCCACTAGGGGGCCTCAGCAAAGAGACATAGATTATTTGTGCCATTCATGCCATAAGAATGAGGAAGGCAAGAGGGGAACATGATCGGCAAAGGACCGTGGGCAAAAAAAAATATTTTTTTGACTCAAGTAAGGATGCACCGAAAAATGGCTTCTCCGGTTTTTGTCTGAAAGAGAAAAATGGCCACAAATATATGCCGCTCCGCCCCTCAGTGTTCAGCGCCCGGGTTTCACTCTCGCTCTAGCCGTTATCACTGCGCAGTGGTATTCCGCTATATGCATGCTCATCGGAAAAGCAAAGTCCGACATGAAATTTCTATTTGCAATAGCCCTGTGCTTTAACATGTAGTATAGCCTAGCCATTCTGGGGAAAGCTGGATTACGCCACCCTCACGTTCACTGATCCACTTCCCACTATGCTCTGATAACAATGGCTTTGTATAAATATACATTATTTGGATAATTAGTAATTTAATTTAAATAAATCTGATTCTGTTGTATAGAACTGGATAAAGAATAATATATTGATATTAAATATGAATAAAAAATAAATAAATAAAAGTGTGATTATTTATTTTTTTGGCTAGCATTTTTTAAATTCAGTATCATTAAAATAGTTGAAATTTATTCAAAAGTATTATATTATTAAAATTATACAAAAAAACTCATTTAAAATAATAAATAAATATATTTTTTAAAAAGCATTAGTTTTCGGCCATGTGCATCCAGAACTTTCATCCCAGAATTTTAATTTCAGTGCATCCCTAGATTTAAGTCATTACAGCAGAATAATAATAAAAATAAAAAAAACTACACCGTTTTGCGTAATGGGGGGCCTTAGAGTGAGAACTACTGTTTAAATGCAAACTATGAAATTAAGAAATGCAATACCCTCCAGCAAACTTGCCATTGTATTGCCAATAAATCACAAAGCTCACACATCTTAAGTATCCAGGAAAAATACTTTTCTATAAACTGCTTATTGTAAAAAAAAAAGTCAATTTAAGACTGAAAATTCCCAATGTCACAGAGCCCATCCACTAGGAACAGTAAACAAGTCCTATTTTCAGTTGCAATACTCTTCAAATAAAAGAAAGAGGTCTTTTTACAACTCGACTTCACAACCAAGTTTCTCATTTCGCTGCACTTCTTTATGTAACCAATACAAGACTGAGGGCGCATTTTCAGTGTCTGTACATGGCTTCCGCTTTTTTAAAGAAAAAAATCCGTGGTGCATAAAATCCCCTCTTTAATTTCAAACGATTTTATAATAACACGGGGAACAATTACAACCTTATTTTCGACACGTAGACCTCGGTAGTGTCCCTCGTGCTTTCTATTTGTGTTGAACCGCGAGCTCTGTGCTTTCAGAATCAAAACTGCGCCGAATCAAACAGCTAGCATTCACGAGCGTCGTCGAATTCAGCCGAACCAACCAACCCAACCGTTTTAATAAGCACAATATACGTTTATACACAATGACGAACACACGCTAACGGTAACAAACATATGACATAAAGAGCAACGTCAATTCCGTCATAACAAAAAACATTGGTGTAAACAAAGAGTGCAGCAGCTGTCTTCTGTAGTATCGGCAATGCTAAACGTGAGAGGCCCAGAATGTGAAGCGCACAATATTGATCAAACTTACACAAAACAAAGATATCAATCCTTTCCAAAATTAAAGGAATGCGAAACTAATGCCGATCTGCGGTGTCGTATATCCGATTCCAACCGTGACTAAGCAACAATTTCGTTGTTTGTGATATCTGACGCAAGGACGAACCGAAAGAAACTAGAGCATCCGCATCTCCTCCAACGCCATCTGTAAAACTACGGAAACCCGGAGGCGCTGAACACAAAAACTACAAGACACAATAGACGCCAGTCTGATCATTCTAGAATATCTCCAATATCTTTAACGACCCATTTCCTATGAATAGAATATAGCTACCACTCAAAAGGGGTATACAAAATTGCACACAACAAATATATTGATTTAATGGCTATAAAGTGTAATGTGGTGTAACAACCATCAAGTCAAATTAGGCCTATTTCATCCTGAATACCAGTACTGGTGGTATTGGTAATATGTACCACTTTATATTTACAGAGTAGTTCAAACTGTATTTGAAACATGTTTTTTTTTTAACATCTCCATACGCCTGGACAAAACATGACATTTAAAAAAAAGGTTGAAATGTAATATTTAAAAAAATGACCTTGACTTTTTAAAAATAAATAATGAAACATTATGCCAAATTTTATGCTTACATATAGGCTACTTACGATAATTTAATTTTCCTAGAACCTAGAAATTTTGACTAGAATATAGTATATTATCAACTATTGACTATATTAATATTAATATATTTTTAAAATATGACACATTTAAAAATTCTCTTTTTAGGGACATATGTTTGAACACAGATTCTTTGGGTTCCTGCTGCCATAACTATGTCTTGAACATGGGGGATAGTGACCTGTGACATATTTTATCAAGTTTTTTTGTGTGTATGTTTGTTAGTGAGGGATTTGTGTGCACATTGTTTTAGATTTATGGAGTAAACATGAAGGGAAAACCTGAAGGGAAAAGTAGACCTTTGTGATAAGATGTGCTAGTGATGCCATCTATTTAGATTTGATCTATGGGCTGTATTTAAGTAATAGAATAAATGTACCGGTACATTTTAGATGAATCTCTTTTACAGCTGATGGGATTTGGCTTTGTCTGTTTTGGTCAATTGTTCAATTAAATGTCAAACCACTATTTAAAATAGAATAGTTGATTCAGTGTTTTATATTAATTACACATTATATTGATTCTGCAAAAGTTTGTCTTAGTGGCCCTTTAGGCCTACACGACACCGTTTTCAACTAAAAACGGAAAACTTTTTACGCATTTTGATATGATATATTGGCGTTTTGGGGGCCTAAAAATGCAAACTTTTGAAAGTAGGTTTCAAAAAGCACGTTTTTGAAAATTATACCATTATTTTATTTTTGTAAACTACAAAATTGTGAATTTGTGAAACCGGTGACGTCATGGGCAGTTTCTTTACAAAGTGACATCGCCAGCTACTGGCCTGGCAGCACAATACAGCGTTTGTAGTTGTTTTCGTGGAGAACAGGGATCGTTTTGACAATGTTGTCAACAGTAGGCCTACACAAAAAACGCAAAGGAAAAACCTTTCCATTTTTTTGTACATTGTTGTCATGTAAACATCTCTTTGCCCCAGGTGGGTAGCCATCTTACCTTATGATTTGACTGGCTATCTCAATCATTTTGACATAAAGGAGCTCTGTTAGAACGCTGAGGCAGACAAGCCTAAAATGTAACCTTTAAAAATCTTTGTGTCATCTTAACAGCAAACAGCAATGGAGTGCAGCAGAGAAGCCCCTAAGAACCTACTTGTTTCTAGGTTGGTACAACAACAACCAAATGACGCCTGTAATGTAGACATATACAAACAACCTGATTTCAGAATAGTCCTGACTCCTGTGAGCAGATCCCTGTAACTGAGATACAACAACAAAGGGTTACTGATTCAGTGGTCCATTGAACACAATGATGCCCTCATTTTAACCTCTGTGAGGCTTTAGACATGATAAAGAGGTTGTCCTGGTTACCATGGCCAGCTGCCAACAGTGCCTAAATAATCATACTGGTACTGAGATACCATATTCATAAATAAATAAAATAATAGAAAATCAGGAAATAGATAGCATAGATAAAATACACCGGATGACAGGAATTAACTGAAAAAAGAAAATACAGTAAATGAGTCAAGAAAAAAAAATACAGGTCTGTCATCAAGTTGGACCTGTGGTGAATTTCGAGGTTTTCTCACTGTGAACTCTCACTAAGGACAAACAAACAAAACATGTTTAGACAGACAAGGCCATTTGAAGATAACAACCAAACATCAGACCTGTAGAAGAGAGAAAATGTACAGTCAATTAAAACAATTCATCAAGTATGGGACTTTTGAAGACAAGAAAGAGACCTGGACTAGGCAGTAGGCAGGGCTATTTCCACTACGAGGCTCCACCTGAAACTGTCAGGATGTTTCCCACTGGAAACTCATTACAAATTTCCTTATGAAGCTAAGAGCAAGGACTGAACTGTGAGATAAAGCAGACACGGATAACCAACACACTTTACATTATCAGCAAGGCTTGTGCATCATCACCAATAAAGTTATTATAAAATAATCATGGTAATAGGCCTAATTGTTTTTAAAAATAACAAGCCTTTTTATCAGCCCAAATATTTTTACATTTCAGATGAAAGTGGTAATGAAGTTACTAAGTAAAAAATATAAGAATCAAGCTCTAAACACAAACTGTTAGCAAGTTAACCATGTTGTGAAATGAATAGACCCCATAAGAGATAGACCATCAAAATGTTTAAGACATGCCTTTATTTGAAGAGCCAATGTCCATACCTGTGGCTTGAGATGTCTGCTATAATTCTGTGTGAGAATATCTGCCTTTAATTGTTTTATTAGTAACTAAACTAACTGAGTGAATTGTCTACCACAGAAAACATCAAACACAGCAGCTATTGTGCAATTCAACATTTAGTTAAAAATTACCTATGAGTAGGTATCTGTAGCATCCTATGCACAGCATTTGACCATTTATATTCACTGGATGTCTATATATATAGTCTGAGTGCAATGATAAACCATACAGATTTAACTTTAATTTGATTATTTTAAAGACTGGCAAAAATTACAAGGAATGGTTCAAAACGAGATCACTGGAAGGGCTTTTCATAAAACCAGACACAATTATAAATGAAATATTTTATTAAGACACTGCTGAATACAATAGATAGATGCATTCCTGGAAAATACTAGTTTGGAGAAAAGTCAGCCTTTCCAAAGCTTTTCTCTGCATCCATATAAACCACAAGCTGTTTAACATTGATTTCTTAAAACTAACTATTTATATTTCAGATATTTTTATGCAGGCATTTAAAAAAAGATATTGTTGTATTTAGTATTTTATGTTACTAATACTTATTTTTTAATTACTAGTAGTTAGTGATCTAATAGTGACTGACCGGTATTCAACTAGTCACTAGTATTATTCATATCATATTCCTTTGCTACTAGTCAGTTGAAGATATATAAGAAATGGAAATAGTAACAAAGAAACAAGTACCACTAACAGTAATGAATGGTTAGGTAAGGAAAGATAAAGTGAAACAAGCATCAGCAACAACTGAAGCATTTACCATGCAGTCTGAAGTGAATAATTGATATCTGGACCACAGTTAAAATATGGCAGAATTAGTCATTTGTTAGTTGTAGTAGTTTGCTATTATTTGGAAAGTTAGTAGTAGCAAAGTAATAAATACAAGTATATTGATTAGATAGCCTAAGTTACTTCTTTCTGCTTGCTACAAGTCACTTTCCCAATAGTGACAAATGGGCCTATTCAGATTCTACTTACTGCTAGAACTAGTAACATTAATATCGATTCTAGTTTGTTTTAAAGAATAAATGTTTAAACTGCTTGCCATATACAACTAGCCAATTTTCCTCAATTTCACATTTCCATTTTAACCCCTGATAATAGGCTACTGAGAAACTGACTTCTTGGATCCCACACCATTGAAGGCCTAACGTTACATGTTCCATGTTGTCTGACCAAAAGCCCTAAACAGTCTTTAGCTGAGCCTGTCGACACGTTCCCTTCGAATTAAACTATTCGATTCCACGTTATCTAGTAATGGAAGATTTCATAGCTTAACAAAGGCCCCACGACCGTCGACTAGGATCGTCATCAGTCCCTCTGGACAGCAGACACACATCAGTCGACCTTCTTCTTCGCTGCATGAGCTGTGGCTCGCAACGAGAGAGGAGGAGCCGCGAGTCCCGCGACCGGTGCATCGCATATCGACTCCGCCAGATCATCTGAGGCTGCCCTACTACACCATGAAACAAAAAGGATGGTGCCTTCCACAACCCGCTTCGTACTGATAAACCAGTACAGAGGAGTCGTCTAATGATAATTTATTTGATCACCGTGGACCGAGCATTAAACGCAAGCATTTGGATCTAGCTGCATGCTATCTAACACCAGGCGAATTGTTGCCCCGTGTGGATTTGACGTTTGTGTTCTGCTGGATGTTTAGGGAGAAAACAAGTGAAAGAAACTGCCATCATTGTCCTACAAGATGGAGCGCTTGACCGAACTGGAGAAGTATACGAAGTAAGTACATTACAGCTAAGTTACTGTGCGTTTGTTTTGGCACACAACACATAACGTTACCCAGTGAAAACCTACATGCACTACAGATTTTAACCAGTTAGCCATTGAGCTATCTAGTTAGTCCTTTTGCTGCTAACTCGCTAACCCAATGCTCACGGTGACCCGTTTTCATGGGTTCAGAGCATAAACCATAGGTCAAACTGTACATTTAGGTTTGTAGAGAAAAGCGTATTGTAGATAACCAGTTTAAGCTCAACAAATAACGTTAGCTTCTGTTATGAAAAATAAACAATCATAGACGTTTTAAATGGGTGACCATAGCGACAGTTCACTGTGTAGCGAGCCGAGGAAACTAACGTTACTATATGCAGGGACCGATCATTTTTTTTACTAAGATGATATCAAATGTGATTTTCTTTCTTGCTAGAAATTAACAGAATGTCTAAAATATTACTAGACAATACTGTAATGTCAATGTATATCGTATGTTCTGGATACACAAGTGAAAATAGATGCAGCGAGGCCTCCGTGTAGGCCTCATATCCACGAGGTAAATTTTTTAGCTCCCCGCGGTTACGTGCCAGCTCGTTGACATTATGAACAAGACAGCCATTGCTGGAGTTACTGGTAACGAACCGAAGGCCGTGTTATTAGAGAACCTGAGTTGTTCACTCTGTTCGTTATGGTCATCCACAGCAATAATTGAACTGAGACATCTGTAGACAAAATTTTGCTATGTTGTGCAAACAAATGTCACCCACATGCGCTCCTCTGCAGTATTTAAGCATTTATTTGGCCACTTTGCCACAACATGTCGATTTATAATCCTTTATTATATGATCAACGATAAAGCTATAATTATTGGACATAGCAAACGACAATCCATTGTTACTCATTTATGTCAGAACACATATTGTGCGTCCAGGGCACGTAAGTTAGTTTACCTTTCACATTGAGACAAAAGGCAGTTTGTCCTGCTGAGCCAGATAAGTGCTCTTCCCTCCACTAATGTCTGCTGTTACAAGCAACTAGATGACCATTTCAATTCTGCATTTTCTCGTTTCCACAAGCATAGCAGATCTAAGTCTTTAACTATTATTATTCTTAAAAAGATTATAGATTAGCCTAAAGCATACACATCCTAAAAATCAAACTTGAAATTAATGAATATTTCAATGAACTGCTAGCCCCAATATGCAAAATGATTAACCATGACATGTAGGCTGATATGAAAACAGTCATTTTGTAAATCCATAAATAACACAGAAGTGTAATATACCAGCCGGAAACATGGAACAAACACTAGGGCTAGGCCAAATATTGTTTTACTATTAGCAGCCATATTAATATTCAAGACAAGAGTGATATATGAATATTGTAAAGATTGTTTTGACAGCTAAATGAAAAGTGTTTCCCTTTTGAAATGTCAATAAGCTTATTTCATTTACTGTCTTAAAGGGATAGTTCACCCAAAAAAGTCTTGTCATCATTTAGGCTACTCACCCTTATGTTGTTCCAAACCTGTATGAGTGTCTTTCTTCTGTTGATCAGAAAATGTTTTGAAGAATGTTGGTAACCACACAGTAGATGGTAGCCATTGACTTTATTAGTATTTTTTTCCTACTGTGCAAGTCAATGGCTAATCGTCAACTGTCTTGTTACCAAAATTCTTCAAAAAAATCTTCTTTTTAGTTCAACAGAAGAAAGAAACTCATACAAGTTTGGAACAACTTAAAGGCCCCGAATCCAATATACTCACAACAAAGTTCTTTTTTGTTTTTCATTTAGGGCTAAAACGAAGTTCGAAATACGTGTGCAGCGATATACTGTTATCGAACATCTGACGCCGCCCACTCTGATAAGAGGATAACGCTTTAAGATGAATATGTAAATATGTGCTGCACGCTTTCCTCTCAATCACAAAATTAATACAGAACAAAATTAAGAAAACAGTAAGCATTTTATTAAAGCATAAGAAAAGCATATGATCATAGCATCGTTGATATGTTTGCACAAGCTCTACGGCACTCCAGTAAAGTACATTTTATTTATATATCACTTTATACAATAGATTAAAATCAAGCAGCTTAACCATATTAAACATGAAAACAGTGTCAGTGTCTCGTTTTATCAGAAGTACAACAGCGACCGACTGAAGCCACATGAACCAGAAAAGATTTTCATGGGAAAGAAGGCAGAGCCTCCGCGCACACCCAGGGGCCTCATTTATAACCGTTGCGTATGCACAAAACAGGCCCTGAAAGAGGCGTACGCCACTTCCGACGCATAAGTTGTGATTTATAAAAACAAACTTGACGGGAAAATGTGCGCACCTGCACGCAAACTCTGACCCATGCGTACGAACGTTTTGGAGATGGAGCAGTTTGGCGACACCGATGGTGAGCTGGAGTTATGTCTTTTTGGTCACTTTAAGACAGAAAATCAAAATAAATTTATACATATACAGAAAGATACAAATATAATTTCACTCACCAAGCCTATCACTTGAAGCAAATATCCACACCTTAAATGTCCGCGCCAGCGAGCGCGTTGGGCCGTTTAGTGAAACTGACGCATATCTGCGCATATCGGCAGATGATGGTCTTAATTATGAGTCATCATAAATAGGCTACAGTGCGTGTTCACAATAACAGTTTAAATAAAATAATGATTTAAACTATGTTTTACTTCTGATATAAACATTTAGATTAAATATGCCATTCTCATTAAAAGGGTTAAACACTTAAACTAGGCTACATGACATTTACTGAAAAGTTAAAATATATATATATTCAATAAATAGCCTATAAATATTTGTTGTGTAGGATGCAATGCTTTTGAACACTTTTCCTCTGGCATGCTGTGTTTTAATGTTTTAACTACAGAGATAATTGCTTAACATGATAATAGCAGATTGTGCAAATATAATGCACAACAAGGTCTATTTGTTTCCATTACAAATATAAATCAATTAAATATAGGCTACTATTTGGCCAGTGGAATGTAATGTAATGTGACGGGCGGCACATCCGTATTTCATATTTTCCTCATGTCTTACCGTCAAACATGTTATCACGTGGATGAATAATCATATGTAAATGATATGCAGATGAGGATATGCATAGTAAAACTAGGCGCTGTAAGCTCCATATATGGTTATTTCGGGGAGGAGACGCACGTGCGCACAATCTTACGCTGAGTGGGATTTATAAAGTGAATTCTGCGCAGGTTCTGGCGTATGCACGGTTTTATAAGACTGAATATTTTTTTGCGCACGCCATTTTTGGCTTTCGGGCGCACGTACACTTTTAGTAAAGATCCTACGCACAGTTTTATAAATGAGGTCACCTACCTAATACGTAATTGGCACAGACCATCGGTAGCAGGAATGTGTTTAGCAGCTGTTTCAAACTCCCAAAATTAACTTCGTTTCGGCCTGATTTTGTTCAAAATGATGTCACATCAGTTTATCAGTTTGTTCTTTGATTTCGCTTGAAGTAGCTATATCTGGGCCTTTAGGGTAAATCAATTATGATAATTTAAATTTTTGGGTGAATTAACCCTTTAATTATGCACAATTAAATAATTAGTTGCTTCTTAGTCAACATGAAATGAAAATTGAAAAATGTATGTTATAAATCCATGTATATGTTTAATTAGTTTCTTTAAGTTTAATCAAAGTCATAACTGGATCTACTGGTGAAATTCACAGACTTTTCTCTGGTCATGTATGCAAGACTCAAATAATTTAGTGAATGTAAACCTGTCCCTGCAGCTTTTCTGCATCCATTTTTGAATGCAATGACCATGTCTCAAAAAACGTCCCCATACATTTGTCCTTTTCAGTATATAGAGTATGCGCGTGGTCACCGTCGGCCGGAGTGACTGCGGTTACTCCCAATGAGTCGCAAAAAGACCACATTTTTTTCCAGTGTGAATGCTGCGAAAGACAAACAATTGTATTGACAAATCATCAATTAAATATTTACCATCATATATTCTGCATAATTGGATGTTTTTAAATAAACACTGACAAAAAACTATACAAGTTTTAGGGCTGAATGATACATGTATAGCATTGATATAAGTGATCACCCATATTTAGACCTAATTATATTGTATTTATATAAAGCGTTCACAAGCAAATTTACTTTATGTATTTCCCCGGCGTTGAAATCAAGCACATATAAATGTCAGGAAACATGATTCCTGGCTGCATGTCGGGTTCCGGCAGGAAAGTGACGTCAATGCATACCCTCGGATGTACGTTGCAATATGAATCAAAAGAATCTGTCTCTACTTCCATTTCTAGAGGGGTGTGAATCTTCACTTGCAACGATTCGATTATTAAACGATTCTCAATGCATCACGATGCACTCTTACTACAAAAGTTATTCTGTCAAGAGCAGTGGGTGATTCCCTCTCTTTTTTCCCAGTGGGTGAGTTTGATCAACATTAATGAAGCATGCAGCAGCAGATTTATTATATTTAGACATAATGCACAGATCTAATGTTACAGATCAGATTTTTTACAATCAGTTTTGGAACCAACCACTTATCAGTTGTTGTCGTGGAATAATAGAGCACTACATGGCCCGATTGAAGAATCAGAAATGAGTATTGCAGTGTAAGAATATAATGGACAAGTTTGTGAAAGGACTGCTAGTGCCAGGTAAAGGTAAAACAGATGATGAATCTGCTTAAAACGTCTAATGTTACACATACGGTAGTAACGTGACACAGTAATGTCATGACACACTAAATTCCTGACCGTTCTCCAAATGCTCGCGCTACTTCTGACACAAAGCACAAATGGATGGTCTTTCTGTGTACAGTGCACACGCTTCAGGTGTATCAGTCAGCACGGGTAACGCATTGCGATCTTTTTCGTGCCTCATTGTGCTTAACTCTTCTTAACATCACTTAATTTTCTCATTCATGAATTTCATAAAAGCCGAAATGTGCCCAAATATCTGCTTTCAAGAAGCTTGGTACATTATCTGCCAACATCTGATGCAAGTGCTTTGCTTCTGAAGGATGCAACCTTTTTTATTAATATATAAGAAGAGTACTTTTAAAAAGATAAAACAGTACATTAGTATGTTTGTTAGGCCTATTTAATTACATTAAAAAAAATTATTCTTTTGTTTTTATGCATAAATTCAGAATGGCTCACATCGGCATCGTAAAAATGATTATATTCCATAGCTCTATCCATTTCATTGCAACTTTAGCATAGTCTTTACCTGCTGTCCTCGACCAGTTCAAAACAGACTTGTGACCCTTTTTTGTCAACACTAGTTGAAAGCCACTGGCCTAGACAGCAAAAACACAGTAACCGAATTATAAAATATAATTTAGCACTTATAGAAACATCCAGTGATGTATCTGTGGTGGAGATCTTCAATTTTGAAATTGAACATAGGCTATTTGTATCAGGGAATCTACATTGACTGAATTAAGGCACGCTGTCTCTTCTCCATAGGTGTGACATTTTGTCAGAGAGCATACTTCTCTGAGTTGGATTGCCCCAGTGTTGCAGCTTCCTCCAAGCTGCTCAGCATCAGATCTGCCTCAACATGGATGCTCTGTTGAATCCCGATCTCAGGTAGGATGCAGTATACCATTTATTTAAACTGCAAGTTGACATGGGCCAATATATCTTTAGCTCCTTATGTCAACGGACAGTATGCAAGAATGTTAAGCCATGCGTCCCTGCAATATTAATCCTGCTTCTCCAGTTCCAGGCTAAATTTGGTTTTGCACTATTGAGGGATTTTAGATAACCGAGTGCTTGCATAATATATTATATAGGCTTAAAAGATTTAAAATTTTTGCATTTCACCTCTCACTCTGCCCCTTAGTTATTTTAAAATAAACTTTAGAGAAACGCCACTGAATTTTTATCACAATATTAAACATCAACATCTTGTTTGGGGGCCGTGGGCTGTATAATGTATAATCCATAAGTAATTGTATTCAAACCTGAATATTGTGAGCTAAGTTTTAACAAAGAATCTGTGTTCAGATTTGACTACTTTTGTTACTCATTTGCTTGCCACGTTTAGCCTATGTGCTGGACTTGCTTGAACACGGCTGTATGGATTTTTAACAAACAGTGCAGCTCTTGGCTTTTGTGCAGTGTTCAGTATTTGAGCTTATGTATAAAATGGATTTCGCATGCCTGATGTTTCAGTTTATTTTATGCTTCTAGTGAGTGTCATTAGGGATATATTTTTAGCAGTATCATTAGAAATGTTGCATTAGAATGGCTAAAGTGGGTCACTCATCAAAATGCTATTCATTACATACCTGATTCTTGATGGTGCCATCGGGGCATTATTAAAAAAATATTAAATAGGGTAATGTTAGATTCAAATATTGCGGACAGATGACATATGAATGGCATTAAAACTTAAAAGCCCCTCCCATAACTACTATTATCATTGTGGAGTGACTCCATTATGAAGGTCAGATGAAGAAAATTAGTCTCAGAGGAACATGTAACCTAGTTGTTGCTTGGTAGCTTCATTTAGGTTTCATATCAGAACTAGCAAGCAGTATGCTTATTTGCTGTTGCAAGTGTGTAGCAAGTCAGTTTTGTATGATATGAAGAGACTTCAAAAATAGAAAGAAAATATAAACCATATAATTGTGTCATAGACCTTTTATAACTTTTTGGCGTTTTGGATAAAATAGTAATGTTATTTCATAGGAATTGCAGGTTGTATAAACTGCTTTGACTAGTAGCTATAACAAGTTAGTCATATTTCTTTTAATACTGTTCATAACTGCCAGTTACATAAAAATATAGATTGGTCTAATTTGAAACCAAAAAGTAAGACTGATTGCCATTTGACTAATCGCTAGTTGGTTAAGACACAGTCTTAACATAATGGCTATGTTTATGCATCTGGCAGCAGGTTGTTAATTTTCTTTAAAATTGGACTAATGTTCTGCTTTCTTTTTTTTCATGCTGTTCATTTGACAACAGGGAAGATGTAAACGATTGTTTGGTAGGTCTTTAAGTTTAGATATCTTTTTGTTTGTTTTTTTGTTGAGTATGTACATACTCACAACATGGTTATAAAATGCTAAATTGTTATTTTTTATATGCATCACTAGATCAAGGTTGAAAGCCTCCCGAAGCAAGTCATATTCAAAGGCCTTGCACCCAGGGTCGTATTGACTAACCATCTCCTGCCTAAAGGAAACAAGGCGAAGGTAAACCTTGAGGAACAGGGTCGACAGAAGGTCTCCTTTAGCTTTGCACAGACAAAGAAACCACGTCAAAATGTATTTTTAGCCCCACCAAGCCCAGAGAAATCTTCAAGTGAACAGTCTTCTCCACTGCAAGCTGGAGCTGTACCTACTACAGATCTAGCAGGACAGACTGATGAAACCAAGAATGTGGACACAAATACTCCAGCAGTGGGGGAGAACCAGACTGCACCTGCTCCAGTATCCATCCCACTCAAATCAAAACATGTTCTTGGAAAGATGCATTTTAAGAAACAGTTTCTCAACGTTACTGTTGTCGAGGATAACTCCATTGTCAGCATTGCCTCAGCAGATATTTCAGAACCAGTAGTCCCACCTGAGTCAGACAAAATTAGATCTTCAGCCAATGTTGAAACTGACACCTCAGTGCAACAGTCTCACAAGAACTCTGTCATTGATAGTTCCTCTGAAATAGTTATCAAAGAGGAAAACCCTCAGGAGAAATTAGACTCATGCCTTAAAGGTCCTGTTTCTTCCCATATTGGGAAGGGAGATATGGACTCTTCCATTAATTCTGAGCATGAGGAAAACAGAAAATCCCAGCCACGATCAGAAAGCACACTTCCAGGTTCGGAGTCTGATGGGGATTCAATTCGTACATCATCTAGCCAGAAATCTAGTGACCATAGAAATAAAATAAAATCTGAATCCCAGATAAATGAAGTGAAAAGATCCTCTAATTTCAAAACAGAGGAATTAGAAAAGCCGAGGTCTGATAGGAAAGAAGATGAAAAGGGGTCGAGTCGGGCAAAGTCTGAGCGTGACTCCAGGCACACGTCTTTAAGATCATCTCGTTCTGACAGAGACAGAAAAAGGACCAAAAGTCGTTCACGGTCAAGATCGCGAGGCTGTCGAACTAGTTCTTATTCCAGATCTGAAAGGTCAAGGAGTGAGAGACAGTCAAGGACACATTACCATGATTCTGAGCGGAGGTTTCATAGAAGTTCTCCTCATCGTGAAAGGAGAAGCTCGCGGTCTCGTACTGATGGCAGGTCTCGTGACAGCTCTGACTCGGAGGATGACCACCGGCGCACAAGGACTCGAGGTAGTGACTCAAGCCGATCCTCTACATACTCTAGCTCACAAAAAGAATCAAAATCATCCACTCACTCCAGATCCCACAGGGACTTAAAACCCTCAGATTGTTCTCGATCATCTGAGTCAGACAAAAGAACACAGCATTCAAAATCAGAACGATCTAATTTAAAAGCTGGTGATTCTGAATCCAATAGAAAGAGCTCTCCTGAAGCAGAAGCCGTTCACAGGAAATCTAGTGCCCACTCAAAATCGGAAATGAATGCTAAAACCTCAAATTCCAACCGAGCTACCTCATCTCGAACATCTGAGAAAAAGGTCCATAAAAACAGCTCTGACTCTGATGAGGAGCACAGAAAAAGAAATCAGTCACAAGGATCAGACAGATCATCTGGGTCTCGGACCAAAAAAACAGATTTAATGGATCACAAGACTTTAAATAATGTTACTGGAACAGAGAGACAATCAACAGACAATAATAACACAAAGCAGTCAGAGTTAGTCCCCAGTTCAGTTACTCCTCAGAAGGAATGCAACAAAATTGATGACAACTGTACTCTGCCTAAAGCCAAATGCATTTCTCAACAGATGCATGAAGCTACACTCAAAGTTAATTTGTTCGAAACAGATCAACAAACCGAGCATCAGCCTCCAAACCAAGATTTAAGTAGTTTGGAAAAGTGCACAAATGTCCCTGAGAGTCACAAGATGACTGAAAGTTTGAAGCAATCCACTTCCACAACTAGTAGAAGCCTTGAAGTTAGAAGTTCCACTGAGGCTGATAAACCTGGAATAAAAGATGAGATTCAAATCCAAAGCGAAGCTCTGACAGAAGGACCGGCCGAGTCATTTTGCGTAGGCCACTCTCCCAGTCAGGATTCAGTAGGATCACTGGCAGACCCTCTTTCTCTTTCTGTGAAAGAATTACCAGCTGGAGGATGCTTGAAATTAAACACTAAATTGGATGGGTCATCGCTAAGCATTAGTACAATCAGTGTACCCGTCACACCGAGTGCTCAACTTTTTGAAAAAGATTCTGAGCAACTTAGCGTGAATTCTGAACAAGCTAGTGAGATTTTGAAAAAGGATGGTAGTGCTAAAAAATCCAGATGGGACATTGTTGGTCAAGTCACTTCAGAATATCAAAGTCCTATCAAAATAATGACTCCAGATGTGAAAACGGTAATTTTAGTAAAACAAATAGAGTTCAACAATGATACTACCCCTGATGAATCTTCTACACAGAAACAGGACTCTGAATTACCATTTGAAAAATCTGTAGAAGGACAAATACAAGACAAAACCTCAGATGAATCTCATCACAAATTAATTTCCCACACATCTGACCTTGGGAACCAATATACCCATGTTGAATTAGTAAATCAGACTGTTGAAATTCCTCAGTCAACAAATGCTACGGTTTTTAGTGATCTTCCCCTTAATTGCCGTTCTACTGGTAAAGAGAAAATCGATGTAGACAAACCAAGGCCTGAAACTCAAGACCCTGATTCCTTAAACCATGATGGTAAATGCCACAGTGAGGACAGTGAGAGTGAAGAATCGGACTCTGATTCAGATGATGAGCGGGTCTCCTTAAAGCGATTGCACTCTGTGGTGGTTGTGCCAAAAAATTCAACCATTGCTCTTGAGACAAATGATTTGACTGAACCGTCTCCTGGGTCCTCAGTGTTTTCTGGCCAGCAACTGACCGACACACATGGAAGCATTAATAGGGAATTTGCTTATGGCTTTAACAATAAGTCCAAGCTTGAAGTATCATCAGCTGCACTTTTTAATGCCGGTGCACAAGCTGCAATTCCAGATGTTAAAGGGGTCTCCTACCAATCGCAAAGCAACATGATTGACAGCACCAGCCATTCGGAGGCTACCGCTGCTCATGTGGACAAGAACTGGGGTGCCCAAGAAAGACCAAATGTCTGTGTCCAGATAAACCAAGCCTCTATTCAGAGTTTTGAGAAGAATTGCAGGCGACCCGAATCGGATCACCATCAGTACCATGATAGACCAGATAGCTGGAATGGAAGGAAGGGAGGAAAGCAGCAATATGGGGACTCAAATGACTTCAGCGGTGGGAAGGGTTATAGCTTGGCCTGGGACTTTAATCAGTCAGAACAGCCCAGCAGTACTTTTCAGCAACCCGACAGCAGTCATGGCACCGAACGACCTTCTCAGCCAGGAATTGCTCTGTTTGATAATGTTCACAGACAAGATCCATGGGCTCAGTCTGCCATCTCGGAAACCAGCAGACTAGTCAACACGCATGTGCCTTTTCAGTATCACAATTCAGTTAACCAGATCCATCCAGACTCTCTGACCAATGACCATGATTACGATAGTGAGAGAAGGGTAGTAGGGATCAAACAAGGATCTATTCTGTCTGCTGATCTTCCAGGATCATCCCCATTTGTCCAAGCCCATGAGATAAGTAGCAACTGCAGCTTCACCACAGAAAATCAGAACATCTCAGAAGCCCCTCGAGAAGACAACCAAAAGCCTCATCGAGGTAGGGGCCCACCTAAAAAGAGACGTCAAGATTTTGAATCTGAATCAGATAATGAGGCTGAGGCCGGTCTGACCAGTAAAAGGGATAGTTTAGATGAGAACTCAAGGAGTTTGAAAGATAGTAAGGAATCTTTCCATCAAATTCAAGAAGTGCAGCGCCCACTGCTCAGTCTTAACAACTTCCGAGATCCATCTGTGTGGAGGGAAAAGGCAAAGCAGAAAAAAATGCCACCCTACTTTGACCTCATCGAAGAAAATATGTATCTTACTGAACGGTAAGGGTCTATTTTTCTTTTTTACACCCATTTTTGTCCCTGGCAAATTAATTAATAGTCTTCGTGTTGGTAGCACCATTCTCTACTGTTTTTTTTAAAAAGTTTCTGAACTTTCTTAAAGCTCATCAAATCTGATCTTTGTCCTTGCAGCAAAAAGAGTAAGTCTCATCGTGACATCAAGCGTATGCAGTGTGAGTGTGCTATCCTCTCAAGAGAAGAGCGAGCCCGAGGGATAATGGCGTGTGGGGAAGATTGCCTCAATCGCTTGCTGATGATTGAGTGGTAGATATCCTGCTACTACATCATAATATTTGCTTTCTAGCAGAGAGAACCTGTAGAGATAGACTGTAATTAATATATTGTATTTATGCTACTGGCTGATTTTATATAACTGGCAGATTGCAGTTGTTGAAACTGGAATCTTCAACTGATTCAACTTGTTCTAATTTGCAGAAAGAACATGAAAGGCAAAATAATTATATATATATATATAATTTTTTTCCTTTTTCTTGTTCTTTCAAGCTCTTCCCGGTGTTTAAATGGAGCATACTGCTCCAACCGGCGCTTCCAAATGAAACAGCATGCAGACTTTGAGGTAATTTTGACAGAGAGCAAAGGTTGGGGTTTACGAGCAGGCAAAGACCTACAGCCGTAAGTACTATTTGCTTCAGTTATCAAGTGCTTATTAGATATGTTCTTTGTCTTTTATGCAAGTTACCTATTTATATATATATTTTCCAGGAACACCTTTGTTTTAGAATACTGCGGAGAAGTTTTGGATCACCGGGAATTTAAAGCACGGGTGAAGGAGTATGCACGAAACAAGAACATTCACTATTATTTCATGGCTTTGAAAAATAATGAGGTGAGTTAATGTCATTGGTGCAAAAGATGAGAATTCAAAGTGTTGTTGCTAACTTTTATGAATTAAGTTTCAAAAAGACGAGCAATGCATATATCTCCATTATGTCTGCAGATAATTGATGCTACTTTAAAAGGAAACTGTTCCCGTTTCATGAATCATAGCTGTGAACCCAATTGCGAAACTCAGAAAGTAAGTGCACTTGAAATGATTAATCAGTTATCAAGGATGATTACTTGCTAACATGCAGTAAATGGTTATTTAGCCATATAACCCAGTGTCTGTTTCATATATCCAAATATTGCTAAGAAAGGCATCTGATTGTGTCTGTTTTGCACATCCCTACATGATGTTGCCCATGTAGGAATAAGTGCTACTGGAACTTAGAGCCTTTGATTTCCATGTAAAATCTTTGTTTTGAATTTCTAATCTATTGCACCCTTTGCAGTGGACTGTGAATGGCCAGCTACGTGTTGGCTTCTTCACCTCCAAAGCTGTGACAGCTGGAGCAGAGCTCACTTTTGATTATCAGTTCCAAAGATATGGGTAAAAGATCAAATAATTTATATAACATATGGCCTTACTGTTCTTGAAAATGAAACGACATAAATGTTGACCATAATGTCACAACTTCCTCTTTCTGTCAACCAGTAAAGAGGCCCAGAAGTGTTTCTGTGGAGCTCCTAGCTGTCGGGGTTTAATTGGTGGAGAGACTCGGGTCAGTGTCCGAGCAGCAGGTGGGAAGAAACAGAAGGAACGCTCACGGAAGAAAGACACTGACAGTGCACTTACCACGGTGAGGAAGTGGGCTCAATTATTGTGCTACATCCAGCTTTTGGAAATAACAGGAGAAAGACAGAATGAACCCATGCATTGACAGTGTTTTACATGTCAAGTCCACGACCTAATATTAATCTGTCATTTATTCAGAATGCATCCATGCATTGACTGAAAGTGTTTTACATGTCAAGTCCCTCACCTGATATTAATCTATTATTTTTTCAGACACATTGTTAGTTATTCACAACATGTGCTTGAAGAATGTGTTAAAGCTAGACACGAATAACATATGGCCTGCTAGATTTTTCAAATCATTGTAGGCAAAGCGTTACCTTAAAAACCAGCAGTACCAAAACAATGATCTGTGGTTGAATTGGGTCAGCTTTGTTCTTGCTTGCATGTTAATTGCTCTGAGACTTTCAGCGCCTGTTCCATAAATGCTAATTGCATGTATCATGGCTAATATATTCTGCATGCATTCAAGCTAATTGTATTTTAAGGATTTTTTAGCTTGTTTGCACTCTAGCATTCTTCTTTTATGGCATTAAATAGAAACATCCTCCTGGTACGTGAAATGAAATAACTTAAAATTGGAAGGGAGCTTTTGCCATGGCCACAGTTTGATCGAGAACAAGAATGATTTCCCCTGTGACGCTGCTGGTGTCTAAACTGGTTGACGTTGTTCTGCAGTTGGATGAGGAACTGGAGGCTCTGCAGGAGAATGGAGAAGGTTTATGTGGAGAGAAAGATGTGATCGCACTCTGCAGACTAATGGTGCGAGTAGAGACGATGGAGCAGCGACTTACCTGCCTTAAACTCATCCAGGTAAACTGCAACAATGTCACATTGAGATGAATTTGATTTATTAGATTGCACAGCATTGCAGTGTTTGAAGACATACTGCTGCATTTTTTTGGTGTGGCATTATCTGGTCTTAATGAGTTTTTTGCATGCCTGTGCAGAATACCCAGAATCCCTTGTGCCTGAAGCAGTTTTTGGATCACCACGGCCTCTCGCTGCTCTGGATATTTATGGTTGAACTTTCTGAGGCTAAGAGCAACTCTGTAAACAACATTAAGCTACAGATGGAGGTAAAAATTCAATATTTCTGCTATGTTTCTTGAGCAAACTCTAGAAATTCCTTGTGGTGTGATATTTTAGTAAATGTTGCTGAATTATAATAAGGCTGTATAGTTTTAAACTCATGCATAGAAATTTAAGGTGCAGTCTCTTTAAGGTTTTTTTGTCGTTGTTGCTAATTTTTTAGATAATGAAGGCTCTGGCAGTGCTACCTATCTCAACAAAGAACATGCTGGAGGAGAGCCGAGTGCTGCAGTTTATCCAGCGCTGGGCTCAAAGCCGACCACTCAGCCAACCGGCCGAACAGGATGGTTACTCCAGTGAGAGCACCTCCCGTGCCCAAACGCCCCTCAACACTCCTGATGGTCCACCGGCCAAGCTGGCCACTGAGCTGGACGGGGACACTCCCAAGCGAGCTGTCTATCGTAGGTTGAAGATCATCAGTGAGAACAGTCTGGACAGCGCACTGTCCGATGCTAGTAAAGCTTCAGATGGAAAAGAAGAGGAGGATGAGGAAGAGGAAGAGATGGAGGATGAGGCTTCACAGTTGGAAGCCAAGATTGAAAGGGAGGTGAAAGTAGAAAGCATTGAAGCACCTTCTGAAAGTCAAGCTGAGCTTGAGGCCGGATTGAAAGAGGAACCCCCTGAAACTGTAGAAATCTCACTTTCAATACCAGAGGCCATTGTCAGTGAGGGAGAGACACTTGTAATGCAAGAACCTGAAGAACAACTCATCTGTAAGCCTGAAGAACAACTAGAGGATGAGAAGATTGTGGAGGATGAGAAGATTGTGGTAGAGACCAAGAGTGAGGAGCCATCAGAGATCCAGACAGAGTCAGTGACTGTTGAAGAGGTCCCTTCAGTCACAGACACCACATCTGCACAAGACGTTAGTAACGATGTAGTTGCTGATGTGGAAACTCCCATCACTGAGACCCAGGTGGAGAATGCATCTTCTGAACAGTCTAGCTCTGAAGGGAATGAAAGTTGTAGCATGGCAGAAATCACACCCACGCAACCATCAGAAGTTATAATGGAGAGTGTAACCTCTGATTCTACAGCTGTTGCCATAGAGAGCACACCTACAGAATCTCCATCTGTCTCTTTGGAGACCACTCCACCTGTTTCTGCTACTGTTTCTACTGAAAACACGTCATCAGAGGTTGTTGTAGCTGCAGAGTCTGCTGATGCATCGGCCCTGGCTATTGTGGCTGTTCCAGTCGAGGGCGCTGTAGTGGGAACGCCCTCTCAAGATGAGGAGGAAGGCGTTTCTGACGTCGAAAGCGAGCGCAGTCAGGAGCCACAAGTTCGGGCTTCTGATATCTGTGACATGGCCGCCCGGCTGCTGGACAGTTGGAAAGACTTAAAGGCAAGACTACGATTTTTTTAAAAGCAGATATAGTTTTTTGGAGGCCAAGTGCAAATACTGATTCTTTATGGTTCTCACTGATACCTGTATTTGTAGTAATGCTGTAAGTACAGTGGGACTGATCATTGGAGATAGTGTGTTTAACCTAAAGCCAATACTAGTAAAGCGGGGAGTTTTTATTTTTTACGTGTATCCTAGGGTATGAATACTGTGCTTTTTACATTTTATTAGCATAGTAAGTGCATACTGTACGCACACAGCCTGATTTTTCTAACCACGTTTACTGTTTACATAAGATGAAAAAAAAAATTCAGAGGGATTTCAGGATATATGCTTTCATTACCTAGGAAATCAAAATGTACTGTCCATAGCCTTAAAAAAATAAATTTTCACCATATTTCTTTTATTAAAATGTCACATAAATCAGGCCAGGAATGATTTATTAACAAATTTGAGAAAACGGCATTTAAAGTTTTGTAATATAAAAAAAAATCATACTTTTTTTTAGTGGAAATAACTAGGCTATTTACAGAAACAATATCTTATCAAATCATTAGCAACAACAATACAAACCACATAAAACACATCAAAACTTAGTAACCCAGAATTTATGGCCTTCAACTGAACAGAACCCCAGTCAAAAACACACTCTGGAAATGTCAGAGCACGTCACGTGATGCATCTGAATGAATCAGAAACGTAGTCAGAAATTGACATCAGCCAATGAGATTTCGCTTTTAGAGTTAAATGCCCCACTGTACTTTCACGATTGGTTGCTGATAAAAAGGAAATTACTATATTTGGATCCGACAGCATTGTACAGAAGAGAGAGAGAGAGCTTTCTAGCGGTATATGTGATGACAGGGTGCAGACAGCGATCGCAGAGCAGCGGGATAAATTAGAACGCCAACTTTTGTTGAATTTAGGAGAAATCTACAGACGCAAACAGACTAAGTGTAGTAAAATAAAGACCTAAATTTGTATTTCGGACTTTTTTTCACCACAATGTAGTATACTTTGAAAGGCTATGTGTTCAGCTTTACTCATATGGTAAGCATAAACTTAAAAAATTCAGTATGCTTTGGGCTTAACTGTATCTGTGTTACTTCTTAAAAGAAATAGTGTACTTGAAGGCTTGGATCACAAATAAACAAGCTGTTTTATTTCACTCTCAGGAGGTTTACAGGATACCAAAGAAGAGCCAGGTTGAAAAAGAGTCAAATGGTAGGTCAAGAACGCATCATACTCTTATCCAACCCAGTTTAATTTAAACCATTTCATACTTACTTTAATGACCTCTGATCCATTGTTTTCCTCTATCAGATCGCAGTCGTGATCGGGAAGCCCTGATGACCCCTCGCACTCCTTCGAGCAGTCGAGAGAGAGAGCGGGAAAGAGAGAAGGAACGTGATCGGGATCGAGACCGAGATCGGGACAGAGACTGGGAGCGTGAGCGGGACTGGGACCGTGACCGTGAGCGGGAGAGGGATGGAGAGAGATCGTCCCTTCGCAGTGCAGATAGGAAAAGACGACGAGGCTCCACTTCCCCTCTTCCACCTTCAGCTTATGAAAGGGGCCGCAGAAACGATGACCGGTAAGATTTACGGCACAATAAAACAAATGCATACAATTCTGTGATTTAATCACCCTCATGTTGTTCCAAACTTGTTCGAGTTTCATTCTTTCCTAGAGAAAGTGTTTGGAACAACATGAAACACG
The DNA here is from genome assembly GCF_949152265.1 of Phoxinus phoxinus. NCBI lineage: Eukaryota > Metazoa > Chordata > Actinopteri > Cypriniformes > Leuciscidae > Phoxinus > Phoxinus phoxinus. The sequence goes on along the minus strand of NC_136885.1, from coordinate 15,838,148 downwards.
ATTTTCATTTTCTGACAAACTATTCCTTAAAAAGACATGAGAGATGTTCAAAGTCTGGTTACCGGCACTTAGATCTTCTTGCATTATTTTCTGTAGTTATGAGCAGGCCAACAGCAGCAAGAAGAAACTCCACACCAAAGAGTCTCGTAACAAGCTGTCCACTGAGGAACGACGAAAGCTCTTTGAACAGGAAATGGCTCAGCGTGAGGCTCAGAAGCAGCAACAACAACAACAACAGCAGCAACAGCAACAACAACAACAGCAGCAGCAACAACAACAACAGCAACAACAACAACAGCAATTACAGACGCTTGCGTTTAACCCACTGGCCTACACCTCCAGTCCGAGCTTCATAACCTATCCGCCTGGATACCCTATCCAGACCTATGTGGATCCCACCAATCCCAATGCAGGAAAAGTGCTCCTGCCCACACCTCCTGTAGAGCCTCTTTGTGTCACCCCAGCTGCTGGTCCCTTCGAACAAACACCTACTCAGCCCATCATATCAGATCTCGGTCTAGCTTCACCCTCTTCTTCCACCACCACCCAGGCCTGTCCTGCCTCCAGCTTGGCACATATCTCTGCCTCTCTGGAGCTTTCTTCTGGCACACAGACTCAGCAGTTCATCCAGCCTGCTGTGCCAACACAGGACCCGAGCGTGGCCGTCCTGTCGGTGCCTGCGCAAACCGCCAACACGCAGGTCCAGAGTCAGCAGGGCTACACCACGCTCTGGGACCCTAACACACAGCAGGCGGTCACGGTGCAGACACAGCCCACCCAGCAGTATTCTACCACAGCACAGCCTCAGACGGCCATCTACTATCAGGGCCAGCCCTGCCAGACCATCTATAGCATTCCTGCAGGCTACCCGCAAACCAGCACTCCTGTCATACAGGTTGGATACCAATACTTCCCTTTTAATCATTATTCTCACTAGTGTTGTCAAAAGTACCGACTTCGGTACCAAGTCGGTACTGAAATTTAAAAAATGTGACGCTTTGAGCGCTGCTGAGCAGAATCGTTAACACCTCGGAATGACCGGCCATTGTCACGTGCTCATCAAATATGTCTGTGATTGGCTACAATGATCAGCGCTTCAAAAACATGTTGTAAATATACATCAATAACGCTCTTCAGCGAGCGATTACACAGATACACACGGGAGCGTTTGAAAGCAGGCGTCTATCAGCGGATCGATCCACTGGCGCTGATAGACGCCTGCTTTTGCTTTCAAACGCTCCTGCTTTCAAAACACTTTCAAACACTTCAGTGTGCTCTCAAACGCTCCCGTGCGTTGATCATTGTAGCCAATCACAGACATATCCGATGAGCTCGTGAACACAATGGCCAATCAGAGGTGTTTATGATTCCGCTCAACAGCGCTCAAAGCGTCACATTTTTAAAATTTCAGTACCGACTTGGTACCGAAGTCGGTACTTTTGACAACACTAATTCTCACATAGTGATATGCCTAAATCAATTTTGAGTTTTTAAGCATTTAAAGTCATGAATTTTAGTTTTGAATGTGTTGGCCAGAATGTATGGATTCGTAATTCAAACATTATGATGACGCTGCACAAATTTGTGCATTTACATCAAAGTAAAGGCAGTTATTGTTTGAAAAAAACAGTGAAATAACATTTCTCTTGCCGGAATTATGTAATCATTTAGTCTAAATAAACTTCTTACAATTTTCTTGTTTTCGATAATCTGTTTTACCTGGATGTACGCCACAATATGGTCGAAAATATCTGTCTTTACTTGTTTCATTTGGAAACATGCTGGTTTTGAACCACGAACCGTTTATTTTAGTGGCTAGAGAGACAGGATATCCTTACGGGGAGGGTAAAGGATCTCAAAACAACTTTTGTTTGGATAGACTAAAAAAAAAAGAAAGAAGATTGTAACTGACTTCATTTTAAAGTCTGCATGAAACTGAATTTGCATCTATTTGTCTTCGCTATTGTGACGTGTATCGGAGTGAAATGACTTTGCGAATGAGAAAAAAAAATGATAGGCGGGACTCTATTTTGTCCATCGGGAAATGATCACTCATGGGACCAGTGCTGTGAGATGAAAGTCATGGCTGTCACACAGGAGTATAACTGACATCTCATGCAATATCTACACCCAATGACAGCTCAGGGCGTAACTTCTTCATGTACTCAGTGGTGGTGTGTTTTTGTTTTGAAGAGTGAACACTTAAGCATAATCAGTCTTAACAAGTAGCATGTAATGGCATACTGTTATTTGTGGTTGTGTACAGACATACACTGAGCCAGCTGCCAACTACTTGCATGGGCAGCAGGTGTACACGGGTCATCAACAGGGTGTGGTAGTGCAGCAGGGAGGCACCGTCACCACCATTGTCACCTCTCAGACAGTTCAGCAGGTATGCAAGTCATGCCTGTCACCAGACGAGGGCGCTGTTACTCTTTCTCTCTCTTTCTCTCTTACTCCTACTTTGTCTTTTTAAGCATTCCGTCTTCTTGGTAATCATAAAGACACGTAAGGAATAAGAATTGGAATTTCAAGTCATTTTGTAGTCTAATTTAACACTTAAATGAGTAATCGATTAGTCAAATAAAACGTTTTTCCACACATGCGCTCTATAACCAGTAACCAAATAAGATGACTTGAACAAGCTATTCCTGTTTATTGAAAACAACAAGCATAAATAAAATGATAAAGATGAAAGAAAAACTATTTTAAAGACGCATGATAATTTAAAATCCGAAAGACAGGAACTTGGAGATTTGTGTCTTCTGAATTAAAAACAAGTTGTAATGCGGGTTTGATTCAGTGTGATGCGTGTACATTCGATACAGAACTATAAGCTATATGTTTATTACTCCTAAATATTGATTAATGTGGTCACATCGTCTATGCTATACTATCATGGTCTTGTTAGACAGCTTGTAATTAGCATTTTCTAGACTATAAACAGGGTTCCAGGAATCTGAACATTCGGACTAACCTCTCCTGAACTGTGATTCACCACAGGAAATGATCGTACCCAACAGCATCATTGACCTGCCGCCTCCTTCCCCTCCCAAACCTAAAACCATTATCCTGCCTCCCAGCTGGAAAGTGGCGCGAGACCCAGAGGGCAGGATTTATTACTACCACATCATCACCAGGTATGAATGGTCCTTATTAAACAAGCAGTCTGTACATCATTAAAACTTCAAGAATCAAACCTCCTTTTATTCAATTAAGCTTGACGACATCAGCATGGATTGATTTAATGAGTTACGACATCACCGACAGACAGAGCATGTCTTCTATTGTCTTAGTGTGATTGCTTCATGTGCTCTCTCTCTTTCAGGCAAACACAGTGGGATCCTCCCAGCTGGGATGGGTCTACAGAGGAAGGCAGTCTAGAACACGAGGCTGAGATGGACCTCGGGACGCCCACATACGATGAAAATCCTTCAAAGGTATTAAACAATTCCTCATGCTTTAAAGGGAAAAATCTTTGGATTTTCATCAACCTTGAGTTAGAAATATGGTAAATGTTCTTCTTTAATAACACCCAGATCATCTACTAAAACTAAACGGCAAAAACGGGTAATTCAGAAATTGTTACAGTGTTGACATCACCACATTAACAGATGTCTGTCCATGATTACACATTAGATCAGCAACTTTGTGGGACATTTGTTACTCATTTCACATGCAAAGGAGTTAATACCAGAGGTCAGTTGCATTTAGATGTCTTAAAGGTTATGTTTTCATAAACACTTTTTGTTCTACTGGTTGAAACTAGTCTCTTCACATCCTGATAGTAATCAATAATAGAAGTGGTCTTAATATGTGGAAGTCTCAGGACCAAAAAAATGTGTGTCCAATCATTGCATTAGGTCCGAATGCAATACTAGGATGTTCTACCTGCCTGTTATAATATGTATTTGCATATAATATTTTGTTTTACTTTATTATTACATATGTACAGTATGTAAGGAATACAACATGTTTTGTGTATTTTAAACTCGCATGCATTGTTGCTTTTCACTATGAAGTCCTTGCTGAATGATTTATTTTGAGCTCATGGATTTGTTCTGTATGGACATTCATTATTTATTTTATTTGTGCTCAAGTCTTAAATTTGATTTTAAGATATGAACAATAATAAAGACAAAAAGACAAATTATTAATACAAAACGTCAGTGATAAGAGAAAAACATTTTGATAAGAGCAGTGGATGTTCCATTTTTTCTTCTTCTTGTCAGTATTGCTTTTTGACTTCCTGTAGGCATATTCATTTTATTCTAATTTGTTTCTTTTTTTCTTTTACACAATCTGTTATTATTTACATAATATCCATCTTGGTATGGTAATTTTGACCAAGGCGTGCATTCAGACAGTTTTGGTACCAAATTAAGTACTCAATGTCAAAATACTGGTGGTGTTTATTTTAATATTTATTCATTTATATTTGATTTGATTTATTATCGACTTAGACCTTAAGTACCGGTACTTTTTTTTTTCTTCTTTTTTTTCCGCTTAAGTACATGCATGTTGGGACTGAGTGTCCTCTCTGGATAATTGAAGATGTTGTTCCAGTCATCAAGGATGAAATGGTTTGCAGCTGCGGCTCATCCGAATAGAGACAAGCTATTTGGATTTTTGAAGGAAAACACTTAGAGCACTTAGATTTGCCTCAGCATTTAAAAGGCATTGGCTTTTAAGACATTATCTGATGCAAATAAACGAGAGGTCATCTCAAAGGTCACAACCATCCTGGTCTGTCATTAAAGTCTTCTCTCCCTTCTATCCCACTCTGCATTTCTTCTCTCTCTCTCTCTCTCTCTCTCTCTCTCTCTCTCTCTCTCTCTCTCTCTCTCTCTCTCTCTCTCTCTCTCTCTCTCTCTCTCTCTCTCTCTCTCTCTCTCTCTCTCTCGCTCTCTCTCTCTCTCTCTCTCGCTCTCTCTCTGATTCTAATCAAACCCAGCTGTTGAAACTGCATTCTTTGATGTGTGGTTTCTTGTTTGGGACTCAAGCTTTGCAGAATCTCTTTTGTCTTTTCAGCAGTCGTCCTTTCATTTTAGACTTCAAAATATAATAACTATTAAACTTTTGACAGATATCGTTACCAGTTGTCAGTATGTCAGCACTTTGTGTCCGCACAGGATTTCTCTTTGGGACAATGAGTTGACACTCTTGGCATTGATTCTTCTCATTTATGTCATATCGGCTACCTAAGGGGACTCTGGGAGTTACAGTGTTTAATGTTGCTCGTTGCAGAATTTAGTATCCCGAGTATGTTTTGATAAAGAATGTTAAAACAATCTCTAGATACACTTACATGAATAATATGTCAAATAAACTGTCAGTGTTTTTTTATATTCCAAACAAATTGTCAGAATTCACAGTATTTATTTTCATGCGTTGGCTTTTGTTTGAACCCTTTCCACAGTTTTCTACAAAGACCGCCGAGGCAGACACATCTAGTGAGCTGGCCAAAAAAAGCAAAGAAGTCTTCCGCAAGGAGGTGAGCTTGAGATTCTCCCTGTTTTGTTTTTTTTTAACCAAATTATTATAGCGTTAGCTCATGTGTCCGACTCGTCTAACCTTTCAATTTCTCCTGCTTATCTCTTCAGATGTCACAGTTTATTGTGCAATGCCTTAATCCGTACCGCAAGCCGGACTGCAAGCTGGGCCGTATCAGTAACACAGAAGACTTCAAACATCTTGCTAGAAAGGTAATGTGTGTGTCTGTATGCTTTTTAAAAACAGACATTTATGTCTGTCTTTTTAAATGCTCAGATATAGATAAGATAAAGCACGTGCATCGCTACGCAATCATAGACATCTATGGCTTGCACCTTTTTAATTTATGGCTTGTCTTTTTAAAACTGTGAAACAATACAGAAGAAAAGAGTTGACTCTACGTCTGTGACATACCTCCGTGTGGAATGGATTATCGAAAATTTAAAACCCTCATGCTGTCCCGTCCCACTTTCTTATTTTTTAAAAAGTAATCCATCTCTGTGAGTCATGATGTCATGTATCCCTCATGATTGACAAATTGAAACAATGTCTTTTGAAGCCGAAAGGGGGTGGGGATATAAAACACTTAATTTTCAACTTTCTTTCAACGTTTTAAGCTATAAATCACTGCTTTCAGCCAACTGTCATACATTCATTCATGTGACTGAAATGTCAGCATGTTGTGAAGCATAATGTAAGCATGTTGTGAAACTCGGGCGAGAAGTAAAGGTCTTCTCGGGTCCAAACATCTGTACACAAATCATGTTTTACCCTAACCCAGCGTGCATAAATAAAAAAACCTGATCCAAGACAGACCACATAACATCAGACCCGACGGCAATTTTTTCAAACCCGACAATGTAAACGGCAAGTAATTTCTTTTAATTGTGACCAGTGGATTGAAAAAATAAAGTACAACAAATGGATAGCCTAATAATCACAGATCCGCTAGTGTTGACTGCAACATTATTTACCTCCGCTCTGGTGAACCGCTTCTGTGCGCAAAAGAAAAAACCTGCATGAAGAAGCAGTAAACTGTGGTGTTTCCTATTAAGCAACTACATGCACTTACTATAGGGTTAGGGTAGGATTAGGATTTGGTTGAGGGTTAGTTACATGTAATTATGCATAATTTACTGTTATTTCTATGGTAAATACATAAAACGTATGTAACAAGGACACTGTAAAATAAAGTGTTACCTGGTTTTCTGTGTGTGAGGTTGGGATAGTTTAAAAGAATTCCACTCTGTAAACGCACATTTATTTTACCCGAGGCCACTATTATCGGACTCGACCCGTGTCAGAAGCAGTGGCGAGGCTACACAAGGGTTGGTCCACCCAATTAAATGAGACCATCGTGTATACATGACAATAATAATTGCTCAAATACATTCAGAGGATGGCACTCCCGAAGCTTTGCTGGGTGTATGTGGCCGCTGGTCAAGCTTGAAGATGTATTCAAATTCTGAACTGATTTTATATTGCCGTGAAAGCGGGCGTAGAGCAGTCCCTTTATAATCACTAAAAAGCTGTCACTCATCTTAGTTCATTTCGATGACGCGATCTAACGAAGTTTCGTTATAATCAATGAAGCTCTCTGCATTGCAGAACGAATCTCTTATTCGCATAATATCTATACTTTGTTATAATGAGAGGATTTGGGAGTGTGCAGAACCTGGCACTGGACAAAAACTCCGGCTTTGAGCTGTGAATGGATTCTAACTAAAAAGACCCCTTATTGGCCATTGCATTCAAGAAATGCCTGTGATTGGCTACATTTCTCAATGCTGCAAAAACACACGTTGTAAATAGAAAACTTTGACGTTCTCCATGGCGCAAACACAGATACGCACTCAATCGTTTGCCTGATTGCCAATATGCTATTATTTTGGAGAAACTGATCCTAGACCAGCAGTTATGAGCAGCTTTTCCCTTTAAAAAATCTGTCTACTATATGGACTCACAAGAAATTTATCATTTTTGTTTAAATCTGTTCATTTGAAAAAAGTCAGACATCTGGGATGGCATGAGGGGGAGCAAATGATGTGCTCACTGAAGTCTTTTATTATGATGACATGTCATGTTTATAGATGCGATTATTTTACATCTCTAAACCTGAGTGTGTGTGTGTCTGCTCACAGCTGACTCATGGGGTGATGAACAAGGAACTGAAGTCTTGCAAGAATCCTGAAGATCTTGAATGCAATGAGAACGTCAAACACAAGACCAAGGAGTACATCAAGAAGTACATGCAGAAGTTTGGCTCTGTGTACCGACCCAAGGAAGACACAGAGCTGGACTTACTACTCTGAAGCGACTCCAGGAACCTCCTGGCAGCTCTTTCCAACCGAACACCCCTGGCCTGAACAGTTTTGGTGCGTCGGTACAGGGCGGCTCAAGCGCGAGTCCTGTTGTTTTTTTCCACTGACCCTCTAACCATGTCGTAAATGCTGCTCTGGGAGGGGGCATTGCCTGAGCCGTCCCACACAGGGGACGTTATTATGATGAGATAAACTGCTGCGGTATGAGGCGCGGAGGACGCAATCCATGGGTGCTACACAGACTCTTTCCAAGTTCTTTTTGTCTTCTCAAATTATCTCTAAGGCAAGTCTCATCAATTTGAAGAAGAGGATCATCCTAAACTCTAGAGGGGGGGAAAAAAAAGAATAAGTGGACCATTAAAATCCTTTTCCTTTGCCACCCCACACCATTACTGTAGTTGTTACCAAGGGCTTTTATTAGCTTACCTGCTCCGCCGAAGGTCCCGATTCCTCGCTGACATTAGTCGAGGAAAGAGGGTAGGAGAAAGACAGACGCTAAGGATTATGGTATGTCTTAGATCAACTATCCACAGAACTAGTCGTTTTGGACTCACTGGCCATGGGTCGCCCGGCATTGTTTTTATGGATTTTAGTCTATAGAAGTGTGCAGGTCTGTGATCTAACCCCATTTGCCCTGGTCTTAATTTTCTTCTCGACTGGGGGGAAGGTTATGTAGCAATGATATTTTATCAACGTCTTTCACACTGTTTTTACATTCACTTTTTTTATTCATGTCATAAAGGCATATGTGAAGCCCTCCAGGCAGTTTGTAGCTTATTTTTGTGGCCATCACGTATAGATTGATCAGGTTTACCATCCCATAAGCTCTGGCCATTAATTAACTCACCCCCCCACCTTATTAACCTGCATTAAATCTGTTTCAAGACATGTATTATATTGCTTTATATGTGAATATATTGAGAGTTAGTTTTTGAGACCATTAGCAGAGACAAGGTCCAAAATGTCTTGTTGTAAATATGTGTAATATACCAGACTGGGAAAACGGGATTAGAAGGATGCAACTAGATCCGAGTCCTCCGTCCCGCCGGTGCAGCTCCGTTGTTCCTAAATCAAACAGAATTCCGCACTATCCCACTGCTCCGTTTATTGGGTTGGATTTTAAAGGTTGGGGTGTCATTATGGTTTCTTTTTCCTTTGCTTTCTCTGTAGAAAGACTTTGGATCTTTTTTTTTATGTGCAAATAGGAGTCTCACCCCACTCCACTGTAAGTACTGTGCAAGCACATTGTCATATTGAGTGTAAAAACATTTTAAGATAAAATAAACTGTTTTCTAAAAAAAATAAGGCTTGGTTTTCTTATCACCTAATGCCTATGTGTTGAAGAAATAGTGTCTGTTCATCAGCGTCCAGCAATAAAATGCTGTCACCCACTACTTCCAAAAAAGGCTTTCTTACCCTCTGACGTGGAGTTTGAAGGCCCAGTCCTTGGTTTAAAAAAAGGGCTGCATTAACTAAAACATTAGCTTAAAACAGGGTTTTTTAAATTAGTGTACAAAGGGTCAGTGGAGAAGTTTAGAAAAAACTGTAATTATAAATGATAAATATTAAATAATGTATTAAAATAATCAAGTAAAGAAAAGAAAGAAGCGACTGATCTTTTGTATTGTGGGAACGATTGGGAACTATTTGATAAAGAAGAAAATGAAGGGCGGGGACTTGGTTCTGTCCATCAGTTGTTGATTGGATTTTGAGACCGAGTCGCTCTCAGAAATGAATGCGAGCTTGCAGTTGATTGTGGAGAGGCGGAGTTTAACCGGAAGAATTGATTGGATTAGTCTGCCATACATCATCATTTATTTACCAATATTAATAAAAAAATAAAAATAAAATAAAAAATGGGTTTATGCATTTATTATCTTTTAATGTAAGAGGGGGAGAGGGGGGGGGGATGCTAATTAGGTTAAAATTGTTACTATGTTTATATATTACAAATTGTTATATTTTTTTCCTAAAATAGAATGGGATGAAATAAAAATGTTTTAGATGATACATAAATCACTTGCTTTGGCTGTAGTACAACATCAATATAAAAAGCCAATTTATCTTTGGAAGCAAATCTGATCTCACACTTACATTTTTTAATGTACATTTATAATTGGTAATACATTTTAGGAAGCTTTTCTAATATATATATGTATATAACCATTTACTGTATGTTTAAAAAGCATGATATATAGAGAATTATTTATTTTACATTATTTTTTTTTTTTAAATGCATGCACCCTGATGTACAATATATGACCAACGAAGTAGTAAATTAAAGTAAATACTATAATTTTTGGTTTCATGTTGACTTTATACACATTTAAACTCCCTGTTTTCAAAGACGGAGACTGCCACCACAGCACAGATCTGGCTCTATTAAATCATAGAATCAAAGTGGTGCACTGCTTTCATTATAGGCTCTTCCAAGGGCTCAGAGTCTCTGCCTACACGATGCCTAAACCATCTGAGCAGAGCTGGTTTCCCCTCCCCTCAGCCCAGCCCTTCTCTGTGCAGAGCAGAGCTCCAGGGCCAGGGCATTCCGAGGCTGTTCCAGACCGCAGTTAAGCAGCTCCGTCTGGAGTACGTGACGGCATGCAGAGCCGCCCAAGTCCCTGCTCTCACTTAACCGATCATCACAGAAATCATTAACACGTTTCATTCGGAGAGAGAGAGTGCTAAGAAATCAACACACCTAAGTTGCAAAACTTCTCTGCAATGACAACAGGGCTAATTGTCTTTTCTACCCTCAGCCTGATGTGTCTTTTAGCTGGATATTTGCCCCTAAACGAACTATACGCTAGACTAGTACACTTTGCATTAGTGTCACCTGAAGTATTTCTGAAACTGGGGACATTTCCTCCTATCACTGAAACCTCACTTGTTGTTATCTATGAATTAAAAAAACAGGGACAATAATAAATACATAGTCACAATACATTTATAATATAAATAGTCACACAGTACTCAATACATCCAGTCGGGGACAGGACCCATACAACTGTCCCCGGAAAACGGGGACATCTGGTCACCCTAAGACCACGAGGGGCGCTATAGTGTGGACAGTCGGTATCTTTCAGTTTGAAGAGAATCTTTCAAGTTAAAGTTAAAAAAGATAGTGTTTGTTTTCCGCAGCTTACCTGAATAACAGTTTTGGTTTAATTGCACAGACATTGAAAGTAGGTCAAAAAAGAATTCCCATCAACCTCGTCTGTAGGCAAATTAACTTCTGTGGAGGCGAATTCCTTCATGCAGTTGTTACCTTAAGGGAGAGTTCACTCAAAAATGTCTGTCATCATTTACTCACCCTGAAGTTGTTCCAAACCTGTATGAATTTCTTTCTTCTACGGAACACAAAAGAAGATATTTTGAAGAACGTTTGTAACTTGATGGACCCCATTGACTCCCAATCCATATTTTTTTCCCCTCCACACTATGGAAATAAACTGTGATCTATCAACTGTCTGGTTCTCAGAGTTACAAATGCTCTCATTAGAGTTACAAATGATTTGCTGTTATCATCCGATCGTGGTTGTATCTCTCTATTAGTGTTACTCGATCTTAGTGCTGCATTTGATATAATCGACACAACATTCTTTTTGAATAGACTCGCAAATTATGTTGGCATTAGTGGAATTGCATTGGCATGATTCAAATCATACTTATCTGACTGTTATCAGTTTGTTGCCGTAAACAAAGAGGTGCCATATCGATCATAAGTTCAGTATGGAGTACCACAAGGCTCAGTACTAGGACCGCTGCTTTTCACCCTGTACATGCTACCCTTGGGAGATATCAATAGGAAGCATGGCATTAGTTTTCATTGATATGCTGATGATACTGAGTTCTATATTTCTTTGCGCCCCGATGAAACTTACCAAATCACAAAATTAAAGGAATGCATAGCGGTTATAAAAAAATGGAGGACTAGTATTTTCCCTTCTACTTAATTCTGAAAAAACAAAAACAAGATTCTAATTATTGGACAAAAAAACTCTGCACTTAACCTAGAATACTGTCCACCACTTCATGGATGTTCTGTCAAGTCTTCGTCCTCAGTTAGGAACCTGGGTTTGCTCTTCGATACCAATCTTGCATTTGGAAGCCACGTTTCTAGCATCTGTAAATCCACAGTCTTCCATCTTAAAAATATATCTAAACTACGACATATGCTCTCAATGACAAATGCTGAAGAGTTAGTTCATGCGCTCATGACCTCAAGGCTAGATTATTGTAATGCTCTACTGGCTGGTACGCTTAATAAAAAAAAATTTCCAGCTGGTCCAAACCGCAGCAGTTCTTACTAGAACCAGGAAGTATGACCACATTAGCCCAGTTCTGTCAACACCGCATTGATTCCATTTTAAAGGTCATATACATTTTTAAATCTTGCTAATTACTTACAAAGCACTAAATGGTTTCGATCTCCAAATTTTAGAATATCAAAATCTGCTGGCGGTAGATCCTTTTCCCATATAGGCCTAGCACCTTAACTCTGGAACAGTCTTCCTAGCATTGTCATAAGCATACACACTCTGTCAGTTTAAATCTAGACTAAAAACACATCTCTTTAACCTGGCATACACAACACATTTTCAATTTCTATTATTCAAATCATGCAAAATGATTGAGGCTGCATAAACTAGATCAGACAGAACCGAGAACACTTCCCATAACACCTGATGTACTTGTTACATCATAATAAGAATGGCATCTACGATAATATTAGTCTCTCTCTTTATCCCAAGGTCTACCGTAATCAGCCGTATCCGGGCCGTATCCCGATCAGATGAAGGACCTGCGTCTAGACAAGACCACAACCCAGCCCTGAAATGTCAGCAGTGTCAACTACAACCTCTGATGAAAACGTTATCAAAATGATTCCCGTTTATCATGGATCAGCAGAAACTATTAAAATGCTGTATTATGCATGCCAGACAAGTAATTGGCAGTCACTTTAAGAAAGACTACGCTCCCATGCTCATATGCATTCAAACGCGGATACGTATGAGACGTAATTTGCATGTGCATGCCGTCGCCGTTTTCACAGATTCACGTTTTTTAAGTTTATACGAAGATTATAGTATTGTTTTCCAAAACTTGTACTGTGAAACCTACTTCAAAGTTTGCATTCTCGGGCCACCAAAACTCCGTTGTCGTGTAAATGAACAGCCAGAACGCATTAAAAGTTTTCTGAAAACGGTGTCTAATGATGACTAATGATTTTTACAATGGAAATTAACCAATCATTGGACAATGACTTTCTTCTACAGCCAACAATCTCTTATTATCACAGGGGTTGACTTCCCACTGTTTAAATCATTCTTACAATCCTGACTGTTGTCATAAATCACAGGAAGATGTACAGGCAAGAACGCGTATTATGTAAACAAAGCACTCCATTGTGAACGCTTGTCATTACATCAGAAATTCTGACTGCCAAGAAAGTGCTGTTTTTGGTTGGGTGTCGAGTTGGCATTAACAAACTTTTTTGGCTCTCAAAAAGATTTACATTACATGCAGCTCTCTCTATTGCCAATTTGAGCAATTAGCGGGGGGGAAAAACAAGACGAAACAGCTTCACCTTCTGCTATGGTTTATAAGTGAAATACTATTATTCAGAGCATGCTGCTTAAATGTACAGGAAGGGCGAAGAGATGTGTGTATTATTATGATTAAATCAACAAGAGAATAATCAGATCTGGCGGCTCCAGATTTGGGTTAATGGTGCAGAACAAGATATTTTCGTCTTGTTTTCACTGTAACACTGCACCATTATACATCATTAGTGTCAGAAAATACTACTACTTTGTTCACACAATGTATTATTTATTTTCTTTAAAAATACAAAGATACCTCTAAACATCAATATTTCATTATTACAAAAGGACCAACATAAGTGATAGATGCATAACATGGATGTTATTAATGAAAAGCCTCACCCAGAACTCAGCACTAACATACAGAAATGACCCTAAATACATACATGGTAGAGAAAACCAGCAAAGCACAAACCTGAGCGTTCAAAGTAAAGGCACCAGAGAAGTTTTCTCTCACATAAAACACAAAACATAACTTTGCTTTTAGGTTGCATTGTTGATTAAAGTGCAAACCAAGCACTATTGTGAATGAGACGCATCTTTTGTCTTTATCAAAGAGGATCATTCGCTAAGGCAACTCGACCGTACATCTATACATGTCCGAATATACAACTCCCTCGTGCTGCCCATTTAGTGGTTTTCCTCTTTGGAAATCATAAAACACCTCACAGTGTAACATTGCCCTTGACAACATACTTCGGTGTTTTGGATATTGTTCGAATGACAGAAGCACTGAAATATAAATACAAAAGCACGATTGAATCGCATGCATGATGCTTTCTCTGGCACCGTGATGCCATTCCACAAAAATGGAAAACTGCGATTCATGAGGCCGCAGAAATGTTCACGAAATGTCCGTGTTCTTTGATACCAACCACAGCTGAAACCAAAACCACCCCAAACACTGACACTGAAAATGTTCAGCATGAATGTGTCTCGGAGAAAACAGAGTTTGTTTTGACACTACAAAGAGCATCTTATTGAGCTTAAACTGCCCATGCATGAATCCCGGAGGAAACATCTGTCTCGAGCAGAAAATGTCCTGAGGTGGCGGAACATCTCAGGCTGTTGAAACAGAATTCATAAGTGAAACGTTATGTTTAATAAAACCCCTTATTATTTCCAATCCTGCTCTTCAAAATCTTAGTGCACGCTTTCCTTCGAAAATGAGTCGGTTGATGCTCTTCCTCTGTTATTTTAGTGTCTCTTTCACTTTCACGAAGGCGTAAGGAACATGTTCAAGTATTCAGACGACTGACACTCCTTGAGAGGTGGTGGTGAGGGCAGTGATGATGTCCGGCCGCTCGATGCGTGCCAGAGCGGAGCAGAGCAGGCCCAACGTGGACCCTTCCTGTTGGGCCCAATCAGTTAAGAGGGTGTGGATGGGGTCCTGACCTCGTCCAAAGACGTCCACGCGGTCCTGTTCGTAACCGAGCGTGGTGGCCAGCTGCCTCCAGCTCCGACTGCCCCCCTCTGCGAGAAGCCCCTCTACCTCCTCCTGCCTGTGGGGCGGCAGGTTCACATAAAGCCGCGTGTCCTGTTTGCTGTCCCGTTTGCTGCCTGCCGAGAGTATGAGAAAGCGATCAGATAATTACTAATCAGCCATTTAGCAGACATTTTAAGTAAAAGCAACTTATTAAGTCCCTGTTTACACCTGGTATTAAGATGTGTTTTGGACGATCGGATCACAAAACGCCTTCGCCCGGATTGCTTTCATAGTGTAGACAACGCTCATGTGGTCGAAACAGCCGCAAACGACTGCCTACTGACCTAACGCATAAACTTAATGGGAAGCGCGCTAGCCAGACGGGATTTAGACTTCGTTGGCTGGAGACCCAAGTTTTGTTTAAAGACAAAAAAATGCACCAAGCTCAATGTTCTCTCATCATTCCTGATTTCTAGGAATGCTGCTGCTGCGCTCCGTGTGTTTTTCAGTCGTCTTTGGGCGCTCATATGTACATTGGGCTAGCTTGTTTTGACAGATCGAAAGAACCATACATTTACCCACACATAGACCCTCCCCTCGGAGGAAATCAGGACAGAAGTGCTTAAAAGTGGACAAAAGAACTTTTGATCAGTTTTAGTAAAACGCATCTTAATACCAGCTGTAAACAGGGCCTAAGAGTGACAATACATCCAAATACAAACATTCACCAGTGTAGTCGAATTCACCAACAAATGAATCTTTTGAATTGATTCTTTCTAGTGAATAAAACAAACTGTGCGACCAATGTAGCTGGATTCCTGAAATGAGTGAGTCTTATGAACCGGTTATTTTTAGAGAATCAAAAAAAAACATACCGCACCACAACCATTATAGTCTGATGATTCCCAAAAACAAATGCGTCTTTTAAGTTGGTTCTTTTCATAAAGAGATGAATAAATAGAAGAAATAACTAAGCAAGTTATTTTAATG
Organism: Phoxinus phoxinus; assembly: GCF_949152265.1. Taxonomy (NCBI): domain Eukaryota; kingdom Metazoa; phylum Chordata; class Actinopteri; order Cypriniformes; family Leuciscidae; genus Phoxinus; species Phoxinus phoxinus. The sequence continues at coordinate 15,822,315 of NC_136885.1, read as the reverse complement.
AACAGTTCAAACATTTTAATGAATAGTACAAATGACTCTTATGAGCCAGTTCTTTTAATAAACAGTTTAAATAGACAAATTAATATATAAAAATTACTCTTATGAGCTGGTTCCTTTATTGAACAGTTCAACTAAATTGATTTAGTCATAGAAAACCCATGCGGTTTGTTTCTCTGTCCAAACAGGAATGATGGTTGATGCTTAGTCCCATCCTCATGCCCAGATTGGTTTATATATATATATATATATACATGTCACTTTTGCTTCAGTGTTCTATTACAATGTTTTACAATTTTACAATGTACACAAATGAGCTAGATGGAAACATCAAGTTCTCCTGTTTAAAATGATATATGGCACTTGATGCTGACTGCTATAATGGGTTAGAAAAACAAATAAAAGAACAGCGAGTCAGGCGACTCCGGTGCTCTAAAAATGTTCTAGGTCTTTAAGGGTTAATAAACAGTTCAAAAAGACATGTAATTAGTACAAATTACTCTTATGAGCCAGTTTCATAATGAACAGTTCAAAGAGACAAATGAATAGTACAAATTAATCTTATGAGATAGTTCCTTTAATGAACAGTTCAAAAAGATGAATGAATAGTACAAATGACTCATATGACCTGGTTGTTTTAATAAACAGTAAAAAGAGATGAATAAATAGTACAAATTATTCTTCTTAGACGTTCAAAACAACAAATGAATAGAACGAATGTGGAGTCTTATGTGTGACTCTTATGAGCCAGTTGTTTAAAAAATTTTTTTTTGAGTTTCTAGAATCATATCAAATAAGGAAATCTGTATCGATTCTCAGCCCTAGACAATGTATCTGTGTTTAAACAGTTCTCTCATACCTTTGCTGGGCTGGCTTTCCTGAAGGCTTTGACAGTCCAGGAACACGCCACTGTCGCTGTGTAATTTCTCTCCTTCCGCGGCATTATTCAACTCACCAACCCGTGCTTTCACCAGAGCCTGCTTCTGCTGACATGACTTCCAGCTGAACACACACCCCAAATCACTTATTAAATACAGTAAAAACCAAAAAGAATAATAATTCACTCAACAGACACATTATGGTATTCTATTTCTTACATACAAGTAGAATGAATTTGTAAGTAAATAATCTCGTAAAGCATAGTTTTTCTTCTTGAAAGCGCTGTATGACCTCACCATTTGTAGGCAACGTAGAGCAGGAGGCCGAGCACCACTGCAGCCAGTACAGACACGTAGACCAGGATGTTGTTGTTGCTGTTGCCCCCTTGATCCTGTGGTGTGAGTCGAGGGGATCCGGACCCTGGTGCTGGACTGCTCCTGTTCTCCGTTTCATCACTCAGAGTCGGCCGTCGGGGGAATTCCCGCGGTACATCAGAACCAGATGGCCGGGACAGGATGCTGAGGTCTTTTACTGCAAAAAGAGGTTTAACGGAATAAGTCATTTTGAACTGCCTTTATATATACAAAGGAGATATTGAAATACCGGTAACTTTTATATATACTACCGTTCAAAAGATTTAAAAAAAATGTTATAAGACTTTTATTCTATAAGGATGCATTAAATTGATAAAAAAAAGTATAGTAAAGACATTTATAATCTTACCAAAAAAGTTTCACGGTTTCCCAAAAAATATTAAGCAGCACAACTGTTTTCAACATTAATAATAATAATTAGAATGATTTCTAAAGGATCATATTACACTGAAGACTGGAGTAATGATGCTGAAAATACAGCCATTAGATAAAATAAATATAAAAAATAATATTTCACTATATTACTGTATTTTAAAAAAGCAGCTTTGATGAGCATAAGAGACTTTTTTCAAAAACACCTTACCGACCCCAAACTTTTAAACAGTAGTGTGATGCATATATATATATAATATATATATAAACTGAATAGATGTATTCTGAAAAATGAATACATATATACTCCTCTGGTAGTTGAACTAAATGAGTAGTTGAGCGGTCTTCATAAATCAAGTGAAACTCATTAGACTCTCAATAGACGTTTGAAGCACACTCAAGCACACCCTAGAGCATTCAAACACCTAGATTGCAAAAAAAATGCAGATGCTCATTTTAGCCTACACGTGAAACCCACATCTGACACACATCTGCTGTGAATGATTAACACATCATCAGTGTGCACAGGCACAGCTGACAGACTAAATACCAGATCGAAATGTTGAAAAGTGTGGAATGGTCAGGAGGATTCATGCCTCCCGCCCTCCATCCTGAAATAGATCGCGCAGGCGAGGCCACCCCACACACACTATCACACAGATGCATGCATTCTTGTCCACTCACTCTCTCACACACACCCCACAGGCTGCCTGTGCGGATCAAACACTCGGTGTGGCTGCCCTGACCTCGGCAGGTCAAGTGGTCTAACTGGTCACTCCACCCTGCAGAGAACAGAGGGCAACGTGGGATGCGACCCACTAGCCAGCTGGTTAACCTCCAAACCGATTTAACACACCTCAGGCCACAGTTTAACACGCAACGATGAGGACATGCCGCTTTTTTTATACAAAAAAAAAGCTAAACAATTTAATATTTGATCAAACTAAATCTATGTGACGTGTTTATCTTCTTAATCTGATCTGGATTGTTGCTAAGCTCATTGAAGAATGAGCAGAACATCTGAAGTCAAAGTCAGAGCTGCATTTTCTCAAAAGCTTCTCTCTGACTGAACACAGGTGTCTGCCACATGTTAACAATCTAACCATACACACTCACACACACATGCATAAATGTTTTTATATATAGCTTGGCACAAACTTCATCCAAGACACACATGCATATCGGGTTACGCTCACATAGTCAGTGTTTGGGATTGACAACCATATTTACTAACAGGTGTGCCAAATCAATGACAAATAAAAGTGTCCAAGATGCAGGAAAAGGAAACTTCTTTTAAAAATCTAGTTGTCAAGTTCTTAAAAATGTACTAATGCTTCATATCCATTTATGTTTTTACATGGTTTTGAAAAATACCGTGAATACATGGGAGTGCACACGTTAATTTTAATTTTCTTTTCTTTTTTTCACAATATTATACTTGTTTCAAACTAAACTTTATATTTGACAAATATCATGAATTCTTTATTAATAAATGTAATTATGTTATGTTATTAGTGGTTAATATACCATATTGTATTATATATATATATATATATACACACAAATCTGAACAAACCTTGTCATGTTATAAAAAGGTAAAATAATGACTTTCAGGTTTTTTTTATATTTATAATATTTTAACAAAACCGTTTCAGTTTTTTCCCCTAGGAAATAATAAAATATAAACGCCAAATTACTTAAGGTTATCTTTACATCATTTTAATAAGGCTTTTGTCTTCATCACGATATCAGGACGGTTGAATTACCCTGTTGTAGGACTGCACAATTTGGGGATTTGTTTTATTTTATTTTTAAATTGTGATTTAAAATTTGATTAAATAAAAAAAAGAGCTCCAGGTTTGCTGTGCTTGTTTGCAGTGCTGCACAACTTGGCCAAACATGTTGTGATTATGTATAAATACGACAATAAAAAAGTTTATTAATAAAAAATGTTTTAATAGTTTAAATAGTTATTATTATTACTAAATAAAAATATGAAACAAACCCTATTACTATTGTAATATTTTATTGTAAAATAAAGAATCGAGTATTGAAGAAACTGAGCGCATATATTAATTTAATTTAATAATACATACACCCATGATCATTTACATCAAATGCACACTAGAATTGAATGAACATCCCACTCACCCATACAGACGGTGTCAGAATCCGGCTGGCAGGATCTGATCTCCACCTCTTCGTCACTACAGCGCGAACAGGGCACGCAGGGTTTCCAGTTGCTCCTCTCCCTTGAGTAAGTCCCTGGTTTACACCGCTCACATACGGTATTTCCCAGCGGACCACATTCCCGAGCCACTCCGCTTCCATGCTCACACATGCTGCAGGCCGCGCACAGCGAGCTTTTGTTGTTACCATCCCGCCACAGGAAGAAACCCTCACCGCAGTCACAATGGGTCTCCTGAGTGGGCGTGCAGCGGGCCAGTTCAGAAATGCCAGAAGGGCAGCGGGCACACAGTCGACAGGCTGAAAGACTCTCAGAGTCCGAGAACGACACGCCTGCGAGAGATTTAAAGTGCTTTTTTATCAAGAATATGAATGTAAACATTTGCAAAAAACAACAATACTCACATTTAGGCATTTATTCAAAGTTTGTTTCAAAAACACTCACCATCTTTACACGGCTTACACTTGGTGTCTTCCTGGCCGCAGTTGTTTGCCAAGCCAGAGCCCGCAGGACACATGCTGCAACATTCGCCTGTTTTTGTGAACTGCTCACTGATACAGACCTTGCCAAACGCCACCTGCAAAACACACAAACACATGTCAAATTCAAATTAGCAAGAATAATTCAATGGAATTTGAAGCATTATTTTGCTCTCAGTGACTAATAGACAATCCTAGGACACAGAATGACTGTGACAAAAAACAAAGTCAGATGAGACACAGACATATTTTAACGGTATAGCACTGCTACTTGGGCGGAGTGATAACCGCAGCACCTGAGACGCGCCGTGGTGAGGAGCAGAGAGTTCGTTCAGAGCGCGTCTCAGGTGCTGCGGTTATCACTCCGCCCAAGTAGCAGTGCTTCGCCTTCACAGAATATAGTTCCCAGTATTTATACGGTTAAAATATGTCTGTGTCTCATATCTGACTTTGTTTTTTGTACACTCTGTGACTATACAAATTACATTCACAACATGTAAAAAGGAAAATGTTTGCGTTATTTTGTCACTTATTTGGATTAGTATGCTAGCTGCAACCATTCACATCCAGTCTTTGTGCTAAGCTAGGCTAGCGGTGGGTGCGTCAAACAGACTTATAGCACGCACGGAGATGAAAAAGGTATGTATGGACTTATCTAACTCTGGGGGATAAGGTGAATAGGCTAAAGTCCCAAAAAGTCGGAGTGTTCCTTTAACAATGAGACGGGTAGAGCGTAACTAGGAGATGTTTAAATTAAGACTCCTCATTCATGGGAATGGAAAATTATGTATATTTGCACCCAGTTCAAACCAAGGCATCGGCAGTGAGGACAGCGGTGCAGCACGAGACCTCAGGGGAGGGTGTGACGTGTGTGTGTGTGTGTGTGCGTCTGTTTGGGTAAGAGAAAACACTTTGATGTTCCCCGCAGCTCTGCAGGTGTGATAGAAGAGGTCACTCAGATCTGCGGCATCTTAAACATGCATATGTTTAGGAAAATTACCCCTCACACACCCCCTCTGCTTCCCAACTGCCCCCTGGGGCTCTGACAAGAGCCAACAGATGCCTAACATGTAAAGCTCCTCCAAAGAGGGAAAGCAAAAAACCCACGCAGCCTCTCTGATGTCTCGCTCTTCTTCTCTCTGATCTCTGTTGGGACAAGAGAGCGTGTGTAAACCTGTTGAATGAGCGCACAAGCTCATAATCTCATTCAAACACTAATACACATTTGTACACAGCAGCCCAAAGGGCAACAACCTTCACTTTGTGAGTAAAAAGAGCAGCTTCGTTCTGCATTTCAGCCACACTTGCCTATTGTTGAAACACCAGGATCTTTGCATTGTTTAAAAAGAAGCAAAGCTGAGTAGCGATTAACCAAATATCCAATACATTGAAGGGGACTGAATTTAAATGCTTAAGAATAAAAACCACGCATTTTAATAATGCTTCCTTGATGTCCATGGTAGTAATAAATAAATAAATAAATAAGTAAGTCAAATATATATTCCGTTCAAAAGTTTGGAGTCACTAAGATTTCTACGATTTTTGTTTTTAAAGAAATTATTACTTTATTTATTTTATATTAAATTGTCATATTTAACAGTATTTTTTTTCTTCGTATTTTTAATCAAATAAATGCAACCTTGGTAAAGCATAAGAGACTTCTTTTAAAAACATTACAAATCTTCTAATAATATTTCACAATATTATAATATCAACAAAAAAAAGTCTTGGCAAGCATAAGATTTTTGATTAAACAAATGCAGCCTTGGTGAGACTTCTTTCAAAAACATATAGGCCTATATATTAAAAAGTTTCCTTAGTAAACTTTGGACAGGTACTGTTTGAATTAAAACTAATTGGAAAAAGCTTTGGGGGGAGGGGTCCTATAAATAAGTATACATTATTTCTTGGAAAGATGGGAAGAGACTTCTGAGCAGTACCATTGGAATGTACACTTTTCCTAATGTGGTGTTTAATACTAACCAAACAAAGTAAGCTGAGGGGAACTTAACATCCTCACTGACAATATCTCACCATATAATTTGTACCTAAGTCTAGCTAAATAGAATGTACAAAGTGCGGACAAATGATACATCACCTACACCTATAAACATTTGGGCAGAGCAGGAATGCAGTGCTCTGAGGAGGGACGGGGGTGGGCATGAATACAGACACGTCAGTGCTGATTCCACATAATGCAGAGAGATAATGCATATCAATGAAGCGACTTCACACAAAACATCTTTGATCTTCCCAAACGTTTCGTTCCCTTCACTGAGAGACAATGTCAGTCTGGATGCCACACTTGATAATGTAGGTCAAACGTGCCCCACACACTGAATGATGGGGTCTTTCGTAAAGGGATAGTCCACCCAAAAATTCAAATTCAATCATCAATTAATACTCCTTCCCAACCTGTATGACCTGGGGGACACAAAAAGAAGATGTTTAAAGAACTATTCTTGTCCATTCAATGAAAGTCAGTGGGGTCAAATACAACATCGCACCCCATTAACTTTCATTGTATGGTCAAAAACCACAGAGACATTTTTTAAAATATCTTCTTCTTTACAGAACAAAGAAAGTAATTCAGATTTGGAATGACATGAAGGTGACGTAATTAATATTTTTTTTGGGTTGACTATGCTTTTAAATCCAATGCTGCATATGATAAGCACATCTGTGCTCAGTGTGCTGCCATGAGCGAGTTTGGAAAGAGCAGTCTGAATTATGAGAACATGAAAGGAGCTATGAGCCCCTAAAGGCAACAGAGATTGACCCCTCACTCGTACCGGCCAAACATACAACCACAGACATCCACTGAGACTGAGCTAGAGACTGACCGCTATCTTATCTCCTGCAGCCAACAGTAGCAGAAGATCCGTTTCAAAACAGGCTAAACGCGGCCTCGGGCCTGTACAACTTCAAGATCATTTACAAAAGTGTCAGTTTGACAAAAAGTCAAAAAGTTCACAAAGACTTCTCTATCAAATCGAGCGGGGAACAAGAGAGAGGGAAGGGAAAAAAAGAGGTTGTGAGTTCAAGAGGAAACCGCAATTCTGGCCCCCACCGAAAGAAGTAAAGTTATGTGGCTAAATGGAAAGTCACATTACTGAGCTGCGAATTATACCCCCTCGCTCTCCACAGACCAAGAGAAAATGATGATAATTACAATGCTCCGGATATCCCGGGCCCCTGCAGTTCTTAAGCTGTGGTTGCCTATCAACCAACAGACATGGGGGGGGGGGTCTGCTGCTGCTATCCCTGGCTCCCCCACAGACTGTTTGAACACACCAGGAGACATGGATCTGGATCAGGCCAGAAGCATTCAATGCATTAGCTACCACTGACCTGAAAAGGGTGCAAAATCATCAAGCAAAATCGTTCATCGTTTGGGTTTTGCATACGTCTGTAACAGTCAGAACAAATGAATCAGGCGTTTTGAGATTAACGGTTTTAATCTAGAGTGAAAAAGCAGCTTTTTATTTTGGTGTTCGGATCAACGGAAATAAATCACAGGGCCATTTGAATTTGACATCTGCAGGGCGTATATCTTTGAGCATAATGTGTCATTTGGAAAACTTTCCATTTGGATGGTACATGTTCAACATTTTATACCCACTGAGAACAACTGCAAGATATTGCACTAAGTGTGAAAGTTATGCTATGCAGGTCCCAGGGAGACACAGGGTGTTACTTTCCTGTCTTTACTTTTGTGCCAGGAAATACCCAGGATTTATTAAAAAATAATCATGAAAAGAAAGACATGCCCCACAGACATGCCCATTCTGCATAATATAAAACTGCAATTCTCTGACAGACTAACATGCTAGTTCAGTGAGAACAGGGAGTGTTGTAATGCAGTTGAGTTGTAACACCTTCAGTGTAACCAATTATGCTAAGACTTTAGCCAAGACTTCTTTCTTAACCTGCTAGTTTGATATAAGAACATAAAATTGGATGCCTGACTTGTGAAAATGTTTATGAATGCTAAATAAAGTGTCATCTGAATCAGGTTCTCTTGTTTAATGTGATAAATAACGTGAATTGTAACACTTTCCAAAGTATTTCTATATTGATGCACTGACAAAGTCAGTCAATATGTTTTTAATTGTTGTTAGCTCCAATTAAAAATAGGTTTTATTCCTATTTTTTTTCTATGTATAAATTACAAAGTTTACAATAAAATGAGGGTGGGTGTTTAAGTAGTTTGAACAAGTAGCCTAAATTTGATTTGTTACAACTTAACCGGGTAACGTTAGAGGTTGTAGCAACAGGCACTTTTTGTACTTTACATTAGGCTAATTGACAAAGTTTAGGGATAAGTTGTGTATTTCTAAACTACTTTAATGTGTAGCTTAAAAACATGGGCATACTAAATCATCAAGTTTTAGATGGCGCAAAAACATTGAGTATAGCAAACGGTGTTACAACCCTCCCCGGGCTCCCCTAATAAAAAAGTAACTGGAAAGACATAACGTCGGAAAATATGAAACGTGAAAACTATTTACAGCCATGCACCAGAAATTAAATAAAAAACGAAACGAACTGTTACGAGTTTACAAGTCATAAACAGTGCAGAATAACTCACCTTTACGGCCAAAATAAACAAATAGAGTTGAAGTGCTGCCATCGCTCCCTTCATCATCTTTAGGACTTTCCCCTCAGAGTTTGGGAAATAAATAATGCAACGAGTCTCTTGAGCTCAAAACACACTAATGTTCATGCGACAAAGTATAAACATAAGACATATAGAGCAGCTGTTGGACGTATCTGGTAAGTTACTCTCTTCCATATAAAACAGTCTTTTTTTTCTTCGAGACTTCCACTGAACAGCGCTGTGACAGTAATACGGATAATCCTCGTAGGAAGCTTTAAAAGTTCACAACATCATCTTTCTTCTGTCTCCACAGTCAAATCTGCTTGTTAGTGCCGATCCTTCTCTCGACTGCTGCTGTGTTCGCGGTCAGCTGTTGACTAAATAGCTTTTGTTGAAGGGGGTGAACATAAAACCCCCATATACGCGCGCGCGCGCACACACAGAGCCTCTCACACGCACGAGCTCTGTGATTGGACAGACTGGCGTGTGATGGAGAAAAGTTGATAGGTCAAACTCTTTAGCATGCTATTCTTGTGGGGAAATAATTCTGTCTCATAGTGATCATATATTACACATGGTCATATTAGGTATAAAAATGTTGCACAAATATTTTAAAACATTGATTTTTAAAAATGTGTTATTTTCTGTTCAAATCATAGACTGTAAAAAAAATAGGTTCAAATGGGTGTAGCCTATTCTGTTAACTTTTGAGATTTTGAACGGACAAGGTGAATTACTGGACTACAGATACTGGCATAGATTAAAGTAGACCCCATTTTGTCCAGCAGAGGCTTCAGTTAAGACTTTGAGATAAAAAGAGACACAACAAACTTTTCAGGTCTGAGTGGGTTTTAAGTAACGTCGTAAAACTCAGTATGGGGTCTCGAGACTTCAGAGAGCAACAAATGGAGACTTCCCTCGCATACAATGATCATATCGCTTCAAAGAATGACCGAGAAGGAGCGGGGGGGAAGTAGCCTAAAGATGAGATGGTGCTCCTCAGTTAATTCTTCGCCTATTCGTTTCGCCTTTTCCTTTCGTTCCTGGTAGGTCTTGACTGAACTCAACTGTAGGCTAGGGAACTAACTGTTAAGACGAGCCCTTTTTTTTAAGATGCCCTGTCCTTTTACAGAGATCATTCTTGTTTTGTTTTTTTCTATGCTGACAATTTGGTAAAAATAACGTCAATTTTAAGATTTAGATATTAACCCTCAAATATAAAAATGACCATGGCAGTTCCCAAATTATAGTAGGCTAACTGGAATATTCTATAAATAGGTTAATAAAATCCATTTGAGATATCTTGAATAAACATTATATAATTATCTAACATACAATTAACATACTAGCTTTAGAAGTAGCTTAAACATAAAAGGGTGATTTTGTCCAACAAAGTGGCAGCTTCACTGAGGCCCCGTTTGATTATCCCTTTGTCATAATATGACATTAAGTACACAGTACTCGGAGGACCTACTGCTTCCAGTAAGATTAGGATGTGCATATGATGGGCTGTGTCTCAATCAGCTCCCTAGGTTGTGAATCAGTAGGCTATATTGCATACACAAATTCGGGCACTGGTAGGACCTTGACTCACTCACTACACATTTGGACAGTGAACTCTATTTCCGGTAACGTTCTCAATGTACAACTTCACTACTGGTATTTATGAACAACAGCCACACAGAAATCTTGCTGACATTAATTGTTTATTTAAAAGTACATTATGATACTTTGATTGTTACATATCCCTATACAACATTTCAGCCATAAATGTTAGATACATTATATTCACTAGGCTACCTGTCTAGCGATATGTTTATGCCGAAATTTAACGTTATGTGTAGTGTTGGCTCACACAATTTATGTTTCTTTCTTCAGAATTTCCAGTAAGAGAACATGCGAGCATTGAAGCTCCCTGGCTTTCAGGGTGCATTGTGGGACTTTTTAAAGAGCGAAGGTTTCAGTGCACAGGAAGGATTTTGCGATTGAGACAGCTCTTAAAATGGCCGACTGTCTGATTAGTGCCTTGACTACTGAACTAGGGAGCTGATTGAGATGTACCCATGGAAACAACTAGCCTATATCCCATGAGGCCACAGGAGAGAAGTCGTGAATGGCAGTGAAGCAAACCAACTGACGGCGTAAGTCACATGTCAATGGCAACATGGGGAATATCATACATCCTACACACATTCACACTATACAACGTACGTTTTTAACGGTTGCGAAGTATGCTCCTCATCAAATATTTGGATACAGCTTCTGAAAAATAAGGAACAAATCAGATTTTTTTGTATTATGAACTGCTGTGATCTCACATTTTAGCAGAACATATGGTTTGGCTACCATGGTAATATGCCTACAAATGGTTCAATGATTGAGTGACAAAACGTAAACAGTTCAGATGTTCATTTTTGTCACAAAAACAAACAAACAAATCACCCTCAAGCCAGATGTACAGTATATGACTTTCTTCTTTCAGCCAAACACAATTGGAGTTCTATTAAAAAATATCCCTGCTCTTCCAAGCTTTATAATAGTGAAAGGTAGGCTACCTTAGATTTTGAAGCCCAAAAAAGCTCATCCATCCATCATAAAAGTAACCCATCCGGCTCCAGGGTGTTAATAAAGGCCTTCTGAAGCGAAGCGATGAAGGATGAATATCCATATTTATATCTTTATAAACTATAATCACTGCTTCCAGTAACGGTCGTCCGTGAGTCTAGTTTCGGCGGAAGAGTGACCTCTGACCCTTTAAGAGTGAACTAACCCTTTAAGGCCCGTTCACACCGAGGAAAACAACTACTGTATAACGGTAACAATAGAGTTTTAATAATGAGAATAGGGAAAGTCCACATCACAGCTAACAGATAACGGTACAGAGGAATGCTATTGTCAGAATCGCTTTCAGAACGATTTGTTTTGGCTGATGAATGATAAAAACATGTGGCGACATAACTGCAGCGCATTAAAAATAAAACCAATGTTATGGTCCTCGGTGTGGGCGCTAATATAGTTGTTATTATTATAGTTATCTTTAGAGTTATCGGGCCAACACCCATGTCAGTAAGTCCTGAGTCACTAAGTAGTTTTTAGTCTCTGGATCATGGTCAACAGACGCCGAGAAGCAGAGAACTGTAAATTACGAGACTATAAACCCTCCAAAGATGCAAAGACTTTGGCAGCCTGTTACCAGAGTGTGAACTTGCAGATCACAGCAAAGAAATAATAATACTTGAAAGATGGAAGATGATCACGGCCTGACAACGCAGAGACAAGATAAGGGGGTGGAGGAGACTGGGGGGGCTTTGTGGTTGTTTGCAGGTTGTTGTGGTTCAGGAACTACCCAGACAACAAGTGATTGTCAAGACGTTTTAACCTACACCCCTTCCCCCACCTCTTGTTTTGGGGGTGGAGGGGAGATGCCTGGTTCTACTGAGAGCAAGGTGTCAAGCCCTCCTCCCATTGTTATCCACCCAGATCAGAGCAGAATTGCCACCATAACCAGCACATCCCATCTCCTCTCTGGCCCGCTTGCATGTAGTGACTGGAAGAGGCGCATTCCATCCCTCCATGCCAGAGCCCTCCCCCCCCTCCCCTGTCGTCCACTCAAACGTACCCCTTGGGGTGTTTATGGGTCAGCCAACAGGATGCTCGGCCCATTGAGAGATCAAAGGATTCCCGGCTCAGATAAATGTGGTGTAACTGTGACCTCTTCAACTCTAATAGGGTTTAACACGTCAGGACAGGAGGAGGGAATAAAAGGCTGAGACGTCAGGGATTTTTTTTCTTGATTTGAGAAGAGAAAATAACCAGTTTGAGTCAAACTGAGAAAAAAAAAAAAGTAAGATCAATTGTAAGTTTTTATATTTCCTTTTTATGACCCCCCCCCCCCCCAAAAAAAACCCCAAAACAAATGTAAAGTAAAAAAAAAAAAGTAAATTAAACTAAACATTAATCACATTATAATCACATTATTTAAACAGATTTGGGTTATTAGTTAACTAAAACTAAAAGCATAAAAAAAATACTAGAAATAAACATTAATTTTAATTGAAATTAAAAAACTAATAATAATAGGCTACTAATAATAATTAAAAAGACAAAAACATACCACAAAATTACTAAAACTAATGGAATTAAAATGAAAACTGAAAATATAACAATGAAAACGAATTCCCGAACACTAAAATGACACTGATAAGTCACAACTCAAGTCAATTTATTTAGACTAATATTTAATTAAAAGAAACAAAATACATTTACACAAACACATCACTCACTCAAGCAGAAATGTGCATGTGTTCAACAGAGAATGGTTGTTTACATCTCTTTTGAAGCCATCATTTGTTCGAACAGACATGAAGCTTAACGTAATTCAACCAGTTTGACAACATCAGTCTTTACATAAAAAGAATCATGAAGTGATTTAGTTGTAAGCGTTTCATAAAAACAGCACTTAAACTCTTATGGCTTCAGTTTCTCATCACAAATCAAAATCTATCATTCGATCTTTAAGACTAAACTCAAACAAGACAGACTCTCGAGCTCGGTGTGTGTGTAGCTGGGGAATACAGTGAAAAATAATGCACAAAACTCCCTTAAGTTACACAATCTTACAGTAATCGTTTGTGGCAGTGTTTAAACTATGAGTGACAGTGATGTCTTGTATTTAAGGAATAACTCACTAAAGAAAATGAAAATGATGTCATCATTTATTCACTCTTAAGTTCCAAACCTGTATGACTTTCTTTCTTTTGTCAAACACAAAAAGAGGATTCGCTCTAATCACCCTCGTTCATGCAGTTAAAATTAATGTTGACTGAAGCATAAAAAAAGAGCCATATAAAAAAAATATAATTGAATGTGAAATTTTAAGTCATTATTAATAGAATAGGGATTATTATTTTCATAATAAAGGCTCCAAAAGGGGATTTTTGCAGCAATGACATTTTTGGTTTCCCAAAGAACCTTTCAGTTGAGAGTTCTTAAAATAACCATTTTTTTTCTTGCAAAGAACATTTTAAACATCAAGAACCATCAATGCTTTTGAGTGTAACATGAACAACTTGTTCTGTTGAGTTTGAACTATTCAGTGAATGATCCAGTTCACAAAGCCTGAAAGATTCGTTCGTAAATCAAACTCGCTCATGTGTTCCGGTCACAGCAGTTAACAGCTCACCAGAGGGGAATATTTTCAGTGATTAACTCCTTAAATATTAGTTTGTTGTTAACACAACGCATATTGTACAACTTAATGGTGTGCAAGTTGTATGGACAACTTTTATGGTGCTTTTGTGTGCTATTTGAAGCTTGAAAGACTCAGTCCTCAGTCATTGTCGGTCTAAAAGAGCGATCAGTACAATTTTATTCCACTGAAGAAAGAAAGTCATATGAGTTTAGAACAATACAAATGTGAGTAAAATACCAGAAAATAAAACCTTTTAAACAGTGTGTATAACTGCTGGCCGTTGTGCTCGGTGCTTCCCTTTGTCTCTGCTGACTTTGCTATACAGCACAGAGCAAAAGATTGAACGCAACCTATCCCAGAGAAGCCAGCAAGATGTGTCCGAATACCCATGTGTCTCACAGACACCACTCATACAGCACAGCCTTCAAAGTATTCAGTGCGTCAAGAGAAAAAAAACAACAACCCCAAAACATCTAGACGAAAAAATTCCAATGGTAACATAGACAGAATTGTGGCCCCAGCCAACAGACACATTCACAGGGCAATTAAGACTAGCTGGCATATGTTTCACATATTACAAATAGTTTAATAATTACAGTGAAGAACACAGTTGAGGCACTTTGCGAAGTTCAAAAGTGGATAGCATTTCTATTAAGATTTAGATTTTGTGTAGGCGAAATGAGATTGGAAATGCAGCACATTAAGCGGCATCAAAGGATGCTCTGAAACCATTTCGTAAATATGAAAAGAAACCAAAAGCTTTTCATATCAAGTGCAATTTATGCCCATTTTAGAAAGCGCTACCCTACAGTGGAAGAACAAACAAGTGCTCTCATTGACTTTAACATGTAAGAGGATATTTGTGGTGGCTGTGCGAATCCCTCAGTGCACTGACAGGAAGGCACTTTATTTTTTTATAACATAACAGGATATGAAAGATTTACACAGTGCGAGTATGGAGAATATCATCATTTTTATCAGCAGGACCCAATGAAATAAAGTGATTGTTCACCCCTAAATTAAAACAATGTGATAATTTACTCACCGTCATGTTGTTTTCGACCCCATTGACTTTAATCGGAACAAAAGACGACTCTTCAATATATGTAGTTTGTTTATTTGTTCTTATTTTTTTTTTACTGACTCTTTACTTTTCTTTAAAATGTTTTAACTTTTTAGTAGTTAGGCTAACAGTTTTTGTTAGAAACTGTAATCAAGAATTATGACATTTTACTGGTATGTAAAATGCTGGTCAAACTTATTTAATAAAATTCAAGGTTACATAATCCAAAAACAAATAAAATAACTTGTTTCTGTGGCGACATGTGACATTTATTAAAATGGTGTTCATGTAAATATTCTTTTAAGTTCACTTAAATTAAAAGTAGCTTTTTTAAAGCCTATTAAATGTTAAAATTATAGCTTTTAATTATACTGTGATGTTGAATCACTATAATTACAAATTTTATTAGTAATTATACTAATAAAAAATTATTTAATCATGGATAATGATTATCTATACCCCCCCCCCCCAAAAAAAAATGGATTAATCATGATTACTTACAGATTTTTTATTTTATTTTAGATTAATTACTTTGATAATTTTTTTTAATCAACTGACAAGACAGCACTAATATATACCGTATGTATATATGTATATATATATATGTATGTATGTATGTATCTCTCTCCTTTTCTGTTCAGCAGGAGAAAGAACGTCATATAGGTTTGGAACGACATGAGGGTGACTCAGAGATAACAAATTAACATTTTCGGGTGAACTATCCCTTTAATATATATAATGTCATAATCAATAATAATTATGAACATTTATATTGTTTACCTGTTTTAAGGCACTGGTGGTACTGAATCAAGTCTCAAGACTTAGTAGGGCTCAAAGCGCTTCACATCGTCGGACAAGAGTGTAAGGATCTTGTTCCAATTTAGGCGTCACATAATTATTGCCTTATACAAAGCATCTGCAAGTAACCGTGCAAAGCAGTACAAACACCCACACCCACATATAAACACAGAGCTAAAATATCTCTGTCGGTGCCTGTCCCATGGAAAAATCTGGATTCATAGAGTACATTGCTCAATATAAGAAGGTTTTCAAGTGTCAGATGGAGTACCAGTGTTGCTGTGCTGACCGTGATCAGCAGAGCAGAAGCAAAAATCAGCATAGGAAGATCTACTATACTATTAAACGGCTCAGGTGATTATGGTTTGTCACTCAGTGACAGAGACTAGGTCCATCACGCTGAGCTACAGTGCCTCGGTCTCCAGACCAGTCTGTGATTCACAGGACAGAACATACTGCTTTTAAAGTTAAAGTTCAGTCTCAGCCGCCAACGCTCAAAAACGCCTGATCAAAAATCTTTGGAATGTTTGTTTGTTAAAAGCAGTAAAAGAATGTTCCCTTTTCATAAAAAAAGTGCATGTTTTGGATCTTCACAACTGTTCCCATTGTGCTCTCTTCTTCCGAATCTCTGTTGTGGAACTGCAGAAAACCAGACGAGTGCTGAAGGAACGGTGGAGGCACGTGGAGCTCATTTACCAGGAGGTTCAACGGGGTTGTATTCGGTCTCTCCTGAGGACACCTGGGAGATTCTGCGTGTGGAGCCCCACAGTCGCCGGGAAAACTGTCCTGATCGCACCTGAATTAAGACAAAGGTTGAAATATTCTAAAGTAAAACATTTTAACAGTACATATTTTTATGAGCTAACATGAGCTAATCATTAATAATATTACATTTTAGTTTTTTTTTTTAGGGTTCATTTATTAATAATTTTGTCTAGTACACCATAAAAAAACTAATTGTAATATATATATTGTTTTAAATGTTAATATTTTAAAGTTGTTTTACACGGTTTACTAAATTATTACTATATTTACAAAAGTTTACTAACTGTTAGACATAAAATGTACACTACCGTTTCGGGTCAATATGATTTTTTTGTTGTTGTTGGAAGAAATTAATATTTTTAATTAGCAAGAACGTATTAAATTGATCAAAAGTTACAGTAAAGACATTTACAATGTTATTTCAAATAATTTTTTTTTTTACCTTTCTATTCATGAAAGAATGCTGAAAATATGTATCACCGTTTCCACAAAAAATATTATTATTTAAAGCTGCAGTCCGTCGTTTTTCCTCTTTGTCGCCATCTCTGTTAGAAATCTGCAATTGCAGTTATTCGCGGAATTATTAACTGTGCGTGGGTAGTAAATCGGCATGAAACAGCGCGGATGAACACAATGTATTGAGGCTGCCGCGTCGCTGTGGATACTGTAACGTTACTGTCATCAGCAATCTCAGAGTATACTTTTTGAAAGTGTCAACATTAGAATTTTCATCGGAAAATGTCATCTGAACAAGTAAGTAACATTCACTTTTGTTCTGACCAAATTCGGGGGGTGGGGGGAAGCATTGCAGCTATATCATGCTGATTAAATCTAACGATTGCTTATATCACGTCAAAACGTGAAAAATATATATATTTTTAAGTCTTTGGGTTTTACAACTGGTGAATCTCCAGTTGTCACTGGTGATTGTCGCTTTAAACTTTCGGGATCCGCCAAACCAAGTGCTAAGCTAAATCTCCACCTCCATCATCCACACACGCTAGCCGGGGACTCCTTCTCTATGTGTACAGAAGTGACGTAATGACGCAAAGACATGCTCGAAATTCCCGCGGAAATCCACCAGTACCACTGGAATTCAAATCATTATTACAAGCTTACCGTTTTGAATCGAGGCAAGGCAAGCAGATCATTTTGAACACTGGCTGGTTACGTTTTTTTTCAAAAATGTATTTTTTGATATTTTTAAACCCAAAAAAGTGCCGGACTGCAGCTTTAATAAAAATACATTCAACATTGATAATAATAGTAAATGTTTCTTAAGCAGCAAATCAGCATAATATAAATATTTCTGAAGAATCATGTGACACTGAAGACTGGAGTAATAATACTGAAAATTCAACTTTGCCATCAGAAGAATAAATTACATGTTAAAATACATTAAAATAGAAACCAGTTAGTTTAAATTATAACAATGTGTCACATTATTACTGTTTTAATCAAATTAATGCAGCATCGGTGCGCATAAGAGCACAACACATTAAGAAAAATCCAAACATTTGAATTGTAGTGTAACAATAAACCGTGACTGTCAACTTTATGCTGAAGTACTAACACTATAACCTCACAGAATATAGCTGACAGTTTCATTGGTCACTCCTTTAATGAGTAGCATGCATTCTATTTCAAACAGTAAAAACTGAATGGCTTAAACCCTTCCACATACAGACCCTCTCAAACTCACTCACCTCCTCTGGCTTTCCTGCTCCCACCACAATGAGTTTGCCATCCTCTAGGCCCACCAGGATATGACTGCTCTCCTTCGTGACAGACACACAGCGCACAGGGACCTTCAGGGCCAAGGGCGCCACAGCCAGATTTAAGCTACACACACACAGAAAGAGAGACTTGGGAATCAATGAGAAGTAAACATGGGCCCAGCTGCTGAAGATTTAATGTGATGACACAAAGGATTTAAGAATTCTTCTACAATAAAGATACATAAATAAATAAAAATGATCAAACAGGTTGAGCTACGCTGGGCAGCTGTACGCCTACACTACCGTTAAAAAGTTTGGGCCCAGTAGGATTTTTACTTTTTTTTTATAAAGTCTCTTATGCTCACACAGGCTGCATTCATTAGATCACAAATACAGCAAAACAGTAATATTCTTACAATTCAAAATAACTTTTATTAGTTTTAAATTTACTCCTGTGATGACACCGCTGATTTTCCAGCATCATTACTCCAGTGTCACATGATCCTTCAGAAATCATTCCAAAATGCTGATTTGCTGCTCAAGAAACATTTCTTGTTGAAAACAACTTAATATTGAGTGGAAACTGTGACTTCTTTCAGGATTCTTTGATGAATAAAAGGTTCAAAAGAACAGTATTTATTGGAAACAAATTGATTTGTAACAATGTAAAAGTCTTTACTGTCACTGTTGGTCAATTGAATGTGTCCTAGCTGAATAAAGGTATTCATTTCTATTAAAAAAAACACTGACCCCAAACTTTTGAACGATAGTGTATACAATAACTGTTAGAGGTGTGTTTACCTGTACAAGTCCCGAATGTGAAGGTTCCCCTGTTGTGTGCCCACGATGAGGTAGTCAGGCACTAGGTGCAAAGCTGAAATCTTCTCATCCAAGGTCTCAGATGCTAAGAGAGAGCCATTCACAGAATACACATGCAGTGCATACTTCTCCTACAGACAGAAAAACACACACAAAAAAAACACAATCAATCAATGTAACAGTCAAGAAACAGGACCCAAGTCAAGGGTTGAGAAGCACTGCACTAATAGACCTACAAATAAAACCAGTACATATATCTTTTTATTATTATTTATATATTTTTTTGCATTTTTATAATGTGTTACAATAACTATTTTAGGGGCTTTCACACTGGGTAGTTCTAGGAACTAGCCGCCAGGGTGGTTTCCTGAGAACTAATGGTGTTCCCCTAGGAACGTTTTCCTGGTTGCATTCGCACCGCCAGTAGGAAGTGACGTAAGTCGCGCTTATTGTGACCATTATTTTAACGGCGCTGAGAACGCCAGCCAGAGCCACAGTGCTCGCATCCTCCGTGTTCATTAGTTTATGGTCTGTGTCTAACAGTCCTGTCTAATATTTTATTAGATAGAACTGTTATACGTAGAAAGTAGCCAGTATATGAAAAGTTAGTAGCGTATGCCGGGTGGTTGATGTCCAGTGTTGCTAGCTGAGCAGAAATACATAATCATGTTTGGCTTGGCCCCCTCAAAGTTGCGTTGGATTTTCTCCTCAGCGTAAAGGTTGAGACGCCCATCTATCACTGTTTTCAATGTTCGTAGAGTTAGTTTGTAGAGTAAATATATAGGCTATAATCTGTGTGTTTTTAAAAATAGCGGGTGCTGGTGTTTTGAGTGCGTTTGGCCAATCAGCGTACAGTAACGTCACGGACAGTTCCTATGTTTTATGTATTTGAGGAGTGGAGAAGATATATATATATAGTGTTTCTTGAGTAAAGAGAAAGCTGTACTTATTCAAAGAACCAGTTTTTAATTTACCCCTGCATTGCAAACAAGCAGAGATGGTCCAAACTATGTGTGGGACTTCATTCACAATAGAGGTGGGCGGAGTTATGAGGTTTGACTTACAGTTTGAGAAACCAATGGAGTTACAAGCTTTGGTCCCAAGCTCTTTTTAATACATTTCATTGGTTAGATTTGCAACACCCACAGACAGACGTAAAGAGTAGTGATTTATGGGGGAAAATAAAAATGTTTCCGCCCGACAGCAACGACAAACAGTGTTTAGTGTTCTGCAGTCAATCAGCACCTTTCCAGCCGTGCGGCCCTCTATAACAGTCTGTGCCACTATGTGCCCCTCCATGCCGACCTCCAAGTGCGCCACAGGGGCAGGAACGCAGATCTCACACGGCGGTCTCAGGGTCCGCAGGTACTGTCCACGACGCACACTGTGCATGATTACTGTGCCATCCTGAACGAGAGACAAAGACAGCAAGTGAGAGGAAACTCATCAACCCTGATGGCAATGAAAAAAAGTTCAATTCCTGAAGGGACGTTTTAGAAATGGCCTGATTTAAACTGACCTTTGACCCTGAGATCGCTATATCCAACTCTGTGCTGAGGGCGACACACGTGACCTCTTGATCATGTCCGCAGAGGACCTGCACGGGCCGTGGAGACAGACCGCTAGAGAAACCACCCTACAGGTAATCAAAGAATATAATCACTAGTTATATTATATAATCATGCAGTAGTTCGGACTATTATTATATACACTACCGTTCAAAAGTGTTTGGTCAGTATGATTTTTTTAGTTGTTTATTATCATTTAAATGACCGGTTTCTATTTGAATATATTTTAAAATGTCATTTTTTTCCTGTGATGGCAAAGCTGAATTTTAGCAGTCATTACTCCAGTCTTCAGTGTCATATGATACTTTCATAAATCATTCCAATATGCTGATTTGGTGTTCAAGAAACATTTCTTATTATTATCACAGTTGAAAACAGTTGTGGTGCTTAATATTTTTGTGGTAACCATGATATATTATTTTCAGAATTCTTTAATGAACAAAAAGCATTTATTTGGAATAGAAATCTTTTGTAATATTATTCAATTAAATGTCTTTACTGTCCCTTTTGATCAATTTATTTTTTAATTTTATTTAATACATTAATTCATTTCATAATTAAACAAATCTGACTGACCACAAACTTCTGAACAGTAATGTATCACATATCAGTGATATAAAGTGTATGAAAATGCAGCATATCAGTAAATTAATCTCTATAACAGCTCAAATAAATATGCTACTAAACATACTTTAATTTTAAAAAGCTAAATTAAAATAAATATTAACAAATTAAAATAAAACAAAGGAATATAGTCTTCAATTGTCAATTAAGCAAATACTGCTTCAAATAATCATTCAAGTAAATAATTAGTAATAAAATCAAGAAAAAACAAACACAAATGCTTGAATTTTTTTAGGTAATTTTTTTTAATGTGTCCTTTTTGAATAAAAGTATTAATATCTTGACTTTTAAACAATAGTGTATATTTAGTTAAAATGAACCTGTGGACATTTTGACCAAGTCAAAAAAAAGAAAGATATGAAGCAGTACGGACGCCCTTGGGAATACAAGCGTTCACAAGCAGTGAGACAGAGAAATGAGTATCGAATTGAGTCGGTACATGTTACTACGGTACGTCTGATACTAGAAACACTAGTATCATTTTATTTTTTGTACTAACTTGGTACTAAAGTACAAGTATTTTGTGTTAGCAAACCTGTTGCATGACCTGCCACACCATGCATGTGTTGTCCCGTGAGCCAGAGATGAGGTAGATACCACAGAGATCCAAAGCCAGGCATGTGACCACATCTATATCCCACAGACAAGCGCATTAATTAGTCATTGTGACATGCATTCATAATCAAATGCATTATGAAATCAGCTATTTGCACCATACATATTATAAATGGTTTAATTCAAGAGGGAGCTGATAGTTATTGTTCAGTTTCAGCAACAAAAGATTCAATGAACAACTCTGCTTTATCTGACCGCAGCTCATTTCATTTAGGATTTAGCTGAACAACTCCAGACAGACGGCTCTCACCTATGTGACGGCAGATCCTGCCCACCAGCTTGGCCTTGCCTAACATAGTGACCCGCAGGCTGCAGTCCCAGTGCCCCCCGCTGAACAGCAGACGCCCGTCACTGGACACCACCAGCACCTGGGAGCCCATTTCCACCCCTGGGGAGAACGGCCCGCTGAGGAACCGCTGGGTCCTAAAAACAGATCAAACAAAAGGTTAGTACCAACAAACGGGACTAAACGTGTCAGCAGGAACAGTGGGGAGAACATTTTGAAATAGATCAATGTTGTGTTTAAGCATCAGATTCGACACATGTTAGCAAACCACTCATAAATAACAAGAAAGGCTTGGCAAAACAAATGCGATTTTACTACAAAGGACTCGATTTGACTAAAGAACATTATAGAGATGAAAGCAGCCAAACCACCAGAGTTTGATGTCAAATAGCTGCTGTTTATATGCGTCTATAAAGCTTTTGATTATTTGTCCAAGTACCAGTGTTGTCACCAAAAAATTACTTTCTGGCTAAACAAAACCTCGTCTTTAAAACTGTATGACATCACTGATCAAAAGCCTTAGCACATGATTATATAATGTGTATATAGTGAATAGTTGTGCGTGTTCAAACTTACTTTGGGTTGCTCACAGAGGGGTCTCTGGTGAAGGTGAAGTAATTGGCTATGTTCTTGTCGTAGGGCAGCCAGCTATGAGTGCCTATCATTCCATTAGCACTCACTGTCACCTTACAAACAGGACAAAAGCCATTCAAAACTCATTCAGATGCCGGTGTCTGTTCTGAAACAAACTTACTGATGTCTGGGAACCCCAAACTCGATGAACCATTTGTGAGAGACCACCTTACTAAAATGTAAAGATAGGTACACTACCGTTCAGATGTTTGGTGTCAGAAAGATTGAAAGAAATTAATACTTTTATTCAGCAAGGATGCATTAAATTGATCAAAAGTGACAGTAAAACATTAATAATCTTACAAATAAATGCAAATACATTTCTATTAATCAAATAATTTTCACCACAGATGATAATAGTAAATGTTTCTTGAGCAGCAAATCAGCATATTAGAATGATTTCTGAAGGATCATGTGACACTGAAGACGGAAGTAATTCAGTTTTGCCATCACAGGAATTAATAAAATGTTAACATATATTTAAATAGAAAACATTTATTTTAAATAGTAATATATTTCTCAATATTACTATTGTTTATGGTATTTTTAATCAAATAAATGCTTCTTTCAAAAACATTAAAGAATCTTACCAACACCAAATTTTAAACGGTAGTGTATTTTTTATGTTTACAGACCACTGATCTATAATAAATACATATGATGTATAGAGAGATAAGTGATAAAGATCCGTGTACACTAAAGTGAAAACAATATTAAGAGTGAGATAGACAAATTGTTTCCATAATTATCTAGAAAATATGTATTTTGTGTTAAGACATTTGTTAGAGTAATGTTTGTATTGTAACATATCTAATTAATTTCAAATTAATTTGTACAATGCTTTTCCAATAAATATAATTTCAAAGCAGTTTTACCGAGAATTGTGATCCCCTGCGAACAGAACTCCATAGATACAACACAAATATAAAATATTCTAACTAAATGCAAATGTTTTTATTTTATTTCATACTGTAAAAAAACAAACAAACACAATTCCTGATCAATCTTTAGAAAGTAGGTTAAAAAATAGTGCATTATTTTTTAAATTATGGAAAAAAAACGTGCATATTTAATATACACTGAGCACTTGATTCTTTTGCACGTAATAAAAAAGAAGATTGCTAGTATGACAGCGTGTAATCCTTTTTTTGGGGGGGATATGCAGCAAATGAATTTCAAGTATTACGTTTTTTACTTTTTTGAAAGAACATATTTAATAATAGCCACAAAATATTTTTTGTGGTTCTCAACATTTTTTTTTAAATCACTGTCCACAATAATATTCAAAATCTTAAGTTGTTTCTGATTAACTGCATTAGGATTTACAATTTCTACCCCATAAAATATTTTAGAGCTTGGCATAACAAGACAATTTATATTCATTATAAATTTATATTCATGTTTGTTTTGTCTTACTTTACATCATTTTAAGTCATCTTGAGGGCCCTTTGGAAGTTTGCTGAGGCCCCCTAATGGACCCGGGCCCTTTGGTTGAGAACCACTGCCCTAGCATCTTCCATGGACCCACTTGCACCCTAAAATTCCTGTTCTAAGTAATTGGTTCATCCTAAGCGAATATTAGTATACAACAAGTGGACATAACCGTGAACTAATCTTACCAGTATGTCAGAACCTGGGATGATAATGGAGCGGGTTTGATTTCTGGGCACCATGGCTTGCACTAACGGCAGACCATCACTCACCACCTCCACGAAAACAACATCAAAAACAATCACAACACAAATCACAGTTTCACAAAACACCAAACTCAAATTTGCCATTTCAGCACATTATTCAGTTGAATAAAATACTGATAGATGTGGACTTACCTCCTTGAAAGATCGGAGTTTACTGAGCTGATCAAAAAGGTTGGGGGGTAGTAAGTCCATACGGGCCTGCCGCCTGAATGCGTTCTCTGCTGACATACGGGGAGGATGAGGCTCCTGAAGAACACAGAGAGGGTTCACTTGTGCAATATTACCCACAATACATTACACAAATGGTTTTTAATCGCAAACTAAAACTGTTAAAAGCATTTTTGTTAACTGAAATAATGCTGAAATAAAATACAATATAAATATTAACACTTAACAATAAGGTCTCATTATTTAACGTTAGTTAAATCATTACCAAACATTAACTATCTATGAGCAATAAACTTGCTTAATCTTTGTTAGCATTGGGTATTATAAATACAACTATTCACTGTTAGTTCATGTTAGCTGAAGTCCACTAAGTAATATTAACAGACACAACTTTTGATTTTATTAATGTAAAATTAACATTAAGATTAATAAATGCTTTAGAATTATATTTCATTGTTCGTTCATGTTAACTAATGCAGTTAACTAACGTTAACAAATGGAACCTTATTGTAAAGTCTTACCAATTATTGGACGGAAGACTAACTGAAATAAGTTGAAGTTAAAGCACTGATATTACTAAATGGAAATACCCAAGTAAAACTGAAATGAAAATGAATTAAATAGTAATATAACAAACGAAAAAATCTGAAATTAAAATATATGAAAAAATTTGAATAAAATTACAAAAGCACATAAAAAAATTACTAAGAATGAATGATAACTGAAAATATAAAAAAGGCAATTCAAAATATTACTAAAAATTATAATAGTATATAAACAATAAGACTGTTCAGACCAGGAAGCGCAAGTATAATTAAGCTTATATATATATATATATATCCCACCTTGAGAAGCTGACAGGGCGTTTGGCCAAAGTTGCTGATGATGCCTTCCAGAGCCTTGCGCTCGGTCTCATTAGCTATGGCGTCCAGATCCACTGCACCTGCCAGCCAAAACACACACCGATCTGTCATATTTTCCATGTAGGAACATGTTCAAACTAATACGCACTCATAAGAGGCCTCTTACCCTCATAAGTGCAGTAGTAGAAGACATTAAGAGCCTCCACTGCTTCAGGTCCTCGCTGCTTATACCCGAATATCAGATCTATCCACTCATGCAGGTGAGCAGACACATACTCGCACTCCTTTAAACACACAGATACACAAGGAGAGTGTGTGTTAGATGAAGAACATCTATCGAGTGCATGTTTTTCTATTAAGCCATTGATCCTGCAGCATCACGGCAGAATATATATTTTTGCCATTGTTAATTGCAGTCTGAATTGGAAGTGATTACATAAAAATATATGTTTTTATTATGTGTGTGTGTTTTGAAATCAGTGTGTTGCGCATTGTGTCAGTTCCCACACCAAGGCTTTTCTGTGTTTCCTGATGAAGTCTTCACGTGAAGACGCCCAGGGGGGAAGCAACACATCATTGACCATGTCCTGATTCATTTGCAAGCATCCCAGATTAAAATCTGCACACAAGGCATAATAAAATGTAAAATCCATTTAACATATTTCTGTGGCAGTGTGCTTTTTTTAATCATTGACTCACTTACCGTTCAAGTTCTGCAGGAACTCTGGGAAATAGAAGAACTCTGGGATGAGCTCCTTCACATCCGCTGGACTCTCCATTCGCGCCTGCCACGCTGCTGCTACCGAATGAAACTGCCTATCGGCACAATCAAACCTACACACACACACACACACACACACACACACACACACAATCGCTCAAATAAGAGCAGCCCAGACATATCACAATGTTTATGATTACTTAAAAACCATTAGGTAAACAACACTACAACCTAGTGGTCATTACAAGGGAGTGCAAACAAACATGATATTTTATTAACAATATTTATAATATTATAAATATTTATAACATTTACAATTTGATGTTGGTGATCTACATTCCTTTATGGATACGTAGTTTTATAGTTTTGGAGTGTCAAAACCATCAAACTAATTTAAATTATCAATTAAATTTAAAGAGGACATATTATGCTTTTTTTATTATTATTACATTTTCAACTTTCTTTAGCTCTGCAAAATTACAAAGTCCACTCCAAACGAAATGACTCTCTATATTAGTTAGCACTTTTTCTTAACTCCCTGAAAGGCCAAACATTTCTTGAGTTTTCTTCCGGGAACGTACACGTCACAATATTCCTCATTTTAATTATTACCTCCTAAGGTATATGCACTAAAAAAGTTGCGAGGCCTGATTTAATTTGCATTAGAATTGTGTTGAAACTCGTGGTTATGGTAAGGGGCGTGACATTTCCGAAACACAACACACTGGGTCCAGCCGACCAATCAGAGCACATTGCACTTTTTGGAAGGAGGGGCTGCATAGAGACCGGAACTAAACAGAGCGTTTCAGACATACTTAGAAGAGACATGCTGCAACAATGCAACATATGTGATTTTTATTTTATTTTATTTTTTACATTCAAGCATGAATTCTATCAGATCCCAAAAACAAATTCAAGACTTTGAAATAGGGCATAATATGGCCTCTTTAATGATATTATTAAGATTTTAGTACAATTTGTACCTCAGGTAACAATACTTGGAATGAATAAATGCACACATTTGAGTACAAATGTCTTCAGCTATACAAGCTGAATGTGGCCCGCAGCAAAATTAAGCTCACCCTTGAGCAGGGGTGTCCAATGCTGCTTGAAGGGCCAACGTCCTGAAGAGTTTAGCTCCAGCCTGCCCCAACACGCCTTCCTGGAAGTTTCTAATAATCCTGAAGACCTTGATTAGCTGGTTCAGGTGTGTTTGA
Organism: Phoxinus phoxinus; assembly: GCF_949152265.1. Classification (NCBI taxonomy): domain Eukaryota; kingdom Metazoa; phylum Chordata; class Actinopteri; order Cypriniformes; family Leuciscidae; genus Phoxinus; species Phoxinus phoxinus. The sequence goes on along the minus strand of NC_136885.1, from coordinate 15,794,680 downwards.
GCTAAACTCTGCAGGATGCTGGTCGTCCAGGAGCAGGATTGGACTCCTCTGCCCTTAGCTTGCAGCATTTGCCCAGTAGTATGACCGCACTGGTGTGTGTGTGTGTGTGTGTGTGTGTGTGTGTGTGTGTGTGTGTGTGAGTGAGAGAGAGAGAGAGAGTGTGTGTCTTACTTGCCGCTCTGGAGCTGTATATGTAATGAGGTGAAGGGCTCTGTGCGGATCATGTAGTGCATGACGCCGGCAGCATTAGAGTAGTGTGTGCCATAATGGAACTTATCGATAGTGCCTGTTGGGTCCTCAAAACTCTCATACCTATTCAAACAACAACAACAAGACACTTAGCAAGTCAGCTGAAAGATAAAACATTCTACATTACAGTGCTTTACCTTATGAAAGATCAAACTATTATAATTTCCTCATTTAAATCTATATATGAATCATGTTATAGCTATAGCTATCAGCTTGAGGTATTGTTATCCATCCTTCTTGTTTTGTGATACACATTCTTTGATCATGAGAATTCTGCAATGAGGACTGCAAGACTGTCTCACTTCTCCCTGACGTTCTGTGCATGGCGAGAGTTGACGACACCAATGGGTTTGGACAGATCTCTAAAAATCGATTGGTCTTCCAGATCCAGTTCAGCAGATGTGTAGTCACACAACACCCAGGGGAACTGAGAATACACACATGCACATGAAGAAAAGCGATGACTCGTGTGACCGGTATAATATCCAGTAATCATGCACATTTAGATTTTTCAGCAAAATGGATTTTAAATGCATATTTACCACACATTTAAATGGATTAAATTAAATCTAGGGTTATTAGAATGAATTAAAATAAATGTAAACATTTAAAGTGATATAAACATTAAAAAAACTAAATAAAATATGACAAAAAAAAATGCATAAATAAAATTAAGCGAGAAGCTGGGAAAGCTCCAACTTACACACGACACTACATAGGACAAGCGGTTTGAAAAAAAAATAATAATAATTTGAAAGCGAAAACAACAAAACAAAACATTAAAAAGAAAAAAGAAAGAAAACGAAAACAAAAGAAATGGAAATGAAACGTAAAAAACTAAACTAAACGAAAACAACAAAATAAAACAGAAATTTAAACAAAAACAAAACAAAAATAGAAAGTAAACGAAAATGACAAAATAAACAAAACAACACAAATTGAAATGAAACGAAAACAAAAAACAGCAATTAAATTAAACAAAACAAACTGAAATTAAACTAAATGAAAACTACAAAACAAAAAAGAAATTGAAACAAAATGAAAACAAACAAAAACAAATATTTTAACAAAACGAAAACAACAAAAACAAAGGCTAAGCTCTGTAAGGACTCACCACCGGATACTGGGATAAATCATTGTATGTGCGACCAGCAATGGTGTTGAGCTGCATCAGATATTCAAAATTGGAGATCTCTCTGCAAATCCATCTCTGCAAAATGAACATTAAATTAAAATAAACAGTTTGATTTAGATGGGTTTTTTGGGGGGGTCCTTTTAACAGGTTTTTATTGGCAGATACAATACAGAGGGAATAAGAAATGATGAGGAGATAGGGGGGAATGGGATTGGGACGCAATGCAGAGCAGTTTCCAATCAGAATCTCCCATATAAGCGCCAAGGCTCAATGTGTCTGGAGTTTGTGTTAATCACTTGGCCAGGGCAAGTAGTAAGTTTAAATTCCCCACATAAATGGAAAAAAAATTGATGAGCATTCTTTCATACAAGACGTACGTGAGTCAGGTTGGAGGCTTTCAGGAGCTCCTGAGGAGAGCGAGAACCAAAGTAGAAGAGATTGGGCGGCCTGAGACCCAGGATCCTGGAGTAGACTTTGTTCCGCACCTGTGGGAAAACCCAAACAAATATTAAAAACACGGAGACCTCGAATACCACCAATGCTTGCTGCCATCTACTATGTGTCCTTTTCCATCGTCTCTCCTACAGTACGACAGTTTGTGTCTAACTCACCCCCTTCCTGAAGTTGATGAAGTAGTGTGCCTGGTCAATGAAGAACAGCTCTAGCGCTGATCTCCGCAGGTTATATCGCCTCAGGTGGACCTCCCTTAGCTGTGACAACGACCTCTTGAAATCAAACCCAATACCTGGATGGACAGTCAAAAAGCATTCGCATTATAATCATGAATCATATCTTATCCAATTCACTACTGGTCAAAAGTTTGAAATAATTAATATCCATTAATGTTTTTGAAATACTCTTATGCTCACCAAGGCAGCTTTTATTGAATCTAAAATACATTAAAAATAGAAATACTGCGAAGTACAATTTGAACTGTTATATAATATATAACTGTAACTGTTATATAAAAACTGTTTTCAGATTTAATATATTTTAAAATGTAATTTAGTCTTGTGGTGACAAAGCTGGATTTTTAACATCAATACTCTTCCTTTCAGAAATCATTCTAATATGCTGATTTGGTGCTCAATAAACATTTCTTCTATTATCAATTCTTCTTATTATCAATATAATATTACAGTTTATGCTGCTTAATATTCTTGCGGAAACCGTGATACCCCAAACTTTTGAATTGTAGTGTAATCAAAATAAATAAATGATTTCTTATATTCAGCAAGGGTGCATTAAACTGATCAAAGGTGAAAGTAAAGGCATTTATAAAGTTCCAAAAAAATATATTTCAAATAAATCATGATCTTTTGAACTTTATATTCATCAAAGAATCCTGAACAAATGTAACATCAAGTTTAACATTGATAATAAGAACCATTAATAATAATCAATATAAATAATTCGTCAATTACAATTGATAATAAGTGAGCACCAAATAATCATATTAGAATGATTTCTGAAGGATCATGTGACACTGAAGTAATGACGCTGAAAATTCAGCTTTGCCATCACAGGAATAAATAACTTTTAAAATAGATTAGAATAGAAAACAGCTACTTTACATTGTAATAATGTTTCACAATATTACTGTTTTTACAGTAATTTTGATCAAATAAATGCAGCATAAGAAACTTCTATCAAAAAATAAAAGTGTACACCCATTCATTAGGTGAACAATGAACGGAGGCTTATCAGCGAGACAAACAAAAGAGGTTGGGCAATATGACGGCATATCCGGTCCGATACAAGCTGCAACTCACCTTCCTCGGTCTCCTCTTTCTCACTGCTGCCATCATAGAAGTACAGGTGGTGTGTTGTGACCTCCAGACGACCTGGTACCACGGCAACAATAGTGATGAGCTCACACTCCTCTGAGAGCACCAGCTTTTCTTTCTGGCTCTCCTCCTCGCCCTCCTCCGCCCTGAGGAATGACACACACACACACACCCTGCTTAACATGCGCTCGGTCACAAAAAAAACAGAAAGGCTGAATCATTACTCAATTGATTCGTTCAGGAACAAAACACCACTACTGTGTGTTACTTGGAGATGTGTAACAGTTGATTCTGCGAAAATCAGAAACTAAAATAAGCAGTAGTAATAAAGTTACTAAACAAAAAAGTAAAAAAAACAACAACTAATAAACAACAAAATTAGAAAAACGTAACTAAAATATATAAGAATAAAGTATATATTAATAAATACTATAATCATATATAAATACTAAAAAGCACTGGTAAGTGCTGATATTCAGAACAACCTAGTTTAGTGATTCTGAAACATGATTTGATGAGCCACATTTTAAGACATTATAATTTGCAGATAAGTAAACATAATATGGTTGCACCCATTTGTCATGATCCCAGCCTGTGTTTTCTGCTCTTGTGTGGACTTTTATGTTATTTCCTGTTTTGTGCCATGTTTTGTAGTTTCTCTTGTAGATTAGTTTGATCCCAGGAATGTCTTGTTTGCCAATTACCCCTTGTGTATTTAAAACCCCAGTGTGTCTTGTGTTCCTTGTCGAGTCTGGTCCTACATGGATGTTATGTTTGCTGCACTCATTCTGTTCTCCATGTTGGATTTGTTATGTTTATTCTATTATTAAACTCACTGCATTTGGATCCAACTCTCCTTTGTTTTTGAGTTCACCCTACGTGAGACTATTACTCGGCGGAAGAAATGTTTATCCTCATTATTATTATTATGAATAAACTATATTTTGAAAACTGGGTGTCATATTGCTGCTGACAGAATATTTGATTTTTAAAAATGTATTTTAAGTAACATGCTAAAATATGATATTAATTATATTATTAAAATATCATTTGTATTCTATTGCTATTCTATTGGATTCACATACCAATTTTTTAATACATAAAAATAAGTTCCTTATATATTATAAGAGAATTCTTTGCAAGGGGTTCATCATATTTGGTGGTTCTTGGCATCAACCAGTTTAATTTAGATCTGGTTTAGATAATGAGTGCTCAGAATTACAGTAGGACACTCACTCTTCAAGGAAGACAAAATCCTCATCTTCTAGTTTGTCATCCTCCATGTCACTAACTTTGGCTTCCTTGGCAACGGCAAGAGGGAGGGGTTCGGTCGAGCTGCGAGGGCTGTCGGCTCCTGCAGAAAAATAACTCCAACATATAAACATTAACATTGAAATAACAAAGAGTTCAAGTGGAGAGAGATGATGTTAAAGTACATGGTCTAGGCACAAAAAAATCACAATGGCCATTTACCAACAGTCATTCTGAGATCTATTACTCCCTATTGTTTTCTTCAGTATCATTCATTCATTTATTAAAACTCATTTAGCAGATTACAGGGATACTAACCCATGTTATCTCTCAGTGCACTGGCATCACAGTGAGAATCAAAGTTGTAGTTTGGCACCAGCTTCAGACGCATCTTAGAGTACGTCTCTGCACTGGACAGTTTCCATCTCACCTCTGGCTGATCCCTGAAACACAAACACTTCCACTCAGTCCATCATCACACATACCACAATATAATACTTAGATATACAGGATCAGTGTATACAACTGAACCTCACTTCAACTCAGTTTACGGTGGCACTGGTTAGAGAGTCAGACTGGTAACCCGAAGGTAGCGGGTTCGATTCTCAGTAGCGGCATGAAATTACCCTTGAGCAAGACACCTAACCCCCAATCACCAATCACTCCACGGGCCCTACAGCAAAACATGCTGCCCACTGCTCCGGGTGTGTGTGTGTATTCACTACTCACTGCACTAACTTGGATGGGTTAAATGCAGAGGACAAATTCCGAGTATGGGTTACCATACTTGGCCTTCACATTTCACACACACACACGCGCACACGCACACGCACACGCACACACATATACACACGCACATGCACACACACATATATATATATATATATATATATATATATATAAAAAGTGAAAAGGGGAAGTGACATGTGAAGGCCAAGTATCATGTTATATATATACACTTCCTGACCAACAGAAAAAAAGTCGCTGTTTGGTTTTAAATAGGCAAATGCTTAAGAGTCTATGATTGGATCATTATTGCATTGATTATTATGTTTCTAGCATGTTGTTCTTCTAACCCTAATTGATGGAGTGTGTAGGTTTTCAAACAACTTGTTCCATTTAGGAGGACACATCATGGGCATATTCCAGGATGACAATGTCAAGGTGCATCAGGCTCACATTGTGAAACAATGGTCTTAAATTAATTGAGAGTCTTTGGGATGTGCTGGAGGAGACTTTACAGAGTGCTGGACTCTTGCATTGTCAATACACGATCTTGACCAAAAATGTATGCACCTCTTGATGGAAATAATATCACAACATTTCTTTTCATCAATAGGTGCATCAATTTTCTATATTGGCAGACTAGATCTGCTACACTGCTGCTGCTGTTGATTATTGCTGTTGCTGCAGAGCAAGTACGTACTTGCTACTGCCATTAGATAAGATATGCTGCTGATGTAAGCAATAAGGACCTCGAGGCTAGTGCTGTATCGTGAATAAGTCACGGCTGAAAAAAAGCAGAGTAAACCCCTTCAGCCGTGACTTATTCACGATACAGCACTAGCCTCGAGTACCTTATTGCTTTTACAAAACGGTTCCCACACAATACAAATATTAAAGCCACAAAATATATGCATCAATGCAACTTTCATGAAGTAAAATAACTAAAAGCCTTCCTTCCGCTAGAAAAAAATAGTCTCTGACCGTGAACAGCAACAGAAGTTACATTATTTCGTCATTAGATGGCGGCAAAGACGGTCTTTATGAGTGAGTGAGTGTGAGTGAGTGTGAGTGAGTGAGTGAGTGAGTGTGAGTGAGTGAGTGAGTGAGTGAGTGAGTGAGTGAGTGTGTGTGTGTGTGTGTGTGTGTGTGTGAGTGAGTGAATGAGTGTGAGTGAGTGAGTGTGAGTGAGTGTGAGTGAGTGAGTGTGTGTGTGTGTGTGAGTGAGTGTGAGTGAGTGTGAGTGAGTGTGTGAGTGAGTGAATGAGTGTGAGTGAGTGTGAGTGAGTGAGTGTGTGTGTGTGAGTGAGTGAGTGTGAGTGAGTGTGAGTGAGTGTGTGAGTGAGTGAATGAGTGTGAGTGAGTGTGAGTGAGTGAGTGTGTGAGTGAGTGAGTTAGTGAGTGAGTGAGTGTGTGTGAGTCAGTGAGTGAGTGAGTGTGAGTGATTGAGTGAGTGTGAGTGAGTGAGTGAGTGAGTGAGTGAGTGAGTGAGTGAGTGAGTGAGTGAGTGAGTGAGTGAGTGAGTGAGTAGAGAAGAGTTTAAAATCGAAAGGACTTAAACTTGTTGTGAACATGGAGAAACAAGACTGACAAATGACTAGCGTGTCAGGCACGGGAAACCCCCTAAACTGTTAAAAGGACAAGTTATCGACCGATCAGCCTGCGCCATGTAGAGTTTCATGACTGAACTGCTGTGTACACTACATACCGGTATATACATAAATATCTATAAATAAAAAAATACTTCAATGCATCACATTCACTAAGCATCAGAAAGGTTTAACGCATGCAGACCTGAGAGCCCATGCTCCTCTCTCACTGCTCAGTAATCTACGCAGTGATTTCCAGTGCCTCCACACCACCTCCTGCTGGCCGTTAATCATCTTCTGCACAATGTGGTAGCGGCTGTTCTCTGTGCGCACTCGTTTTAGGTACGGGTCAATGATGAGCTCCTGGAAAGAGAAGAGCACAAACAGCCCATGTTATTAACTCATCTGTCATAAACGCTTGTTTCATAGTTTGGGATGTGTAATAAATAATCCCAGTATTCCCAAGCAGTAAGCACTCAAGGTTTGCTCCATGTATGGATCAAACCAGCAATCCTCCAACATATTCCCTCTGTATTGGAATAACTGGGGTTAGCAGACACCTGAAACTTGGCTTTGCAGTCAGAACGGTCCTTGTCTCTTCTCTGCACGGTGCTCATGAGGTCATCAAAGCAGGAATTCCAAAAGTTGGACATCAGGTCGTGACTCTTTCCAAAAGTGTCCAGCTCATACTGCTGCATTGTGGGCTCCACCTACAGGCATATATTATGAAAAACATTACACGTGGTTTAAAGTGGATATTTCCTGCACTAAAATAAATGCATACAATTTATTTTTAAATTGTAAAAATAATATAATAAATGAATGCATATAATAACTTAAAATAATAATTGTAATCATTTCATAAATGTCTACAATATATTTAAAATGATTACAATTTGTAAAAAAAAAAAAAAAAAAAATAATAATACTGAGGTCTTCTATCATATTACTGTTGTTGACATTTTGCTTTGTTCATTCATACTCAAAATGTATTATAGCAACCTTTTAAAAAACAAAGTTAATGAACATGACACATTTTAATGCTGAACAATCAAAACACAAACATTTTACTCTCTCTTCACCTCCCCTCACCAGATGTATATAGATATAGATATATTTGGGAATAGTGTAAAACCTGGTTTATGTCCCGATTCAAGGCATGGTAATATACCGTGTGATTTGTATACACGAACAGTCCAAACAGGGTAGATTTATAACCACACACAGTCACACTCCAGCCTTCATAAATCTTCTCTAGGTCACTCTGCCGTGATGGCTGTTTCATTTAAAACGCATGGTTTGTTTTGGATTTGTGAGATGAGGCGAATAAATCAGAATTTTTCTATCTTGTTTTGGCACTGGATGAACAAAAGGGTCTAAATAAAGAGTTCATCACTACAATGGAAGCGGATTAACCGTCAAAGTGCCCTCATGCTAAAACAAACACACGTCCACGGAGTAAGTTATTCACTGTTTTAGAGAGAGGGGTCTACGGCTCTGAAACCAGTCGAACAGCTTTAGGTGAACTTAAATGAATCCAAGGTGATTATATAATATGCAACAGATGTGAACGAGGGTATGGGTTATTTCAACGAAAAAAGGTGCTTTAATCCTTCACGACTGAGCTTATCTTGTTTGACTGAGAATGAGGGCTGAGACACTTAGTCTTGTCGTTCTGCATCCAAAAAAGGTAAAACAAAAAAGCTTTGTGGTAACATATCCTGACACGGAGAAGCTGCCAGCTTATCGTAAGGTAAACAGTCTAACTGGGTGACTGCTAGGCTGTGTGTGTGTGTGAGGAAGATGGGGCTGTACTGACGTGGTTCTGGAAGAACTGCTGCCACTCCGCAGTGCTGCAGTAGTTCTGGAGGTCCTGGGTGAAGGAGGGGCTGCCGTTGGTGGCGGGGAGGTTGGGGAGCAGATTCTGAAGGGTGGTGCGTTCCGCATGCTGGTCCAAGAGCGTTCGGACGATGGGCACCAGCGGGCTCAGCAAAACCTCGGCGCCTGGGTCTGAACCAGAGTTTGCTGGCCAAAGTGGTGCACCGAGTCGACCCAGCAGAAAACACACCTCCTCCCAGGAGAGACATAGCACGGTTTGCAGCAGGCTATGAAGCTTTAAACATGCCATCTCACACACCTAAGGAGACAAAATAGCAGATATTACATGTTACTGTCCTGATTTTAAAGTTGTCTGTGTTTATTGCCTTTTTTCCTGTCAACATTAGGCTTTTATGTTGATATCTGTATTGTGAAAGTATTTTGAATATGATCAGAGTGGCATACAATCATTTTACGTATTATTCCTGCAGTATAAACTACAATACTATAATGGAATAATAGCTTATTACATACTGCAATAGAATATCATTTGTTAATGTTATGCTCTGTATACTATTCTATAGTATATGCTATATACATAGGGTGACCATACGTCCTCTTTTTCCCAGACATGTCCTCTTTTTGGACCTAAAAAAAAGGCGTCCAGCATTTATAGATCGCTCCATAATGTCTGGGATTCGGCTTTTGCTTTCTACAGTCGCCATTCATTGTGTGCGTTTTTGCACGCCACCATTGGTCTGTCAGACCAATCAAACATTGGTCAAACTGCATCTCAATCTTTCCCTCAGCCCCACGGCAACAGCCAAGAGACAGAGCAGCGCTTGCTTGTCAACAGTGGCTCATGGCTCCTGAACAGCATAAAAAAAAGCCCAAATGTAAATTCACAGATGATTTACAGAGAAAATGTCCATGTTTTTGTCTCGTCGGGATCCGTGTGAAACTAAATGTATGACCTGTAAAGCTGGGCCGCATAAGGAAAGTATACCAAAGATCATCAGGAGGACTGAAATAATTTTTGACTGAAATTGTGTTTTTTTTTTTATGGCAACTGATTTTTTATACTATTTTAACCTATGGCCATGAAAAGAACCGTGTCATGTAAAAGTAGATAAAAGCTAAACTATTTTATTATTTGATTGTTATTATTCTATTGTTGCGGGCCAAAAGTTGAATGGAAAGGATGTATTACTTCATGAATTAAGTTCAATAACATAGTTGCATGGTTGTGAATGCATTTGTCAAGTAGTTGTTGATGCATTGTCCAAGCAGACTGAACACGTAATACGCATGTGCATGACGCCATCGGTTTCAGAGGTTTCCTTTTTGCTGTTCACATGGAGACCGTTTTCGAAAACCTGCACTTTGAAACCCGTTTGAAACCCATCCAAAACGCTGTTGTCGTGTAAACGAACGACCAAACCGCATAAAAAGTCTTCCGTTTTTAGTTGGTACTGTATCCCACAGTGCCTTGCATTTGACTTGTCAAGTTTGACGAGTTAACACGAGAATACCAGGCCTTGATCATTTGATCGGCTTCCAGCTATTAAGAAACTCACACAAATCGATGATTGATGACACACAAAACTGGTTTTATTTCCAAGACTTGGATGCCATTCACTTTAAACAAAACAAGCGATGCAAAAAGGTAATGTGACAATGTAGCTAATACCAGTTGAAGTGTTTATCACTGTGAAAGGCATCCCGTCTTACATTAAAAAAACAACAGGCAGTATATAGTATACTACACAAGATGCAGTTAACAATAAGCTATTATTCCTTTCCATCTAAAATCATGTTTAACAGCATGAATCTCCTGTGTCATCCCTTGTTAGTCTTGTTTATCTTCATGTTTGCCTCTTGTCTTTGTCTAAAGGGTTATTTCTGAAACACGGCTTTCACGGAGAGTGGCACTTGGTTGTCTAAGCTTATTATAGAGTTCCTGTGAGCACAGCAGCTCTTTATATGAGCTCATATGCGGAGCCATTTTCATTTCACGGTTTTAAGGATGCATTTATGCTAGTTAATTTATTCTTTGATCCAATTATTGATTTCTATGAATATTCACACATGCCTTATGGTCAAAATTAAAGTGCCCCTATTATGCTTGTTTGGGGATATTACCTTTTATGCAGTGTGTAATATAGCTGTTTATATAAAGTTTTAATAATTATAGCTGAAATATTTTTTAGACTGCGTGAGAAAAGAGGTGATGCTCTTAAAGTGTTTTTTAAAAGTCGGACCCTTCCAAATTAAGAGTCTTTTTTCACAAACAACCAATTATTTGAATTAAGGCACATTATACTAAAGGAAATATTTACAAGCTTAGTGCTGTATAAACAGACAACCTGATAGGAACAAACATGTTCATGAACAGCAGACTGAAAGAATCTATGAGGCAGGCACATGTTTTCCTGAACTGCCCAACCGTAATTCAGTTCCTCAGTCAGTTGATATGATCTAATTTAAGTGTGGGATTGGTTTGAGTAAGTCTGGAGAAGAACGATAAAACCCCCCACACATCTCCATATACGGACATCTGCTCTCCATTGGAATGAACTAAAGCTACATACAAAAAAAAAAGCTCTTTAAAGCCCAAAAGCATATCTAATAATTCTGAACATGCCCATGGAAAATGTGTGTGAGTTTTAACACTCCACCTGAGGAAGGGAGTATAACAAGTGTGCAATTTCAACACCATCATTTATTTTATTTAGTTTTGTTTGACACTGTCATAATAATCATTCAGTTCATCCCACATAATCAGCTAATATAAACACATTTGTAAATGTCAAAGAACAAGAATTTTATAAAACAAACCTGGAATCCCTGGTTTATCTAGTAAGATGTGTGTACCTGTGGGTTCTGCTGCTGCTGAATGTATCCAGTGATGATACGCAGGCCAATCAGAGACATCTCTTTGAGCTCAGCTGACCCCGCTGACCCGGGGGTCGTGTGCCACGCTTGCAGCCTGTCCAGCAGATTTACAACCCCTTCAAAGATCTGCCACGAATATAGACACGAATATAGTCATTCAAAAATTAACACATTCTTTACAGTAAAAAAGCAACACCAGAAGAAAGTTTCCTTAAAATGATGTACCGGTATATTACATATATGATTATACAGTACATATGAGATTCTATGTGAGCGGGATAGTGTGCTCATATTGTCTCACTACCCAGATCCTTACAAGTTGTGTGTTATACGTTCTAAAGTTTGGAGTCAAAGATTAAGATTGTGATAAGATTTTTTTAAAATAAGCAATTCATACTTTTATTCAGCACTGATGACGCACTGAATTGATTGAAAGTGACAGTATTTTTTTACATATATTTATATTTCAAATAAATGCTGTTCTTTTGAACTTTCTATTCATCAAATAAATCAGTAAATCACCGTTTCCATAAAAATATTAAACAGCACAACTAGTTTCAACATTGATACTAATATTAAATGTGTATTGAGCTTCGCATATTAGACTGATTTCTGAAAGATCATGTGACACATGTGAGTAATGATGCTGAAAAGTCAGCGTTGCCATCACAGGAATAAATTTAATTTTAACATATATAAAAAGGTATAATACATTGTAATAATATTTCACAATATTATTGTTTTTACTGTATTTTCTTTAAAATATCTTTAAAAAAAGCCTTGGTGAGTCTTTCGAAGACTTTCAAAAACATTGCAAATTTGTACTGATCCCAAATTTAAAAAATTATGTGTTATGTCGTGCAGATCTGAAAAAAAAAAAAAAAAATTGTAATGTGCATCGACAATCTTAATGATCTGTTTCCAAATACAAAAAATATATATTTTTCCTGACAGATTTAAAAGCCAAATTTAATTTGTGTGTAGTGTGAACATCCTCATTCTGAATATCCTCCAACTTCTTGTTTCAAACTCTTCTGGCTTTGGAATAAGAGTCTGTGAGTTAAAAAAATAATAAAGACAATATCATATAAAAAAGACTATATCAATCCATTCCTAACCTTCTCACTCCATAGTGTTTGATTGTCAGTGCCCTCGGCGAATAGGAAGTCCTGGAGCAGTCTGAGGAGGCGAAGCAAAGAAGGCACATGGTGCAGAGACACGCCCTGAGAGTCCCTCAAATCTGACAGAGACGACTCCAGCATCATCTCCAACAGACTACAACACACAGTAGACACATGAGGCATCTGTACCACCCCCACCAGCTTAGAATGTTTGTTCACAGCCACAAAACAAAGACAATACAATTTGTCTTGAACAAGTCATCAGACAGGCACACCCTGATACTTAAAGTAAAAACAAGCTCTATGCCGATGCAATGCTGAAGCCACACCAAAAAAAGCAACAGCCCAGTAGCGCAAAGAACTTCTGCCCTCCAGAGATCCCCACCCTGCCCTCGTCTGAACCAAAGGAATCCAGAAAACACTTTAATGTACGGTCCCTCCCTTCAGCCTCTGATCTCTCCTGGATTTTAATTGCAGTAGTTGTTCTTATAATAGGGGCAATTTGCAACTTAAAGAGGTCATATTATGCCTTGATTTTGTTTTTGAGGTCTGCTAGAACAGGTTTTCATGCTTGAATGATCAAAAAATAATTAAAAAAAATATTCCACATATTTTACATTATCGCAGTAACGTGTCTCTTCCCAGTTTAGTTCTTGTGTATATGAAACCCCTCCTTCTAAAAAAAGAGCAATGTGCTCTGATTGGCCGGCTAGACCAGTGTGTTGTGATTGGTCAACCGCTTTGAGCGTGTTTCAGAAATGCCAATGAGTTTTAACACACTACTAGTCCCCTTTTTTTGCGTTTGCCTTGGACGGGAATAATTATAAAGAGGAATATTGTGACGTACGTTCCCGAAAGACTACAATCGAGCTCAAAAAACAGTGCTTACTGCTATAGAGAACAACTCCCTTTGGATGTTAAAACAGCAACATTACACACTAAAGAAAGATGAAAATGTAAAAAAAGCATAATAGGTCCTCTTTAAAACAAGCTTTACAATGTATAAAACAGAAAAATGCCCATTTCTGTGCAACCAATACTGTGGTTGCTAGGGTGTTCTGTGCGTTGTTATGGCTTTGCTTATTGGTCCAAGTAAAAAAAGTGTCTAAGATTAATTCAAGTCTATGACAGTTTTCTCGGTCATGCTACGTTAAAAAAAAAGCATATTATGCTCTCTGGGACAGAGGAATTGTTAATGCAACAACAAAACCATTAAAGTTCTACGTTTCTGACCTGCGTTTGATGTCGTCAGGTGGCCGCACCAGTTGGCAGGACGAGCCAAGCTTGGTAAGGACAGAGAACACCTGACCCCTTTCTCTCCATATCACATCCTCAGACCCCTCAGTGCCACTCCAGAGCACAGAGAATACGATGTTTGTCAGCAAATTACACAACTCTTCCTCTGGAGCCTAATGAGGGGATAGAGAGGCAAGTTTTTAGCTATCAGTTAACAAAGTATTACAAAGTTTGACTCATGTGTGTTCTGAATGGATATTAGCACATTATTATGTGGTTGCTGGAGGGGTTCTGGGTGGATGCAAGATTGTTACCTACTAGCCCATGTCAAAAGAGCTAAAAAAAAAAACAGGTTAAACCAGCCTAGGTTGTTTGCTGGTCTTAGCTTGTTTAAGCTGGTCTTGCAGCCTGGCTAATCTTGTCTGTTTTTTCCAGCATGGTCAAGTGTCCATGCTATCCTGCTCACTACACTCTGGTACACCCTTTAATTACTGGGTTTCAATCCAAAATGTTTTTTTTTGTGTGCAAATTTTAAACACTGAACAACTTGGTTTTCTTTTAACATGCTTTTTACTTTGCTTATCATTTGGTCTATAATTACGTCCTGCGATATTGTCTGTTATCCTGTTTCAGCGTCTAAATCCCGAATTAACCCTTCAACCTTTATTCACTATTCCCTACATTATTCTACTAATATAGTCCACTGAATGAACAAATGAAAATGAGTGAGCGAATTCAGACAACTTGTGTCGGAAGTGCTGTAGATGCCATATTCATTCAGTGTGAAGCTCACAGTGCATGGGTTTAGCAGCTAGGTGTTGAGTGTAGATCTGATTTTTAGAGGAGTGCAACTGGGATTGAATGAGTGTACTCGATAATGTCCACTATGGTTTCGCACTCCAGCACAAATGGCTGTCCCCTTAAATAGGGTATGTGGGTGATTCCGGACACCGCCAGGGTGTTCAGCATGTACCTGTGGGTTGGATGTGTTGGAGATGGTGTCTGTAGGTTTTTCAGTGCTATAGCTTGTGTCGTCCAGAACGTTGGACAGACTGGAGCTCTTGCGTGGTCTCATGCCAGGGAAGGTCTTACTGTGCTCCAGAGGAGAAGGGGTCTCTGGCTGGCTACCCACAGGGGTCTGAGGTCCCTTTTGAAGTTCCAACTCAAAGGGTGAGCTGAAGGGCGAGAGAGGCTGATACACACTTTCCTCTTCCTCTAGCAGGCGGGACGATGGTGGTATGTCCACGTTGTTGGACAGGGAGGACGAATGGCTGCTTTGTTCTCCAGAGTCAAAAGGCTTGAAGTGGAGGGAACCGTTCCTGAGTTGTTCGGTTGACGGGGGAGACTGGGAGAGGTCAGAGTAGCCCTCGGACGCATCCGGAGTTTCTCCTTCTTCCTCCTCATACTCCTCTTCATGGCGGGCAGTGAGGGAGATGTAGACGTTCTGCCGAGTGTCCTCCATTACGCTGTCCTCGCGTTGGAAGACGGGTCTGGAAAGAACAGGGTCCAGCGAGGTGGGGGGGCTGGATAAATAATTGGATAGGCTGCGAAAGCGAGACTCGTACGATTCTTTGACGTAGAGTTTGGTGAGAACATCCTGCCAGCCTGATTGACGAGCGAGCTGCTTCACATACTCTTCGTTAGAGTAGATCAAGTGGAAGAGCTACATGAATGAAAGATGAAGAGAGAAATGTTAATTCATTAATTTAATAATTAGTCATTTAGATGAGAATGTATGTGTATGTTTAGAAATGGGCTTTGTTTTGCAGTGTTTTAAATATGCACTGTCACTGTGTTCACTGTGGGAATCTATATTGTCAGATGGATTGTAACTTCCATTAAAGCTTGTGAATTACCAGAGAGATTCGTTTTTTTCGGCGGCGTGAACTTGACAAAATTATTTGCAGATGTCAGTCAATGATGTCAAATGTTGAAACAGTAACCATGCTTTTTTTCTTTTTATTGTGATATCTTGTTCTAGCTAATCAAAAGAAACCTTTCTTAACCAGTTACCGCTATGCTAAGGGTAGTAAGGTGAACTGTTAGCAAGCTTGTTAACCACAAAGGCTAACTGAAAGCACAATCTTATCCCTTTTTGGTAGCTGTTTGTAATGCATGATCATGAACGTACTTATTGTTATGATATATTGTTATAAATTATCAAAAGAGCTGTTCTTAACCAGTTATCACTATGCTAAGGTGGTAGGCTAAGCTCTTTTTTTTCAATTTTCAATTTTGCTAACCAAAAGCTTACTGACAAACACAAAGAAAGGGAAAAGCTACAACACCTCTTAAAATACCTTATTAAAATGAACAATGGTTTTATTATAGTAATATTGTAGTAACCATGCGATTTTTTGGCAGATTTACCATTTGTATAACCACAGTTTTACTATAAATACTATGGTTAAACTATGGTTAGTGTAGTAAATCCATGGTTAATTTGTGGTTACCATGGTTTAACTACAATAACCATGTTTTTTGGTTTTATTTGTAGTAAAACCATGGTTCATTTTCATTAGGATAATGGTCTCCCAGCCCTGCCAAGTTGGTATTCAGCTGCCTTTAGCTGGTTGGGCAGCTGAACTTCCAGGCTTACCAGCTTAGACCAACCGGACCAGATAAAAACGTGGTCAAAACCCCTCTAAAACCAGCCTGCTAAACCAGCTATGACCAGTCTGATAAGACCAGTCAACCAGCTGAGGGTGGTATTAGCTGTTTTTTTAGTAGTCACTCACCTTACGACAAATATCTAGTCGAACACTGAGGTCGGCGCGATGGGACAGATACGCCACTGCCAACAGGTCTCTAAAATTAGGATTTGGATCTGCGCAAAACAGACAACAAAACAGACCAATCAACACCTGGAGCATAAGTTGAAAAACTACTGCCCACCTTTTCTTCAGTTTACCTGTGGCGAGCACCTGCTCATACAGACAGCGCACAGTTGCCATGGTGATGGGGACGTCTCCAAAGGAGCAGACCAGCCCAAGGTAACTGGAGTCCTTAAGTTTGAAGCGCAGTTTATTGCGCTCAGGTACACGCTCACTCTTCAGGACTTTATACATGACCTGCAGAAGAGCAGAAGAGATGTGTTAATATCACACTGAAAGAAACTGAACTCATCGTGATGATTTCAATGACTTAGTGCATCTCAAAGCATGCCTTACTGCAATGAGTTCTGCACCATTTAAAGCGTTTCTCACCCGGAATAATCTCTCACGAGCCTCGTCGCCATAGTTGTGTTTGAGCAGCAGACAGTAGAGCTGCTCCACCCCTCGATCCAGAAGAACCGTCACAGTCTGCTCACGTGGATGAGGAGAACTCCTCAACACAGTGTATAACACATCCAGAACACTGATCAACTACAGAGAGAGAGAATATTCAGTCACGACTCTGCGAGCTCTAGTCCTACCAGAATATTCCCATAATTTAAAGAAAAGTTTGTTTTAATCTTTATTTTTCACTGTAATAATATTATAAGAATTTGTCTTAAAATGTTCAGTGATGCCTTTCTGTCTTTTTCCAAAGTAAAATATTACATTGACAGTGACAAACCGAAATATTGCGTCAGTGTTATTTTAGTAACATATTACTATTACAGTTTTTCTCAATATATTCAAATAGATTTTATTTTTATATTTTCTATTGTAGTTTTAACAATTGTAGTTTTTAATTAAAAGTTTTAATAATTTATTTGTTATTATTTTTAATAATATTTAATAATCATTTTTTTTAGTTTTTGTTTTTAAAATAGGTCTGTATAGTTTTTGTTAAGTTTCAGTTTTTAGTTTATTTAGTTTTAGTTATTAATTTTAGTACTTTAACTTTAAATGAAAATGAGAAGTGTTGCCTTGGCAACTACCTGAAATAAAATACTTTTTCTTCCCCCATATTTAATTTAATTTAATTTAAATTCATGTTAATTTATATCAAATAGTGGAAATGTTTTCTATGGTTTTAGTTTTAATTAATGATAAATATGCAATCCATGGCATGCCAAGCAATTATTTATGGGTCAGTTTGACCCTCTTTATGAAAACCTTTTTGGTCATACATTTTTTTTTTTCCTGATCCTATGAAATTTCTGAGAAATACTTTTATACTTGAATAATACAGAATTAGATTCACTATTATTATTATTATTTTTATTTTATTTTTTAAAATAAGAAACCTACAAATAATATATTATTTAGTCAATTTGACCCTCTTTATGCATTCTAGAGTTAAATATATTCCATTGGTTGGGCAAATATAGTCCCGGCCCAAAAATAGCACCATTGGTTGATCTAATGTGTCGGGCTGTTTGAGATACTCAAACAATGATCTGACACAAACAGACACCGTTTACTCTTTTCAGGAAGTCAACTTACCAGTGTCTAACTACCAACTAGTATTACTAACTAGTATACTGCTTTTGAAGGCAGCTACAGATCACTACACTTTAAAACCGAGCTAGTGTGGTTCACCTGTTGCTCATCCTGCACTATAGCAGCGTAGGCTAGTACACTGTGCAGCTCTTCAGCAGTGGGAGATTTCAGAAGGTCCTTCAGCAGAGAGAAAAGAGAGATCTGCACCGTCCGCCTCTCTTCAGACAGAGGACTGCCGTCCTTCTCCGCACTGTCGACCCAAAAAAAAGTATAAACATCTTACATCAGCATTACATTTTTAATTTTTACTTGGATCTATCAACAAAATCATAATAGTACAATTTAAATCTGAACGCACCTGTAGTGTGACCGAATCGAGTCCAGGATGTATTGAACACCGTACCTCTTGCGCGTTTTTAGCTTGCCTTCATTGATGACAGTGGTTAGGTACTGCACATGACCTACAAAGCAACATAAATTCAGAGAAAGGGGTTTGGAATGAAATAATCAGGTAGATAATAAGAGTCGTATCCTTTTTAAGTAAACTATTCCTTTAGGACCTGATTGTTATTTGCATTTAATGCCAAAGAGTTAAAAAACGCCATGGATAACGCTATAATGTTTTTTTTTACCCAGACAGACAGCAAAGTGGCTGTGGCTCCAGATCCTGAAGTCAAAGAGCAGGTACTGGTACAGTTGTGATAGGAGGGCGTTGTTGCCCTCGTTGGACACCTGCTTGAGCAGGAACTGACAGGCCATCAGAACGCTCATGTCCATCATACTGCTGGGGACCTGGAAAAGACAAAATACGATCAGAAAGTGTTTGTAGTTATTATAGCCATCCATCAATTTGTAATCAAATGAACTAAAGTGATTTCTGAGAAATTTAAATCAACACTTAAACAATTTTGTGAATATTTGCTAGATGTGTGTTCAGTGTGTGTGTGTGTGTGTGTGTGTGTGTGTGTGTGTGTGTGTGTGTGTGTGTGTGTGTGTGTGTGTGTGTGTGTGTAGTTTTCAACATAGTCCTGGCTGTGTAAATGGAAGAAAAACAACAATGTGGATTGGACCTGGCGTAGAGCACCAAAACATTATAGTATCCAATGATCAATATGGGGCGGATACACTCATGATGGGAGAGGAGAGAGAGTGACCAAGGGGGACATTTGTTGAAAGACTGTAGAAATAGAAATGGCTGGGAGACATTACTAAAGAGGAGAAGGTCAGAGGAATAATATTTGAAGGCAGCGGCTTACAATCAGGCAAGAGCTTTAAGACCCGTGCTAATATTGGAAAAGCTTTCCAACGCTGGAGAGACATTAGAGAGTGGGAAGGCCTGAAAACGGACACAGAGGTTGCATTGTTTCTGCCCGAAACGAGAGTGACATTGGTTTTTTGCTGTTTCATGGAACCAAGATATGCTGTTGT
The DNA here is from genome assembly GCF_949152265.1 of Phoxinus phoxinus. Classification (NCBI taxonomy): domain Eukaryota; kingdom Metazoa; phylum Chordata; class Actinopteri; order Cypriniformes; family Leuciscidae; genus Phoxinus; species Phoxinus phoxinus. Next base: position 15,775,078 of record NC_136885.1, on the reverse strand, counting down.
TTAATCACAGCTGATTCGTCCATACTTGCACCAGCTGTTACTGGTTGCCTGTCTTGCAAAGCATGTTCATTATTTTGAGGCGTGAGCAATGAAGGGAGGGGTGTGTTTGTTTTGGCGTCGATTTCAAATATCAACATTGTTTCTCAGAAATCGCTTGCTGCACCTTTAAATTATATGGTGATATATCACCTTATTTACATATATCAATATTTGCTGAGAAAAGCATCCAAATATTTTAAAATGTCTGGTTTATGGTTAAATGAAACATTACATAACTTTGATTGTTGCATAGCGTCTCAATTCAATCTTGAGTGCTCTGATGGTAGGACAACTCTCTTTTACCTACTTTACATATGTATCAGGAGGCGTGCTTAGATATTTTTTTTATTATATATATATATATATATATATATATATATTTATTTTTTTTTACTTATAAAAATTATATAGCACAACTGTTTTCAACATTAGTTATGTTTACATCCACCTATTTTTATGCACATTTTGGGATATAGCATAAAAAAAATGCTGGATGGAAACATCAAGATGCTTATAAATTCTAAAAATGTGCATTAAAAAAACGTATATGCTCAATTGACAAAAAAGTCACGTGTGACTTTGGCTCAACAATGGATGTGATTGGATAACTGGATTAACCAGCGGACCGATCTCATTGCACAGCATCTCAAATGTTGGTTTGATCATTCTGAAATGCCTGAACCAAAGTCTGTCATCAGAATGATTTGGTATAATGGCCTCACATGATTGTGTTCCCAAACACCAGGCACACGAACGCAAGATAACATGACAGCTTTTATTGCATTGTGCCTGTGCGCTCCAAGTCATTTACGATGTAGGGAAAAAAGAGCCTCAGTGGCTTCCCCGATTGCAGCAACTTCCAGTTTTATTACAGATATTTTAAACCAATTTCCCAGGAATTTAAGATTTGTTTTCTTTTAAACAAATGTTTTATGCGATATTCGAATTTTGCGCACAAGTTAAATTCAGAACGTTGGATGGAAACATAGCTATTGATAATGGTTATACATTTTCCTTGGTTATATACATATACCAAATCAGCATATTAGAATGATTTCTTAAGGATCATGTGACACTGAAGACTAGAGTAATGATGTTGAAAATCCATTATAGCTAGCTATCACAGGAATAAATATAAAATATAATTATATTTTACAATATTATACTGTTTACTGTATTTTTTATCAAATAAATGCAGCCTTGGTGAGCAGAAAAAACTCACAAACATTAAAAACCACAAACTTTTGAACAGTAGTGAAAATATGAATAAAAAATATGATCAAAAATGGTATTTATATATATTTTTTAATTGCCCTCTGGACAATAACATCCTGTGGGCTTTTTGGCCTATATTAGTGTGCGGATATCTTTTTTCTTATTTTTTTTATATATTTTTAAGTTAAATTTAATTTAATGCTTGTCCTACATCAATGTAAATAATTGACAGCCTGGGTATTTATGCCTAAGGATGGTATACTTACGTAACTCTCTCTCTCTCTGTGTGTGTGTGTGTGTGTGTGTGTGTGTGTGTGTGTGTGTGTGTGTGTGTGTGTGTGTGTGTGTGTGTGTGTGTGTGTGTGTGTGTGTGTGTGTACTTTTCAACTCTCAAACTCAAGAAACTCTTCAAAGGACTTCACAGGCCTGTCAAGTCACAGTACATCAGAAGCAGATTAGATACGACTATAAGCCACCGCTGAGCCTAATGTTCCGCAGCAGATCAGCATCTGTTTCAATCAACTTCAGCTGCTGTTTAATTACATGCTGTATCATTTTCACTTATCAACTTCTAATCAAACTACCTTAATAATATCACATGCCTAGTAACTGATCTTTGTAAAGACAACTATGCAGCTTTTCTTGATTTTGATTACGTTAAATATCACACAGAAGTTGGATTGTGCTGTTTTGCTACACATGTGAACTCTCGATTTGAATGCATTTACGCCAGATGCTCAAACACTGCTTGTTCATTTCTTGAAAGATTCCTGGCACCAGATAAAACCTTAAAGCATGTGAAACTGTGGTTGCGTGTGTATTGTGCAATATCATGAGATTGTTAGCACAAGTGTTTCCTAACAGGATGCTACGCCTTGAAGACACTGTTGGACCTCCAGACGCCCTCTCTATTGACCAGCGTGCGTGTGTGTGCGTACCTTGCCGAGCATGGCTCCGATGATGGGCGGCCCGTGGCACTGGAGCAGACTCTCCTGATTGGCCGGGTGGTTGCGCAGCATGTTCTTAATCATCAGCAAAAACGCTGCCACACAGTTCTTCTCTAAACGGCCCTCTAACACACAAACACACACACACCAGCAATTGGTTTTACATCAGTGAAGTGCAACATTGACAAATAACTGCAACAGCAGCATTACATGAGAAATCAACAGCCAAAGGAAATATAAACTTTAATACCAGAACACGAAAAACACAATCTTGCCTTCAGCCTCTTGCGCAGGCATATACACACATACGCAAACACTTAAACACAACTACATGAATCACTAACTCAGAGCAAAAACAGCATGCTCAGAAAATATCAATGGTGACTCATACTGCAATTACAGAGAATTTAGAGACTTCAGACTTCCATTAAAATAAGTTAGATTATTTTAGGACCCTTAATATATTTTTTCATTGTGACATTATTTAAATGAGAATTAAATGCTTTTCCCTCAGATTTTTTCACTTTAATGCGTCAAAATGTTTTACTTCGAAGTCTGTTTGTAATTCTCAATGGTGATTCTCATCTAGGTTCTAAGTCCTGTAATAAAATGTCCTTTTTTTATATGCATTACAAAAAAGAAAATGTATTTATCTCTACAATTACTGTAAAACAATGATTTGTTTATGTATGTATATCTATGTATGTGTACATGTATATATATGAAGACTTCAGATGCAAAAAACCTCTTAAGTCAGTCTAAAAATTTTCTTTTCAATGAGCATTTTTGTTTTGAATGTTACACTTCGTGACACAGATAGACAAACAGACAGATATATAGATAGTACTGACCAGATGACTTCCCCAGTGGCAGCAGCATGCCGGCAGGACCCCTGGAGGACGTGAGCTCTGGCCCGAGAAGATCTGAAGTCTCCTGACCTACAGTCTCGCCGTGATCCAGTAAACATACCTGCTCCAACAGGGGCAAGAGAGCCCCCATCCCACCTACTGAGCTCAGCACATCCTACACATTAGACAAGATAATAAAACTTAATTAGCGGTTACTTCTCCTGCAGGTATGTGCGAGCATAAGCTTTGGGCCGTACTGGTGCCAGGAATAGATAAATCATTCTGATCTTAAAAGACAATAAAGCTCAGTGACAAGACACATACTTTGACATCCCAGTTCACCACTCTGTGACCAGTCAACCTGCCATCGTACAGATGATTCGGGGACAGATCCAAGCAGATCTGACTCTTAAACGCCTACAAGACAAAAGAATGTGGGCAATCCTTCAATATAAGGCCAGTAGATATTATTGTCATTATATATACATTGGGGTCACAACTGAAAATCTACAGGGATTCAAAATATTTGATAAGCTTGGAAATAAAGTTTTAGGATTTTTACACAAAAAAGACTTTTGAACCTAACTTTATATTATATTTATTTTATATTACTATCATTATAAATATACAAAACATGTGTATGGATCAATGAGAAGATAATCACCTGTGGGGTATAGTATAGGACTAGTTTACTGTTGACGTCTGACGGCTCACCATCAGCTTTGAAAAGAGATACGTTATTGGGACCTGAAAAGCAGAATGAGAGAAACAGAGATAGACATATTTTACGCTGGTTTCTTGGTGGTTGGAGCCGTGAATGAATGCTTTATATGTGGGAATGTCTCATTCACACCTGCAGTGAACAAGGCTCGTGCCTGGGCAGGCTGCAGAGCTTCATGGCAGATGAATGCCGTGGCTAAAAGACCACCCAGTGATGTAGGAGAACCCCATGCCGTGTCCTGAAGCCCTGCCGGGATGGTGTGGACCGGACTGTCACGACTCAAACCTGGCCTCCCCCCTGCGGCTGCTGCAAAGGATGCTGGGAAGGACTGGGAGCGTGCAAGGGTAGGCGGCCCAGTGTGAGCTGCAAATGCCATCTCGGAGGGCGAGTGGGACGGGTTGGTCAAGGTTGGAGAGGTAGTCATAGTGGTAGTAGTCCGGTGTCCAGCTGATCCAATGCAGCAGGAAGTGAAAGGCTGAAACGTTGAAAGTCAAAAAGACCAATAAAACAAAACATTAAAAACAAAAAACAACTGCATACAATAAAACTTACTCACCTCATTCAGAGAAGGAAAGCGCAAGGGTGCTGTTTTACACAGCTCTCCATCCACAAAAACAGTGACCACATTCTGTCCAAAAGGTCGACGGCCAGGAACGTGAACTATGGCGACTGAGTGCTAGAGTGAAGAAAAGAAGGGTAAGAATGAGACTTTGCATATAGACAGTGGACTTTACAGTACCAGTGTTGTTATTGTTAACTAAAACTATGAAAAATCTTTTTCGGTAATTGAAATAAATGTTGCCTTGGCATATTACTGAAATAAAATAATTTTAAGTTTAAATCCTAAAATTACTAAAACTGCTGCTGTTTCCTATGTAGGATACAAGTCCACTCTCCTATCTACTTAAATGGGGAAAAACATTTTTTCAATATTATAATTCCATATTATGTCAATTCAGCAATAAAATCTGATATTGGTATCATAAAGTTAGCTAAAGCTAATACTGCAGCAACAATACATGTGATGGCTCTATTAAATAGGTGACAGACATTCCATTTTGAGCAATATTTTTATAGTTTTATTTCAAGTTCTTCAGTCTTCTCTTCATATATTGTTAATGTGTGAGTGAGTTATCTGCAAGATTAGATTACTAACCCAGGCACAGTCATTGAATGGGTGTTCTGGCAAGGAAACGGCCATGTATTCTTTTTTAGTACATACTGCAACCACCAAAACTTCTTCTGTGGTGAAAAAAGCTTCAAAGCCAGTTCCGCTTGCTGTGAAGAAACTACACACAGGACACAATACAGCTTTGGTTTGCAACATATAATTGTAAACAAATTACGGTCATGAGAGTGCTAAGAAAGATATTTCAATGTCATCTCTGATTCAAACTGATAGTAAAATTGTTGTTATAGTTAAATTCCTAAGTTGTAATTAATTGATGCAGACAAATTAATAATACTGCAGATGCATGATATACAGGTTTACAAACACATTGACAAAAGATAATATGTATGTAATGTTGTACATAATAATGTTGTGATGCCTAAACTCACCTGTGACATTAAAGGTTTTAGTGTTTTTTTATTTATTTAGAAAAAATGTGAATTTATTTTAATATAATTTATTATAATTAGCAAGTATTTGCACAACCATTTTCAACTGATTTCTGAATGATCTTGTATAATGTATCTCACACACACACACACACACACACACACACACACACACACACACACACACACACACACACACACACACACACACACACACACACACACATAGAAAAAACATTATAAAGATGTAATTTAAACCTGTAAAGCTGTTTCCTGCGTGGTCCCTTGGCCATGCGAACTGCATAATCCGGGTTTGTCAGGTGGGATTCTGAGTAGTAGTGCTGGGGTGGAGGAAAGTCCGTGTTGAGGCACAGCCAGGCATGGAAAGCAAACGCACTCCCTGACCAGCGTTGTATAGCTGGCACCATAATACCCGCCATAGGGGGCATAAGGTCAAAATACTGCAAGGCGCTGCGCCCACCCTCCCCACGGGCTGCCATGGCGGAGAGCACCCTTACAACGCGCCCGCAGTACGGGTGAGGGGGTGCACCGGGCTCAGTCCGCAAGAGCTTCAGCAGACTCTTCAGTTCACAGGGCCGTAAAGAAAGAGATCCCAAGTCTTGAAGCAAGCCCAGGAGGGCGTCCGCACACTGCCGGTCAAGCCGCTCCGGGGGTTCGGAAAGCACCTCCTGCAGAGCGCCCACTAAGCCCGCCTCGACGGCTACAGTGCGGCAGGACAGAGTTCCTCGACACACGGCCGCCAGCCACTGGGACACCAGCAGCTGCAGAGAGCGAGAACCCAGATCAGGCAACCACTGCAGAAGCAGGAGCAAAGGCTGTTCGTTACTGATGCCCAACTGCATGGCCAGGGAATACTCTCCTTCAACAGCCTGAGAGAAAGAAGAAGGAAAAAGCAAAAAATGACTCTCAGTCATGATTCTTGAATAATCCAAAAACTGCCTTTGATGAAAAACTTGTTTGACATTTTATAAGTATGCATGTGTGTTAAATTACATAGTGTAGCTTTAACGTTTGGTGACCTTCAATATTTGTCATGTTCTCCACAATTTCCGAATACTAACTACCGGTAAGACTCTTCTCCTGTGGCCTAGTGGGATAGTAAAGTGTCTTCTTGTTGGAAACATTAGATTTTCCATCTACTATTTGTTGAATACATTGTATGCGGACATGCTACTCATTTGACATTGGTTTTCGCATACTATTTAGGATGGAAGCAGTTATATTTGAATGTGAAGCATTTTTTGAAATGTGAGTCAAAGCCATCCAAAATGTGCAGTGTTGGGAGTCTTCTAGGACCGGGATTGAGAATCCCTACTATAGAACAACAACAGAAGTTGACCAATGCGCTTTACACGTAAAAAATAGGTAAAATAACAAGAAGCCTGAACACTAACACATCATACATCAAATTACTTTTTACAGGGACAACTTTCGTGCAGTTCTTCACATAATTGCTACTGTATTTCTTCAGACGGCTTTTAATATAATTATTATTGAATAAATTAGTACTTTGCTTTGAAAAAACAATTAGACCATTCAAATTGAATCCCATTCAAATATAATGCTCAAGATGGCCGCCCCCATGAGGTGACCCTCTCTAACTAAAACTGCTTTTAATAGGCTACTGATATTATAGGAGTCATCATATCATATGAGTGTACATTATCTTGATTATATATTTAAAAAGCACTTTTTAATTACATTATGTGTAAAGAAAATGGCAAAATGGAAGGAAATGGATGTCACACCATCTTTGATAGTATTTAGAGTTAGCTGGCGTTTAACCACTTTTAGAGACATACACTCGCAAACTACCCAAAGCACTTCCCCTCGGGTGAATCCCCGCCGCCATTATGAAGTGCGTTCAACTTCGTCAAGAGGGTGAGGGAAGTTTATTTGGACAGACCTTGACCCCTCAATTTTGATCGAGGGAGCGAGTCTACTCAATATGCAAACTTCAGACAGATCCATAGACCACAATGCAACACGATTGTTACGTCACAGCAGATCACGCTTAATTTACCCCCACCCCACACAGCTCTAGTGCATGCTATTGGAGTTAAATTGACATTTAACCACATAATACTTGTAACTACCTAAAGCTGACTGTTATAGTTTATTGTACTGTTATTTTCGTTTGTGTCATTTTTTAGATAAAAAACAAACAAAACAAAAAACAGCCCAAGCATACACACAGGCCTATAGAATGGAGCGTAAAACATATTCTTAATGTAAATAATAATTGCGGATTCCAAGTGATCAAGGGCTTAGGGTGTTTCATTTGAACATATTGCAAGGGTTCCGCCAGTAGTGGGCACTTGTGCAATGTAAGCAGTGACGTACATCGTAGTGAATGAGACGGAGGGAAGTTAGTGAGGGAAAGGTATAATAAAATAACAGCCTTAGTCTCCTCTCACTTACCATGTTCATCAGCTCCTGCAGGAGTCTTTTGGTGGGCTGTCCTTGACTTTTCAACACATCGAACAACTGTGAGTAGCCAATTCGTTCCTTAAATACCTCCTGGGAAGACCAACCATACAAAACCAGTTACATTACAATTGAACACTCACAGAATACAATGGGAGTTTTTCCCACCCAGTTACCCAAAATAAACCAAAACACAAAAGGTATTATATAAAGTAGAAATGTTTTACAAGTGGGAAAAACAACATAATTGTACTTTAAATTTAAGTTAAATAAACAAGTCCAGTCCACTATGTAAATTGCTGTCACAACGCAAGGCCACCAAGATTATTTATTTAAACTATGCTGCAAAAACTGATTGTGAACCATTGTGCTGCAGTATAATGTTTGTATTGCAAAGATGGTGTTAAAGAAGAACAGGGCGGCACAAACTATATTTAACCCAACAGCAAAGTGTTTAGCTAATAACAATAGGGGGCATTTACATAAAGAAGTAGCAGTTTAATTCAGAAAATGGGATTATGATACTTTTTGACCTGTAAACTATAAAATAAAATGAGGAAGCGCATGTCCTAACGTCACCATGGGTGACCTGGTTCTGCACCACAACATCAAATGTGCTGATAAGATTAACCACAAGCGCATAAGGGGCACATTTATCACACGCAAGCACTTTGACTTATCATGCTGATAAGACGAGCGACGTCTCTAAGCTGACCTTTCAGAGACTTTAGGAGAAACACACATAAGGAACGAGAGGAGAGGAGGTGTGAGAAATGAGTCGATGGAGACATGTCATACCTTGGCAGAGGGCGAGTTGCTCATAATGGCGGTGAGGACTCGAATGGCGTGTACTGTGATGCAGTCAGAGCCCTTTTCCCAGACCTACACACACACACGCAAAATACACACATCATTTAGTTCACAATCTTCATATAATCGCATATGTTAAATGATTAGTTCACCCGAGGTTAAATATTCTGTCATTATTTAAGCGTACTAATGTATTTCCAACCCCATTTAAAGAAACCAAAGGCCATGACATTTCTGAATGTAACACGGAAACAAAAGAGAATTTTAAAGCTTCAGTAAATTTTCGATGATTAATGACTTATGTTTTGGTCTGTTATTGTATGGCTTCAGAAGACTTTAGAAGTGCACAAGTCATATTAACCACTTTTATTCCGCATTTATGGTGTTTGTAGTCTATTTTAGCTTGGCAGAACTGCATAAAGATACTTCAGAATTTATCCTTTTGTTTCCATGGACAAAAACAACAGAATATGGGTTTGGAATTACATTTAAGTGAGTAAATAATGATATACACTACCGTTTAATAATGTGGAGTTAGTATGATTATATAACAAAGAAATTAATACTTTTATTCAGCAAGGATGCATTAAATTGATAATAATAATAATAAATGTTTCTTGAGCTCCAAATCAGCATATTAGAATTATTTCTGATGGATAATGTGACACTGAAGACTGGAGTAATCACAGGAATAAATTACATTTTAATATATATATATATATGGTATACGTGTATATATAAAAAAATATAAAAAAGAAACTGTTATTTTAAATGAATAAATATGTCACAATTTTACTGTTTTAACTGTATTTTCAATCAAATAAATGCAGCCTTGGTGAGCATAATGGCATTTTATGTGAAATATAATTTTTTTCAGAGAGAAGCACGTGAGGTTGATAAATTCATAAATTCTGAAAACATGCAACTGTAAAGCAGTTTTCTCACTTTAACCTTGAAATATTTACCACCACTCTACCACAAATATCCCACCAAAAAAGACCACCAAATGAAACACACACCAAATGTTACACCCACAGCACCACAGCCAGACTAGACATGCTAAAAATCTAGAAACACTCTGCAAACTGCAAGACAACATGCAAGGTGGCACAGCCTTCTCTCTCTCTCTCTCTCTCTCTCTCTCTCTATCACACACACACACACACACACACACACACACACACAGGCACGCACGCACACACACACAGACACACACACAACCACACCCACACAAAATCAGCAGGATCCTCACCCTCTGTGTACTGACACGGCATTAACCTTTAAAAAAGTACTCATATGGTACCATGGTATCAAATGCTACAATTTCATGTTACTATATGATTACCATATTTATATACCACAGTGTTACTATTGTTAACTAAAACTATTAAAAACTAAAACTGAAATAGAAACTTTAAGCTAATAGAACATTTTATAAATGACAACTATTTAAAAATATTTGTAAAAAACTAATAAAAATGACAAAAGCACTCAATGTACTAAAATCTAAACTAAAATATATATAATATAAAATATAAATATAAACCGTAATTCAATAGTATAATAGTATATACAGTAAATAATATTAAAATAACACTGATATACAATAGAAATAAAGTAGTTGACATAATACTTTTGACAATGTTAACATGTCCAGTGGTGTGACATGTTGTTGCATTTTATTCTACATAATTTGAGAAGATAATCTAAAATATTGATGTTATGCATCAAATACCATTACCATCAATCATCAATGTTGTAATTTTCCACATTTCTTTTGTTGCATTTAAGTCAACTGTGAACTAACCGACACATGCAAAGACACGTGTACATGCATACAGATGTTTTGCTACAGTGTATTCGCCTAGACAACATTGCATGTTTGTGGAAGGGTGTGGAGTAGGTTACGCAGAATCTAATGTTGCTCAATCAGCAGTTGTCTGTCTGTGTATGTCTGCGTTGTCTGTGTGTTTGTCTGCGTTTGTGTCAGTCGAGTGAAGGGTGGGTTTCCTGCTGACGAACACCACACTGATCAGCGGTGAAGGGAAAGTACCTGCTCCACTTCAGCCTCTGTGAGCAAACGTGTAGTGAGGTCACATTGGCCCTCACACTCCACCATAAACCTGTTACTCTGATAGAGCTGCAGGACGGACGCACATTCACACGCGCACCGCCACAAACAAACACATGAACACAAGTGAGTCAGAGAAAAATAAGCAAGCAGAAATTAAACTTACTGATAGATCAAGCAAAAAGACCTGAAAAGGTAATAGATGAAAAAGAGAAGCTCTTCGCAATCCTCATTACACAACATAATGCTTAGTTACAACACACTCAAAAACCACCCAGCTTAGCCAAACCAACTGTGATCACATACAACCCAGTGACCCAGAACCTACATTTCATCACCTGACGGAAACAGAGGCTGCACTACAAATAATTTTTATTCGTCACTTTGACGCACTGGGTCGTAAACGGTCTGTCATGCTGTCAATTTTTATCTGTCTGTAAAATATTGTTGAGCTTGATGGGTCAAAGACAAATCTAGCTTAAATGCATGGTCCAAGTTCCTAGAATGGCAACATTTGTATTAATATTGGATTGAAAAATGTATACCATTTTCTAATATCAATTTATATAATATTCAAGAAAAGTATCGATTTTATGACTAAAAATTATAATGTGTAACCATCAAGTAAAAAGTAGAAACATAGTTTAAATGTACACATCTTAATCATTATTGCAAAAACATTTTTAAATGTAGTTTACGGTGAAAAGTATTTTTATGCTAATATCATGATTTGTTTTTTTAATAAATATTATATTTTAGTGAGTTGTACCACATGACTTTTACAACTACCTCAACTGAACTAACCTTGCCTTGTCAAAGGTCAAATTTGTCATTTGTATTTTAAGATACTTATTGACCTTGACACTCAGTCATTAGGGTTTGCAGGCATCGACTCTATGATATACTTTCCTCTTTATGTTATGTTTGCATAATGATTGCATCACCTGACTTTGATTTGGCAGACATATTTTTCAAATATTTATTTATTAAAATAGTTAAAAACGTGAAGCTTTTAATATTGGGACAGTTTGACATTATTTGGTAACACATTATTTTACAGTGTCCTTGTTAAACATGTAGTAACTTAAGTATAACTTATGCATAATTACATGCAACTAACCCTAAACCAAACCATCATCCTTACCCTAATCTTATAGTAAGTACATGTAGATAATTATTATTACTCAGTACTTAAATGTATAATTACACTGTAACATGGACACCTTAAATAAAGTGTAACTGTGAATTATAATTCAAAAACTAAAGCATGTTCAAATGTTCTAACTAATGTACGCATAAATTAAACCTTTATTGTATTTTTGGAAAAAATTTGTAGATCTAGACAAAAAAAAAATGCCATTGACCACACATATTTGTCTTATCAAGCACTGTGTTGCAGTTTTTATTCTGCTCACAAAATGTGAAAGAACAGCTTCAAATCCCTACTGACATCCTTTAGTGGGAAACTTTCTAAAGCAGGGAAAAACATACCTTAGAAATACCTTATGTAAAAATGATAGAAAGAATATATAAACCGTTCCTAAAATTTGATAAATGATGAAAACCTTTTAGTTAAAGCAACCTCTGGATAGCAAATCAGATTAGTTTATTCAAGGACAGGTGTCTGCTTGTTATCTTTCAGAAAAAAACACCGGCAGATTGCCACATTTCCCTTGTCAGCCAAGAGCATGGTTTGAATCCTCAGAGCTGGTATTGTGAAACGCTGCTGAAGATATCTCAGAGGGTTTAAGAAGGTAGCGTTCTTACCTTGCTGTTCTGGATGAGGCGGAGGATGTGCTCAAAACAGTTGTTAGTTAGAAAGATGGCCTGCAACACCGGCCGGTCTGAACACTGCAGGATCTCTGGGATAGCATCTGCAGGACAAAAACACAAGAACATTCAGTCTTTTTGACCTGTGCCCTCTGGACAGATAAACCTATGCCAGTTCAAGCACTGGGACGTCTGTATTATATGGAGAAGAGACTAAATGCAACCAAACAGCTGTTCAGTTTGGTTCAAATTCTCTATCGAAATTGTTTCCAGAGAACTGTCTACAATTACTCTGAACTTTTTCAAAAGAGAAGGAAGTTCACCACAAATATAATAAAAATGTTTAAACAACATCAAACATATCAGACACAGTGATCTGGGTTAAATATTTAGAATCAGAAGCACTACAATTTCCCATGTGTTATACAGTTTTGTCGAGTTGACATACTGTACAATCTCAACGATTGCAAAATACCAATAGTTTCATCATGACGTAATATCACATTACATGCCGAATACTATATACATATACATACTATACTCCACATACAACTATTCTAAGGCATTTTGCTATTTGTTTTAAAATGATAATAAACACAATATTTGTGTTTAAAAAATGTATGTTAATTATAATTTAACTAGTGAAGAAAGAAAAGGTGTTTTACCTTTTTAAAACGATTTGTCATGAAATGGGAACCTCCTACCATATAAAAACACTGGAAGCTTTAAATGAACACTTGAAACAAAGACTAAACCGAACTAACGAATTGATGACTGACCTAAGGTTATTGTGTCTTTACTTAAAGAAACTACAAGAAAGAAAAACTAAACAAAAATGTAATTGTCCCGATAAACACTTCAAGTTAACATTTGAAACCCAAAGACTAGTGGCATCATTTACTCACCCTTGCAAACATGTATGAAGTTATTTATTCTGTGGAAGCGCTGCTCGATTGTGGAAAAAATCCCGATCATGATTATTTTTAGTAATAATACTATTGAAATCAAGATTTTAACACAATTATTGGTGGGTGATATGATCAAAGTCTTATTTCAGATATCGGTACCAGTAAAATTTCACAATTACAGATACTTCAGCATAAACTTATACTAGGTTAATTAATGTAAAGTTCCTCAAAACAATTATAGAAGACAAGTAAACAGTCAGAAACTCATTAAGAACAAAAAAATATGAATTATAAACATAACTTGTAAACAAATAACAAAACAAATTAAATAAACAGTGCTTTAAGTTCAAGAAGATCAGTGGTATTTAGTTAAGTAATAGCTCATATAAATTGAATATAATCAAATGTAAAATAACTGCACAGTCTTCACTGTACATTAAATAAAGATTAATCCTAATAAAGCTACTTAAGTTATTCAATCAAGAGCAGTGGGTGATTTTCTCTGTATTTTGTTGTTTGATTATCATTAACGACACAAACAGCAGCAGGTTTATTAGGCTCATGGGCGTCGGAACCATTGCATATGGGTGGGACAAGACCCACCCACTTTTTAAGACCAATGATATTGGACCCACTCACTTTTACATTCAGCGCTGTCTGTGTCTCTTTTCAGAGCGCAGTCAGTCAAATCCATTCAACTTGAGGAATGCCCTAATGAATAAAACTCCATTTCGCTGAAATCGCTACATTAGGCTATATTTCTCAACGAGCCGCAACTGACGAAAATAACCGCCCGTTGTACCCTTCCAGTCAAATATTGCGTTGCAAACATCAATAACAGCAAAATACATGAAATGGCATTTACTCCAGTAACATTTTTCTCGGGGAGGACCCACCCACTTTTTTTGGGCTTCCGACGCCCATGATTAGGCTGCTGTCACTTTAAGAGCTGCACGTAATCAATATATTGATACACATCCTATTTTCTTCGAACTGTTTACATTCACTTAAGACGTTAACTACTGAGTTTACGTGAATACTCGCTAAAATGGCATTTTTGTGTGTATTTGACCGTTTAGGCCCACACCTAAAGCTCAAAGTATACTTTGCTTATCTGTGTTTGGCTCAGAATCAGAGTGCGCACACAGAAAAGTGTCTCTTTTACGGCTTGATGCACTTTTAATAACACTGTTTAATATCAAGCACGTCTCGCAGTTTAGCAAAGTACCTGCTTATTTAACTAATTTGTATGTTACGTTTTGGGGTTTTTAGGGAGGAGCGAAAGCGCACCCATGTGAAGGAAAGAAAGGTGCGCTGGACGGAATGCGGCAGCAGCACAATAATCGTTTTACCTTGATTATCTTGTTTTCATAATCGTTGGAAGCCAAAATCTAAAATTAAAAAAAAAAAAAAAAAAAAAAAAAAAAAAAAAATCGCACAGCCCTATTCTGCAGAACACAAAATAAGTCAATGGGGTGCAACTTTTTTTCTTTATCTTCCTTTGTGTTCCACAGAAGAAAATCACACAGGTTTGGAACGACATTAGGGAGAGTAAATGATGAAAAAAGTTAAAAGTTAAAGAGTGATGGCAAATATTCTCTTACTCAGCATATGTTCGAGAAGGATAATGAGGTTATCCTCCCAGGCCAGGATATCTCCCTGCTGGCTCTCTGGTGGCCGGTTCCAGTTGAGCAGCTGGAAGTAATTGTCCAGTACAGTCCGGATCTCCACCTGCCTATCGCATGGGCTGCTGGAGTGCAGAAGGTGGATCATTGTGGTCAGGCACCGCAGGGACATTCTGAGCAGCCGAGGGTCCCTGGGCTCTTGCGGGGATGAGGCAGGACAGAGGCACCAGGAACGCAGCACAGACATGAGGTCCTTCACAGCCTGGGGGGTGATGGAGAGAAGGCCGTTCCTCTGAAACACACACACACACCACATAAATGACAGCACGTAACAGACTCATGTAGTAAGGTATGTGATCGCAAAATCAGGGGGCTCTATGAAACCCCTCAGAAGATAATTCATGTAAACAGGGCCAAAGAGTCTAATTTACCTTGCACCCACTGATTACGGCTCCCTGTAGGTGCACCAGCTTCACCACGAGGGGCTCTGGGATTAGTTCACTCTCTTGTAGGTAGTCTGTGGGTGTAACCAGTCATTTAGTGACAAGAATCTTAAAGAAGTCATGACATGAGGAACTTCTTGGTTACTGATGTAACTCTCGATACATAGAGACATGTCATGTCAAAAAGACTGACAAATGAGGTCTCACTTGGGAGACCCAAACACCTCTGAGTTTTAGAAATACGGCCAATGAAAATAGCGAGTGGAATTTGCATGTCGAGCCACTCCCCGTACATATGGGTATATGAGATGGCGGATCAACTCATCAACTCATTCAGGTTCATGCTGAGGAGCCGAGACGAGGGCCCCAGCCATTCAGCTGTGATTCAGGGTTGTGGCAGGAGGGACATAATGGGACTTTGTCCCTCCATCAGGGAACAAGACGTTCCCTATCTTTCAGTCACATTCGACATTATGATGAAAAGATGCAGATGCTGGCAAGACCCCGCCCAAACGGTGAAGCTCAGCTTCATCTTCCTCTGCAGAGCAAAATAGCCCGCTCTCCGATGCAGCTATCGACATCTGATCCTCACCCGGAGTCCCGAATGACACGCAGGGACCCCCGTGAGAAGGATCTGCGTCATCACTCTGGAGTTCGACGGCACAAGACACTGCAGAGGAGCGAGAGGTCCGTGGGGACTGGCCCTCTGGAAACGCTCCCACTTTAACCCTCAGATCTCCCAGAGTGTTAACCATGGCCGTAGCGTGCATTGTGCAGAGACAGTGTGCGTGGTAACATCAGGTGGGACACTGATTGGGGCTCAGAGGTGAGACCCCATTTGTCAGTCTTTTCAACATAACATCAAATGTGTCAGACAGACATGGAATAAAATTTTCTTTGATCTTGAAAGTCATGTCATGAACCCTTTAAAACTGAGCATATTTTGTGCAATTGTCATTATTTTAATGTATGGCACAAAAACATATTTTGTTGAGGAGAAAGTTAATTAAAAAATTCAAATTTTTGTCATAATTTATTACTTATTATTTATGTCTTTCCAAACCTGTATTCATTTATTTTTTCCCTGGAACACAAAATATATTTTGAAAAATGTCTGTACATTTTGTCCATACGATTAAAGTCAATATTGTTTGACAGAATTTCATTTTTTTAGTGAACTATCCCTTAAAAAAGAATTTTCATAAAATGGGAACCACCTACCAACACTGGTTGGCAAAAAAGGAAATAATAAACACCAAAAAAAAAAGAAAAAAAAAGAAACAAACAAAAAGAAAAAGAAACGAAACAAACAAAAAGCAAAAAACGAAACAAAACACCAAAATGTGAACCTGGAGTGTTTTTTGTTTGTTTGTTTGTTTTAAGTTTTAAGTGAATTGTATCACAGTGTGGACCAAAAAACCTGATATGCGAGTTCATATGGCCAGCCTTCCTCTGGATTTATGACATGCAGAGTAGAATATCTAACAAACCTGATATAATCAATTACACCAACACATTATAAACACAATGATGATAAACCTTTTGGTGAAACACACCTTTTCAGCACAAGAAGCTATTTTACCTCGCCTTATGACCACAGGCCACTTGGACCCACTGTCTCTTGCCTACTAAACCAATATAGGTGTGGAAGTTGCTTCACAGAGCTTCTAATCACTTGGACAAAGCTTGTAACACTGTCAGGATCATGTTGTTTGTTTTGGCCATTGCCTGCAGGCTGCAACACAGTCCTGCTTCTCATGTGTGTTGATTTGTGCTGATGAGGAGACCGGTTGGAGTCCAGCCTCAAATCTAACGTCTTGATCCCATTCCTCTCTCTCTTTCCTATATCATCGGTCATGTACATTACATCAATAGTCTTTACAAGACTTAATTACTCAATAGTTCTTTACAAACAGCAAGCTATTTTGTCTCCTGTGAGGATGTGTGAGATTCTCCCAGGATGTGATAAAGCGAGTAAATGGGGTAAAGATTGTGTCAGAAGGCAGGAGTGGGTGACATACCGTGGAAGAGCAAAGGAAGCTCCTCTGGCAGAACAAGAGGGGAGAATTTATACTTGCTTCTCTCCAGCATACTGACCTCCTCCCTGAAAAACACATATCAAAGCTCTTTGTGGAAATACTTGACACATTCTTACTTATTACTCAAGCAATAAGCGACAGGACACTGCAATAAATCATCTTAAACAATAGAAGCATAGAATATTAAGACTTGTTATTTTTCTTTATTTTCTCAACTTTAGTGACAAGAATTTTTTCTAGTTTTAAACATAAATATGACAGAAAGTCATACATTATTCAATAATAATAATGAATGTCAGTACAATAATGTTATCATGTTGTAATACCATGGTATTTTGATACATACATCAAGTTCATTAATCTACTTATACACCATGGAATTGACATGAATTATGTTTATTTTTCTTGTTTTAAGCAAAAATCTCTTAAAGTGATAAACTATTCAATAATAATAATAATAGCAGTACAATTATGTTTTCAGGCTGTAATACCATGGTATTTTATACATTTCATATTCCATGGTACCATAATGGCTGTTTCCATAAGAATGTGGTAACACTGTAATACTTTACTACAGTACAAGGGACTACACAATTCTACTGCCAATTACCAAAGTATACTGTTTACGGAGGCCAAACCAGTGACTGTTTATAGAATTCAATGTATGTTTAGTCACTGTTATACAACCGCTTTTAACATCCAGTCCATTTGTAGAGCTGGAACTATACATTTTATAACGGATACTTTTCCATGAACTTCACCTTAGTGGAATGGGTAGAACAGAGACGCATCGGTGCTGTGAGGAGTTTATGCTTTGTGTAATTCAGACAGTTGAGCATAAGAACGCTTGAGAGCTGAGAGGTGAGGTCTGGGTGTGTTATTAACTGTTAAAGTGGAGCTGAAACAGAGCTTGCCGCTCTCAACGGCTCCTACGCATTCCTATTGAGGTTTAACACCCTGCCCAACTCACAAGACACACACACACAGCACACACTCACCCTGCCTGTCGTCTCCTCCACGTCTGATAAGGGTCAAAGAGATTTTCGCACAGCAGCAGGCCGTGTTGTACCACCGACTGTAAAGTGCTCTGATCATCTGGCTGCTTCTTCAGCTGTAACATACATTCATTCATACACATGCTTGACTGAGTCTTGTGAATGCACAAACCTAGCTTGTTATCACACAAACACTAGTAGAGGTCTTCTACCCAAAGCTTTCTGATTCAACCCTTTAGTTCAGAAACCTATGAAAGCACAGTAAACACATGTATAGTAATAACAATAGCTGCATGATATACAATTAAGTGGACAAAAGTATAATTGGTTTGTTTAGAATAAACAAAAAATGCAATACAAATTAAGTTTACTAGTTTTGATATCTAATACTAGAGTAACACTTTGCGGTGAAAAGTTTGCGGCTTTCTTCTATTGATAATAAGATAACGGATAGGTGACAAGAAAAAAGAAGAAGAGGAGGGGAATGGGATTAGGAAATGACGCAAACTAGACTCACATTTCCCACATGTATCAGCAGTGGTGCAAACCACTGTGAAACAGCTTCACAGACTTTTTGACTTACCTGAGACAAACAGAAGTTTAGGAGCTTGATTGTCTCAAACACAAACCCAGGGGTCTTTTCAGAGTCTATATTCTCCATATTCCTGCAGGCAGAGATTTCAAAAGGATTTGCATCAGCACTGGTATTATTGTACACTCAAGGAAGATCCACACCAAACTCGCAATTATGATAAACCGCTGCCTTGCGTTATCTCTGCTGTACGAAGATAGAAGCTTATCAACAGGCGTTTGAGCCACTGGGGCATTGTCGTAAAGAGAATGATGATGTTCCCTATGTGCTCCGTGGGAACTGACCTGCAGATGATGATGAAGAACTTGATGAGGAGCAGTGGGTGTGGAGCAGTGCTGTTCGTGTCCTGCCCTGACATGTGGAGGGCGCTGTGCCACAGCTGGGTGCTGAGGAACACCAGTACCTCCTTGGGGATGAGGGGAACATCGGCGCTCCATTCCTCCAGCCTGCAGACAAAAACATGTTTGTTTTGCTTTTTTTGCTTTGCTTTTTGTTTGTTTTTGTTTTTCTGTTGCTTTTCATTTTGCTTTGCTTTTTGTTTTGTTTTGATGAAGGATTTACATTAAGTAGACATAAAAAAAAGTCAAAGTACTGTTTGTTTTATTTAACTGAAGTCATTGAACATAAGCCTTGGTCATCCTTGTTTCATCTGCTGTTTTTAAAAAAGGTAGGCGAATGTCTTAGGCCATTTCATCACATTCCATAAACATATTTCCAGACAGCATACTTTTTTTTTCTTCGAAATTGTTAAATTAGTAGCCCTTGCTAAAATACAACACTGGGCTGGAATTGATCCATCATCTCCAACACCACAGCTGAATAAACTGTGTTAATCTTTAGATCACAGATCTGGTGTGTATAGGTACGTTTTCCAAAGATGGATTTTTGCAAACTCAGCAACCGTTAAACAAGCAATTAAACAAATATATAGACCGCTAAATACCATCATAGTCAGAGTTCCATCTGGACCTGACCACCTACAGATCAACTCCCTGTGACTGTGACATTTTGATAGGTCGGCATGTAACTGACTCACCGACGAGGCGCCGTCGACTGCACATCAATGATCTTCTCAAAAGACGCCACAAATGCCTCCAACCACTGCTGGAGGTAAACAACATCTTTCTGAAAGACAGAGAAAGAAAAAGGGAATGAGTAAGAGTCGGTAAAACATCTTTTGACAGGACAGCCCCATTGTCAGAGGAATGGGTTACGAAGAAACGCACACTTTTGGTAATCCAAACGTTTTGGAAAAACTCCCATAAGAAATGCATCTGATCAGGGTCAGGTGAACCCAAAACTAGCTTATTTGGTGTTTCCTTAAGACCAATGTCAGCTAGTACAATCAATAGTCTCTCAGGCAACCCAGCAAATAGTCCAAATGATGTAGTTTTGCACAGTAATAAGTCTTTGCACCACCAGGTTTCACTAAACCATGACTGGGCGCTATCTCCAAAATCAGAGCATGCACACCCTTGTGTTAACACAACAGGAAACTACGAAGTATGCAAACTTGTGCAATGTAACAGTGGATACTGTGAATTCTTAATGCAATCAATGCAGTGACACCCATGCTTTCGTTAATAGGACAAAAACAAGTAGTGTTCGCTAGTGACATTTTAGTCAGATGAAGAGCTGTGTTGCTCGAAACGTCACATTATAGCATTCTGGTGAGCCCAATATATATAATTTCCCTTTTTTTTCAGAGCAACAGTGAGTGTGCTGAGTTTTTGTATTTTTAAAAATACATTTTTAGGTCAAGCACCTGTATTTCAGATATTTTTGGATGCTGCATGCTTTCGATGTGTTTTCTTTTTTTTTCAAAAACAATTAGCACTTGCAATGTCTCCCATTCGACTGTTTGTGCAAATATAAAAGAGTAAATTGATTAAATATGGTTTGATAAAAATATTGAAGTCTTTACACTCTCAACAGGACATCTCTGTACCTTATTTATCCATGAAAGGTTCATAGTAGTACATTAAAGATACACATTGCAACTTTAAAGTAGTATGTACGCACCTTTATGGGGTAGATGGTACAGTGTTGTCCCAAAGTCATCTTTTTTTTCTGACAGTGTACATCACAACATTTGCCATTGCATATAACATTTATATGTAGTTGTATTGGGTTCCTTGATAAATAGATCTTATTATCAGCACCATTGCAACCTACTCTGCAAGAAATTCTCATTGTCTGCCTTCAAATCATATTGTTGTTAGAATTCCCTATTTTTTTTCACTTGTGAAGCATGAACAACTGGTGCATAAACCTTAAGTCATACCCTGCTATTCGATCTCATGAATCAATTAGAACTAAAACAGGAGACCAAGTTAAACAAATCGCATGTCCTGTCTGGGTAATTTAATGAGATGGTCTTTGTAGAACACTTCTTTAGCATGGCACTAGCAAAGGGAACGCATGAACTGATCGAATGACCTTAAATGCAATATAGGCAGAATGCAGTAGAATCGTAACTCTGACATTAAGTATTTCCAGTCATCATCAATGAATCAAATTAACTGCTGATATAATTCAAATTTTGATGGAGAGATCACAATAACATTTACTGTAAAGTTCTGTTGAGAATGAGTCACAAGCAAGAACATGTGTATCAAGACGAACAAACCCTTGCATGTGACTGTCACTTGAAAGCGGCTGGTGGAAAACATTTCAAAGAGCGAGGAGCAATGCTTAGCTTAAATGATGCGGCTTGATCCGCCCACTCATATAGGGGAAGTTGGGCTGTCAGCAGCTTCATAAAACACTCTCTGAAATGTACACACTCTGATAACAATATACAGGGGGCTTCTGGTATACTAAAGCAATGTGCACTACAGCAGAATGCAACGGTAAAATAACATTAAACTGCTCAAGGTGGAAAAAAATTAACTTTACCAATTGCTGTTCATTTAGGGGCCAGTCCATGTCTCATGGCAGGTGATGTGCGGTGGAGGGGCTCTTGTTACCCCGGTCTCTGCTGAGCCCCCACCAAGTTGGCTCTAAAACGTCCAGAATTTGTCCACTTGTAAGCCTCAGTATCAATCAGAATCCATCATGACGCCTCAGTTTAGACGTGCTGGCTTACTTCTCTGCTCTTTTCTGCTCTCTTGCTGTCTGTACTTCTGTCAAGCAACCAGGAAATGGCAAGTCACTTTAACTGAGCCACACTTCCTGTCTTCTCTCAGCTGGGCTTATCGTCACCATGTTCGCTTATCGTCACCATGTTAGCTTCCTTCTTTGCCGCTACCACAGCTTTATTGGAAGAGTGTGTATCACCTTGTCATGAACAACAAAGGGTAAGCTACGGTGTACCTGATGCAACCTTTAACAACATTTTTAATGAAAATTCTGTCTTTATTTACTCTCTTTCATGTTGTTCAAAACCTGTATGACTTTCTTCCATTAGAGGAACACGATGAGAAATTATGGATTGGGAATGCAGATTTTTATGTTTCGAAAAGGGCAAAAAAAAAAAAAGATTCAGCATAAAAGTCTCATAATAGTGATGTATACAACTTTAATGCACCAAAGTCCAAGTCTTCAACAGCGTCATGTTACAAACAGATTGAAATGTACGTTGTTATTCACTGATAATCTTCCTCTCCTTTGAGGTGTTAGTTGTTACGACCGAACTGCTATGAGAGTTGAACTTGAGAAAAAGATCACTCTTGATTCTTGAGCAAATCATTCACATTTGTTTTGTAAACTGGATCAATTGAGTTACTGAAAGACATCTGATTCACATAATTACTGCAGATTTCTAGATTTTTAGTAAATAACAACTTATTCTGTTATAATTTAACGGTTATTCTGTCATAATTTACTCACACTCATGACATTCCAAACCCATATGAATCGAGCGGTTTAATCAAAGAGGCATGAACAAATTATATATTGAACAGATTTAATTTAGTTTTTTTTTAATATCAACATATAAACGTTGATCAGCGGAACGGAAGCTTGCTTGACTTCCGAGAACCATTGACTTTTGTTCTCACACGTCAAGCACAGTTGATCATTGTTTACATGTGAATAAAAGCCAAAATTAAATCTGTGCATCATATCAAATGTCAAGTCAAGTCAAGTCAAGAATATTTGTATAGCGCTTTTCACAATACAGATTGTATCAAAGCAGCTTCACAGTATTAAAATAAAATAATAATAAAACGTCCATGTTTGGTAATGCTAATCAATAGTAATATTGATTGATTCATTAAATTGAATATCCCCATGTCTGTATCCCCATCCCCAAATGATCATGTCTCTTCAGAAGAATCGCTCAAACCATATGGATTTCTTCTACGGTCTCTTTATGAACTTTTTAAAGCATCAAAGTTTTTCAATGGAGGGTTCGAAAATCTCTTAAGGATTCAATAAAAATATCTTCATTTGAATTTCGAAGATGAACAAACGTCTGGAACGATTGTGAGGGTGTGGGACTGTGAGAAACAGCCCGAAATTTCATCATCAAATTAATCAAATGACTTCAGAGGATTTAGTATACAGTGGAGAAGTTATTATGTCATTGTGGAGCTTACCAGTTCTCATTCACTTTTATTAAAATACATTGTTCATTTACAGCAACAAATTCATTGTAAATCATCATGCTACCTAAGGGTGATTCACAAAAACGTTGTGACACTGTAAATTAAACTGAATTCTTTCTATAGACCTTGACAGAGTTGAAAGCCCAGTTGTTCAACAGAGAATCCTCTCATTTCGGCATAGACTCTGGTTTAGTGTTGTAATGGTATGCATTCATCCCACAAAAGTCAAAAAGATTTAGAGTGGCTTTCAAGTAATTGCTGAAGGGAAACCTGAAGATTGAGCGACGATATATCACTGATTCTGTCATCGGTATGAATCAATAGTCAGGTGGAAATGGCATGCCTTGACTTGATCAGATGCATAAACCAACGCACTGACATCTGCAGAGGAAAGGGAACCCTAAAATTAAACTCTTAAAGCAATGACACGGAACTGCAGTTGAGCTGGTATTGACTCACTCTGCCGATTGATCACTTGATCCTAACTAAGTGTCGAGCTTAACAGGGGGAAATGCCAACAGGGTGTCTCTGTGGACCCAGTGTTGCCTACTGTTTATATCATCAGCCTTAATGAGTTTTCCATTTTAAGCTCTGGCACAATTGAATCCAGTAAATTAGTTTTTGAACTTGACATAGATTTCATTTATTGAGAATAGCAATTTACAAGACCATTTTGGACACTTTTCTGAAAAAAAAAAAAGTTCACTGTAAAAATGTATATATATATATACTACATATATGATCAATAAGTCATGGCAATGTATGTTTTTCCATTACTTTAACTCAAAATAATTTAACCAATTTCAACATAAAAAGTTAAAAAATATTTAAAAAATTAGGGGAAAATGTTTTGCAGTGTTCTTAACATTATTTGCCACTAGCAGATCAAATATGTGAGAATAACTATATTTATGTACAGAGGTTGGGTGGTCTTATAACCGCTGTTACTCAACTAGATAATCCGTCAGGGTTGCTTAATTTCAACAGAATTAAAATGGCACTTCCTCAAACTAACTGTCAAAAATAACAACAGACAACATGCTAAATCTTTTTAATTGATAATGGGAAATGAAAATGTGTCATGCAGATCTCAGAACTGAAACTATTGTGAAACCATTGTATATTCATATTCACATCCATATATGGAAAACACTCTTACTTACACAAGGCATACCTGCCAACAAAAATGAGCTACACTAAATACTTTCTACATAAAACTTTAACTATTTCTTACATGTTTCATGAATAAGGTACAAAACTTGAACAAACTCAACAAAAGTCAGCATTATGGAAACTAAAATTTGGTCGAAATACATTTTAGATAATGTGTGATTATTATTTTTGGCACGTAATAGTAAATTAAAAAAACATTTTATTTAACATTTTAAAAATTATGTATGTACATTTTTGAAGATAAGTAATAGAACTTGTATGTGTTTGATTATTTTTATTACAACAATTCTTACATTTATATGCCAGTGGCAGTTAATATTAAGGAACACTGCAAAAGAAAAATGATTTGGTTACAGAATGGAAATTATTTATGTCTTCCAGTCTAATCCTGGGTGTCATAATTTTAGCTAATGGTCCATTTTTTTCAGTTTTTGGTAATAAAAACACATTTTATGTTGAAACTTTGACGTTGTGTGATGTTAATTTTTTGATATAGTCAAGAAAGTTAAAACCGCTGAGGTGGAACAGACCAAAGTCCACAATTCAAGGGGTTGGATGGAGACATTTGATGAGTTTAAAATGAAATGCTTTTCATGTGAGGTTAATTCCATGTTAAGACAAAATTGTATCAAATTGGTCTCTTTAATGACTACCCTATTCATGGAAACTAATTGCTATTCATTTCCCTTTTCCATAAATCTGATAATTGTCTTGTGATGATTCGAGGAGAGTTAGTTAAATTCAGGTCAGTTCTTGAATGGTATATTTGAGTTCAGTGGTATTCTCTGAAGATGGCAGATCACAGATGAGCCATTCTGTTTGAGATTCCTTGCGGCTCTCAGCGCCTGCAGCTGCTCAGTGGACACAAAGAGAGTTTTTCACCGGGTTTCTATTAATTATTCTCAATGTCAGTAAACACAGGCCTCAGGACACATGTGAAAAAGACTTTTCACGAGAAAACACATTTAAAATACTTAAAAATTCAACCATTTTCATGATTATTTAAGACAACTAAAGACCAACTAAAAAGGCTTGACCAGTCGCACCATGTACTGTGTGGCTTCCATACAAACAGCCCACACCGCCACCAACGGCCACAAGCCTCACCCACTATAGCAACAGGATAATGTCTTTTAAACATAACCCTAAAAGAAGGAAACAATCACTTCCTCTTCTTAGTTATGGGGGATCAAAATTATTATAGAATAAATAAATAGTAGCTTCATGACATACCATTGAACAAAGTGTAGCTGAATTACTGTTCATGATTAGCCTTCGTCCAGATGATTAAAGCTGTTAAATGAGTCAAAGAGGGTTAAAAATAGTTGAACAGTCCCACGGGGAAGTCTCGGAAAGTACTGGAGCTCCTTGACAGCAGCGGCCTGGACTTATCCCTCCACCTGGGTTTTTTTTTAAGTCTTTCTCTAAAAAGCAGTGTGGATTGCCCTGCAGCATTGAAAATGTTACTGCACCTCTATTGAACTGATTTTTTACCATGCCAATTTTGGTTTTGTGGGGGAAAAAATGTAACAAATAAAAATAAGATAAGGAAAATAAGAAGTCAGCGTTTAGCTAAATGTTACATTGTCTCAACATTTAGATATGATAGCATCAAGGCCATACTTTAAAAGCAACAAATTCACTCAGCTCTCAATTCCCTGCTACATCTCTTTAACCACCTAGAGATCCTGGTTTCAGTTAGGTATAATAATAATTGTAGTATCACTTCCAAAACCAAAGTCATATTAAAAATGTGTCTTCTGCTTACAGTATAATAAGTATGTTTAAATCAAATGTGTGTGGTGATCAAGTATGTGTTTAAGGTTGTAAATAGTGTCAATTGTTTTTAACACATTGCTAACATGTATTATCCCATTGCTATATTTCTAGCATGTTTTAGCATATAGCATGTATTAACATTGCTATCATGTTTTAGCCATTGATGTACAGTATATATACATACGTAGATTCCTTATCATTAGTGGCTGTTTCTAAGGGCCACTATATGCAAATCTGTAAACACTTGAGACGAGACCAAGTGTTTGCCTGCAACCATATATAGCTGGTATAGTCTTTAGCAGATATAAACTACCGATTTCTTGTCATCATGATTGGCAGATACCGATCCTGATCATTTAAACATTATATAAGTGATATGTAACCTCTCTTTTGACTGTCACTGTTAACCCTTTATGATTTTCTAATGATAAGTGGTGGCATACTTAAATGTAATGGCTTATAACTCAATCAATCAATCAATCAATAAAACAAGGCATCATCCAGTGCATGGTTCATCATTTGATAGAAAACCTTTCAAATTTGAAAGAAAATAGATTTTGATTACGTTTGGAGGATCTTATGTTACTGCTGAGAAAACCCTAGAAATGTTATGAAATTTATTAATGTATTTTGTTATTATTCATGCTTGACATGATGACTATTAGAAAGTATATATGACAGGTCATAAAATCAAGTTTGGGCTGGTTCACAATCATGTCAACTGGGCCAATTGTTGTGTTGGTATCTCAGAGCAATCAAAAGTTACGACATTTGGAACCATGGTAAACTTTTTTATCAAAAGTCCAAAAACCTCTCCAAACAAATTATCAAATGTTTTAGCGCACGTATAAACTACAAGTGTGAATGCCACAAAGCATAAAATATTTATAATAACATAAAAAGTAACAAGTAATAAGATCCTGATTGATGATCTTCCTGTTTCAGCTTTGCACTTCTATTCTATGGCGCACGCACGGTAAATCAAGACCTGTCAATCTGAGCGATCGATCCAGTGACAGTCCAATCTTTACAATTCGTCCCTACCCTACCGACCATACCTGAGACCCAGATTCCATTGGTATAACATTTTAAAATGACGTTAGAAAACACTGCATCATGATCGCGATGAGTTTGGATCCCGGAAGACCTAGCTTTAGCAAAGCAGAATCACTCCGTGAGAACTTTCTCAAGATCTTCGCATCATGTTATGTTGTGTGTGGACTTGTTTAAATTGACTTTTTTTTTTTTAAAGATGTGCGATTTACTATGGTTTACTAATGTTTCGCGAAGCAGAACGTGGCGCAAAAGCCTCATCTGTATACTATTTACATATGCGTCAGCGGCGACATTTTGAGGTTTTATATCATTAAAGCTGCAGTCTGTAACTTTTGGCGCTCTGGTGGTTCATAAACAGAACTGCATGCGTCTTGCAGAAGAACATTGTAGCCGGAGCTCCTTCTCTCTGTTTGTCTATGACGAGTCAAGCAGGTACTGGGCTACTCCGCAGTAGTACAACCCGACCAGTCTAAAATAGTCTATAGAATAGAATCTAAAATAGAATGTAAACACTTATTATAGGTTCTAGTGATTCAGACAAAAACACAGATTGGAAATTGGATTAATTATGTACTCGCTTATTATATACATTTTGAAGGAAAAAAAAGTAAACTTATAAAGGCTATTGTTCACGTGGGTCTATTTTTATTACCACAAAAAATATCCGATTACTTGATTAATCGTCAAAATAATCAAACGATTATATTACCATAAATGAAACCGTGTCTAGCAGCCTACTAATGGAACAGAACTACAAAACCTGCTCTCCTGTTTCATATTTTCTGGTCACAGGAAAAGCCTATAACTACTGTCTGTAGCAAACAAGCAAAGCAGATACATGTAGATTCATAGATTTACATAAAAAGAATGATTAGATCTCCCAATAAAACACCATGCAGTTGAGTAATAAAGAATGTCTTGCAACATAAAACAAATCCACTGTACAAAAACAATAACACTGACACATCAATGCAAAAGCCTGAAGTCAAGGCTTAGATCACAGCTTTCTGGTATATCCAGACAGTCTGCTTGTGTGCACATCCTCAGCCACTTTAAGCGGGTGATGAAGTCAGTGGCTGCGTCAATGACTCAAACAAAATATGTGTGAAGGTCAAAAAATGCATTACAAAATCAGGAAGTAGCTAACTTTTGTATGTATCTTTTTGATTAATCTGCTGTTCAAAGTACAGGTTGTAGCTCTTTCCTGTAACTTGCACTGTGAAATTGGGTTTGGATTTGGCAGAGCAGAGTCATTCTCATGTCTGTGACGATACTTTTTTTTCTTAAAGGTGAACTATGCAGGTTTTTTACCTTAACCAAACAGCTTTGGAGTCATTGGAATGGTTATATTACTTCTTTCGGGTTGAATGGTGGTCGTTTCGCACCCCCTTATCGCCTGTGAACGGGAAAAACACACTTGCAACTTTGAGCCGGCGGGCTGCCGGCCGCAGCGTCAGGAAGTATCGCGTGATATCGGGTCTCGCGATGTAAAGAATTGCTTTATGGCAAAAAGAAATCTGCTAAAATTCTATCATTATTGCGCTCCCTCATGCTGTTCGAACCCGAATGAAGAAGACGCTTTAAAGAATGTCCCGTCTGCTTTGATGTCGTTGATCTACTAGCCTCTGGTATCTGAGAGTCGCCAACAAGTTTTTCGACAGTGTTGTCAAATATCTATTCTGAAGCTGTAGGGGGAGCTCTATAGAGAAACCTGCGAGCAAAAAGCGAGAATACAGCGAAGCAATAGGCTCTATGCACGATCGCTTCCGCGTTTTGTCTCAGCCCGCCCAGTTACATCCGGTGCTGCGTCAGAAGCCGTTTTTGCATTAGGTGAAGATAATGGCAAATGGCACTCGCTGTTTACAAGAACTTCCTGCGGTTAACATGAATGATGTTAACAATATTATGAGGCAGTTAGCTGTCACACCTAAGAGTGAGAAAGAGAAGGGCTTTAAATTATATATTTCGAGCTACATCGACAACTTTGAGGGTGAGTATTCTCTTTATATCATGCGGAATCCGACTAGCGAATCAGTGTCTAAAATCATTGTCTCAGTTTCTGAGAAAATTTATTTTATTAAAGTTTCGACGCTAGTACACTTCGCTATAGAACACACTATGCGGAAGTAAAGACGCTGGCTGAGATTCTACCGGAAATACGTCAGCAGCGTTCGTGCATAGAGCCTATTCCCGAAACTGCATAGCCCTGCTTTAAATAAGTAAAGTAAAATGTTGGTACCAATGTACCTTTGATGTATTATTATGCATCTTAAGGTACAAAGGTGTACCTTTTGAAAGGGTACGGCCCCAGTGACAGCTTTTGTGCCTTTTTTTCTGAGATTGTATGAAAAAAACTGGCAATTCAATTTATCAGCAAAACTCTTCAAAGTTATGTAATTGATTGTTTAGAACTGCATCCATCAAGTGGATGGCCTGGATACACAATGCTCTTTAAAAAACAGGATTTGGATCCATAGATGCCAATAAAGAACCTTTATTTTTAAGAGTGAATGTTAAATTAGTTCTTTGGGCATTTTGCTCTAGAAAGGAAAAGCCCTGTTGAATAACTTTAAGTATCTATTAAAGTATTGAACTATCCAGCACAAAGTCTTTTTAGATGTGCTTTTATGAAGTTGCTCTTTGTTGGCTCCACCACACTGGGGAATCCGAGGGCCGTTTCTCATTGCTTGCAGGAATGTGAGGGAATAAATCAAACGAGAGCTAAAATTCTTTTTAGTGGCTCGCATGCACAACGCTGGCATTTTACACCAGATTAAGGTCAAATAATGGCACCTATACACAAACATTTGTCTTAAACGTGACGTAAATCTCAAAAACTTGACTTACTGGTACATGACAATGGTACACAATGGCAGTTGAAAGAATTGAGGTGGGTTATGTCTTTTCACCGCTGCCTACACAACAACTCTCAGCCTATTGTGACAATATACTAAAATCTATTCAGATTAACAAGCAGGTAGAACAAGTCTGTAAAAACATAGACACCTGTCAAGCAAGCCTCCTCCTAGGAGGAACAAGTGTGAGGAGCAACCAACAAATGAATTTTTTAAGTAATATAACATAATATGCATAAGATTGATGTAACTGTGAGGGAGTCCAGAAGGTCTGTACTTCATGTTGATGGTGACTTAGAATCGGTGAAAAAGTCGATGACGTTCTATCAGTGGTCATCATTTACTCATCCTCATCTGAACCCTGTATTATTTTTTTCTTCTGTGAAAAACAACATGCACACACACGTGCGCACACACACAAAGTATGACATTGGAAGATGTAAATGACAATATGCATGTTATTTTTCTGGGAGTGTTTCTTCCATTGTAGAAATGAGAAAACTATTTCAAATACAGATCCAGACAACTAGCTCAAACTCATTTGTACATCATCCTCCATGAAGGTCTTCCAAATATCAGATGCTCATAGAATGTACAGTGTCAACCCTCAAAAATCACAACAAACAAACAAAAGCGTGTTATTTTCCAAACCCTCTTCCTCAATTGGGCTTCAGCTGAACTGAACTGGTGTGATGATGTGTACCATGTGTTTGTCAACTCAAAAACAGGTTGTTCTGGGAGGTTACAAATGGTAGCAACCATGACAGGAAGTGGTTATCACATCAGTGTTGTCCTCTGAACAGCACACTCAAGAGGAAGTGGTCTGACAGAGAGGCAGCATTGCTCTAACAGCCAAATTAAAAAAGGCTGGCACCACATTACAATACAGCAAGATCATCAGAATGACATGACATTAAACTTAGCTGTTCTTCACATATTGTGTGCCTCTGATGGGGAAGGAGTATTCAGTTCTAAAGTCATGCAGCCACATGCATTCGTATTATGAAATCACAGACTCACATGTGATGAAGACTCCTGTCATCATAACAGCCAAAAGCTGTTTAATTCTACATGGAGTGGGTCACCTCATGGGGGCGGCCATCTTGAGATCACATGATTCACTGTATCTTGGTGCCCTTGGTAATTCTGTACATCCTCACTGAATGCATTAATTGTGTCAGACTGCAAATGGTACACTTCTACAGCAGCAAACATTTCATGTAATAAAGCCACCTAGTGGCTACATCCACACCACTCGGTATCAGTACGTCCAAAATGAGTGTCATATTGATCAGAGCCAGAATAAAAATATTACTAAATACATAATTTACAATTAAAAACAATTACAGTAGATATTTTCTTTCATATTGTGATGTACATCTGAAAGTATTGGGGAGAATGTTGGATGGGGACTTGGTTCTACGCATCAATTATTGATTAGCTTTTGAGATGTGTGCGTTGAACTCAATAAAGCCAGAAGAAAGCAAGCTTGCTGGGATGGGGTTTTCACCAGAAGATCCAGGTATGATATTTTAATAAAAATTGATGAATTTGTTTTGAGTTTGATTGTTTGAAAATTGTTTGGGTGAATATTAATTTCATGCCGATTTTAAACTAACAGCCAGACTTTGATATAACATGTAATTGCAAATTATACAAATTTAAAAGAAAATATATATATATATATATATATATATAAATAAATATAGCTGCAAGCAGCGATTACGGGCCCAAGCCGGTGGCACCGCCACCCCGGTGCCTTTAGTTGCACTAAAGGCACCGGGGTGGCGGTGCCACCGGCTTGGGCCCTCCATCGCTGCTTGCAGCTATATTTATTTATATATATATATATATATATATATAAAACCGCCACCCCGGTGCCTTTAGGGTTCCTGTGCACAATGGGCAATAACGTAACTCCGCTTTGATTGTCCAGAAGAAGTCTGCTTTAGAGCTTGCATCAGTGTGGGTTCTGCAAAAGTGCGCATCGAGGGCACATATCAACCACAAAGTATGCGTGAGCACCCTTCTGAAACCTAAAATGAAAAATTAGACACCCTACAGTCTCATGGACTTAACGGACACATGAAATCAGCAGCCATTGTAAGTACACAACACCAAAAATTCATATGAAGTGTGGTATATATATATATATATATTACCTTTTTTAAGGGACAAGACAAAGAATTTGACTTGCCTGACCTGATTAGAACAGTGAAAAAAATAAAAAATAAAAATAATCACTAAAACGAGAATTGTTCTGATTTTATTATGATACTCAAAATATTCCACAACAAATCCTTTAAATGTATTGATATTCAGAACAGAACAAGAATTAAAAAAATAACAATAAAATATAATTTATTTATTTCGATTTTGTATTTTTATTTAATGACTATTATTTATTTAGAGCAGGTACAGCTAGTGTGCGATGCTTTTGCTATTTCAGAGGAAAAAAACACATTTTATTTAAAAAATGCTTTTCAATTAAATCAGATGTTCAAGCTTTGTTTTCGTTTTATTATTTTGTTTGTTTTAAACTTTGTTCAATTTATATTGTTAATCATTTGACACTAACCAAATGCATAAAGTATCATTTTAACTTTTAAAAAACTATTAACATTTGTTCATAGTACATTGTCTGTCTTTTGTTAATAGGACAAAACATTGTTATTATATTTTATAATATTTTATATATATATATATATATATATATATATATATATATATATATATATATATATATATATATATATATATATATATATTAAATAAACATTTGTAATGAAATCGTTAAAAAAAAAATATATCAGCATTGTTTTAAACTTTGAAACACAGAAGTAGCGCAATGTCTGGCCACGCCCACTTCTGGCATCAGACTTTTAGGCTGGCGCTGTCGTGATCACACTGATATGACGTATGGTTCTGGGGTTCTGCAGTTGGTTACTATTGGGGCTCCCGCGCCGCCTCCTTTTCACAACCTGAGGGAACCGTCTCCGGAATATTAACCTCACTCCCAGAAGTCCAATTCCCATCATTCATGCCTCTTACCTGGGACTGATTGCACGCACGCACACGCACACACACACACACACACACACACACACACCCGCGCACACACGCACACGTACACTGTTTAAAAACAAGAAATATTTATCCAACCTCGTTTAAAACAGTCTGTCGGTGCCATCTTTTGGACATTCATCATATTGCATTGGTTTTAATTTCTAGTCCTCAAACAGAGCAGTAGCCTAATCCGTTTATTTTTAAGTTATTGATTAAAAAAGAAACATCAAATGCATTTTTAGTCATAGTATTATTTTATACAGAAATACATTATTTGTAATTCAGATGAGAATAATTTTAAGGAAAACAAATATATTGATCTGAAATATAGCACGTGTTTTTGTAAAATAAATTCAAGCAATAGTCTACCCGCCCCCGAAATGGCGCTAATTTTAAAATTAAACTAAAAAAGCTCACGGCTGCACAGGCATTCATAACGGTGCGCGTCCAACGCGAGGAGTGAGCAGAACAGAGCGAACGTTTTTTAGTTAATTTCTACTTTCATAGGAATTCATTCGAGCGCACTGCAAGCGCCACCATAATCATACTTTCACTTTTATATTAGCGATTTAAAAGCCCTCGCTGGTGTCACACGTTGGTTAACCGGTGGGAAAAATATACAGATATTCAAATATACAGATATATTAAATATATCATCGCGCTCCACCGTCGATTTGATGTGTGTGTGTGTGTTAAAATAATTTAGTTCAGTTAGAGAACGGGCACTAACCTACAATTAAAACCTGAACGTGTCCGCTTAATAAATCGTGAGCTGAATGAGAGTCGCAGCAAAGATCAGCACAAGGAGTCCAATTTCATTAATCATGGGTGGACAGCTGACTGAAAAGATGATGACGGAATATTGAACACGCAATTCAAGCAATCCCACCCCCGAAATGGCGCTATGTTTAAAATGAAACTAAATGCTCACGGCTACACGGGTAATAACGCGTTCACGGCGAGGAACGAGCAGAACCATTTTTTTACAGTCTATGAGCAGAACAGAGTGAATGTGTTTTAGTTCATTCCTACTGGACGTCCAGTAGGCTACTACTTTGGCTTTTAAGTTAGCGATTTAAAAGCCCCCGCTTTAATCACACATCCATTAACCCGTAGGAAAATATTCTCACAGTCACTAATATATTTATATATAAATACAATATACAATGGGCCTACCTGATTTCGAACACAAGAGGGCAGTATTGCCCTATGTATGACTTATTTTTTTACTAAATAGCGCATTCTGGCTGTTTTTTAACTTATACATAATTCTTAAATTGAAAAAAAGAACAAAATGGGTTTAGTTCTGATATTTGTATACTTTTATATAGAAATAAATGGTGTATAATAAAAATTTTAGAAGATATGAGGCTTTTAGTGTTTCCTTTCTGGACATTACTTTAATCCCTCGCCACAGCAAAACCGTTTGAGATATTTAATATCCGTTCATAATTTAGCATCTTTAATGTATTTTCATCATGTTGAAAAAGTTTGGTGTGAATAAAATCAACCACCGCTAAAAACTCGGAGTCTAAAATATATCAATATATCACATTCAAACCAAAATATCTGACTTCCTGTTGGTCGGAGCTAATGACTGTAAATTAGAAAGTTGTCCGGCTCGAAGAGAAGAATATACGTACCGAGTTTGGTTACTGTAGATAAAACTAATACCCCATTTTTGACTAAAGGTGGCGCTACTGAGCCCCTTACCACGCCCGTTTCTGAAACTTCGCACATGTCTATTACACAATAAATGTGATATGCATGTTGAGTTTCATGCAATTTGAAGCATGTTAAGAGCCTCAAATGCATCCAAAAAGAATATAAAAGTTTAAAGCGTTGCCATGGCGACAGTATTAAAGATATCAATAATCCTTTCACAGGTCTACATCTGTCGTGTGTTTACATTATACAGATGAAGTTTGAAGCAAATCGGGTAAAAATAAGAGGGTGAATTCAAAGCATTTTGAAAGTGACACACTTCCTGCTGCCAGTTGGTGGCGCTATAACTTTGACTCACAATAGTCACATCCATGTGATCGGCCTCTTACAACGAACACACTGCTGAAGTTTCATCCAGATCAATTAATGTATGAGGATGTTATAACACACTTCCTGTTTCCAATATTCGCCATAAATTCGTTTCCTCGCCACGGCCAAACCGTTCGAGATATCAAAAATCCC
Source organism: Phoxinus phoxinus (assembly GCF_949152265.1). Taxonomy (NCBI): domain Eukaryota; kingdom Metazoa; phylum Chordata; class Actinopteri; order Cypriniformes; family Leuciscidae; genus Phoxinus; species Phoxinus phoxinus. The sequence continues at coordinate 15,739,381 of NC_136885.1, read as the reverse complement.
CTCGCAATTTATCATCCTCCATGTCTTGACTTCATGCACACCGAGTTTCGTGGTCATCCGATGAATTCTCTAGGACAAGTGTTTCAAATGCCAGAACATGCGTTTCCATACAGCCCATAATAACCGACTTCCTGTTGGACTGGCGTAAAACTTAGAGCACGAAAGTTGTTCGGCCCGATGAGATCTATACGTGTACCGAGTTTCATATTATTACATGCAAGCGTGTTTGAGATATGGACATGTTTTTGAATCCCATTCCAGGGGGCGCTGTCGAGCCCCCCTGCCACGCCCGGGTCCCAGCTTCAGTCGGGCCCTAATGGCCGCGGGTTCTGACATTTGTGCAAAGTTTCAAGAGTTTTTGAGCACGTTAAGGCCCCCAAAAGTGCCCAAAAGGTAGTAATATAATAATAAATATATATATATAAATAAATATAGCTGCAAGCAGCGATTACGGGCCCAAGCCGGTGGCACCGCCACCCCGGTGCCTTTAGTATAACTAAAGGCACCAGGGTGGCGGTGCCACCGGCTTGGGCCCTCCATCGCTGCTTGCAGCTATATTTATTTATATATATATATATATATATATATATATATATATATATATATATATATATATATATAAAGCCGCCACCCCCGTTGCCTTTCGGGTTCCTGTGCACGACGGGCAATAACGTAACCCCGCTTTGACTGTCGAGAGGGCAATATAGCCCTATGTATCACTCGATTTTATTTAACCAAATGTTTTTTTAACAAAATATGTTATTTATCTGATTCATCCAACCCTATACTGCACTCTTTTACTAATACTATATTATATTTCATCGTTTTCATGTCTTGCCCTCAAACATATCTGTTTAATCTGCTTATTTTTAAGTTACACATAATACATTGATTGAAAAAGAAACTCAAACTTTTTGTTTATGGTAATATTATTTGATACAGAAAGAAATAAGTGAGACTGTGGGAGTGAGGGGAGGGTAATGACAGCCAAAGGGAGACAAAGACAGATAACTTTTGAAACTAAAAAAATGACATCCTAACTTTGATAATGTTTAAATATACATAAAAATGCAGCATATCATTAATTGAAATTAGTGTACTTTAAAACACTTGTTTAAAATAAAAAACACATTTATACATAGTATAAAACACTAGATGGCACAATTGTTCATAGTCTTTCTGCTCCCCTCCCCACACACACACAGACAGGGGGGCTGTCTGTGTGTGTTCCCTCCCTCCCCTCCCCTCCCCACACAGACACACACACACACACACACACACACACACACACACACACACACACACACACACACACACACACACACACACACACACACACACACACACACACACACACACACACACACACACACACACACACACACACACACACAGAGAGAGAATGGCTGGGGGAACTCTGTCAGAGAGAGACAAAACCACATTCAAACCAAAATATCTGACTTCCTGTTGGTCGGAGCTAATGACTGTAAATCAGAAAGTTGTCCGGCTCGATGTGCACAATATACATACCAAGTTTTGTGACTGTAAGTAAAACTAACCCCCCCACTTTTGTCAAAAGTAACACACTTCCTGCTGCCAGTTGGTGGCGCTATAACTTTGACTCACATTAGTTACATCCATGTGATCGCTCTCTTACAACAAACACGCTACTGAAGTTTCATCAAGATCAATTAATGTATGAAGATGTTATAACACATCGTGTTTCTTTTTTCTCGCCATAATTTCGTTTTCTCGCCACAGCCAAACTGTTCGAGATATCAAAAATCCGTCAGCAATTTAGTATCCTCAATGTCTTGACATCATGCTGACCGAGTTTGGTTGCGATTGGATGAATTTTCTAGAAAGAGTGTTTCAAATTCCAGGGGCATGCATTTTCATACCACCCACAATAGCCGACTTCCTGTTGGACTGGCGTAAAACTTAGAGCACGAAAGTTGTTCGGCCCGATGAGATCTAAATGTGTACCGAGTTTCATATTATTACATGCAAGCGTGTTTGATATACGGACAAGTGTTTGAATCCCATTCCAGGGGGCGCTGTCGAGCCCCCCTGCCACGCCCGGGTACCAGCTTCAGCCCGGCCGCGGGTTCTAACCTGTGTGCAAAATTTCAAGAGTTTTCGAGCACGTTAAGGGCCCCAAAAGTGCCCGAGATTTTGCACACAGCAGAGAAAGGGTTAAACTAAACTAGCCCCCCCCTCCTCACACACACACATACACAGATCCCCCCTCCCCTCCCCACCCCACACAGACAGACACACACACACAGAATAGCAGAGACAGAGAGAGACACAATTCACATTCAAACCACAATATCTGACTTTCTGTTGGTCGGAGCTAATGACTGTAAATTAGAAAGTTGTTCGGCTTGATAATATCAATATACACGCTGAGTTTTGTAACTGTAGGTAAAACTATAACTAAGTTATAACACACTTTATGCATCCTTTTTTAATCATAAATTCGTTTCCTCGCCACGGCCAAACCGTTCGAGATATCAAAAATCCGTCCGCAATTTAGCATCCTCCATGTCTTGACTTCATGCACACCGAGTTTCGTGGTCATCAGATGAATTCTCTGGGAGAAGTGTTTCAAATGCCAGAACATGCGTTTCCATACAGCCCATAATAGCCGACTTCCTGTTGGACTGGCGTAAAACTTAGAGCACGAAAGTTGTTCGGCCCGATGAGATCTACATGTGTACCAAGTTTCATATTATTACATGCAAGCGTGTTTGATATATGGACATGTTTTTGAATCCCATTCCAGGGGGCGCTGCCGAGCCCCCCTGCCACGCCCGGGTCCCAGCTTCAGCGCGGCCCTAATGGCCGCAGGTTCTGACATTTGTGCAAAGTTTCAAGAGTTTTCGAGCACGTTAAGGGCCCCAAAAGTGCCCGAGAAGTCCCACACAGCAGAGAAAGGGTTAAAATAAAGCCCCCCCTCCTCTCTCACACACACAGACTCTGAGAGAGACTGGCAAAATTCCCATCAAATCACATTAAAACCAAAATATCTGACTTCCTGTTGGTCGGAGCTAATGACTGTAAATTAGAAAGTTGTGCGGCTCGCGGAGATAAATATAAATACCGATTTTTGTTACTGTAGGTAAAACTAATACCCCATTTTTGACTAAAGGTGGCGCTACTGAGCCCCTTACCACGCCCGTTTCTGAAACTTTGCACAAGTGTACTAGGCAATAAATGTAAAGTGTCTGTCGAGTTTCATGCAATTTCAAGCATGCTAAGAGTCTCAAAAACTTTAAAAAATAATATTAAAGTTTGCTGCGTTGCCATGGCAACAGTATTTTAGATATCAATAATCCTTTCACAGGTCTACATCTGTCGTGTGTTTACATTATACAGATGAAGTTTGAAGCAAATCGGGTAAAAATAAGAGGGTGATTTCAAAGCATTTTGAAAGTGACACACTTCCTGCTGCCAGTTGGTGGCGCTATAACTTTGACTCACAATAGTCACATCCATGTGATCGGCCTCTTACAGCGAACACACTGCTGAAGTTTCATCCAGATCAATTAATGTATGAGGATGTTATAACACACTTCCTGTTTCCAATATTCGCCATAAATTCGTTTCCTCGCCACGGCCAAACCGTTCGAGATATCAAAAATCCCCTGGCAATTTTTCATCCTCCATGTCTTGACTTCATGCACACCGAGTTTCGAAGTGATTGGTTGAATTTTCTAGGAGGAGTATTTTAAATTCCATTGCATGTGCTTTTTAAACTACGCCAAATAGCCGACTTCCTGTTGGGCCGGGGTAAAAAGTCAGAGCACGAAGGATATATGAACCGATGAGATCTATAAGTGTACCGAGTTTCATATTATTACACGCAAGCGTGTTTGATTTATGGACCAAGTTTTCGGACCGCGTTCCAGGGGGCGCTGTCGAGCCCCCCTGCCACGCCCAGGTACCAGCTTCAGTCCGGCTCTAATGGCCGCGGGTTCTGACATTTGTGCAAAGTTTCAAGAGTTTTTGAGCACGTTAAGAGACCCAAAAGTGCCCGAATAGTCGTAAGAAAAATAATAATAAATATAGCTGCAAGCAGCGATTACGGGCCCAAGCCGGTGGCACCGCCACCCCGGTGCCTTTAGTTGCACTAAAGGCACCAAGGTGGCGGTGGCACCGGCTTGGGCCCTCCATCGCTGCTTGCAGCTATATTTATATATATATATATATATATATATATATATATATATATATATATATATATATATAAAGCCGCCACCCCGTTGCCTTTCGGGTTCCTGTGCACGACGGGCAATAACGTAACCCCGCTTTGACTGTCGAGAAGAAGTCTGCTTTAGAGCTTGTATCAGTGTGAGTCTTTCTGCTCCCCTCCAAACACACACAGAAAAGGGGGGGCTGTCTGTGTGTGTGCCCTCCCTCCCTCCCTCCCCACACACACAAACACACACACACACACACACACACAGAGAATGGCAGGGGGAACTCTGTCAGAGAGAGACAAAACCACATTCAAACCAAAATATCTGACTTCCTGTTGGTCGGAGCTAATGACTGTAAATGAGAAAGTTGTCCGGATCGATAAGCACAATATACAGACCGAGTTTTGTGACTGTAGGTAAAAATAACCCCCCCACTTTAGTCAAAAGTATCTTGAAAGTAACACACTTCCTGCTTCCAGTTGGTGGCGCTATAACTTTGACTCACAATAGTCACATCCATGTGATCGCCCTATTACAACAAACACACTGCTGAAGTTTCATCAAGATCAATAAATGTATGAAGACGTTATAACACATTGTGTATTTCTTTTCTCGCCATAACTTCGTTTCCTCGCCACGGCCAAACCGTTCGAGATATCAAAAATCCGTCCGCAATTTAGCGTCCTCAATGTCTTTACTTCATGCTGACCGAGTTTGGTGGCGATAGGATAATTTTTCTTGGAGGAGTATATCAAATTCCAGGGGCATGCATTTTCATACAGCCCATAATAGCCGACTTCCTGTTGGACTGGCGTAAAACTTAGAGCACGAAAGTTGTTCGGCCCGATGAGATCTATATGTGTACCGAGTTTCATATTATTACATGCAAACGTGTTTGATATATGGACCAAGTTTTCGGACCACGTTCAAGGGGGCGCTGTTGAGCTCCCCTGCCACGCCCGGGTACCAGCTTCAGCCCGGCCCTGATGGCCACAGGTTCTGACCTGTGTGCAAAGTTTCAAGAGTTTTCGAGCACGTTAAGGGCCCCAAAAGTGCCAGAGAAGTCCCACACAGCAGAGAAAGGGTTAAAATAAAGCCCCCCTCCTCTCTCACACACACAGACACTGAGAGAGACTGGCAAAATTCCCATCAAATCACATTCAAACCAAAATATCTGACTTCCTGTTGGTCGGAGCTAATGACTGTAAATTAGAAAGTTGTCCGGCTTGGGGAGATAAATATAGATACCGATTTTTGTTACTGTAGGTAAAACTAATACCCCATTTTTGACTAAAGGTGGCGCTACTGAGCCCCTCCACCGCGCCCATTTCTGAAACTTCACACATGCCTAGTACCTAATAAATCTGATATGCATGTTGAGTTTCATGCAATTTGAAGCATGTTAAGAGCCTCAAATGCACCCAAAAAGAATATAAAAGTTTAAAGCGTTGCCATGGCAACAGTATTTAAGATATCAATCATTCTTTCACAGGTCTACATCTGCCGTGTGTTTACATTATACACATAAAGTTTGAAGCAAATCGGGTAAAAATAAGAGGGTGAATTCAAAGCATTTTGAAAGTGACACACTTCCTGCTGCCAGTTGGTGGCGCTATAACTTTGACTCACAATAGTTACATCCATGTGATCGGCCTCTTACAGCGAACACACTGCTGAAGTTTCATCAAGATCAATTAATGTATGAGGATGTTATAACACACTTCCTGTTTCCAATATTCGCCATAAATTTGTTTCCTCGCCACGGCCAAACCGTTCGAGATATCAAAAATCCCCTGGCAATTTTTCATCCTCCATGTCTTGACTTCATGCACACCGAGTTTCGTGGTGATTGGTTGAATCGTCTAGGAGGAGTATTTTAAATTCCATTGCATGTGTTTTTTAAACTACGCCAAATAGCCGACTTCCTGTTGGGCTGGGGTAAAAAGTCAGAGCACGAAGGATATATGAACCGATGAGATCTATAAGTGTACCGAGTTTCATATTATTCCACGCAAGCGTGTTTGATTTATGGACCAAGTTTTCGGACCGCGTTCCAGGTGGCGCTGTCGAGCCCCCCTGCCACGCCCGGGTCCCAACTTCAGCCCGGCCCTAATGGCCGCGGGTTCTGACCCGTGTGCAAAGTTTCAAGAGTTTTTGAGCACGTTAAGAGACTCAAAAGTGCCCGAATAGTCGTAAGAAAAATAATAATAATAATAATAATAATAATAATAATAATAATAATAATAATAATAATCCGAAGGAAAACAATAGGGCCTTCGCCTTTTCAAGGCTTGGGCCCTAATAATAATAATAATAATAAATATATATATATAAATAAATATAGCTGCAAGCAGCGATTACGGGCCCAAGCCGGTGGCACCGCCACCCTGGTGCCTTTAGTTACACTAAAGGCACCGGGCTGGCGCTGCCACCGGCTTGGGCCCTCCATCGCTGCTTGCAGCTATATTTATTTATATATATATATATATATATATATATATATATATATATATATATATATATATATATATATATATATATATAAAGCCGCCACCCCGTTGCCTTTCGGGTTCCTGTGCACGACGGGCAATAACGTAACCCCGCTTTGACTGTCGAGAAGAAGTCTGCTTTAGAGCTTGTATCAGTGTGAGTCTTTCTGCTCCCCTCCAAACACACACAGAAAAGGGGGGGGGGCTGTCTGTGTGTGTGCCCTCCCTCCCTCCCTCCCCCCCCCCCACACACACACACACAGAGAGAATGGCAGGGGGAACTCTGTCAGAGAGAGACAAAACCACATTCAAACCAAAATATCTGACTTCCTGTTGGTCGGAGCTTATGACTGTAAAAGAGAAAGTTGTCCGGATCGATAAGCACAATATACAGACCGAGTTTTGTGACTGTAGGTAAAAATAACCCCCCCACTTTAGTCAAAAGTATCTTGAAAGTAACACACTTCCTGCTGCCAGTTGGTGGCGCTATAACTTTGACTCACAATAGTCACATCCATGTGATAGCCCTCTTACAACAAACACACTGCTGAAGTTTCATCAAGATCAATTAATGTATGAAGACGTTATAACACATTGTGTTTTTCTTTTCTCGCCATAACTTCGTTTCCTCGCCACGGCCAAACCATTCGAGATATCAAAAATCTGTCCGCAATTTAGCGTCCTCAATGTCTTGACTTCATGCTGACCGAGTTTGGTGAAGATCAAATAAAATTTCTTGGAGGAGTATATAAAATTCCAGGGGCGTGCGTTTTCATACAACCCATAATAGCCGACTTCCTGTTGGGCTGGCGTAAAACTTAGAGCACGAAAGTTGTTCGGCCCGATGAGATCTATATGTGTACCGAGTTTCATACTAATTCATGCAATATTCAGTTTGATATATGGACCAAGTTTTCGGACCCCGTTAAAGGGGGCGCTGTTGAGCCCCCCTGCCACGCCCGGGTACCAGCTTCAGCCCGGCCCTGATGGCCGCAGGTTCTGACCTGTGTGCAAAGTTTCAAGAGTTTTCGAGCACGTTAAGGGCCCCAAAAGTGCCCGAGAAGTCCCACACAGCAGAGAAAGGGTTAAAATAAAGCCCCCCCTCCTCTCTCACACACACAGACACTGAGAGAGACTGGCAAAATTCCCATCAAATCACATTCAAACCAAAATATCTGACTTCCTGTTGGTCGGAGCTAATGACTGTAAATTAGAAAGTTGTCCGGCTCGGGGAGATAAATATAAATACCGATTTTTGTTACTGTAGGTAAAACTAATACCCCATTTTTGACTAAAGGTGGCGCTACTGAGCCCCTTACCACGCCCGTTTCTGAAACTTTGCACAAGTGTACTAGGCAATAAATGTAAAGTGTCTGTCGAGTTTCATGCAATTTCAAGCATGCTAAGAGTCTCAAAAACTTTAAAAAAGAATATTAAAGTTTGCTGCGTTGCCATGGCGACAGTATTAAAGATATCAATAATCCTTTCACAGGTCTACATCTGCCGTGTGTTTACATTATACACATAAAGTTTGAAGCAAATCGGGTAAAAATAAGAGGGTGATTTTAAAGCATTTTGAAATTGACACACTTCCTGCTGCCAGTTGGTGGCGCTATAACTTTGACTCACAATAGTCACATCCATGTGATCGGCCTCTGACAACGAACACACTGCTGAAGTTTCATCCAGATCAATTAATGTATGAGGATGTTATAACACACTTCCTGTTTCCAATATTCGCCATAAATTCGTTTCCTCGCCACGGCCAAACCGTTCGAGATATCAAAAATCCCCTGGCAATTTTTCATCCTCCATGTCTTGACTTCATGCACACCGAGTTTCGTGGTGATTGGTTGAATTTTCTAGGAGGAGTATTTTAAATTCCATTGCATGTGTTTTTTAAACTACGCCAAATAGCCGACTTCCTGTTGGGCTGGGGTAAAAAGTCAGAGCACGAAGGATATATGAACCGATGAGATCTATAAGTGTACCGAGTTTCATATTATTACACGCAAGCGTGTTTGATTTATGGACCAAGTTTTCGGACCGCGTTCCAGGGGGCGCTGTCGAGCCCCCCTGCCACGCCCGGGTACCAACTTCAGTCCGGCTCTAATGGCCGCGGGTTCTGACATTTGTGCAAAGTTTCAAGAGTTTTTGAGCACGTTAAGAGACCCAAAAGTGTCCGAATAGTCGTAAGAAAAATAATAATAATAATAATAATAATAATAATAATAATAATAATAATAATAATAATAATCCGAAGGAAAACAATAGGGCCTTCGCCTTTTCAAGGCTTGGGCCCTAATAATAATAATAATCCGAAGGAAAACAATAGGGCCTTCGCCTTTTCAAGGCTTGGGCCCTAATAAAGAAGAAGAATAAATAATAATCCCATGGAAAACAATAGGGCCTTCGCCTTTTCAAGGCTTGGGCCCTAATAAAAAAGCTTAAAGGCGGCAAAAATTGTGTCAGTCCAAATTTACTAGCTTCCCATGAGACCTCATTACATTGGGAGGACAGGACACAGGACTTATTCTATGGTCAAATGACTTGCATAATAGGTGAGGAGGGGTTTAAATGGATTTAGCAAGCCTCATGAGCCCAGAGAAAAACAAGTCCATTTTCAACTATCCAGTCGCCCTTATCCAGTTAGAATCTCAGTAGACAGTTGCAAGCAGTGCCATTAATGGGTGTTTGAATCCGGGGAAACCGACCCATAAACATGAGTGTGCAAAAATCACATACACTTCCACTTGCATCATTGTTTAACGGAAAATCACATTTATGTCATCTACTTTGCATGTCTGGTGTGGTTTTCTGTAAGCTGTATGTGAGCAGTTATTCATAAATGGGAATGGAATGACAAAAGGTTCATTTTTTTGGATTATATCATGAATGAGATCTAGAGAAAAATTCCAAGCTATCTGGACAACTTTGTGCCAATGGCAAGACCAGACAAGAACACTACTGCATAATTCATACAGCGGCTATTCCATGCAATCTGCTACAATATTTTAGAGTGCGAGCACCAAATTAAAACAGTGATCTGCTAGTCAACATTTCTCTATGGTGACCCCTTGTGCTTCTTGTATCCTGCACCTGCTGTTTTGGTTACCATGGTAGCCATTCATAAAGAATACTTCAAATAGTGAGCCATTACAGCTGACTTCAGCTGCTGACCCTAAAAAGTGGTCATGACAGAGTTTCAGATAGAATACATGGATGTTTAACATTACATTTTGTTTTAACAATATAAAATAATCTCTCAAAAATATGCAGAAGTGCAATTTGGTCTTTGTATGTACCGCCAGAGGGTGTTGTTAACAACCATTCTTCTTGGGGCATGTCCATTTCTTATTCATAGTGAAGAGAAGGGTTCTTCCAGAATATTTAAACGAACCAGTTAAAAAATGATTCTGCTATTCTTTTATGATTTATAATCAAGAATCCCCTGATATCTTGGCCTGTATTATTACATATTCTAAATATCTCATCAAAAAGTCATGGGTGCACATATTGATGTTGATTAAACTGTATAAATTTGTTTATGGTAGGACATTATCTGTTTATAATAAGTTTTTTGTTGATTAAGTTTTATTATTAATAGTTTGCATTGTAATTTCATGGGCTCCAGTTCAGTTTGTCGCAACCATGATTTAGCTCATTAAAAAACGAAGTAATAAAACTGCTGATCAAACTGTCAACTCTCAAAACCGTAAACATTCAATTTTAGATTCAATGAATCTGCGAACTGTTGACAAGTATACTGCTCGGACCAGACTGTAAAAAAGATGAAAGTCATAATATCCATGGAATAACAGTTGACATCTTGCACCGGTGACATCATTTTGCGCCAGAGTGTGCGCAGTAGTGATTCTGAGGTGGAGTGAGTCGCGACTATACACTAACATCCTTTTTTTTAGCGGTCGTGAAGTAGCGGTAATTACTTATTCAAAATAAGTACCTACTCAAGAGAGTATGCGATTTCGTACACAGTCTATCTATGGCTTCACTTTCAGAATGTGTGTAGCACACTTCCGATTCGTGAACTATTGTTTAGACCATAGACAGTATAAGATGGACACAGCGACCCCATAGGTTTCAACGGAGAAAAGTGAAGTCAATTAGAAGCACTCACTTCCTGATGGCTAACCGTACTGCGCAGGCTCAAACTGAGCTTGACGACGTAGATGTGACGTGAGCAACCTGTCTGACAGTTGTAAGTCTTCTAGTAGCTGTGCCAAGAGAAATCTGAATCATTCCCTTCCGAATCTCGCAGAGACGGAGAGCGTGAGTAGGAGCTGTCCATAAGCTAGCAGCAGGAGCGAGCAGCTTCATCACTCTCTATGGGCTTCTCCCTTGACTTTATGCCTCCACGTCCCCCTGATTGCTTGCGAGCTTCTCCACGGTAATTTCTCGACTGTGCGACAGAGAGTCGAGTGGTTATGACGCAATCGTTAGCCTATTTTTACAAAAACTGCTTCTACGGGGCCATAACGTAAGATACAAGATTATGGAGCCTTTTATACATTGTCATGTTTCTTTAGAAATAAATAATGGACAAATTGAGTCTTTAAACACCTCAGAAGTAAAGTTATTCGCTGTCAAAGTGACGCCAAAATTAATGGGAGTCAATGGAATGCTGACAGCAGGTGATGGTCTGCTACAATGGCGGCCCCCGGGGAAGCCTCAGTTTCCGGCTGATGGATTAGGCTACCCCCTTGGTTTAGACCGAATCATTTGTGAACAAATCGTTAGAACCCAGTTATCTGATTCACTGAAAAGATTCGACTTGATCTGTTCGCGAATCGGACATAGCTAATTGAGAAATAATTCTAAAACATCCCAGCAATAACATAGGGAAAATAAATTATTTAAATAAACTATAAACAATAAATAAATTAACAATTCAAGTTTAGTTGAAGTATAGGCTACCCACGGCAATATAAAATTTAAAATTTTTAAAATTAAAACATTAAATTAATACATGCAGTTTTATTACTGCCGTTTATTTTGGTCAAATAAACACACCACAGAATTTGCAAGTCAACAAACGACACGACATTTCAACTAAAAAATAAAAACTTTGTATGCGTTTTTGGCTTATCATTTATACACGACAACGCCATTTTGGTGCCTGCAAACGCAAACTTTTGACAAAGGTTTTCAAAGGGCAAGTTTTTGAAAACGATACTACAGAGCCTCAAGAGACCTTTGCAAAAAAATAAAAATAAAAATATATAGATAGTTTCTCGTACGCGTTTCTCTTGAGCACGATATACGTTTCTCGTGTGCACGTGAAAGTCTGGATATTTTTTATTTTTGCAAAGGTCCCTTAGGCGCTCCAAACTACGCCGTTACTATCACCGTGAAAACTACAAAACCGCGAATTTGTGAAAAGGTGACGTCACGCGCACGCGTATTAGGCTACGTGTTTAACAGAGGCGCGCGTAATTTTTGTTTACAAAGTGACCTCGCGCCAACTACTGGCCTGGCATGAATAATACAGCGATTTTAATCATTTTTGCGGATCCGTGTGAACGGGGTCGTTTTTTTATAACGCTGTCGTCTGTCCGCAAAAAAATGGGGGGGAAAAAAGCTAATCTGTTTTTAGTAGGCGACGTCGTGTAAACGTAACGTTAGTTTAGTTACCTAAGACGAGACGTGAGGAGAAGGAAGCATACATTGCCTGGCTCACACAGGTAAACACTAGAACTGTACAGAAGTAAACATCAAACTGATCTGATGAACTGCCGTGCTTAGCTAAAATATCACCAGTCCTTGTCATCACAACTGTCAATCTCTTCATAACAACATACTAATGAAATATTAAGTGAGCCTCAAATGTTTTCACTGTGTACGTGCACGCGCAACCTTCCCAAAATATAACCACAGGCGCACTTCCTGAAACTGTTCCAACACAAAAGGGGCAAGGAATTTTGGCGAATATGTTTTCCACATAACTATATATATGCAGGATGAGACACAACATCAAATGACAGTGGCAAGTTTGCGACAACATTAAACTCAGAAGGCAACAGGTGTCGAGCGGCTCGCGCGTTCGCCTGGTCATGACTCACCTTAGTGTAATATAACATCCACAGCTCGTACAGTCGCTCTTTCGAAGCCATTCTCTCTCGCCTTTATGCGTATTCCTTCCACTTATGCGTCAATCAAACCATCTGAATATACATCCACAAACGAAGTATCCGTGGATTGACTCAGCGAAGATCCAGGGAATTTTGTTTGCAAGAAACAGCATGCTGCTGTACAGCGGTCCACTACCTGGTTATCAAGCTCTCCCAAAGTTGCATGTCTTTTAGACGGAGGGTGGGTCAAAATGACAATTCCGAGCTGAGAAACTACAGAATGTAGAGTGCAACATTTGAGAAATGTCGCCGAATAGGCGCTGGATAAACGTGCATCTCTGCTAGAGGAATTCTAGGGGAGTTAAACGCACTTGTCAGTGCACGCAGAACCCTGTTCACACTGCCCTCCTCTTGAGCATTACAGTGGCAGTAGAGAGCAAACCGAGGAAGAGCCGGGAGGAGTTCTGCCTGCCTCAAAGCTGCACACAGATGAAGGAAATCCAGTAAGCATCACAGTGTCACAGCGGATTGAGAAAATTAGCAGGGATGGAATGGCACTGCACTGGAGTGCACATACTTTTCCTGGTGGATTGGTTTGTGGAAACAACATTTAAATTAAATTAAGAAGTAAAGATCAGAATGTGATAACACACTCACTCACTTACTCACTCATTCACTCACTCATTTTTTACACTTTCAAAGTATGATTTATAAGCTTATTTGCCCATGGGGACTTTAATGTAGGTCCCTACGTCCCCATGAGTCAGTGTGCATTCAGGTTGAAGTCTCCACACGGGATATAGAAACACACACACACACACACACACACACACCTCTTATTGTTGCTGTTTTTATTGCAAAACAATGATTGTTTCACAGTCCAATATTTTAAAAGTGAAATACCACTATTTTACAGTCAAAATCACTCGAGATTTTCATTCTATTTGGCCATTGGATCCATTGAGAACCCATGCAAACTCAATGCAAATAAACTGGTGTTGATAGAGAGTCTGAATGATCTCATTTAGTGCCTTTCCTAAATGCCTGTGCAGCGACCATATTTAACATAATTATTCTGTTCTGAAGGGTCTGCTGTGCTGTACTGGAGCAACAATATGCTTTTGATGGTGCTTTGACATAAGACACCACAACTTAAACAATATATCCATTCTAAATCAAAGCAAATATTTACCACACTGTTAGCCCATTACCCTTAAACAAATCAAATATTTAACATTTTACTCATTTTAGTAATCCATCAAATAAAATGACAGTCTAAGGTTCACTATTTGTATTTATCCTCTTACTAAGTGCATCTTTGTGACTGTTTGGCCAACATGGTGACTGGGAAGAGGATGGACCTTGAGGCAGCTGTATTGCCATGGCAATGCCCTACATTCCACACCATGTCACGTTCGGGTGTTTGTTTGCCTGTTTTGAGAACTTGCACAGGCCATTTTTTTTTCTTAGTAGAGTTATGGATTTCTATAGATGAGTTATGATTTATTTTATGAATAGAGCTGTGTGTGCATGTAGCACACATTAAAATGTGTTGTTCAATCTTTCTTAAAATTACTTTGTTATCTTATTACTTTATATCTTAGTTGAATGGAGCATAGCGTATAGGATAGTTGTCTATTTTACATAAGTGCTGAATGTTCTGAAGACTTTATGTTGTTGTAGCATTTAAAACTGTTTTCTGGATTTTTTTAAATCAGCTATTTATCAGTTATCAGCCATAATTATTAGCTTATTAATGTTAGCTAAAATGTTAATTTCTGTACATCCCTACTAACTCATTTATTTTAATAATTAATAATTATTTTATCAAATTATGTAAATACAGCCATTTATTTATTTATTTATTACTCTTTTTAAACATTTAATAAACATAATATTATCATTATGTTATCAATTTAGTCAATGTATTATAGGGTTTACTTTTACATATTGTTGACTAGCTTATACAAAATCGCTGATTTCGGTGCTCCTCTAGCAGCCTCGCTCGGACAGACCTTATGGTCGATTGCAGATTCATCGATCCTGCTGCCCATGCTTTAATTTCACCATGGAGAAGCCTGTGGGTTCTTTACAAGAGCAAGCTTTGAAAAGGAAAGAACGATTAAAAGCTCTACGAGACCGACAGTTTCAAGTGAGTTGCGTTATAAATGTTATTTTCTTTAAGACATCGGGTAAATAAAGCGCGCTCACTGGCCAACTTGCTTTAGTTAGCATGTTAGCAAAACAATTAAGCATTTCAGATTGTTTTATGAGAAATGTAGCATCATTTGTCATCAAGAGGATTGAGTAATTGTAATGACCCTTTCCGCTTAATGTCCCTTTAATGTACATTTATTTTCCAGTCTATTATCCAAAGAAGTTAACGTTAGCTCTAAAAATATTAGCATTTCCGCCTCAGTTGATATTTTATGTTTGAATAATCATTGAATAAACTCATACACTGAATATAGAAAAGCTTGATAATCAAACATGTTTTAGGTTGGTTTAAGCTTTTTTTCCCGCTAGTAGGATAGGTCATGAAAATCGATTAGTTATGCTGGTAACTTATAAAAGAAATAATCACAATTACATGGAATAAAGATTTGTCTTCTCTTTACAATAAAAAAGGGGAGAAGTCATCAAGTCATCTCAATGGCAAAAAGTGTCCCAATCCCCCTGAATTCACCCTATAACTAGATACAGTGCTTCCTTAAAATTCATGCCTTAAAAAAATAAGGAACAAGTCCGTTATTATTAGTGGGTAATCGACATACCACAAATGTCGTTAAGAGTTTAACTAACCTGTTTCCTTAAATGCGCACAGTCATGCTTTTGCTCTGATTCATTGTGCATCAGAGTTTTCATGTACTGTATGTCAGTGTTCATCAGAGTTTAGCTAATAGGTTTAATTTTTTATTTTTGTTCAAGTTAACTAGTTGTTGTTTTTCAACTACAGGGACAGGCACCCGAGGATGGAGAGCCTGTGAGCAAAAGAGCTCTGGAGGACTCTGAGAAAGAGGACAGACACAGGTACACACAGATATAAAGTCTATTGTCACTTCTACTGAAGATGCCGCAAAAAAACTAAATTCTTAGTTCCACCATTTAGAAACAAATAGTAGTTAGTTGAAAAGACTGCCTGTTGTAAATGGGCAATAAATAACAAAGCTGTACTCCGTTTACATGATCTTAAGAAGGACTTCGAGGTAAAGGTCTCTCTTGCTCTCAGCTCTATTTCAGGCTCAAGCCAAGGCCCTGAGCTCTCTGCTTTTTTCCGTTGTTTACTTTCAGATTCACAGAACCCTTGTGCTCCCCTCCTCCCTGAGCTCAAGAGGTGTTTGGCATTAACAGTTTGCAAAGGTTAACTTCCTAAACGCTCATCACCTAATATCTGGACTATGTCTACCGTAGTACATAGTTCACATGAAAAAAGAAAATTCTGTCCTCATTTACTTGCTCTTTTCAAACCTGTATGACTTTCTTCTGTGAAACACAAAAGAAGATATTTTGAAGAATGTTTTGTCTCCAATTGTATGAGACATTTTGTAAAATATCTTCTTTTATGTTCCTTAGAGGAAAGTCATAAAAGCTTTGGAACGACACGAGGGCGAGTAAATGATGATCGAGTTAACCTATATGACTTAATTGATCTACAGTTTTGTAGGTATAAGGCTTTACTTTTTTTTCTGAGGAGGTTTATTGAAATGGAACTGATATAGGAGTGTTTGGGAGAGAATGTTTTAAGGTGTGTCTCCTTAAACATTCATTATTAAAATAGCGACAGCTTGGAAACAATGAGGTGTAATTCACCACCCAGCACGCTTGTTATTGTGACGCTTCCAATGCTGCAATACCTGACAAATAATCTACTTGTCTTAACAAAAGCAAAATGACAGTTTGAATTGTCTTTCAGGTTTTTTTAAAAGTGGAAAACAAAAATGTAACTGGTTATAGAGGGAAATATTTTATGATCTGCGTCAACAGACAGAGATGGGCAGACTCCATCTGTTTTTATGGAGACGGGGGGGGGGGAAGGCAAAATCGAAATTAACTTTGATTTTTTTAATACTTTAAAAAAAGTTTATTCAGCAAGTACACATTAAATTGATCAAAAGTGACAGTAAATACAAAATATTTCTATTTCATATATATATATATATATGCTGTTCTATTGAACTTTATGATTAATAAAATCATTTTTTATCTCAGTTTCATGGCAAACAACTGTTTGATAATAACAACATTGATAATAATAAGCATCAAATCAGCATATTAGAATGATTTCTGAAGAATCATGTGACTCTGAAGACTGGCATAATGATGCTTAAAAATTCAAAAATAAATTTACATTCTAAAATATATTTAAATAGAAAAAAAATATTTTCTATTGTAATAATATTTCAAAATTTTTACTGTATTTTTGATCAAATAAATGCTGCTGTAAGTTGGCATAAGATACTTATTTTAGAAACATTAAAAATATTTTGAATGGTAGTGCACTTTATCGTGCTTGAAAGTGTTTGCTGCCTTATTTCCAGGCTGAATAAGAGGAAACATCCTCTTTTGTTGGGCTTTTTGTTTAAGCTGTCAAAAATCTGAAGTAAGGTGAGTCAGATAATGAATATGTGCTCAGGTTTTTGAACGAACCTCAACCTTTCACCAGACAGTGTTTTGTTAGATTAAGCATTTAGACGAATATTAAAATTCCAACTTGACTGAATTTTCCCAAGCAAAGCAGCAGCCCATCTCACCACATCGCAGATTTGTTATTGCTGTACTTTGTAAATGACTTTTGTCAGCAGCCAGGATTTATTGTTCCACTGCAGCCTTTTTTAGAGTGAAGGAAGCCCAGCGTTGGTCTCCTCGGTTGTTTTGCTGGCTCTGAGAAACGAGAGACCTTCCACCAAACTGTCAAGGCCCTCAATTCAGCTCCGTCCCTTGAGCATTAGTCCCATTTTTCTGTATGTGATTAAATTAGAAAGCAGGATACTGTTCTAGGCAATGTGTCCAAACCCTTGGCCACGAGTTATTCAGGACTTCAGGATGTTCTAAATGCCCGCTTAGGGTTGACGAACGGCTGTTGACATTCTGAACATGTTGGATTGTTTGGCTGTTCTACTGTAGATGAGGAAAGCCAGTGGTCCTGTATTGTTCCAGCGGGTGGTCAGGAAGTCTTTTCAGGAAAGTTGAGGACAGGGAGGCGTTCCCAGCTCTTTGTTACAGTCGGTTGCTTTGAGTGTTGTTTCCAGTGTGCTTCAAAACTCTTGTTTGGGGTCATAATATTTTGTGCAGCTTTCCAGGGCCTTGATGGGTTTTGGCTCTGAAATTTGAGCATTATTAAGGTAGCGGTCGCAATGCTTTGTGTTGTGTGACGTTGTTTCCATTTCATTACGCTTTTATTTTGACAAACCTACACCCAAGACTATTGAAAAGGAGTGGCGACACAGCTGACATTAACAATCTGTTTGTTCCCAGCCCATTTAATTACATGGTTTGACTCTACTGAAATTCATTTAGATCTAGCAGGGACAAATGTGGGCCTACTGTAACCAGGTCAATAACAAATAAGTGTCCACGATAAACAAGAGGAAACATCTTTTAAAAATATATTTTTTTTAAATGTGTAATTTTTTTATTCATGTTGGTTTCATATGTTTTTTTTTAGAAACTTTTATACCGATTTCTAAATGTTGGTCGCACCACATAACTTTGATTTGGAGGACAAACATTTTACAAATAAGCAGTGAAACACTTTAAAATATTGTTTTTTTTTCTAAGAAATTATATTAAGTTTACACCAGGTTTTCCCTTCAAGATTTAGATTTTTTTTTATGAGGTTTTTATTATTGTTTATGTCCCCCCTCAAAAAAAATGTAAAGATTTTTTTTAGTTCAATGTTCATTATAGAAGAATCATTTATTGATAGAACAAATACAATAAACATCACATTGTTGACACTTGACTCAATACTGGCTCTGATTTAGATCAGATGGTGATGAATGTGGACCTTCTGTAGTAAATAGCTACCAGTATGTTTCCATCCACCCTGTTTTATGTGAATTTCACGAGTTCGCATAAAAACAACTCTGATGCGCATCAATTCGCAAGTAATTTATGATGTACAAAAAAGAGCCACAGTGGCATTTTGTGCTCAAGTTAAATTTGCAACTTTGAATGAAAACATTGCTGATGACAAAGAGTGTTCACGATTAAGAAGAGGAAACATGTTTAAAAAAAAATCTAGTTTAAAAACACATGTGCCGGGTTCTTAGAAATGTACATTTTGTATTAATGTTGGTTTTTGACATTTGTATTCCTCTTTCAAGAAAGGTTTCAGTGTAATGACTAAAAATGTCATGTGAAACCTTTTTAATAATTTAATTTACACTTCTCAAAGTAAACACATATATTTTTTACAAATATCATGAATTATTTAAAAAAAAAACATAAGGCGGTGATGAGTGGGCCTGCTGTAGCCCCTTTTTTGAGAACAAAATTGGCACACATCTCAAGAGACCAACGAGTGAGCAATTTGATGTAAATGAATTCTCAGTCTCCTATAGGACAGGTTTGAAACAAACTTTCATGTTCTGTTGATCATGCTGTGAAGAACCCTCTGTGCTTCCCTGAAGATCCAGCAGCACATTTTGCTTTATCTTGCGAGGATGTTAATAGACCTGCCGGCTGAGTGATGGCATAATCGGGCTTGTTTCAACCCCTCTCAGCTGCGCTCCCTAGACACGGTCAGGTGCTACATGCTAATTAGCTAGTTCTTCAAAGATGAAGAGAGGCTTTGTACACATGGCGAGTGAATGTACTCTGGATGCTGCCACAGAATGGATTCAGCACTCATATAGCACCAGCTGCCCACTGTCCAAACTAAATGTTTATCTGCACTGCCACCTGCTGGTTACTGGGGATCCATGTGATTGCCTTTGTATTATCTTCTTGAATTAATAGGTTATAATGGAGGCAGGGACTAAACACTTTTTCATAACTGTGAGTGAATTGCATAGTTTTGCAATTATGTTTGCAGAGAGCTGAAGCTGAGGAATTACACACCGGAGGATGAGGAGCTGAAGGAGAGACAGGTGCCCAAAGCAAAACCTGCATCAGGTGAGAACGCTTCTGGCTCACCTGAACAATAAATATTACTGGCTCTACCTTTAAATTATATTTTCAACCTGCAAATTAAGCTGACCTTTCATGCTGGGTGATAATGTTACATCAGGTGTTGAGTTACAGATTGTCTTAAAGGAATAGTTCACTTGAAAACTGTCATCATGTGCTCACCCTTTAAGTTGTTTAAAACCTGTATGAATCTCTTTCTTCTCCTGAACAAAAAGGAAGATATTTTTGAAGAATGTCGGTAGCCAGACAGTTGATGGACCCCATTGACTTCCATAGTTTTTTTGTTTTCCTACTATGGAAGTCAGTGGGGTCCATCAATTGTTTGGTTACCAACATTCTTCAAAATTGCTTTTGTCTTTAACAGAAAAATGTAATTCATACAGGTTTGAAACAACTTGATTTAATGATGACAGAATTTACATTTTTAAGTGAACTATTCCTTTAATGGTCTTGTTTCATATTCCTGTAGTGGAGGACAAGGTCAAGGACCAACTGGAAGCTGCAAACCCAGAGCCTGTGATTGAGGAAGTGGTGAGTGGATTTTTCCCTCAATCCAAAGTCTCAGATTTCAAACATGATGCCATATGGACAGCATCAGTTTCCTTACACTCAGTTACACTACTTGTCAAAAGTTTGGAATAAATTTTTTTTCTCTTGACTTGTGTTCTCAGGATCTGGCCAATCTCGCCCCCAGAAAACCAGACTGGTACAAACCTTCAATTTGTATTTATAAAACACAATCATACATCATATTCACTGTGATTTTATTTTATTTTAATTTTCATTAATTTAATGCTGTTAATAATTTTTTTTACTATTTTGTGTTTGTAATAGGGATTTAAAGAGGGACGTGGCCAAGAAGCTTGAGAAGCTAGAGAGGCGAACACAGAAAGCCATTGCTGAACTTATACGTGAGTATGACATTAACTGAGACAGGATTTCTTAAAGTTCCCCTATTATGCTATACTTAAAGGGGTCATGACATGGGTTTTTTTATTTTATTATTATGTTACCTTAGGTGCAAATATAGTATTACTATAGTTTTTTTTACAAAAAACTTTTAAAATGTATTGATTTATGACCTTTTCCCACCCTGTTTCTCATCCTCTGATTAAAACAGTCTGTTTTGGGGGTGTTTCCCTTTAAGAGTTCAGTGTTAACGCCCACTGTTATGATTGGCTAACGTTAGTGCCTATGCATCAATTATTAACGCCCCCAGCCAGAACATTTGCGGATTCGGCGTATTTAAAAAGTAGTTTAAAGTTTTAAACACATTACTTACAGTTTGCGTCGTCGTTGTTGAGCCCAGAATAGTCGGCACGGACGTATCTTTGAGCAACAGTTTTCTGGCAAAGCAGCATCATTTTGGGATTTGTTCTCAAAACAGTCATCCTTCAAATGTATAGAACAAACGCTTAAACTAACACTGCTGTGACTGAGACGTCCGCAAAAAATAAAGTGCATCCATTTTCCCCTGACGACTGGATCTTTCACAGCGTATTCAAAGATGTTGTTTGTCCACAGCCAGGAACAGCACATCTGCGGCATCGTAATTTCCCTGTACACAGACCCACTCGCTGTACGTCGACTGAACACTTGTGAGGCGCGACAATGATACGAAATGAGCGTAGTTGCCTTGCGCTTAAAGCGTAGTTGTCTTGTGACGGAGGCGGTCATATGCAAACGCTGGTACGTCACTTCGTACCGTGACGTCACTTCTTACCATGAATCCAGAACGAGCTGTATTTAGAGCTTGATTAAATAAATGATTCGTTTATAATGGGGAGGACGTCTTAAGCTATGAAACTTGCAGGACGTTTTAATGGTACAAAGACCTCTTATATACTAAAAGATCAAGGCAAATTTGGTTTCTCATGTCATGACCCCTTTAAGATTCCTAATTTTGTTTAGGTGGCCTCCGACAATAGGTTATTATAGCATCCAAGTAAAAAAAAAAACACTTGAATTTTCTCATAATTCTCATTGCAGCATCACCTCTTTTTCACATAGTGTCAGAAATGGTTTGATGCAAGATCCAGTCTCTAAACCCCTCCTTTCTGAGAGCCTGCTCTGCTCTGATTGGTCAGATGGCCCAGTTTGTTGTGACAACGCGTGTCATATCTGAATTTGAGCTCTGGGGGCTTCCTCAGCACTTAATAGGGATATTTAACACTGCGCTGCACATTTTATGGAGAACAGCTTGTTTTATGTTGCTTTTGTAAGACGGTTCACCGCTCCTTGCTCCAAAATGAACCATGGTTTTCTGTTCGATTACTGTTTCTATTATCTTAGTTTTCTGACAAATATCACGATTAAATGGTGGATAACACCATCTCTATAATGTATAAGAATATTACAAAATACATACCACTCTAAAACGTCCAGTGAAAGCCGTGCCTGCAAAGTCTGTGCATGAAATCTGTTCTGGACAATCCTCTTGTTCGTTAACATTGTCAGGGTCTGAATCATCGGGCTCGAATTGGTTTGAAATAACTTTAATATTTACACTAGAGAAGAGCTTGCAGTTATGGAGGGGCAGGATATTTCCTGAACGCATGCTAAGCAGTGCCAATCACAACACACTGAGCCAACTAACTAATCAGCGCATTTCGGAAGGAGGGGCTTTATTGAAATGGGTGCGCTCGAGCCAGACTGAGAGAGGTGCTGTAATAATGTAAATTTGTTTTAAAAAAACATTATTTTTCACATTTCAAGCATGAAAACATATTCTAGTACACCCCAAAAACAAAATCAAGGACCCCTTTAAGGCGCGTAGTATGATAACTACAACAGTATTAAGTAATATTACAATTCTGAGATTTCCACACCAGAGCTATTATGACAATGACACAGGAACTATATTGTTGGAATCACATTCAGAACCAGCTGATAAAACAAAAACATTGACTTTAAAGAGCTTGAGGATTTAAAGTGGGAAATTACATAACTGATGCACTTAAACAACGGTGTTGTCCATTGGCGTGGATGCTAATATAGTTATTGTTCTTGGTGTGAATGGCTTTTGACTGGTGTCTTTAAAAAAAACAATGTAGCACTGAGCACCATCCATCTCTACATCACTTTAATCAGTTATATACCGTAGTTGTAAAGCCTTTTGTAAAGAGCTCCGCCAGTGCTTCATGTAAGGCTAATTGCTGTGAGGATTTAAAAAGCCCTGGAGATCTGATGTCTCTCAATGACATCATATATGATTTTCCTGCCTCTATATGCTCCTCTGGCACACACATTACTACTACACTCTAGTTTTGTCTCTCAAACCTACAATAAAAATGAAAGTCTGTATTATCTAGAAAATAAATATTTTGTAGATCACCAGTCAGAGCTAGAGCTCACATGTGTTTTTGAGTCATGTAGTCATAGCCCATGTGCATAGCTTATGTCTGGGCATGTGTGATTCCACAGGGGACCGGCTCAAGGGCAGCGAGGCAGAGCTGGCAGGAGCGGTCGGAGCAGTTGGCATGGAAGAGGGAGACTCCGACTGAAGGATGGTCCCACACAACACATTTTCTAGAACTTTCCGGCCTATTCCCCATTACATAGCAGTGTGTGTTTAAAATGCATTTCTTAT
Organism: Phoxinus phoxinus; assembly: GCF_949152265.1. NCBI lineage: Eukaryota > Metazoa > Chordata > Actinopteri > Cypriniformes > Leuciscidae > Phoxinus > Phoxinus phoxinus. The sequence continues at coordinate 15,715,878 of NC_136885.1, read as the reverse complement.
GCTGAGCTCAGAATGAGTTTACACACAACCAGATCAGGTGATAATAAGTGAGTGTTTGTGTGAGAGCAGAATGATATAGAACGAAAGAATGAGTTGCATGTGTTTTCATGTGGAGTACACAAAGAACATCAAATCATTCTCTTTTTTTATTATTTTGTTGTTGTTTATTAGTAAACAATTATTTCTTTTCTAAATTGACTGTCTTTTTCCTTTCTGGGCTTTATGATAAATGTCAGTAGGCTTTATTTAAAACTGAACCTGAATCCTGACAAAGAAGGGGTAGATTGACGTTTTCATGTTGTATTTCTCTCCTATCTCATTAATATACATTAAATGGGAGGTTCCAAAATCAGACTCATTACAGAGGAGAATACAAAATATCACAATTCAAGAGAAACTACATCTAAAACTGCAGTGCTTTATTAACGTAATATATTTTGTTAACTTAATTTGGGTATTTGAGACAATTTCTTCATAAAATACCAAGTCTCAAATGTGTTTTTCCCCAGAATTATTCTGCCAATTTTCACAAACAAAATGATAGACCTACGTACACGTTTTTGGTTAAAAGACAAGTTGTATGAACAGCACAAGTCTTTGACAATAAAGTGCATTCATTATCCTCTCACTATAACATGGCGAAAACAAAGAGACCGAAGAACTATGACATTTCACATTAAACGTAAACTTATCCTAAACATCCCAGAAAGTTAATACTTCTATATCATTCATTTAAATGTATATTATGTTGTATGTTTGTACATTTATTACAAATCAATAATGAAAATATACAGTATATATTAATGTTTAAGAGGAACATTTTATTCAGTGTTGTTTACTCTCAAACCGAAAAATGAGATGTTCACCACTAAGAAATGCTATTGCACATATTGTTAAGTATAGTTACATTCTTTCTTATCTTTAGCGGATGCTTTCTTATCCAAAGGCTGGCTTGAATTTTCTTGCTGTCAAATAACTCAATAACTATTCGGTTTATGAATCAACCCTTCAGGTGGTTGAAAATGTGACCTTTCGGTTATTAGCCTGGATCTTAAAATGCTAAGCTACCACCTTTGAGGAGAAATAAAGTCAGCAAATGCTGATTTTGTGCAATTCGGCTCAACTCACATCCATTTTACCTGACTGGTTCTACATACATAACATAATCATGGAAGTCCACACCAACCATACACAAACAAACAAACAAACATATTTTGTCCATTACTTCCTAAATATTATTCCAAATAATTTTGATGTTTTTGAGTAAATATCATTACCGGTATAAACTTTTTTAATAAACAAGCGATTAAGATACTGTGGTCTCTTGAGTTGTGACTCCCAGGATTTCCTGAAATAACCTTACCAATTTTCCTGTGGAGAATTTTAGTGATATTTTGAACTTACGTTGATGGAGAGCTTGTCTTGAAACTGGTGGGTGTTGGTGAGACTGACATGCAGATCAGCTAATGGAAAAAAGCCATTGCTTGATATGTGGCGTCACAGACGTTTCCAGAACTGTAGCCCTTGAGAAGGATTGGAAGCCTCAGCCACGGGCTGAAAAGTGCAAGGCTTGTCCATCTACACTTAATGCCATTTCTGGTCCTGTGGTTACTTGTGAGGGTTGATGGTATGCATTAACTTTTGTTTTCATTATGTCCTCCCGTCTCAATTTTTCTTGCAGCAGGGCCCAGCTCCACTTTGCACACTCGCTGGGCAAACTTTAGCGAGCACAGGGTCTCTCCGACGTTGCTCTCAAGAGATGAAACCTAAAGATGACAAATTATTTTACACAAGTATTTTAGTTCATGAGATTTATTTAAAATGTAAAATTACTGTGTAGGAGGTTGTTTAACTCCGTGATCCATCAAATGGCATTCCTATGGACTACCTATAGACCATTGATTCAAGAACTTTGAGTGATATTTTACAAAACATGGAACAAGCTGGTTAAAATTGCTTTAGTACATTAAGTACATACAAGGTTTTGTTTAGAATATGAGTGCTGCCAGGAGAACTAATTGCTAGATTAGCCAAAATTAAAAAGGTTCATGCTAAGGTAAGAGTTTTGAAGCATTTAGTAACATGAAAAATAAGCTATCCATGTACACAACTGTATATTCCACATTGTTTTTAGTTATGTCCTTGAATTATTCAGTACTCGCTACTTGTGGATGGACAGAAACTCTTATCACAAAGTCTACGCATTGTCTGCTTCTGTGTTGTCTATTCAGCCTTATCCAGCCTGACTATGGTGTTTTTAATATGCTTTAAGACAAACCATGAGCAAATTCATGAGTCAACACCATTGCTGACTATTTTTTCCTTAAAACTGCAGTGAAAAAAAAAGACAGTCTCAAAAACGTGGTTGGAAATCCCCGGTGTTTCTTACGTCAAACTTTCTTGTAACCAATCACGTCAACGTGCTGGCGGGCTTTAGCATATCATTAAAGGATTAGTTCACTTTTAAAATGAAAATTGTGTCATCATATACTCACCCTTAAGTTGTTTCAAACCTGTATGCATTTCTTTCCTCTGCTGAACACAAAGGAAGATATTTAGAAGAATGTCAGTAACCAGACAGTTTCTGGTTCCCATTGACTTCCATAGTAGGAAAAAAATATACTATGGAAGTCAATGGGAACCAGAAACTGTCTGGTTACTGACATTCTTCTAAATATCTTCCTTTGTGTTCAGCAGAGGAAAGAAATTCATACAGGTTTGAAACAACTTAAGGGTGAGTATATGATGACAAAATTTTCATTTTAAAAGTGAACTAATCCTTTAACTGCTGTGAAGCAGGGGAGTTTCAAGAGAATCCAGGTTATCCCGGTATGTATATTTTTCTGTTGATATGAAAAATCGGGTACATTTAGCAATATAGCGGTGGTTTGTTGTGTGGGTGCTACCTCTCTGAAATGGCAGAATTTCTGAACCCCATTGGCATCATATAAAAAATAATGAAATGTTGTTACTGTAGATATATATTTCGGTCAGCTACCTTGGCCCTTTCCTGTCTAATTTGGTGTTACCAAATAACACCAGTATAGACCAGACTTTGTGCTGATAGTCAAATGGATTTTTCACACTGCACTTAAACCTGGGTTTTTGCCTTGTTTTTAACCCTGGGCTAACCTATTTGTTATTTTGAAAGGGGCTTAGCACAGCTAAGCTAATGGGGTTACCTGAACAACCATGGCGGTTTTGTTGCCTTTTCCAAGCGAGTCCTGCAGCAGGTAGGTGAGTCGTGAGTTCCTGAAGGGTATGTGAGTCTGGTGGGCCCTAAGAGCTTGGATCACATCTCCTAGAGCGAGCAGTGAGCGGTTGATATTTTGAGCTTCCTTCAGTCTTTCCCCCTCTGCCCCAGACTTCCACACCCTTTCAGAACCAGCCAGATCCACAAGATTCAGCTTGCCTGCAAAGGAGAGGTCATGGATTTTGGATATAGAGGGCTTTTTGAGTGGAAATCAAGACTTTTTAGAACTCACAACTCAAGCAATCTAAAGATCCAGAGTCGTTGGGACTGACCGGTGGTTTTGGCTCCACTGGCGAGGTCTGTGCCCAGCACAGTCACGGTGAGCAAGGCATGTGATCGAGAGCTATGCTGATTCATCTGCGTTCCAAATGTAATTCTGTTCTTTCGAGCTATGGCCAAAATCTGCCAAAAAACCCAACAGATTATAGGAGAGAAGTTTTTTGTATAGTCAGCATTATCTTGACAGATGACACCCTGGGACTCACTTTTTTGATATGTTGGAAGCTTTTGACCTCATTGACCCTGAGTCCTGGCACATGGAGCTGTCCTGTCCCATCAGGGTTGATCTTGATGTCAAGCTTCTCTCCATCCTTACTGAGTAGATCTCTGTTGTTAACAAAAAAAAATTGTTAACAATTGAATTGTATTAAAGGGTTAGTTCACCCAAAATGAAAACTCATTATTTACTCAATCCTTCTGTCATTCTTAGACTTTTGTTCATCAAACCCCCCGCACTGCACTGAACGATGTCAACTTTCTGAAACTTTGTATTACTAGTACTTCTTTATTTAAAAGAAGTTTATTAAGTTTATTTCATCTTTAGGATGAATCACTTTTATTCCTCATTTGTAAGTCTCTTTGGATAAAAGTGTCTGCTAAATGGATAAATGTAAATAAGTGCAGTTTAGCTTCCGTTTACCATATTTAATGTGTTCTATGCATGTGATGCGTGCATGTAAAATTTAATTTAAATCTTTACATAATATAAAGCAGGACAGAAATCTCGCAGGTTTCGAATTTGTGTGGATTAATGAAGGTCTTATGGATTTGGACGTTTACAACATAAGGGTGAGTAACTGATGATAGAATTAAATTTTTTGGGAGAACTAACCCTTCAATATTCCTCATAAACATCAACTGAACGACAGGTTATTGCGTGATCCAATAGCTTGAATGTTTATTTGGATGCTTCTAACATTTAATTGAATGGGAAACAATTTATTTTTAATTCAAAAGAGTTGTAGATGGAGACCACTACATAATTTTTCATGATAAAGAGGTCAAATACAATACCTCAGGACCTCGTTGTAAATTTCCACTGAACTGACACTGACGGTATACGTCCACATGTCTTTTCTTTCCTCAATCTCGTTGAACAGGTGTTTCAGGGCTCGTTGGTTGATACCAGGGTTCTCAACAGTACCCTGAGTAGACACGGATGGTTAATGAGACCTGACAGTCTTATTGAATAATTAATGTAAACAGATCATCTGGGTCAGTAGTATGAAATCGGAACCATGTGTTATGACGGGTATATAGTTACAGATCCCTATACATCACCTCCATAGTATAAGTCTTGCCAGATCCTGTCTGGCCATAAGCAAAGATGCAAACATGATACCCATCTATACAGGATGTGACGAGTGGCTCAATTTCCTGGAACACCTGAGAGATAAAGAATGGTATAAAAAGTACATATCAAAAACATTACTAAAAATGCTTTCTTGGTCAATCAAAGGGATAGTTCACACACAAATAAAAGTTCTGTCATCATTTACAACCGCAAGTTGTTCCAAACCTGTATGCGTTTCTTTCTTCTGCTGGACACAAAATAAGATATTTTGAAGAATATGGGTAACCAAACAGTTGATGGACCCCATTGACTTCCATAGTTTGGGGAAAAAAATACTATGGAAGTCAATAGGGTCCAGCAATTGTTTGGTTACCGACATTCTTCAAAAAACAATTCATACAGGTTTGGAACAACTTGAGTAAATAATGACAGAATTTTCATTTTTGCGTGAATTATCCCTTTAAGCCATTTAAGCAAGCTATACTGTAGGGATGCACTATTGTATGTATGGTACCATAACGGTTATTTGCTGGTTTGTGAGATTTATTGTTACACTTTAGTGTTGGATATCTACTTGTGCATGCTGTTCCCGAATTTCATCTAATGCTCACTTAATCTTAACAAATAACTTCATTACACTTCAGCGTAATCTTTAGCTAATCTCAAAATGAACGCAGTATACATTTTTGATAATGTTGTGATGCTTAAATTCACTTGTAGCATTTAAAAAGATTGATTTTAGTGTTTTATTTATTTTTTATTTATTTAGAAAAAATAGACTAGAATTTTAATATCAGCCATGAAAATAATGACTAACTTAGCGATAGCAACCAGACATTAAATATCAGTGCATTATTACTATATAGGCTACCGATGTTTATAGGCCTAAAAGTCTTTTAGTATTTCATGTGAATATGACTTATACTCTGCTTACCTCATCTTGAGTGGCCTGAGGGTGAAATACTTTATCAAGCTCAAAGTTTTTGGCCTTTCCCTTGCTTAAAACTGTGAGTGCAGATTCATTATTGGGGTCTGTTGTCACAACTACCGCTTGGCCTTCCTCATGTTGATCTTCCTTTAGTACTGGCTTTACACGGCACAGAACACGAATATTACCTGGTGGGGAAAAAACACACACAAAAAACGTTTCTTATATTTTGCTTAAGTCATATGGACTGAAATGGTAAAAATGGTCATTCGTGCCAACCTTTAAGCTCAACCAGCTGCTCGTGGTACTTCCTGCGGAGTGCTACCTCCTTTCTGTATTTTTCCAAAAGGTCTTTGTTGGCCTCTGACATCTCATTTATAGCTGCCATTATCTAGGGAATAATGTTGTAATATTAGAAAACAATTTAGAAATGAAAGCAACTAATAAAATGTGACAATATCAAACTCTTCGATCTCAGAAGTTGTACATTTAGTACAGGTTTGTGCAGCTGTAGATTTTGCTTACCTGTTTCTTGGCTTCTTTGATAGCTGTTCCATAGAAGTCAGAAAAGTTGCGGACCTGAGTGCGCAGGCTGGCATAGTCGGTCTTCATGGAGCGTAACGTGGGAGGGAGAGCACTCAGACGCTTCTGGAGGGCTGGAAATTACATGCTGAATTTTGCGCTGAGCCATACACATTGCAGCACATTTAACATTGTCATCAATCATATGTCTTGTGGACTTCACAAGTGTAGCGAAGACTATAGACCAGGGATGGCAACATCGGTCCTGGAGTGCTGCTGTCCTGCAGAGTTTAGCTCGAACCCTGATATAAGACCTTGCCTGCCTGTGACCTTAGCAGAGATGGGCTTATTATTGGGGGATACAAGGGTCCGTGGCTCTACCTTTGGAAATAGCGTAATGGCTAATCACGTGTGCCTTGATAATCAATCACATTACAGCCTTGACATTATTGAATATCGTTCAGAGTTGTGGGACAGTCAATCATTGTTTGCGGATACAATAGAAATGAATGAGAAGTGCCATAAACTGAACCCTACCTGTTGCGCAATTGTCCGTGACTTCTCTTATGAGACAGCGTTTTATTTTGGTGTAAACTTTCAAAATAGATCATTTTAAAACAAATGTGCTAAAATGCTGAAGATTAGCCGATGGGCTGTCGATTCATTACATGATAAGCTATTTCCTCACAAAAGCGGTTATATTCAGCGAAGTGAAGCCTCTCCTCCATCGACAGACATAAAAATAATGGCCTCTTGTATCCTTCCCTGCATACCCCGCACACAGTGTTATCTGGCATTGCGCTTTTTACGGCTAAGGTTGCAGGTTTGCCTTCAAGTGGCTTTGGCATAAGTAATCCTGAAGACATTGATTAGCTTGTTCAGGTGTGTTTGATACGGGTAGGAGGAGCTAAACTCTGCAGGACAGCGGCAGTCCAGGACCGACGTTGCCCATCCCTGCTATAGACAATATCAAGTGTGCCATTCAAGACAAGGAGGATTAGAGGGATCAGAAAACATGAAATCACCAAAACAATTTTTAGAGAACAGGCATAAACCATCTATTAGGTTTGTAGTATATATACAGGAAACTCACTTAAGAACTGGTTCTGCAGGCTCTGGAGATGCTCCTCAGAGCAGTTGGCTGCCGCTTTTACAGCTGCCTCTTTCTTTTCCTCAAGATGTCCAATCTCCTTCAGCAGCTCTTCCCTCAGGGTCCCAATCTCCCTCTCATATGCAGCAATCTGTGGAGCCATTGCTTTTTTTAGAAGAGCTAAGGTTTTCTAGTTTTGTTCTGACATGGACTGTAAAATTCATGAATTTTGTATCTGAGATCCCATCAACATAGGTTGTTAAGATCTTTAGCTTGAAGTGATGCAGTATGTACAATCATAAAAACAAATGGATAAAGCTTAGAAACCTTGTGTTGCAAATTGCAGCTGACTTCATCTGAATGTCTGATGTTCTCCTCCAACTGTCTGCATCGCTCGCTCTGGTTGCTTAGCTTCCCAGAAAGCTGTGCATTCTGTTGTCTGGCTTCAGATAGTTGACGCAGAGTTGAAGGCGACTCCACCGCAACGGTTTGGGTAACATACTAGAAGACAGGATGATTTATTACTATTGATTCTCATTCTAAAGAGTATGTGATTGGACAAAATACTATATACCAGAGTGCAATATTTTTGGTCCGTTTTCTCGTAATACACTAAATACTGGCTTTTTTTAGGTTTAAATTCATATTCTTGCATTTGTCTTACTTTAACCACAGGCTCCTTGTTGCGTTCTTTGTCTAGTTCAAGCTGCAGATCTCTCACACTCTCCTCTCGTCTCCTGATCTCTTCTGCCTTCCTCCATTCGCTCTGCTCTTTCTGGTGCTCCAGAGTTGACAGCTGCTCTGCCCGCTGCTGCAGTGAACTTTCCAGCTGCAGAACACGACTGCGCAAGTTCTCATTTTCCTATGGGGCACAATAGTAAACTAATAATTCATACAATCTGTGCATATACACATAATGACGTCCAAGCTATGTCCATATACAACTGCACCTCACCGGCTGCATTTTTGTATTTTATTTAAAATTGAAAGTAATACAATAATTATTTTTATACTTTTGTAGAATCACTTTATTTCATTCATTACATTGTAAAGAAAGCTACATATTTTCCAGTTATAGGATCTTTTGAAAATGTGGATTACTTGAAACTACATAAAACCAGATGTTCCAAAAACCAAAAACCAAATTCCCCCAAATGTTGTCCCTCCTAGTCAAACACAGTCGTTTGAACATTGAATTAAAAAAGTTATGGGAATTCCCAGCATGCATTGCACCATTATAGGAATATTGTTTTGCTGTTTGCCGACTTTTGTTGTTTTGTCATTATTGTTAATTATGTGTCACATTCTGATGTTAGAGCTCGTATTTTTGCATCTATTGATTGTCACCGTTTTTAAGGGTTTGTGTGTCAAGTGGTGAGTTCTATGTACATTCTCAACAACAAGCGCCCTATATAACTATATATGGTTACCATGATTACTGCTTTAAAATTTGTAGGACAAGAAATCTTGTTTATGTATTGAATGCATGTTAAAGAACATGCAGTCAAAAAAATAAATCTGAATGTACGTTGAAAAAATCTGAATGCATGTTGAATTGAATTTTCACGTTTTTTCAAAAGATCCTTTTTTACAGTGTATAATATAGGCTATTTTCAACAACAACAAAAAAACACTTATCAAAGACCACAGAGAGTATATTTTTTGCTTTTGTGTGGTTTCAGTTGTTTCGAAATTAAAATGTAGAAACTTTACTTGCAGATTTTACAAATATGTGCGTTTACATGGTTAGTGAATGAGAGCATATGTCTATGGGTCACAGAGGTGAGGCGTACTGAAAATGTCACAAGGGAGGGAGTGTCATATGAGTTTCGTTGTCATCAGTTACTGTACCCAATGCATTAAAAGACATTCTCACCTTGATGAGCACAGAGCTGGACTGGGATGGGATGACCGACAGCTGCTGCAGAAGACCCTGCGTCACTGTGAGGCTGTGTTTCAAACTCTCATTCTCTGCTGATAAGCATAGCACTCGTTTTTCAGAGTCTGTTACTCCCTGGTGAAATAAAAAACACAGAAAAAAAGTCACAGCTGACCTGGAAAAAAAGTGTCTGATAGAACAACCTAGATTAGCTCTTGGTCACAAATCATTTTTAGGCTGTCTGGCCTGGTTTTAATGTGCTCAGTTTCAAAGGCAGAGCACTGGAACAGATTCTTCCAAAAGCTTACCGATGTAACTCTGAGTTTGGACAGCTCCTCTTCTCTTTCCTCAATACAGCTCTTCAGCTCATCAATCTAGAGGGAGAAAATCAATTGTGTCAGCTTAGCAAGTCTGGAAAGAAAAATGAGTGTAGAGGATGGATGAAACTGAATAAACTGATGGAGAGGTAGCAGAATAGATGAAATATGCAGACTTGTATATTACTGTCTGGATAAAGGTAAAAAAGAGAAGCTTTCAGGATTATTGGTGAGGTAGAGAGAGGAATAAGTGGAGAAGTGCTATTAAATACCCTGAATGTGAAAGCTTGCATGAATACATGTTGTGGGTTGAATGATAGTATGAATTGTTGGGAATGAGTGACTGGAAGAGTAATGCTCATCACCTGCTGCTGGAAGGCCTGCACTTTAGTGTGGCGATCTCGTTCTCTCTGCTCAAGCTGTGAATGAAGCGATCGCAGCTCTCCTCTCAGTTGACTCCTCTCTCCCTGCAGCCCGCATAGAGATTGAACCAACTTATGCAGCCCAACAGGAGATGATGCAGGTAGCATGTACTCACCTACACACAAACACACATGGCATGACCGTTTAGAATGTCATTTCAAAAGAAGCTAGTTCATCTGGCATATATACAATCCTACCATTTGGACTGTCCCTATAGCTCCGTGACTTTTACAAAAAGTCTGGATGCGGCCCTCTCCCCCGTGAGACAGTTGGGAGTACTCATCCTGAACTACCTCAATGATTGGTTGCTCTTAGCCCAATAGAAAAAACGATGCACGCACAGTTCTTAGCTCCTCAGCCACTTGGAAAGTCTTGGACTCTGCCCAAATGAGGGCCTGGATTCCACTGGAGTGCTCTCTGAAAACTCAGAGGCTACTGGGCCTCATGGCAGCAGTCATGTTCTTAATGGTTCATTGTGTTCATTACTTTCAGGAGTGTCTTGTAATATCATTAGTTTTTAGTATATAGTATATCCCTTATCCTCCCATTGTCTCTTGTATGGCTTTGAGTAACAGCTGCTTGGCAAGACAAGTCTTTGTTTATTTTGTATTGGATTATGTTTGGTGAATAAAGCTGCACATGGGTTCGTTAAACTCGCCTCCCAGTGGATTTGTTACAATAGTGCTGTTCTAATTTCTATTTCTTATAAGAAATGTAAGGAACATAACTGAACAATACCCGAGTTTTGAACTCAAAGACGTGTGCAACGTGCAGCCTAACTGCTCTGCAACATTTTATTTAGATTCCCGGCATTCATTATTGATATGCCGAGTCAGAGTTGCTGTCTTTTCCTGTGCTGTACACTAATTACTGAGGCAGATATGAGCTTCCAGTCTCGGGTGGAGCAAGTCTATTGGTGGGAAGGATGAATGGAGACACACAGGGACACCATCGCAAACATGATGTGGAACAAACGTGATAAAGAAACAGGCTTGAAAAAAAAATGCAAATATTACACAATGTAGGCACAATATGGGTATGAGCTATGGGCATGAGCTATGGGCTGATTCAGATATGGGCAGACATGGAACACATGGAACTCAAGCCCATTTCATGCCTAAATTGGCTCCACCAAGAAATGTTGGCTGGGATATTTGATTCTGAATGATTTCGTGGTCAATATTTCTGTACAATGAAGTTGAAAGCTAAATAATATAATTGACTGATACTCCTTGAAACCGATTTCCTAGCTGTGCTTTTTTTCATCGTTCTCCTCCTCACATAAAATAAAACTTAAATCATGAGAGCATGGTCGACTAATTTTATGATTTCGTTGTTTAAAGCTGAATTTCCTCTCGGCTGTACACAGGATTTATATAGTATCTTACAGCAGTGCACGTGAAGTTCAGCTGTGCTAGTTTTGTAAGTGCACTTGCATTTGTAAGAGAAGCAGCTCTCAAAATGTTTTATTCATCTCTGTGAGCCACAGAGAAACATGCCAAGTGCTGTAGATGTACCAGCCAAGCAAATGGGTATTTTTACTACATGCTAATAAAAGACATTGACATCTCATGACAAACCCATGTATTCCCATGTCAATTAGCCTTCTGATAATACGATTCTGTATTTCATGTGGCTAATGGATTAATTGAACATGTATGCACTATGCAGACATGTGGGTGTCATGATGAATGGGTCAAGGTTTGGTGGGTTAGCATAGCCCAGATTGCTGGTATATAGCTATAACTACCTATTTTTCTAATTTGATGGAAATATATTTTTTGTGCAACGACATTTAATTTAATTTTACATATATTTAATTAGTAGAAATTTTAACAAAACTGGTTCTTTTTTGGAGGGATGTTTAAATTTTCTCTGTCTGATACCTCTCAAGAAACAGGACAATTGCTAGTGAAGGGTTTGTGAGCATTTTTGGTGTGTCATTGTTACGGCTGGCTCCCAAACCGTAACACAAAAATAGGCCAACAACAAATGCTTAAACAATAATAAGATTTATTGTCAAACAAAGCAAACAGTTATTAAACAAAGAAAAGAAAACCGACGTCTAGGGGAAAAACACGCGCGTGTGGTTATTAAATAAACAACATCTGACACTAACCAAAACGATAAGAGAGAAAATATATATATAACAAAATGGGTATTAAATGAAAAGGTGGGAGAAAAGTGAGAGACCTCACTCAAAAGTGCGCTGCTCTTTATACTGACACTCATTAATTAGATATTAAATGCACCTGTTGCCCAACTAACACCTGCACTATGTAGCAGAGCCAGCAGGGGGAAAACAGGAAGGCGTAACAGTCATCAACCAACCAGAATTGTTATGATGTAATTATGCATAATGTGCAAGAGATGAAAAGCAATGGATAGCTTTCGCCAGGTAGTATAGACCTCCTTTTTTCAAACACCTTTGGGCTTAATATAGCTCATTATATTCTAGTATCCTGATCATTAAGAGTCATGTGCAAGTACACCACAAAGCCAAGTACATCTGACATTGAATTAGTGCAAGAGACGTGCATTTTAAACACACGCAATGTTTGTCTGAGGAGAAACAGACTGCCAGAGGGTCCAGATGCCCCATATAGCTCTAAGGTCACTGCCAGGTGCGGTTTCTAAAACCGCCAATCTGCTATTTTTGGCACTTTTTCCCAGTATTCTCATTTAATTAAAGTACAATTTTAAGCTGTTCACATTATCTCTTCCCTCATTGACGTCAAACTAAATTCTGAATCCAAAAACAAACAATGACATCATCTGGGGCCAGATTCATAAAACATTCTAACTTAAAGTGCCCCTATTGAGGTTTCTAATTTAGTTTTGGAGGTCTCCTACAATAGGTTTACATGCATGCAGGGTCAAAAACACTTTAATTTTCTAAGAATAAAAGTTCATGATTTATGTAATGCTCCTTGTTAGTGAGTTTCTTTAAGATCAGGGTGTTATGAGTGAAATGCATGTTTTCAGAATGAGAATGGTTGCCAGTGTTATGGTGGAAGGAGCTTATTTTGAGACATATATTAAGTGTTTTGTTGGTCTGAGGTGAGATTAACTGTTTGGCCAAGATTCATCTTGGTAATGCAGACTGTATGAAGAGTTTTGAAAATGTGGCTTCAGTTTTGACCGATGCTTGTTAGCAATAATAAATGAAAAACCTGTAATGTTACTGAAAGAAAATTTGTTCATAACTTTGAAAAACCTTGCCAGAACGTTAGCTAAAGTTCTGAGAAAGTTTCCTATTTGCTGGGTAAAGCTATATAATGTAAAAATAATTTGAATGTGTACCACAGTTTGTAAAATAAATAAAAATGGGTTGACAGACAAGTACAATGTAAGTCTAAATATTCAGAAACATTATTTTAACGTAAAGGGTGAATCTTTCAGACAGACCAAACAGCAAAGACAGAAACAGATGCACCTCCTGATATTGCCGAGTTAGACCAGTTCCTGGGTATATAACATCATTTGTTGATTCTGGAACAACATTCCTATCTGGAAATTTGGTCGTAACCATATCCCTACCCCAAAACCTAATTTTTCCCATAATTTCCCCTAAAATCAGAGGGATATGATAGATGAATAGCAGTGATGTTGAAGCACCTAACCCTGGTTGTAAGCCTAAACTTGACATAAACTGTAAACTTTTCCCTAAAATATGATTGGTTGAATGGAATGTTGATCCAGGAACATTTTGCGTAAGGCAAAAGGCAGCCTCCAAAAATGTCAATGTCAAGGTACAGTACATAAAGAGAGACATCTAATATTAAACTAATCATTATCCACAGCTAAAGTCTTCACACTGAGATTCTGTGATTTAATTAGGTTCAAAAGGTCTCACCCTCATTTTCAGGTGATGGGCTCTGCTGCTGAGCGATCACTTCCTCCAGGTTGTTAATCACACTGCTCTTGTCTCTGAGGCGCTGGCGGTAGGACGTACGCAAGGCCTTCATCTTCCGCCGGTGCTGGGCACGGTGTCTGCGTAGCTGCAGACGGTACTGATCAGCCTGCTGCTGCAGCTGCTGCAGGTGGGAATATTGCTCCAGGAAGCTCAGGAGGTGGGACATCACAGACAGCAATGGAGACTCGGTCACCTGGAAAATACACATTTCATATTTACTCAACTATTAAAAAATAAATGGGCACTTTTACATGTTTCATTACATTAATTACACTTTCTTTCAGAAAATGTGACCTGTGCTTCCAGGAAAAAGTTATGTTAAGGTGTTGTGGAGGTAAAACAAAAGCTGAAATAAAATGTATGTAAACTCTAAAGACATTAAAAAAACTAAAACTATTAAAAATTACAAAACACAACAAAAATACTAAACCATTAACTAAAATGAAAACAGAAAATAAAAACTTATTCAAATTATCAATAAAAACTATGATATGAACCCAATTATACTAACATCTTATATGTATTATATTATATTATGCTATAAAAATTATATAAAATAACAATGCTTGGTGATTAAGGACACAAATAAGGACAGCAATTATTGAATTTTTCACTAATGAAAATGAGGCTGTACAGTACAGTATGTTCAATAGGCTGTACTATAAAGTAAGTAGCTACAGACTTTACATCTCTCCATTCCAGCCTCATTTTAATTCATGAAAAATTAAATATGGCATCTACCCTGACAAAGGTCTAATGAGGTCCTTAAAGGGATACATCAGCATTTAGCATTAAGCTTTGTATCAGTAGAAAACCTGTAGTATTTTAGAATTACCATGCTTCCCTCCCTCATGTCCCCCTGAGACGAGAGATTTATGTATTTTTTGTCTGGAAAAAATCCTCCGATGATGCAAAAATCGTCATTTTGCATCATCGGAGGATTTTTTGGCCAGAGGCTATAGAGACTACAGCCAGTAGTAGTAGCTAGTTCCGCATGTTTTCAACCCGCCCATAGAGAGTGGGATCTCACCATACCTCACCTCACCGACAGTATATAAACGGATCTCACTCACAGAATGTACAAATAGTGTCAGCCATCTTTTTTTGGAAGCTAAGCTAACAGGCTCTTGTTCTGTGGAGAAAGCTGAGTAGTAGGGGTGACATGTCCGGCTTTTGTTTTCTACAGTTGCCATTCATTGTTTACATGCACACCTTTTGTTTCAATCTAACTGAATTCATTCCGATTGGTGAATCTGAATGTAGTGTTTACATGAACGCTAAACAAGTGATCGGTTGATGTGCGTTTTAGCATTGCTAAGAAAATTCCCGCTCCTTCCTGAGAGATGGCCTACGAAACCGATGCGTCTCACAGGTGCCGCTCATCAGTAATCACGCCACCGGCCTTGCGTCGTTCTCCCCCGGCCCTCAGCCTATCCTGCTCGCCACAGTAAACATAATGAATGGCGACTGTAGAACGCAAAAGCCGAATCCCGGACATTTTGGGCCAATCGGTCTTTGTCAGACACGTGGGTTTGTTGTGTGTGACGTCACCGCGCCGCCATTTTTGAGGTATCGCTACTGACTGTGAGCATTGAAGAGATTATAAGAGTAGAGATAACAAGTAAATAACTCGCAAAACTGGAGAAGAACAAGAAAACTGAGAAAAGGCCGTACCACAATAAACTCGATAAATATGGCAGGTACCGTTATTTGGAGAAATTGTCATCCCTTCAGAACATAGATCCATATATGATCTGACTGCAGTGAGTTGGAGTGCTGATCCCGCATTGTTTTCCTCATCCTCATACTTGGACATTGTCAACTATCTTGTTTATGGTATAAGCGCATATACCAGTGGATAATTTAAAAACTATAAATCTCTTAAAGCCCACGGACATTTCACCAATGGCTGTGTACAGGATTTATTTACATTCCCACCGAAGGACACAGTAGTAACAGCAAATATAGGTTTGCTGTATTGATGATGATGATAATGTCATGTTAAGGATTGTTTAGTTTGAAAAAAGAATGAAAAACTCAATTTTCCAACAACAGAATACCCCAGCATCGATACCTTACAAATGGCGGCTACGCCCATAATGCACTTCGTGTATCACGAGTGTGACGTCACCTGACAAAGACCGATTCCGGACAGACTTGACTCGGAGACTCATGATAAAACGGCGTCTTGTAAGTTTCGAGTACCGGTAGGCGTGGCTTGGGAGTGGCCTCGTAGAGCAGCGAAGCAAGTGCATTCTGGGAGTTGTTGTCTTTCATCCACATAAGCCAAAAATACATTTTCTGGCTTTTCTCAGTCTAGAAGGCTCCAAATTCAAAAATAATTTCAAATTTTGTAAATTTAGCTAATTTTGAAAAGTAATAACCAAATTTGAAGTATTATTCATAATCATAGAACAAACTGAATTATAATTATGTGCCAAAGTTAAATACAGACTGTAGGCAGAACCTGATTTCACCAAGTGCAACATGCTCCTAGATCAACATAATTGTTGATTCTGAAATAACATTCTTATCAACCAATTATGTCAAGTTCTGTCAGGTCCACTATCATCTAAGATGATTGACAATTAGCATACAGTTTGGCTTGGTGGTATGGTTCTGTTCTGGGCGAGAACTCCCTGTGCATCCATGCAGCCTAGCATGGATAAGAGCAGGGAGAGCAGCAATAACCCCCCTTGGGGTAAACCAAACAGAACCAACATAAATGTATGCAGATATCATTAATGTAACTATTTTAATATACACCATAATTCGAGAAATTAGTCTGATTCAAGAGGAATCAGAAAGCCAAATCCTGACTGGACGAGAGGAGGAGCTGGGGATGGAGGAGGGTAATTAGCTCCTGAGAAATGCAATATCTGCTGATAATACTGAAGGAGCTTATGGATGCTGTGATAGGGGTCATATTCCTACAGGTAGACATGGATCAGCTGAGAATCAGCTGATGCGAGCTTGACTAACGTGACCTGCCAGAACTAATGCAACGCTTGATTTTAGGCTTACAACCAGAGTTTGGTGCTTCTACATCAGTGTATTCATCATTCCCCTCTGATTTTAGGGGTAACTTATGGGTAGGGTCAGGTTCAGGGGTAGGGATATGGTTAGGATTAAATTTTCAGACAGGAATGTTGTTCCAGGATCAACAAAATATGTTGACCGACATATTGTGCCTATTATTCTAACTCAGCAAAATCAGGATGTGCCATACTGTAGAGCTGAGGGTCTGCTGAAATACTACCACTACCACCACCACTATGAAACATGGTAAATGTGAATGTAGTTAGAAGGTCTTCACCTTTTCACTAGGTTCTGTTGGAGAATTAGTGGCTCTTCTCTTTTCTGCATCTTGCTTGAAAGACAGGAAAGCTGTTAATGGTGTTTTGGCAGGTAATCCATGACCTTCATCAAACTCATCATCTTCATCACTGAGAGACGCCCCGTCACTATCACTGCTGCTGCCTGCAATTTAATAGGCGATTATGGTTGAATGCTGATTATGTGAAGCAGCACTTCATTGTATTTAGAACATCACGCAACAAAACATTCTTACTCGAATCACTCAGTCTTGCACACCCTCTTTTGCCCAACCTGGGGGTGTGGCTACTCTTCCCCTTGCTCTTTGTTTCCATGGAAACATGGCCAGGCTCCTGTCAGTTACAGAGGGAGACGAATGTGATTATTAGAAGGTGTTAAAGCCACGACTGAGGACATACGATACGTGAGTGTGCATGCGTGCATTATCGAATTATCAACTGAATGAAATTACCTCTAGTTTCTATATTGTTTTTAATATTAGATATTCAATATATTATATTATATTATAATAAATCATTCTATTTTTTTTTTCTTGTTTGCATATATTGTACAGAGGACAATAAGGAATGCATATATTAGCATGTCCACTGCGGCCACACATACCTCCGGGGATTCTCCAAACGCCCCCTCGAGCGCTGCCTCCTCCTCCTTTTTAAAGACGGTGTAGAAGATGTACACCAGCAAAGAATAGAAGGCATACATGTTTCCTGATGTGCGGTTGTTACATCAACAGTGGCTGGAAATAAATGCTTTTTCACAGCATCTCTCTGCTATTCCCAGACTGCAATACAATCAGACAAGGGTTACTAAACCGCAGCTCCAGTAGCAGATCCACCACAACAAATCCTGTCCGGATGCGGATGGCATTCCCATGTTGTCAAGCTCCTTAGAATGATGCTATTCCCATTGTTTTGCAGAGTCTTACCATCTGCTGAGGTTGATCCTCCACAACTGCAGTTACTGCATTCCCATTCTTCTGCTCTGAAGCTCTACATGGTGATTCTGCAGGACTGCTTGTTCACCAGTGTTTCAGGGCTTTGTATGGCAACACTAGCTCTTGACTCCGCACATCTGTCCAACCTGCTATTCCTGGCTTCCTTTTCCCCCTCCTTTTTCTCCTCCTCTCTCATTATCCATTCCTCTCCTCCCCCCTCTTCTCTCTCCTCAGCAGTGTTTGAGAACGCTCATCGCAGATGTGTAGTGCACTGCAGTGGTGGGGTGAAGCTGATAGAGATTGGTGAGAGTAAGAACAGGAAGTCAGATGCTCAACAAAGCGCTCTGATGTTGCTATATTCAAAATGACAACCATGTATGGATTATATGGTAACGAATCATGCAGAACCATAAGGTTTGTTCCTTCTATAGCTTCACCACAGCAAGATTTAAGAAGTTTATTAAGTTCTGATGATGATATTTTGTGCCTGTAAGCAGAATACTGTGGTAATACTTATATTTTTTACTGGGACATGAGGACCGGGGCGACCACTGTTCTAGATGGTTGAATGCTGTAAAAATGGAAATAGCCCAACAAAACGTTTGATGGTAAAAACAAATATTGCTTGGCTGAGGTCAGCTCTCCAGCCACCACACTGTGGAGAATATTCAATCAATTCAGCTATATTTTAGACCATGAAACACTAGAGGGCGGACTACATCAGCTGAAATAAATGTGACTACATGTGTCCGAAATTGTTTCCTATACCCTCATTCACTATTCCCTACATTAGTAGTGTAAACAGTGCAGCGCTTCCAGGTTCTACGTCAGAATGTCAGCTCCTAAGTCAGCTCCTAAGTCAGCATCGTGGTGCTCACGTGAACAGCGTCAGACAATAATGAGCCGGTGTTCTGACGTAGAACCTGGAAGTGCTGCACTGTATACACTATGTGAATAGTGTGGGAGAATGACATTACATTTACATTTATGCATTTGGCAGACGCTTTTATCCAAAGCGACTTACATTGCAATCAAGGTACACATTTTTTTTACATTTTGTCAGTTCTTGCTTTCCCTGGGAACATGGAAGAGACATGGAAGAGATTACTGAATAAAGTCGTTATTATTATTTATTTATTGTTGCTCACCAAAAGGATTCTTGTCGCTTCATAACATTAAAGGCTTACTGAAGTGCCTTAGAATGCACAGTTTTGTATCATGCGTTGACGTAATTTCCACTGAAACAGGAAGCAAAGGCGGGACATATTGAATGGCTCCTCCCCATTTTCAAATAGCTAATAGCGTTTCGTTTACCTCACAGACTGCAATTCGTAGTTGACAGCACCATGGATGCGAATCCAATAGCGGATGATACATTGGATTCAATAGTAGAGTTGGAAAACTATATAACTCAAGCGTTTGAGCAACCGAACACACATCTCCAACCCACATTGCTCCATGACGTGTCAACGTTTGCTTTGGCCCGGTGGGATTTATAGCATAAGATTAAGATAAGCTTTAGATTCTATAGAGCATTTGATAATATAATAAAAAGAGCAAAATAAATTTTATTTGATACCCTGGTGAACTGTAAAAAAAAGCGGTCTCTGTAGACAGCCCAGGCTCCACAAATGGCAACAAAAACAAACTGGCCCAGCCTGGACCACAAAACATAACAAACAAAACATATTAGTGTTCCAGCCAATAACCGACAAGAATGATTTGGAGGCGGGGGTTGGGGGGTCCAGAAAAAAATGCAGAAAAACAGATTATATAAAGGTTATGAATTGATTTGCATTTCAGTAAGTGAAAAAAGTATTTGATCCCCAAGCAAAACATGCCTTAGTACTTGGTGGAGAAACCTTTGTTTGCAAACACAGAGGTAAGATGTTTCTTCTAGTTGGTCACCAGGTTTGCACACATCTCATTTTGGTCCATTCCTCTTTACAGATACTCTCAAAATCCTTAAGGTTTCTTGGCTGTCGCATGGCAACTCAAAGTTTCAGCTCCCTCCACAGATTTTATAGGATTAAGGTCTGGCTAGGCCACTCCAAGACCTTAATGTGCTTCTTCTTGAGCCACTCCTTTGTTGCCATGACAGTATGTTTTGGGTCATCGTCATGCTGGAAGACCCATCCACGACCCATCTTCAGTGTTCTGGCTGAAGGAAGAAGTTTCTCGTCCAAGATTTTATGGTACATGGCCCCATCTATTGGCCCCTCAATACGGTGAAGTCGTCCTGTACCCTTAGCAGAGAAAGAAAGCATGTTTCCACCTCTGTGCTTGACTGTAGGGATGGTGTTCTTGCGGTCATAATCAGCATTTCTCTTCCTCCAAACACGTTGAGTTGAAGCAAAAGAGCTTAATTTTGGTCTCATCTGACCACAGTACTTTCTCCCAAGCCTTCTCTGAATCATTAGATGTTTATTGGCAAACTTTAGAAGGGCTTCTATAGGTGCCTTCTTGAGCAGTGGGACCTTGCGGGTTCTGCTGGATTTCAATTAATTGTGGCGTAGTGTGTTACCAATGGTTTGCTTGGTGACTGTGGTCCCAACTGCCTTAAGATCATTAACAAGCTCTTCCAGTGTAGTTCTGGGCTGATCCCTCACATTTATCATTATAATCCGTACCCCATGAGGCGAGATCTTGCATGGAGCTACAGACCGAGGGCAATTGTTTTTCAATTTGTATTTCTTCCATTTCCGAATAATCACACCAAAAAGTCTCCTTCTCTTGTAGCCCATTACAGCCTTGTGCAGGTCTACAATCTGGTCCCTGACGTTTGGCAGCTCTTTGGTCTTGCCCATGGCGGTGGAAAGGTTGGAATGGAAGATACAGATTCTGTGCACAAGTGTCTTTTATACACACAACGAGCTGATATTAGGAGTACTTTCTTAAAGTGACAGGACTAATCTGTGTTCCACATACAGTAGGCACATAACCAATCTGTGGGAGGCAGAATTATTGCTGGTTGGTAGGGGATCAAATACAATCAATCGATCACATGCTAATCAATTTACAACCTTTATATAATGTGTTTTTCTGGATTTTTTGGTTGATATTCTGTCTCTATCCGTTAAAATAAACCTACCATAAAAATAATAGACCCTTCATTTCTTTGTGTGGGCGAACTTACAAAATCAGCAGGGGATCAAATAATTATTTCCCCCACTGTATAACCCTTATATTGAAATGGTAGAAGCAATATGTCTTTAGATTTTTTCTAAGAATCAGTTATTAAATCTGGTCAGCGTTACATGATTATGTCTGTTCCACAGAAAAATGCAGTTGTGAACCAGTCACCTCAACAAAAAAAGCTGCACTTGACAATCAAAGACAGGGACCAGTTGCTATTTATGAGCATATTCATACATTTGTGTACAGTTTTAAATATACATATATATATATATATATATATATATATATAATAAAACAGCATACACTGTTTCTTTTCTGTGATTCATTGTTTGAATTTACATGTCCTCAGTAGAAGTAATCCTATGCACATTTAAACCAGTGTTGCCAGATCTTGCTAGACAAGTGACTAAACAATTCCAAAATAAGTAACTATCCTCACCAAAACAACCTGCTTATTTTTTCATTGCTTTTTAGTATAAACCTGTATAAACACATTAAATAAAGTTAAGTAGCATTTTTGACATTCAGAAAACATCTTTGCAATAATTATATCATAAAAAAAAATGTTCTGAATAAAAACATATAAATCAATGAGTAAATTTACCACACATTTACAGAAGTTTCTTATAATAAGTGGACATGGCAACACTGACTTAAACAGAGTCCCATTCTTTCTTTACAAAGGACTACATTGTTGATGATGCTAAACAATTTATTCATCGTTCAGGGATTTTAGAAGTCACTGTAATGGATTTAACAGGTTATAAGCAAACTTTATTATACGAATAGATGTAAACAAACTCCAGTTTCTGTAATATAATACACTATAATGTTAGCTTATAAGACAGAAGGCTTTTAGATGCAACAGGTAAAACACATATATACCTAGTAACCTGAGAGTAAACTTTTGTGGTTCTCCTTTAACTTTGGAAAACATTACTTGCTCCCTAAGTCAGTCCCAGCCTTTCAAATCAAGCAGGTATTTAATAAGGCCCTTTCTGGTGGTCCAGCATCCTAATGCCATGATGACTTTAAAGATCCAGCTGAGGAGTCCTTCTGTGGGCAACACGAGGGGACCCAAGGAACTAGATCTGCTCCTTGGGGAAACTAATAAAGGGAGACTGAGGGCAACACTCCCTACCGCCCCAGCTGCATTTTCAGCAAACGCACACACTGTCAGCGAACAGGAAAGCGTGGAAAAGGCCAAGCAGCGTGACATAATGACCAACCCATCTGGCGATAGCCAATCAGAGAGCATTACGAAAAAAGTGGAGCCAATCAGTAGGACACGGGCTGTGATGTGGTCGTCACTAAGCCACAGGAAGTCAAAAGTAGAAAGCACAGGTCCGAGTGATTCACCTGCCCATTCTAGATCGTTCTGGAGTGACATGATAACTTGGTTACTGGGAGAAAAGAATGAAAGGACAGAGGAGCAGCCAATCAGGAGGAAGCCCAACGAGGACGCTCTGTGGTCCTGCAAACAGAGAAAGAAAAGTTATAACAGTGCAACCACATGCATATTACTGATAGTATGCATATAATCACTGGATTCAAGACACTGAATGAACGTTTACCTTGAATAGCCGATAAGCAGCATGTAGTGACGAGACAGACAAAATCATTAATGTCATGACTGTGGTAAACTCTTTTATAAAATCCATCAGTGCCCTTTGAACACATAAATCACACATGCATGAAATTAGTGCACTTTTAAGTGTACACAACAAATATGTTAAGTATAAAATACAAAGAAAGAAAGAAAGAAAGAAAGAAAGAAAGAAAGAAAGAAAGAAAGAAAGAAAGAAAGCATAAGCAAAGTTGCCAGACATACAAACTCATTAGGCAAAGCAACTTATAACACAGCTATAATGAAAACGAAAAAAATGCTATATGTATATAAGTTACTGACTAACACATTTACTAATCTAATGACTGGAAATATACTGTATTGTAGCAAATAGGATTGTCATACCTGAGCAGTATGTTAAGTGAAGTAGGCTATTTCATTGTTCAGCGTGTAATTACAGAGACAATGCAAATTGCAAAACGTCAAGCTAATGAATTAAGATTTAAATCAAAGTAGTTGTCATTCGGTTCTGTGGCAAAATGTCAAAGATTGGGTTCAGCATGTGCTCGCTGTTTATCATCAACAACCCGAGGAGCGAGCGAGCGAGCACAGGAAGTGTGTGCAATTCTGCGCTTAGCGAGTAGAGTGTGTGTTCTACCCTCTAGTGGACGAGAGAGGAACAGCACCAATGTTGAGATCACTTTACAAATCCGGGTTACAGCACTGTTATCCGACAATGTATCTTATGGAATACATAAAATCATGGCTGATGGCAAAAATAAAAGTGTTTTGGTGTGATGCTGTATCTAGATATTTGTGCAACACAAAAAAAACTGAGTGTACCTTTAAGAATTCAATATGGCTAATAATAATAATAATCATGTAATGCATTATACCAGAGTTAAACTCGAACATCTTAAGTTATTAATACTTGAGACTCATCACCATGTTTACAGTCAATCGTAAAAATGACAAAAGCATACACTCCAATTATAATGTAGAATAGTCAACAATGGACTGCCTTGTTAAACACCAAAAATTGTGTGATAAAATACATAGTCTATATAAAAATACAGGGTGTTTATGTAAATGATAAAATATTTTATAACATCAATTATTGAAATATGTTATTATTGAAACAATTAAAAAACATTTTTAACTTAAAACTACATGGAAATTAGCCATCCCTTTAAACGCTTTACTTCAGCTTTAATATAATATTCACAGTAACCAGAATTTGATTTATTGACACATATGTTTCTAGTTACCCAGCAAGTTGTTTCCTCAAATGCACCCAAATAAGCCCTACATCACATTACTCTATGTTTATGACAGGGAAAATGTATAAGCTATAGAGTGCTGCAGAGATTTTTCACCAAGACAATCTTTACAAATGAACTCATCTTAAACACACAACTTTGAAGCCTAAATGTATTCGCCAGAAGCTTTAGAATATAAACAAACTACACCATGGTCACAAGACTTCAATGTCACCATCCCAGCTAACAAAATTATGTTCTGAGAACGTTGTGGGAACGTTGATTTGGAATGTTCTAAAAACGTTGAAATGTCCAGTTTGCTTAACGTTGCTGGAATGGTTTCTTAATGTTAGCAAAACATTGCTGGAACGTTAGCATAATGTTGCTGGAACGTTATCTTAAGGTTAGCATAACGTTGCTGGAACATTAGCATAACATTGCTGGAACGTTAGCATAACGTTGCTGGAACGTTATCTTAAGGTTAGCATAACGTTGCTGGACCGTTAGCATAACGTTGCTGGAACGTTAGTATAACGTTGCTGGAACATTAGCATAACGTTGCTGGAACATTAGCATAACGTTGCTGGAACATTATCTTAAGGTTAGCATAACGTTGCTGGAACATTAGCATAACGTTGCTGGAACATTATCTTAAGGTTAGCATAACGTTGCTGGAACGTTATATTAAGGTTAGCATAACATTGCTGGAATGTTAGCATAACGTTGCTGTAATGTTAGCATAATGTTGCTGGAACATTATCTTAAGGTTAGCATAACGTTGCTGGAATGTTATATTAAGGTTAGCATAACGTTGCTAGAATGTTAGCATAACGTTGCTGGAACATTCTTAAGGTTAGCATAACGTTCATGGAACGTTATTTTAAGGTTAGCATAACGTTCATGGAACGTTATCTTAAGGTTAGCATAATGTTGTCGGAACGTTCGCATAACATTGCTGGAACATTGGCATAACGTTGCTGGAACATTATCTTAAGGTAAGCATAATGTTCCTGCAACGTTTTCCCCCAAAATGTTATTAACAATACAACATTCAAAGAACATTAAAATGTCCACTGTCTTTCATGTGAAAATGTTATTTTAAGGTTAGAAAAACAATTCTGCACCATTCGTTCAACTTAATTTTTTTATTAAAACAACCATGTGAATTATAAGCGCACTTTTACATCACATCAAAAAGTAGAACATTTCATATGATTATCATACATTTTAAACGCTACATAATAGCTTAAAAAAACAACTACAAATATTTTCATGTAAACATTTAAATGAAATGAAAACTGTTTAAGGGTTAGTTCACCAAAAAATTATGTCAGTAATTACTCATGTTATTCCAACCCCGTAAGACTTCCGTTCATCTTCAGAACACAAATTAAGATATTTTCGATGAAACCTGAGAGAACAGCACCAGTGATCGTTCCAATCACACAGAACGAGCAGTGATCTGCGTTTTATGTTGGCTGCTAGGCAAACACAGAAACAACTGTCCTGTCCTGTCAGTCAAGTAAACGTCAAATCAGCCTTTTATTAACTTTGTTTACTTTCTGTTAACATTACGATTCCTGAAGTCGTTAAGCTCCTGGTAACCCGCGAGAGCACCACAAGTTTATCCTCCATCATCACACTCTCCGGCGTTCAAAGCAACTGTAGCTTTCATCACTACAACGGAAGACCCGCCTCTCCATTCATTCAATTGGACAGTGGAAAAAACACTTTTACCGCTCGGAGTTGATTTTTTTAAACTCCAAAAACGCGAGGCGCCTGAGGTGCATAAACAGCGCGCAGAACGCGCACTGCCATAGAAATCAATTGAAAAAAGGCACCTCTCACTGCCAAAATCGCATTAGGTGTGATCGGCCCTTAAATCAGCTTAAAATAACGCATTTATCGATTACATTGTTTCGCCACAAGGTGGCAACAAGTGACTGTAACAAGGTTGGATGTTATGGGAAGAAGGAGGCGGGAACCGGCGAACATTCAACAACTTTTAATAAATAAATAAACAAATACAAAATGAAAGTATAAGCCAGCAGTCCCTCGCGGACGACTGCTGGCTACAGAAACAAAACACAACACAAACACAGGCCTGTCCTCTCTCGTTCTTCACTGTCGTCGCTCCTCCTATATGCCTCCGCTCCTCCGTGAGAGATACGAGACCGGTGCGTCGCGCAGGTGTCGCTCATCAGTAATCACGCCACCGGTCTCGCGCCGCTCTCACGTCCCTCGACCTCGTCCTGCTCGCCACATACCCCCATCGCCCCTCGCAGGCCGGGGGGTACCCACGAGACTGCGCTCGACTCCCCCCCTCCCCCTCCCTCCGGGGGAACCGATCACGGTGGCCGCGGCCCGTGGGGGTATGGAGAGACGAGGCGAGAGAAAGGAGACGGAAGCATGGAGCGACAGTGACGAGAGAGGGGAGAGAGGAAAAAAAAAATTGGTCCGGTTCCCACAACGCGCTGTCATCTGGTCCTCCACCAGCTGGGCGATCTTCTCCGCGGTACCTGGCAGTGGCGCTGGATAGCCCTCGGTGGACGGCTCGACACTCCTCCGCCGCCTGGTGGACGGCGACGACTCCTCCGGGTTCGGGCAGACGGCAGGAGTCCCCCATTCCCTGCTCCTCCCCGTCATGGCGGATGGCAGCAGGCTCCGGCCCACGGCGAACGGCGGCGACTCCTCCGCTCCCTCACGGACGGCAGCCGCCCCTCCAGCACCCAGGCGGCCGGCCGCGAGCTCGACCGTCTCCCGGGCAACTCCAGCGCGCCGCCTCGAGCGTCCATGGTGACGGAAACTGCCCACCATGCTCGATGGCACCGCGGATTCCACAGCGGCGAGGGCTCCTTGACAGCACGTTCCTCCTTCTTCCCGGGTTTCGGCACCAGTGTAACAAGGTTGGATGTTATGGGAAGAAGGAGGCGGGAACCGGCGAACATTCAACAACTTTTAATAAATAAATAAACAAATACAAAATGAAAGTATAAGCCAGCAGTCCCTCGCGGACGACTGCTGGCTACAGAAACAAAACACAACACAAACACAGGCCTGTCCTCTCTCGTTCTTCACTGTCGTCGCTCCTCCTATATGCCTCCGCTCCTCCGTGAGAGATACGAGACCGGTGCGTCGCGCAGGTGTCGCTCATCAGTAATCACGCCACCGGTCTCGCGCCGCTCTCACGTCCCTCGACCTCGTCCTGCTCGCCACAGTGACAAAATGTATTTGTTATTGAATCATTTATTAAAGAGAATGTAGTAGTATGATGCTTTTGAAATAAGTCAGAAAGGCGTTTGCTGTTCTCTTCTCAGGCGCTCGTGTTCTCAGCGCCGCCCGTCAAAATAAAAGTCCCGCTTCCAAAACGTCGGCCAATCAGAAAAACTAATCGGCCAACGCCGATATTTGAAAAATGCCTTATATCGGCCGATATATCAGCCTGGGCGATATATCGGTCGACCACCCCTAGAGTGGTCCCAGCCCTAGAGTTCACGAGATCAGCGAGAACTGAGAAGATGACACAGATGGGTCTCGATGTAGTGCGGCACTTTTGTTAACTCACTCAAGAGGCCCACAAAAATGATTGTCGTTGCTTGATAAACTTAAGGTTGAGCCACTGTAGTCACTAGGACTATTTTAACATGTCTTTACTAACTGTCTGGGCCGGCAGAATGAAATTGCCTAGAAGCCTATGGAGGAGTGAGCCAGCTCGCATATTTCATCAAAAATATCTTAATTTGTGTTCTGAAGATGAACGGAAGTCTTAAAGGGATAGTTCACACAAAAATGAAAACTCTGTCAGTAATTACTCACCCTCATGTTGTTCCAACCCCGTAAGACTTTCCTTCATCTTCGGAACACAAATTAAGATATTTTTGATGAAATCTGAGCGCTGTCTCACTCCTCCATAGGCTTCTTGAGGGATTGAAACTTGCCGGCCCAGAATAGTTATTAAAGGTGCAATGTGTAATATTTCTGAGGATCTATTGACAAAAATGCAATATAAGATCCATAACTATGTTTTCAGTGGTGTATAAAGACCTTACTTAATGAACCGTTATGTTTTGAGTCATTTATATCTACATAACCGCAGGCACCCCCTTCTATGAAGCTCAACATATTGTGACGTCATGTTTCTACCGTAGCCGACAGCGAACAAACAGCACTACAGAGCGTTTCGTCACTAACTTGAATGAGAAGCTGCAGAAAACACATATTGTTTAGGACAAGAGCCGACGGAGGGTAAATCTAAAAATCACGGGTCAACATCGGTGTGGCTTTTCACTGATGGAAGGGTCTTATGAGGGAAAAAGGCTTTCAAAGCGACGCCGAAGTTGCCTGTTTTCTGCTGGATGGGTAAGGTATTCCAACTTTAACATTGCAAATGAAAACTGTTGTTTCATAATGTTAGCATTACCTAGAAGCTAGCCATAGACACCGTGTGAAGTGACTTTTCCCTTGTCAGTGGTGTAAAATAAGTAGGTATATTGTTTCATGTAACTTAGTTATTCTCCCTCGCTGTGTTATGGCTTTGCTATGTGGGGATAAATGTGCTGGTTACGTTCGTGAGACAATCAGCTGATTAGTACTATTGACTGTAAAACACTAACATTAGCCTACAGCATAACAGTTCATACTAGCCAGCTAAACTAATCTGTTAGATAAATTTTGTAGTTGGCTAGTTTCATGTGGTTCTTCTCCCTCGCTGTGTTGTGGGTTTGCTATGTGGGAAGAAATGTGCTGGTTACGTCGGCCACCGTAGCTTCTCCTTCCAGTTTGAGAAGGGAGGGATAGGCCGTAAGTGACTGGCTGTTTGCAATTCGCAAACCTCACCACTAGATGCCTCTAAAAATTACACACTGCACCTTTAAAGACATCGTTAAAATAGTCCAAGTGACTACAGTGGCTCAACCATATGTTTATCAAGCGACGAGAACACTTTTTGTGCGCAAAAAAACAAACAAAACTAATGACTTTATTCCACTATTCATTATGTTCTCCGTGGGCCTAAGTGTGTTTACGTAGTATAACTGCACATAGTATATCTGTGTTGCACGTCACCACGTAGGCTCACCATTGGCCGACGCTGGTCATGTGTGTGATGCGTGTGACCTATGGAGGAGTGAGACAGCTGTCAGATTTCACGAAAGTCTTACGGGGTTGGAACAACATGAAGGTGAGTAATTACTGACAGAATATTCATTTTTGGGTGAACTATCCCTTAAATATAAGTAGTGTGGGTGTGCCAAACTAGCACTGTGGTCCAGTCTGTGGTCCAGTCTCTTCATGCCCCGTCTGTGGATAAAAAACAGATTGACTGATGTTACTAAAAATTGGTGAATTATTATTTCATAAACATTTGATAATAACAGTGTGGCTACTCCATAAATGTTAACCCTAAAGTTATTTAGACTGTGCTTTGAGTACTATAAATTTATATTAGTTTTTTTCCAACTGCAAACACATGTTTTCAAAACGATGTCACCCTTTTTCAAAACTCTACACACAATTCCCAAAACTGCACACACAAAATGCCTCACATCTCCTTCAAAATGTAACACTGCATTCAAAATCCCATAACCACATGACAGAATGAAGCATTTGCATCAAATGGCAAACACTTCTTTCATAATAGTAAATTTTTGGATATACCATGTAAACACTGTTGTTCTATATCTAAAGCACTCTGGTCTTTCATAGGCTTATATCTTCACTTCAATACAATGTTCTACAGTGACAGTAATCTGCTGAGAGCGGGAACAAGTACACTAAACACCAATGCAATGTAGAAACATAACATGTTTTTTAGGCCAAACATTACTGTTGTATACAGTAGCATACAACACAACCATAAACATATGTAAACCAAAAGTATATTCTTTAGAATACAGTAAAGAACACAATTGTGTGTGTGGGGTCTCTGTCCATTGATGGCATCAATAGTTCAAAACATCTGACCTTTGACCTATATGTGATTGGTTAGTGATCAGTAAAGCAAAGTGTTTTCACATGTGAGGAGTGTTTTTTTTCTCATGCAACAGTACATTCCACAACAACATGCTGGCACGCTGACAAAATTTTCGTCTTCGAGCATAGTACGGGGATAGTTTCTCTCACCTTAGAGCTTCAATTCAGAGGTCAATGCATCCAACGGTTGTCCTGTAATGGGATGATGTCTGTTTGGTATGCTTTGGCCTTGAGGGGGAAGAACTAGTAGAAGCTTGATGCTCCGCATCCGCCAGTTCAGACGCCCGTCCCATTGGAAGTCTCTGTGGGAAAAAAACTGTAAACCACACAAGATTAAAATGTAGCTTACAAATGTTATACAATGGAAAGGTTCAATAACACATTGTAAAGGATTAGCTACACCTAAAAAATTAATGAACTTCCATCATTGAGGGGAAAATAAGATAATGTGCATCAAAATTCTGTGTAACTTTACCTGCTAAACTTTTCTAATTTGTACTAATTTGCCATACTATGGAAGTAGTAATATAATACTTTCATTGTATGACAATAGCAGCATTGAGAAAGGTCTTCTTTGAAGCTATTATAATAAAATTATAAAAATGTATAAACCAGGGCTTGGCATTAACGTTAACCCTGGTCTTGTACTTGTCCTTTGGACAAATAAATCGTTCATTCACTTGTAAAAAAACAAAAAGTAGCTTGTCAATGAATATATACATTTTTTGAAGTAAGGTTATTCATCTGTGTGTAACGTGTGTGTGTGCGCGCGCGCGCGCTGTATGCTTAACGTTAAATTAAAATCGCACATTAATATGAAAACGGTGATTCAACTGACTTGGAATTAACGTTAACTTACCTGTGAATTAAGCGGTTGCGTGACATTCATGTTAATACTAGGCATAAATGGCATTATAAAACCCCAATTTGCCCTCCTGTAGGGCATTCCGTCATGTGAAAACTACGAAATAACCGTCCAGTGAATACTTTTAAGTTAATTAATTTTAAGATAATTTAGTTTACTTCCATTCACATTGAAAAATTGCCACCAAAACCTTTACAAAATCGTTAATCAAGATTACAAGCCTAAAGCCTAAACTTACAGCTAAAGTCTAACAGTTGAGATGCTAACGGACTTTTCCCGAAGACACTAAACCATTTCTATAAAGTAAATATTCAACGGAAGCGTGTTATTTACATGAAAGAATGTGTCAGAAACATTTTTATGTACTATTTGTGTAATTTTGGGGACTAAACTTACCTGAAATTAGCGAAACCAACAGTGAGAGACAGAGTTGCTGCTTGTCGTCAGTTGAGCTCCCCGCCCGTTTCCATGGTAACTCCAGTTCAAATCTGGTTCAAAAGCAACTCGAATGTTCAGTGCGCGCGCAAATTAAAATACGTAGAAGTCACGCAGCATTTACATGAAAGAAGAAATGATGGAGGGAATTATTTGATAATCAGATAAAATATCCTGAAATGTGAGGTTAACATTAAGTGTATAGACTCGTGGCCATCACCAAACTGTAAATGGAATAAGAATATGATTGAGTGTAAAACAATGTTTACAAAGTCATTTATAATAGGTTATAATAGGCTATAATATAATGTAATATAGTCTATAATATTATATAGCTTTATATAAATGGTTAACGTGGTGTATAAATAAAATGGCTAAACATTTATTAAAAACTAAACATGATAAGGCATGGATATATTTTATGAAATATAGGCTACACAATATGTACACAATTTACAGATGTAACATGAGGAACAATTTAAAAGGTTTATGTTCAATGTATTTTTTAAATAATATATGTTCAAAATGTATTTCAATATATTTAACAGAGCTTCACATAATGTGAATAGCATATCTATAAATTACAGGAAGGTATGTCTTTCTGTCTGTCTGTCTGTCTGTCTGTCTGTCTGTCTGTCTGTATACTGTTAACCACATATCTCTCGAACCGTTAGTCCAATGGATTTCAAACTTGACAGGTTTCTTGCTACGGGCACGAGTAAGTGCAGTGTCAAGTTTGACGTTGTTTGGATTAGAAATGCAAAAGATATCGCTAAATATATCGGCAAAAGAAGGTAATTGTTTAAAAATAAACATTCTGACATAAACACTCTGTCAGCTAAACATTTAGTCAGCTGCACTGTTTACTTCTGAATATTGTATTTTATTCACAGCTTTTCTCGGAGTTCACTGTGTAGCCTGCTCCCTGAATCGTGTAGTTAAATTTTCCATATTTATTGTATGTCATTATGTCAGTATCAGTATTTGCTTTCATGCACAAATAAAAATGTCACTGAACTTTTGCTGTGTGATTGTAATGAGCCTAACCCAACCCTAACCCTAACCCTAACCCTAACAGGCACTTTGCCATCAATAACCTATTCGCACACTGTTTGCTCAAGCGTAGCGTTTTCTCTGAGTTACTGTGTGTAGCCTGCTGCCTGATTCATCACGCTTATTCATTTGTGGATGTTAACTGAATCTGTAAGTCAGCTATGCTGTTTACATCTGAATATTATATGTACTTCTGGTGCGCTTAATGTTATCTGTAATAGTAGCTTATGCTATTAACCAACAAAACATATCATATTCAATGCGTTCACAATCTCTTTCACAGGCATCATTTGTAGCCTATACACAAACTGTTTTTGCTCAAGCGTATAGCGTTTTCTCTGAGTTCACTGTGTAGCCTGCTCCCTCAATCGTATAGTTCAATTTTCCACATTTATTTTATGTAATTATTTCAGGATCAGTATTTGCTTTCTACCATACACAAATAAAGATGTCACCGAACTTTTGCTGTGTAATTGTAACAATGAGCACTCAAACACACCAAAACAACAATTACTAAAAACACACACAAAAATTTATTTTGCAGAGGCATTTTGCACTAGTTAATATACAATTATTTATAGCGCTATAAGTGCTGGTTTATTGGGGTGGTGTTATAAACTACTGTGATGTTTAAAATGTTTATATGGATATATAGTCATACAAATCTAGTGATTGTAAACTAATGTTAAGAAGCACACATTTGTTAAGTGTAGCCTACTTAACATTATGAGAATGTTCAGCAAATAACATGTTCCCAGAACGCTGTATGACAGCCTAAATATAACATTCATAAAATACTAATAACATTATAAGGACCTTCGGAGAACGTTGTTCTAAGAACGTTTTCAATTAACGTTATGAGAACGTTCATCAATCACGAAATAACGTCAAAAAGACGTTCCAAGAACATTGTTCCAAGAACGTTTTATATCAACGTTATGAGAACTTTCATCAATCACAAATAACGTCGAAAAGACTATCAACGTTATGAGAACTTTCATCAATCACAAATAACGTCAAAAAGACGTTCCAAGAACGTTGTTCTAAGAACGTTTTATATCAACGTTATGAGAACTTTCATCAATCACAAATAACGTCGAAAAGACGTTCCAAGAACGTTGTTCTAAGAACGTTTTATATCAACGTTATGAGAACGTTCATCAATCACGAAATAACGTCAAAAAGACGTTCCAAGAACGTTGTTCCAAGAACGTTTTATATCAACATTATGAGAACTTTCATCAATCACAAATAACGTCAAAAAGACGTTCCAAGAACGCTGTTCTAAGAACGTTTTCTATCAACGTTATGAGAACGTTCATCAATCACAAAATAACGTCAAAAAGACGTTCCAAGAACGTTGTTCCAAGAACGTTTTATATCAACATTATGAGAACTTTCATCAATCACAAATAACGTCAAAAAGACGTTCCAAGAACGTTGTTCTAAGAACGTTTTCTATCAACGTTATGAGAACTTTCATCAATCACAAATAACGTCAAAAATGCGTTCCAAGAACTTTGGTTTTAGAACGTTTTCTATCAACGTTATGAGAACGTTCATCAATCACGAAATAACGTCAAAAAGACGTTCCAACAACGTTGTTCCAAGAACGTTTTCTATCAACGTTATGAGAACGTTCATCAATCACAGATAAAGTCAAAAAGATGTTCCAAGAACGTTGTTCCAAGAACGTTTTATATCAACGTTATGAGAACTTTGATCAATCACAAATAACGTCAAAAAGACGTTCCGAGAACTTTGGTTTTAGAACGTTTTCTATCAACGTTATGAGAACGTTCATCAATCACGAAATAACGTCAAAAAGACGTTCCAAGAACGTTGTTCCAAGAACGTTTTCTATCAACGTTATGAGAACGTTCATCAATCACGAAATAACGTCAAAAAGACGTTCCAAGAACGTTGTTCCAAGAACGTTTTATATCAATGTTATGAGAACGTTCATCAATCACAAATAACGTCAAAAAGACGTTCCAAGAACGTTGTTCCAAGAACGTTTTCTATCAACGTTATGAGAACGTTCATCAATCACGAAATAACGTCAAAAAGACGTTCCAAGAACGTTGTTCCAAGAACGTTTTATATCAACGTTATGAGAACGTTCATCAATCACAAATAACGTCAAAAAGACGTTCCAAGAACGTTGTTCTAAGAACGTTTTCTATCAACGTTATGAGAACGTTCATCAATCACAAATAACGTCAAAAAGACGTTCCAAGAACTTTGGTTTTAGAACGTTTTCTATCAACGTTATGAGAACGTTCATCAATCACGAAATAACGTCAAAAAGACGTTCCAAGAATGTTGTTCCAAGAACGTTTTATATCAATGTTATGAGAACGTTCATCAATCACAAATAACGTCAAAAAGACGTTCCAAGAACGTTGTTCCAAGAACGTTTTCTATCAACGTTATGAGAACGTTCATCAATCACGAAATAACGTCAAAAAGACGTTCCAAGAACGTTGTTCCAAGAACGTTTTATATCAACGTTATGAGAACGTTCATCAATCACAAATAACGTCAAAAAGACGTTCCGAGAACTTTGGTTTTAGAACGTTTTCAATCAACGTTATGAGAACGTTCATCAATCACAAATAACGTCAAAAAGACGTTCCAAGAACGTTGTTCCAAGAACGTTTTCAATCAACGTTATGAGAACGTTCATCAATCCCAAATAACGTCAAAAAGACGTTCCAAGAACGTTGTTCCAAGAACGTTTTATATCAACGTTATGATAACTTTGATCAATCACAAATAACGTCAAAAAGACGTTCTAAGAAAGTTGTTCTAAGAACGTTTTCTCTCAACGTTATGAGAACGTTCATCAATCACAAATAACGTCAAAGAGACGTTCCGAGAACGTTGTTCTAAGAACGTTTTCTCTCAATGTTATGAGAACGTTAATAACGTTATATGAACGTTCCGAAAACATTATTTTAATAACGTTTTGTACTAACATTTACACAACTTTTAAAGAACGTTAGTGAATGTTCTGGGAACGTTCCCTGTTAGCTGGGATATAAGCTTCCAACAACTCTTTGTTTAAAATTTACAAGTTGGAACATTTGAGTTAGAAAAGTTTAACAAAGATCACAAGTATAAACAGAAGGCTTTAAAAAGCTAATAGACAATTATTCCTGTTTGGCATGAATGATGGCGGTTAATATCTCTGACAACCTCTGTAGTCCCATTTGCTCACTTGTTTTACAAGTCACGTAAAAGCTTAAAAAATTAATGAGTTGGGTATTACTGATGTGTTTTATTTTTTCCAGAATAAAACAGGAAAATATATTGAGCTTGTGCTAACCCAAAAAAACCTTGACATCGGGATTATTAATCTGGAAGTTCAAAAATGCTTGTGGGTTTGAGAACTCATTCCTGCGATACTATTCATAATCAGTTACTGTTCTCTTGGGTGTGCTATAATTGTGTATGGTTTGACTTTAAGAACCACACTGGCGACGCCTCGCAGGTCAGGCAGAGGCTCTTCTTTACTGGCAGGCAGGAACTGAAAGTCTCGCAGCAGAAAAGCCGTGAAGAGAAATATCTCCATTTTGGCTACCGCCTCTCCCAGACACAGCCGAGCTCCCCCTCCAAAAGGAATCAGGGCACGAAGGGACCCGCCACCACCTTCCAAAAAGCGTTCTAAAATAAATCATATTCACTGTCACGGTTAATGAGCACTGCATTGTGTGTGTAAATATGCAAATTAGAGAGGTCTGACAACTTGTGTGGTTTTGTACCTGGTTTGAAGCTGTATGGATCATTCCAAACGTCTGGATCATGGTGGGCACCATACAGATTAGGAATGATTATTGTATTCTTGGGGATGAAATGGCCTGCGATACTAAACAGAGGACTGTATAAATTTCTTTCAAGAATCTGATTGAACATTAAAAGGGCTATATGAACAATTCAGAAACCCTTATTAATAGCGACACTGGTGGCAGTTAAGTGAACTGCAGCCAGCGACTTATCACTCATGCTCTCGCTCATGCTTGCACTCATGCACACATAATGTACAATATCAGGGCCCAATATACTCATGGAGAAGTTCTTTTTCATTTTTAACTTAGAAGTATAAAGATGTTGGATATAACTTTGCTGCGATGTTTTTACCAAACATCTCATCTACGCCCAAGGTGCTGTGAGCAATGTTTAATATGTAAATATATGCTGCACGCTTTGCTCTCAAATGTCAGCAGTGAGAAAACAGCAGTTAAGAAAGCATCTGATGGATGTGGATATGTTTGCACCAGCTCTGCAATTCACCGGCATCATGTCAGAAGATGAGGTAATTGCAATTACACGGTTATGATAGTTTGATTATAATCTATTTGAGAATATAGATTATATAGATCTGACTATGTGACAATAATAGAATTAATCCTGCATCTTTGAATGACAAAGAATTTATATTGTTTTTATTTTACTTTATATTTTAGGCACATAAGGGCAATACACCGTACTTCATTCCTTCTATACTTCCTTCCTTCCAGGGTGCGTACGAAATCTCATACTCTCAGTATTTATTTTGATCATAAGTAATTACTTCATGATCAAAATAAAGTACTTTTATTTTGCATTCAAAGTGAATGCAAAGTGCAAAGTGCATTCTATATACCGGTAGTATGAATGTGTGGTATGAATGTAATCCAAATGTACCATATTCGCCATGGTGGTATTATCATGTGACCTGCCAGAGTCAGTTGTGTTGCCAAAGCCACTAGATGACAAGCCTGCAACCTTTAGCCAAAAAAGCGTAACGCTAATGCTAACACTGATACGAAAGGAGAGCAGAGGCCGTTTTTTATGAATGGATGGCAATGGAGAGGAGGCTTCACTACACCGAATAAACCACTTTTGTGAGGAAACACCTTATCATTTAAGTAATCGATAGCCTGTTCGCTAATCTTCAACATGTTTTACGCTAAACAATACTTTTGTTGGGAACGATATGTAGATTTTACTATGATAAAAAGGTTATTTTATAAGGAAAGGCGGAGTAGGGAATGTCCTGACAGGCAGCACTCATTTACGGCAATAAAAATTAATTTTATTAAAGTTTTGCCACTAGTACACTTCGCTATAGAACGCGATATGCGGAAGTAAAGGCGCTGGCTGAGATTACCGGAAATACGTCAGCAGCGTTTTTTTACTGTCACATGTCTGTCCTGTCTTGTGATGCACATGGGTGTTTTGTTATTTTGGGGCCATGTGCTCTTGTCATTGTCTGGTCCCTCCCCCTTGTTATCTGATTATTGGTTTAGTTGTCCCACCTGTCCTGCTCGTTACCCTCCTTGTTTGCCTCCCTATTTAGTCTTCCTGTGTTTGCTGTCCTGTGCTGGTTCGTTGTTCATGTTACGTGTGTCTGTGCCTGTCCTGCCCTGTTCCGTGTTGGATTAAGTTCTGATTTCCTTTGTTGGTTTGTTTGGTTCTTGTTTTATCTTTATTAAACCTTCATTTCACTCCGCATTTGAGTCCTTTTCCATTTTCCACTACCCACCGTGACAGAACGAACCAGCCCCATGTGGATTCAGCGGAGCGAACTTTGTCCGGCAGAGAGGGAGAATGGGATCTCCTTGTTCAAGTATTTTTCGATGTGCGCCCAAAGGAATCTGGAGAGGAATTCTTCGTCACTGGATCCGTCCAGCGTTGGGACGTCATCGGTGGTTTCGGCCAGCCTCGAGTCTTCAGGCATCCGTCGGGGAGGACGGAGGAGGAGGAGGAGATCTGCGCCGGCCCAGTCAGAGACCGTGCACGTCCCGTCTGCCCAGTCAGAGACCGTTCATGTCCCGTCTGCCCAGTCAGAGGTCATTTGCGTCCCGTCTGCCCAGTCAGAGACCGTGCACGTTCCGTCTGCCCAGTCAGAGGTCATTTGCGTCCCGTCTGCCCAGTCAGAGACCGTGCACGTTCCGTCTGCCCAGTCAGAGACCGTTCACGTCCCATCTGCCCAGTCAGAGACTGTTCGCGTCACGTCTGCCCAGTCAGAGACTGTTCAGGTCACGTCTGCCCAGCCAGAGAGGGTTCAACCCACGTCTGCCCTGTCGGAGACAGATCGGGAGATGCCCATTCTCATGGCCGGGGGGGCACTGATCGGTTATTTAGAGCGTTTAGCTCGGATCCTGGAGACGCCCTTCAGTCCTTCAGTGTCTGCTGTTCCTGAGTCGGAGCCAGTGTCTGCTGTTCCTGAGTCGGAGCCAGTGTCTGCTGTTCCTGAGTCGGAGCCAGTGTCTGCTGTTCCTGAGTCGGAGCCAGTGTCTGCTGTTCCTGAGTCGGAGCCAGTGTCTGCTGTTCCTGAGTCGGAGCCAGTGTCTGCTGTTCCTGAGTCGGAGCCAGTGTCTGCTGTTCCTGAGTCGGAGCCAGTGTCTGCTGTTCCTGAGTCGGAGCCAGTGTCTGCTGTTCCTGAGTCGGAGCCAGTGTCTGCTGTTCCTGAGTCGGAGCCAGTGTCTGCTGTTCCTGAGTCGGAGCCAGTGTCTGCTGTTCCTGAGTCGGAGCCAGTGTCTGCTGTTCCTGAGTCGGGTCTGGTGGTTCCGATTTCGGTGGTCCGGAGACGGAGGAGGAGAAGAGCCTCTTCATCGGGTCGTCTGGTGGTTTCTAACCCAGAGACCAGCCCGGAGGTAACTGCCATCCCTGCCGCGTCGCCCGGGCTTCTCGCCCTGCCGGCCCCGCCCGAGCTGCTCGCCCTGCCGGCCCCGCCCGAGCTGCTCGCCCTGCCGGCCCCGCCCGAGCTGCTCGCCCTGCCGGCCCCGCCCGAGCTGCTCGCCCTGCCGGCCCCGCCCGAGCTGCTCGCCCTGCCGGCCCCGCCCGAGCTGCTCGCCCTGCCGGCCCCGCCCGAGCTGCTCGCCCTGCCGGCCCCGCCCGAGCTGCTCGCCCTGCCGGCCCCGCCCGAGCTGCTCGCCCTGCCGGCCCCGCCCGAGCTGCTCGCCCTGCCGGCCCCGCCCGAGCTGCTCGCCCTGCCGGCCCCGCCCGAGCTGCTCGCCCTGCCGGCCCCGCCCGAGCTGCTCGCCCTGCCGGCCCCGCCCGAGCTGCTCGCCCTGCCGGCCCCGCCCGAGCTGCTCGCCCTGCCGGCCCCGCCCGAGCTGCTCGCCCTGCCGGCCCCGCCCGAGCTGCTCGCCCTGGTTCCTGAGCCGGTTGCAGGGGCGCCGCTAAGGGGGGAAAAGTTAGGACGATTCTAAGGGCCCACGCACTTTTGGGCCCCCCAGAGATTGATTTTATTAATGGAATAGGTGCGGTGGGGGGCCCAACCTCATATTCTTTCATAGGGCCTAAAATTTCTAGCGGCGCCCCTGGCCGGTTGAGCCGGTGTCTTTTGCTGTTCCTGAGCCGGTTGCTGTTGTTGTTCCTGAGCCGGTGGTGTCTGTCCCAGTTCCTGAGCCGGTGGTGTCTGTCCCAGTTCCTGAGCCGGTGGTGTCTGTCGCAGTTCCTGAGCCGGTGGTGTCTGTCGCAGTTCCTGAGCCGGTGGTGTCTGTCGCAGTTCCTGAGCCGGTGGTGTCTGTCGCAGTTCCTGAGCCGGTGGTGTCTGTCGCAGTTCCTGAGCCGGTGGTGTCTGTCGCAGTTCCTGAGCCGGTGGTGTCTGTCGCAGTTCCTGAGCCGGTGGTGTCTGTCGCAGTTCCTGAGCCGGTGGTGTCTGTGACTGTTCCTGAGCCGGTGGTGTCTGTTGCAGTTCCTGAGCCGGTGGTGTCTGTTGCAGTTCCAGTTCCTGAGCCGGTGGTGTCTGTTGCTGTTGCAGTTCCGGAGCCGGTGGTGTCTGTTGCTGTTGCAGTTCCTGAGCCGGTGGTGTCTGTGACTGTTCCTGAGCAAGGGTCTGTTCCTGTTCCGCCTTGGTCTTCACCGCCATGGCTGCCCGAGTGGTCGTCTTCACCCTGTTTGTCTCCGCCCTGGCCGCCAGATGGACTGTCGTCTCCGCCCTGGCCGCCAGATGGACTGTCGTCTCCGCCCTGGCCGCCAGATGGACTGTCGTCTTCGCCCTGGCCGCCCGAGGGGTCTTCACCGCCCTGGCCGCCCGAGGGGTCTTCACCGCCCTGGCCGCCCGAGGGGTCTTCACCGCCCTGGCCGCCCGAGGGGTCTTCACCGCCCTGGCCGCCCGAGGGGTCTTCACCGCCCTGGCCGCCCGAGGGGTCTTCACCGCCCTGGCCGCCCGATGAACTGTCCGCTTCGCCCTGGCCGCCCGATGAACTGTCCGCTTCGCCTTACCCTTCCCTCCCGCCCTGGTCTGTCCCTCCCGTCCCGCCCTGGTCTGTCCCTCCCGTCCCGCCCTGGTCTGTCCCTCCCGTCCCGCCCTGGTCTGTCCCTCCCGTCCCGCCCTGGTCTTATGGAGCGTCTGGTAGCCGCTCCGTAGGGAGGGGGTAATGTCACATGTCTGTCCTGTCTTGTGATGCACATGGGTGTTTTGTTATTTTGGGGCCATGTGCTCTTGTCATTGTCTGGTCCCTCCCCCTTGTTATCTGATTATTGGTTTAGTTGTCCCACCTGTCCTGCTCGTTACCCTCCTTGTTTGCCTCCCTATTTAGTCTTCCTGTGTTTGCTGTCCTGTGCTGGTTCGTTGTTCATGTTACGTGTGTCTGTGCCTGTCCTGCCCTGTTCCGTGTTGGATTAAGTTCTGATTTCCTTTGTTGGTTTGTTTGGTTCTTGTTTTATCTTTATTAAACCTTCATTTCACTCCGCATTTGAGTCCTTTTCCATTTTCCACTACCCACCGTGACATTTACGCCCTGCAGTGACTTGCACTTTGCAGCTAATAGACATATTCACGATTTTTTACGCAGTAAAGCACATTCTACAAACAATCCAGTCCTACTGTAACTTTACTAGCGATATAACACCAAATATAGAACATTTATTCACAAAAACAATCCGCTAATAATCCACATAAACTGATTAACGTAAACTGTGACTGACTGTCATAAAATTTTGAACTGCGTGCACTGACGTCACTGCCATTACACGACAGGCTGAGTTGCCTCATGTGATCCAAGTTAGCCGGTACACTTTCACCCATGGTAAAAGATACAGACCCTCTCATCTTCCTAATATAAGACCATCTCTGGTGTTACTTCACTGCCATTCACAAATCCTCTCCTGTGGCCTCATGGGATAGTAAAGTGTCCATCGTATGCACACTATAGAATCTCACCTGGAAGTAGTATGTCATCCAGGTACATTTTGCCTACTCAGTACTGTGAATTCGGACATACTTCTTTTTGTCACATACTAGTTTTCGCCACTGTATACCTATAGCAGGAAAGTATGTGATTTTGGATGCAGCTTAATTGTGAGTAATCACAGTACTGATCTCACTTGATGCTCACCTGCTGTTTCGTATGGCTCTGTGAGGCACGGCGAGGGGAGCTACAGGTCGTAGTCTCAACATCTCATTGATCAGTGCACACAGATACGGCAGTCTGTGACGGTCGCTGTACTGAGGGTACCGCACATCCAGCACACCACACAGCTCCTCGTACACTTTATTCTGAACCTGGACGGGGAGATAATGAAAATACGTTTGTTTATAGATGTAGATCAGGGGTTTCCAATCCTGCTCCTGGATGACCACTGTCCAGTTCAGAGTTTAGCTTAACCCAAGTTAAATATACCTGAACCAAGATAATCAAGGTCTTCGGATAACTAGAAACTTCCAGGTAGCCTATGTTAGGGCAAGTTGGAGCTAAACTCTGCAGGCCATTGACCGTCCAGGACCATGATTGCTTGACATTTAAATAGGCTGCAGAAAACAATAGGTACCTCAGGCCTATGCAAAAGGAAGGCCACAGTCCAGTTGAGCAAGGCAGCGGTAGTTTCTGTCCCTCCGATTAGCAGATCCACTATAGTCATGTGCACATGAGTGTTTGTCAGAGTCTATATATAGGAGACAACAATATTTTGGTTAACAATATTATGCCAAACTCCTGATTGTGCAGATTTCAATTGAAATGACTGAATTTTGTCTGCAAAATTTCAAATGTGACCGCACATCTAGATGTCTGTTTGTTTACATTTAAATGGAACAGCTTGAAGAATACTGTATTTTTGTTGCATAGGTTAAAGAAAAGATATTTCATTTATTTGAATGATTACACGTTCTTTCCTTTATTCTTTTCAATATTTTATAAGAACAAAAGAAGCAAACAACTCAGTTTGTTATAGATGAAATAATTATACATTAAACACATATTTTTTTCTCCCAGGACATTCAAACATATGCCTGGTTTTCATTCAATAGCAAAATATACAATTTTTATTTTTGAGGTCTCCAGTTTGGGAAACTTTGGTCCAGGAATCTCCAAACGAAACATGTTCCATTGCTCACCATTTGATTGGCTGCTCCTTGTGATGGTTCAAGGCACTGCAGAAGTGAAGAAGTCAGTGTGCCGCCGTCTTTATGGTCACTTCTCTGCACAGGTCACTCGATTAGTACTTAGCACATTTTAGTTAACTATGTTTGATAATTTTATTAATAATTTGAGCATTCATTCTTACCTTAAACTCCTCTATGTGTTTTCCTATCAGTTCATCACGTCTGGCCACCTCCTTCATGAGACGAGAGAATGGGGGGTTGGGTAATTTCTATGAGGGAACATTTTTTCAAAAAACGGTGCAAATGAAATGCATTTAGGGTCAAAACTATTCTAAAATCCAGCAACTTGGGGGTTAAAATCAAATGTGTTACCCTGAGCAGAGGGAAGGAGTCCAGTGCTGAGATCCAGGGTGAACCCCAAAGAGACACAATCTTATTCAGACAGTCCTGCAGCTTCTGCAACTCTTCTGAACTCTTATCATACTGTCACAATGAGAGAGTGAGTGGGACCATGAAATTGAGGACACATAAATTGTATATTGTGGGGAATAACTTTTAAACATCATTTACAGTTTTGCCAAAGGTTAGTGTTGTGATGACGTTACTCGCGGCCACAGTAAAATCTTCAGATAAATCCACTGCTTTTCCTTCGTAGTCCCGCAACACCTGTTTCAAAACCACAAAATGTTTTCTTTTAAGGGATTATTCTGTGTAAGGGTGGTATTTATAATTATTTTAAACGTAAAAATGTTAAAAATTCAACATTTTCTAATATTTTTATCTTAGACACCCCCTCCCCCATTCCCCCCATTTTTTTATTTTCTAAAACATAACCATGTTATTTGATAGATAAGTAAATGTGTGTGGTCCGGGTAAACCCTACTTGTGATGACTATAGTAAAACATGACAATTTTGACCGTGTGGGGACATTTTATGGTCCACATGATTAAGTCCACATTGATTGTGAGGGCTGTGTTTAGGGTTAGAGCTAGGGGACAGAATATACAGTTTGTTCAGTCTAAAAATAATTATGTTTATAGCACTCAGTTTATAGAAAGTCCCCATAGAACATACAGTAGTAACCCAACATGTGTGTGTGTGTCAGAGGGTGCTTCTCGTTTCCTGAATTCTGCATTCTCATTTTCTTGCTCCTTTGTACTTGACCCGTGATTTGGAAACTGATCAAAGTCTGTCATGTTGAAGTATGTATCAGTGTGTGACTGCGTTTAACTCCACTTTTAGACACACTCGCAACTTTCCTAAGCACTTCCTTTTTGGGTGAATTTCCGACCGCCATTTTGAAGCGCATTCTACTTCGTCAAGTGGGTGAGGGAAGTATATTTGGACAGACCCTCTTCCACCCCTCGATTTTGACAGAGGGAGCGAGTCTACTCAATATATACAATTCAGGCAGATCCATAGACCACAATGCAACACGATTGTGACGTCACAGCAGATTGTGCTTTTACCCCCACCCTTGTGCTTATATCCCACACAGCTCTAGTACATGGTATTGGAGTTATTTTGACATTTAACCGGGT
Organism: Phoxinus phoxinus; assembly: GCF_949152265.1. NCBI lineage: Eukaryota > Metazoa > Chordata > Actinopteri > Cypriniformes > Leuciscidae > Phoxinus > Phoxinus phoxinus. The sequence continues at coordinate 15,671,557 of NC_136885.1, read as the reverse complement.
AATGCTTGTAGCTATAAAGCTGACTGTTACAATTTATTGTATTGTTATTATTTTCATTTGTGCATTTTTTGTAATTTTCTCACAGCCCAATATAGAAAATGTAATTAATAAACCAGTGATTCAAGTGATAAAGGGCTTAGTGTGTTCCATTTAAACATATTATAAGGGTTCCACCAGCAGTGGCACTCGTACAGCATAAGCAATGACGTATATCCGAGTGAATGAGACGGAGGAAAGTTGAGGGAAGGGCATATAAAATTGGACTGAAACGGAAGCCTGTGTCGCTGTGTGTATGTATCTGCCCTATACCTGACAGAGATGGTGTGCTTGCTTTTCTATGACAGAGTGCAGGGAATCAGCCGTGGTGCGCTGCAGAGCACTATGTGCCACACGCCTATGAGCCTTCCATTCCTCACTGAAATCACCCAAAGAAATGGTTCGCCCTCCACCTGACACTATATCAGCTAAGAGTGAGGTACAAGAACAAACACATATGAGATATGATATATAGGCAGTCTTTTTGAAAAGTTAATCAATTGACTGATGGGCTAGTTGAACTAAGTAAGTTACCTGTGTATGAATGAGGCCTCCCAGCAAAGTCAGACCATTTTTTAATCAGAGCCTCGCGGATGATCTCACTACTGTTTAATATCACCATGGCTGCAAAAACAATAAAACACATGAAAATAGATTGTTAATGACATAAGGGAGATTAATGTAACAGTAGTTGCAAAATTTTTTTTTTTTTTTTACTCCTCTGAATATTTCTCAAGCTGTTATTTTTTGTTATTGATCAGAAAAAAGTAAACGGTAAAACAATTATGAATCATAAGATTATTACGGAACAGCTAAAATAAATCACGTTACAATTAAAATACCAAACCTTTGTTTTGTTTTTTATATAATAATAACACTGAAAAATAATGTTTCTGGTTAAAATATACCATCATTACATAATTGACTCTTGTCTGAATGTTTGCCAGTGTATTTTATTATTATTATTATTATTTTTACTCTTGTGCTTATCTAACTAACAGCTATAGGAAAATAAAAATAAAAAATAAGACTGGAGAATTTACCTTTTTAGCCTTAAAATGTAATATATCCATATCCCTAACATATTGGGAGAAATGAATGAAATACTGTAAACATAAACAAAGATAAATAACTATGAATATGTAAACCTTTCCTCAAAAACAAAATGCATACCCATTGCTCTGTTTCTTTTTTTCTTTTCTTTTTTATTGAAGAATATAAATATTTAAATGTTCAAAATGATTCAAAATTGATGAATGACTAAAGTTTGTGTAGTTCTACATTTGATTTAGTTGTGGTTCATAGTTCATGAGTTTTACTAACATGGAGATCAAATAAAAAGACGCATTACTTGTGCTGCCACAGTTGAGCCGATAGATATTTCCATAGCGATGTGCCAGTGCAGTCAAGTGGATGGGCAGATGATCTTGAGCGAGATCCAGCATATTGCCCAGCAGAGGGAGAGAGAATGGACCAGGAAGAGCGGAAGAAAGAGGAAGGAAGCGCTTACGGAGGGAATGCAGGAGTTTGGGCACAGCAGCTAGGTCAGTGGAAAGACAAGTACATATCAAAATGGAGCAGAGCTGTCGAATTTCACAATCTCCTTTAGGGGTGGGCGATAGAAATTTGTCAACCAGAGTTTTTTAACTATCGTCTCTATCGTGGTAAGCGTACGCTCACTTGACGTTGCTGTGCTACACAGTCACAGAAGCTTGTCGTTTGTATGCGTTTTTAAGTGTCGTGGGTTAAAAACTGATTAAGTAAGCAGAGATAGACATATTGATATGCGTGCTGTCAGAGAGACTTTCTCATCACTGTCTGAGAGACGCGCAAACAAGCCACTGCTCATAAAGCGCATGAGAACTGTACTGAGTGCTTTTTGCCGACTAAATACACATACTTTTGTGTCAAAGTGACCCTGTCTTTGCAAGTAAACAGTCATTTATGTCTTCAGTGAACGTAAACAGTTGAGAAAGAAAACACACGAGTATATTGGATCCGTGCAGTCGGTCTTAAAGTGACAGCATCCAAATGTACTAATGTAATCGAACAACAAAAAAGAGAAAATCTCTCACTGCTCTTGACTGAATAACTTTTGTAACTTTAATAAGTATAAACGTATTATTTCATTTACACAGTGAAGCCATGAAGTGTTTTTAATACAAATTCATTTGACTTATAGGCCTATTTCTTATTTCTAGTGCTTGAATGTTTTCTGGTCTATTTCATTTGTGTCTTTGTTTGTTTTCCTATGCTTGTAATTAGTTTATTTGTTCATTTTTAATCACGGTTTACTTTTCTTCAGTAAGCTTGAGAGGTATTTTTTTTTTTCAAACTTAGGTTAGCAGTAGTTTTTTTGTGATATTGAAAATGGTGACAAGAATGATCAAAATGTCAATGGTGGTATCACATATTTAGAAATAATAAAAACCTTATTTAAAACAAAAATATTGATATTGTGATATAGGCTATATCGTTATTGTGAAATACAATTACTCATACCGTAATATACGATTTTGGTCACATCACCCACCCACAATCTCCTTCTTCTCTTTTCTGGTATTCAGGTCATCAATGGAAAATTCTTAAATCTACGCCCCCACAGCTCTAATTTGAATCAAACCTCCTACCTTCTGGTTTGTTGCTTGCTTTGGCATCTCTGTCACTTTGCCTGTCAGTCTGTCTACAGAGTTGGACCACAAGCATCCACAAAATGAATAGTAACAGCACCACACTCACTGCTGTGATACACATGCTGTTGATTCTTTATTGAGTCTAAAAACTGTCTGAAAGCTTTTCTTTTACTCTCCCCCTTTTATTATATGCCTCCTCCAACCCTGCTCCAATCCACATGATTGAGTGTTGTTTCTCAAAGTATCCTCTCATCAAGGATAGGTAAATATTATCTTGACCTTTATCTCAATGTTACTCTCAAAGCAAGAAGAATGAACCTCTAACATTTCGATTTGATGAATGATATTACAGGATACCAAGTGCCCATTGGCTTTATGACCAACAAAGTTTCTATTTAGTAAAAAAAAAGGAAGTACATATAAATAGTGGGCTCTATTTAAACACTAAGTTACTGTGCATGCTATTGTATATCCTTTACTGCCGAGCTCCAGGCTGATATATTGCCGCAAGGCGTTGGAAGGAAAGGCCCCATTCATTGCAAATAAAGCAGTGATTCAGCAGAAGCTCAGGAATATAGTGAAATACAGTTACCACCCTGAAATACCAATCAAAGAAGTATAGTGTCAGGTATGGCGGAATCCAGTCTATAGCCAAACCACAATCTATGCTTTCAGCCCTCACAGGAATTACTGTTAAACCAGTCTGCTTCAACTGGCAGTTTAGCAGAACTGAACAAAGACATTTGGAAAAGGATATTTGGAAAAGGATTTGCCTGTAAAGAAAAGTTATGCTGTAATAATTCACTGATGGGTCCATGTGCACTAATACATAGAACCATTATAGATATGAACATAAGCCTTCTACTTGACACATGCAAATACTGCCATAAAGTTATTTGGCTTTGATTTAGTAAGTATAATAAAAAATAATAAATACAATGTAAAGAAATATTAAGACTCATATACAAAAACTCAATTTTTTAAATCCAGGACTCGTTAGCACTTTGTTTTATTGATTTTGTCTACATATGTTGAACATAAAAAGTAAAACAAATTCATAGAGAGGAATTCTAAACCAGTCATGTGAAAATATATTTAAAAAAAAAATAGTACCAATAGACAGTGCAGTTATTCCAGTAGCGGAAATGTTAATATCAACGATGGACCACCATTAACACAAGTACATCAACACATGCATGCTGTAAGTCTACATAACATTTTGAAAAACTTTATATCAACTTACAAAAGCTGTTGCGATTGGCTGGAGGTTGGGATATGTTTGCAAAGCTGCCATCAGATTTCTTTACAGTTTTTGTTTTGTGTGTATGTTGGTAAATATACAATACTGAAGTAGCAGTGTGTAGAAGTTTGTACAGTGTATCTGCGCTATGTGCACTCTTCACGCTGCAGTTTTAACCCTGGGTTGTTGGGGTTGTTGGGATCGTTTGACTGAAATAGGAGGGTCGAAGCTTCATCTCAGTAAATGGGAGGGACGCATCTTTGCCCTTCCAGTCTATCCACACCACACCCTAAGAGAAAAGAAGAAAAGACTCAGAAATCTACACTAATGAGAGACACTTTGAGACTCAAGCCCAATTGGTATCCTGCTCTTAAGATTGAATTTAAAACCTAAGATTAATGAATACAGAAATGCTATTTGCGGATGTACTACCTTGTTGTCTGAGTAGGAGGCATAGAGACCATTAAGGTTTGCCTTGTAACAGTTTTTATACCACCAGCCTCCCATGTAGGCCTTAGCGCAATGGATACTCAGGGTGTTTGGGTCTTTGTCTTTCGTGGAGAATGGGCGGCCGTTGTGATATTTCATGGAATCACCTGCAAAAAGAAAGAATATAGCTCTCATATACAGAATATAGTCTTACAAATACATAGTCTTTTTTACAAAGCATGATCCTTTCTCTTACCAGCAGTACCAGAGTATCCAGACAGCTCGATTGCATAGTGATTAGCCTCTGAGTTAACCTTGAAGTTAGCATAATGAGCAAAGGCTGTGTCATTTCCTGAACGCAGGTCAATTCGTAAGCTCATTGGAGCAAGACTGGTGAGAGTGTAAAGGATGTCATTTCCTATGGAGAGTTGGGGCAAAATGTAAATAATATATATATATTAAAAAAACCTACGTGCTAATAAAAAAAAACCCAACAACAACAAAAAACTATTTTATATTCTAAACTGGTTTCTTTAGGTAGAAACCTCATGTATTGTTTAAATTGAAAAAAAAAAATTTGTTTCTGAAAAAATAATACAAACACTGTGGAAAATCTCACCCAGCCAGAATTCCCCACTCAGGAGACCAAAACCTTTGCTGTAATCTCTCCAGCTCCTGAAGAAATCAGTAGATCCATCCATTCTTCTCTGGAATACCTGCATTTGCAAAACAACAAAGTCTTATTCGGGTAAAAAAAAACAAAAAAAACTATATACTGTTAAATATGGTGATAAACCACTGTATAAGCTAAAAATACAAAAGATCCAAACAATAAAAAATCATGGCATAACGCAAGATAAGCAAAGCGTGGGACTTCAATTCAAAATAGTTGTATGTTAGCTTCGATGAAATCTACTGTATATGGTCTACGCACTTTAAAAGGGATAGTCCAAACAAAAGTGAAAATTGTCATTATTTACTCACCCTCATGTCGTTCCAAACCTGTATGCATTTTTCACTTCTGCAGAACACGAAACGTGATATTTTGAAGAATGTTTGTAACCAAACAACATTGGAGCCCATTGACTTCCATAAACACTGAGACATTTCTCAGAATATCTTCTTTTGTTTCACAGATGAAAGAAAGTCATACAGTTTTGGAATGTGAGTAAATGATGACATAATTAATTTTTTTTGAGCTATCCCTTTAATTTTGTGGATAACAAAAAAACAAAAACAGAAAAAAACTTCCATGGACGAAATCCATTCAGGATTTCACAAAATGTGTGTACAACATATTTATTCTACGAATATGTTACACATATTCATAAAAGGGCCTGTCTGGATCATAATGAAATTGTGAAGTACATTAACCATTATGTCCACAAAATGAACTTCCAAAAAACATTTTGTGTTTTAGAATTTTGTGTACGAAATAACGCAACTGGCATTTGTTTTTCTGTGTACAAAATGCATTTAAGTGCCCTGGTGAAAAGGAAATGCACTTAAATGTATTGAATGATCACTTTCTTTACAGAGATTGATCACAATCTTTATGTAGAGAGTTTACTTCAAATCTTGTATAAAAAAAAAAAAAACTGTACTTGCAGATAATATAATATAAATTATTTAAAAGGCAACTTAAATATAATTTAAAGAGAGTATATGACCATGTTTCTTAAAACACTAGTTTACTCTAAAAAGAGCACTTTTTAATTATGTATTAAAAACTTTGTATTTAAAGTTTTAAAGTGCATTTTTAATCTTTATGTTTTAATAATATTTTTATGCATTTAAAGAAGTACACACGCAAAGTACTTTTCACGCAAAGTGTGTTATTCAATATTAAATGTATTACAGTATCTATTTTAAATGCACTAAATTGTAACATAATATATTTTAAATATAATTAAATGCATGACATACAAGTTCCAATAGAAATGACATTAAGTAGACTTTAGTTTACAATAAATGCTTGTGAGTACAGCATACATTCCACAGTACACTTTAACAGTTTTTTTAAAAACCATATACGTAATTATGAAATTACATGTAGAGATAAAAAAGGCACTCATAACTACCGTATTTTCCAGACTATAAGTCTCACTTTTTTCATAGTTTGGCTGGTCTTGCGACTTCAGGTGCGACTTATATATCAAAATGAATTCAGACTGAGATGAACCAAGAGAAAACATTATCATCTACAGCTGCGAGAGGGCGCTCTAGTTAGCGGAGTTGTTCATAAGCGACACCGAGGAAAAACTCAATGGAATGAGGTCGCGGGAGCTTGGGGAACTTGCTTACCGGTGTTATGCCGAATTTCGACCCCCTGCCAAATTATTACCCCCCTCATTGAAGTCAGTACCTGATTCCCTAAACCTAACCCCTCCCCCACAACTAATCCTAAACCTACCAATGCTGCTCATATACGGATATCGCTCATATATATATAAATATAAGGCGGCAGGCGTGTGTAGTTCCAAAGTGCTGCGGGAAACCCTGTGTTAAGTTAACATGCCGGACACCTATTCAGCCAGTTGTTCTGTGTGCTATTGTGTAGTGGAATAACTTGCCTTTCCAGATTAAATGTCTGTTCTTGGTCTGGGATTTTGTTAAATAAATTTCTAAATAAATTTATAGTCCAGTGCGACTTATACGTATATGTTTTTTCCTCTTCATGGCGCATTTTTTGACTGATGCGACTTATACTCCGGAGCGACTTATAGTCCGGAAAATACGGTAATTGCATCTAATATAAATTTAAACTATAATTAATTTTCAATTAATTGCAATTATCCTGCAATTAAGTGTAAAAACATTACATGCAGTTCACACTTAAGTTTCTTTTAAAGTATTGTAGAGAGGTTAGTGTTCAGGGAAGAATTATTATTACTTACATATTACTTATTATTTCCATAATAAATACTCTTTTGTAAAAGTGTGATAAAGTGTACTTCTTTTTCAAAGGGTATAAATCATTTCACATAATTGTTTTGTCCATGCAATCAGGCAGTCACGCTTGGCACTACAGAGGTACTACATGGGGAAAGCTGTGTGTATTAGAGGTCTCAATCCAGGCTTTTGTTTCTTACTGTCCAGCCTCCTCCATCAGTCTTCAAGTCACAGTAGACCCAGACTGGCTCTCCATCCTTCCCTTCAAGGTAGATCTCAGCCTCTCCTGACTCCTTCATCCCGTTGATCTGAACCTCTGAGCAGTCTTTGGGGTATGGGTGCGGGAGCATAGCTATAGGGGAAGAAGAAAGAAAATCAAATCTCTTAAAGTTAGAACGCAACTAGTGGTGAAAGTTAAGAAAGAGATCATTACGCACCAGTGGTAAACTCAGCGGAGACAAAACTGATGTACTGTCCATCTCTTTCTCCCTCTATCTTCACAGTATAGTTTGAGGAGGCTGCCAGTCCAGTCAGCTCATAGTGCGTCACAGATGGATTTAAAATGAGCTCCTGTTCATAAGCAAGGGTCAGAGAAAATTGTTGAAAGGCTGCTAAATTTGACTGAGAGGTGCTATTGTTGAGTGATTGATATATTCACCTGGACTTCCTCGTTCAGCTGGTATGTGAGCCGATAACTTTTGAAAGCCACACGGGGAGCCCTCCATGAAATCACAGCTGAGTGAAAGGTCACCGCAGGAGTCACTATCTGAAGCTTCACTCCTGGAAATCATACATAAGATAAAAACTAGATATTGCAGATCCCATAGAGGATATTTAGCTACTATGGTGTACAGGAGGATTTTCAGTGATACATAATCACAGTTTTTGTCTCTTCATCACACAGTTTTGTCATACCAGCTGTTCAATTTAAATTTAATTCAATTTCATTTACATTTATTTGTAAATCGCTTTTCACAATACAGCTTTACAGAAAATGCATGCTGTGACTGTATGAGTAGGATTTCAGGCGAATTTACAGATTTTTACAATTTATCAGAATTGGCTGATACTGGATTTTTAATTGAGCATTTTATTTTTATTTCTTTTTACATTTAGATGCGTTAAAGTTCCCTTGTGAAAAAGTAGTGTGCTTAATAGTATTGAATGTGCATTTGTAGTGTAGGCCTACTTCAAATCTCAAAAGTATACTTTCAAAAAGCAGTACTTGCAGATAACACAGTAATGAGATAAAGGTAGGGCCCTATCTTACACCCAGAATATGCTACTCTTAAAGGGAATGTGAGATGACGCTCTGATTGGTTTATTGCAAGTTACGCCCAAACCACACCTATGAGTAATATAGCTACTTCAGACCAACCCATTGTAGATTTGCGTTCCGAGATCCGCCTACAAAGTTACTTGGGTTTTGCCCAAAAGACCACTTAAGTGTACTTAAAGAGAGCAGACTTTCGTGGCTATGTTTCTTAACACACTTAAGATTTGCACTTTGTAATAATGTAAAATAAAAAGTTTTACTTAATTTTCAGTTCATCACTTGATTTTTTCATACCAACTTGTGACTGTATAATGAGTAAAACTAAGGATATCATTCGAAATTACAGATTTTTGTATTTTACAGAAATTGGCTGATATTGGAAATTGAATTGTGCATGCTATTTTTACATTTAGATAAATTAAACAAACTATAGATGACAGCAAAGGTAATCTTTACAAGCACTAATACTTTAATAACACTGTTAAATATAATATTTAGAAAATATCTTAATAAATATCCTATTTTTATACTGCATATTATATCATTGCGATGCCAACATTTTCATTGTAGCATTTAAAACATCTTTTAAAACGTATTTAGACAATATGGTATTAAATATATTTAGTGATTATCAGTCATAACATGAAAATCTTTTTAAAAAAAATTACTTTTATGTTACTTTAATATTTCTTTTGTACCATGTGGTTTACTTGAGGGTGAGTAAACATAACCGTTAAAGTTTACGCACCACTTCCTGTTGTAAAGGTTGTGGAGACTGGGCTACTCTGGAGGCGGTTGACTTGACTTGTGATTTTCACCATGTACAAAGAAGATCTATGGAGTCCTCTGAGCTGATGCTCCACAGTACTGCCAGATAATGTCACTGTAATAGTCACATTAGGAGCTAGAAAGCAAAACAACTTGAGTAAGTCATGATGGTTTAGTGGAGAACCAGCCATTTAATAGGTTTAACTGCACTTACATTTTGTAGTTCCATAACTGAGGATATAGCTGTCCACTTTAGCTTGGGACGGTTTCCAGACTAGCAGAGCTTTAGTGTCTGTGATGTTCACCACCTTTAGTTCAGTAGGAGAGTCTGGCACTGGGATTTAGAGAAATGTGAAAGTTATCAATGACTGCAAAATCAAGTAGAGATGAGAAGATTGTTCTTGAATCGATACTTTTATCAAGAGGATTAATCCTGAAATTAGAAACTTGATCCTTTAAACTTTTTACAATTTATTCAGCATGAACATGTATGTTGTGTATCATAAGTTTTGAAGTGGAAAAAATGTGTTAGTAATAGTTGTGTAGGAACTATTCACACTTCTGCCTATCAAATGACAAGCATGATACATTTTTCATATTTAGTATTTGTAGAGCATAAGTTGGGCGGCTTTAACTTTAGACACTACCTGCCCACGTTCGAAAGCCGACAAACTCATTCTTCACCCCTTTTCCATCACATAACAACTCTGAGAAGCATTATTTAAAATAAAAATGAAGAAAATGTTCAAAACGTGGAAATAAAGTGCCTGGAGGTTAAAGAACAGTGGGAATAAAGTATCTAACGGGTAGGGTTAGGAGTAGGTATATGGGTGGGATTTAGGGATAGGGACAAGTATTATACCTGACCTGTAAATGATTTTAATAAATCTAATAATTTACACAGAATATGTTGTTATTATGCATATTGTTTTATAATGTACAATACACTGAGGCGCAAATAGTATCTGCCAATATTTGCACTAAGTACTAACTACAATTAATACAAAGAAAATACTGCTATATTTTCTTCTTTTTCTTGCTATTTACACTGTTTAAATAGCATCTATCGCTATTTGCATTAAGTGCTAAACCAATCCCTGCCTTTATTTATTCCCTACCTAGATTATTAGATTTTAAATCACTGAAATCCAGTGTGTTGGTTTTTGGTATCGGATCAAAAAGAAAATACTGTAAGTGGTATCGTTTAATCAAAACTTCAAGTAAAAAACAAAACAAGTAAGCCATGTGCTCACCTGTAGTGACGGAGGCTGTGATTGGCTCGCTCTTGAGTGTTTCTAGGACTGAGCTCACAGTAATATCATAAGTAGAGCCAGCAGAGAGCTTAGACAGGAGAACATGGGACAGTTGAGAGTCAACAGACATGGAGCCACTCTCGCCTGCAGCATAAAAGGGTAAAGCATTGTAAAATCACATCTCTGACTCAGTTTATTGTGGCACATCAGTAATGGTGCACACACTTAATAGTTATAGCAGAAAAGCAGGATAACTCAAAAAACATTTTCAGTACCAGTCACAATGTTGGTGTACGTGACTTTAAATTCTGCTACTATGCTTTTAGGTTTTCCCCAGGAGACTGAAACCGAAGTCTCGGTTATATTGCTGAACATCAGGTCAGTGGGTGGCTCAGGGCCTGGGAAAAAAGATGGTAAGGGGGTGAAATGTCATATAGAAGTAGAACAACGCAGTCAAAACCAAACAAACAGTCGGTGCCAATAGCCTCACAGGCGACCCGAGTTCGAATCCCAGCTCGTGGACCTTTCCTGATCCTGTCCCACTTCTCTCTCTCCCACCTTGTTTCCTATCCACTTTATACTATCCTATCACAATAAAAAGTAAAAAATCACCTAAAATAACCCCCCCCCCCCCCCCCAAAAAAAAACCACAACAACAACTAATGAAAGTAGTTGCAGTTCAAACTTAAGGTAATCACATTAAAAATGTCAGCACAAATGTATAATTTAGAGTTCTACATTTATATTCATATTTATATTCTTACATAATTATGCCATATTATCCAAGTAATCAATTTGTGAATTCACTCTTAAAATAATTGCACAGTGAACACATCATTAATTGTAGCACTGCAAATTGACAGCCAAATAAAATCTAAGGCTGTTTTGTGCTCCTGATGTCACTGAACGTATGCCTGGTATTTATGACTAAAATAGTATAAATGGGTCATGCCAATGTCAATATTTAAAATGCACAAGGTACTGTATCCCATGTATTCATGGAAGTGCTACCAGCACACCGCAGAAGGGTAAATGCTCTTCACTGGTGTTTATTGCAGTGAACCAAAGCAGGAAATATGGGAAACCTACCAGTTGATAATGTAAGACGATGAATTTTGGACCGTAGACCAAGACCAGAGCCAAACAAGGACACAGAGTACCGCATTTGAGGTTGAAGGCCTTTGAAATGATACGACCGTGCTGTCCCAGCGATAACTTGTGAGAACTTTTTCAAAGTCCTTCCTTCAAGTTTGTTACCGTGGACTTTAGTTGAAGTTCTGTCTGAACCGGGCCTTTGGACATCTGTTACATTTTCAGCTGCTGCTCCATCCTGAATGTTCTCTGAATCTTCATTTCCTGCTCTGATTCCCCTTCTTGTTACAGTGAAGTTCTTGAATGTGTCTTTAGGAGTTTCCCAAGACAAAATGAACCCAGTAGAAGTGATATTATGAACCTCAACTGATCCAATGACTGATAATCTGCTGCTAGTTCTGTTAAAATTCTTCATATGAGTTTTGGATTCAATACTTGTCCCATTTACATGCTTATCAGGATTCATCTCTGCTTGGAGAATTGTTGTTACATTGCCATGGAATAGCTTCTTGTCTTTTTTAGTAAATGTAACATCAGTCTTGCTTTCCAGCCCTTGATCACCTGCAGTTCTCGTAGTAACCTTTGTCCTGGATGTAGTTACATTAGATGCTCCTTTGTTCTCTAGAACTTTGGAGGTTTCAGTAACCTTCTTCACAGATCGTTGAGCCACATTCTGATAGACAGGGTCATCTTTAAGATTATTGTTCTTGTCCGTTTTGGATTTATTGTCTAAAACCAGTTTTGTGACTGTTGTTTTACCCTTTGTTGTTCTACCTTCATGCATTAGCAGAACTTGGCCAATAGTCTTAATATTCTTGTCGCCTTTTGTGGTATTAGACTGGACTTTACCTGTGGACAATGTTGGCTTAGCTGTGGTGTCTTTCTTAGGGTCCTTTGTATCTATTATTTTCACAAATATGGTCTTGTCTGGCTTTGTCTTCACAGATTTTGTGTCTGTCTTGACAGTGGACATCTTCATAGTCACAGTTTCAATAGTTACTGGGATCTTTTTGTCAACACCTAGGAAAAGCAAAAGTCATTCAGAGTGAGACTAGATACATTCTTAAATATCTCATCTCAAAATGAAAATTCTGGAAATGGAAAGCAGCATTAACAGTCTGCTAAATGTTTCCTTTTATGTTCTACGGATTAAAGAAAGACATACAGGACTGGAATAACATGAGTGTGAGTAAATGATGACCGAATTTCATTTTTGTAGTGAACTAATCCATTAAACATTAAAGTTTAAAATGTGGTTGACTCTCACATGCTTTACTTACCCTTACTGCAGTCTAGGCCTGTATAACCAGCCTGACAAATGCACTTTCCCTTCACACACTTCCCTTTTTTGTTGCAGTTAGAGGGGCATGTTTTTCCACTGCAGTCAGGGCCACTGAAGCCCTGGAAACATACACACTTTCCTCCTTCACACTTGCCCTGGCCGCTACAGTCTTTAGGGCACTGCTCTCCTGAGCACTGGACACCTGAAGATAGATGGTACAGTGTGTGACGTAAAACCAGTTCATCCAGTTTCAATTCATAACAATTACTCTACACATTTCTTTCTACCAGAGCCATTAAAGTACCATAGTAGTTTTGTTAGTACAACATTGTACTTACACATTTTTTTAATCACTGACATCTCTTTCTCTAGAAACTCAACTCTGTCCCTCAGTGCGGCCATCTGCGTGTCACATCCTCCTGCGCAGGCTCCTTGTATCAGGTTGATGTGATGAGTCATAACCAGAGGAGATCCTGGATTCAAACTTAGCTCTGTTTCTCGTACTTTGGTAATGTTCCCTGCATCTATGTGAGACTCCTGTTGAACGCAACCCTCAGTGATGACTACTTTAACTGGTGAACTCTCTGCAGGTTTGTCTTTAGTAGGATTCTGGACACCATCCACTACAGGTGTGCCAGTGAATGCATCAGTCTGATTGACCTTGCTAATTTTTGAAGAAGTAGATTGAGTTAGTTTTTTTGTTTTGGTGTTTAATGCTGTAGATAATGGCTTTGATGAATTAACATTGATAGTTTGGGACATTGACTGAGTCTGATTGATTTTTGAGGAATTAGTCTGAATTTGAAATAATGTAGTTAGCTTGGGAACATTATGACTAATAGTTTGGGTCTTAGACTTTAAAGTTGAATTTTTCTTTTTGTTAAGTGTGACTTGAAGAGAAGGGCCAGGTTTCTGGACATCTACAGCAGACTTTGGTGTGGATGAAAGAGTTTCATTGTTGCTACTAGGTTTTGAGGAAGCAGAAAGAGTTTGGTTTTTCATTTTGGTGAATACTGGTTTTGAAGGATTAACATTACTAGTGTGGCTTACTGACTTCGTAGTAGTATTTTTCTGCTCGCCAAGTGTAGCTGGAAGAGAAGACACAGATTTCTGAACAACGTCTACAGCAGGCATCGAAGAGGATGGAAGAGTCTGATCAATGCTACTGTTTTTCGCAGAAGTAGATTGAATTTGTTTTTTCATTTTGGTCTTTAGTAATGTAGTTACTGGTTTCTGAGCATTAAGATTAATAGTGTTGATGATTGACTTAGTAGTGACATTTTTCTTCTCACTAATTTGGGTTTGTACACTTTGCACAGGTTTCTGGACGGTGACCATGTCATGCTTGGAAGAAGATGAGAGAGTCTGATTCACTCTACTAGTTGTTGAGGAAGTAGATTTAGTTTGGTCTTTCATTTTGGTCTTCAATAATGTAGTCACTGGTTTCTGAACATTAAGTTTTATAGTGTTGACTGTTGACTTTACACTTTGCACAGGTTTCTGGATGGTGTCCACATCAGGCTTTTTAAAGGATGGGAGAGTCTGATTCACTTTACTAGACGTTGAGGATATTTTGGTGTTTGATAACGTAGTCACAACTTTAACAGTTTGGGCCGTTGACTTCACAGTAGAATTTTTATTCTCACTAAGTGGATCTTGAAGAGAAGGTACATGTTTCTCTGCAACGTCTTGAGGCTGACCGACGTTGCTAATTTTTGAGGAACTAGATTGAGTCTGGTTTTTCGTTTTGGTGTTTAATACTATAGTCACCGTCTTTGACACATTAACCTTAATAGTTTGATCTGTTGACTTCAAAGTGGAATTTTTCTTCTCTACAATCTTAGTAGTGGATGGAGGAGTCTGATTGATGCTGCTCGTAAACGAGGAAGTAGGATGAGTCTGGTTTTTCATTTTAGTCTTCAATGCTGTAGTCACTAGCTTTGGAACATTAAGACCACTGGTGTGGGCTCTTGACTTGGCAGTATAATTTTTATTCTCATTAAGTTTCCCTGGGAGAGCAGGCCCAGGTTTCTGGACACCATCAACTGCAGGCTTTGTAGTGGATGGGAGAGTCTGACTGATGCTGCTAGTTTTTGAGGAAGCAGATTGAGGTTGATTTTTCATTTTGGAGTTTGATAATGTGGTTACTGGTTTCTGAACATTCAGATTAATAGTGTTCACTCTTGATTTAGTAGAAGAATTTTTCTTCTCGCTAAGTGTGTCTTGAAGAGAAGGCACAGGTTTCTGGAGACCATCCACAACAGGCTTCGGGGTGGACATAAGAGTCTGATTGGCGCTTTTTGAAGAAGCAGCATGAGCTTTGGTGGTTGATGTAGTTACTAGCTTTGGAACATTATGGCTAATAGTGTGGCCCATTAATTTGGTAGTGTCATTTTTTTTCTCATTATGTGTGCCTTGAAGAGAAGACACAGGACTTAGGACGAGGAGAAAAACTATTGAGATTAACATTTTACGATGAAATAAGTTGGCATTGACTTTCATACAAATTAGGACTAATAATATAAAACCTAAATCAAAATTACAAAGTTTTTATATTTATTTTTCTCAACTATCTTACAAGGACTTTGGATATGACAGATCTGTTCCCTGAAAAAGAGAAAAGTTATCCTTTAGTTTGCCTTGGCATGACGTTTCATGTTAAGTCACACATTCATTCATTTACTGCTCATATTTGTGTAAATATAAAATACATGTCTTTCAAATATATTTTAGGCTTAGATGAGCTGGGCTGGTTGAGCTCAAGACTGCATTTTTGGAAAAAGCCCCCAAAACCATATCAGCAGAGGGACTGTACTGCAGCAACAGAGCCACACTGTCTTCTTCTCACAGGGACTGTATGTCTTTGACTAAACTCGTACATAATGTTAGCCAACTGAAAATTGGCTGTTCATAAAGGTTTCTGTTCAGACTGGCCTTTAATACGTTTTTAAAATCGAAAACTGATAAAAGTTAAAAGTACAATTATATCTATATTTTTAAAAAATATTCATAAATTATTATGAATAATAATAATAATAATAAATAATACATAAACACGACCATTCAAAGGTTTGGGGTTGGTAAGTTTTATTTTTATTTTTATGTTTTTGAAAGTAGAGTCTTAAGCTCACCAATGCAGCAATTCTTCACAAAATCAAAAATACGGTAAAAACAGCAATATTGTGAAATATTATTACAATTTAAAATTACTGTGGTCTATTTTAATATTTTTTTAAATGTAATTTTTTCCTGTGATGGCAAAGCTGAATTTACAGCATCATTACTCCAGACTTCAGTGTGACATGATCCTTCAGAAATCATTCTATTCTGATTTGCTGCTCAAGAAACATTTCTTATTATTATCATCAATGTTTGGGACATTCTGCGAAATTGTGATAATTTTCTCTTTGATGAATAGAAAGTTCAAAAGAACTGGATTTATTTGAAATACAATTGTTTTAGAACATGTTTTTACTGTCACTTTTGGTTAATTTTATTTTATTTTATTATTATTAATTTCTTTAAAAAAATCTTGCTGAACGCAAACTTTTGAATGGTAGTGTACATAATAAATATTGCATAAATATTGATATTTTTATTATTTAATTATTATCGAATCATCTGCAGTTTTATATAATCTTAAACTGACCATTATTTTTGCAATACAAAACATTTAGCCCACTTATAATAACAGTAATTCTTACTGCCATTCATTAATTATAGCAATGGATACAATGATTATAGTAATAATATTATTTCAATACAATAATGTGTAGTAAAAATTGTCTTACCTGTGTTTGGAGCTGCTTCTGTCCTGATCTGTGTTGTATTAGGCTCCTTCCATCAGCTTTGAGAACCTCCTGTGACTGATTGAGAATAAGAGACAGTGAACAGGAGCTCCACTAGCCAAGAGGACCTGGGTCAATCAAATCTCTTCGTACTTAAAGTTTTTCCATACTCCGCCTCCGTGCCAATTTACATTGAGCATTTTCCCTGCTCCTGAACGTTTTTGTGAGTGTTTGCAAAACTATCTCTGTATCTACAGTTAACCAGACTTACTGAGTTAATTAATCTAAGCAGTTCCTTTCCTATGTTACTTCTGTTGATCTGTTATTGCTCTACGTGACGTGAATGCTGTCCTCCAGAATTGTTTTAACAATATAATTATGTCAAACATAAAAACGTTCAGGAGCAGGGAAAATACATTAACCTGTATTAAAGGGACAGTTCACCCAAACATTCTGCTATTATCTTCAAGGTTGTAATAATTGTACAAATCAAACTATAATTTTAAAAATAGCAACATTTACACTTTGATCACTGTTATTAACACAAATGACCCATCCATCCATCCATGCAACCACATAGTAACACCCTATCAGCCATATATACCCTCGAAACCGCATAGCATCACCCCAGCCTCCAGCTTGAGTACCCAAGCAACCACATAGCAACACACGCCAACAACCCAGAGTACTCTAGCAACTGCATAGAAACACAATATAAACCTACCTGAGCACCCTAGCAACCGCATAGTAACACCCTAGCAACCACCCTGATACTCTAGCAATCACATAGCAAAACCCATGCAACCACCCTGAGTACCCTACCAACCGCATAGCAATACCCTAACAACTAGCTTGAGTACCCTAGAAACTGTACACAAACACCCTAGCAACCACTGCAAGTACCCTAGCAACCACCCTGAGTACCCTAGCAAAAGCATAGCAACACCCAAGCAACAACCCAGAATACATATCATTACCTATTATATACCTATTTTAACTATTTCACACTTTTACAATTATTTCATACTTTCAGGCTAGACTTTCTCAAGCCAACATACATTTTTTTTTCCACAAACTTTACTCATCTAGTTTTTTTAAACTGCATATAAACTTATTTTAACACTTTCAAGATCTGGCATGTATCTTTCCTTTCTAGCACCTGATGAAAGTTTCAGTGTGAAGGTCCTCTACTGGAACACAGAGAGTGTCTGTCATGTCAGCTGATGGGACATGATGGGTGGCCTCTGCGCACTAGCGCCCCCTCTTGTATGATATTTATATCATGACAAAGCAGGCCCACATCAGTGGAACCACGGTTCGGTTGCTGACCTGACCTTACCCTCCTAGTCAAAGCAGTGCCAAGCCTTGAGCTGTGTGCACACCTAACAAAACAACCATGTACTGACAAGCACTTCTGGGAATTTATGAGTCAAAAATTACATTAGACGTTATTCCCCCGGTTTCACAGACAAGGCTTAAGCTAGTCCTAGACTAAAATGTTTGATCTGTTTTAACTGAAAGCAACATGCAGTGACATATTTTAAAATATCTGTGCCATTGTTTTGTATCAAGATGCACACCAGTAATGTTTTTGTCTAATGAATGTTTATAAAATCTAAGGGACATTGTGTAGGAATTTCTCCCATCTAGCGGTGAAATATTCAAAGGAATTGTGCTCTCCAGCGCCTCGCTTTTTCAAATGCGTGTTGCATACGGTAGCCGTTATGTGCCAAAAAGCTATGACAGGATGTCTTCTAATAGCACTTCATTGAGTTTTCCTTCGGGTGAACAGGTTTGTTATTTCAAACAAACTGCAACTTGACACAACGAACAAACGAATGTTACAGTATGAATTACTGACTGTGAAAAACATGAACTATTGTAATTAGTTATGCCTTCTTTATTCGTTATATTTTCTGAAGTACGTGCATTGTTAGATACCATCATCGGATGATTCAACAGTAGGAGGAACAGTCATATGTTTTATTCAAATAGATTCTTTATCGAATTTCTAGGTTACAAAAAGTAAAACTTACAACCTTGTTTTGAGCGCCTTCTCTACTTTACTCAATAGCTGCTATTCATCAAAGAGCCTGTTTTACTTTTACTGTAACTATAAATGTTCTACTGTCTATATAATAAAGTACACAACCAAGCAATGAAAAAAAGCTTGTAATTAAGACTGTAACATTGACTTACCTGTCGAGGAGAAAGCAGGCAACTTCAGCGTCTCTTTTGAAATCTTTCTCCTGCATTAGCTCTTCCTTATCTCGAAGCTATCCCTACATTAACTCTTGGTTTTTGAAATCTCCGGTCACGTTTCCTTTTACGGTCTATTTTTTACTTTTTTGGCAATGAGGATTTCTTCTCCTGTGGCTCGGGATATATGCTCCTCCATTATAAATAGCAGTGCAATGCAGCCTTTTAAACTTGCCGGGGCAGTTTCAAGCGCCTCTCATTGATCTGCTTTCTGCTGGTTTTAGTCACGTGACGCTGGCTCTAGTACTTTTTGTCCCTCTCTGCTATTATAGTTTTTCAAGATGGCGGAACTACATGGAAGCCTCCATGGACCTACCCGTCCCATGTATATAAAGATAATACATTCTTCGTTTACGAGGATAAGTCAGATCATGGCAGAGGTATTTGTACACCATTGAGGACATATTTATGAATAAAAATATTGATTTTAGATAATAAAATACCTAAAAAACTACACATTGTCCCTTTAAATGTCCTAATTGAACTAAGGCCTAATCCTGACTTAATCTTAGCCCTGTCTGTGAAACTGGGCCATAGTGTATTGCTCATTTGTTTTCTGTGAAAAGCTTTCTATTTACTACTATTTGAACAGAACACTTTAATACAGTTGTATTTGCATTTGCTTGTAATTTATAGATTATCTTTAGCTGTCTATGGGAATGGCTTCATATTAACAGACTAAATATGCTAAATGTAGAATTTAAATGCACACTAATTATATATTTTAAAAAAATCAGTATTGTACACAAATAATTTATGCTTTGCTTATTAACAATTAATAATTGCAGTCTTTAGCCTCCTTGTTAGAACGCCTGACTCTCACGCCGGAGACCCGGGTTCGAGGCCCGCACAGAGCGGGGTGAGTAGGACCCGGGTGGAGGGGTTACACTAGGATTTATAAAGTGAATTCTGCACAAGTTCTGCCATACACACGGTTTTATAAGTCTGAAGATTTTTTTTTGCGTACGCTATTTATGGCTTTCGAACGCACGTACACTTTAGTAAGGATCCTATGCACAGTTTTATAAATGAGACCCCAGGCTCCCACAGTCACCAGACTAAACTTAGGGGTGACTAACAATCCCGCACTAGAAGAGCGTAAGGAACGAACAGGAGCACAAGGCTGAAGTAAGTCAGATAGGCAAGTAGGACCAAGGTTATGGAGAGCTTTGTAAGTGAGAATTAGTACCTTGTAGTTTATAAGCAAGGAAACATCTCTATTGCAAACACCACATCATTGCCATAGAAACAAAGCAGATATTCCATAAAACAAAAGACCACAGGACACACAAATATGTTCCTAACAGTTGTGATACACAATGTGGACATTTAATCATTTTAGATCAGATTCCAATCGGATATAAAATATAAACGGATTTGGACTGACAGTGTGAACAATGTCTAAAGCCGGGTGCACATTATGCGATTTTGGCCACGATTTAGCCATCTGAGACAAATTTAGCAAATCCTAAAAGATTCCTCTGATCCTTCGCTAAAATCTGAAGTCTTTGTTCATTAGTTCAACATGTTTACCAACAGACGATTAATGACCGTTGCGAAATTCGAAATTCTGCAGTGTCAGAAGTTTTGACTCGCAGTCCTGCAGTGTGACTTTTCCTACGACGACCGTCAAATTGTCTTCCTTTTTCAAGACAAGCCATGACCAAAATTAGCGTTAGAGATTTCTTTGTGGCCACCATTTCAATCCCGTGTGTAATGCAGCTCACTGTCACTGAATGTGTCATTGATTGATGATGTAAAACTCCGGACATGTTTTCTTGCGTGTGTCCGTTTTAACACGTCTTGACTGTCGTACAGTCTGACAATAATGACAACTGAGATCTTACAGTGTGACATGGCTTACAGAGATGATCATGTTCGTACAGTCTGACAAGCAACAATCGTAAAGGACTATTACAAATCGCACACTGTGCACTCGGCTTAAGATAGTCTACTACAGGGGTGCTAAATCCTGTTCCTGGAGATCTACATACCTGCTGAGTTCAGATCCAACCCTGATCCAACACACTCTCAGTCTCAGTTAAAGCTGAATTTTGCAGGAAGGTAGATCTCCAGGAACAGGATTGGGCACCCCTGGTCTAGCTTGAACCATGATGACCATCTTAGACCAGCTAGCCTACTATGTTCTACAAACCTGCTTGACCACCTTCACCTGCTGTTAGTCGGCTTGTGGAATGTCTGAGAAGTGATATACTGTAATCTGGAGAGTGTCAGTTGACATATGTCAGTGCAGTGTGAATAAGCTTTACCAGCATTGTACCAGCTTGTAGCTGGTTTGTTGCTGATCTAAAATGGTTGACTAGCTTGCACAGCTAGAAACTAGCTACCATATTCCAAAAAAACATCTAACAGTTTAAGTTGAAATTCCAGCAGGAATGTAAGAATCAGATTTTGTTGACTGGTTGAAGTTGATTTGAATTGTTTAATATGTTATGGGCTGCACCAACACGAAGGCTGGCAAGCCAAGATCAAGCTGGAAACAGGCAAAAATTCAAGATATGCATAACAAGTAAATGAAGGTTATGTTAAGAGATGCAGAGGCATTTACCTAAATACAGGATTCTGCCTTTTTCCAAATGAAAATGTGCATTTCTGAGACTGCATATTTGTTCAGCCTTACTGATTCAAACATAACGAGAAGTTTAATGGTGACAGCACAAACAAGGCAAGCATTGACCTGAGCCCGATTGAAGTGATGGCCAATCCCCCCATGTTGCTTATGTTGGACCGACTCTCAGAGATTGGAATAAAATGAGAGCATAAAGCCTGGGTCTGTTCCTCTCCCCCTCTACTCTTAGCACTCTCGCCTCTTTATGTCATCCCTCCTCCAAAATATTCAAAGACGCTTTACTACAATAATAAACAGGGGTTTAAACTGCCAAGCACTAATAAACACAACACATTACACAGACATATGGCTTCCACTGCAGACTGTATAAGACTTCTATCGGAATTCTTTAGGTTTTTTGTGTGACATTGATTGAGATGCCACTGTAAAATAATTTGTGTAAAGTTTGAATCCCATTTGAATCTGTGACTGAATCATAATTTCACATCCACATTAACACCACAGGCTTTTAGGATTGCATCATACCTAAATGTTTAGCAATTAGCTTAAAATATAATTTACTACAATATATTGTTTTTTTAGAGTGTATCTTTAAATAGGGCATGAACTGAGAAATCAAATTCTCCTTGATAATTTGACATAAGATTCATTGTGTCAAAATATCAAGGAGAATTTGATTTTCTTTTTTTCTTTTTTTCAATTATTCAATTCACTGCTTTTTCCTTGTCTCGTGTGATTGTTGTGTTGTGTGTTAATTAGTGTGGGTGTGTCCTCTGATCATTGCTCATCAGCAGCGCCAGATGATTCACATCTAACTAACCTTTTCACATCTAACTTATATTTTCTGTGACTGGTGTCTTCTGTTGTAAGAACCTTGTGGTGTATACAGTGTCTGTTCCTATCCCGTTTTGGCTGTGACCTGTGGAGTTTTCGTGGTATCTTCGTCACCTTCCTGGATTTGGATCGTCACTTCTGCCATAACCCTTCACCAGCTGCCTGCAGCCTATTGAAGTCCCTGTGTCACTCTCCTGCCCCAGTGTGTCGTTTGTGTGACTGACCACTCTGTTTATATATTCCCCAAAAAACATACTTTTTACCTGCTATTGTCTCCTCTCTTGCGATTATGACAGTAATATAAAAATATCCTGGTTTCAGAAATCTAAACTTCCTTATTAATCCAAAAACAGACAAAAATTCTGATTGGTCGATTTTTTGCCGCCTTCATTTCATCAGTTTTGCCGTGTTCCTTTCATCAGGTGGAAAGCACTAATTGCTAATGCGGGTGTTTTCAGAGCACCCCTCTTTCACAGGTAACAGTCTGTCTTCAAAGTGGATTTGGGCACTTTATTATTTTATTTTTTATTTGGAGCCTAATGCGCAATGCGCTGTGCCCACTGTTTGTATTAGTTTTGAGCCTATGCTTTATTTTTCAGTTATGCACTTTATTTTGTTTCTGCTCTTAATTCTGGTTTAATGAAGATATTTTTTTTATTAAAGTGGACGTGCCTTTAAGTTTTGTGTTTAAAAGTAAAAGCTTTAAGTTAATAGTCTATTCGTGACTCAGCCGCGAAGCTGAGCTCCTATGTTCAGCCTCGCTCTGTGCAAGCTACAGAGCGGCTGAAATTATAGTGTCTGTCAGTTATTTTATGACAAAAACAATTGTCTAAATTATGTTGCATATTCCTCAACAGTTCTTGTGATGATATCACTTGTTGACAACATACTATTTTCGGAACATAGTATTTATGTTTATTTATAATTCATTTAGGCGGACAACAAGGCTACCAAGTTCTGCGCACAGTGCGCAGTAAATTAATTTAATGTTTTTTTTCCCCTAATGTCATTTTTTAGTCGATTTTTAGTCTAAAATTTCAGGACTTCAGTCGACCAAGATTTATTTGGTTGATTACAGCCCTACAAGTGTGTGTAAAAGTGTTTTCACTATTGCTTTGTCTGACACTGATTGTTTGATATGTACTGAATATTTATACTGTAACGTTGCAGTCAAACTCAATAACTGTGATTTGCTGTTCTTTCCTTTGCTTCTGCATTTATTGGGTTAATGCGTTGGATTATTGGATCCGGAAGAAAGCATGTAGAGAACGCTGTTTATAGGTTTTTAGGATTGCATCATACATACATGTTTATCAATTAAAATATAATTTACTACAATATATATATTTTTTAGAGTGTATCTTTGAATAGGGCATGAATTGAGAAATACAATTTTCCTTGATGTTTTGACATACAGTATAAGAGTTCATTGTAATATAAAAATATCAAATGATCAATTATCAATTTGATGATTGGATTCAAAGCGTCTCTGCTTTTTAAGGCAGACTGTGCGAAACAACCTGTGGTTCAGTAAAAAATTTTTTTAGCTACTCCATATGGATTCTGTGACGCAATTCCATTTCAGCCTCTGCCTTCACCCGAGTGTGTGCATACTGCACCCTGTTGTACACGTACTCTACCCAGCCCGCCACTCGCCTGCAGATGTTACAGAGTTTACTTTGAGCACAGAAGCCCCTCTCACACTCTTAACTGCAAAGTGAAATGAGTCTCAAAAAAATAAATACACATATGCTGGGAAGCTGATTTACCTTAATATAACAAACCAAGTCTCAAAGATTGGACCGACATGAAACTCAGTGAGAAGATGTGGAAGAAGCTTCAAAAGTATACCTACAGTGATATGTGTTGATTTATCTGTGTGGTCAGTGGCATTCTGCTGAGCAGTCTCATGGGATGTCACAGGAGAATGTATAATCAATGGTATATACTGTATATGGAATATTTTTTAAGCCATCTGCTTAAATTATTTAATCTTATTTTTTTTAAATTATTGTTTAATAGTGGAATTCATTGTGAAAAACATCTAGTTTAGTAATGTAACCATTACGTTAACTTATGTCGGACGTCATGGGGTCTTGCCGGGGACCCCAATCACTTTCAAGTGGCAACTAAACGAGCCAATATATATTGGCCAGTGAGATTTGCGTGCCAAGTCACACCTGTACATATGTCACGGGGTGACAAATAATCCCCGGAACTAATCCCATCAGAGAAGTGTTCCCGCCGGGACACTTTTAGTGTAACACTGTCCCCGGGCTTGTGTGTGTGTCTGTCGTCATGACAACTAAATGGCAGATTGGCAACAGGTGCGGGGACTTCACTTTGAGTGCCTGATTGAGGTGGCGCCAGTGTTTGGAGAGGATAAAACACAAGAGGAAGAGAAGGCTGTGTGTTCTCCCTCCGCGTTGTGTGGTTGTTTCTTTGTCTTCCCCCGGCGATCTGGTGTGGTTCTCTCCCGTTGGGAAATGTTTGTGGAGTGTTGCAGCTGAAGGACCATCGTGAAAGAAGAGGAGTGTTGCTTGTGGGATCCGAGGGCAGTTTTGAAGAGTGGAATTCGTCGTCTGGACTGGGAAAGAGTGAGATGAGCGATTGACAAATTGAATCTCATAACCGCATGTTTTCTACACTAAATTGGATACTGGTTTGAAGTGCTTGGATCACGTTGTATACATCGCACTGAGTGAAATATACTGATTCCTTGTCGATCTCTAGCCTCCCCCTCGGCCATTGAAACCAGCGAAGTGAAGCCGCTTGTAGTGGTGAGGAAATTATTCACCGCATCTGTCCCAACTCTGACTATCATCGGCTCTTCAGATCGAGACCTCTGGGTGAGTGTTGGCCTTACTTTGCACTTGAAGAGTGGATTTGTAGTGCTGAAATTGACGTTTCCCATCACGTTGCATGTTTGGAATTGGACTGTCGTGTGTGTGTGGAAGATTTACCTTTTATCGCCGTGCACTCCCCATGTGTTATGCTGGTCTACCGTCCATCATAAGAGTCTAGCAAGATCGATTGCAGTCACCTGTTGGATGTCAGAAGGAAAAGCCCCCGTGTGCACACTACACGTGAGAACTGGTTACCTCTGCTTGAAGTTTGTATGCTGTCTGTCCCAGTGAAAGCCCGCTCAGCTTGTGACTTTGTCCCCTGCAACACACGTGAGAACTGTTTACCTCTGCTTGAAGTTTGTGTGCTGTCTGCTCCAGTGAAAGCCCTGCTCAGCTTATGACTCTGTCTCCTACCACCAATGTGAGAGCTGTTCACCTCTATTTGAAGTGTTGATTCCGTCTGTTCCAGCGAACGTCGCTCAGCTTGTGACTTTGTCCCCTGCAACACACGTGAGAACTGTTTACCTCTGCTTGAAGTTTGTGTGCTGTCTGCCCCAGTGAAAGCCCTGCTCAGCTATTGACTCTGTCTCCTGCCACCCATGTGAGAGCTATTCACCTCTATTTGAAGTGTTGATTCTGTCTGTGCCAGCCAAAGCCCCGCTCCGCTTGCGACTTGAGTCTGCTGTAGCCCTGAAACCCACCTGTATGGTGCGAAGTGCCCACCCTTTACAACTCCTGTGAGCCCTGATCCACCTACTCCCCTGCGATACTCACCTGTGATACTCACCTGTTCAGTGAGTTGGCACCAGAGCCAGAATGAAGTAAGCCTGACTCATTTACTTACCTGCGATACCCACCTGTTTAGTACCTACCACTGGGAGTTGGCACCAGTGCCAGAAGGAAGTAAGCCTGACCCCCCACTCACCTGTGATACCCACCTGTTCAGTATCTACCACTGTGAGTTGGCACCAGCGCCAGAAGGAAGTAAGCTTGACTCAATTACTCACCTGCGATACCCACCTGTTCAGTACCTACCACTGCGAGTTGGCACCAGCGCCAGAAGGAAGTGAGCCTGACCCCCCACTTGCCTTGGATTCCTGGGAAGAGGAAGGAAGAGGAATTTTAGATTAGGATTTTCAAATTGTTTTTATATTTAATAAAGCCGGTCATTCTTTTTATTCCTGTCTCCTGCCTCCTCCTTTGACACACTCCTCAGGGTGATCCTGGTCTAGGGGTGGGTGCAGTCTGGCTTGGCCCACCTCGACCTGTGACATATTTTGGCGTAGTCGGCAGGACTCACCTTGAGTTGAGCGATCAGAGGTTGAGATGGCGGAGGAGGAAGAGCCTGGGGATCGGCAACCTGTCATGCCGATTTTCATGGGTGCCCCATGGGCCTCGAGGTACGGAGGCCCGGGGTCCGAAGTAAGTCTGTCCCTGTGGAAGACCCAGGTGGAATACCTGGCGGGGCTTCAAGGTCTGAGTGCTCTGCAGAAGGTCCAGTTCGTTTTGAACTCTCTGGAGGGGGAGGCGAGAAGAGAAGTTCGGGCAGCACCAGAAGCCAACCGTGCGACGGTCCAGGCTATCTTTGAGTTTCTTACGGGGCAGTATGGAGATACCACTCCGGTAGCTGCTCTGAGGACGAAGTTTTTCAATTCTCGCCAGGGTCCCCGACAATCCGTTCGGGCATTCGCCTTGCAACTGCGGGTAATCCCGTTGCCGCGGGTTGAAGACTCTCTTACGAGCCTCACTCAAGCTGCCTGGTACTCCACCCTCGATTTGGCCAGCGGTTATTGGCAGGTACAAATGGACGAGCGTGACCGGGAGAAGACGGCCTTTACCACCCCTTTCGGTCTCTATGAGTGGGACCGTATGCCGTTCGGCCTCTGCAACGCTCCAGCCACATTCCAGCGGCTGATGCAGCGTTGTTTGGGCAGCCAAGTGATGGATACCACCCTCGTCTATCTGGATGACATCATCACTTACTCTCCCGATTTCAAGTCCCATCTGGAACATCTTGGGCAAGTCTTCAGCTCCCTAGAGCGCTATGGGCTGAAGTTACAGCCGGACAAGTGTCAGCTCTTCCGAAAGGAGGTTAAGTTTCTGGGGCACGTGGTCAGTGCGGCGGGGATCTCCGTCGACCCAGAAAAAGTGAGGGCGGTGCAAGAGTGGACAGCTCCCCAGACAGTGCGCCAAGTTCGGTCATTCCTGGGCTTCGTGGGCTACTATAGGCGATTCATTAAGGGCTTCTCCAAAATTGCCAAACCCATTAACCAGCTGTTGGGAGGCACGGGTCGAGCACGGGGTCGAGGGTCCCCTTCCATTCAATGGGACCCCGCCTGCGAAGCCGCTTTCCAGCAGCTCAAGCAGGAACTCTTGCAGGCCCCGATACTGGCCTATGCCGACTTTACCCAACCATTCATCCTGTACACCGATGCTAGTCAACTGGGGTTGGGAGCCGTGTTGGCGCAGAAACAACAAGGAGAGGAGAAAGTCATCGCCTATGCAAGCCGGAGCTTACACCCCGCAGAGAAGAATGACTCGAACTACAGCTCCTTTAAACTCGAGCTACTGGCCATGAAGTGGGCGCTGGGTGAAAAATTTAAAGATTACTTGTGGGGAGCCAAGGTACGAGTTGTCACGGACAATAACCCGCTGGTGCATCTACAAACGGCCAAACTAGGGGCAGTGGAGCAACGCTGGGTGGCGCAACTGGCCAACTTTGACTATCAGATCCAGTACCGGCCAGGGAGAGAGCACACCAACGCTGACGTGCTATCCAGGTTACCGGGTGAAGGATCGGCAGGCCATACACCGGCCTCAGGACTGGGGTCCGACGAGGGATTAATGGTGGGAGTTGTAGAGGCCCCAGGGCAGACGCCTGAGGACCCCCCTCCGTGTTGGGGGTGGGACCCACAACGATGGAGACTGTGGCAGGGCGAAGATGGAGATGTGTTGCGGGTACGGACATGGTTGGAACAGAAGACCTGGCCCGAGGGGGCGGAACGTCGAACTCAGACCCGAAGTGTGCGAGGCCTGCTGGGACAGAGGGAAAGGCTTTACTTGAGGGATGGGGTGCTCTGTAGGACGCTCCAGGACCCCGGCCAAGGAGAGGAGGTTTGTCAGATCGTGGTCCCTGCAGGTCGTTGGCAGGCGTTACTGGAGGCGTACCATGCTAGGATGGGACATCAAGGGCAGGAGAGGACATTGGCGTTGTTGAGACGACATTTCTACTGGCCTGGGATGGAGGGTACCACCAGGACTTACCTTCAGAGATGCCCACGTTGCACCTTGTTCAAGTCCAGGAGGGAGAAACGGGCACCGCTGGTCCCGATTCAGGCCAGGGCACCTCTGCATATGGTGGCAATGGACTTCCTCACCCTGGGACGGCCGGTGGACCAGATCCAGAATATTCTCGTTGTCACCGATCTGTTCACCAAACATGCTTGGGCCATCCCCACTATGGACCAAACTGCCCTGACCACTGCTAACGCCCTCTGGAAGTACGTGATCCAGCCATTCGGATGCCCTGAAATCCTCCATTCGGACCAAGGGGCCAACTTCGAGTCAAAGGTGATTCATGAATTATGCCAACTGTACGGATGTAAGAAGACCCATACGACCCCTTATCATCCTCAAGGGAACGGGGGGTGTGAACGATTCAATCAAACCTTGCTGGGCTTGTTGGGAACCTTGGAGGAAGAGCAGCAGGGCCACTGATCGGCTCCCAGCCGTGATGCAGGCGTACAACAATAGCATACACAGTACCACCGGTTACGCCCCTACCTACCTGATGTTCGGCCGACATGTGAGGCTCCCAATGGATATGCTTATGGGAACCACTGGGGGAGAAGAGGGAAGTAGTCTGTCCGACTGGGTAGCGAACCATCACCGACGCCTCCAGTCCGCATACGAACAGGTCGCTGGCCGGATTAATCAGGCGGCGGTAAAGAACAAGAGATTGTATGATAGGACGGCCCGAGAAGCCCCGCTACTGCCCGGGGAGAGGGTGCTGCTACGGGATAATCGTCGACAAGGGAAGGGAAAATTGAGCAACCGATGGGAGGCCCAGCCATATGTCGTTCAGCGACAACCCCATCCGGACCAACCTGTATATGCCCTACGGCCCGAAGGGAAGACGGGCCCCGAACGGGTGTTACACCGTAACCTGATCCGCCCTTGCCCGAATTACCCAAAGCCAGTGGTAGAGGACCCACCGGCCGAGACGCCTTGGATGCCCCCGCTGGTAGGATGGGCAGTGATCCCGAGGGGCCTAGGCCTAGGACCACGACCTGAAGCACCCATCTCCCCACCACGACGTTCTCAGCGAGAGAATCGGGGTCAGCCTCCAGCCAGGTACGGAGACTGGGTGACTGGAGACCGTTCTCGGGACTAGAACGGTTTGGCAGGGGGGTATGTCACGGGGTGACAAATAATCCCCGGAACTAATCCCATCAGAGAAGTGTTCCCGCCGGGACACTTTTAGTGTAACACTGTCCCCGGGCTTGTGTGTGTGTCTGTCGTCATGACAACTAAATGGCAGATTGGCAACAGGTGCGGGGACTTCACTTTGAGTGCCTGATTGAGGTGGCGCCAGTGTTTGGAGAGGATAAAACACAAGAGGAAGAGAAGGCTGTGTGTTCTCCCTCCGCGTTGTGTGGTTGTTTCTTTGTCTTCCCCCGGCGATCTGGTGTGGTTCTCTCCCGTTGGGAAATGTTTGTGGAGTGTTGCAGCTGAAGGACCATCGTGAAAGAAGAGGAGTGTTGCTTGTGGGATCCGAGGGCAGTTTTGAAGAGTGGAATTCGTCGTCTGGACTGGGAAAGAGTGAGATGAGCGATTGACAAATTGAATCTCATAACCGCATGTTTTCTACACTAAATTGGATACTGGTTTGAAGTGCTTGGATCACGTTGTATACATCGCACTGAGTGAAATATACTGATTCCTTGTCGATCTCTAGCCTCCCCCTCGGCCATTGAAACCAGCGAAGTGAAGCCGCTTGTAGTGGTGAGGAAATTATTCACCGCATCTGTCCCAACTCTGACTATCATCGGCTCTTCAGATCGAGACCTCTGGGTGAGTGTTGGCCTTACTTTGCACTTGAAGAGTGGATTTGTAGTGCTGAAATTGACGTTTCCCATCACGTTGCATGTTTGGAATTGGACTGTCGTGTGTGTGTGGAAGATTTACCTTTTATCGCCGTGCACTCCCCATGTGTTATGCTGGTCTACCGTCCATCATAAGAGTCTAGCAAGATCGATTGCAGTCACCTGTTGGATGTCAGAAGGAAAAGCCCCCGTGTGCACACTACACGTGAGAACTGGTTACCTCTGCTTGAAGTTTGTATGCTGTCTGTCCCAGTGAAAGCCCGCTCAGCTTGTGACTTTGTCCCCTGCAACACACGTGAGAACTGTTTACCTCTGCTTGAAGTTTGTGTGCTGTCTGCTCCAGTGAAAGCCCTGCTCAGCTTATGACTCTGTCTCCTACCACCAATGTGAGAGCTGTTCACCTCTATTTGAAGTGTTGATTCCGTCTGTTCCAGCGAACGTCGCTCAGCTTGTGACTTTGTCCCCTGCAACACACGTGAGAACTGTTTACCTCTGCTTGAAGTTTGTGTGCTGTCTGCCCCAGTGAAAGCCCTGCTCAGCTATTGACTCTGTCTCCTGCCACCCATGTGAGAGCTATTCACCTCTATTTGAAGTGTTGATTCTGTCTGTGCCAGCCAAAGCCCCGCTCCGCTTGCGACTTGAGTCTGCTGTAGCCCTGAAACCCACCTGTATGGTGCGAAGTGCCCACCCTTTACAACTCCTGTGAGCCCTGATCCACCTACTCCCCTGCGATACTCACCTGTGATACTCACCTGTTCAGTGAGTTGGCACCAGAGCCAGAATGAAGTAAGCCTGACTCATTTACTTACCTGCGATACCCACCTGTTTAGTACCTACCACTGGGAGTTGGCACCAGTGCCAGAAGGAAGTAAGCCTGACCCCCCACTCACCTGTGATACCCACCTGTTCAGTATCTACCACTGTGAGTTGGCACCAGCGCCAGAAGGAAGTAAGCTTGACTCAATTACTCACCTGCGATACCCACCTGTTCAGTACCTACCACTGCGAGTTGGCACCAGCGCCAGAAGGAAGTGAGCCTGACCCCCCACTTGCCTTGGATTCCTGGGAAGAGGAAGGAAGAGGAATTTTAGATTAGGATTTTCAAATTGTTTTTATATTTAATAAAGCCGGTTATTCTTTTTATTCCTGTCTCCTGCCTCCTCCTTTGACACGCTCCTCAGGGTGATCCTGGTCTAGGGGTGGGTGCAGTCTGGCTTGGCCCACCTCGACCTGTGACACATACAGGTATATATACTCACTTCATTCATATATATGCATTACTCACTCACTAGGTATATGCATTACTCACTTCATTCATATTTTGCTGAGGAGCTGAGAAAGGGATCCCAGCCATTCAGCGCTGGTTCAGGGCTGTGGCAAGGGAGACTTAACGTCTCCGTTCCCTCCTTCAGGGATCGGGGGTTACATTAATAACATACACATCTGATGTCATGGGGTCCCTATGGAAAGCACCATTGCCACTGATCTGTGTTATGAGTGTTGGAGATTGAGATGCTGGCAAATGCCACGTGCCCTTTTTGCAACTGCCCTCACACAATCGTAACCTACCCAACTTGTAAGCCCGAGGAGGTAGTCCTCCATACCGAAGGGGCTTACTCTGGGGATGGTTGTAGCTGCTGTTCCTTTGTCGTGACATTTCACGGAGAAGAGTGCTTCGGATCTCAATTCCCATTGTTTTTCAGCCTTGACCAGTGTTGTTAATGCTGGGGAAGTGTTCCTAGTCCAATGGAGAGGGACGCTAAGAAAACCACACCCTGCCAAAAGGGAGGTAACTTGTGGTGGTTACACATATGGACTGAACTGTGGGGCAGTGCTACATATGGAAGATCTCTGCGGTAGGTCCTACCTAACCAGGGAGGAGCTACTACCGATGCAGAGATGGGGCAGAGCAGAACTGCCCAGGTAAAGACACAGGTTTACCGACAGGAAAACTATATGTGGACAATACACTTATGGGCTGTTTGGAGACAGCCTTTTCCTTCAGCTGAACGCCAAAGCAGACAAAGAGCTGCTCTGAGCTTCTAAAGCTCTGCGTGCGGTCCGCGATAACACGCAGTTAGCGAACGGGATATAGCAACGCAAGGGCTGGGTCTGCCTCAAGCTTTCAAGTTCACCACCTGGTCCCTAAAGTGATGGGTACTTTAAAAATGTATCCAGGCCGGAGTCTCAGGATGATCTGATCCAAACTCAAGGCACGATTTGATTTGCTGACCGACAATTCCTGCAGGTCCCCCACCCTCTTGAAGGAAGCGAGCGCGGTCAGGAACTCTGTCTTTGACAAACGCACATGAGGATGTATTTCTGCGTGAGCATCTTGAATGGGAGCTTGTAAAGACTTCACACTGAGAGATGGCAGAACACACTACATGTCTATTTTCTTTATTTTACGAATGTCACAACATTTTTATGATGAGTGTACACAAATAAAAGTAGAAATTTTACCGTTTTGAATCATATATAACACTTATATGTATGACAAAA
Source organism: Phoxinus phoxinus (assembly GCF_949152265.1). Lineage (NCBI taxonomy): Eukaryota > Metazoa > Chordata > Actinopteri > Cypriniformes > Leuciscidae > Phoxinus > Phoxinus phoxinus. The sequence continues at coordinate 15,638,732 of NC_136885.1, read as the reverse complement.
ATTGACAGTTATTTGAGTCTCTTTCGCACTGACAGCTGAAAAAGTGAATGGACACTGATGCACTCTAATGTGATTTCAGTGGTCTATTGTGTTTTAAAGTTACTGACTCTTAAATGTTTTGTAAGCAAGTTTATTTTAAGACATGATTACAGATAAAGCAAATGTATGTCTTACAGGTTCTTCTCAGTTATCATAATTTGTAACATAATAAGAAATGATGGTTAATTCAGGATAAATGTAGATTCCTCTGTTGTAGTGACGTGAAATTATAAAATGTCCCCAAATTGCAGTTCCGTCTACACGTTACACCCATCAACTTGGTACTCTTTCACAAAATCTTTCAGTTCTTTGCAGTACATCCTGTTGACTGATGCTTTGCATATTGAGGGTGATAGCTTCTGCTCGACCCATGTCTTTGAATCCAGCAGGTACTGCATGCTGAGAGAGAGAGAGAGAGAGAGAGAGAGAGAGAGAGAGAGAGTCAATTACAGGGATGAATGTCAATTACAGGAAGTATGGCAGGGTGACTTAACATGAGTGGCTGGTGCGACCACCGACCCCAGGGGGTTAACCCTAATTCCCTCATATGGGAGAGAACAACATCTCAATGCCGAACCGCCATATGCTCAAATTGATCAAGAATCAACCAAATCGTTGATATAATTTAGTATGCCCTGGAGGCGCAGCGGAGCCGTAGCTACATCCACGCACTTTGTGAAGGTGCCGGGTGACAATGCTAGGCTGGAAGGAAGAACCTGATACTGGTAAGGTTCACCCCGAAAGCAAACCTGAGGAACTTCCTGTGCTGAGGAAGGATGGATACATTTAAGTATGTGTCCTTGAGATATATTGTGACAAATCAGTCCTCTAATCTGATTTGATCTGATCCGAGTTAGTTTCAAAGTCAACATTTTGAACTTTTTTTAATGTATCCTCGCTCCGATGCGGGACAACAGGTCATCAAATTGGGCGCGCGAAAGGCGGAAGTACAGCTGAAAGCGGCTGTCATCCAGATGCAGCTCCTGGAGCAAATAGTGAAACTCGCCAAACTGGGTACACCTCCAGAGGGTCTGGTGGACCCAAGTACGGCGACGATGACCCCTGCGCCGCTATTCTGCTCTCCATAGCAAACACAGAGCATTAACTCTCTCGATGAATGCTCGATCAACATCAGCCATCTTGCAAACAGACAACTGCCTAGCACTTGCCCCCACAAGAAGCGGATTTAGCCTCGGACACGCGTCAATTTCGCTTCAAACGCTTGCTTTTTATGCATGTCTTTTTCGCTTTGGACGCGCGAATGGATTAAAAATGTTCAAGCGTCCAACTAGACACGATAGACACAGTTAGCTTCAGTGAGGAAGGTGTCTTTGAATTGCCGTTACTTGCTTTTTTGCCTTCTGAAACCTTTCAAAACTTAGGTGACAATATCACTGAAGAGGCCAGGAGAGGACAGCGGTGTGTCCAAGAGAAAGGCTTTGTATTTCTCTTTGATTCCAGACAAATTTAGCCATAAATGCCTCTCCTGCCATATATTTACCAGGGCTGCAATAGATAGACCAGTGGCTCAGGTCGTCTCCTTGCTGGCCCAAAGAGATAAACCTGTGTCCCGGCACAGTTCTCGAACTGCCTCCGGGCCCACCCCCTTGCTTTCATTCATGTCTTTTATTAGACCGGCCTGGTACTGCTGCAAGATGGCCATGGTATGCAGACACCACCAGCTAGACCTTCTGCCGTATACGCTACCAAGTCCTAAGTTGTTCTACATGGCCTGGTTGGGTAATGTCAGGGTCTTCAAGGACGACATCATGTCAGGGGAGAGATAGCTTTCAAGTGGCTGCTCAACCTTAGACATTGCCCCATATCCATGCTCTTTCAACCCTATAATAGAGACTTGGTGGCTAAGGAGACGGGTGGAAAACAATTTCCTCCACTATCACGACAACTTAGTATCAGAAAAAAATGGTTGGCCCTGACATGGAGGTTGCACTTTACTGGGTAAGAAATGCTAATCAACCTTGCTTTTAGGACAATCATCCTGTCTCTCGGTCAGCCAGTCAAAGTTTAATTGGGTCACAGTACATGTGGCAACCTCCACCAGCTCCTCATAAGCAAGAGAGTGAGGTGGCAAGGCCTTAGTCTCTCCTGCCTTAATGCTAAGCACATCCACCTCCGTCTGTCGCCCAAGATTGCTGAGAGATTGCTGCTCTGCTTTGGCAGCAGACAAATGAACAATAAATATGACAGACAGTTCACGCTACGGGCTGACATCCTGCCATGCCATTGGGCTGATTTCACAAATGCTTGTGTCGCTACTTCAGATGCAGCGCAAATTGACTGGACAACATTTTTTTCAAACTTTTGATTAATGTAATGTATCCTTGCTGAATAAAAGTATTATTGTTCAATTTTTTTACTGACCCCAAACTTTTAAATGGTAGTGTACAAAACAGAAAATAAGGCATTTTAATGAATTATATTAATTTGTATACTAAGTGTATTAGTATAGAACTTTGCTAAATAAACATGAATGAAATATGATGAAGCAGTTTTACAGAAAACAGTGCAGGGCCCACCAATCCCAAATAAGTTAAAAGACAAAGGCAAGAGAAAATCTGTAGAAATATACAGAAATATATGAAACAATATACATATATTGTAAACATATAAAAGAAGAATGATTTGTTCATTCTCTTACAAATGTATTTAACTGACAAAAGTACACAGAAAAGATCTCCAATGTTTTCATTGAAAACAATTTTGATTTTGATGGCAGCAAAAAAGTCAGTTAAAAATTTGGGAAAGAGCGATGTTTACAACTGTGTCAAATCTTTAATTTTAATTACATTAAAATACATTTTTGAACTAATTGTTGAAATTTTGCAAGTGGATTTTTTGCCCAATCTCACCTGATACAAGACAGCTGCTCAAAAGACAATGGTTGTCATTGTCTGATTCTCCTTTTCATGATTGGCCATACATTTTTAGTAGGAGACAGATATGGACTGCAGGCAGACCCTTAAAGCGCATCCACTAGAGTGTAGAGTGTCTAAAAAACACTCTGATGAAGCACATGTTGAATGTGACCTGGTATTATCTTACTTCCCATGAAATATGTCATCTTGATGCCATTAAATGTCTGTATTGTAGGAAACTTTTTCCTTCGTCAAAGCAGAGACCAGGAGACGTTGGGATCGCGTTCAAACAGAAGTTATTTTTTATTGAGGACTTCGCTGTGCGTTGCTGTAGGTCGTCCAACAGTCTAGTTTAAAACAGTATATATTGTAGTCTATATACATTCCAAAGAGGGGAGGGATTACATAGAGGAGGAGACTCTGAACAAAACATGTAAATGAAGTAGGCGTTAGCTTGTTACCAAACTTTCTGCGGCTCTAATCTCATCAGCATAACTTTTCAAACGCATTGATGCTAATCCAATCAGTCTAACTATTCAATGACTGGGGCTTGGGCTCCAAGAGCCATTAAAGACAGAAGATAAGAGTCTGACTCATTTACAGGTCTGGCATCTACTGCTGGAAACTCAATAATCATAATTTATACCTCAAATGCTAAAATCAGTCTACTAAACTTTCTCAGTTTATATACGATTGTATTGGAATCTAAATTAAACATTTAATACATTTGTAATACTACAGTATAAACCCAATATATGCCTCCACGTCAGTGGTACCTTCACACACGTCACCCATGCCGTTTCCACTAATGCACCACCATAACATGACAGATGTTTGCTTTTGTACCCATCACTGATGAATGTCTGGATGGTCACTTTCATCTTTGGGACAGATAACTCATTGTCCATTGAAGGTTCAATCGGTATGTGACTTCGTTGATCTGCCTCTAGATGGACCGACATAGCGGGGACATAGCTTGCGACTTGGACAACCCGTACTGCATAAGGAGGTACTCATAGTGGCCCGATAGTATAACAAAGGTGGTTTTCTATTTTCTCACACTCAAGTATCCGGGTGAGGTTGTATGCACTATGCAGGTCCAACTTGGTGAAGACGCAAGCTCCACGTAACTGCTCCAGGGCTGTTGGGACCAGAGGAAGAGGGTAACGGTACTTAATGGTCTGTGAGTTGAGAGTGCAGTAATCAATGCAGGGCCGCAAGCCTCTGATCTTTTTCTTTGTGGGAAAAAAAGGACAAAGTGGCAGGGAAAGTAGATTGACAAATTAATTCATCCTTAAGAGCCTCCTCAATGTACTCCTCTATGGCCTTCTGTTCTAGGATGAACAGTGGCTCAGGCAGCAGGTCGATGGCACAATCCCATGGCATCAACATAGTTTTTGAAGAAGTTGTTCTTCTGGTGAAGGGTTGTTTGACAGACAGTTTCTTGACAAGTTGTAAGCAGTTCTCAAAATGATGTTTTATTAACAAGGTTCGGGAGGAACAGGTTCTAATGATCAAGCAATCAAGTAACTCCAACCAGCTGTCATCAATCAGTAATGAACAGATCCACTCAATCAGCATGAGTAAAGCCTATAAATATTCACAGTCAACTCACCCTTATTCCTCGACAGTTTTCAGCATTTGGTTCTCCGTTCTGCAAACGATGTCTCAAATGCAACGTTCACAGTCCGATGACGAGCTCAACCGCTCTCCGGTTCCTCCGCCGCCATCAGCCGGCCCTAGGACCACTTCTTCTCCGCCTGATATCGCCTCCGAGCCCCAGGCTCGCGGGCGCCGGTCTGCACAAGCAACCCCCCGCACGCCAAGACGCCGAGGCCTGCCCTCACCTCCACCAGCGAGGACTCCAGCTTTCTCCCCGGCATCCTCCTATCATTCGGCCGTACCCACGATTCCACCCATTGGAAAGTGGACAGTCATGAGTCTGAGACAAGCGCTGATGAATTCTGATATTCAGCCTTCACGCAGGATGAACAAAGCGCAATTGTACAATCTGTACGTCACCGTGCAGTCATCCAATCTCTCTCCCAAGTCCACCCCAGCTTCCACGGCAGCCAGCAGGCTGAAAAAAACCCGGGAGGCCCCGAATCCGCCTCGCCAGACACAGTCTCCTCCTCATTCAAGATCCGGTTTTCGGCGTGCATCAGCCCGCAGTACCAGGCCTTCAGCGAGCCTGGGCCGCGCCCCAGATGCCTCCGCTGCGAGCCCTCACTCGCCTCCCGCCTCAGCTCAGCTTTTCACCGCGGCGCTTCCCGCCGTAGCGCCTTACACAGCTGGGCCCGCCGGCCCACCCCCAGCCTCCCAGCTTCTTCCTCCCGCTATTTTCAACTCTTTTCCTTTGCAGTGGCCTCCGGCTCCCGTAGCAGACGCTAGCGTGAGGCTGCCTCCGCTAGCGGCGCAGGCCCGGCCTTTCAGTCATCTTCCCGCGACTACTGCTAACTCCTCCCCTTTTCAGTGGTCTGCAGCCCAAGCAAGCGCGAGGCTGCCTCCGCTTGTAACTGAGGCTCACACTTCTCATTCATATCCTCCTTTTCCCCCTCATGTTTCTTTCAATTTCCCTCCCCAAGCCCCTCAGGCCGATTTAAGCGTGAGGCTGCCTCCGCCGATAGTCGCAGCCCCGGCTTCTCTCCCTTTCAGCTCTCTCTTAAACGCAAAATCTAACTATTCTCTTTTTACAGCTACACCGATGCCTGTCCCACAAAACGCCGTTGCTCTGGAGCCTCCACCAGTGGCCCACAACATCCGAGCACAGATCCTGGCAGGTGCAGACATAGACCTTTCACATTTACTTTCTCTGCTCCCCGTGTCCGATTCTAACCGCCAGTTGGACTGCGGGGATTTTTCAGTGACTTTAAAAAATCAAAACATGCATTCATCACGTTTACTTTCGTTTTCTGAATTCTCCATCGCTTTCAGCCATTTCACAGAAGTCATTTGTTCAGCATTCCCTCATAGGCGGCGCGAACTGAACGACTATTTAGCGCTCATCGCCGAGCTCGCGTTGTCTTACGGGGGAGGGCACTTTTATACCTACCACAAACTCTTCTCGGCAAAATGCGCTGTTAGAGTTTCCCAGTGGAACCAGTGCCCTTACTGGGGTGCACTCGACACCGACCTTCACAGCAGAGTATTCCTTGGCTGCAGGAACATTTCTTGCGCGGTCTGCAGGTCAGTAGCTCATTCCACCATATCATGCCCACAAGTTAACCCCTCCATTCCCCCTTGCTCAAACACAGCACCAGTTAAATCCACCAGTTATGTACCAAGACCGGCAACCATCAACGCAAATCCCCACGATGCCGATTTCAGCTCCAGAGCTTCTACGGATAGCAAACAGCTCTGCAACAATTTTAACGCTGGCAAGTGCACCAGGCAGCGTTGTCGATACTTGCACATATGTAGTTTCTGCGGCGGTGCCCATGCCCGTCCTGTATGCCCCGTGTTTAAAGATGTCAATAAAAAATCCAAAAATTATTTATCGACTCCCGTTAATATTTCTCGCCTTTCTATCGAACTAGCTCACCACCCGGACTCCGACTTCACTGAATATCTGCTTTCCGGCCTCCAACATGGTTTTAAACCTGGAGTGGTTTGCCCGCTCTCCCAAAACGTCATCTGCGATAATCTCCAATCGGCTCTCGCCGAGCCCGACGTAGTAGATAACCTGATTAAAAAAGAAGTCGATTCAGGCTTTATGATTGGCCCTTTTGACGATCCTCCATTTAAAGTTTTTCGCATCAGCCCCATTGGCGTGGCTACGAGAAAGTTTTCAGGTAAGAAACGTCTCATAGTTGATCTGTCAGCTCCGCATAATTCATTTTTCCCAAGCATTAACAGCCTGATCCCACTAGACGAATTTTCTCTCAAATACCATGACGTAGACCAAGCAGTCGACCTAATAAAAATCGTGGGTCGTGGCGCTTGGCTCGCAAAAATTGACATCACCTCAGCTTTCAAAGTGATGCCCATCCACCCTGATTCATGGCACTTATTCGGAGTGCGCTGGCAAGGGAAATTCTATTTTGCCGTTCGTTTAACTTTTGGATGCAAAAGCAGCCCCAAAATTTTTGACATGCTATCCGAAGCTGTTTGCTGGATCTTGTCAAACAACTACGCAATTCCTCACCTCATTCACCTGCTAGACGATTTTCTAATCATTTCGCCTTCCAGTGCCATTCCAGCCGCTCATATTCTCACAGTTCAAAGAGTTTTTTCCGAGCTCGGAATCCCCATCGCCCAAGAAAAAACCATGGGTCCCGCCACATCCATCGAGTTCCTCGGCATTAACTTAGATTCAGTTAAATACCAGGCCTCCCTGCCCAAGGAAAAAATCGACAGAATAATTCTCATCTCATCTACCCTCGTAGACCATTCAAAGTGTTCCAAACGCGAACTCCTATCCCTGCTCGGCCACCTAAACTTCGCCATGCGCATCATTCCACAAGGACGCCCTTTCATTTCTCATCTCCTCTCTCTCGCATCTTCAGTGCACGCGCTAGAGGATCTTATTTCCCTAACTGCAGCATGCCGAGACGAGCTCAGGCTATGGATAACTTTCCTTAATCAGTGGAACGGCCTGTCTTTTTTTTATAAGAACCTAGTTTCATCCCCCATCGACATCCAGCTATTTACAGATGCAGCCCCCTCAGTCGGCTTCGGGGGGTTTTGCCAAGGTCGCTGGTTCGCGTCTCCATGGCCCCCCCAAATCCAGGACACTCTACAGTCGTCCGCACTCTTCGAGCTTTACCCTCTCGTAGTAGCAGCCTTCCTGTGGGGAAAGGAATGGACTGCTAGCAGTATCTTAGTGCATTGCGACAACGAAGCTACAGTCCAATGCATTAATAAAGGCCGTTCCCACTCACCCGCACTGATGCCACTTTTAAGACGTCTAATCTGGATTTCAGCGTGTGATCAATTTATTTTAATCGCTAAACATATCCCTGGGTCAAAAAATCAAATCGCTGACTCTCTGTCTCGCTTTATGTTTCAGAAATTCAGGACGCTGGCTCCAGAGGCGGACAAATTCCCAACTCCAGTACCTCATTATTCGGAATGAATATTCCCGTAACCCACTCGTTAAAATCCCTCCTCGACACATCGCTCGACACCATTCTTCAAGCAGTTTCTCCCAGAACTCTTCAATCCTACGTGACCGCATGGAAATGTTTTAAAACTTTCCACTTTTCCTACAACACACCATTCCCTGATTTTTCTCTCCTTTCAATAACCTCCTTCATCTCTTACCTCAACAGCGTTAAGGGCCTCCAAGTTGGGTCCATCAAAGGCTACCTGAGCGGCATCCAATTTTTTCACAAATTGATACATGGCACCCCCTCCCCGGAAATTAATAATTCTCAAACCTCCCTCCTAATTAAAGGCATCCAACGATCCCAGCCCACCCGCCCGGACACAAGACATCCCATCACGTTAGATATTCTCACTAAATGTATTTATACCCTGCGCACAGGCTACCAATCCCTCAACACCTCTCGCACGCTCGATGCCATGTTTATTTTAGCCTTTTTTGGTTTCCTCAGATGCTCGGAACTGGCTATCACTTCCCGATTTGACCCAAAAGTCCACCCAAGCATCTCAGACCTATCAGTACTTGACAGTGAGACAATCTCCTTTTTGATAAAACAAAGCAAAACAGATCAAACCAAAAAAGGTCATTTTATATACATTTTCAACCTTTCATCACCAATTCAACCATACCAAACCATACTGGCATACCTCCAACTGAGAAACTCTCAGGCTAAATCCCATCTCGAACCCCTCTTCGTGGACGACTCCAACAAACCTGTGACACGCTTTTGGTTCCAAAAGCACCTCAAATCCGTTCTCCAACAATCAGGCATCCCGGCAGAGAATTTCTCCAGCCATTCCTTCCGCATCGGGGCAGCAACCTCAGCAGCTCAAAAAGGCCTCTCTCAGCAGCAGATCCAAGCCCTTGGAAGATGGTCCTCAGACGCCTTCCAAAGCTACATCAGAACCAACCGATACCACATTAAAAAAGCCCACCAAACCCTCATCGAGTAAAAAAAAAAAAAAAAAAAAAAAAAAAAAAATTATATAGTGAGTATTGCCCTGTACGTCGAGCATATAGGTCTTCTCTTCCTCCGTCCAGCGAGTATTGATCTCCCAGCGGACACAGCGAGAACCTTTCCGGTCAAGCATCCAAGTCTTCTCTTTCTCCGTCCAGCGAGTATTGATCTCCCAGCGGACACAGCGAGAGCCTTCCCGGTCGAGCATATCTCTCCTCCTCCTCTGTCCAGCGAGTATTGATCTCCCAGCGGACACAGCGAGAGCCTCTCCAGCCAAACTTGTCTCCTCTTTCTCCGTCCAGCGAGTATTGATCTCCCAGCGGACACAGCGAGAGCCTTCCCGGTCGAGCATATGTCTCCTCCTCCTCTGTCCAGCGAGTATTGATCTCCCAGCGGACACAGCGAGAGCCTCTCCAGCCAAACTTGTCTCCTCTTTCTCCGTCCAGCGAGTATTGATCTCCCAGCGGACACAGCGAGAACCTTTCCGGTCAAGCATCCAAGTCTTCTCTTTCTCCGTCCAGCGAGTATTGATCTCCCAGCGGACACAGCGAGAGCCTTCCCGGTCGAGCATATGTCTCCTCCTCCTCTGTCCAGCGAGTATTGATCTCCCAGCGGACACAACAAGAGTTCCCCAGGCCAGGCGACTTCGTCTCCTCTTTCTCTGTCCTGCAAGTTTTAATCACCCAGTGGACGCAGCAAACTCTTCCAGTCAAGCATTTGCGTTTTCTCTTTTCCGACAAGGCTTACCCGTTCCGATGCCGTGACAATTGCCACAAGTACCCTCCCGTTCGAACATCCATACTTGCCTTCCCGCATGCCTGCTGAACTTACCCGCCCAAGACTTTACATATTGAACCCCCGTCGGACGCTGCGAGAGCTCTCCTGGCCAGACAACCAGGCTCTTCCTTGAAATGCCAGCCCGCCAATCTCTACGCTCTTTCGGGGGGGTCTTTAAACTGGCGGCTGTCCTTTTGCTCACTTAGCTTTTTGGGGAGTACTCTGGGTTCGGGCCCAATTTCCGAGCTCGGAGCCCTCCCCCCGGACAGCACGCCAAATACGCATAAACCTTTACTCTCTGATCATTCGTAAGTGTGAACTCGTGAAATGATGTTTTATTAACAAGGTTCGGGAGGAACAGGTTCTAATGATCAAGCAATCAAGTAACTCCAACCAGCTGTCATCAATCAGTAATGAACAGATCCACTCAATCAGCATGAGTAAAGCCTATAAATATTCACAGTCAACTCACCCTTATTCCTCGACAGTTTTCAGCATCCCTCCACCACCCCATCTCCTCACACTTGCATGGCTATCTTCCTAACCAGAGACGGGGGGAGTACTCTGGGTTCGGGCCCAATTTCCGAGCTCGGAGCCCTCCCCCCGGACAGCACGCCAAATACGCATAAACCTTTACTCCAGCACCATGACTGAAATCTCCTCCTGATGGAGGCATCCGATGTGGAGCGTCCCAGTGGGGGTGCAATGTTGAATGTAGCCACAGCCCAATGGCTTTCCCAGGATCGAGTGGATGTTTTGAACTTGTGAGCAGGGTCTTTCCTGGAGGTAGAGCTTGCGCAGAAAGTCAAAGGAGATGAAGTTGCCTGCTGAATGAATGAGGGCTTTCGCTGTAACAGAATGGCGGAAAGCCATCACTATGACATCAGTTCTGGTCAAGAGTGTAATAGAAGGTGGTATTTGGATAGTACTCACCACTGGGCATGGTAGTCGAACTAGACATTCTGGCAAGAGATGTCCTTCTGCCCCACAGTACAAGTACAGTTGATGAAAAATCCTTTGTTGATGCTCCTTATTTGACAGGTGAAAGGTGTCAACTTGCATGGGTTCAGGTGCTGGAGGGGCGACAGATGGTGAGGTGGATGGAGGATACTGAGTGGGTTGATAAAGCATGCAGGAGTCGCTGGGAGATCCGGATGGAACACTGAATGAAACTCAAGTCCTATGACGTTATTATAGATTGCAATCTGTTTGAGACCTTGAGACCTTGACGGTAGGCTGTGATCAAATCGGTTAAGTTCCTCCTGCTAACGACAGGTAGTGTATGAAATGGGGTGGTGAAAGCTGTCAGCAAGCTGGTAATGGGGCCAATAGCATCCCAGATGGCCCACTGCAAAGCTCGCCCTGTCAGCAGGGAAATTAGATATAAAAATTTTGATCGATCATTGTGGAAGAGTTGGGGCTGCATCTCATAGAATAACGAGCATTGTCACAGAAACTCGCTGCTTTTCTCAGCCTCGTCTGAGTAGGTCGCTGGTTGGGCCACGGGACTGGCAGAGGCAGTGGGTAAAGAAGTGGTGACGGGTGGTTGGAATGTTTGACGGAGTGCTTGAACCAGTTCGGCAAATGGATGACATTGCTTGATTCTATTCTACGTTGCATTGTTGGTCTGATCTTCTGTCACCAAACAGAAGAGTGCAACACACAGGTAACTTCCACACAGGTTGTTTATTGCAGATATAGGAAATAAGCAATACAAGCAGATGAGTGACTTGAGTTAAATGATATACAGTAAACACAGCAGAGAATAACAGATCTTATCTTTGTAGGTGAAGACGGAAGTAAACTGGATGGTTGGAGACTGAAGATGACTGAAAACGACTGAAGAGGATTAAGGAACAGATCAACAGGTAAGCATTTCAGGTGGGTAGTCAGGTAGTAGCTTGGTAGGAACAACAAGACCAGACAATGGTGAACTGAAAAGTGACTGCTTATTTAGAGAGTCCTTGATGAGCTGGTTCAGGTGTTGTTGAACTCTGGTGATTGTGAACGAGTGGGTGGAACGGAGAGCACTGGTACTGAGGGTGTGACTGGCCCTGTGACAACTAGGGCTGTCACTTTACGTTCGAAAATCGATTGCCCAATCAATTCGGACCAACCAACACATATTTAGAAAACGAAAAAAGGGAATCGATTTAATGGCCTTCTCTCGGATCGTGTCCAGCTCGTCATGATCCGCCCGCAGCGAACGCGCGTCACACACACAGCAACTGCAGGCTGAGGCTCTGACACACATAATGTAATGGCCACCTAGTGTTAATAAGTAGTGTTCATGACATGAATGTTGATATGCCTTTAAGATGACTTCTATGGCGTACAATATTGCTTTTCCGCATATCTTTACGTTCGTCCTAATGCCTGTTAGTTGTCCGTGGATTTGCCTATATTTGGCGTTGAAAATGGAAACGTCTTTAGATATGGAAAATCGATTTTGCAATTGATTCAATGAACACTTATGTCTCAAAAATCGAAAAATTATTTTTTCACAAAAGTGACAGCCCTAGTGACAACCCTCACCTATTTCCAATTCACCTACTTATTGTGGACTGTTTCAAAAAGAGTTTAACTTGGATATTCAATAAGCTTTTCACTTTTATTTAGCCTCTGTCCCAACTTCTTTGGAGTGTATAGCAGAAAATCAAGACTTGTTATATTTACAAAATACAATTAAGTTGTTCACTGAAAACATTGGAAATCTTTTCCAATGTTTTCAGTGAACAACTTAATTGTATTTTGTAAATATAACAAGTCTTGATTTTCTGCTATACACTCCAAAGAAGTTGGGGAAAAATCGAAAGAGAATTTACAACTCACATTCTTCATTTGATTGCATTTTACAATACTGTCAAAACAATAAAATAAGTAAGGAATAATTGACGACAGGCCGTTGAATTATTAGAAAAATAATGCACACCCGAGGTGGTAATGCGGTCACGACGCGAAGCGGAGTGGCCGTTACACCTCGGGTGTGCATTATTTTTAAAAGGGCTTTGTGTTTCATAATAAATGAAACACAAAGCCCTTTTAACAAGTAGGCCTATAGGCCAATCAATAATTTTGTATTTGTTATATTATCTTCAGCAGGACTATCAATTTATTGAAATATTCTTTTTAATTTTCTATTGATTATATATAGGACTATATATACTTTATTCATTAAAATTAAACTGCATATTTCCATTGATTGTGAAGTTAGACATTGAGAACTGCAGATAAAGCGCATGCGGTTTGTTGTTATGAATTGTATCCTATTTTCCGTTATTACAGTTGACTACGCGAAGTGATATGGAAATGTAATACGGTTAAGACCTGCCGGAACTACTTTAGCCGTGCGGTTCCCTGAATATAATTGCACACCTCAGAACGTTCGTCAACCAATCAGATTCAAGCATTCAACGGCCCTGTAGTATAATTGCTATTAATCTCACTTCCATCTTTAGGAAGCAACATGAAACTATAATACAATCAAATTTTATTCTGTAAATGTGTCAAAAGCTACTCTTTAACATTTCATTAATATCTTAAAGGGGTCATATAATGGTACATGCACTTTTACAAGTTGATTGCACTGAAATGTGTATTGGCAGTGCCTGTACACAACCATCATAAAATGATAAAAATCCATCCAGTGTTTTTTTTAAATCTCCTTATATGTTTTACCCTGTCTCAAATTGAGCTGTTCGATTTTGTGACGTCACAAAATCGACGCCCCTCCCACGATTGTTGATTGTCAATCATAGTCCGCGCGTCATTGTTGATATACGCTGGAGCACTGTCTATGAGCAGAATGGCATCTAAGCGATTGTGGTGTTCTGTTCTTGGGTGCACAGGAACACAGCAGTCATTTTAATGTTCCTAGATCAGAACCGCTGAAGACACAGTGGCTGAGTTTTGCTTTTAAAGGGAATATTCCCCAGGACATTTTTTTTTTTTTTTTGAGCAAATAATTTTTCACCAGACTGCTTTACAAATGAGGGTCAATATAAAGCTGGTTTTGCTAAGAAGCTGCACCTGAAAAAAGGATCTGTACCAACAATTCGTTTTCCTGCTGAACCTCCAGAAGAAGTGAGTGTAACGTTTTATTAACCTTTATATTAATCCTTATATTAATCTATGCAAATCGCAAGCACGCTTCACAATGAATGTGGCTAACTTAATGTTTACACTCAGGGTAACGTTACATTACGTCATGTTTTTACGACGTTCTCAATATAATTAATAATTCCACGTTTATACTGAACAATGCGTTGTAGTTATTATGTTATCCTCAGAGACTCCCCCTGCCATTCTTCAAAATATAGCCTCAACTGTTGTCAAGGCAACACTCCACGTGTGTTGAGTAAAAAACTCACCACAGAACAGAGGGGCGGGGTGAGCAAAGCTCATTATCATTTAAAGACATATGCACTAAAACGGCGTGCTGAAAACAGAGCTGTTTTTGACCAGGTTTTCTTACAATACTAATGAGAATTTTTAATAATTAAAGTATATTACAAACTTTTAATTTAGACCCTAAATAATCATATTAGCTTGTACAAAAATGGCATTATATGACCCCTTTAAGATAACATGTTAACTGTATGGAAGCTTGTTTCCATCAGGGTATAAAAAAGGTAATTGTGACTTTTTAATGACAAAAACATTTTCTACTCAGAATTGTGATATAAACTTGCAATGGCAAGTTATAAATTCCAAATTCCAATATACAAACCAAGAATTCTGAGGAAAAAGTCAAAATTGTGAGATACAATCTCACATAAAATATATATATATTTAATTCCCTGATGGAAACAAGCTTCCATTACTTTGTCCTTTCCCAGGTCTACAAAAAATACTGACCATTACTACTACTAATAATAGTGATTCTGCATTACACAGGGTTTTGTCCAATCAAATAACATCTAGGATGAGACTGTCCCTAACTCTAACCACAGCAAGTCACAAACCATAGTTCTTGATAGGAATATAGGCTATAAAAAAAAACAAAAAAAACACAAACTTTCTATTTCATTAGAAAATCCAACTGCTAAATGAAAATATGTACTTACTTTCCACTCAAGTCTTTGGTGGGGCCATCATTTCCCATGATGAGATATGTCTCGCCCTCTTTCAGCTCACCTTTGCAGTGCTTTCTCTTGGCAAACACCCGTGTGCTGTTTGGGCTCACATCCAAGTCTCCCACTGAGGTTTAGAGGTTAAACTCTTAATTTATCTGTGCATTTCTAATAAAATAACAAGCTCAGCACAGTGTCCTTTCTACATTTATTTTTAAAATGCTCATGACTTGATCAGTATCACTCATGATTATTCTAATGCATGCAACATTCATACTATAACTCTTAGAATAAAAAAAAGAAAGAAAGAAAAAAAGGATTACTTACTATTTCGGAGGACCACGTCCACAGATGTTAAATACAATATAAAGTTGCTCTCTTCAGAAACTGAATCCACAATGACTTCAAGTGCTGTCATAAAAAGAATATGAATTAGTAAATGTCATATGTGATGTCAATATTTTATTGAAAATACTTGACCTTCAAAAATATTTTAGGTTTTATTATAGTGTTTGCTTGTGAGTCACAAACCATAGTCAATGTTGGAGTGGTAACAAGCATAATCAAATCTGTCCTTTTTCTTGATTTTCATCTCAATTGTTTTCTTCTCAGTGAAACAGCCCCCTGATGACACAGAGATTATTACATTTTTTTGATGACATAAAACTCAAACCGATTCTTCAATAAATCATCAGATTAGTTATATGCTGGTTTTAAAGTGTTTTTTTTTTGTTTGTTTGAATTGATAACGGACAACTGAGAACCTACTTTCTGCACATTGGCACACATCATCTGAGCACAGGACAGAAACCATGTTGCTCCTCTTGGGGGCGCTGTACAGCACAGAACATCTCCTGTCTGTGAAACCGATGGGGATTGATATTTACATCAGTGACAAATCAGAGCATCCACAATAAAGAAAGAAAAAAAAAAACTAGTTTAAAACAAGTTTTTGGATATATACAAAAATTTCTAAAACGTTTACACCATTTTAAAGAAAAGTTTCAGTGTAACAACTCAAAATATATTGTGTTGTAACCATCAATTCAAAAGTAAATATATAGTTTTCTTGCAAGAATGACCCTCTTTTAATAAGATTTTATCACCATTATCATTATGAGAACAGCTATATTTTTATGACCACATCAGGCTCTCCTCGCCGGAGTTCTAATCATACACACCACCTCATTACACACTCATTTGAATGGCTTAAAACTCTCACGCTGTCAAACAGTCCACACTGGCCTTGTTGAAGGTTTCATGGACTCACCCTCCTTCCTATAATTGCTGTGTTTTTGGATTCCTTTCCTAAATAATGCGATAAGTGACTCTTGACTACTTACCTGAGATATTACCGGTTTCCCTTGGTTTTTAGATGTTATTTGGACGATTGTGAGCCTAAGCTCTCCTGTAAAATTCCTGTGTTTAAGAAGACTCTAGTTACCTGAAATATCACCAAGAGACAGTGATGATTTGTTCAAACTGGTCAAGAAGAACTCATCCTTGAGTTGAGTTCAAATCAACAATCCAGGGCCATAAATAAGAGACCTGTCAATTGGGTGCCATCCAGTCTGAGCTAACTAACTAACTCTTCCAAAGAGCGCTTGTAAGGGATAGTTTCAAAAGAAGGAACTATTAACATGTCAACTTTAGGCAGTCAACCCATGACTAATGGTGGAAGAGATGGCACATCTTGAGCCTCACGAGGAAAACCATGAGTTAACGCCAAAAGGAGGTTTGATTCCCAATAAAGAGATCCAAAACCGACCGTCTTTTCAAAGACCTCTGTTTGACCTGAGCTTTAAACACAGGAATGAAATCTCTTAAAAACCACATAGACTACCTTTACATATCAAACTGCATTAGATTATACCAAAACAATGCTAGACTGACTTATAATTAAACGTTGTTCAACTGCATTCTATATCATGTCTACAACCTATATGTGACTATTATGCTTAGATCACACATAATTAATGCATTATTTTGTAATGAATATTGAATGGTTTATTGGAAATGTGTCTTGTTTACTAGGTGTGTAAATTATTTCTTTCTTTTTTTTTTAAATTATGGCATGGATCAAATCTGTGTAAAATGTATTATACTCTCATTATAAAATACATGTTTAAATTATCCCCTGCTAGAGCGGGAAAGTTAAGAGACCATGAGACAAATCAGATAACGTAATGTGAGAGTAGAAATAGTCACCCTGAACCAAAGACGATACCTAATTGGTCAGAACTCATCCGAAGGCTTGGACAAACACTCAGGACACAAACAAAGAATTCGACGAGATAACGAGACAAGAGTTGAGATCGGATATGGGGAGACCTGAAAATGGGTTAAGACGGAGGTTAACACTGAAAAGCATCATGCAAGTCATCTAACTTCTCTCGTCTCACTTACTTTCTTCTCTTAGATTATTTTCTTTTCCACTGAGAGTCTCGCTTTTCTAGGTACATTTTTGGCAAGGCATCTGCAAAGATTCAGTCAACAACTCTATAGTCTTTGCCCTCCTCAAACTTCAAACTTCAACCACAACTCTTGTTTCATTCATCCACCAACGCACCAGAACGTGATTGGCTTCCCAAAACCAGACGCAAGAACGTCTCCAGCGAATCAACAAACCTGGGAATGTATTTTTCGGCAAATGACACAGATGAAGGGAATCCCCATTAAAGACATAAACAACAAAAGCAAGTAATGCCTCCAGATCCTAGCTGAACTGCTGCATTGATATACAATTTAATAACCCTGCATAAGAAACGATAGAATGGTTAAATTAATAATTTATGAATCATTCAGGTCAGGTCTTATAATGCATACTTATTACTAACCCTTTGTTACTCATCTGTTTGATTCCCGTGTTTACTCCCTTGTGTTCATCCTTAATCTCCGCTGTGGTGAATTGTTACATATATCACCCTGACATTTTTTATAGCATGCCCCCTTATTCAATATTTATATTAAAAAAGAATGTCTCAAAAGTGGCGTCACAACAAGTGTAATTGTTATGGTTCTGTAAAATACATTTAAATTGAAATATAGGAATAGCTTGCCTGGTTCATAGTAATCATAAAATGTAGCAGGAGCTGGTTGAACTAATCCAATGGGCACACTTTGCTTAGCTCCGAATGCTATACAGGTCTCTCCTTCATCTATCTGAGGGTGAGAGAGACAAGTTTAAATTGTTCTATATAATAGGGAGATATGATTAACTATGACTGTGTGTTTGTGCTCGTGTCACCTCATTGAAGTACAACAGCACTCTTCCACGTGTGAGCTCATAGTGAGAAATATATCTGTCCACCAGGTCTTTCAGCTGTTGGAGAGAATATTACAGAAAATAAGAGACAAATTTAAACAACAGAAGAACGCAAAATGCAGACCACTAAGTCCATCATAAGATACAGACAAATAAATGTTAAAACTACAGACAAATAAATGTTAAAACATAGGATAAAGAAGGGAATTACACATTTTCAATGATTATTTAAATCACAACAACTCTCAAAATAGTTATAAAAATTAATATAAATAGTTTTATAATGAACGGCAATGTTAATGGATTTGATCTAAAGGCCAGGACACACCAAGCAGACGGTCGGCCGTTGCGCAATGTTGGGCCATTTTTGAAAATCGGTCAGAACTAAAAACTAAAAATGTTAGAATTAAAAACAGATGGTTTGCTCAAGGCTGTTGATCTGCTGACTTTCAAACAATACTATAACTTCTCACTTTCCTGTAATCTGCTTCAGCTCTCTCCTTTGGTAAACTGAAAGCATGTCTGTGTGTGTATGTTAGATTAGTTTAAGCATTTAATGTAGTTAATAAAGTCTTGTTTGTATCACACTCAAGGTTGTTTGTTGTTTTGTTCATAAGCATGCTGTCCCTAATCAACATTTAACACTCAGTGTTTGCTGGACAAACAGGTTAATTGATTGTAATATTAATTCTGCTACATTAAGTTAATTCTATTAACTGATCCAAATATTTATAATTAATTATGGTCACAGTCGCCAGTTAGAGTGCCCGTGATTGCCACCAGAGGGCACTCTACTTCAGACTAGTCCCTCACGGACTTCATTACCCATAACTCACTGCCCAGTCTGATCATCCATGATTGCATTCAGCTGTGTCCATCATCTCGCTATTCCTGCCTATATAAAGCCTGGTTTATCAGTCTCTTGCTAGATCTTGCATGTCTGTTGGTATTGCATCTCTGAGCCTTGTATCCTGGTTTTCCCATGACTTGTTTTTTTCTGCCTGGCCTTTTGGATTTCCCAGTTTGTCTATGCCCTTATCTCAGTCATTGTTTGGATTGTTTATTTGTGTATGACCTTTGCATGGATGTGGATTACCCTTTTAATAAATACTGCTTTTGGATCCTCCGTGTCTCGGAGCAGTTTCATAATTATAACAAGTTATAATTAATTATTCACATTTCCCTTGAGCTAATTTACATTGATATTCAAAAATGGTAAGCAAGCGCTGCTTTGTTCCCTTTCGAACGGTCACTTCGTATCGCGTAGCTATACGCGGTGGGGGAAACTAATTTCCTCAGATTTATTGAAGCTTAAAATGTAAAGCGCATTGCAGCTGCACAGCTAGCACAGTGAGACACTGGCTCACTCATTGGCTGTGCTGCAGCAACTGCACATCCAATGGCGAAGGCGCCTCCAATGTATGCGCCAATCAGCTAACAGAGCCCGCCAACAGGGCATGGCAGAGTCTATAAAGTGAGCCTGAATTTGCCATTATAGCAGATTTTCTCAACTTCAGCGACAAACTCCGTCTCTGTGTCCTCCGGAAATTTTTTGAAGCTATCTCCATTGAAACAAGCCTTCTCTGCTAGAATGAGCCGTTCTCCTGTGGCCATCTGGCGATCGACATATATTCTTTCTCTAGAAAAACTGTTATGTTATACAGTTTGAAAGAGCTGAACGAGCGTTGTTCCACATGCACCACGTGCGGATCCCATCTGCATGAGGGCGACGGGCACTCGGAGTGCGTTTCGTGCCTGGGGCCTTCCCAAGCCGAAGCCGCACTCTCTGCTGGCGGCTGCTCTCTCTGCGAGAGCATGCATGTTTCGGTGCTGCGGACGCGGCTAGCTCTCACTAAGGATGGCAACGCCGCACCCCCCACTCTTCCGTTTCCCGTGCTGCTTCTGCCGAAGAAGAAGCAGCGCCGCAGCCAGCGACAGCCCGAGAGCATGGAGGTTAGCTAGCCCACGCCGGCCACGTCCCCGCATGCCTCGCTTTCTCCTGCCCTAACACCTTCACCCGTTCTGTTTTCACAGACGGACCAGTGTTGCGTTGTACCCTGGGCCTCCGAAGACCTCCTAGCAACAAGGGTAAAAAGAGAGGGCGCGTGTCTCGCGCTAGCCGGACTTTTGAATTTTGTACTGTAGCAGACGGGCCCGCTGCACCTACAAACAAACGCCGTTTTCACGGCGACCCCAATAAAGCACATAAAGAGCATGTTTCAGATTCAGATTCTCTGACCCAGTCACCTTGCCATAATTTGGCACTTGTCAAATTTGCTCAGATCTTTATTTCTGCCCATTTCTCCTGAAAATTGATTGTTTTCTTAGCATCTAATCTACCCAGAACTTAATACTTAATACTGTATGTGGTCTTGTTAGGAGATGATCAACCAAATTTACTTCACTTGTGACTGGTCATAATGTTTTGGCTCATCAGTGTATACAATTCTATATAAACACATTTTTTAAATATATATTTTAAAATATAAAAGTGTACAATGTAAAAGTAAATAAAATATTTTAAAGTAAAAATATGCTAAAATGTAAATAAATAAAATAAATTATTTATTAAAAAAATTTATCAAAATACCACATAAATTCCAAAGTCTTTAGATAAGATTAGGGTTGACCTTTTCCAGATCTGTATTGATTGCCTCAAAGCCACTAAGTAGAGTGATGTCAGCAATGGCCATTCCAGAGAGGTTCCTCCCCTGTGTGTGCCTGTGAGAGAAGACAGGTGATGATATACTATAGTTTATGATTATAACAAGATTATGATAATATCCTTCAAAACAGCAGATTATGATTGCTACGATTGATGTTTGTCAGAATACTTTTTCCTCACCTGACACACACCGTATAGACCACATCATTTTGCGTGTTTTGAGTGGTGTCTCTTCTTTGTCTGCTGCGAGCATCAAACCACTCAATGCCAGATTGGGGGATATCTTCCTCCTCCTTCCTCTCTTCTTCCTGTTCATAGTCCTCATAGTAATTGTAAGTTTGTTGTACTTTAGCTAAAAACAAAAACAAAAAAACAACAATTGTAAGAACAATTACACAGTTATTACACAGTGAGATAATATGTATATTATACCTAATAATCTTCATAAATTAGATATAAATATATCAATAAAGTTATGTATAGTTAAATTAGGGCTGGATTTTGCCATAGATATTTCAAAACTCACTTGTGTATTCCACTTTTCCCTCTACAGTCACATTTATTGACAAATCAGCGCAGTTGGAATCTTCCTTAAGAGCATAATAAGCCTTTGCCACCTACAGTAGCAAATCAAAAAAAAAATATATACATTACCTCAATACCTCAATACATATATACTACCATTCAAAAGTTTGGGGTCAGCATTTATTAAGTGACAGCAATATTTGAAATAATATTACAATTACAAATATTACAAATAACTGTATGTATATATAATATACCCAGAAGGACCTGTGATCCCATGGTTAAATCCTTGTCCAGTCTTTAAAATCTCATGAATGTGTGTGGAGAGGACCAGCCTGCTGCTGCACAAACATCTTTCCCCTTGCACAAACATCTTCGAGGCCCTAAAGCTGCAAACTGGCAGGGTCCGCCCAAACTAACCAAAGGGAGTATTCACTTGTGACTGAAAATTGGTGACCACAGACCCCTTGCTGACTCCCATCCCTCGAGAAGAGAGCCAGGCAGGAGTGGTATAAGCCTTATGGAGAAATGTTTACAATGAATACAGTCAGCCCCCTCGAGGATGAATGTAATCCAGTCTGGTGGATGGGTACCAAAACCCGGTATTAAACGGGCCCCGGTGCTAAATTATGAAAGACTGCAGTATCGATAAGCTCCGACATTACCAGTTCTGCTGTCAGTACAAGAGAAATTAAAGGGTTAGTTCACCCAAAAATGAAAATGATGTAATTAATTACTCACCCTCATGTCTGTCACAGTCTTCGTCTGCACCTGTCTGTCTTAGTCTGCACTACACTTCCCAGTATCCCTTGTGTCTACACACCTGAACTCACTCCCTCAATCATCCACCTGTTCATCATCCTCATTATCTGTCACCTGTCTTCGCCTTGTTAGTGTTTGTTTGTATCTGTATTTAGTTTGCTTCTGTTCAGTCTGTCCTTGTCGGTCCTTGTATATGTTACCCTTCTGCCTGTACCAGTTTTGTATAAGTTTATTATAGTAAAAGTTTGAATTGGAGCATTGTGCCTCTGCTCTCTTCACCCACACCATACCCGTGACAATGTCGTTCCAAACCCATAAGACCGCTGTTCGTCTTCGGAACACAAATGAATATGTCCTGATGTGGAGGGTGGTGCCTGGAGAGAGGCGGGCACCACACACCAGCACTATTGCTGAGTGAATTTTGGGCAACACACGGAACGTGGCTGGTTAGCGAGACCATTCCTTGAGGGCATCAAGGAAGAGTGAGCACCCAATATTGTGGTGTGACACACTCTCCCCTGAGTGGACTTGCCCTCAGGCCACTAAACTCCATAGGGTTAGGGCATGAAATAAGAGACAGAATTGCTCCGTTCAGTGCCCTGAACAGCTCACTGGCATGGAACAGCTGACATGTGCAACCATGGGACTGATTGAAAAGACAATGCCCAGGAAGTGGAAAAAATAAGTCTGTAAGAAACTTATGTGTCTCGATATTCTTTGAAATGGGAGGCGGACACCACACTCCCGCAGCATTGCTGAGCAGAAAAAAACCCACTGGAGATTGCTGACCCCGAATTACCATATGTGGTGGGGATTTACATCTCCTAAAGATTGTGTAGGAAAATGTTTCCTTCGTCAAAGCATAGACCAGGAGACTTTGGGATCGCGTTGAAACAGAAATTATTATTTTATTGAGAACTCTGTGCGTCAGGACGTCCAACAAGTCTAATCTAAACAGTATATGCCTGGTATCTTATAGACATTTTAGGAGGAGGGACTTCTGGGGACATTCCAACAAAGCATACAAAAGCAGGGAGGAGTTGATTCTATCAAGCGAAAATCGGTTTGGCAGGTTATCTGGCTTGCTCAAGAGAAACAGAGCCAATCAGCATAACACTCTATTGCATTGCTAATCCAATCAGCATAATGATTCAACGTCACCAGGGACTCCGAAAGCCATTTGCAGAACAAAAGGCGAATGGGCTTGGGCTTCGGCAAACGGGCTCCGAAAGCCATTTGCAGAACAAAAGGTGAGAGTCTCAATGATCTGACTCATTTACAGGTCTTGCAGGAATCTACTGCTGGAAACTCAATAGTCATCATTTATACCTCAAATGAAATAGATTCTTAAAATTTGTTATTCTTCAGTTGATACCCTCCACTTTGGTACGCATTGCCTCCGAAAGCGAACCTAGATACTTTCTGTGCTAAATCCAAAACGGGTCATAACCCCCTGCCCCGTTTCAGTGCAATGAAACAGCTTGCTGGCAGAAACAATTCAATTCAATTTCTTTTATTGTCATTGCATGTAAAATACAACGAAATTAATTAGCAAACCTTACGGTGCATCCACACATGACACAACAACAATAATTAAGACACCATAAATGTAACACACTACAATACAGAAACTTGATAGATTCATGTAATAATATTGCACCTTGTCGTCACAAAGTGACCTTAACTGTAATTATAATTGGTGCAACTGAATCATGATTTTCCAAGGTGTAGTCAAAAGTTAAGTTTTTTGCCGTGTTGTTAAGTTCTCTTACAGCTCTGGGGTAAAAGCTATTCTTAAATCTATTAGTCCGTGATGCAATAGACCTAAAACGCCTACCAGAGGGCAACTGGACAAACAGATGATGTCCAGGGTGGGATGGATCTTTGAGGATGTTAGCCGCTCTACTCAGACAACGCAAGTTGAATAATTGCTCCAGTGAGGGCAGAGAGTCGCCAATGATCTTCTGGGCTGTACTGATGACCCTCTGAAGGGCTCTCCTATCCGCTGCTGAGCAGCTGGCAAACCACACCGAAATGCAGTACGTTAGTACACTCTCTATGGAGCTACGGTAAAAGGATACCAGAAGTTTCCGTTGCAGTTGATTTTGCCGAAGTATTCTCAGGAAATGAAGTCTCTTCTGAGCCTTTTTGACTATTTCGGTGGTATTGTTCGCCCATGAGAGATCTGCAGCAATGTATGTGCCCAGGAACCTGAAAACAGGGACAATTTCCATACGGTCCCCATTAATGTAAAAAGGCGTCATGACTGAACTGCTTTTCCTGAAATTTATTATGAGTTCTTTTGTTTTTGAGGAGTTCAATTTAAGATTATTATCCGAACACCACATCGCCAGTCTTTGGACTTCATCCCTATAAGCAGTCTCATCCTCTCCTGAAATAAGTCCAACCACAGTTGTATCATCTGCGAACTTAAGAATGGTGTTTGTGGGGTGGGTGGAGACACAGTCATAAGTATAAAGAGAATAAATAAGGAAAGTAATAAAGAGGGGACTAGTTAAAAGGAAATGCCCTAACAACCTACTTGTGCCAAAATATCCTGGAAGAGGGGTGGGTTCAGCCCACATTCTCTGGGCAGGTTCTTGCAGGAGACTGCTTCTTCCAGAAACACGGAATGTGGCAGGATAGCAAGACAGCTCCTTGAGTCCATCTAGGAAGAGTGAGCACCCATTGTATTGTGGTGTGATACACCTCTCCCTCGAGTTGCACACAGCTGGAGAGAGAAAGGGGGACACCCGTCTGCTCTCGCCTCAAACTGTGAGCGTAATCCACCTCAGCAAAGCATAATCCGAAATGCAAGGTTGCTTTCAGAGTCGGTAGAGAGTGTCTCAAGTTCAACCTGTCTCTGCCAACTTAATTGTGATCCCCATGATCAAAGCCGCTTCAGCAAACACAGGACCCGAACAGCAAATGCTTGTCTCTGATCGCTTGAGAAGAGAGCCAGGTAGCGGAGCTTCTTCTATCTTGAAACACTCACAAAGAGGACAGTCAACCTTTTCGAGGGCTGACTGAGCGTGCTTCGCTTCCAAACACATAATACAAATCATGCATGTCATCCCCCATACTAAACTGGGAGCACGGCAATGCGCAGCTCCAAATCTTATCATTTCTGCTGGCCATTCTGTCTAAAACACAGAGTGAGGCAAACAATATGACAAACAATATCACGCAAACAGAAAAGCGACTTTCTGAGGACACCGGTCATGGAGATTCATTCCCATAGCATGAAAGCCATGACGCAATAATGATTTCCATTCAAAAGGGAACTATATACAGTATATACACATGGTGGAAATATTTTTTAAACTGCTTACTTTGATTTTAACCTTTCCTTCTCCGGAAAGGCTCATATCGATTCCTTTTCCTACTAGTCTCTGGAAAGACAAAAAAATTATACCATGATAAAAAGATCAGAATGAAAATAAAAAAGAAAACTAAGATAACTGTAAGTCATAGTGAAACTATGTTTATAAGAACTTATGAACTTGACACCTGGAGTACAACAGGCCAAATTATCTAATCAATATCTTCTTTTGAATATACACCCCCATTCTTGTAGGTATGTGTATGTCATGCCACAGTATTTTGGATTTAGGACAGAACTTTGAATTCAATCTTTCATTCTCCTTAGCCATTTTGCTAAATTTATGTCAATATTTTGGGCCCCTGACCTGTTACCCACAATATTTAACCAACATGAATTATTTTTCATTAAAAAGAATAATAATTACACATTTCTATTTCACACGATTTCCCATAAAGTGAACCAGTCATATCTAATATATATATATATATATATATGTTTTAAAATTGCCGCACAATTCTGACATTCATTCAATTTGAAATGTCTGTATTATTATGAAATGGGTTTTTTTATATTAAAGATTTTACAATCATTTATATACCTATAGTAGCTATCCAAGTGGGATTCATAAACTTTTAAGCAGCAATAGTTGATCTTTCTATATTAGTCAGCTACAGGTTCAGACTGTTTACCTTTAATTCTGTTTCCACTTTCTTTTCATTTTTGTCCAAAAGCAGCCTCTCCATCTCAGACCTTCCTGGAACGGTGAACAGTGCATTGACTGTAGTAATGGGGGTTTCTGGTATATTCAGTGCATACTCTGCGAGGGCTTCCAAAGCCATGATAGTATCCTAAAGTGTATTAGAAGGGTATAAAATAGTGCTGTTTTATAATTCCTTCTTTGAAAACCTTGGAATTAGAGTAACATACATACAGTTTCGTCCAGTATCATTAGGCTCACCTGTGTTGATTTGAAACCTCCTTCATAGTTCTCTTGTGAAGACAAGTAGCATGCAGCAGCATGTGCTGTTGTTAAGTCATTATGTTGTAGTGCAGTCATGAGAGCGTATGCAGTGGTCTCTACTGTTAACGCCATTGCAGGGGGCACACCGTAACTTCTAGCCTCATTTACCAGTCGCATATGGTCATAATCTTGCCACACAAGACACTCTCCCACTTACCAGTTGAGCATGTGAGAGGAAAGAATTTGCAGAAATACATGAATGACTAAAATAATGATTAAAGTCACGATCACTTCCATAAAGAAGTATATACTTGGTATGATACCTGGTTTTGCAAGTCTTTTGAGTTTGCTCCATGCTGACATTGCTTGAGTTCGGTCAGCGAGGCAGGTAGACAAACAGTACGCCGTGATGGACAGCGCATAAGGTCTTTTAAGATCATCAACCCGTTTAAGGAGGAAGTCAGTGGCACGAGAGATGTTGTTCTCCTAGTGAGCATTAAAAGATAGTATTGTGAGCGTGACACATGAAAAGTGCAGCAAAATGTTCCAGGAGCAACACATTTTAGGTTTTGCAGAAATGTAGCCAGAGTCACGCATTTCCAACACAGTGACCCCACAAAGTATTGGACACTTAAGTCTCACATTACAATGTTTGAATTTCATTGCATTGCAACTGGTGATTTTTCGTGCATGTATGAAGTCATTTTCTCCCCAAGTTTTCTCAGGTGTCCTAGCAGAATAACCACTGGTGTAATATTAACAATAAACATATTCTATAAAGTTTGAAAAGTTTGTCTTTATTTTGATATTGTTTCTTATTTTGAAACCTAACCAACTTTCTTTAATTAAAAAATGTGTCTGTGTTATATTTCCTTCATAAAGTGCCACTTGCTTTGATATTTAGTTGTATAATGCAAATACATTTTTAAATTTTCAGTTTTTTTTACAGAGCCCCAAAGGGACATGAAAAAAATATATGCTTTAGCATTCCTCTTGCACTTTCCGTTCTCTTGAAAAATTTTTTTGTTCTTCTTTATGTTAACTTTGTGTTCACTTGCAAAAGTTTTGCATTTCTGGTGATGACATAATGTTTTTTTGAATGCTTTTGTGAGCAGGCGAGCACAAACGTTTTATGAGCGGTTAACGCAAAAACATGAACACATATTTTTTCCATCACCATCATCCTCTTAGTGCTGCCGTAGATTGTGGCTTACGTGTCCAAATACTTCTTGAGGCCAGTGTAAATGATACAATCAATCGGTTCTTACCACATTGGTTCTTTCTCTGTCCAAGAAAGGGAGGGAATGGTTGAGGGCTATCGTGATGAAAGCTGTTAAAGAGGCATCTTGTTCAACTCCTCCAATACCTCCCTACACAGAAACACTGAATATCAGTGTTTATACTATTTTGCAATGTTTGACAGGGTAAAGCTTTTTGCAAAACCCCTTGGTTTACTGGCAAATGATGGAAGGCGTTCAGACCTGCATTTCCCTGTGTATGACTGGATTAGCATCAGTGAAGGACCCATCTGAGCTCTGTGTTCCAATCAGATATGTGACTGCTTGGCGGATGTCCTCCTGTCTAATCGTTCGTTCTGTTGTTCCTTGCTGTTCAATAGTTTCTATCTGTCGATCAGCCACGATAGACAACACTTTCACCACCAACGCAGTCAACCTACGAGAAGTGAGAAGCCATCTGATACTTTTTTGGGATTCAAAATCTAAAAATAAAGCTATATTTTGGGTACAATAGATATTATGGGATGTGGCAAGTGCTGCTGATTTGCATAACACATTTGTATGACTTTGTATATTTTTGACATTTAAATGCAATCTTACCAGGTACTTGTCGGATAGTTTAGCCAAGCTCCATAAGATCCATCAGGCTTTTTGAATGTTAAAATTCGTTCATAAGCTGCCAGAATAAAATGTGACACCACAAACTTTTAGTCAGAGCAGGGTACAGCCTGATACAATCAAACTGTGTCATATCAAACTCATATACCTAAATACGCTATATTTAATTTGTTAATGCAAACAGGGCTGTGAGGGATATTTGATGCTGACTGAACAAAATTCACTTAAAAACTAAAATCCCCCCCCCCCCCCCCCCCCCCAGATTCCATTAAATCTCTTATGTGGCATAACAACCTAATCTCAAAGGAAAACTATCTTACTATCCACTATCTTACGAAGTTGCAATTCATGCCAATTTTGTATGAATTAGTAGGGACGTGCACAGAGCCTCATCAGCACTGTGAATTAGTATGATGAGTATTGTACAAAAATGTACGATCTTTCTGAAAAATTAAGCGTGGAGGTCCATCCTAACCCCACCCCTATACATACCCATCACTGGGGCGTAAGCAGATCATACGAAAATGTATGAATGAAATTTTATGAATTCTTATGAATTAGCCACAAATCCGCTAAAACGTCAAATAGTTACAAATTGTCAAGAGATTGTGTTGGGCATACAGTAAACCTTTCTCAATGAAATCTAATGCTTTGTCTCTGGAGCCTGCTTCCAGTTCCAGCCAGTTTTGACTTTTGTCCAGGTAGCGGATTGACAAAGCAGTCGGAGACATAAAGATCATAGTCTGCTCTCCACAGCCTTTCGGTGCCCGGATCATATTTTCCACTTTGGTTGGTGAGAGTAACTGAACAGCAGTGGACTGGGCAAATCCTTCTTCTGCATAAAAAATAAATTAAAAAAAATCATATATATATATATATATAACCAATAAATAATGATACAAAAAAAAAAGCAATATCAGAAATTGAGAAATTGAGAATTTGAAAGCATTCACAACAACTTAGTTTTTGCTTTGGACCTTCTAGTTTGACAAACAGGTTGACATTTGTTTCAGGAACGGTGTTGTTTGGGAAAGATCCATCAATAATCAAGCGCTGGTCACTTCTACCTGTTGAGCAGAGTTCAGGTTTTTATATATGTTGAGATTACCATGTCACGAACTTTGTCAGCCACCATATGTGTATATCTGGGCGATCAAACGATGGCTAACAATCTCACCATCCAGATTAATAAAATAAGTCTGCTCTTCTCTCATTTCCACTCCCTCATTCTGAGACATAAAAAGAAAGACAAAAGATAGAATCACTGAACTCCAATTGTTAAAAAAATTAAATAAAAAAATTTAAAATGAAAAGATATGGGATATTTTTGTATTTTGATATTCCCCTCCCCCTTACCTTGACCAGGAGCATCTTTTGAATGGCATCCAGTTGTGTTTTTTCGTCTTCTATAAGGTCATAAAGTGCAATAGTGATAGGGATTTCGCCAGCTACCATGGGAACGGCAGGAAAAGTCACCGTTTGAGATGACTGTTGCTCCATACTGATTCTGACAGTGGAAGAGGAAGATGCTGACCCGGGTGAACAAAGACCATCCACTTGTTTCATTTGCACAACAAGCTGACCAGGAAAGTGAATAACAATTAATCTCAGAAATAATTTATCTTCTAATGTTTTACAATGTATAATGCAACAAATTGTGATTATTTAAATGTAGTTTTATTTAATAAATAATAATAATGTACCAGTCATTATTGTAAAAGTGGTACGATAGTGCAGTGAATAGTGCCACTCAGTGTTCTAAAAAAAACGTTAATTTAAACAAACCTCTCTTTCCATCTTTCCATAATTAAAGATCACCGCAACTATAGACAGTTGCTCAAAGCGCTTGACCGAATAGGGTAGCCTCAAGGATATAAAGACCGGCTTAAATACAAGGAGGTCAACAGGCTCTGTCACACAAAAACCTGCAAACAATAAAAATAAAAGGTTTAGTTCGTTGGTGGATTGACATTAAATTTGATAACAGTGAAAGGGGGAAATTACCATGGGATGCAGATAAGCTGAGAGCCTGGATCTCCCATGTTGTGATAGAGTGGAGTAAATGGATTGTGTGTCTGGAAGAAAGACCTGGTGCAATTACATCATTATACAAGACCTTTGTAAATCATAATCATGAGAAAATTCAATGTAAACATTTTATACTGTAATACATTTATATGCACTGTATGATATAGTTAAATGTGTGAACACATTTTTTCTTAGACTCTCATGTCTTACTTAAATGTAACGTTTATATAGGCCTATGCCTACTTTATAGACAGAGAACCTACTCACTTTACTTTTCCTTTCACATCAATAGGCTTAAACTCAAAGCTTGGAGGGAAATAACGGCGAATTGATTGTATGTCAAAATCAAAGAATTCCTCATCTTCATTAGAATCAGCAGCTGTGGGAATAAAATAAAATATAATAATTTGTGTAAGAAACAAAATCAGATGTCTTCATTGCACAGATTGTGGCACAGCTGAATTTACAAAAAGCCTTATGGCACTTTTATGACTCACTTCTGCCATGGCCTTTCCTCTGGTCCTCTCTCCTCTTTTTGTCTCTTAGCTTGGTTGCAAACTCACAGCACTTTTGGAAGGCATCCACACAGTCTTTGCTTTCTGTTTTGCTCACTCTTTTTGCTCTGTCCTCACAATTGAACTTCATAGGAATCAGGGTAAAACCATGGCGACAGCATTTCTGCAATTCTGCTTTCTTAAATTCAGCCTCTACAGGACAAAAGTGATGAGCAGGAGAAGTTAACAGTAATTACACATCTTCATAAGAATTTCCAGGTCATGTATGCCACTGTGTATAGCAACAATAATTAATAAAAGAGAGAATATAAATTGTATATAGATGCACTCAGTTGTTATTGTACACGTCATAATAAATAAATAAGTTTAAGTTGAAACACTAAAATTACTAAAACAATACATTGAAAATAAGCAATACAAACTAATAAAAATAAAAATATTATTAAATAAAAGAAAGACAAATAACAATATTTAAAAATAAAAAAGTGACAAAAGCACATACCATCAAAACTAAAATGAACACTGAAAATTTAAAAATGAAAGCTAATTCAGCATATTAATTTACAATATAATATAGTATAGAAATAATATTACTGACTAATAATATTACTGTCATTAGATGAGCTTTACGAATTGATACAAAAGGTAATCAAATATTCAGCTGACAATACCATACCTTTTTTAGCCATTTCTGATTGAATATCTGTAGAGCGTTTGTTGCGCCTAAAACCAGACGCGCAGCTGAAACCTAGAAGTACAATGATTTGGAAAATATAATTTGCATATTGTAACAACTCTTTCATGTAAAGGTAATAAGAGATTGAAAATAAAACACAGAAAATGACCATTATTTTTCCATTTCTCAAGCACTGAAGTAGAGAAGAGTTTGGCATAATTTGGCACCTTTTCTCATCATTGAACGGATTGTGGTCGAGTGTGAGATGAAGGCCAGACCAGCGTCATTAAAAACAGCAGCTGTGTTTTCTCCACCGCCAAACGAACACCCCAGATCATAAGACTGCATGGAGGTGAACACCTTAACACACGGAAATGAGAAACAGTAAAAGAACAAACACTCAATAACAAATTTGGGTTTATCTTATATGTAGGCCTATATCTAATTTTTCAGAAACCAATAGGTATTAGACAGTAAAACACACCTGTTTTGGAGTGAGTTTGTTTTGAGAACCCAGGGCGTAAATGGCTTTATCCACAACTAGTAAGGCCACTTTTGCATCCTGTGTTCCCACATCAATGTCAAGCTCAGCTGAATCCCCTGGCCCATAATTATGATTGCCATTCAGTTTTATCTCAAGCTAAAGGGAAGATGGGAAAGCAGAACTGTAAACATTTGGAAAAAATTTTACTGTATTGTATAGTTTTGACATAAGATTACTAAAACATTGTAAGCTGTTAAAAATATATATTTTAAGTATTTTGTGTCTGCTTACCTTTCCCTCACACTTGTCCTCTATATCTACCCACACTGAGTCTGCAATGATGTCCCCATCTGTGTCATAGTAAAAGGCGATCACTCTGAAGGACGGGGTCATCTCTGGGCTGATGTGGATGGATATTTTTACTGCAGAACCTGATGCAACAGAGCTTGCTGTTCTCAGCATGCCTCTGCTGACAATCTGAAGAGATGCATATATTTCTCAAGAGTTCTCTGGTATATAAAAACATTCACTTTAAATATATGACATTTTATTACATTACTTACCATATAATATATTTGCTCATCTACTGGATTTCCACTGACATAAAATGTAACATCTAGAGACTCCCCTGAGGACAGGACTCTATTAGTCACACTCAGATACAGGAAGCTGTTCTTTGTGGATTTCACTGGGCGCATTTCTCTTGTTGACTTGACACCATCCACTGTTGCCTGTTAAAATAATAGGTCAAAAATATACAGTATAGTGTAATATTGTGTTATATAGTTTTTCAATAACTGAAAGTATTTTTTTTAAAAGTAGGCTTGTTTTACAATCAAATTTAATACAGTAAATGTATAATAATAAATAAATGCACTGCTTTTTCCAGCAGTGTTAAACAGGCCTTAGAGGTATTAAAATAACTTTATTCTTTGGATGTTTAACCTGCATTGAAATGGAAGATGGTGTTCCTTCCAAGTTGAAAGAGTGAAATGCGATTCCCTCTTTATTAGTTATAATAATTGTTGACTTTTCTGTGGTGCTTGAGACATCTAAGTTCACTTGAACGCCTTCAGCCGGCGAACCATTTGGGTGATGGACTGTGACCTAGTGAAAAACAGGGACCACTGGTATACTAACACAAAATCATCTGCAAAATGTTAATATTTTAAAGTGAAAGAATTACTGCAAGCATAATCCTCAATGACTGACAGTATCATTACTATACATTGTTTTATGAATAGAAGTGTTTTCTTTACCACAGCATGAAAGGGAAATTTAGGTGTGTAGAACAATCTTGTCCGAGACAGATCCACATTGTATGGACTCAAAACGATGGGAAGGAAAGCTGCTGATTCCTGTACCTCACCACCTTATGAGAGGTACACAGTTGGTTTAGGTCAAGTGTTGTAATGAATGTTGTAAGTTTGAACTATTTTCAGAACTTTAGGCATCTTAACATTACATAGCACATACAGACATATTACATTTGTTTCTCTGTTTAATCAATAGTCTGTTCAGTTAATCTTGCATTTTTGAGGCCAGATTTACTAAACATGGCAGATTAGCGTAAGACTACAATCCCATAAAGGACAGATGGGAATGGAAAGTTCTGTGGGTCATCTAATGAGAGTACGACAATTAAACAACACAGACACAGCCATTTCAAGTGCAAAATAGGTTAAGACATGTTTTATTTAAAAGTTAAATAATGCTACAAATACCAGAAAACTGACTACCGCAAACCTTAGTAAATCACGTTGCAGGATATATTTAAAGGGGTCCTTGATTATGATTTCACTTTTTTTTACTTTAGTTAGTGTGCAATGTTGCTGTTTGAGCATAAACAACATCTGCAAAGTCACAACGCTCAAAGTTTAATGCAAATGGAGACAAAAATGGCTTTTTAAGGAATACAACAAACGGCTGCAAGGGACTACAACAAGCTTCTTTCCGGGTTGGTGACATCACAAACCCTAATATTTACATAAACCCCGCCCCCGGGAACATGCAACAAAGGGGGTGAGGCTATGTTGGGCCGCTTTAGAGAAGAGGAAGAGTTGTTGTCGCTGTTTTGTAAATCTCTGGAAAAAAAATAGTTGGTTCCACTTTATTTCGATAGTCCACTTCACACATACTAACTATAAGTAACTGTGCAACTAGATGCCAACTAACTCTTATTAGAGTATTAGTAGACTGCTGTAGACCGTCAGTAGACTGTTAGGTTATGGTTAGGTGTTAGGGTTTAGGTTAGTAGAATAAGTTGACTTGTAGTTGCCAAGTTCCTTATAGTCAGTAGAATATCTGTTGGGGTAGCATCAAAATAAAGTATTAGCAGATATTAAGCAGACAACATATTCATACTCTAATGACAGTTAGTTGACATGTAGTTGCAAAGTTACTGATAGTAAGTAGAATGTCTAAAGTGGACTATCAAAATAAAGTGTTACCAATTTGTCCTAAGGCTGACGAATTTAGAGAGGTAAAAATTTTACATCTAGAGATGTTACATTTGCTAGCCCACAATGTCAGTAAATCTGGCCCATTGTCTTTAAAATGTATTTAACTTTTAACAAAAACAATTTCATGTCTTGTTCTATGATTGATTACTTAAAATATCTGTAACTGTGACAGCAATGTAGAATTGGGCCCGAGCCGCTGCCAAATCATCTAATGTTGAATTCAGTTTTTGGTTGATATCTGAAATTTTAACTGTAATCTCAGCATGGCCTCTCTTCACCTAAAAAAAGGGGAAAACACCATGAAAGAATATCAAAGAGTGAT
The DNA here is from genome assembly GCF_949152265.1 of Phoxinus phoxinus. Classification (NCBI taxonomy): domain Eukaryota; kingdom Metazoa; phylum Chordata; class Actinopteri; order Cypriniformes; family Leuciscidae; genus Phoxinus; species Phoxinus phoxinus. The sequence goes on along the minus strand of NC_136885.1, from coordinate 15,604,060 downwards.
CTATGAGAATACAGGGAGTTTCAATAGATTACGGTTTCTACTCACAGATCCAGTTTTCTCCATTCCCTTGATGAATTCAATTTCTCCAGCATTATTCTCTGACTCATCCTTTTTCATCCCAAACCGACAGTGGAAACCGCCATTAATTTCCTTACCATAGGTGTATCTTTAAAATCATTTAAAAAACGGTATTATTCTCTTTTCTCAAATTTAGCAAGCTCATATTGATACCATTAAAGAATGAATTAACCTCAAAATGCAGGGTTATAATAGGATGAGTAAATAATGACTGAATTCTTCTTTTAGCTGAACTATCCCTTTAAGAGTATTTATTTAATGATATTCGATCTGAATGCGAACTTACGAGGCTTGAATGGTGAATGTGAATGTCTCTGCTTTCACTAGCAGAAAGGCTTTCTCTGACTGAACAGAAACCCCAAAGCTGGGAAGAACTGACAAAAATGCATTGTATTTGAGTTAGATGCCATGCAATATCTGCAAATTAAAGATTTTTATAGATATTTATAAAATTAGGGAAATATGTGAACACCCATATCTACTGTAGTTTCACTTCATTTACCAAACGTCTGGACCTTGAATTCACGCACGGCAGGATTCTTCTCGTCACCTTTGTAATGTGCTGTAATCTTCCATACACCAGGTCTGGATAAATTCAATTAAAAACATTGTATATGTGCTGAGATAAATACAGCAGCTTCAGAATGGTGTCATCTTAAAAGACTGAACGGCATGCTAATATTTATCTTCATAAACATCCCAAATTGTATACTAAGGTATTTTACTATGATAGAAAATGAGATTGACTGTACTTTGAAACATCAGGGATATGGTATAACTTTGACAGAATGCCATCTACAGTTTTGTACGTCACTTTCTTGATCTTGTTCCCATCAGCATTCTGAGGAGATAGATAAAGGTCAGTTATAGGCAGTTCATGATTTGCTCAATAAATGATGGTGAAAATTTAAGCTGCAGAAAGAATCCTATTGTATAATCTTAGAAATAAAAACTGAGAACGTGTTAGTGCTCATTATATCTACAGAGAAGCATTCTGTATTATAGGTACAGAATAAAAATAGAACTTTCTTACTTACATATAAAGAGACATAAACTATTTCTGATTTTGGTCGCATAGAGTGGTCCAGAGTGAAGATCCTGAACCTAACTGAGAACACAGATAACCAGGTTAAATACACAGTAGTAATATACCTGGAATTTTGACTTGTGACATGCTATATTTACATCAGCCTGTGTCTGAGGCAAAGCCAATCTGATTGGCCAAACGAATGAACATGATGTAGCACAGCCCGTCACAGAGTCCATAAATAGATGCCAGAAATGTGCATCAACATATTCTAATTGTCAGAAGAAGACATACAGGCGTAACCGAGGTGTGACAATGTGACGAAGCAACTCGTTCCCTTCTCGGGGAACCATGTTACATTATACTTAACCTGAGACAGTCTGCTTCAAAGTGGAACTTCAACATTGTGTCTTGGCGTTGATGCTATCGGAACTTCTATACCAATGTCACCATGCCTAAAGTGACAGAGCTAGTTCACAAGGCTGTGATAAGCACAGATGATTGTTGAGCGCAGACTGGACTTGGGTCAATACTGAAGTACTCGAGATCCTGGGGTTGAATCTGCGTCTAAACTGTAGAACCTGATGAATGTGTGAGAAAAGGAACAATCTGCCGCAAATTGCGAAACCAAAGCATAACAGGAGCGGAGGACATCGATTCTCAAGGCATGGACCGGACATAACAGCTAGAGGCTTTCTTGCTCATGAGGCAAAGGAAAGGTCTCATGTGCAGTAGACCCAATGCAATAATTGTGACTGCTACCGCCTTTAAATCTCTAAAACTGAAAGCTCCTGGTCTAGCTTTCTTGCCTCTGTGGTTAGGATCGAATCCACACATGCAGGAGACAGACGTGCCTGCATCGTCTTCAAATCCCAAACTACACTCAGAAAAGTGGTTCTCTGTTTGGGAGAAAGTACACTCTTCTTCAAGTCAACAAGTCAACACAATATATAACATTGTTTTAGTGTTTTTTTTGTGTGGATATTTGAATAAAAAAATCTTACATATTGTGCCTTTAAATAAGTTTTAAATACCAGAAGTCTTTCACAAAAAGTATCATTCTGATGTTGACAAGGTGGATACTAACTGTCATCCACATTTTCTTTTTTCATACACATTTGTAAGAACTTCTTTGTTACCAAAATCTGCTTTTGTTTGTAATTCTTGCATATTTTGACTTAGGCAACTGGATCTTAGTTGCCATTTTGGTACAGCTATATTTGACTTTTCTGACTTTTGGCTCATTAGTAAGGCAAACAATGTGTTTATTGTACCTTTCTGTGTGGGGTTGTAAATGGGTTGGTCAGTCTGAATAAAGATGTAGCCACTGTGTTTGGAGACCAGGACGCGAGTCTGCCATTTCCGACCATCAACTTCACATGCCAGGTTGAGATAAGGAGGCTCTCCATTGATCGATTTCAGGTTTGAAGTTTCATGTGCAAATATCTTGAAGAGGAAATACACAGAAATGAGCCTCAAACACAGCAACCTTTTTTTAAATGACAGAACTGTGTGTTGAGGCTTTTATTATTTTTGTTGTATATTTTATTCCATAATTTTAACAGTTACATATCCAACTAATTATTTTGAATATGTATCCTGCTAAAATATACTATTGGTATTAGTCTGAAATTACATTCAAATCTATTCATTTAGACATTTCTTTCTTTACCTCAAGCTTCACTGCCCCAAACTGTCCATTTTTGCTGATTGTTTTGGTCTCCCGTGCAGACATTGGAGTACGCATCTCTGTTTCTAAAAAACAGGACACAGGTTTGCCAAGCAATGCCTCCCCCACCTGAATCCATATGGGTTCTTTCACACCAACATGAAAGACACTCGGAGCAGTGATTAGGAATCTGATACACACAAACCAAGAGAATTTCCATGAAAACTTATTAAAAAAATATTGATAAAAATGGTAATGGCTTTCCTAAACAATTTCTCTTCAGTAATATGATAAATTTAAAGTAATACCAAGTAATCAACAAGAACGTAATGTAAAGAATGAAAAGTTGAGCTATAGACCCTGAATGTGAATTTGCAGTGGATTGTGAACTACACTGTGAACACCCTCATCTTGACATATAATTGTGCTTTTTCAAAACTATTATTATTTTTTATTATGGTTGTGACCTTTATCACATTAAAGTCAACTCCATTACATTGCATACTAGAAAATGTTTTATAAAGCATGCATTACTACAACAGTAGCCTAAAATACTACCCAAATAGCCTACCCGGTGGCCAAAAGTGATATCGGGCCTATAGGAAATTTGCCATCTTCACCCTTTATTCAAAATGTGTTAAAGATTTTGTAAGCATATTGCATAGTTGTGCTTAGAGTCAATTTTTCATTTGTGACAATGCAATAAAACATCCCAAATTATGTAGACAAAATATTTAGCCAGGCTGTCACACAAAACTTTTTGTGCAAAACCAACGAAATATTAATAACTGATTAGTAAATGTATGATTCTTCCTGTGAGATTTTTGTTATTCTATGCATTTTTTTGGCAGTAAAAAAATGTTTTTTTGCCAATTTTGTAGTGTTTTGTTTTTCCCTCATATTTAAAATATTTGTAAAAATATTAAATACTTTAATTTTATGTTGATGGTTTAATTGAGCTTGTAGGGTCACATCCGGACATCGCTTTTGGCCATCATTGTACTGTATATTGCTATTGGTCAACATTATTATTATTACTATTATTATTAATAGTCTTCTAATTAGTATTATTATTATTAGTAGTAAGCCACACAGCTAAAGTGTCATCAGCTAAAAAGGAACATATACTGTTTTGTTTCATTATTATTATTAAAATTATTCAACCACTACCACTACCACTAATAATAATTATTATACTACTAATAACCACAAAATAATATTTGTATCTACTGTATAATACTTACCTCTTAATGTTATCTCCCTGAACAGCGCAATTCATGCACAGCAGCAGATAGAGAAGAGGACGCATGTGCACCTCCATGGTGAGTGTGTGAGTCCTGTGAGCAGCAGAAGATTCCAAACAGATGTTGGTCTCTCAGCTCTGTTATCCAGATGTTGCACAATAGCAACCGAATGAATGTTATTATGGGGATTAAGTGGTTATCAGAGTTCTGTTATTGCACAACCAGGGGATGTGCTCTCTCATTGGACACACTTGAAGTGCCTTCTCCAAAGTCATGTGATTTAAAAGAATTTCAAGACAAAAATCAATGATTTTATGTGCTTTGGCTCAATTCTATTTGGATAAGTGGTAATTTTGACAATGTATTATAGACTCAATATTATCTAGGTAGTCTTTCATTAGATATTACTGAAAAATTATCTAAACATCAAGTTATTTAAAGGAAATTCAATTCAGTTTATTTCCAAAGAACGGTTTAGGATTTTATTTTTTATTTATTTTAATTAAAACAAAGAAAAGTTGGCAAAATGAAGAGTTAAAAAAACATTACATGCAACTTTTTAGAACTAAAGGTCACATGTTCTTGCTTCATTTGAAGCACACAATGTTCTTTGGAACATTCTCAAATTATGCTGGATTACATGATCATTGGCTCTTTGGCAAATTCGTGGAGTCGATGCAGTACTGTGTTGAAAAACAATCATTTGCAATTAAATGGCTATTAAACACAGGCATGACAGTTCATACAACAATGTAGAAACAAAAACTGCTTATATTCAATATCTTATATACAACATTTTCTAATTAAAAAAATCAAACATATTTCAGTATTATTAATATAATGTTACCGAGGCGAAGACAGTATCTGTCAATTTTGGAAATATTACACTTTTTGTTTTAAAGAAGTTCATGCTCACCAAGGCTCAGGGCTGGACTGGTAATCTGGCATACAGGTGTTGTGCCGAATTTCGACCCCCTGCCAAACTATTACCCCCCTCGTTGAAGTCAGTACATGATTGCCTAATCCTAACCCCTCCCCCACAACTAATCCTAAACCTACCAATGCTAGGGGGGTAATAATTTGGCGGGGGTCGAAATTCGCTGGGTTAGTGCCGGTGTAATGCATTGGTCAAAAAAAGTAAGCATTAGTTATTTTCCCACTGACAGGCCGGCCCATGAAACGTGTAGATCAGCGGCCCATTGGTTGTTTTCTTGATTGACACTGGGCTGGCCCAATTAAATCTTTAAACACCTCCCCCTTTGGGCTTTGAGCGAGCGAGCGTGCAGTGTCAGTGTGTAGCCTATCTGTCAAAATAGTCTGAAGATGGAGAAGAAACGCACGAATGTGCAGAGAAATAGAGTGAAAAATAGATACAGGCCCTTCAAGCAGACGCTGTAAAATGTGTCAAAATATATATGTTTTCTGCAGCAGCAGGACCTTCATCAGCTCCAGTGGCTTGTGATGTTGATCATGAGGAGGATCAGGAGAGAGATGAGAAAGTGTCCGCGGTAAGCAGAACTACTTTTAAAAACACTTTAGCCTATGCGTGTAGGAACGCATTATTTCCACATCTGCATAGCTGACGATTACAAAAATTTACTAGAAGTTTAATGAGACACGTTTGTATCCATGTTTTCCGCCAAAATAAAAGCTTCATGCAGAGGTCCACCCACCACAGTTTTACCAAAGATCCCGTGGGAAACACTGGTAGGCTATTGCTATGCCAATGCAGCTTATAGCTTGTTTTTTGGATGCCTCACTGTGGAGTAGGCTATAGATCAATTGTATTCATAAATACAAATTTTGTACTTATTTCATCTGTTAACTCTCACTCGTTCCTACTCACTCATTACATATGGCATTAGTGGTTTTAATGAATAGGAGTTGAACAAAAACATATTTAAAGGGTAACTAAACACTAAACCAACTTTTTTTAGTTAATGATCTGTAAGAATGGAGCTTCATAAATGCTGTTCATTGATTCGAGTACTTTTTTTAACATTTGAGTATAAAGTGTTTTAATTTTCAAATATATGGTGTAAAAACGTCTGAGTGCTGCCCTCTTCAGGTTAAACGGAATCTCCTGAAGTAGGGGTACTCTGTGACGTAGGGGTACTCTGTGACGCTACTCTGCCACGCCCCTGGCAGCCCCTGGTATAAAAGCATCTGCTTCCGTCAAAACCACTGTAGCGAGTCAGGAGTTGGAAATTGGAATTACGAGTATTGAAAACGATCAGGATAGCGTATTTTAGCATCGCATTTATTTAGATTATTTTGTGTAGCCTAGGTAGTTATTTAGCATAGTTGTTAGTGTTGTTAGAAGCATAGTTAGTTAGTAGCATAGTATTGCATCAGTTAGAATAGTGTAGATTTTTAGCATTAGTTTTGTCTGTGTTTAGTACAGTGGTTAGGCTGGTATAGGTCAGAGCCATAGAGAGAAAGAGTTGCGACACTCCCATAGACCTCCATTGTAAAAAATGGCGGCGCTTTTAACCGCCTACTTCCGGGATGTGGAGATCGGATTAGTTCCAAACACTGTCATTTGAGCGTTGAACCCCATTCACTTACATTGCAGCGCGTCGAGTTGTTTCAGAGGTAACTTGCTGAAATATCGACCTCTTTTGAATTGTCAACTGTCTATATTGTTTCAGAGGCCCTTTGCGATGCTTATACTGGTCTTCATTTGTATATGCACAGCGTAATTATTTATATTTTATCTTGGTTATTTCAACCAATTTTCTAGCATTGCCAGCGTGACTTCGCCAGCTGTGAAGGTAGCATATCTGATTCGGTAATTCATCGCTACCACCTTTATAGCAACTTTTATTTAATTGATTTTTTGGGATATACTAACTTTTCATTTATTGTCTTGAGTGAAGCGGCGTGAGAACAATGCTGGACCTCTAGGATTGTTATGGCCATCACCAGTCCGTCTGTTTCATGGATCACCTGCCCCTGCTTTTTGTTTTTCTTGTTCACACATTTTTGTTGTCTGTCATTGTTTAATAAAAAATATTTTATTTGAAAACCTTCATTTGTATCAGCCATGCGAATTCTGAACGGACCGCCACGGCAGACCTCTGCGTGATCACATTATAAGCAAAATCACGGGAATCAATAGTCTAATACAGCCCAGTTGTGCTAAAATAAATATCATGAGACGTCCATCATCAGATGAATGATATGGAAAAGTTAAGTTAGAGCCGCTAAAGCAAGTGCTACTACTGTACCCATGCGACCATGAACACTAAGCTTTTCCCTCCAAAAATATAGCCTAAAACTTATCTAAGTAATATACAGTACCTCGTTGCCCCTCCAAATGCAAAACTGATATTAACAAAATGCAATAACAGCTGAAAAAGTACTTGGGTATGTGTTTTATTTTATATTTACCGTTCAATAATGCAATCGCTGCTGTCTGTCCCATAGAATAACATGACAGCCAGCGTATGTTTTGGAACTATTGGGGCTTACATGAACCACGTGACAGCAATAGCGGCGACATCAAAGAGTGTCGCAACTCTCTCTCTCTATGGCTCTGGTATAGGTGTAGTGTTGCCGGTAGCAACAGCACTGCTGGACTGCATAACTTTCCCCCAGACTTGGAAATTAGCGCCAGTGTTTACATGCACTTGTGTGCCAAACGCTGCTCTTCCTGCATGGACTCCACAACCGCCGGCGCGTTTTGCTGGATATTTTTTTTCACATAGCGGCAAAATATGCTTAACGGAGGTCAATAGTAATAATAATCCACTCAGATACTGGCCCCATTTTCTCATGCGCGGCCGCTTCGCTAGCATCGTCGGATGCCGATCGCGATGCGGGAGTTAATGCGATGCGACACCGCAGTTTGAGCTCGCGGCTCGAATTGATATGGTTTTAGCTCTGTGTCCACAGACAATTCGTCCACTTCAGGGGAAGGTGGGGGAGAAAAGTCCTCGACTTCAAATGACCGCTCTGTTGCAAAGCTACTTTCGTCACTCCAGTCACTCTCTATCTTAGCGAGTCTGACAGCAGCTGTCAATCACTGCGTCACTGCGGGTCTGTCAATCACGCGCTCAGCCCCGCCCTCGGTTCGTCCGTTGGGGTCTGCCCACTTTTCCAGCATTTTTCAAATATTGCCAGTGGGTGGAGTCAGGCTCTGACCAGGGGTTTAGTTACCCTTTAAGGGCGTGCAAAGATGGGTGGTGTTTATAATCATATGTAGTGGGTCAGTCTGGGCCAAAATGCATGGGCGATTTTTTGTCCCAGTCCAGCCAAGGACAAGCGTTGAAAATACACGGTCAAGCCAGCCGCACATTTTTTTTAGTAGGCTATGCGCGTCTAATCGTGTACTTACCGTATGGGTGCTAGAAGAGGTCAAAATTGATTTTAAGACTCTATTTTCCGCTATTTTCCATCTTAAATTGATCTTAACCCTCTGGGGTCGGCAATCACGCCGGCGTGATCTGCTCGCTTTTTTTCTTATCAGTGCAAAAGACTTACGTTTAAGTGTTTTACATCATTCGATCCAGTTAAGTTTCTATTTTTTTGTGTATACTCACAATAAAAACAAAGTGTTGTGTCTTTTGCCAAATAAAGAAAAATAAACATGATGCGAGTTCTGCCTTCTCTCTGTCAGGGAAGTCCATTCTGAAACGCGTCCGAAAATGAACTCTAACTCAGCGAATACTTGTCACTCAGGAACGAGAGATTTGTCTTTATGAAGCTAGAATTCTCTTCTTTTAAATGAAGTAATTTATAAAAAAAAAACACATATTATTAGTTTATGTAATCTGTTTAAAACCAAGGAGAGGCGCAGTTTTTCGTTCTCCCTTCATTATTTTTAATGAGCTGAGGCCGACACGCCCCCCTGCGCTATTCACATGGTAATAGTTTAGGTTATCGCAGTCTCGCAGCGCGGGTATATAACGAGCAGCTGGTGATTGCACTGTAGCTTTTTGCTTCGGAGCCAAGCACTTCAATGCTTCTGCAAGAGTGTGACTTCTTCAAAGCTTCTTCTTTGGACCTCTCCTTCCCGGTGCGGGCGTTACAGCACGGCAGCGCGAGCAGTCTTTATTTTTTTGTTTTCTCTCTCTTCTGTCTTTTTGTTTTCTCTGGTTGAGCAAAACCAAAAGCTGTTGTAACAGCTGGTAAGGTGCACCGTCGAGCGCTCAATAGCTGTTTTCACAGCTGGTAAGACCTGCCAGCGAGAGAGAGAGAGACAGCGCACAGACAGGTGCACATTCCTGTCTGTGTCCGCAGTGACTGCTCCCCTGCGTGTTTCAGCATCAGTGAGAGCAGTCCCTGAAAGAGCTTACACAGATAGAACGCGTCTTAAAAAAAAAGAAAAAAAAAAAGATGTCGTTCTATCTGTGTGTTTCTGGATGCGGTCGTTACCTGGGGTCACGGGATGGGCACGATCGCTGCCACGTGTGTCTGGGCATTGAACACGCGGAGGCAGCGTTCGCGGATGAGGCATGTAACCATTGTGGGATGATGACCATCTCGGAGCTTCGGTCGAGACTCTTGTCCCTGCAAAGGGGCGGAGTCCCCGTGCCTCTGCCTCGATCCAATCCTCCTCAGAGGCTTGCTTCGGGTAGTGGCGCGGGAGACCTGAGGATTACGGTGAGCGCGCTTCCTTCGGGGAACCAACCCCCTAGGGACCCTCACCCCTCTCATGCTCCGCAGCCAGTTGAGCCGCCAACGGAACGTGCTGGACCATCCACGAGGTGTGTACCAGTCGTTTCCTTGGGGGCTTCCTGCGACGATCAGATGTCGATCGCTGCATCGGAGGGTGGGTCAGACCTCTCCGCGGACGACGACTCGGCGCCGCTGCCCCCTTCGGGTGGGTTAGCGGTGCCCGAGACGGACCCGGAGATGATGGCCATGCTTTCCCGGGCCGCCAACAGGGTCGGGCTCGTGTGGAACCCTCCACCGTGTCCCGAACCCTCGAGGTTGGACGATTGGTATCTCGGGGTGGCACGTGCTGGTTCTCAGCAACCCACCCCAGTGCCTTTCTTCCCGGAGGTGCATGAGGAGCTCACTGGGACGTGGACGGCACCTTTTACTGCCAGAAACCGTTCCGTTGGCTCCTCCTCCCTCACCACCCTTGATGGCGGGGCAGCTAAGGGATACACGCGTGTCCCGCCAGTGGAGCGGGCTGTTGCTATGCAACTGTGCCCTAACTCCACTTGGCGTGGAGAACCGTGTCTTCCTTCCCAGGCCTGTAAGTACTCGTTGGACCTAACCGGCAAGGCTTACAAGGCCTGTGGGGAAGCTGCCTCTGCCATGCACGCCATGGCGTTGCTGCAGGTTCATCAGGCCAAGGCACTGAGGAACCTGCACGAGGGTGGTCACGACCCACTGGTTCTCCAAGAACTTCGCACCGCAACGGACCTCGCGCTTCGTGCGACGAAGGTCACTGCGCGGTCAGTGGGTCGTGCGATGTCCACACTAGTGGTCCAGGAACGCCATCTCTGGCTGTGTCTGGCCGACATGCGGGAGACCGACAAGCTCCGGTTCCTTAACTCCCCCGTGTCCCAGACCGGCCTCTTCGGCGACACGGTCGAGAACTTCGCCCAGCAGTTCTCGGCTGTACAAAAGCAGACTGAGGCCATTAGTAGGGCTGTAACGATTTACGATATTAAACCGAAATCGCGACACTCAGATCCACGAACCTGTGTCGCGGTGTGAGAAGGCAGATCGCGATCGACACACCCCTTCCCAGACTTATCTTTCTCGTCCAGAATAGATCCTAGGGCTGTGACGGGGTCTTTTACATATTAGGTATGGGAATTTCAAGCAAAAATAATATTCGAAGATCGCTGGGTATCATTTGATTATTATTCAAAAATCGCACCTCTCCCCCACACGCACACACGCGCGCGCGCGAGCACACACACACACACACACACAAGCAAACACCAGAGCAAGTGAGCAAAGCGCGCGGTGTTTGCTTGTGTGTGTGTGTGTGGCACCGGCGCGCGCGTGAACTGGAACTCACCTCATAAACAAATCGAAACTTAGAAAGCTTGAAATACTTTTACTTGATTTAACGTTAATTCATAATAATAAAGAAATGGTGGCTTAGGCTAATTCGTAGGAAGTGTGCATTTCTCTATATAGGCGCGTTCACTTTGTGGCAAGCGTTATTCCTGCGCTTGAGATGCGGGTCATGCGGAATAGGCAATATATTATTTGTGGTTTACAGCACAGACAGTAAGCCTCGGTTACCTCAGAAGAATTTTTAACATGCTCGAATCATCTCCACAATGGAGTATAGTTCTGTTTGTTTTTCAAAAGTAGCCTATTTTGTTACAAGAAAACAGAGTTATAGCTTTAGCTAGCCTATTTATTTGGCTTTTAAAATCCTCCCTCCTCGCAAGAATCGCGGTTTGTATCGAATCGTGGGTCAGAAATCGGGATACGAACCGAATCGTGGGTTTGCTGTATCGTTACAGCCCTAGCCATTAGACACATCCTGCCGCGACGGTCAGCTGCTGCCTCCACCCCACCGCCCGCGGCCCCTCAGTCTGCTCGTCGCCGGGGGCGTTCTCCTGCGTCTGCCCCTGCTCCCGCGCCGCAGCAGCAGCCTCCACCTAAACGGCGCCATGGAGCCAGTCGCAGGCAGGCCGCCCCGCCCGTCCAGGGCCCCGCCAAGAAGACCGGCAAGTCTAGGGGAAAGCGGCCCTAGGACGGGCGACCCAGGGATGGAAGGGACTGCTCTCCAGGAGACGATGATCGCATCGCTCCCTCCCCCGGAAGAGGGCCGGGTGGAAAATCCTCAGTCGCCAGCGGGCAGCAGTGTGCGGTTCGAGAACGCAACCAAGCCGCCTCCTGCACCTCCTTTCCCGTGGAACCAGGTAAGTGTTGCGCAGCACACTCACACTCCGCTCCGGGTCGCCTCCCAGAGAGAGCCTCCCGAAACGAGCCCCTGTGTTCCACCTCGCTGCCCCACTCCGGGTACGCCTACGGTCCCTTTGGTCCCGCTTGTACGGTCTCTGCGAGCTCTGGCTCCCCAGTCCGTCTCGCTGGCTCATTCGGACCATCAGGCTCGGCTATGCGATTCAGTTCGCCCGGCGTCCCCCCAAGTTTCGGGCCATCCACTCCACTACAGTGAGAGCAGCCGATGCCCATGTCTTGCGTGCGGAGATCGCAGTCCTACTGGTGAAGGACGCGATAGAGCCGGTTCCTCCAGCCGATATGAGGTCAGGACACTACAGTCCCTACTTCATTGTACCCAAGAAAGGTGGTGGGTTACGACCGATCTTGGATCTGCGAGTTTTGAATCGGAGCCTCCACAAGCTACCGTTCAAAATGCTCACGCAGAGACGCATTTTCGGATGCATCCGTCCCCAAGATTGGTTTGCAGCGATCGACCTGAAGGACGCGTACTTTCATGTCTCGATTCTTCCTCGACACAGGCCGTTTCTGCGCTTTTCGTTCGAGGGTCGAGCATATCAGTACAAGGTCCTTCCCTTCGGGCTGTCCCTGTCTCCCCGTGACTTTCGTGAAGACACGGGGAGACAGGGACAGCCCTTGTTCCCATGAGAGGGCAGGGCGTTCGCCTCCTCAACTATCTCGACGACTGGCTCATACTAGCACACTCTCAAGATCAGTTATACGAACACAGGGACCTCATGCTCAGGCACCTCAGCCAGTTGGGCCTTCAGGTCAACTGGGAAAAGAGCAAACTCGCCCCCGTGCAGAGGATCTCTTTTCTCGGTATGGAGTTGGATTCGGTCGCACAGACAGCGCGCCTCACAGAGCAGCGCGCCCAGTCGGTGCTGAACTGCTTGAACATGTTCAAAGGCAGGACGGCGGTCCCACTGAAACTTTTTCAGAGGCTCCTGAGGCATATGGCAGCGGCAGCAGCGGTAATCCCGCTCGGGCTGCTTCATATGAGACCGCTTCAGCACTGGCTTCACGGCCGAGTCCCGAGATGGGCGTGGCATCATGGCACTCACCGGGTGGCAATCACACCGGCGTGCCGCCAGACCTTCAGCCCGTGGTCAGATCCCTCGTTCCTACGGGCAGGAGTGCCCTTGGAACAGGTGTCCAGGCATGCTGTGAGATTCACAGATGCCTCTGCCACCGGCTGGGGCGCCACGTACAACGGGCATGCAGTGTCAGGGGTGTGGACGGCTCCCCAACTGCATTGGCATATCAACTGCCTCGAGTTGATAGCAGTACATCTCGCTCTGAGCCGCCTAAAGAGGCCGCTACAGGACAGAGACGTGCTGGTCCGTACGGACAACACAGCGACCATTGCGTACATCAACCGACGAGGTGGTCTACGCTCCCGTCGCATGTCGCAACTCGCCCGCCATCTCCTCCTCTGGAGTCAGAAGCATCTGAGGTCGCTTCGAGCCATGTATGTCCCCGGTGTGCTCAACCGTGTGGCCAACGAGCTATCACGAGCTGTGCTCCAGGGAGAATGGCGACTCCACCCCCAGGCGGTTCAGCTGATTTGGAGAGAGTTCGGGGAGGCTCAGGTAGACCTGTTTGCCTCCTCAGAAACCACCCACTGCCAGCTGTTTTACTCCCTGACCGAGGGAACACTCGGCACGGACGCACTGGCACTCAGCTGGCCCCGGGGCCTCCGCAAATATGCGTTTCCCCCAGTGAGCCTACTTGCACAGACCTTGTGCAAAGTCAGGGAGGACGAGGAGCAGGTCCTTCTGGTGGCTCCCTATTGGCCCACCCGGACTTGGTTCCCAGAACTCATGCTCCTCGTGACAGTCCCTCCCTGGCCCATTCCTCTGAGGAAGGATCTTCTGACTCAGAGACGGGGCACCCTGTGGCACCCGCGTCCAGACCTCTGGAAACTCCATGTCTGGTCCCTGGACGGGATGCGGAGGTTCTAGGTGACTTACCCCCAGAGGTACTTAACACCTTCTGCAAGGGCGCCGTCCACGAGACGTGTGTACGCCTTGAAGTGGAACCTGTTCGTCGAGTGGTGCTCTTCTCGCCGAGAAGACCCCCGAAGATGTTCGATAGGGTCCGTGCTTTCCTTCTTGCAGCAAGGGTTGGAGCGAAGGCTGTCTCCCTCCACCCTCAAAGTACATGCTGCCGCTATTTCAGCCTATCACGACCACATAGATGGCAAAACCGTTGGAAAGCACGACCTGGTCGTCAGGTTCCTTAGGGGGGCAAGACGATTAAATCCTCCTCGACCCCCCTCCATACCCTCTTGGGACCTTTCCCTGGTGCTTCGAGCACTTCAGGATGCTCCCTTTGAGCCATTGCAATCAGCGGACCTAAAGCTTCTCTCCATGAAGACTTTGCTGCTGGTTGCACTGGCTTCTGTCAAGAGGGTAGGGGACCTGCAGGCATTTTCGGTCGACGAATCGTGCCTAGAGTTCGGGCCGGGTGACAACCATGTTGTACTGAGACCCCGGCCTGGCTGTGTGCCCAAGGTTCCTACCACTCCCTTCAGGGACCAGGTAGTGAACCTGCAAGCGCTGCCCCTGGAGGAGGCAGACCCAGCCCTGGCTTTGCTCTGTCCCGTTCGCGCTCTGCGTATGTACGTGGACAGAACTCAAAGCGTCAGGACCTCAGACCAGCTCTTTGTCTGTTACGGAGGCCAGCAGAAGGGAAAGGCTGTCTCCAAGCAGAGGATGGCCCACAGGATAGTGGATGCCATCGCCTTGGCTTACCAAGTTCAAGGTGTGCCCTGCCCGCTCGGGTTGCATGCACACTCCACGAGAGGCGTTGCATCCTCCTGGGCGCTGGCACGTGGCTCCTCGCTAACAGATATCTGTAGAGCTGCGGGCTGGGCGACACCTAACACGTTCGCTAGATACTATAGCCTTCGTGTAGAGCCGGTCTCCTCCCGTGTTCTCACCCTAGACGGGTAGAAGCACTGAGAGGCCCGGCTCTGTCGGCTTGCTGCACCCTACTGTGCACTCTTATTCTCCAGTGTGAAAAACCTGTGAGTCCTCCAAACACCCTCGGGCCAGACTTGGCGGAGCGTCTGGTGCCAGGCCTTTATCCGCTGAATCCTTGAGAACCGGATTTAGGCTGGGTCCCATATGTGTGACCCTACGGGGATCCCATATGTGTATATTCTCCACGGCTGCTCCTAAACGGAAGCCCGTGTCTTTCCCTTGGGCTAAGTCACCCATTACTCATATGCTGTACAACCCTCGGGTTAGTCCATATGTTATCTCCACTTAACTCCTTGAGAATGTGGCTTCCGCAGCGTTCCCCTCCTTCAGTTCGGGCACGCTTTCCCAGTGTTATCCAATAATCTCACTGTATGGGTTATCACGGAACAACAGTGACAGGTTCTCTCTGTGTAAGCCTCCTCCTATCGTCCTTCCAGGCAAGAAGGTGTAGAGGCTTGCACAGGGTGCTGGATGGGGTGCAGCAGCTGTGGCGCTTTGGTAGGGATTCCTATTGGTCGGTCACGACCTACGTAGTAGTGACCGACTGATAGGGAACGTCTCGGTTACGTATGTAACCCTCGTTCCCTGAAGGAGGGAACGGAGACGTAGGTCCCGTCGCCACATCTGCTGCCGGCCGCCGGGGTGGCCAGGTTATCAGGCTTGGCTCCTCAGCAAAAAACTACAGTGCAATCACCAGCTGCTCGTTATATACCCGCACTGCGAGACTGCGCAGCTGATGCAAATGATTGCACGCCAATGTGTATTGGCTTGTTAAGTTTCACTCGAAGTAGATTGGCCTCTCTAGCGAGATTCCTATTGGTCGGTCACGACCTACGTCTCCGTTCCCTCCTTCAGGGAACGAGGGTTACATACGTAATCAGTTTGATGTTGACTATTTTGTAATTTGTTTAGTTGCAACCTTGTTGTTTTGTGTTTTTTTGTTGCCTACAATCAGTGCTCATTTGTGGTGAGTGTTTCTCAGAACATCTCAGAATTATTTTCTTATTATTTGGTACTAGTATCATTTGTGTTCAGTGTGTTCATTGTCTTTTTGTGTTTATTTTAGGCTGACAAACCCCGGGTTGAGAGGCTAGCTTTTCTTGCCTTTTGGTGGTGGTATTCAAGCACTGAGTGTGGTTTGCGGCTTATAACCGCTTACACCTTACTTGGCGTGTGGTGTGTGTGTGTGGTTTTTGGATAAGACACCTTCTAGCTAGCCTACCCTGCTACGGGTAAGCCTCAGCCACCTTAGCAATTTAATTGTCTTTATTTTGTGTGTTGACGTACTGTGCTGTACTATTCATTTGAGTGACATTCTGCCTTGCAGTAACCTGAAAGATTTATCTATTCATGTGAACTTAATTAAACAACTTCTTTTTGTACTGATATCCACGTCTCTTTGCCCTCCATGGTAACAAACCTGTGGGCCCTATTTCCATTACTTCCCCTTTCTCTGAAGGGGTGGCGTAGTCAGCTTGCCATTTTATATTACCACTAAAAGATTTGGTATTTGTCAACTATTCACCCCCACCACTGCGCTACACATGGTTTGTTGTCTGGCGCTTGGCCACGATAATTACTGCTTGCAGCTATATTGTATTCAGGTCGATTCAGTCATTAAATATTTGACTTGTATAAAGTTCATTCAGATGTTGAAACAGTACAAAGAAGGAATTAAATCAAATGTAATGGTAATTGTAAATACTTTGGATTAAAAGAAGGTATTCAGTAAAAGTGTGATTCAGCTCTGTCTTGAAAACTGCCACTTTACCCCGGTTCAAGATACACTGGATTAAAGATGAGGAGAGAAGAAAGCATGTGAAGTCACTGCTGACTGTGGAATGTCAAGCTCAGCACTCTGAGGGCCACATTGTAAATCCTGTGGAGCAGAAACCTCCTATCTCCAATGACAATGATTTGTTTTGTGTTTGAAGATGAGGATATGTGTTATTCTTCAGAGACAGAAGTCATGGAGTACTGGAAGTCTTTAGAATTAGAGCAGGACATTCTCAACACATTTCCAGAGATTACAGTCATCTCACTCAAGTACAACACTGCAACAACATCGAGTGCTCCTGAGTCCTGTGGAAAGACTTTTCAGTTTAGGGAGTCTTGTGCTGAGCCCAAAGGGAAACAGACTTTCCAGCAAGCGATTTGAGAACCTTCTTTTGATGAGATACCGCTATTTTAAGTAAAATAGATGAAACGTACAAATTAATTTGTACCCTGTAGTAGTGTAGAAGAAACTTTCACATTGCAGTACATACATACTGAAAAACAAATATGCAATGTTTTTGTTAAAATGTTATAAATGCTGTTTTCAAGTGTTATCAATTTAAAGTTTATTTTTTTCCAGTCTTTAATGCACACAAACACAGTTAAGCTAGCACATACATACAGTATGTTACACACAGCAAGGAATGTTGTAGATAAGACTTGAGGTGCGTTTCCATTACAGATTTGCGCAAAACTTTTGTGATTTATTTATAAAAAACGATTGCGAAATGGCGTTTCCATTAACCGATGTTATGTGACTAAAGCGTAATATTTTTCCTCTCGCAATCAGTCAGGATGGTAGTTTGATATGGTTTATATATATCTCAGTCACTGCTCTAGCCATTATTTTTAATGGAACGAGACGTCCGTAAGTGCTTCTGGGTGTTTCTCCTTTATTTCTGCTTCAAGCTCGTGATTGTGGCATTTCATTGAGGTTTAAAATCCAGTATTCCTGTAATTCTTATGTCTTTTATGAAAAATTAATAAAGAACTCTGTCTCATCTTCTGTCCAAAACACACCGCGCAATCTACTTCAGGAGACCTGTAAATGCCCAAAAACTGCTTCCATTACAGGTTTGCGAAATATTCCTTTTTCGAATTGCCTGAAAAAACACCCCATGCAAGCGTAAAAACTTTTTAGCGATAAATGGGATTTGTTGCAAAATTGACGTGTTTCCATCAGTTTGCGCAATTTGAAGGGTAATGGAAACGCGGCTATACTGTCCAGACATATTTAAAAAGACTACAGTTTTCATTGTTAGGCAGGATTATGTTAAGAATGTTAAGTTTAAATTCTAGAACTGCATTGGATCTTTGTTGTTGTTTTCAGACTTCTGTAATATTTTTCAGTCAATATTAAATTACGGAAAAAACTGAGTTTCACTTTGTTGTGTATTCTTATAGGTTTGATAGGTTTTCAAAGTAACTTGAAAGTAAAGCAGAGGTGTCAAAAGTATTCACATTCATTACTCAAGTAGAAGTATAGATACTAGGGTTTAAAATGACTTCTGTAGAAGTTGAAGTATCAACTCAAGCTTTTTACTCAAGTAAAAGTGTAAAAGTACATGGTTTCAAAACTACTTAAAGTATAAAAGTAAAAGTAATGCAAGGCAAAAATGCCATTAAGGACATAAGCTTAGACCGCGCCAAAGGGGCCTATAGTGCATCCCACCTCCTCCTCAAAAAAAAAAAAAAAAAAAAAAAAAAAAAAAAAAAAAAATATTCTAAGGCCATAATGACTATAATGTTATATATATTAAAATGTAAATGTTGAAAAACTTGTGAGGCACTAGGCTATAGCTGTATAACAGGTATACCTGTTTCAGCCACATATAAGGATTTCGGATATTGCCATCTTTGTGGGGATATTTTGACACTATAATGGTTGCGCGCGCACACACACTCTCTCTCTCCCACACACACACTCTCTCTCTCTCACACACACACGCACGCACTCTCTCTCTCTCACACACACACACACACACTCTCTCTCTCCCACACACACACTCTCTCTCTCTCACACACACACGCACGCACTCTCTCTCTCTCACACACACACACACACACACACACACACACACACACACACACACACACACACACTCTCTCTCTCTCTTCTCTCTCTCCACACTCTCTCTCTTCTCTCTCACACACACACTCTCTCTCTCACACACACACTCTCTCTCTTCTCTCTCACACACACACTCTCTCCCCTCTCTCTCTCTCTCACACACACACTCTCTCTCTTCTCTCTC
Source organism: Phoxinus phoxinus (assembly GCF_949152265.1). Taxonomy (NCBI): domain Eukaryota; kingdom Metazoa; phylum Chordata; class Actinopteri; order Cypriniformes; family Leuciscidae; genus Phoxinus; species Phoxinus phoxinus. Next base: position 15,585,140 of record NC_136885.1, on the reverse strand, counting down.
ACACACACACTCTCTCCCCTCTCTCTCTCTCTCTCTCTCTCTCTCTCTCTCTCACACACACACACACACACACTCTCTCTCTCTCTCTCTCTCACACACACACACACACACTCAGTCTCCCTCTCACACACACTCGCTCTCTCACACACACGCACACACTCTCTCTCACCTCTCTCTCACACACACACGCGCGCACGCACACACACACTAACGATTATGTTTGCCACTTATCCCGCGATTGTCATACAGTAGGCAATATTGTAAAAACCGCTGTACCCAAAGCAATTTTTGACGCGATTTGCCCCGTATTCTTGAGCACAAAACTGTTGATTTCTCCCTCGCTTACCGCATCTACAGTAGGTTTCCTTCGGAGGAGTTGTGCCGCTTCGCACAAACCAAATGTAACTACAGCGCGCCGCGCGGACAGCCTCTCACAAGCTAGAAAGAAAACACAAAGCCAATCAGTTTAGCGATGTGTGTTCAGGAGGCGGGACTCAGATCTATTGTAGTATAATTGGCCATTTTTTGAACGACGACAAGCCGGAATGAAAACAAGCGGGAATGAAAACAAGCAGAAATGAAATAGGAGTAACGAGGCTATTTTTAAAATGTAAGGAGTAGAAAGTACAGATAATTGCGTGAAAATGTAAGGAGTAGAAGTAAAAAGTCGGCTGAAAAATAATTACTCAAGTAAAGTATAGATACCCAAAATTTCTACTTAAGTAATGTAACGAAGTATTTGTACTTCGTTACTTGACACCTCTGAAGTAAAGTAATTAGTAATTGATTACTTTTTACATGCAGTAATCAGTAATAAAATCAAATTCAAATTTTAAAGTAGTAATTAGTAATATGTAGTGGACTACGTTTTTTGAGTAACTTATGTAGGCCTATATGTGATTTTTTCATTTTTAATAAATTTGCAAAGATTTCAAACAAACGTACATTATCATTATGGGGTATTGTTTGTAAAATTGTGAGGGAAAAAAATAATTTAATCAATTTTGGAATAAAATGTGGAAAAAGTGAAGCGCTGTGAAAACTTTCCGGATGCACTGTATGTAGCACTGCTCTATGGCCAGTACATATGTGTACTCTACATGTTACCTCCCTACAGGCAGGAAGTGGTCTCCGTAGTGTCTCTTTGCGATCGGTGTCTCTGTCCTGATTTGTCTCATCTTTGTGTGGGTGCTCGATTTCGAGCGTGCTTGAGCCTTGCGCTCTCTCTTCTGTGTGACTTGTTTAATGTGCGGGGCCTGGTGTTTGGATCCAGGCACTTCGGTCTAGTTTGGTTTCGGTTCTGTGTCGGGATTCAGACATTCATGCTCCATGTGTTTGTGTTCTGTTGTGAGCATACAGGATGAGCTTTCGCTCATTCTCGTGTGCTCTGTCTTGTTGTGTGATATTGCGGTTTCAAGATCACTCAGACCGTATGCTCTTCTGTCCCAAGGTTATTATAGTTTTGCATTTTTCATTAGTTTTTATTTTTATTTCGTTTTGACTTTTTGTTTTCAAATTCAGATTAGTTTTAATTAGTTTTTAAAGTGGGTTTGCTATTTTGAAAATGCTTAGTTCTCTTACGAGATTACTCTCGTACTGCGTAATATCTTACGCTAGGGGAAAAACTCTTTTCTTTGGGACCGCCACGTCATCTGCGTTTCCTGCCTGGGTGAGGATCACGCAGCTATCGCGTTAGCTCAGATGCCCATGGTGACTCTGAGGACTCGCATGGCATTTTTCGCCGAGACTGCACCTCCACCCGCTGCGGTGCCGCGCCGTAAGAAGCGCATTGCTCCCGGAACCTCCTCTAGCCCGCGAAAGCTCGCCGGTTCGCCCGCCAGCTTCGCCGCCGGCCTCCCTCGAGTCTCTCACTGACGGACAGCGGCTGCCGTCCGCCACCGCTTCCGCCATGGATGACGAAGAAGGAGCCGCGTCTGTGGAGAATGACAGCTGCTCGATCCTGCCGTCTGATGGCGAGGATTGGCCGAGCTCTGTTGACCTCGCCTCCTCTGCTCACCAGCCTTCCGGGAAAAGAGACGGCATTGAAGCAGAGCTGATGCGTCTGCTCACGCAGGCCGTAGAGAGCCTCGGCCTTGAGTGGTCGACGTCGTCTAGACCCGCGTCTTTTCTTCCTGAGTTTCACGAAGAAGTCGCGAAGTCCTGGAAAGCCCCATTCTCAGCCAGAATGCGTACCTCTGTCTCAGCTGCATTCTCCGTGGTACACTGTGCTAAGGACAGATGATACCATTCTCTTCTTCCGGTGGAAGAAGCTGTAGCGGCCCATCTTTGCCCGCCCTTTGCTGGACGACGTGCCAAGATGGCGCTACCATCAAAAGCCTGCCGCACGACTTCAGCCATGCACAGTCGTGCTTACACCGCCACTGGACAGGCTGCATTCTTTATGCACCTTCCAGAAAATGCGACTGTTCCAGTGTATTTTGCAGAAAACAAGCCGGTACGACAGCCCGTTTGCCTGCACACAAACGCCGTCTTTACGGCGACCCAGATAAGTTACATAAAGAGTGTATTTTCTGGTATTCCGGCCACGGCCGATGGTGTTATGAGTGTAGTAAAAATGCCCACAGCCCAGTGCTCATTCCTACACACAAGCACAGCCCGCCACATTACAGGGCTCGCACACATAAAATCGACTCATGTCGATTGTGCATTAAATGTAGTAAATGTGCCCATGACCCAGTGCCCACAAACACTACACACTGCATGTTTCTGTAAAAACAAAACCAACGCACATACAGTCAGCTCAGGCCGACGCTGTTTTCTGTTTAGTAAATGTGCTCGCTGTCCCGCGCCCACATTCACTCACAGACATGACAAGCCCCACGGGGCTCCCCCCACTCGCTCTCTCTCAGCAAGCCGTCATGAGAGAGTCGAGCGTGGGCAGGCTGCCTGCTGTGATCAGCGCGCCCCCCGCTTCGAACGCTGCAAGCACGGCGTCTATGTTACAGCTTGCTGAAGCTCTCCGGTCACCACCACGTTGCGCACAGAGCCTAGATCTCATTCAACCCCTAGCTATTCATGCAAGTGCATGGGCAAAGCTTCCCGGGGTATCAAAATGGGTGCTGAACATTATAAAGAGAGGCTACTCGCTACAGTTCGCTCGACATCCCCGCTGTTATGCGGCGCGAATCGAAACTACGGTAGAAAGGGAAGTAGCACATCTACTTCGAGCCGAAATAGCGAAACTGTTGAGCAAAGGGGCCATAGAGCCTTTATCTCAAGCTCAGAGCGAAGGGGGTCTATACAGCATATATTTTCTGGTACCGAAAAAAGACGGGGGTCTCCTTCCGCTGCGGCGCTATAGTCCCGCTCAGAAAGTTTCCGAAAATGCTGGGTCTCATGGCCTCAGCATCATCAGTACTTCAATTGGGTCTGCTTCGCTTGCGCCCACTGCAGTTCTGGTTAAAGACGCAAGTACCGTGTCGAGCGTGGACCTCCGGTCTTTTTCGCCTCAAGGTCGATCAGAAATGCGTTTCAGCTCTGAAACCTTGGGAAGCGACCGATTGGTACCGGTCAGGTGTAAGCCTGGGGACTTCCTTGAGTGTGAAGGTGGTGTCTACGGACGCCTCCACCTCGGGATGGGGAGCGCTGCTCGAGGGCAGACCATTCTTCGGCCAGTGGTCGGAACGGGAAAAGCTTCTACACATAAACTGCCTGGAAATGTTGGCAGTCAACAACGCGCTGAGGCGTTTTTGTCCCCAGATACAAGGACACCACGTCTTGGTCCGTTTGGACAACATGTCGGTGGTAGCCTATATAAATCGCCAATGAGGTATCAGGTCCCGAAACCTTTACAGGCTTACGGAGCACCTCCTGGCATGGGTTCAGCACAATCTGCGCTCTTTAGGAGCAGCACACGTGCCAGGCCACCTGAATGTGGGACCAGACAGACTGTCCAGGAACAATGTTCCGGCAGGAGAGTGGTCCCTACACCCGCAGACAGTCCAACTGCTGTGGAAAACATTTGGCAGGGCGAAAGTAGACCTGTTTGCGTCTCAAGAAAACGCTCACTGTCCGGAGTTTTTCTCCTAGAGCAGGGATGCGCTGGCCCACGTCTTGCCCCGCTGCCCGCTCTATGCTTTTCGCCCTGTCACGCTCCTACCTCAGGTATTAGAGCGAATCAGGGAGAATAGATGCTCAGTGCTTCTTGTAGCTCCGTTCTGGAAAAACCAGGCTTGGTTCCCAGTTCTGACGCAGCTGACAAGCACTGCTCCATGGCCAATACCAGTGAGGAGGGACCTCCTCTCTCAGGCCAAGGGCTCGATCTGGCATCCTCAGCCGGAGCTTTGGTCCTTACATGTGTGGGCCATCAACGGGTACCCGCTAACCTCCCGGTGGGAGTGTTAAACACGATCAAGCAGGCTAGGGCCCCGTCTACTAGACGGCTCTATTCCTCGAAATGGTCTGTGTTCTCTAGCTGGTGTACAGCTCGTGGCATATCACCCCCAGGCTGCAAGAGCTGCTGGATAAGGGCAGAACCCCATCCACGCTCAAGGTTTATGTGGCAGCCATAGCAGCGTTTACGAAACCGACGCTTGGCCTGTCGCTTGGAAGGAACGATTTGGTCATCCGCTTCCTTAGAGGAGCTAAGAGGCTGAATCCTCCCAGACCTCCCTCAGTTCCCATGTGGGACCTTTCTACGGTTTTGGAAGCCATGAAAGGTGCCCCATTCGAGCCAATCCAATCAATAGATGTCAAACACTTGTCTTTCAAGACAGTGTTTCTTCTGGCTCTCGCTTCAGTAAAGCGTACAGGGGACTTGCAAGCGCTCTCAGTGAGCGCGACGTGTATGGAATTTGGGCCAAATGACTCGAAAGTCATACTCAAACCAAGGCACGGGTACGTTCCTAAATCCCTCAACACACCGTTTAGGGCACAGGTGATTTCCCTGTCGGCCCTGCCGGTCTCTAATGAGGAAAAGGACGCGAGCTTCCTTTGTCCGATCAGGGCATTAAGGGCTTATGTGTCTCGCTCGACTGTCTTCAGACAGACGGAGCAACTCTTTGTTTTGTTCAGCAGACGTTCTAAGGGACTAGCTGCGTCGAAACAGTCTATCCAGATGGATAGTTGATGCTATAGCGCTCTCAGGGCCTGCAGTGCCCGTTAGGTGTCAGAGCGCACTCCACAAGAGACATGGCCTCGTTGTGGGCTTGGTCTAGTGGGATTGCCTTGCAGGATATCTGTACGGCAGCAGGCTTGGCCTCCCCGTCTACATTTATAAGGTTATATAACCTAGAGGTTCCCGCCTTGCAGGCTAAGCTGCTTTCGGCCTAATAATCAGTACTGTCTGCATCGATGCTATCGATTCAGAATGCTGAAACTGCTTGAGCACCGCTCGCTGATCGATTATATAACTTTATGGGCAGTATGTAAGACCCATAATATTGTTCAGTTCAGGCCGAGTTTTTGCCCTGACTGGATGGAACAGTATTTATAGTTTGCTCCTTTATAGGACGCTACTTATTACAGGGATGATGCTGTTCGAGCCCCTCTTCCCGGACTCTCGGTGAGTCCTTGGTGATCATGCACTATATGAGCCCCGGGCACTTGCCCTTGGTTACACTGTGTTCCCCTAGCGTAAGATATTACGCAGTACGAAAGTACTCTCGTAAGAGAACGTACTCGGTTACTAACGTAACCTCGGTTCTCTCTAGAGAGGGAACGAGTACTGCGTATCTTTGCCGTGCCTGCAACACGCTCTGGTTCGCTTCGGCGATGAAAATCAGAGTGTATCAGCCTGACGAGCTATTTATAGGCCTAAGCCACGCCTGTTTCGACGGGACGTGACGAGAGGCCTCTCTCGATAGGCTGCTGCAGTTGCCTTAGGGCAGCCAATAGGCACGCAAGCCGTCTTGCCTATGTCTGCATGCTGCCGCAACGCGTTTCACATTATTTCAAAATTAAGGATAATTTTTGGCTTCAATATCTCGTGGAAAAGAGTTTATCCCCTAGCGTAAGATATTACGCAGTACTCGTTCCCTCTCTAGAGAGAACCGAGGTTACATTAGTAACCGAGTACATTTTCGTTTAGTTTTGATTAGTTTAAAGGGGCTATGTGGAGTTTTCAGCGGCATCTAGCGGTGATGTTTCAGATTGCAACCAATACGTTTACAAGCGAATGCTCATGCGCATGCTTTTTCAATATTTTTTTATTATGTGGAGTTTGTGTTGGAGTCTGTGTTGTGCTGGTCATTTCTTAGTATTAGCAGACTCCATGTCATAAAGTTGCAGTGTCGTTGCTCGCTGTTGAGTGCAAAGTCAGTAGACGAGGCGAGAGGCTCGGGAGCACGCATGCAGGTCTCAGTCACGTCACTGGATTTCACGGCAAATCCGACCCGGAAACTTCACATAGAAATAGGAATACTTGCTTTCAGAGGTAATAGCAAAACCTGCCAAGTGGATCATTTTATTGTGAGAGTACAACCCCTTCACACACAGGAAATAATTTTTTTATTAATTTTGGTAGAAAAACTCCACATAGCACCTTTAAGTTTTTTTGGGTGAATTATCAGGAGAAAGATTCAAAAAGGTCAGAAAAAAGTATTGTGTAATAATAACTCATCAAAACCATCATACAATTTTAGAAATAGGTATTCAACAATAACACCAGTACATAAAATGTACATATGGGCACAAATATGTAAACAGTCTACACAAGACTCCGCAGCAAGTGCAAAATGTGTAAGTGACGTGTGCCAGGAAAAAACATAAATAGCCATCAGACTAAAGAAGACATGAACAGCTAATTTCTGAGCCACACAAGACATTGCTGTCAGGGTGTCAGGGAGCTCAATCTGAGAAAAGAACATGAAAAGTAAAAATAAACTCTAGAGGGTCAACACATTTAGATGAACTAGGAAAGAAATGGAATATTAATGGTGTGTTAAGTATAGAGCTTACGGCTTTCAATGAAGCCATGATCAACGGCCACGGCGCGGTCTCTCGGCTCCTCAGCAAAAACTTGAATGAGTGGCACGGGGAGTGGTTTGCGATGCAAATCTCACTCGCCAATGTCCATTGGCTTGTTTTGTTACCATTCGAAGTGATTGGGCTCTCAGGCGAGATTTGTTACTGACATAACGGTTTTGTTCTTTTTCTCCAATTTTCAATTACATTTTTGCTTCAAAGAAAGGTTTCTGATGTTGTGATTCACCTCACAGCTGGTTGGCTTCGTTTATGCCTTATAACACTTCAACATAAAAATACTTCTGGAACAAAATGGAGCTAAAAAAGTGGGCGGGAAATAATGCACTATTGCGTTTTAAAGATATGTCCATTAAAATGCTTTGTAAGTTTATTTTAAGACATGATAACAGAAAAGCATATGGATGTCTTACAGGTTTTCAGTTATCATTAACATCACTGTAGCATAAAAAGATTAGCTTTCTTTTACAAAAGCTGGTTTACAATTTAGGGATACATGTAGATTCCTCCTCTGCTGTAGTTACATGTGGAATTATTAAATTCCCCAAATTGCAGTTCAGACTACTTGTCTACACCCATCAACTGGGTACTCTTTCACAAAATCGTTCTGTTCTGCGCAGTAAATCCCATTGACTGCTGCTTTGCATGTTGAGGTTGATAGCTTCTGCTCAACCCATGTCTTTGAATCCAACAGGTACTGCATGCTGAGAGAGAAAGAGTCGTCTATTAGCTTTAAGGTCTTCTATATGCTAGTGCATCTGTTTTCAAGGTTTTTGATGCCAAAGACCCTGAAATATAATAATCTAAATGCAAGGGATCCTACATTTTTCATAGGCATTTAATTGCAATTCATCGAGATTAATCACAGAAAATAAATGTGTGATTCATCTAGTTATTTTTTTATTGATTGACAGCGCTAATTATTTTATATACTAAGTGTATTAGAACTTTTCTAAATACCCAGAAAACAGAAAATCATACCGAAATATGTCCCACCCAAAGTTCACATTTCAATAAAATAAAATAAATCTTCTAAATGAAAAAAATAAAATAAAAAAGTACTTACTTTCCACTCAAGTCTTTGGTGGGGCCATCATTGCCCATGATGAGGTAGATCTCGCCCTCTTTCAGCTCACCTTTGCAGTGCTTTCTCTTGGCAAACACCCGTATGCTGTCTGGGCTCACATCCAAGTCTCCCACTGAGGTTTAGAGGTAAAACTCTTAATTCAGCCGAGCATTTATAATAAAATAACAAGCTCAGCACAGTGTCCTTTCTTCATTTATTTTTAAAATGCTCATGACTTGATCAGTATCACTCATGATTATTCTAATGCATGTGACACTAATGACATTCGTATTAAGAACAGCAGCTACGCTAATTATTTCCCATCTGCCTTTTTTTGTTGTTATCTCGGGACGCCTGTCCCGAGATAACTCAAATAGAGTTTGTCAGCTCCAGTATGTATCCAGCCTCTCATGGAGACTTCAGATGCCCCAACGCCTGTGATGAGACGACTCGACGCCTGTGAAGAGACGACCCAACGCCGGCGATATGTTATGCCCTAAATTTCATGATTAACTAACTGTATTTTTGTATGTATATTTTTGAAATGCATTTTCTGTAAAGCTGCTTTGAAACAATGTGTATTGTGAAAAGCGCTATACAAATAAACTTGAATTGAATTGAATTGAATTAATGAACTTGCTATTATTTTTAGGGAAACTAATAAAAAAATTATCACTTACTGTATTGGAGGACCACCTTTACAGATGTTGAATACAAGATAAAGTTGCTCTCTTCAGTAAGTGAATCCACAATGACTTTAAATGCTGTCAGAAAAAGAATATGCATTAGTAAAGGTCATATCTGCTCCAGTTTATACAATTTTAATGAAAATACTTGACCTTCAATAATATTTTAGGTTTTGTTAATGTTTGCTTGTATACATTTGGGTCACAAACCATAGTCAATTTTGGAGTGGTTACAAGCATAATCATATCTGTCCTTTTTAGTGATTTTCATCTCAGTAGTTTTCTTCTCAGTGAAACAACCCCCTGATGACACAGAGACCATCAGATTTTATGATGGCATAAAAATCAAACCAATACAATTAACAATCATCTGAGTTGTGTAGATATGCTAACTGTTTTTAAAATGGGTGTAATTGATTGAATGGTAACAAATTACTGAGAACCTACTTTCTGCACATTGGCCCACATCATCTGAGCACAGGACAGAAACCATGTTGCTCCTCTTGGGGGCGCTGTACAGCACAGAACATCTCCTGTCTGTGAAAACGATGGGGATTGATATTTACATCAGTGACAAATCAGAGCATCCACAAAAAAGAAAAAGAAAAAAAGGTGGGTGGGGGACTTTTGAAAATCTAGTTTGAAACAAGTTTTTGGATATGTACTCCATTTTCATGTTGGTTTCAAATGGTTTTTAAAACTTTTACACCATTTTAAAGAAAAGTTTTGATGTAATAACTCAAACGTGTTGTAACAATCAATTGAAAAGGAAATATTCTCTATTTAGGTATTTATAATTTTTTAACTAACCACACTTAAGTAATTACACTAATTAAGCTAATTAAGACCAATAATGAAGAGCTGATTCATATGAGCATTCCCCTCTCTCTCTCTCTCTCTCTCTCTCTCTCTCTCACTTCCAGTGTGTCTGGGTGCGAGTTGACGGAGTGTGTGAGCGTGGCTGGAGGGCTTGTGAGTGGAACTGTTTTCTATTTTTTCCCCTTGCTGTTTTTCGGACGGCTACGGGTGTTCCCGGTAAGAGTGTTGTTGCGTCGACTTCACTGCACAGTGAACACTCGGGTACGATACGCACCAAAACACTTTCAGAGGCTAGTGTCAAAGTTTTACCGAGCGTGGCACAGTTTTCTGAGGATAAAGGGAATGAGCAAAAGGAAAGTCCTTTAGAGAATAATTCAGTGATATTGCAAGAAGCAAGTGCGACGGATTGTGTCGAGGAAGAGCATTCTTTCAAAATGCCTCATAAAAGGAAGATGAGTAATAGAATACTTGATGCCAAAATAAGTAAAAGGAGTGAAGTGCAAGACAATCAGGACGGTGATGGTGGGTCTTCTGACTCTAGTGTGACACTTTCTCAGGGGGAGTTCATTGGTCGGGATTATGGACTTGATGATATTAAGTTATTCCTTAGATCAACAAAAAATAAAAGAGGTGTGCGCGTGCAGGAATATTTTCCTGATGTTAAACAGTTCGTTGAAAAAGCAAGAAGCCTAATGGCAGAGAGTTGCTTTTCTAACAAAGAAGTCTATAGACTTAAGAAAATTGTGAGAAATCTCAACACTGCTTTAAACAATGATGTCTGTTAATTTTAGAATGGCTGATGTTTTTTGTCTATTTGGGTGTTTTTTTCTTTCTTTTTTCTTTTTTTATGAGTGAAGTTCATGTAGCTACTTTGAATGTTAATGGTGCAAGAGATTCTAGAAAAAGAGCTACAATATATGAAGTAATTAAACAGAAAAATATTGATGTTGTTTTGTTACAAGAAACTGATAGCGACTTGAAAAATGCGGCTGACTGGGCGAGGGAGTTTGATGGCATCCCTGTGATAAGTCATAACACTTCAATAAGTGGGGGAGTTGCCATTTTATTTACAAAGAATTTTAATCCTATCTCTTATGATGTTGATGAAATGGTAAAAGGTAGGCTTTTAAAAGTTAGAGCTGTTGTTGAAAGTCATGTGTTGATTTTTATTTGTGTATATGTTCCAACTGCACCAGTTGAAAGAATGTTTTTTTTTAGACATACTGTGTTCAACTCTACAAAACTGTTGCCCTGAAGATTTTCTGTTTCTAGGTGGTGATTTCAATTGTACTGAGCATAATCTAGATCGAAATCACATTGAGCCTCATTTGGCTTCACGTAAACGTTTCATTTATATCACAAAAAAGTATGATTTATGTGATGTTTGGATATCTTTAAATGGTAATGAGAGACAGTACACGTGGGTTCACACACGTGATAATGTTATGTCATTAGATAGGCTGGACAGATTGTACAGTTTTAATCACCATCTTAGTATTTTCAATAACCAGTAAGTTTTTCAGATCACAGTATGGTGCACTGTAAGCTTATTTTAAGCTCAATAAAACCAAAAAGGGCATATTGGCATTTTAATACTAATTTGTTAAATGATATTTTTTTTAAGAAATCATTTAAGTATTTCTGGGAAGCTCACAGAACAAAGAAGTCTTTTTATTCATTGCAACAGTGATGGGATGTTGGTAAGATACAAATAAGACAATTTACTCAACAGTATACTCACAACGTTACTAAGGAGTTGACTCGTTCTTTAGAGTTATTGGAAAGAGAGATAATTGAATTTCAAAATCTGGCTCAATCTACTGAGATTCATTAGAAGCCTGTTCAAAGAAGAAAGCTCAGTTAGCTGATCTGCTGGGGCATAAAATACAGGGGGCTCTGGTCCGTTCACGTTTTCAAAGCATTGATCAGATGGATGCACCATCCCAATACTTTTTCAATCTGGAAAAAAAGAATGGTCAGAAACGTTTTATTCATGGTTTGCGCTCCGAAGATGGAGTGTTATTGTCAGATCCTGCTGGTATTCGGGGAAGAGCAGTTCTTTTTTTTATCAAAATCTGTATAGGAGTGAGCTTAAGTCAGAGTGTTGTGTGGACAACTTCTTCCTTGACAGCCTACCAAAGGTGTCAGAGGAGGCTAATAATGATGACCTTGAAGGAGTGCTGACCCTGGAAGAGCTCTATAAGGCCCTGCAAAGCATGGAGTCTGGGAGAGCACCAGGAGTAGATGGCCTCCCGGTTGACTTCTATAAGGCTTTTTGGTTGGAGTTGGGTGTAGATCTGCTGGAGGTACTGAAGGACAGCTTGTCGAAGGGCGGGTTGCCGTCCGTTGAGTTGCAGAAGAGCGGTGATCACTCTTATTCCAAAAAAAGGGGACCTTACAGATATTAAGAACTGGCGCCCTGTCTCACTTCTCTGCAGCGACTATAAAATACTTTCTAAGGCATTGGGTAACAGATTGGCTGGAGTGTTGGGTCAGGTTATCCATCCGGACCAGACGTACTGTGTCGCTGGTAGATCTATATTCGACAATATTTATTTAATTCAGGATATTTTTTTGTGTCTCTAAAATGTTAAATTTGGTCTGTGGCTTGATATCTTTGGATCAGGAGAAGGCTTTTGACCGAGTAGAGCACTCATATTTGTGGAGTGCTTTAACAGCTTTTGGTTTTAGCAAAAACTTTATAGACATGATTAGGGTACTCTATTGTGACGTTGAGAGTACGCTGAAAATAAATGGTGGCTTATGTTCTCCTTTTCAGGTTCTCAGGGGTATCAGACAAGGTTGCTCCTTGTCTGGAATGTTGTATTCCTTGGCTATTGAGCCATTGCTTCAACAGATAAGAGGTCAATTAAGTGGTTTGTTTTTACCAGTTTGTAATAATAAGATTTGTTTGTCAGCCTATGCCAATGATATTGTGGTGATGATCAACAGACAAAGTGATGTGCAGATTTTACTTAATTTAATTGAAGAATTTAAACTGTTGTCATCTGCAAAAGTTAATTGGAAAAAAAGTGATGCTTTATTGTTAGGACAATGGACTGATGGTAAACCTTGCCTTCCTGATGGGTTGTGTTGGGGTCTAAAATATTTAGGAGTTTATTTAGGGGATGACAGTGTGTTACAAAAAAATTGGGAGGGGCAGTTGGAAAAAGTTAAAGGGCGCTTGGATAAGTGGAAATGGTTATTACCGAATATGTCCTATAGGGGGCGAACTCTTATTGTCAACAACTTAGTGGCATCTTCACTTTGGCATAGATTGGCATGTGTAGACCCTTCACCACAGTTTTTAGCGGAAGTTCAAGCTGTTCTTGTGAACTTTTTTTGGGACAAACTGCACTGGGTCCCACAGAGTATTTTATACCTCCCCAAAGATGAAGGTGGGCAAGGTTTGATTTGATTCACTTACAAAGTAGAATGGCTGCCTTTCGGTTACAGTTTTTAAAAAGATTACTTGATGGATCTACAGAGTTCAGCTGGCGTGCTGCGAGTTGTATCATTTTGCACACTGTTGGGGGTTTCGGACTGGATAAATCCCTCTTTTTAATGGATCCAACCAAATTGGATTTATCAGAACTGCCTGTTTTCTATCGAAATCTTTTCAAGGTGTGGAGTTTTTTTTGTGTTCACAAGACTGAGAACTCATATTCTCTCCACTGGCTTTTGCAGGAACCACTGATACTTGGGGCCCGCCTGGACATTGCTACTCACTGCTATCTGCCGGGGTTCAGCAGCATATTTCTGAAATCCAAGATTTTTACTTTGGGACATTTGTTGGCTTTAACTGGGCCTCATTTTGAGAATGTGGATGTCGTATCCAAACATCTAGGAATCAGATCTGTTCGTCTATTAACTTGTTTTTTTTGTGAAACTTAAATCATGTTTTACAGTTGAAGAAGAACATTTGTTAAGATACTTTTTTACAGGGGTTTGCACTCCTGATGTTGAGGATCCTTTTCCTTGTTTGATTATTCAACCCAATCTTGAAGAGGGTACAGGTTTTTTGCTTAAAGGATAATTCCGGTATTTAACACCTTGAGTCTATATTGTAGTTTGTTTTGGATGGAGTGGTGGACAACATTTTTTTGACAATGGTTCCTCTCTCGAGTTTTTGACTATAAAAGAATTGGCCATGGACCCATTTAACATTGGAGTCAATGTGCATGTCCGAAAATGTAATTAAAACAACCTTTAACATTAGTTTTCAAAACTGTGCAACTCACCGAGTGATTAGTGATGTTAGTTGATGTTCCAGAAACAAAAAGTGTTGCGAAATACAGTTTCTGTCGTGTTTTATTCGTCATTTTGTAAAATCCCATTGAATTCTGTTGAAGGACTGAGTGCTCGTTAATATAAATGCGCTAACGGAAACGGAAAGGGGGCTGTTTACATTTGGTCGATGTAGTCTTTTTGCTCGCTTCCGTTTCTCATAAGGCTAGCGAGCAGAGCTCTTTACCGCAGTTTTTGAACGCACAAATTCTAACCATATTGAAAGACGTGACCACTGACCAGTGCAATATGAAGTTGAACTCGACTGTGACCGTGAGTGTCCCGCGAGACATAAACATCGGTTATCGCCATCAAGTGGTCGGGAGTGTGCTAACGCTTCAGATTCAAATATTGAGCGGAAGTTACACGGTTCTGAAAAAATAGTTCCACTATAGCAAAATAAACGGATTGGAATCATATTGCGACGATATATTGTTTATAATCATCAACGAACACCACTAACCACTCGGTGAGTTTAACAGTTTTGTAAACGAACATTATTGGCTGTTTTAATGACATTTTCGGACATGCACATTGACTCCAATGTTAAATGGGTCCATGGCCAATTCTTTTATAGTCAAAAACTCGAGAGAGGAACCATTGTCAAAAAAATGTTGTCCACCATTCTTGTTCATCCAAAACAAACTACAATATAGACTCAAGGTGTTAAATACCGGAATTATCCTTTAAATCAGGTGAATCTTTGTTTTTAGATTTCTTGTAAAGTGAAGGAAAAAAACTGTATAGAGCCTGTGTTTTGGTTTTTAATAAGAAAATGTTAGAAAAAAGAACTGATACACCATGGCGTTCTGTTCTTAAACTGAGAAATGATGTAAAACCGGAATGGAGATCACTATATAAGCCACCATTGTCTAAAAGGTTTGGTGATATACAATGGAGAATTCTTCATGGTGCCATTGCTGTCAATTCTTTTATTTCAGTGTTGAATCCAGAAGTTAATTCTGCTTGCCCTTTCTGTCTCCAAAGGGAGACGGTTTTTCATGCTTTCATGCATTGTTTTAGATTAGAATCTTTGTTTATGAGATTGAAAGAATTGTTTTGTAGGTTTGATGAAACTTTTTGTATTGAGACTTTCATTTTGGGTTTTAAGTACTTTCAGAAAAAACGTTTCACCTGTCAATTGTTGAATTTCATTTTAGGGCAAGCAAAAATGGCTATTTATATCAGCAGGAAATACAGAGTGGAACAAAATTGTAGCGATGATGTGAACGTGTGTTCCCTTTCGAGGGAACTCGCGATGCGTCAATGACGCTTTGGGAACGCTTCTGCGTGGTTGCGTCTGAAGCACTTATGTCAACTAGTCCAATGGCGAGAGTGGGCGTCACGGGCGGGTGACGTGACGACCAGGAAAGGATAAAGGACATCCGGTTTAGAACCGCGCTAGCTTTTGTGCCTCAGCAAAGCGCTCTGTGTCATACTGTCTGTCTTATTTATTGTATGTCTCTGTCACTATTTTAGTCTCAAGCATAGATATTATGGCGAACAAACAACCTTAGGTCGTGTGTTCCTTCCTGCCCTCTGTCTCTACGGGTGGGGATACACACGATGTATGTGTTGTTTGTTTTGAACGGAGAATGCTCTGTCAGCGCTCGAGGGTGCTGACGAGCATTGCAAGTTACAATCGTACTCGCTCCGTTCCCGCTTGTCACTCTTTGAGGAGGGTGTTCAGGCTCGCGTTCCTCGCAGTATCGGCCCCGTGTTGCCGAGGCAGCACGGAAGTTGGTATTGCGGGGTTCGCAAATGGATCTCGCGGAGGGGTTAGAGACGGGCGCCGCCTTTTCTCTGCCTTTACCCGGGGGATCCAGCGCTCTCTCTCTGGGATCGGAAGCCCGCGCCGCGGCTTCTTCCGCCCTGGTTAGAGAGCCCGGTGTTTTAGCAGTCTATCTCCGAGGAGGTAGAGGTGCTGAGCATCGATGCATGTTCACAAGCATAATATATATATGGACAGGACACAGGAGTATGGGGAGCAAACAGCTTTGGATCGCGTGTTCCTCCCTGCACTCGCTTCATTACGAGTGGGGACACACGCGATTCATGTGTTGTTTGTTTGGGAGTGAAGAATGCACGGTCAGCTCTAGTAAAAGGGGACTGACAGTGTTTATTCATAAATTCCCGACGTGTAACATTTGCACTATCGAGAATTTAGCTCTGCTCCCGATGGCTTTCTTCTCGAGGGAAGAAAGTCAATAAAGATTATTTGGCTCGGATCTCGCGTTTGCTGAGGCATCGCGTAGATTACGAGTCTGCAATAATAATAGTGGGCTGGCTACGTTCATTGATGAACATTACCGACCTGTGGGAGTTTCCCCATGCTACTGTTTATTTAAAGGACTGCAATACGAATCCAGTGGTTATGCAAATGCAATGCATTGATTAAAGAGATAGGACAGTGCAAGCTAATAATTTATGATTCTTTTATTGTATGTTGAAACTATTTTATATATATAAGCTATATAGCCTATAAATATTATTCAGCCTTTCTTTGCTGTTTGATTCTGAGGAATTAATTAAGTGGGCTGCATTTAAATTTGCTTATCTGACTTTCATTAGTTAGATTCATGCATAAGTCGTACTCGGTTACTAACGTAACCTCGGTTCTCTCTAGAGAGAGGAACGAGTACTGCGTTGTCGTAGCAACGCATTGGGGAGAATCCTTTTCCACGAGAATACTGAAGCAAAAAATTATCCTTAATTTTGTATCTATGTAAAACGCTTTGCCACAGCATACAGACCTAGGCGAGACAGCTCGCGCGCCTATTGGCTGCTGTGCGGCAAAAGCTTAAGCCAATCGAGCGAGCCCTTAAGTGACGTCACACCCAATGAGGGCGCTTCGCGCCCTCCCGCGTCACGTCCCGCCGAAACGGGCGTGGCTTAGGGCTATATATTCCGCTCACAGGCTTATGAACTCTGATTTTTAACAGCGAAACAACCAGAGCGCATACACGGCAGGAAACGCAGTACTCGTTCCTCTCTCTAGAGAGAACCGAGGTTACGTTAGTAACCGAGTACGTTCTCTTACGAGAGATACTCTCGTACTGCGTTGTCGTAGCAACGCATTGGGGAACACCCTGTAAGACGCCGTGTGTGCAGTGATCCGACACCATAGACCCAGAGCACTGAGCTGGGGTTCATATAGTACATAATCACCTGTAGGACTCACAGAGAATCCTGAAAGAGGTGGGCTCTAACCACCATCTCTCACAAAAATGACTGCCTTAGCAGATCAGTATAGAATTGACTGCGCTTAGCAGATCAGTACAGAATACACTGCGCATAGCAGATCAGTACAAAATTAACTGCGCTTAGCAGTTTCAGCATAAAAATGCCATAATAGACGACTGAAATGTCAGTCTAACAAATACGGTTATTTAAACCGATAATATCTTGGCCTGTAAGGCGGGTACCTCGAGGTTATAAAACCTGATAAATGTAGACGGTGAGGCCCAGCCTGCCGCCATACAAATATCCTGTAAGGCAATCCCACTCGACCAAGCCCACGAAGAAGCCATACTTCTCGTGGAGTGCGCCCTAACACCCAAAGGGCACTGAATGCCCTTGGATGCGTACGCTAGAGCTATAGCGTCCACTATCCATCTGGATAGGCTCTGTTTCGAAGTGGCTAGTCCCTTGAGACGCCCACTAAACGAAACGAAAAGCTGCTCTGTCTGCCTGAAAGCAGACGAGCGCGACACGTAAGCTCTCAATGCCCTCACCGGGCAGATTAAGTTTTCGTCCATATTATCCCCGATGACCGGAAGGGCAGACAGGGAAATAACCTGCGCCCTAAACGGTGTGTTTAGGGATTTTGGAACGTAACCATGCTTAGGTTTGAGCACGACTCTGGAGTCATTAAGCCCAAATTCCATGCACGACGCGCTCACTGAGAGCGCGTGTAAGTCCCCAACGCGCTTCACTGAAGCGAGAGCCAGGAGAAACACCGTCTTGAGCGACAAGTGTTCCATATCAATCTCCTGAAGAGGCTCGAAAGGAGGACCCTTCATGGCGTCCAGCACCGTGGAAAGGTCCCAAATGGGAACTGTGGGAGGTCTGGGTGGATTAAGTCTCCTAGCTCCTTTAAGGAACCGAATGACTAAATCGTTCCTTCCTATGGACTGGCCGTGTGCGGTTTCAGAAAAAGCCGCTATAGCCGCCACATATACCTTGAGTGTGGAAGGGGATCTCCCGCTATCCAACATCTCTTGTAAGAAGGACAAAACCTCTGTCACTCCGCAGTCTGGGGGTGACACGCCGCGAGACGTGCACCAGCCAGAAAAAACAGACCATTTAGACGCATTGAGCCGCCGTGTAGACGGAGCTCTAGCTTGTGTGATCGTGTTTAACACTCCCTGAGGGAGGTCAGTGGATACCCGTTGATGGCCCACACATGAAGGGACCATAGCTCCGGGTGAGGATGCCAAATCGAGCCACTCGCTTGAGAGAGTAGATCTCTCCTCAGAGGCACTGGCCACGGGGCGGTGCTGGCTAACTGCATCACAGCTGGGAACCAGGGTTGATTCGACCAGAGCGGCGCTACTAGCAGCACTGAGCATCCTTCCTCCCTGATCCTCTCCACCACCTGGGTCAGGAGGGAGACAGGGGGAAAAGCATATAGGGGGCGGCGTGGCCACTGATGAGCCAGCGCGTCCTTGCTTTTCGAGAAAAATTCTAGACAGTGAGCGTTCTCTGGGGACGCGAAGAGGTCCACTTCCGCTCTGCCGAATTTCTTCCACAACAGTTGTACTGTGTGTGGGTGTAATGACCATTCTCCTGCCGGAACGCGGTTCCTGGACAGTACGTCTGGTCCAACATTCAGGTGCCCCGGCACGTGCGCCGCCCTTAGTGAAAGGAGGTTGCAGCGCGCCCATATCAGGAGGCGTTTGGTCAGCCTGTATAATGACAGGGACCTGAGGCCGCCCTGGCGATTTATGTATGACACCACTGACATGTTGTCTGAACGTATCAGTACATGGCAGCCCATAATCAGGGGACGAAAGCGAGTGAGCGCTTTGCACACTGCTAACATCTCGAGGCAGTTTATGTGGAAGAGCTTCTCTCGCTCTGACCAAAGGCCAAACAGCGGTCTGCCCTCGAGCAGCGCTCCCCATCCTGCGTTGGATGCGTCCGTAGACACCACCCTCAGACTCGAGGAAGTCCCTAGGCTTACACCTGACAGGTACCAGTCTTTTGACCTCCATGGTTTCAAAGCTGCAACGCAAGCTTGATTGACCTTGAGGCGAAGCCGACCGGTGGCCCATGCTTTGCATGGCACCCTTCCTTTGAGCCATATCTGCAGCGGGCGCATGCGCAGCAGACCCAGCTGCAGTACTGCAGATGCTGAGGCCATCAGACCTAGCATTTTCTGAAAGCTCTTTAGAGGGAGAACAGCGCCGCAGCGAAATGAGCTGACTGTGCGCTGGATGCGCAGCGCGCGCTGTTGTGACAGCTGCGCTGTCATCGACAGCGAGTTCAGTTCCAGTCTTATAATTCTTTTGAAGTGTTGGTGCTTAATGTAAAAATATCTAGTGTAAACGATAAATCACGTTTGAAAATTCTGCTGGCTACTGTATACAGGCCGCCAGGGCACCATACAGACTTTATCAAAGAATTTGCGGACTTTCTATCAGAATTAGTATTGGCTGCAGATAAAGTACTAATTGTTGGTGACTTTAATATACACATAGATAATGAAAAAGATGCATTGGGATTGGCATTTAAAGACATTATAAACTCAATTGGAGTTAGACAACACGTGTCAGGACCGACTCATTGTCGTAATCATACTTTAGATCTAATACTATCACATGGAATAGATATTGATGCCGTTGAAATACTGCAACAGAGCGATGACATCTCAGATCACTATCTAGTCTCGTGTAAATTACATTTAGCCAAGGCTGCAAAGCCGACTCCGTGTTATAAATATGTTAGACCGATCACTTCTGCCACTAAAGATTGCTTTATCAATAATCTTCCTAATCAGTTTCATCATCTCAGCATCCCGGATAGCTTAGAAGAACTTGATATTGCAACAGAAACTTTTAACTCTCTCTTTTCCAGCACTTTAGACACAGTTGCTCCGCTGCGCTTAAAGAAGATTAAAGAACATAGTCCAACGCCGTGGCACAACGAGCACACTCAGGCCCTTAAGAGAGCAGCCAGAAAAATGGAGCGCAACTGGAAGAAAACAAAACTAGAGGTGTTTAGGATTTCATGGAAGGAGAGCTCGATTGCTTACAGAGAGGCTTTAAAAGCTGCTAGATCTGCTTATTTTTCAACCCTATTAGAAGATAATAAACATAATCCTAGGTATTTATTTGAAACAGTGGCTAAACTAACGAAAAAGAAAGCTTCAAGCCCAGAAGTTTCCATGCAACACAGCAGTAATGACTTTATGAACTTCTTCACTTATAAGATCGATAATATCAGGGACAAAATTATAACTATGCAACCGTCTAATACAGTATCGCATCAGGAAGTGCATTGTAGTCTCCCTGAGGGAAAATTTGATTCATTCATTGCTATAGGAGAGGAAGAATTTTGCAAACTCGTCAAATCATCTAAATCGACAACGTGCATGTTAGACCCTATACCGACTAAGCTGCTGAAAGAGATGCTTCCAGATGTCATAGATCCTCTTCTTAATATCATTAATTCATCTTTGTCTCTAGGATACGTACCAAAAACCTTTAAGCTAGCTATGATTAAACCGCTTGTTAAAAAACAGCAACTTGATCCTACAAAGCTAGTCAATTACAGGCCGATCTCTAATCTGCCATTTCTGTCAAAAATATTAGAAAAAGCAGTATCCTCACAACTGTGTTCCTTTCTTGAAAGAAATGATATCTGCGAGGATTTTCAGTCCGGATTTAGACCGTACCATAGTACCGAGACAGCTCTCGTTAGAGTCACAAATGATTTGCTCTTATCATCCGATCGTGGTTGTATCTCTCTATTAGTATTACTGGATCTTAGTGCTGCATTTGACACCATTGACCACAACATCCTTTAAATAGACTCGAACATTATGTTGGCATTAGTGGAATTGCACTAGCATGGTTTAAATCATACTTATCTGACCGTTATCAGTTTGTAGCAATAAATGAAGAGATGTCTTATCAATCACAAGTTCAGTATGGCGTACCACAAGGCTCAGTACTAGGACCGCTGCTGTTCACTCTGTATATGCTACCATTAGGAGATATCATTAGGAAACATGGAATTAGCTTTCACTGTTATGCCGACGATACTCAGCTGTATATTTCTTCAAAACCTAACGAAACCTACGAATTCACAAAATTAACGGAATGCATAGCCGATATAAAAAATTGGATGACTAGTAATTTCCTACTACTAAATTCAGAAAAAACAGAGATTCTAATTATTGGACAAAAAACTTCCACACGTAATAACCTAGAGTACTGTCTAACACTTGATGGCTGCTCTGTTAAGTCTTCGTCGTCGGTTAGGAACCTGGGTGTGCTCTTTGATACCAATCTTTCATTTGAAAGTCATGTGTCTAGTATCTGTAAAACCGCTTTCTTCCATCTTAAAAATATATCTAAATTACGTCATATGCTCTCAATGAATAATGCAGAACAATTAGTTCATGCGTTTATGACCTCAAGGCTAGATTATTGTAATGCTCTACTGGGTGGTTGCCCTGCACGCTTAATAAACAAACTACAGCTAGTTCAAAACGCAGCAGCTCGAGTTCTTACTAGAACCAGGAAGTATGACCATATTAGCCCTGTTCTGTCAACACTGCATTGGCTGCCTATTAAACATCGGATAAATTTTAAAATATTGCTGATCACTTACAAAGCACTAAATGGTTTAGCTCCGCAGTACTTGAGCGAGCTCTTAACGCATTATAGTCCTTCACGTCTACTGCGATCTCAAAATTCCGGTCAGTTAATAATACCTAGAATATCAAAATCGACTGCTGGCGGTAGATCCTTTTCCTATTTAGCACCAAAACTTTGGAACAGTCTTCCTACCATTGTCCGGGAAGCAGACACACTCTGTCAGTTCAAATCTAGACTAAAAACACATCTCTTCAGCCTAGCATACACATAACACATTATAGACTTATATAATTAGGCTGCATAGTTTAGAACAGCCGGGACCGGGAACACTTCCCGTAATCCTGATGTACTTGGTACATCATAAGAAGGACGGCGTCTACGCTAATATTAGTCTCTCTGTCTATCCCGAGGTTTACCGCTGTCCACTGGAACCAGGCCGTATCCAGATCTGATGAAGGACCAGCGCCAGGACACGACGACGACGCCGCTGACCTGAAGTGTCAACCAGTCTCTCCTCCTCTCCACTCTGACTTCAAACAACCGGAACTGGACAAATACTCTGATTCATTCTGAACTTCATACACTGTTTACTCATTGGCCAGAGGAGAACTGGCCCCCGACTGAGCCTGGGTTCTCCCAAGGTTTTTTTCTCCCTTCTGTCACCTGATGGAGTTTTGGTTCCTTGCCGCTGTTGCCTTACCTTCTGGCTTGCTTAGTTGGGGACATTCAATATTCAACAATATTATAGATCTGCCTTAAAGGTGGATGATGATGAAATTATTTTTTGTATTATTTTCATGTTATCACTGTGAAGCTGCTTTGATACAATCTGTATTGTAAAAAGCGCTATATAAATAAAGATGACTTGACTTGACTTGAGTCCCAGAAAAGAAATATTCTGACTGGGGGACAGCGAACTCTTTTCCCAGTTTACTGTGAGACCGAGACTCTCGAGGTGACTCAGCAGCAGGGCCCTGTGCGCCACTATCTCTGAATGAGATTGGGCTAGAATGAGCCAATCGTCCAAATAGTTCAGCACTCGAACACCCTGCAGTTTGAGGGGAGCGAGTGCTGCGTCCATGCACTTCGTAAATGTACGGGGTGCTAGAGACAAGCCGAACGGCAGGACTTTGTACTGGTATGCCTGGCCCTCGAAGGCGAATCTCAAAAATCGTCTGTGACGTGACGCAATCTGTATTTGAAAATACGCGTCCTTTAGATCTACTGACACGAACCAGTCTCCTTGGCGAACGTGCGCGAGGATTTTTCTGGTCGTTAGCATTCTGAACTGGCGTTTCACAAGCGCTCTGTTCAGTTGCCTCAGATCTAGTATGGGTCTGAGACCCCCGTCTTTCTTGGGTACCAGGAAGTATCTGCTGTAAAGCCCCCCTTCGCTCTGAGCCTGAGATAAAGGTTCGATAGCCCTTTTTCTCAGAAGTTTCTGAATTTCGGCTCGAAGTAGGTGTGCTACATTAGAATCTACCGAAGTCTCGACGCGCGCCGTGTGGCGGCGAGGGCGTCTGCGAAACTGTAGCGAATAGCCTTCTTTTATGATGTTTATCACCCATTTTGAAACCCCGGGAAGCTTCTCCCATGCATCTGCACGTGTAGCTAGGGGTTGAGTGAAAAGCACGCTCTGATCGACTCGCGATACAGCGGCTTTCGTGAGCTGTGACAGAAATGTCTCGCTCGC
Organism: Phoxinus phoxinus; assembly: GCF_949152265.1. Taxonomy (NCBI): domain Eukaryota; kingdom Metazoa; phylum Chordata; class Actinopteri; order Cypriniformes; family Leuciscidae; genus Phoxinus; species Phoxinus phoxinus. The sequence continues at coordinate 15,561,821 of NC_136885.1, read as the reverse complement.
AACATCTGAGGCCGGGGCCGCGCTTATGAAAGCGGGCAGAATGTCCGCGCTCGACCCCTCGACAGCATTTAGGCGGGAGAGGGAGGGCTGGACGGGCTCCGTAGGAACCGTGATGCTTGTGTGGGAACGCGGGCACTGGGGACCGGGCACGTTTACCACCTTTATAGCATCGCTCGCCGGAGCGGAGCGCCTGCACGCAGGTTTCGTTTTTACAGAAACCGTGCGATGAGCAGGAGGTAGCATTAGTGGGCACTGGGTAGTGGGCACGTGAGCTACTTTTAACGCGCAATCGAACTGAGTCGATTTTATGTGCGCGGGCCCTGTGTGTGGGGCCGTGTTTGTGTGTAGGGATGTGCACATTACAGCGGGCAGATTTACTACACAAGAAACACCATCGGCCGTGGCCGGGACACCAGAAAATGCACTCTTTAATGGATTTATCTGGGTAGCCGTGAAAACGGCTGTTGTGTGCAGGCAAGCGGCCAGTGAGACACGCCTGTTGGCTGCAATGATCGCAGGTACAATCGCTTCGCTTGGGACTGCACGAGCGGTGAGCTTCGGTGAGGGTCCGGCCGCAGCGGGACTTGAACACCGACGCTTCCCTAGCAGTGCTAGGATGTCTTCGGGGGCTCTGGCTTCAACGCTACCTTCTGTCGCGGGCCACGCGGCGCGGGGCGGCGACCGGCAGAGCGAGAGCGCGGTCTCGAGCTCTGGGTCTGGCGGCGTTGAGATGAGGAGCTGGGCGGCGGTCTCGGCTGTGAGCTCTGAGCGGGCGGTTTCGCACGGCCTGCTGCAGAGCTGGAGCGCTTCGGCAGGAAGTGCTTCATAGCCTGGGTCGCCTTCTGCACCTCCGCATACCTGTCGGTGAAGTCCTTCACCGAAGTCCCGAAGAGGCCAGCAGGGGAGAGCGGGGCGTCGAGGAACGCGGTCCGTTCTGCTTCTGGCATGTCTGAGAGCGTTAACCAGAGGTGCCTCTCAGACACGGTGATCGCCGCCATACTGCGTCCGATGGCTTGGGCTGCAGACTTCGAAGCGCGAAGAGCCAGGTCTGTAGCGCTTCTCAGGTCCGCCACGCAGATCGCATCGGGTCCGTTCTCGTCCAGCTTGCGGAGGAGATCGGCCTGGAAGATCTGTAGCGTCGCCATGGAGTGCAGCGCTGACGCGGCCTGTCCGTTGGCGGCATAAGCGCGACGGAGCAGGGATGACGTCGTGCGGCAAGCCTTTGAAGGCAGCGCCATCTTAGCCCGCCGTCCAGCGGAGGGTGGGCATAAGTGGGCCGCGATAGGCTCTTCGACCGGCGGGAGGGAAAGGTAACCTCTGTTCTTAGCGTCGTCGACCTCGGAGAACGCTAGAGAAACAGATGACCTCGTCCTCGTAGAATACGGGGAAGTCCAAGCTCTCGCGACCTCCTTGTGAAGCTCAGGAAGGAAGGGGGCGGGCTTTGAGACAGGCGTCGACTTCTCCCCAGGCAGAAAATAGCCATCCAGCCGGTTTTTAGCGGGCTGCTCGGGCGAAACCCACTCAAGGCCAAGGCTCGCCGTGGCTTGAGTGAGAACGCGCATGAGCTCCGCCTCGATGCTCGCTCTCTTTCCTTTTGGCGTGGGGGCAGGGGGCGCGAGATCCGCAGAGCTCGCCCAATCCTCGCTGCCGGAAGCCAAAACCGAGCACGAGTCCTCGTCCCTCAGCATGGCGTCGATGTCGATGTCATCGATGTCGTCGACGGAAGCGGCGGCAATCTGCGGTCGCTATCCATCGGGTATCGATGCTGAGGAAGCCGGAGACACAGTTCGCGGGCGCGCCGGCGAACTTGGGTGGCTTGCCGGAGGTTCTGGGTTCCGCTGTGCACGGCGCTTTTTACGGCGCGGCACAACAGCGGAGAACACGGGCTCCTGGAACGACGCCAGGCGAGTCCGCAGAGTCGCCAGAGGCAGTAGTTCACAGTGATGGCAGACGCCATCCGCAAGAGCGATAGCCGCGTGTTCCTCGCCCAGGCAGGAAGCGCATATCACTTGGCGGTCCCCGTCGCTGAGCGTGGTCCGTTTGCACGAACCGCAAAGAGGCATCTTGAGAAAGACGCCGCTTGAGATACAACAGAGAAATAAGTGTGAGTCGCGCCGGCGACCTCACACACACTCAATAAGTGAAAGGATATATAGGCGCCGGAACGCGCAGCTGGAAGGCGACGAAGGCGGCGGTGCCAGCAGCTTGTCGTGACTTCTCCCGCTGAGGTGCTCTCTCGACGGCGCAGCTTCTTCACTCGGATCAGCGATGAGTTGTCCTCGCTGAAGGATAAAAAATCAGAGTTCATAAGCCTGTGAGCGGAATATATAGCCCTAAGCCACGCCCGTTTCGGCGGGACGTGACGCGGGAGGGCGCGAAGCGCCCTCATTGGGTGTGACGTCACTCAAGGGCTCGCTCGATTGGCTTAAGCTTTTGCCGCACAGCAGCCAATAGGCGCGCGAGCTGTCTCGCCTAGGTCTGTATGCTGTGGCAAAGCGTTTTACATAGATACAAAATTAAGGATAATTTTTTGCTTCAGTATTCTCGTGGAAAAGGATTTTCCCCAATGCGTTGCTACGACAACGCAGTACGAGAGTATCTCTCGTAAGAGAATCAGCATTTCATCCAGACCGTGTTACTTGTCTGGTTGATCTTTTACATTTAATTTTGAGGAATTATATGGTATAATTTGGAATTTAATATTCTCAATCTCCTGTGTGCAATGAGTTGGAGTTTATAACTTCGTAAATGGGGCTGCTGGGTGGAGCAGCACTAGCCATTAACAAACTCCTTGTACAGGCAGAGTGCCATTTCTTGTGCTCCCCCTCAGAAAGATTGGGGACCATAATGGCATTCTCTACAGAAGCCTTTAAAGCAGAAGATGGATCTGAGGACTGTTTTTTTCTGTGAAAAAGGCTTCGGCCAATGTCCTGATGCCACTGGTGTCAGACCTCTGAGGGCAGCCCCGACCGGGGTGGAGCGGTGTACACCTCAGTATACGGTGCCCGCCCCACCTCGGTGCCCTCAGGAGGCTGTTCTGCCAACCCCGCCACTCTTAGTGCCTCGGGGCGCAGCGGTCTCCAGCGAGCACATGGCTCAGTGTCACCACGACACTGTGTCAAACTTGCCCTCTGAGGGGGGTTCAAAAACAGTCACTTCGGTCGTTTCCTGCCAGGATGCTTCAGGTCACAGAAGTGGCTGTTACAATAACACCAGAGGCCAGTCTCGAGGGACTGTTACCCTTAGTAGATTTTCTGACAGAGTGGAAGAATCTGCCGAATATATCTCCATGGGTCCTGCAGATAATAGAGAGAGGTTTCAGAATCTAGTTTCTTTCTCCTCCACCTCGTTACAACGGGGTGCTACTCGCGTTAGTACATCCCTAGCAGGCTCTGGTAATGGAGCAAGAAGTAGAGTCTCTATTAGCGAATGGAGCTATAGAGGAGGTGTACTCGCCCGACAGAGAATCGGGGTTTTACAGCCGCTACTTTATTGTTCCGAAAAAGGATGGGGGGTTGCGTCCCTTTTTAGATCTTCGCCTGTTGTATCGTGCAGTCATGAAACTCAAGTTCAAGATGCTTACACTCAAACAGATCGTGACTCAAATCAGATCCGAGGACTGGTTTGTCACGATAGATTTAAAAGGCGCTTACTTCCATCCTTCCTCAACAAAGGAAGTTCCTGTGGTTTTCTTTTGGGGGCAAAGAATACCATTATCAGGTGCTTCCATTCGGTCTAGCTCTATCACCCCGCATGTTCATGAAGTGCGTAGATGCAGCTCTGGCCCCGCCAGGCTGCAGGGCATACGCATTCTGAACTACATCGATGACTGGCTGATTCTGGCGGAATCAGAGCAGTTAGCGGTTCGGCATCGAGATGTCGTCCTAGCTCAGATGAAGAAATTGGGGTTGAGACTCAATGCCAAGAAGAGTGTGCTTTCTCCATTACAGAGAACCACTTTCCTTGGTGTTGTATGGGATTCAGTCACCATGCGAGCCACACTATCGCCCGTTCGTGTAGCTGCTATCCTCACAGCCACAAAAGAGTTGAAGCTAGGCCAGTCACGCACTGTGAAACAGTTCGAGAAACTGTTGGGCCTCATGGCAGTAGCGTCCAATGTGATACCCTTTGGCCTACTGTACATGAGATCCTTGCAGTGGTGGCTCAGAACCAGAGGGTTCTCCCCAAGGGGAAACCCACTTCGTACGATCAAGATCATGCGGAGGTGTCTCGGCGCCTTGGTTATATGGAGAAAATACTGGTTATTTTCCCAGGTTCTGGTGTTGGGAGCTCTTTGCCATCGAGTTGCTATCTCGACAGATGCTTCCCTCACCGGCTGGGGAGCGGTAATGGTAGGCCGGTCATCCCAGGGCCTGTGGAGGAGTCATCATCTTTTTTGGCACATAAGTTGCCTGGAGATGATGGCAGTCTTCAATGCGTTGAGACTTTCCTCTCGGACCTGAGGGACCATCATGTGCTTGTCCGTACAGACAACACATCGGTGGTGTCTTACATGTAGGAGCAGACATCCTGTTGAGGCAGGGGCTGAGGCCCGGGGAATGGAGGCTCCACACTGAGGTGGTGGAGCACATTTGGGGGGTTTATGACCCGGCACAAGTGGATCTCTTCACGTCTCAGGATACGACGCATGGTCCACTTCGGTTTTCCCTCACACACCCAGCTCCCTTGGGGCTGGACGTTGTGGTATGGACATGGCCGAGGCTACGTCTTTACATCTTTCCCCGATTACTCTGCTCCCAGGAGTTCTGGACCCGGACCCGGTGTCTCTCCTCGACGGCTCTCCCTTGGAGATTCTAGTAAGGATGGACCATCGGTCTCAAGTGGATTGGGTGATCTTTCACCCAGCCCAGCCCAGAGATTTGGATCCTGTGGGTTTGGCCTCTGAGGGGGCCCAACTCATTGACTTTGGTCTCTCAACTGAGGTTGTGGAGACCATACTTCACTCCAGAGCTCCCTCCACGAGGAAACTTTATGTATTAAGTGATGGGTATTCACTTCATATTACGGGTCTTGGACAGTGGGGCCCAGTTTACTGCCCGATTGGTACAGTGCTGGAGTTACTGCTGGTTCGTTTTTCCGCAGGGTTATCCCCTTCCACACTGAAGGTGTACGTGGCGGCCTTAGTTCCTACCATGTCCCTTTTGGTGGTATTTCCCTGAGGGGGGGACCTTTGGTTGTTTCCTCCGTGGTGCTTTTAGACCAGGACAGGAGTATGGAGGCTTTTAAGCCTTATTATATTTGTAGATATCCCTGTAGAATGTGGTATGCGGCAGGCTGGTCCTCTCCGCTCACATTCGTAAGGTTTTGCTACTTCGACCTGGGCGCTTCCCCAGGTTTTCAAATGCTCTTGTCTTAGTTGTGCAGTATTCACACAGACAGGTTCTGTTTCGTATGGCGTATTTGGTATTCTCGTTCCCAAAGCGTCATTGACGCATCGCGAGTTCCCTCGAAAGGGAACGTCTCAGGTTACGACTGTAACCCTAGTTCCCTGAGAAGAGAACGAGACGATGCGTCACTTTGCCATACTTCCTACATCCCTGTGATCGATTTGCTTCGGCCCTTTTCGAAGCTAGCGCGGTTCTAAACCGGATGTCCTTTATCCTTTCCTGGTCGTCACGTCACCCGCCCGTGACGCCCACTCTCGCCATTGGACTAGTTGACATAAGTGCTTCAGACGCAACCACGCGGAAGCGTTCCCAAAGCGTCATTGACGCATCGTCTCGTTCCCTTCTCAGGGAACTAGGGTTACAGTCGTAACCTGAGACGTTTTTTAACTTTGATCAGATCTAGAGTTTTGATTGATTTTCGGTTTGATAAAACTATGAGAGATCTTTCAACTTTTGAATTGATATGGTGCAGTCATGGTGCTTTGTGTGCAGTATGTGAAGGTGATTTGTTTTTTTCTTTATAATTTCATAAGCTATTAATATTCTCTGTGTAATGTGTTGAATGTACTATATGGTCAGTTTATTGTGAAGAGATACTGTTAAAATTGTATATAAAGTTTTTTCAAAAAAAAAAATCTCTCTCTCTCTCTCTCTCTCTCTCTCTCTCTCTCTCTCTCTCTCTCTAAAAATGTCTATTTTATCATAATTTCCTAAACAAAAATTGACACATGAAAAATGTATGTTATCTTTTCAGAATTCAGCTATTTAACAAGATTTTATCTTTATTATTATATCGAAACAGTTATAACACCTTAACATTTTGATATTATTCTCCCTTATTAAATATTTAGCAAATTATATTTATCATGTCATTAACAAGATTAAATGTCACAGTCCGGTAAAATACTGTACATTTGAACCGCTTGCCTGGTTCATAGTAATCATAAAATGTAGCAGGAGCTGGTTGAACTAATCCAACAGGCACAATTTGCTTAGCTCCGAATGCTATACAGGTCTCTCCTTCATCTATCTGAGGGGTGAAGGAGATACAAGTTTGACTTTTTATTATTATTTTTTTTTATTGGGAGATTAATTATGACTGTGTGTTTGTGCTCATGTCACCTCATTGAAGTACAACAGCACTCTTCCACGTGTGAGCTCATAGTGAGAAATATATCTGTCCACCAGGTCTTTCAGCTGTTGGAGACAATGTTACAGCTTAGTAATGAATTATTGAAAAAAAACATTTTTTTATTGAAAATATTTTAAATGAAAACATGCCAACAGGTTAATGAAAATATAATCATTATTTGAATTACATATTTAAACTAATTAAAAATACTTTCAAAATGCCATGCAAGGTCAAAAGTCATTGGATAAGATTATGGTTGACCTTTTCCAGATCTGTACTGATTGCATCAAAGCCACTAAGTAGAGTGATGTCAGCAATGGCCATCCCTGAGAGTTTCCTCCCCTGTGTGTGCCTGTGAGGGGACAGATGATTATAATAAACATTTAAAACAGCAGATTATGATTAAAGACAACTGATTATTGTCAGAAGTATCTTTTTCTCACCTGACACACACCGTATAGACCACATCATTTTGCATGGAGTCTCTTTGTCTCTTCTTTGTCTCAGTGACCGACTTGGGGGGATCTCCCTTCCCATCTGACTTTTTAGATGGATCTTCTCCCTTTCGCTCTTCTGAATTTTTAGATGGATCTTCTCCCTTTTGCTCTTCTGAATTTTTAGAAAGATCTTCTCCCTTTTGCTCTTCTGACATTTTAGAGGGATCTTCTCCCTTTTGCTCTTCTGACATTTTAGATGGATCTTCTCCCTTTTGCTCTTCTGAATTTTTAGAAAGATCTTCTCCCTTTTGCTCTTCTGACATTTTAGAGGGATCTTCTCCCTTTTGCTCTTCTGACATTTTAGAGGGATCTTCTCCCTTTCGCTCTTCTGAATTTTTAGATGGATCTTCTCCCTTTCGCTCTTCTGAAATTTCAACACAATAAGTGAAAAATGAAACAAGTTAAATTAAGTCTTAATTTAGCCTTGAATAATTTATAACTCACTTGTGTATTCCACTTTTCCTTCTACAGTCACATGTATTGACAAATCAGCACAGTTGGAGTCTTCCGTAAGAGCATAATAAGTCTTTGCCACCTACAGTAACACAAATCCCCATTAAAGATAACACAGCTGTGGTATCCATATATATATATTTGGGATTAGTAAGACTTTTTTATGTTTTTGAAAGAAGTATCTTACACTCACCAAGGCTGCATTTATTTGATCAAAATTCAGTAAAACAGTAATATTGTGAAATATCAAAATTTAAATATATATATATATATATTTCTATTTTAATATATTTTACAATGTAACTTATTCCTGTGATGGCAAAGCTAAATTTTAACAGCCATTACTCCATTCTTCAGTGTCACATGATCCTCCAAAAATCATTCTAAAATGCTGATTTGGTGCTCATGAAACATTTATTATTATGGTAACACTTTAGTTTAGGGTCCAATTCTGACTGTTAACCTTTTGCTCATTAGCATGCATATTACTAGGATATTGGCTGTTTATTAGTCCTTATATAAAGTATGACCATATTCTACATCCTTTAATCCTACCCAATACCTAAACTTAACAACTACCTTGCTAACTATTAATAAGCAATAATTAGTAGTTTATTGAGGCAAAAGTCATAGTTAATAGTTAGTTAATAGTGAGAATTGGACCCTAATCTAAAGTATGACCCTAATTATCAAAGTTGAAAAAAGTTGTGCTGCTCAATAATATTTTTGTGGTAATTGTGATACATTTTTTATTCTGTCGCTTTTGATCAATTTAATGCATCCTTGCTGAGTCCCCCCCCCCACCCCCCCCACCCCCTTAAAACTCACCCCATTTATGGATGGAAATATTATTTAAATCGCTTACTTTCAGTTTAATTTTTCCTTCTCCAGAAAGGTGTACATCTATTCCCCTTCCGGCTAGTCTCTGGGAAGACAAAAGCGATAAGCAGAAAGATAAAGTACTAAAAACTAAGATAACTACAGTCTAAAGTCATGACTGTCACAGGCATGTTCAGTTTGTTTTGGTTATCCCTCATCCTCACATGTGTTCAGGGGCGTAGGAGCAATTTTGCCCATCCCCCCAACATATAATGGCTCCTACGTGTATGCATGTGTTCCTTTTTCCTAGTTTGCCACCACTCATCAGTCACTATGGACACTTATCACAGCTGTTCATCTTTTAGTTAATCATCTCTGTGTATTTAAAGGCCACATCCACACGAAGCCAGAACTTTCCCTATCCGATGTTTTTTTTCCCCTCGTTCTAAAATAAAATCCATAAACACAGCGTCGTCTCAAGAAATATCTGCGTACACACGAAACCACTGAAACCAGTGCTACAGGTACTGTAGGTGGCAGTTGTCGCGAGGCTAGTGTGTGAGGTAGGATGATGAGTGACAACGGGGGAAAAAAACTGAGACGGATGATGGACGCTACGACAGACACGGAAGGCACTCCTGCCAAAAAAACAAAACCCTCATGTAAATACCGCTATCAATGGGACAGCGAATTTAATTTTCTGAAGAGGAGCAGGGTGGGGGACAGTCACGCGTTTTGTAAGTTTTGTTACAGAGAATAGGATGACGTTAGACAACAGAACTGTTTGCACTCTACTCTCATGTAAAAATTAACCACTCTGGTCCAGCCCACAAACACTCCTTCCAAAACAGTCTTAAAGAATGCAAAGTCCGCAACAAATTTGTACAATAACTCACTAAGAGTAAAGAAAAGTTATGTGAAAAGAAAAACTGTAAAAGAAAAGCAATATGAAATGAAAAGAATGTGTGGAATGAAAATAAAATGTTTCCATTTGTCATAAAGACAAGCAATGTTAAATGAACAGAAAATATGCAAATGAGCCTTTAAATAAATGCTCTTCATATATATCCCTTTTTTGGCTATAACACCTGTCTTAAAATGTAAGGGATAGGTTACTGGAGCTTGGTTGGGGTGGTGGGACTGCTCGCGGTGGGTGCCGGAAAATTTCCCTTATTTTCAAATCCAAAACTTGACAGGTATGGCCTATAGAGAAATGCACATTTCAAACGGATTACATAAGAGTGTCTGTTTCTTTTCATTTTGAATTGTTTTGTTTAAAAGTAGACATTTTAATATCTAACAATTTATGCAAAACGAAATTCACTTTAAATAAAGGCTTTATACAAATCAAAACTTAATGAAGGGGTCAAAATGATGTCTCCCGACATGCTGTTCACTTTTCATATAATCAGCATAGATGAAATAAAAAAATAACATATTATTTAAACACAAATATGAAACTAAATACGTTTTCTTTAATGGCTACAACATTTAGGCCTACAGTAGGCTACAGAAATGTTTTTTATGTCGGATTGGAATTTGAGCGAACGTGCCGTTTTACCGGTGAGCATGTAGGGCAGGGGTGCGTTTTTTAAAGAATAATCAAATAATTCCCAGCGATCATCGAATATTATTTTTGCTTGAAATGCCCATGCCTACAAAATACATAATGTCTTAATCAGACAACAGAAAAGCATAATAGCATAAGAAATAAAATAAAATAAATAAATAAAGAGGTAAAATGAGAAATAAAATAAAAATACATTCAAGTAAATACATATAAATAAAAAAAGAAAAGAAAAGAGGCTCAGCTTCTGCAGCACGAACACAAACATGTACTCCGCATATTGCTATACGTGACTTAACGGTGTCTGACTAGTCGACACGTGGGGTGAAGACATCATCGTTTCACAAAATTTACGGATTGGCTGTACACAGAAAACGCAAGGGTGATCGTTTTCAGATTTATCCACTCTGGGACCCGGTTTCAGTCTCTTAAAACACCGGATCCGTCTGGACGAACCCCCGATACGATACAACATTTTTACACATACAGCTAAACGCGTCTCCGTGTGGACAGTATACACTGCTTGCATTCAGTTCATTGTCTGGTATTGCACGCTGTTTCGTACATTGCCTATTATCTTTGTATGTATCTAATAAAACTCGTCTTACCTTCTCGTCTTCCTAGAACTCAGCGGTACAATGCCATTATTATTTTATTATTATCATTATTATTATTATTTACCACCCTTTTTGAACCTACATTAATTATTTTTAATTAAAGGGCACCTATTATGCAAAATTCACTTTTACATGGTGTTTGAACATAAATTTGTGTTGGCAGTGTGTGTGCACAACCACCCTAAAATGATAAAAATCCAACCAGTTTTTTTTTTTTAATCCCCATAAATCATAAGCACTGTCTCAGAACGAGCTGTTCTCAGAATCAATGCAATGTGACGTAAAAATTGCACAAGCCCCGCCCACGACTGTTGATTGACACTGCAGTTTGAGCATAGACCCGCCCTCATAGACAGTATATAAGATGGACACAGAGACCCCATAGATTTCTACGGAGAAAAATGAAACCCATTTCAAGCACTCACTTCCTGAGCGCCAAGTGTACTGCGCAGGCTCAAACTGAGCTTGATGACGTAGATGTGATGTGAACAACGTGTCTGACAGCTGTCAGCCTTCTAGTAGCTGTGCCGAGAGAAATCTGAATCATTCCCTTCCGAATCTCGCAGAGACGGAGAGCGTAAGCATTAGCTGTCCATGAGCTAGCAGCAGAATCAACTTTATCACTCTCTATGGGCTACTCCCTTGACTTTATCGGACTTTATGGCTCCACGTCCCCCCGATTGCTTGCAAGCTTCTCCGCCGGTCTATACGGTAATTTATCTACAGTGCGACAGAGAGTCGCGTGGTTATGACGCAATCGTTAGCCTATTTTTACAAAAACGGCTTCTATGGGGCCATAACGTAAGATACAAAGTAATGGAGCCTTTTATACATTGTCGTGCTTCTTTAGAAATAAATAATGGACAAATGGAGTCTTTGGACGCCTCAGATGTAAAGTTATTTAATAATAATAATGTTACGTCCCATGACGTAATATGTATTGTGTATGTTGTGCTGGTCATGTTTTCTCCCCTCCTTCTGTGTTTCTCTCTCTCTCTCTCTCTCTGCCATGCAGCACTCCAAACCATCCACAGCTGATGTTAATTAGCAGGAGTTTGGCAGCGTGTATAAAGCAATAAAGAAGCTGTGTTCAGGAGGAATCCCTCTTCAGCTATCCCAGACGTTGTTGGTGTTATCTGCTGTTAACTAAACTTTATCTGTGAATTCTGGTGTCTGAGTACTGTGGTGGCCAGAAGGAAACAGTCCATCACAACGCAGCACAGTCACATACAGAACCATGGAGAGCACCGTCAGAGGGCACAAGGTTTGGGTGAAACAGTGGTGTTCAGGACCAAGGACAGCTCTAACACAGGTGTGCAGCATTTCCCTCTGACAGGCAGCCTCAGCTGCAGGCTGTTGGGCCCAATTAGTAATCACATAAAAGTGAACAAAGAAGCCACAGTAAAGGGAGAAGCAGGGGAAGAGGACAGATGCATTCAAGCCCAGCCAGCCCAACTACCCTCTTGAAGATAGAGGCTTAATTGACGGCGTGAGTAAAGTGAATCTCCTCAACTAATCCTACACCTCTTCTGCCTCTTTTCCAGAACTAAATTGATGCAAAGGAGCCACCTGAGAAAGAAGTACACTCTAAAAACTTATTCAGAGGACCTTTAGTCATTACTTAAATATACATTTTGTTGTGAAATAAAAAATCAAGTTCTGAGATACAGTTAGACTTTTTACTTGTAATTGTTATTTTATTGAGCTTGGATGACACACAAATTATGCCTATTGATTCAATATACTATCATGATTTGTCAGAGTTTAACATTTTCAGTCAATCAAAAAAAATTTAATTTTAAGTTCTGCTAATGTAAAATACAATTTGATGACGTGTAAACGGCCCACAGTTTCCGTGCGCATGCATGTTCAAGGCCAGACGACGAGTGGGACCACACAGTTGAAACTCAATCTGGTGAATGGTTAGTAATTTTATGTTTAATTACACATTTGCATTCGCTCAGGATTCTGTTGGTGATAGCCTACTGTATAGTAACCGAATACCGAAATCTCGAAGTCCTTCTTCTGAAATTTGAGTTGAGTGTTGATATGTAACTGTGCGTTCACACCGGACGCGAATAGCGCGTCAAATTCGCGCCTGCCGCGTCTAATTTGACGCTTGAACATTTTGAATGCATTCGCGCGTCCAAAGCGAAATGGACACGTATAAAAAGCAAGCGTTTGGAGCGCAATTGATGCGCGTCCGAGGCGAAATCCGCTTCTTCTGGGAGAGGCAAGTGCTGCGGGAAATTTAAAAATACTACTGTTATTGTGTCACGAAATGTAGTTTTAAGAGTTGTTCAGTCGAGAATGTAGTTGTTTAAAGCTCAAATCTGTGGTTTATTTATAAAGATAGCGCCTATTTAAAACACTTGATCGGACGTTTTCGGGTTGTGTGAGACCCAGGGGATCACCGGGTGCTCGAGCCCATGTAAGCCGCCTGGAACAGCCTTTACCTCGGCTGGTCCTCCTGACGTCTGCCGCTGGTAAACGACTCGAGAAATGTTTAAATTCACAATATTTAGCTTCTGTTCTATTATATGAAACATATAATTTAAAGGACATTAATGACTCGTTATAACGTATGTCAAACGACTTCTTTAATTATGTTAATATTATTATATATTAATATTATAGTTCATTTAAATGTTTTGAAAGGGAAATATATTAAAAGATGAATGTTACATGTAGGCTATGTTTAAAAGAGAAATATATTACAATTTAAAAATGGTGCTAAAAAGATAAATAGTGATTGGAAAGCTGTTTAAAAATATACATAATTCATTATAAAAGTCAGTCATTTCATTTGTGTTATTTAAAATTAGGGCTGGTTCGAATACTATTTTTGAGCTTCGAAGCTTCGGTAGGAAAAAACTTCTTCACCTAACTTAAAACATTATGTTGGATCAACTTAATTACTTGCATTCATGTTGAAAATTATTAAGTTCATGTTACTTAGAAATGCGTTTTATTGTGGACTAAAAGGTAATTCACCATACTCAAAACATCGCTTTGAATTAATGTAATTATGCCAGCAGTCTTAACTTAAAAATTCTAGTGGAAAACGTTAACATATTTTTTTTTGTTGACCCAATGTTTTATTTTTTAGAGTGTACCTAAGTTCAAGTTTTCTCCCCTTTACCCTTAACCCTGCTTTATGACAAATAAAGAACTTTAAGTTTTGCTCCAGTGAAGTTCGGCCTGGTGAATGATTTACTCTGAATTCCAGAGCTAACCCTCTCAGCCTTGTGTGTGAAGTCTACAGTACAACCACAATTTAAACTGTGTGAGTTTAAACCGTGTAAGGAGTTGGGTGCCAATTTGTTTTGAGTATCCACTCCTTAACTTTTTCTCCTGTTTATTTTTTCGTTAGTCAGGGAGAGAGGTAAGATAACTGTCTTTAATTTTGATTTCTTTTAGTTAGGGAATTTAACTGGGTTTAAACTTTAGGAAGCCCCTGTTTTGTTTGTTATTTTGGCCTGGCCCTCTCCTGACGATTTGGTTCCTAAACTAATTTCTTTACCTATCTGATCTTCAGATTATTTTATAAATGTATTGGTTAAACCTTTAATAAAGAAAATAAATATTTAAGTATACTCTTTCAGTTTCCTTTTGTGGCAAGGTGTGAATCAAAGGTGTTGTGTAAATCTTTTGAACATAACTGTGAGAAAGACAGGGCTGGGATAGAAGAAAAAGAGATTTCTCACGTTTATTTCTTTGTTTCTTTATTATTGTACATTCCCCTTTAAATCCCCTAGACTGCAGAGAGGGGGACCGTAACAATTGGGGGCTCGTCTTATGCGTTCTATTGTGTAATATTGTGGATACATCACACTTGTATAGCGCTTTTTTGGACACTCAAAGACGCTTCACATGGGGAATAAAACAAAAAACAACAAGGGGTTTAAGGAAAAGCTAGTTTGAACAGGTGGATTTTGAGTACTGATTTGAAGTTTGGTAGTGAGTCGGAGTTTCTGATGGATGTAGGGAGTTCCAGAGGGTGGGGGCGGTGATAGCGAAGGCTCGATCCCCCAAAGTCCGGCGGTTAGTGCAGACGATCGGAGTAAGGCGATCCGGCGATATTCAATATAAGGCTGGTGCCAGCTGAACGGAGGTGGCAGGTGGGCTCAGTGAGGTAGGGCGGGGCCAGGTTATGGAGGGACTTATAGGTGAGAAGGAGCTTATATTGAATGCGATAATGAACAGGTAGTCAATGGAGCTGCTGGAGAACGGGGGTGGGTTAGGAGGCGGGCAGCTGAGTTCTGGATGTATTGCAGTTTTTGTAGTTGATTGGTAGGAAGTCTGTAGAGAAGGCTATTGCAGTAGTCAAGTCATGAAGTTATGAATGCATGAATGAGGATTTCAGCTGTTGACAAGGTAAGGGAAGGGCGAAAGCTGCCAATGTTGCCGAGGTGGAAAAAGGATAGTTTAATGATATGGTTGATGTGTGTTTGGTATGAGAGGGTGGAGTCCATTATGATACCAAGGTTTCGGACAGAAAGGGAGGGGGTGACATTATGTCCGTCGATAAGGAGATTAAAGTTCTGAATAGAAGAGAGGAGAGATTTTGGGCCGGTGATAAGGAGTTCTGTTTTACTGCTGTTGAGTTTAAGAAAATTATTGTCCATCCAGGTTTTAATGTTGGAAATGCAATCGGTGATGGTGGAGAGAATAGCCGGGGAGATGGATTTGGTGGACAAGTAGATTTGGGTATCATCGGCGTAGCAGTGAAAATGGAGTCCATGATTGCGGATGATCTGACCGAGGGGAAGCATGTAGATGGTGAAGAGGAGGGGGCCAAGCACGGAACCTTGGGGGACACCATGGGTGACAGGGGAGGTGTGGGAGTTGCAGTTGTTAACAGAGACAAAATGGTGACGGTCAGATAGGTAAGAGGTGAGCCAGAGAAGTGCTGTACCAGAGATGCCAATAGATTTAAGACGATGGAGGAGGACAGAATGGTCTATTTGGTTCAAATGCAGCGGAGAGGTCGAGGAGAAGGAGGATGGATATGAAACCAGAGTCGGCAGCAATGAGGAGATCATTTGTGACTTTAAGAAGGGCTGTTTCTGTGCTGTGGTGTGAACGGAATCCGGATTGAAATGTTTCGAGTTGAGTAAGAGTTGAGAGGAGTGGAGATATTGATGGAGTTGTGTGTTGACGGCACGTTCCAGAATTTTTGAAAGTAACGGGAGATTGGAGATGGGTCTGAAGTTATCCAGATTGTCAGGGTTGAGGCCAGGTTTTTTCAGGAGGGGTGTGATGGACGCAATTTTTAGCAGGGATGGAACAGTTCCAGACGTAAGGGAAGTGTTGATGATGATGGTGATGAGAGGGATGAGGGTTTGTTGACAGGTTTTGAAGAGAGGAGAAGGGATCGGGTCAAGCTGACAGTTGGACAATTTCATGGTTGAGAGGAGTTTGGAGGTGTCAGAGGGAGACAGAGGAGAGAAGGAAGAAAAGCTGTGGTGTGTGAGCGGAGTGAGTTGATATTCAGGAAGAGGAGCAGCGGAGGAAGTGGATACTCTATTTGCTGTCAAAGTGACACCAAAATGAATGGGAGTCAATGGAATGCTAACAGCAGGTGATGTTCTGCTACAATGGCGGCTCCCGGGGAGGCTTCAGTTTCCGGCGGATAGATTACCCCCTTGCCCGCCCTGAGTGAGCTGGACACAGTCCGCCATGGTTTCGACGCTGGAGCAGCTGTAGAATGTCTCCGAAAGCTATTGAGGTGTTTTGTTTTTTGGATGTTAGAATAAACATAGCAGTCTTCATATTACTCTCGTTGTTACTCGAGGATTGATCAGTACAACTGCTCTCGCGATCCAGCTTACAGTCTGCGGAGCGACAGGAATAACGTTCCTGATCACGGCAGAAATGAAAGTGACAGCTCGAGCTCGAGTCGTTTTACAGATATACAGTTTACCAGTTTATAAAGCACCCACTGAAAAGGTGTGTATATATGTTTACTGTTAGTTGTAACGAGTGTTTTGTGTACTTTGCTGTGTAACGTTATGTTCCATGATAATGAGAGAGAGAGAGAGAGAGAGAGAGAGAGAGAGAGAGAGAGAGAGAGAGAGAGAGAGAGAGAGAGAGTTTATGGATAAGACTTAATGCGCACTTCTTATACTGTGTTTATTCTTACAGTGATTTTCTGCAGTAAAACTAACGCTTCATCTTTTGTGTGATGTACAATAAACTTAATTTAACTCATCAGTATATTTTGGTCATCATTTAGACGGGGTCTACTACAGCAGGCTTGTATAAATAGTGCAGCAGATTGCACTGATTGGACTGTTTATGAAGCTGCTACCACCGATCTGGATGAGCTCACAGAAACTGTAACATCATATATCAGTTTCTGTGAGGATACATACATTCCTACCAGGACATTCTTATCATTCACTAATGATAAACCATGGTTTACTGGGAAACTCAAACAGCTTCGTCATGCCAAAGAGGATGCTTACAGAAGTGGGGATAAAATCTTGTATAACCAGGCCAGAAACAGACTGACAAAGTAGATCAGAGTTGCTAAAAGAAGCTTTTCAGCCAACGAACCGGCATCAGTCTGGAGAGGCCTGAGAAACATCACAAACTACAAGACACCATCCCCCCGATCTGTGGACAATCAACAACTTGCTGATGATTTAAATTCATTCTATTGCAGGTTTGTCGCTCTCACGTCTGTGGTCATGAAGTCGTTTGAAAGACTGGTGTTGGCCTACCTGAAGGATATCACTGGACCCCTGCTGGATCCCTTTCAGTTTGCTTACAGAGCAAACAGGTCTGTGGATGATGCAGTCAACATAGGACTGCATTATATCCTGCAACATCTCGACAGACCTGGGACTTATGCACGGATCTTATTTGTGGACTTCAGTTCGGCCTTCAATACCATCATGCCTGATCTTCTCACAGCCAAACTGACCCAGCTCTCCATGCCATTCTCAATCTGTCAGTGGATCTCCAGCTTCCTGACGGAAAGGCAGCAGCAAGTGAGACTGGGGAAACTCACATCCAGGACCCTCACCATCAGCACTGGCGCCCCCCAAGGGTGCGTTCTCTCCCCACTGCTCTTCTCCCTGTACACTAATGACTGCACTTCTACAGACCCCTCTGTCAAGCTCCTGAAATTTGCAGACGACACCACTGTCATCAGTCTCATCCAAAACCGTGACGAGTCTGCTTACAGACTGGAGGTTGAACAGCTGGCTGTCTGGTGCAGTTATAACAACCTAGAGCTGAACACAATCAAAACAGTGGAGATGATCGTGGACTTCAGGAGAAACCCCCCTGCACTCCCCCCTCTCACCATCATGAACAGCACCGTGGAAGCAGTGGAGTCCTTCAGGTTCCTGGGCACTACCTGTAATGAAGACTTGATAGCTAGGACTGCAATTGTAGCTAGTTGAGAATAAGTGACCACTGTGGTGCATCGATAAGAATGCAATCGAATGCTCTCATGCTCTGCAATGGATTTATTGACAGCCAGCAGATCTGTCTTCGTGAGAGTACAGTACGTGTGTGTGGTTCTACAATAAACAATAAAGAAAAGAAAATATCAGCATACAAGTAAACGACAGTGCTGTCAGGATGCAATTAGTAAAGCTAATAAATGGTATTAGTATAATTTTCACTTCAAGTAGCTTTAGCTGTTTATATCAAATAACCAAATAATATACCAGCACACATTAGCTCCTTATTAAAGTAAAGAACAGCCTTCTCACGGCTGGGTCTCAGTAACAGCAACCCAAAAACATAGTTCTCTACTACACAATCATTGTAAACAAAAGTAACTATGCCGTGATAGTGTAACACTAATAATACTAGACATTAGCATGATGCTAGCAAAATCTATGCTAACATACTGCATTTCAACTGAGTATTCCAGAATAAACAACACTCATAAAACCTAATGCACCAAAAAAACACATGTAAACATTTTACCAGGGTACTCACATGTCTCTGAACGCACACATGCACAGATAGCAACACAGATGGCAACTATTCACTTCAGAAATATCTACAATATACTTCACTGACACTCTCACTGCTAACTCAAAAACGAAACTTATCAGTTAGCGCAAATATGCGTCCTCTCTGTGACCCCAAACAAAGGCGCTGATTGGCTGATCCCCGTTAGCCCGAACATAAATAATAGGTCCTTCTTTACACTACCATCTCTCAGGACCTGAAGTGGGACAATCACATTGAGTCCATTGTAAAAAAGTCCCAGCAGAGACTGTACTTCCTTCGCCAGCTGAGGAAGTTCAACCTGCCACCGGAGCTGCTGATCCAGTTCTACTCGGCCGTCATTGAGTCTGTTTTAAGCACTTCCATCAGACATCAACAGACTACAACGGACAGTCCAGACTGCAGAGAGGATTATTGGTGCCCCCCTGCCAACCCTCCAGGGGCCTGTTTCAGAAAGGAGGTTAAGTGAAAACTCTGAGTATGTTAACCCTGAAATGAGGGAAACTCTGGGTTTTCCGTTTCAGAATGGGAGGTATATCAAACCCGAGAAAGCAGAGTAAGTCAAGCCCGTTTCTGAAAGAGAGGTAACTTATACTCAGAGTCAGTTACCATGGCAACTTACTCTGTGAACCTAACCTGGTCGGGAGCAGGTTTTCTTCGGTAAACCCAGAGTTTCTTGCGGTCTCCTCCCCTTTTTTAAAGAGGAAGCGGTGTTTAAACACTTCATTCATTCTTTCTGTAGCCTACATTTATTTATTGCTGTTTTTTCCGCTGTTTAAAAAAAGAAAAGAATAAGATGAAGTATTTAACGTTAACTCCTTAACTGGCAACTGAAAATGCAGTACATTAGAGTTACATCATGTAGTTCTAAACAAATTCTACAGAATTAAACTGTGGCATTTACTGAAAATCACTTGGGGGATAAGAATGTCCTTTTATACTTAGATATAAACTTCGATTCTATAGGCTATGCCACATACAAATGTGAATGTGTAGATTGTCTGATGTGTAGACACATAATATTAACATTACCCTGTAGGCCTCTCTGTGGCGCAGAAACTGTTTCGTCATACCCATCATCCTGTGAAGATGAGCATGTGTACACTTTATAACACTATTTGTCATAATTTCTGGTGTATTGAGTAGGCAACTTACAACTGTCTGGGGTTCTGTTGGGACATGAGGCTCCAAAAGACAGATATTAGTCTCTAGATAGATATTAGTCCCAATAGATATCAGAATCTATTGGGAGTGGGACCAACGAAAAACCCAACCCAAAGTAAAATAAATGGAAATATCAAAAATACCCTATAAAAAATAACACATACCTCTTACATTTTATGAAGGCCCTTGGATCTCCGGGAGTGACCGGCTCTGATGAAGGAATTCCCTCAGCCAAAAACGCTGCTGCACTGCTAGACACTGGATGCTATTTAGTTATGTAATATGTCAAATGTTTGTAAAGTCAGATAGCCTAGACCCATGATATGCTCAAGCCTTACCTGATTGAATTATGTTTTTATATATTTTTTATTTTGAGCTGCTGCCACATTCTTTTAATGCCTGCAGGATTGCACCTAGCCTACATGCAAATTAAAACTAGGTTGAATAACTGTTCTTCCATTTCACCTGATATTATAACAGTTACTCTAAAATAGTTATTTATTACTAACTACAAATTACATTTTCAACAGCGTAATTAGATTAATGTAATAATTACTATCTTTAGAAAGTATTAGTCTACTAATTACTAAGTCCCATATCAACCTCAACCAGTTGAACAATACAATGAGGAGAGACAAGAAACTGCACTTTTAATGCTTTCAAAATGAACAATATACAATTGCATGAATTATTCTTGAATTGACCAAAGTGTGTAGAGGGAGAAGGTTACATTCAAAATATACCTTTTAAAAATGTATGTTAAATCCACGGTTGTTTTATACAGAATTGTTCTATAGTCTATGCAGTAGCCTATTTAATGTAATTACATCATATTTTATTTTAAATTACAGAAGAATTAAGAGTAATCCCTTTAATTAAATTACAATATTTAGATTACTTGGTAATTAATTACACCCAACACTGTATAACAGTAATTCCTCTTTGTGTCTGGCGCTGTTGCCATGGTGACTCATTATATCTGCGCTCCATTGATAATGGCTTTTTATAGTTGTGGTGCACGCGCTCAACTCAGAGTCAGTCAACTTAGAGTTGATTGAACTAACTAATTTCAGCTGATCTGTAACCGAAAACTCAGAGTTTCCCATCTCAGGGTAAGTCAACTCAGAGTTCAAGTTTTAACTCAGAGTTGGTTGAACCTCCTTATTGAAACAGGCCCCAGGACCTGTACTCTTCCAGAATGAGGAAGAGAGCAGGTAAAATCATCACAGACTCCACTCACCCTGGACACCACCTGTTTGAACTGTTACCGTCAAGACGGCGACACAGATCACTGGCCACAAGAACATCCAGGCACAGGAACAGTTTCTTTCCACAGGCCATTTCCCTTCTGAACACTTAACATACCTCCCAAGGCATATGCCTGTAAGTGCAATACTCACACTGTCTGGTGCAATATTCTCTAACTCAGGCGATATTTATATCAATATTTATATGTATTCATACTACTCAAAATACTGTAAATATGTTCATAATCTGTAAATGTTTATTCAGACTAAACCCAACTGTGACCCTACTTTTGTACTATTTATTTTTTTTTAATTTTTTTTATTCTTAGAATTTGTATTACTATGTTTCTTGTTGTATTTGTATTTGTATGTGTTGACTGGAAGCTTAGTAGCCTACCAAGAAAAATTCCTTGTGTGTGCAAGCACACTTGGCAATAAAGCTCTTTCTGATTCTGATATAAGTTATAAACGTAATTAAAATAAACATACCTGTTCTATCTCTATTCATTATATATTTTCTAGGTCTGTGGGCATTATTGTCCGACTCGAACACCGTTACTGTGAGTTTCTGTTTTGATATTATCATATTTCTGTGAGATGAGATTGAGTGCTAGCTGGTTAGGCTCCGCCCCCTGTGCGTGAAACCGCATCTCATTAACATTTAAAGGAGACACACTAAACGCAGCCCCCAAAAAATGACAATTTAAACATTGCTGTAAAAAGTTATCTGTGGGGTATTTTGAGCTAAAACTTCACATACATACTCTGGGGACATCAGAGACTTATTTTACATCTTGTGAAAAGGGCCATAATAGGTGCCCTTTAAAAAAAATTGTAATTAAAATTTAGTTTTTTCTAGTTCACACAGTTTCCCATTAATGTGAACCTGATGTATCTAATAATATAATGCAAATAATATCATCCAAACATTGTCATTATTATGAAGTGGGTTTTTGTTAAATTATATATATGTATATATATAGTGGTATGAAAAATGTTGGGCACCCCTGTAAATTTTCATGATTTTCTTTTATAAATCATTGGTTGTCTGGATAAGAAATTTCAATTAAATATATAATATAGGAGACAAACACAGTGATATTTGAGTGAAATGGAGTGAAATAATGTTTATATGATTTATGGAAAGTGTGCAAGAATTATTTAGGCATGAACTAAATTAGGCATGTGCCTAAATTTATGCACATGCCTAATTTAGTTTTAATAATTCTTGCACAGTTTCCATAAATTATATAAACTTTATTTCACTTCTACAGGTTCAGTCTGTTTACCTTTAATTCTGTTTCCACTTTCTTTTCATTTTTGTCCAACTGCAGCCTCTCCATCTCAGACCTTCCTGGAACGGTGAACTGTGCGTTGACTGTAGTAATGGGGGTTTGTGGTATAGTCAGTGCATACTCTGTGAGGGCTTCCAAAGCCACGATAGTATCCTAAAGTGTGTTTGAACAGTATAATTAGTATTCTCATTTTATAATTCCTTCTTCAGATATTCTTTGGCATTAAAATACACACAGTAGGAACCCTGAAAAAAAAAAATTCAGTCGCTTAGACTCACCTGTGTTGATTTGAAACCTCCTTCATAGTTCTCTTGTGAAGACAAGAAGCATGCGGCAGCATGTGCTGTTACTAAGTCATTCTGTTCTAGTGCAGTCATGAGAGCGTATGCGGTGGTCTCTATGGTTAACGCCTCATTTACCAGTCGCATATTGAAGTCATCTTTCCACACAAGACACTCTCCCTCTAATCGGTTCAGTTGAGCAGGTGAGAAGAAAGAATTTACAGAAACAACACGAATTAATGACTTAAATAGATGAATCTCTTTATTAAAGTACTTCCATAAACAAGTCAGTATATGGTATGATACCTGGTTTTGCAAGACTTTTGAGTTTCTTCCAGGCTGACAGTGCTCGAGTTTGGTCAGGGAGGCAGATAGACAAGCAGTACGCCGTAATGGCTAATGCATAGGGTCTTTTAAGATCACCAGCCCGTATAAGAAGGAAGTCGGTGGCACGATACATACTTTTCTCCTAGTCAGCATAAAAAGACAATATTTGTTTTCCTTTATTACAACATCACATTGTTTCATTTGTCTCTCTAGCAGGCTATTTGTCAATCCAGGCTCACTGGAAATATGTGACTGACAACAATTCTGCAAAACACAACCTTGTTGAAGGAAGCTAAAACAGCAAAAGATTTGCATCTCGCGCTCCACCCCACAGAGCGGGTATGAATAGGAAGCGGATGCAAAATCCAGTTGTTTTTCGCTGAGGAGCCGAGCAGGAACCCGGCCTCAGCGGTGGTCCAGCATTGGTCACGTGATGGTGGCGACGGGACGTACATCTCCCGTCCCTCCTTCAGGGAACATGGGTTACATGTGTAACCAAGACGTGGGAGAGGCTGTCGTGAGGAGCATGACTTCTGGGAACCAGGCCCGGTTGGGCCAATAAGGAGCAACTAGCAAATCCTACTCCCTGACTTTGCACAGTGTCTGTGTGAGAAGGCTCACTGGGGGAAACGCATACTTGCGTAGGCCCCGGGGGCAGCTGTGTGCCAGTGCATCTGTGCCTATAGGGTCCCCTCGTTCAGGGAGTAGAACAACTGGCAATAGGACAAGTCCGGAGAGGCAAACAGGTCTACATGTGCAGCTTCAAAGTTGTCCCATATCCACTGGACCGCCTGGGAATGGAGTCTGCACTCTCCAGAAACCACAGGCTATCTTGAGAGCTTGTCGGCTGCATATTATTTTTTATTTTTATTTTGTATAGCGCCTTTAAAAGTAGCTTTCTCAAAGCGCTTTACAGACAAACATAACAACAATTGAATAAACACAATGAAGATACAATAAAAAATAAAATAAAATAAAAAATAAACACATAAAATCAAGTTCAGGTAAAAGCAATCCTAAAATAAAGAGTTTTAAGACGAGATTTAAAAGTCACTAGTGTATTTGCTTCCCTGATGTTGGCCAGGAGAGAATTCCAGAGCTTAGGAGCATAGACAGAAAATGCTCGGTCACCCCACGTATGAAGCCGTGTCTTCGGAACAACCAAAAGACTGCATGATTGAGCAGGCCCGGAATCTAAGTGTCACAAAGCGACCTCAGATGCTGCTGACTCCATAGGAGGAGTCAACATGCGCAACATGCGGCAGGAGCATAGACCACCTTGATTATTGATGTTCACAACGGTCGCAGTGTTGTCTGTAGCAGTTCGTGCTTGCCAAGTAGCAGCTTTTTGAGGCAGCACAGCGCAATGCGTACTGCTAACAACTTGAGGCAGTTGATGTGCCAATGCAGTTGGGGTCCGTCCAGCTCCCCGCAACTGCATGCCCGTTGTACGTGGACCCCCAACCGGTGGTGGAGGCATCCGTGGTGACCACGTAGCAAATTAGCTCTATGAAATATTAATAATCAATAAAAGCTTGTTATAATTTATTATAAATATTTGGATCAGTTAATATAATTAACTTAAGTTAGTAAAGTTAATATTACAATCAACCCACCTGTTTGCCCCGTGAACACTCAGTGTTAATTGTTTATTAATTCTAAGAAATATTCATTTCCGGGGAAGGGAAATGTCTTTCTCACTGTATTAAGAGCCTGTATTCAAAATCTAAATCGTAAAGTAAACCTTGTTGAAAGCAGAGAATCAGAACCAAACATGTATTGTGCACAAGTTTTATTAACTAAATCACAAACATAACTAATATACACACACACACACACACAGGAAAAAGGGTGACAGAATGGAACCGGAAGCAGGAAATGGAACTATGGGAAAGATCCATTAATGGATCTATGAAAAGAACCATCAGCATATCATTTTCAGAGCACCTCATTAAATTGATACTTGCATGGGTTGTGCAGTGGATACAATTCTTGAAGTTGTTGAAAATTTAAGTTGTTGATGGTTCCGAGAGTGTCAAACATGGAAGTTGTAATCGTTTTCTTCTCCGTTGGAGGAAGAAGATATGATGAACTTGCCTGGTTAGTTCGACTCTGTTCTGGTTGAAAGTTTTCTCTCTCTCCATGGGCACATGGCTGAGCACATGCAGATTTGTGGCCTGTCGGCCCAGGGCCGGAGAGGCCATGCTGGCACGCAAGGAGTGAGGAAGTCGGAAGAGTAGATGGCTGCCCATTCAGTAATGGAAAAGTTGCAGTTTTCCTCTGAGTTGGATGGAAGAAAATTCAGTCTGACTCTGTTGGGAGAGTAAAGGCCTAGCATTACCCAGACATTAACCAGAAGCAGCAGCAGTAGAGTCCAGAAACAAGAGAGCAAAGGTGGGCGTTGCGATGGACTTCTTCTGCATTGAAATGAAGGCATTGAGCCAAATTCCCGAGATTGTCCTGGATTCTGTTGTGGTTGAGAGAGTCCTCTCTCTCCTGAATAAGCACATGGCTGGTTGTGAGTCAAGGCCTGCTGGGGCATGCTGTGGCCAGCAGGACAGCATGGCACCCTAAACATATCGAAAAAGCCAAGAGAACAAAGGTGGGAGTGGAGAGGCTATTTAAAGCTTGACAAAGGCTCCACACCCTGCACAATTGGCTTAACCAAAAAGAAAGGAGGAATTTCTACACACAGAATGCCTGTACACTTGTTCTAGGGGAACTCCTGCCCAAACAAAGGGTCTGACAAGGACTGAGGGTTCGGTGCCAGGCCGGGGTGATTGTTCGGCGCCAGGCTTGACTGTGATTGACTGCCATATGCCCCAGGAGCCTCTGAAAATGTTTCAGTGGTGCCGCTGTTCTGCTCTGAGGTGTATTCAAGCAGTTTAACACTGACCAAACACGTTCCTCTGTGAAGCGTGCTGTCTGGTTGACTTAGTCCAACCCCAAGTCCCAACTGTCTAAAGTGACTGAGCACCATGTCCTTGTGTTCGCACTACTATTCCCGAGACTGAGCTAGTATCAGCCATTTGTCGAGGTAGTTGAGGATTCGAACACCACACTCTCTCATGGGAGCAATAGCCACCTCCGCGACCTTCGTAAAGACAGCCCGAAGGGTAGGACTGATACACTCGACCCTCAAACTCAAAGCACAGGAACGGCCTGTGTCGTTGGAGAATCGAGACATGAAAGTATGCGTCCGAAAATGCATTTCTGTGTCAACATCTTGAACGGGAGCCCGTTTAAGGCATGGTTCAAAACTCACAGGTCCAAGATCAACCGTAATCCACCGCCTTTCTTGGGTACAATGAAGTACGGGCTGTAGAAACCAGTCTTCATATCGGCTGGAGGGACCGGCTCTATCATGTCCTTCTCCAGTAGGGCTGCGATCTTCGCTCGCAACACAGGGGCACCCTCGTTCAGCGCGGTGAAATGGATGCCTCTGAATTTGGGCGGACGCCGGACGAACTGAATCTCATACCTGAGTCTGATGGTATGGATGAGCCAGCTGGACGGGCTGGGGAGCGCTAGCCAGGCTCCCAGACACCCTGCCAGGGGGGCAAACCGGACCACAGACGTTCCCACCATGGGGCAGCGAGGTGGAAGGCAGGGACCTAACTCGGATGGTATAGCGGCCCGAAGTGCGGTCTGAGTGTGTGGTGCAACACTCACCTGACTGCACCAATCGGTAGGGGACGCGTCAGAAGGCCTTCTCACGTTCTCAAACCACATCATGCTGCCGGCTGGCGATGAAAGAGGGGGCTGAGGGTGGCAAGGCATATTGTTGCACACCACCAACCTCGCCCTCTTGGGACCCACGAACCGAGAAAATCGAAGAGCTACTTCCTCCATCCCTGGGTCACCCGTCTCAGGGACGCTTGTACTTGTGTTTGCCACCTGGTTTGGCAGCGGCTGGGACGGGCTGGGCGGTCTTCCAGCAGCCGGCTCCACGCTGAGGCCTGGGTGAAACCTGCTGCGCATGCCGAGCGGGAGCGGAGGTGGTGGCAGGAGGACGCCCTCTGCAACAAGCGGTTCCACTCAAGACTATCCTGGTGGCCTGGGAAAGCATAGCCATCAATTCTGGATCAGGCTCGGGTAACGCTACTCCCTCAGAAGGGGGCAGCGCAGATTCAAGCTCACCTTCCGATGCTGCGATTGTCATCTGGTCGGCAGGGGGAGCTCCAAATGAAATGACTGGCTCGACATGAGAGGAGCCAGTGCGTTCAATCGAAATCTCCACAGCTTGCGGTGTTTGTGAAGAGTGAGGGACCCATGGGGATTGGGTACCGGGCAGGGAAGCCCTCACTGTTATCCTCAAGTCACCCTGGGTATTCGTAGCCCTTATCTGGGGTTGGCCAGAAGAGGAACTAGATCGAGGGATAGTAGGTAAGGGGATCTCAGCTCGTTTAAGATATAGGAGTCTTGACCGTTACACAGAGATTGTCATGTTCCCATAGTGAGAACATGAGTCATCCACAAACGCTGCATCAGCATGATGAATGCTCAGGCATGTGATGCAGTGTTCGTGACCATCAGCCTGCACCAGGGAACGACCGCATCCAGACACACGATTAATATGACATCTTGACAAAGACACACACGTGTTTGCTCTTTCAGGAATTAACTCACTCAGCTGTTATTAAAACAGCGATCTCTTTGAAGACGTCCTCAACACCAACACTGCTAGAGAGGCTTCTTCCTGAAGAACGCTCGACACACTCGTTGAATTCAACACTCTCAGAGACTACATAAAGAAGATCTGTTCAGCTCCGAAGCGAAAAACAACTGGTGCTTGCATCCGCTTACTATTTATACCCACGCTGCGGGGCGGAGTGCGATATGCAAATCTCGCACGCCAATGTGCATTGGCTCTCTGACGCGATCCCAATACGACAGTATGTCAAACGTGACCGACTGAAAGGGGACCCCTAATATTAAGACATATGCTGCATTATAAGAACAGTTATAGTCATTTATAGTATTTTTATTATTTCTTATAAGTAATGCATTTGCTTTTTCAATGTGCATGCTCATAATCCATTATACACTGATAGGGTCATACTTCCTGGTTCTAGTAAGAACTCTAACTGCAGCGTTTTGGACAAGCTGGAATTTGTTTATTAAGTGTACAGGGCAACCACCCTGTAGAGCAGGGGTTTTCAAAGTCTAAGACAGTGGGCCTCCCTTTTGACACAACTTACCCAATGGTTGCATGGTTATAATTTTCTCTCAAATATGATCAATCTTGCAAGTAAAGAAGTTTATTAAATCATTACTTCAACCATTGGAGTGAGGACAAAGAGTAAAGTGAGGACATTTTGGCCGGTCCTCACTTTCTGAGACCCCTTTAAAGGCCTGTTTGAGGGTCAAGACTTGGTTTTAGGGATAAGGTTATAATTAGGTTGAGGGTAAGGGTTTGGGTTAGGCACTTAGTTGTAATGGGTAAGGTTAGGGTAAACTGCTAGAGATTGCATTGTGTCAATGAATGTCCTCATAAAGATAGATGTACAAGAATGTTTGTGTGTGTGTGTGTGTGTGTGTGTGTGTGTGTGTGTGTGTGTGTGTGTGTGTGTGTGTGTGTGTGTGTGTGTGTGTGTGTGTGTGTGTGTGTGTGTGTGTGTGTGTGTGTGTGTGTGTGTGTGTGTGTTTGTGTTCCCCTTACACTTTTCATTCAGGGTTGTGTTCCACAGAGAAACTTTGCAGTGTTCAAATACTTTTTGAGAGTGTATGATACAAAACGATACAATCACTGGTTCTTACCACATTGGTTAATTCTCTGCCCAAGAAAGGGAGGGTATGATAGAGGGCTATCGTGATGAAAGCTGTTAAAGAGGCATCTTGCTCAACTCCTCTAATACCTCCCTACAACAGAAACAATGAATATCAGCACATTTATTGCAGTACCACAGGAATGCAATTCCTGTTTATACTATTTTGCAATGTTTGACATGATGTTTGACATGATGTTTGACATAGTAAAGTCTTTTTGCAAAACCCCATGGTTTACTGGAAAATGATGGAAGGCATTCAGACCTGCATTTCCCTGTGTATGACTGGATTAGCATCAGTGAAGGACCCATCTGAGCTCTGTGTTCCAATCAGATATGTGACTGCTTGGCGGATGTCCTCCTTTGAAATCAACTTTTCTATTGAACTTTGCTGTTTAAGAGTTCCTATCTGTCCTTCAGCAACAAGGGACAACACTTTCGCCACCAGCGCAGTTAACCTACGAGAAGTGAGAAGCCAGGATTTAAAATAAACAAAAACAACTACAACAACATTTTATTTGCAAAAATAGATATGGTAGGTTGAATTGCACAAAATAGGTCACATTTTTGGCATCAAATGCACATCAAAATTACCATCACATTCAAATGCACATCAACTTTACCAGGTACTTGTCGGATGGTCTTGCCAAGCTCCGTAGGATCCATCAGGCTTTTTGAACATTAAAATTCGCTCATAACCTGCCAGGATAAAATGTGATGCCACAAACTTTTAGAGTCAGAGCAGGGTACAGCCTGACGCAATCAAATTGTGTTAAATCATAGGCCTTAGTCAATAAATAAATTATATTAACCATTTTTTTGCAAACAGGGGTGTGTGGGATATTTGGGGCTGCCTGAAGAAAATTCACCCAAAATAAAAATTCTGTTATTAATTTTTTACTTTTATTTCAAACCCCATGTCATTTTCTTAAAGGGGTCTAATGATGCGATTTCTTGTTTTCCTTTTTCTTTAGTGTGTTATGTAGCTGTTAGTGCAAGTATAAGATTTGCATATTTACAAAGCTCATTTACAAGTTCCAAACCCAAAGAGATATTCTTTGTAAAAGTTAAGGCTCAGCCACGCCTTGCTAAAACTCTTCGTTCAAACAGAGTCTCATAACACCGCCCAAATGTATACGCAAAGAAAGAAGGCGTAACTTTTATTCTAGCTGTATTATTGTTGCCGCCGGCGCCGCCATGTTGTGGAGATGCTGTGTTTTTCATTACGAAAACCAAACTACTTTGTTTGGCCTTCCAGAAGAGGACACAATTAGAAAACCGTTTAAGCATTATTTACAACACTGTTCCAGAACAGTACAACTAAATATTTCGACTGTGTGCTGCACATTTTTCGGAGGAGCTGTTTCCAGAACCTGCGAGAGTACAAGGCCGGCTGTGTACAAAGGCTGATTCTAAAAAGTCATCATGTATGCATCTTTGCATGTACATTCTGGCGCTTCTGAATCACACAGCCTGTAAGTAGTTTCATATTTTAAGAATTTGCTACTGACTATTCAAACGCGAGTTTTGATCAGTATAGAGTAGCGCTTGCTTGTCGTTTCTACGATCACAAATGCAGACATAGTTTTGTTTACATAGTGATTTCTCACACCCGTAGCGCTGCACGACCCGTAAAAAGACAGTATAAGTCATTATAATCAGTAATTATGTCCCCAATGGAATAAAACCTTACCAATCTGATACGATCTGGTCCAGTCGTGCTGACAAAGTTGATAGATCAGCTTGGACATCTGCATTTTCCGAATCAGATTCGGGCTCGAATTGATAATAAGGTAGAACATTATCACCTGTCATTATTGTTTGGGAGCTAGGGTGACCAGACGTCCCGAAAAATTCAGGACAGTCCCGAAATCTAAGCTGTTGTCCCAAATCCGGGATTATACTAAAGCAAAGTAGTAGTTATTGTCTGATAAAACATTAAAAACGGCAGGGGCTGCAGCCAAAACTGGCTGCACATTGGCTGCAGCATCTTTTTTGTTTCTTTTTTTGAAGTTCTATAAATATACCGTAAGCGCGAATTTAGATATGCATTGATAAGCTAATTTTCATTCATTTGTTTCGTTGATATGGCTGGTGTACCGGAACCCCAACCCCAATTTTAATGTTTTTTTTTTTTTGCTTGACTAAACACTAATGACAGACTGTTGATCTTTGAATAAAAATATGTTTGGTTCAGGTTTGAAATTCATTATCTTTTATTATAGGCTATGTAGTCTAATATCATAGTAGGCCTTGGCATAGATGAGCAACAATAATGTACCGTATGTGCAAAATAATGACTTTTTTTAAACCTAAAAACGCGTAAACACATTGCATTAAACCAAATACACAAAATAACGTTCTTTTTAGAACCATCATACGACCCCTTTAATGAAAAATGTAAATAATTTTTTTAAAGACAATTTAAAACATTTATTTTTAAAATATTTTTTTGTGTTTTTGACATAAAATGGCATGTACCCAAGGTCCATTGGACTGTAATTTTTTTACACACACACACATATATATATATATATATAGGCTATATTTTTTTATTTTCTTATGTGGCATACAGGTACACCAAACCTTGCTCAATGTAATCCAATGCTTTGTCTCTGGATCCTGCTCCCAGTTTCAGCCAGCACTGAGTTTTGTCTATGAAGCGGACTGCCAAGGCAGTAGGAGACATAAAGATCATAGTCTGCTCTCCGCAGCCTTTTGGTGCCCGGATCAGATTTTCCACTTTGGATGGTGAGAGTAATGGAACAGCAGTGGACTGGACAAATACTACTTCTGCATTCAAAAGATTTTAGTTAAATCTAAGATAATACAATAAATATGGGTTTGAACTTACCCAATAAGTGATAATGACTATGTCAGAATTTCACAGCATTCACAACAACTAAGCTTTAAAAATTTGTTGCTGTGGACCTTCTAGTTTGACAAACAAGTTGACATCCGTTTCAGGAACAGTGTTGTTTGGGAAAAATCCATTGATAAACAACTGCCGGTCACTTCTACCTGATGGGCAGAGTTCAGGTATTTAGATACGTGTATAAATACGTATATAACATATTCATACACATTAATGTCCCAAACTTTGTCAGAGCTTTAAAAAAAAATTGCCAAAATATGTGTATATCTGTAATGGGTGATCGGTAACATGTCAGAATAGTGTTCTATTATTAAAGAATAACAACACAGGAACAAATTAGTTAATGACTAACAACACAGGAATAAATTAGTAACTACAGAACAGTATTCAAAGGTGTGACTGGTGTGAAAAAAGTGTGAAAGCTAACAATCTCACCATCCAGATTAATAAAATAAGTCTGCTCTTCTCTCATTTCCACTCCCTCATTCTGAGACATGAAGAGAAAGACAAAAGATAGATTTTAGAATCACTGAACTCCAATTGTTCCACACTGTAAAAAAATGTAACCTCTCCAAGTCAAAATATTCTAGTGACTGGTTTAAATTGGCCCAAGTGAAATTCTGTAAAATAAATTGAATAATTGTTGCAATAGTCTGTTAACATTGGCTCAATGAGAAATAATATGTCAGACTAAGTGAAAAATGTAGATGTTATCCATCACTAGAAAACTGGGGATGTAATTTTACACTGCAAAAACAACAAAGGATATGGGATAAATTTGGGTATTCTGATATTCCCCTTACCTTGACCAGGAGCATCTTTTGAACAGAAGCCAATTTAGTTTTTTCTTTTTCATCTTCATAAAGTTCAATAGTGATAGGGATTTGGCCTGTTACCATAGGAACGGCAGGAAAAGTCACAGGTTGAGATGACTGTTGCTCCAGACTTATTCTGACAGTGGAAGAGGAAGATGCTGACCCGGGTGAACAAAGACCATCCACTTTCTTCATTTGCACAACAAGCTGACCAGGAAAGTGATGAACAACGTATATTAATCTCAGAAATCATTTGTCTACTAATGTATTAAAATATACAATGTTTAATGTAACAAATACTCTTGTGATGATTTAAATTTGGTTTTATTTAAAACAATTATCATATGACTGAACCAAATTGACTACACCAATTAAGTCAATTTTAAGGACAGGTGGAAATAAATTACTTAAGGTAACAACAGCAACTTTTTGTTTCAATGAATTAATTAATTTTATAATAAATATAAATAAGTTTATGCACTAGTAAAATGTATCTACTGTAAATGTATGTACCAGTCATTATTGTCAAAGTGGTACGATAGTGCAGTGAATAGTGCAACTCAGTGTTCTAAAAAACAAACCTCTCTTTCCATCTTTCCATAATTAAAGATCACCACAACTATAGACAGTTGCTCAAACCGTTTGACCGAATAGGGAAGCCTCAATGACATAAAGACCGGCTTAAATACAAGGAGGTCAACAGGCTCTGTCACACAAAAACCTGTAAGCAATCAAAATAAAAGGTTTAGTTCGTTGGTGGATTGACATTAAATTTGATAACAGTGAAAGGGGGAAATTACCATGGGATGCAGATAAGCTGAGAGCCTGGATCTCCCATGTTGTGATAGAGTGGGGTAAATGGATTGTGTGTCTGGAAGAAAGACCTGGTGCAATTACATCATTATACAAGACCTTTGTAAACACTAACACTTATCACTGTTTAAAAAAAAAAAAAAAAAAGGAAACATTTTAATTTGTAATAACTTTATGTATAATTTTGTAAAAGTGAGCACTATTTCCCTTCGACTTTCACATATTATGGACTTAAATGTAACATTTATATATTCTTACTTTATAGTTACAGAAAGAGAAGCTACTCACCTAACTTTTCCTTTCACGTCCATCTGCTTAAACCCAAAGCTTGGAGGGAAATATTTGCGAAATATTTGTATTTCAAAATCAAAGAATTCCTCATCTTCATAAAAATCAGCACCTGGGGAGATTAAATATTGGTGAATCATTTGTAATTTTTTTGATTGTTTGTGTTTTGATTACTTCATTGTACAGATTGTGGCACACCTTAATTTTACAAAAGCCTTTGTGTAATGATAGCTTACATGGAGCAGACGAAGACAATGGTAGATCATTTATTTACAATAGTGAAGAACCAAAACCGTGAAACCAAACAAACTAAATCCTGGCATTAAACAAAACATAAATTATTAACAAACAATGTTTGTTAAAAAAATTAACAAACAATGGGCCTGGCATGTGGAACATGGAAGCGTGGAAACATCATAACGATTTCAATATATAACAAAGTAACATGCAAACATAAGGGCTTAAATATGAGACCATGACACATGAAAAAAAGGAACCAATGAAAACAAGAAACATGAAAAGGGAAGTGTCAGGGTTCTGCCCTGGCAGCTTTGTCTGTGTTGTGTTTAGCTGTGTCCGGGGCTGCATCCTTTGAAGGCACGGCCTTCGAAGGACTCACCGAGACTTGTTTAAATGAGAAAGTCGATTGCGTCACCGTGGCGCAATCAAGCCTGTCCCAATTCGAAGGTCCTTCGAAAGCTCC
Source organism: Phoxinus phoxinus (assembly GCF_949152265.1). Lineage (NCBI taxonomy): Eukaryota > Metazoa > Chordata > Actinopteri > Cypriniformes > Leuciscidae > Phoxinus > Phoxinus phoxinus. The sequence continues at coordinate 15,527,775 of NC_136885.1, read as the reverse complement.
TTCAAAATGCAGCCAGCAACCTGCAAATGCGTCCTTCTTTTCCCGTGAATGCAGGATACATCAGAAGGATCCTTCGCAGCCTTGCCTACCTCAGAATGCATTGGGCGCCGGAGACGAAATTCCCAGATTACACTTTTAAATGCAAGTATTGAGTTTCAGTTTAATTGAGTAATCTAATGTATCTGATGATAAAATTAAAGAAAAACACATATATATAATACATAAAGGTACATAAGTACAATAAAGGTTCAAATGTTGACTTATATGTTGACTTACAACTGTGTAATTTTACATAGGCTAGTTTATACTATTTAGACTTTATTATGTACATAAATTGACCATGGTGAACAATTTTAGAAATTTGCACTATTGATCACACTAGTCTACTTTAATGTTTCACAAGGAAGTTTGTTTTGAAAAACTTTTATTTTGTACGAAATGGCACAGTCACACTTGTGGGTGTTCCCGGTCAAAAATGACTGGCCTACAAAAAATAGCTTATAAATCACTTGTTATGCTATATTATCACCCAATATTGGATTCAATCTTTTTGTCAACTTGTTCTCTTTCAATTAGGACTGGTTTTATATTTCTGTTTGCATCTGATTAATCGTAGGCCTCATTTATCTGAGAGTAGGCATCTCATTTTTTGAGTAAAAAAAGCATAATTTATGAATAATGTAGGAAATATTAAATAAATCTGAAAATAATTTGCACTGTTGATCACACTAGTCTACTTTAATGTTTCACAAGGAAGTTTGTTTTGAAAAACTTCTATTTTGTACAAAATGGCACAAAGTTATACTTATATTATGCTGCTATCCATTCAATCCTTTAACCCTTTAGAACCTGAAGCTAAAATAGGTGTTTCACATATTTTGTTTTTTTGACTGTAAAATTCTAAAACAATATGCTATCTTCATGTGTCATTTTTTTCAGAAAAAAAATGGCTTTCAACAAATTACAGTTATTGACCATTACTGTGTGAGTTGAGTTTGTAAATAGAATTTAAATAGACAAAAATAAAAATATTTTTTTATTAATTATAATATAATATAAATACGTATATAACATATTCATACACATTAATGTCCCAAACTTTGTCAGAGCTTTAAAAAAAAAATAGCCAAAATATGTGTATATCTGTAATGGGTGATCGGTAACACTTCAGAATAGTGTTCTTCAGATCCTTCTTCCTTGAATCGCACCTCCTCTGCGACCTATTCCTCTGAGGAGGAGGGGCGCGAGAGGCGACACTGAATCTCTGGCCCTGACTCTGATCCTCGAACTGGGATGGGCTGGGCACCCCCTGGCTGTCTGGGCGTGGATTCGGACCACAGTAGAATGCATGATTTCAATGCAGCCGAGCGTGCCTTCGCCTCTGAACTTTTTCACCACCGTCTCAACAGAGGCGCCGAAAAGTTCAGATGGCGAAACCGGGGCATTGAGGAGAAAACCCTTTTCTTTCTCCCCGATGTCAGCCAGGTTCAGCCACAGATGTCTCTCTGTGGCCACCATCGCCGCCATCAACCTTCCAATTGAGGCAGCGGTTTGTTTGGTGGCCCGAAGAGCCAGATCTGTGGTGCGGTGCAGCTCGTCCACTGTGTCAGGGGTAGGGTTGGGTATCGAGAACCGGTTCCATTTTAGAACAAATTTCCAAAAACCGGGGATTCGATAAGACGCACGCATTTCGATTCCGCTTATCGATTCCTAACTTTGGGACAGTTCACATATTGCATTTTTTTGCGCGTGCAAATTAGTTATTTCAAATGTAGGGACGCGGCAAGCACGTTCATTATAGAAGCGACACGGGCGCGGCAAGCATGTGGTGCGGCACGCTCATTTTTCCAGGCGCGCCTATGCCTCGGCGAGATGAAAACATAATTCAGGAATCTATTTGGTTTAAAATCTTTTTTATTTTGTTTAAAATGGAGATCACGATTACATACATCAGTCACCTACTCAGAATAACATATTTAGTCTAATAGTCTATTTAAAATCAGCACCCAAGGACGACTTCTTGGAAAACAGCCAGGAAAACCAGGACAGCATATTACAGCCTCCGATAATACCAGAGCAACAGCCCCTCTCACCAGACACGTTATCCCTCTCCCCAGCATCTCCATTTCTGTGCTTCTCAGAGAAAATGGAAAAACTGGTGTATTCTGGAACCAAACTATCCCACTCTTTTGCAAGTCCCCCGATATCAACCAAAAAACGGCAGGCCCCGCAACAACCAAAGCCTGCTGACCCACCTCGCCCTCCCCCTCCTCCTGTGAGAACTCTTCGGCCTCTGCCAAAACGAAAGGGCTCACACCATCCTCCTTCTGCTCAAGGTGAACCAAAAACATCTTTGGATGTCAAACACGTCATATGAAAGCTTACAGGAAGACTGTTGCATAAGATATACATATTAGAAGCATTTAGAGTTTGATTAATACATACTAATATTGTAAACAATCCCAAACCTGTCATGACACATAAATGGCAACACAGAAAAGTATCATATACATTTGGTAATGTCTTAAATATGATTCGTTTAAGGAAACGTTTGGTGTGTGTGCTTCTTTGAATGAGGACGTGGGTGTCCGGTTACGTGTGTTGAAGTGTGCGTGTGTAATAGTGGAATGTCTTTAAGGCATCACGTGATCTTGGAATGGGAGTTTGGGGGGTGTTGAGTGGGTGAACAGATCTCTTGTCTTTTCAGACAATGAAGGATGTGTTTTATTCACTAATTTGAAATGCAGCTGACCGGATATCATCGTCATTGTTGCTACAAAATCCAAAAGGATTCTCTTTATAAAAGTTTTTTAAGTCTATCTCCCCCTCTTGGTGATATTTTAAAATTTTAGAGTATCGCTACTTCTGTGATTCGGAATGTAGAGCCATAGGGTATTGGTGGTTGCTTGTTCTTATAGCATATTTGTGCTCTGCTAATCTTTCTTTGAGCTTACACTTGGTTCTTCCAATATAAAAACAGCCACAAGGACATTCTAATCTATAGACAACGAATGAGGTATTGCAATTGATAAATGAGTGTATACTGTATTCATGATTTGATGTCACATCTGTAAAAGTATTGGTCTTGACCATATTGTTACAGTGATTAGAGTTTCCACACTTATAGTTACCTCTTTTTGTGCATAGCCAGATTTTATTCTGTACATGAGGCATATAGCTTTTCACAAGACTATCTTTTAGAGTAGGAGCTTGTTTAAAAGTGATAGAACGCTGCTGCCAGGATTCTGAGCAGAACCAGAAAATATGAACATATCACACCAGTCCTCAGGTCTTTACACTGGCTCCCAGTTACATTTAGGATTGATTTTAAAGTATTATTACTGGTATATAAATCATTGAATGGCCTAGGACCTCAATACATTGCAGGTATGCTCACTGAATATAAACCCAACAGATCACTCAGATCATTAGGATCACATCAACTAGAAATACCAAGGGTTCACTCAAAGCAAGGAGAGTCCGCTTTTAGCTATTATGCCAGCCGCAGCTGGAACCAGCTTCCAGAAGAGATCAGGTGTGCTCCTACAGAAGCCACATTCAAATCCAGACTCAAAACACATCTATTTAGCTGTGCATTTATTTGAATGAGCACTGTGCCAATGTTCGTCCGACTGTTTGTACTGTACTTTATTTTTTATTCTTAACTGTTTTAATTATTCTTATTTCTTTTGATTATTTTAATTTCTTCTATGCAAAGCACTTTGAATTACCATTGTGTATGAATAGTGCTATATAAATAAACTTGCCTTGCCTTGCCTACTTGTTTGAGCCTTTAGTTTGTCATTTATTTATTATACTTATATGTGTCTCCCTGCTGGCCTTTTTAATTATTTAATTTCCCTCTTTCTGCCTTTTCTTTGCACAGAACAATTTATCACTTCAGCCATAAAAAAAAAAAAAAAATTACGATCACGATTCTTTGTTATTTTTCCTACCCGTACTGATGATGATTTTCCTCTCCACTATCCGTATAGTCCTTGACTACTGGTTTACTTTCTTTTATGATTAACTATTTTCCACTATTTATTCCCACTGCAATGTTCATCCTTCATTTCCAGAAACACTCCCAAAGCTACGGTATCTTCTTGCAATCCACCAACCCTGGCTCCATCAGCTCTCGACAAAGTAACATGGCAAACATAAGGGCTTAAAAACAAGACTATGGGGATCACATGACAAAAACAACCAATGAACAGACAGAACTAATAAAACAAGAACCAATAAAAACATGGCTGCATCCGATACTTCCCAACTATATAGTAAGTGAAAAAGAAAATGTGACAAAATAATTGTGGACAATCACAATCGGAATGTGTCCGAATTCACAGTATTCATAAAAGAGTAGGCAAAAAGTACCCGGATGACCTACTATTTTCGGCTAGATTCTGAAGTGTGCATATGCTGGACACTTTACTATCAAATGAGGCCATATGGGAGAGGATTTGTTAATGGCAGTGAAGCGACGCAACTGACACCGGTAAGTCAAATATATAATAATGACAACATGGCGGGTAGTACATCTGGATTACATTCATACTACTGTACGAATAGACTTCGAATACTACGAATACTTCTTGAAATAGAAGGCAAGAAAGCATTTTTTTGCAGCCATGAAGTAATTACTTATTAAAATAGAGTATGTGATTTCAGATGCAGAAAAAACGGATGCTGCGTTAATTACGTGAAATATTTACCACGGAGTCTTCTCCTCCCATTTCTACCAGTGATCGCTTTATTCAATTTCCAACGTCGATCTACGCACGTCAACAGCGCTACTGAGTTGTAGGTTGCCAGGTTGAGCAAATGGGTTGAAATGTGTATGATGTGTTTGATTGTGCGAGTAGGATGGGTTTCATACAAGATCTGGCAACTGGGCAACCTTGGAATAATATATTGATGTGATTATTCATATAAGGACGTTTGGGAATACAAATTACGGGAGTTTCACGGGAGAAAGGACAAAACGGGAGGAGGCGGGAGATGGGTGTGAAATACGGGAGAGTCCCGGTGAAAACGGGAGTGTTGACAGGTATGTATTAAGGTCCACGATATCATTAGCACCATGTTGTTTCATCACTCACACTACAAGATCACGTGGCGATAATTTTTCAAAGAGGTTTGAAAATATCACAGTGTCTGTGACTGCTCGAGACAGGCTCAGATCACGTCTCTGAAATGCTCTTATTTGACAAGCATCAGCAATCGCAAAGAGCACAGATTTGGCCACGGCCCGGGGATTTTGTAGCAGACCTTGGACAGCAAAATCCAGCCAAATGACGTGTAGTGTAAGCCTGCCTTAACCCACACATTTATTTTTTAACTGAGTTCTTTTTTTATGCAAATAAATTAAACTGAAAGGTATTATTGTGCATAACTTTTTTTCTATTAAGTATGTGTTACTTCACGACATCAAAAAGTAATTAATGCATGTTACTTGCAATGTGTTAGCTCCTACACAGCTTTTGAAAAATTCAGTTTAAAAAGAGACTTACATCTATAATAATAATAATAATTCATTACATTTATATAGCGCTTTTCTCGGCACTCAAAGCGCTTTACATAGAAGGGGGGAATCTCCTCAACCACCACCAATGTGCAGCATCCACTTGGATGATGCGACGGCAGCCATATTGCGCCAGAACGCCCACCACACACCAGCTTACTGGTGGAGAGGAGACGGTGATGAAGCCAATCAGTGTACGGGGATGATTAGGAGGCCATGATGGACAGAGGCCACTAGGCAAATTTGGCCAGGATGCCGGGGTTACACTGGGATTTTTTTGTGACCACAGAGAGTCAGGACCTCGGTTTAACGTCTCATCCGAAGGACAGTGCTCTTTGACAGTATAGTGTCCCCATCACTATACTGGGGCGTTAGGACCCACACAGACCACAAGGTGAGCACCCCCTACTGGTCTCACTTACACCTCTTCCAGCAGCAACCTGGTTTTCTCAGGAGTCTCCCATCCAGGTACTAACCAGGCTCAGCCCTGCTTAGCTTCAGTGGGCAACCAGTCTTGGGCTAGAGGGTGATATGGCTGCTGACATCTATGAAAGCTTCTTTTCGCCATGGAATAAAAAAAAAAGAACAAGGTAATTTTGACTTTTATCTTAAAATTCGGACTTTTTTCTCTCGATATTGTGAATTTATATCTCACATTTCTGAGGGGAAAAGGTCAGAATTGTGGGGATAATATGCACTGTGGGGAAAAGAATTGTAAGATAAAACATTGCAATCGCCATTTTTCGCGGCAGAAAAAAGTGTTGTGAAACCACAACTAAAATAAACTATTAAAATGTTTAATTAAAATAAATCTGAAATAAATTAAAATAAAATATAAATAGTAGACGAAAAACAAAAACAAAATTAAATATAGCTGCAAGCAGCGATTACGGGCCCAAGCCGGTGGCACCGCCACCCTGGTGCCTTTAGTTACACTAAAGGCACCGGGCTGGCGCTGCCACCGGCTTGGGCCCTCCATCGCTGCTTGCAGCTATATTTATTTATATATATATATATATATATAAATATATATATATATATATATATATAAAGCCGCCACCCCGTTGCCTTTCGGGTTCCTGTGCACGACGGGCAATAACGTAACCCCGCTTTGACTGTCGAGAAGAAGTCTGCTTTAGAGCTTGTATCAGTGTGAGTCTTTCTGCTCCCCTCCAAACATACACAGAAAAGGGGGGGGGGGGCTGTCTGTGTGTGTGCGGAGGGGGAACTGAATGGCAGGGGGATGGCAGGGGGAACTCTGTCAGAGAGAGACAAAACCACATTCAAACCAAAATATCTGACTTCCTGTTGGTCGGAGCTTATGACTGTAAAAGAGAAAGTTGTCCGGATCGATAAGCATAATATACAGACCGAGTTTTGTGACTGTAGGTAAAAATAACCCCCCCACTTTAGTCAAAAGTATCTTGAAAGTAACACACTTCCTGCTGCCAGTTGGTGGCGCTATAACTTTGACTCACAATAGTCACATCCATGTGATAGCCCTCTTACAACAAACACAATGCTGAAGTTTCATCAAGATCAATAAATGTATGAAGACGTTATAACACATTGTGTTTTTCTTTTCTCGCCATAACTTCGTTTCCTCGCCACGGCCAAACCATTCGAGATATCAAAAATCCGTCCGCAATTTAGCGTCCTCAATGTCTTGACTTCATGCTGACCGAGTTTGGTGAAGATCAAATTAAATTTCTTGGAGGAGTATATAAAATTCCAGGGGCGTGCGTTTTCATACAACCCATAATAGCCGACTTCCTGTTGGGCTGGCGTAAAACTTAGAGCACGAAAGTTGTTCGGCCCGATGAGATCTATATGTGTACTGAATTTCATACTAATTCATGCAATATTCAGTTTGATATATGGACCAAGTTTTCGGACCCCGTTAAAGGGGGCGCTGTTGAGCCCCCCTGCCACGCCCGGGTACCAGCTTCAGCCCGGCCCTGATGGCCGCAGGTTCTGACCTGTGTGCAAAGTTTCAAGAGTTTTCGAGCACGTTAAGGGCCCCAAAAGTGCCCGAGAAGTCCCACACAGCAGAGAAAGGGTTAAAATAAAGCCCCCCCTCCTCTCTCACACACACAGACACTGAGAGAGACTGGCAAAATTCCCATCAAATCACATTCAAACCAAAATATCTGACTTCCTGTTGGTCGGAGCTAATGACTGTAAATTAGAAAGTTGTCCGGCTCGGGGAGATAAATATAAATACCGATTTTTGTTACTGTAGGTAAAACTAATACCCCATTTTTGACTAAAGGTGGCGCTACTGAGCCCCTTACCACGCCCGTTTCTGAAACTTTGCACAAGTGTACTAGGCAATAAATGTAAAGTGTCTGTCGAGTTTCATGCAATTTCAAGCATGCTAAGAGTCTCAAAAACTTTAAAAAAGAATATTAAAGTTTGCTGCGTTGCCATGGCAACAGTATTTAAGATATCAATAATCCTTTCACAGGTCTACATCTGCCGTGTGTTTACATTATACACATAAAGTTTGAAGCAAATCGGGTAAAAGTAAGAGGGTGATTTTAAAGCATTTTGAAAGTGACACACTTCCTGCTGCCAGTTGGTGGCGCTATAACTTTGACTCACAATAGTCACATCCATGTGATCGGCCTCTTACAGCGAACACACTGCTGAAGTTTCATCCAGATCAATTAATGTATGAGGATGTTATAACACACTTCCTGTTTCCAATATTCGCCATAAATTTGTTTCCTCGCCACGGCCAAACCGTTCGAGATATCAAAAATCCCCTGGCAATTTTTCATCCTCCATGTCTTGACTTCATGCACACCGAGTTTCGTGGTGATTGGTTGAATTTTCTAGGAGGAGTATTTTAAATTCCATTGCATGTGTTTTTTAAACTACGCCAAATAGCCGACTTCCTGTTGGGCTGGGGTAAAAAGTCAGAGCACGAAGGATATATGAACCGATGAGATCTATAAGTGTACCGAGTTTCATATTATTACACGCAAGCGTGTTTGATTTATGGACCAAGTTTTCGGACCGCGTTCCAGGGGGCGCTGTCGAGCCCCCCTGCCACGCCCGGGTACCAGCTTCAGTCCGGCTCTAATGGCCGCGGGTTCTGACATTTGTGCAAAGTTTCAAGAGTTTTCGAGCACGTTAAGAGACCCAAAAGTGCCCGAATAGTCGTAAGAAAAATAATAATAATTAAAGCTGCAAGCAGCGATGAAAGGGCCCTCGCACCCGTGCCACCGCCACCCGGTGGCTTTAGGAAGACAGAGCACGGTGGGCAATGTGCATTTAAGTAGGTAAAAATAGGAGGAGTATGTCAAAGTCAGTTACAAAAATGTCCTTGATTATGGGGATAATAGCATGCGTTATAACTCAGATAAGTGTTGCTAGCATGTTTTAGCATGTTTCTAGCATGTTTAGAACTCAATGGCATATTAAATATGTCGCTAGTAATGCATCACAGTGTAAAACGTGTCACTTCCTGTCGACAGTAGGTGGCGCTATTACTTTAACTTAAAATTGTCATGTAGATGTGTTCAGGGCAGGACTCTTATCAAACGTGTAAAGTTTGGGAAAGATTGGACATTGTCTTCTTTAGTAACAACAACTTCCTCTTTCATTGCATTAGCATGCTTTAGCACTTAGCTAAGAATTGCTAGCATGTTTTAACAGGTTTCTAACATGTTTAAAACTCAATGGCATATTTAATATGTTGCTAGTACAGCATCACAGTGTTAAACATGTCATTTCCTGTTGCCAGTAGGTGGCGCTATTACTATAACTGAATATTCTCATGTAAATGTGTTAAACATAAGAATATTCAAACGTGTGAAGTTTGGGGCAGATTAAACATCCAATGCCTGAGTTACAGCAAATTCCTATTTAATTGCATTAATAGCATGATTTAGCACCTAGCTAATGTTTGCTAGCATGTTTTAGCATGTTTCTAGTATGTTGTTAACATGTTTTAACACTTGCTGGCACTTTTTTGTATGTTATTAGGAGTCCAAAACAGTGTTAAACATGTCACTTCCTGTTGACAGCAGGTGGCGCTATGACTGTAACTGAATTTGAGCATGGTCATGTGTTCAGGACAGAACGCTTATCAAACGTGTGAAGTTTGGGGCAGATTGGACATTCAATGCCTGAGTTACAGCAAATTCCTATTTAATTGCAGTAATAGCATGATTTAGCACTTAGCTAATGTTTGCTAGCATGTTTTAGCATGTTTCTAGTATGTTGTTAACATGTTAAGCACTTGCTGGCAATTTTTTATATGTTGTTAGGAGTCCAAAACAGTGTTAAACATGTCACTTCCTGTTGCCAGCAGGTGGCGCTATGACTGTAACTGAATTTGAGCATGGTCATGTGTTCAGGACAGAACTCTTATCAACCGTGTGAAGTTTGGGGCAGATTGGACATTGTTTGCCTGAGTTACAGCAACTTCCTGTTTCATGGCGAAACATCAAAATTTGTCAGGCCGCCGAGGACACGCCCTTCGACGAAAACTCTAGATCTTCGCAATTTAACGTCGCAAAGGCCTTAAGATTACACTCACCAAATTTGAAGATGATCAGATTAAAACTGTAGGAGGAGTTCGTTAAAGTACGAGGCCTGAAAATGGCAAAAACTGCACAAAAATCAGAGAGGAAGTTCAAAATGGCTGACTTCCTGTTATGTTTAAGGCTATGCTCCAAGAGACTTTTTTGTAGGTATTGGGTCATTACATGTATGTACCGAATTTCGTACACATACGTGAAACGTAGCGGGAGGCGCACTCCGTTGAACCTTTATAGGTGGCGCTATCGAGCCATTTTACCCCGCCCAATTGTGAAACGCATATCAGATGTCAATTTTCGCCAGTTCTGACGCGTGTGCAAATTTTCGTGAGTTTTCGTGCATGTTTAGGCCCTCAAAAATGCGATTAAATGCGGAAAATAATAATAATAATAATAATTAAAGCTGCAAGCAGCGATGAAAGGGCCCTCGCACCCGTGCCACCGCCACCCGGTGGCTTTAGGAAGACAGAGCACGGTGGGCAATGTGCATTTAAGTAGGTAAAAATAGGAGTAGTATGTCAAAGTCAGTTACAAAAATGTCCTTTATCATGGGTATAATAGCATGCGTTATCACTCAGATAAGTGTTGCTAGCATGTTTTAGCATGTTTCTAGCATGTTTAGAACTCAATGGCATATTAAATATGTCGCTAGCAATGCATCACAGTTTAAAACGTGTCACTTCCTGTCGACAGTAGGTGGCGCTATTACTTTAACTTAAAATTGTCATGTAGATGTGTTCAGGGCAGGACTCTTATCAAACATGTGAAGTTTGGGGCAGATTGGACATTGTCTTCTTCAGTAACAATAACTTCCCGTTTCATTGCATTAGCATGCTTTAGCACTTAGCTAAGAATTGCTAGCATGTTTTAACAGGTTTCTAACATGTTTATTACTCAATGGCATATTTAATATGTTGCTAGTACTGCATCACAGTGTTAACCATGTCACTTCCTGTTGCCAGTAGGTGGCGCTATTACTATAACTGAAAAGTGTCATGTAGATGTGTTCAGGGCAGAACTCTTATCAAACGTGTGAAATTGGGGCAAATTGAACATTCAATGCCTGACAGCAAATTCCTATTTAATTGCAGGAATAGCATGCTTTAGCACTTAGCTAATGTTTGTTAGCATGTTTTAGCATGGTTCCCGTGTGTTGTTAACATGTTCAGCACTTGCTGGCAATTTTTTATATGTTATTAGGAGTCCAAAATGGTGTTAAACATGACACTTCCTGTTGCCAGCAGGTGGCGCTATTACTCTAACTGATTATTCTCATGTAGATGTGTTCAGGGCAGGACTCTTATCAAACCTGTGAAGTTTGGGGCAGATTGGACATTGCCTACTTGAGTAACAACAACTTCCTGTTTCATTGCATTAGCATGCTTTAGCACTTAGCTAAGAATTGCTAGCATGTTTTAACATGTTTCTAACATGTTTATAACTCAATGGTTTATTTAATATGTTGCTAGTACAGCATCACAGTGTTAAACATGTCACTTCCTGTTGCCAATAGGTGGCGCTATTACTATAACTGAATATTCTCATGTAAATGTGTTCAGGACAGAACTCTTATCAAACGTGTGAAGTTTGGGGCAGATTGGGCATTCAATGCCTGAGTTACAGCAAATTCCTATTTAATTGCAGTAATAGCATGCTTTAGCACTTAGCTAATGTTTGCTAGCATGTTTTAGCATGTTTCTAGTATGGTGTTAACATGTTTAGCACTTGCTGGCAATTTTGTATATGTTAATTAGGAGTCCAAAACGGTGTTAAACATGTCACTTCCTGTTGCCAGCAGGTGGCGCTATGACTGTAACTGAATTTGAGCATGGTCATGTGTTCAGGACAGAACGCTTATCAAACGTGTGAAGTTTGGGGCAGATTGGACATTGTTTGCCTTAGTTACAGCAACTTCCTGTTTCATGGCGAAACATCAAAATTTGTCAGGCCGCCGAGGACACGCCCTTCGACGAAAACTCTAGATCTTCGCAATTTAACGTCGCAAAGGCCTTAAGATTACACTCACCAAATTTGAAGATGATCAGATTAAAACTGTAGGAGGAGTTCGTTAAAGTACGAGGCCTGAAAATGCCAAAAACTGCACAAAAATCAGAGAGGAAGTTCAAAATGGCTGACTTCCTGTTGTGTTTAAGGCTATGCTCCAACAGACTTTTTTGTAGGTATTGGGTCATTACATGTATGTACCGAATTTCGTACACGTACGTGAAACGTAGCGGGAGGCGCACTCCGTTGAACCTTTATAGGTGGCGCTATCGAGCCATTTTACCCCGCCCAATTCTGAAACGCATATCAGATGTCAATTTTCGCCAGTTCTGACGCGTGTGCAAATTTTCGTGAGTTTTCGTGCATGTTTAGGCCCTCAAAAATGCGATCAAATGCGGAAAATAATAATAATAATAATAATAATAATAATAAACAGAGCAATTCCAATAGTGTCCTCGCACCATCGGTGCTCGGGCCCTAATAATTAAAGCTGCAAGCAGCGATGAAAGGGCCCTCGCACCCGTGCCACCGCCACCCGGTGGCTTTAGGAAGACAGAGCACGGTGGGCAATGTGCATTTAAGTAGGTAAAAATAGGAGGAGTATGTCAAAGTCAGTTACAAAAATGTCCTTGATTATGGGGATAATAGCATGCGTTATAACTCAGATAAGTGTTGCTAGCATGTTTTAGCATGTTTCTAGCATGTTTAGAACTCAATGGCATATTAAATATGTCGCTAGTAATGCATCACAGTGTAAAACGTGTCACTTCCTGTCGACAGTAGGTGGCGCTATTACTTTAACTTAAAATTGTCATGTAGATGTGTTCAGGGCAGGACTCTTATCAAACGTGTAAAGTTTGGGAAAGATTGGACATTGTCTTCTTTAGTAACAACAACTTCCTCTTTCATTGCATTAGCATGCTTTAGCACTTAGCTAAGAATTGCTAGCATGTTTTAACAGGTTTCTAACATGTTTAAAACTCAATGGCATATTTAATATGTTGCTAGTACAGCATCACAGTGTTAAACATGTCATTTCCTGTTGCCAGTAGGTGGCGCTATTACTATAACTGAATATTCTCATGTAAATGTGTTAAACATAAGAATATTCAAACGTGTGAAGTTTGGGGCAGATTAAACATCCAATGCCTGAGTTACAGCAAATTCCTATTTAATTGCATTAATAGCATGATTTAGCACCTAGCTAATGTTTGCTAGCATGTTTTAGCATGTTTCTAGTATGTTGTTAACATGTTTTAACACTTGCTGGCACTTTTTTGTATGTTATTAGGAGTCCAAAACAGTGTTAAACATGTCACTTCCTGTTGACAGCAGGTGGCGCTATGACTGTAACTGAATTTGAGCATGGTCATGTGTTCAGGACAGAACGCTTATCAAACGTGTGAAGTTTGGGGCAGATTGGACATTCAATGCCTGAGTTACAGCAAATTCCTATTTAATTGCAGTAATAGCATGATTTAGCACTTAGCTAATGTTTGCTAGCATGTTTTAGCATGTTTCTAGTATGTTGTTAACATGTTAAGCACTTGCTGGCAATTTTTTATATGTTGTTAGGAGTCCAAAACAGTGTTAAACATGTCACTTCCTGTTGCCAGCAGGTGGCGCTATGACTGTAACTGAATTTGAGCATGGTCATGTGTTCAGGACAGAACTCTTATCAACCGTGTGAAGTTTGGGGCAGATTGGACATTGTTTGCCTGAGTTACAGCAACTTCCTGTTTCATGGCGAAACATCAAAATTTGTCAGGCCGCCGAGGACACGCCCTTCGACGAAAACTCTAGATCTTCGCAATTTAACGTCGCAAAGGCCTTAAGATTACACTCACCAAATTTGAAGATGATCAGATTAAAACTGTAGGAGGAGTTCGTTAAAGTACGAGGCCTGAAAATGGCAAAAACTGCACAAAAATCAGAGAGGAAGTTCAAAATGGCTGACTTCCTGTTATGTTTAAGGCTATGCTCCAAGAGACTTTTTTGTAGGTATTGGGTCATTACATGTATGTACCGAATTTCGTACACATACGTGAAACGTAGCGGGAGGCGCACTCCGTTGAACCTTTATAGGTGGCGCTATCGAGCCATTTTACCCCGCCCAATTGTGAAACGCATATCAGATGTCAATTTTCGCCAGTTCTGACGCGTGTGCAAATTTTCGTGAGTTTTCGTGCATGTTTAGGCCCTCAAAAATGCGATTAAATGCGGAAAATAATAATAATAATAATAATTAAAGCTGCAAGCAGCGATGAAAGGGCCCTCGCACCCGTGCCACCGCCACCCGGTGGCTTTAGGAAGACAGAGCACGGTGGGCAATGTGCATTTAAGTAGGTAAAAATAGGAGTAGTATGTCAAAGTCAGTTACAAAAATGTCCTTTATCATGGGTATAATAGCATGCGTTATCACTCAGATAAGTGTTGCTAGCATGTTTTAGCATGTTTCTAGCATGTTTAGAACTCAATGGCATATTAAATATGTCGCTAGCAATGCATCACAGTTTAAAACGTGTCACTTCCTGTCGACAGTAGGTGGCGCTATTACTTTAACTTAAAATTGTCATGTAGATGTGTTCAGGGCAGGACTCTTATCAAACATGTGAAGTTTGGGGCAGATTGGACATTGTCTTCTTCAGTAACAATAACTTCCCGTTTCATTGCATTAGCATGCTTTAGCACTTAGCTAAGAATTGCTAGCATGTTTTAACAGGTTTCTAACATGTTTATTACTCAATGGCATATTTAATATGTTGCTAGTACTGCATCACAGTGTTAACCATGTCACTTCCTGTTGCCAGTAGGTGGCGCTATTACTATAACTGAAAAGTGTCATGTAGATGTGTTCAGGGCAGAACTCTTATCAAACGTGTGAAATTGGGGCAAATTGAACATTCAATGCCTGACAGCAAATTCCTATTTAATTGCAGGAATAGCATGCTTTAGCACTTAGCTAATGTTTGTTAGCATGTTTTAGCATGGTTCCCGTGTGTTGTTAACATGTTCAGCACTTGCTGGCAATTTTTTATATGTTATTAGGAGTCCAAAATGGTGTTAAACATGACACTTCCTGTTGCCAGCAGGTGGCGCTATTACTCTAACTGATTATTCTCATGTAGATGTGTTCAGGGCAGGACTCTTATCAAACCTGTGAAGTTTGGGGCAGATTGGACATTGCCTACTTGAGTAACAACAACTTCCTGTTTCATTGCATTAGCATGCTTTAGCACTTAGCTAAGAATTGCTAGCATGTTTTAACATGTTTCTAACATGTTTATAACTCAATGGTTTATTTAATATGTTGCTAGTACAGCATCACAGTGTTAAACATGTCACTTCCTGTTGCCAATAGGTGGCGCTATTACTATAACTGAATATTCTCATGTAAATGTGTTCAGGACAGAACTCTTATCAAACGTGTGAAGTTTGGGGCAGATTGGGCATTCAATGCCTGAGTTACAGCAAATTCCTATTTAATTGCAGTAATAGCATGCTTTAGCACTTAGCTAATGTTTGCTAGCATGTTTTAGCATGTTTCTAGTATGGTGTTAACATGTTTAGCACTTGCTGGCAATTTTGTATATGTTAATTAGGAGTCCAAAACGGTGTTAAACATGTCACTTCCTGTTGCCAGCAGGTGGCGCTATGACTGTAACTGAATTTGAGCATGGTCATGTGTTCAGGACAGAACGCTTATCAAACGTGTGAAGTTTGGGGCAGATTGGACATTGTTTGCCTTAGTTACAGCAACTTCCTGTTTCATGGCGAAACATCAAAATTTGTCAGGCCGCCGAGGACACGCCCTTCGACGAAAACTCTAGATCTTCGCAATTTAACGTCGCAAAGGCCTTAAGATTACACTCACCAAATTTGAAGATGATCAGATTAAAACTGTAGGAGGAGTTCGTTAAAGTACGAGGCCTGAAAATGCCAAAAACTGCACAAAAATCAGAGAGGAAGTTCAAAATGGCTGACTTCCTGTTGTGTTTAAGGCTATGCTCCAACAGACTTTTTTGTAGGTATTGGGTCATTACATGTATGTACCGAATTTCGTACACGTACGTGAAACGTAGCGGGAGGCGCACTCCGTTGAACCTTTATAGGTGGCGCTATCGAGCCATTTTACCCCGCCCAATTCTGAAACGCATATCAGATGTCAATTTTCGCCAGTTCTGACGCGTGTGCAAATTTTCGTGAGTTTTCGTGCATGTTTAGGCCCTCAAAAATGCGATCAAATGCGGAAAATAATAATAATAATAATAATTAAAGCTGCAAGCAGCGATGAAAGGGCCCTCGCACCCGTGCCACCGCCACCCGGTGGCTTTAGGAAGACAGAGCACGGTGGGCAATGTGCATTTAAGTAGGTAAAAATAAGAGTAGTATGTCAAAGTCAGTTACAAAAATGTCCTTTATCATGGGTATAATAGCATGCGTTATCACTCAGATAAGTGTTGCTAGCATGTTTTAGCATGTTTCTAGCATGTTTAGAACTCAATGGCATATTAAATATGTCGCTAGCAATGCATCACAGTTTAAAACGTGTCACTTCCTGTCGACAGTAGGTGGCGCTATTACTTTAACTTAAAATTGTCATGTAGATGTGTTCAGGGCAGGACTCTTATCAAACATGTGAAGTTTGGGGCAGATTGGACATTGTCTTCTTCAGTAACAATAACTTCCCGTTTCATTGCATTAGCATGCTTTAGCACTTAGCTAAGAATTGCTAGCATGTTTTAACAGGTTTCTAACATGTTTATTGCTCAATGGCATATTTAATATGTTGCTAGTACTGCATCACAGTGTTAACCATGTCACTTCCTGTTGCCAGTAGGTGGCGCTATTACTATAACTGAAAAGTGTCATGTAGATGTGTTCAGGGCAGAACTCTTATCAAACGTGTGAAATTGGGGCAAATTGAACATTCAATGCCTGACAGCAAATTCCTATTTAATTGCAGGAATAGCATGCTTTAGCACTTAGCTAATGTTTGTTAGCATGTTTTAGCATGGTTCCCGTGTGTTGTTAACATGTTCAGCACTTGCTGGCAATTTTTTATATGTTATTAGGAGTCCAAAATGGTGTTAAACATGACACTTCCTGTTGCCAGCAGGTGGCGCTATTACTCTAACTGATTATTCTCATGTAGATGTGTTCAGGGCAGGACTCTTATCAAACCTGTGAAGTTTGGGGCAGATTGGACATTGCCTACTTGAGTAACAACAACTTCCTGTTTCATTGCATTAGCATGCTTTAGCACTTAGCTAAGAATTGCTAGCATGTTTTAACATGTTTCTAACATGTATATAACTCAATGGTTTATTTAATATGTTGCTAGTACAGCATCACAGTGTTAAACATGTCACTTCCTGTTGCCAATAGGTGGCGCTATTACTATAACTGAATATTCTCATGTAAATGTGTTCAGGACAGAACTCTTATCAAACGTGTGAAGTTTGGGGCAGATTGGGCATTCAATGCCTGAGTTACAGCAAATTCCTATTTAATTGCAGTAATAGCATGCTTTAGCACTTAGCTAATGTTTGCTAGCATGTTTTAGCATGTTTCTAGTATGGTGTTAACATGTTTAGCACTTGCTGGCAATTTTTTATATGTTATTAGGAGTCCAAAACAGTGTTAAACATGTCACTTCCTGTTGCCAGCAGGTGGCGCTATGACTGTAACTGAATTTGAGCATGGTCATGTGTTCAGGACAGAACGCTTATCAAACGTGTGAAGTTTGGGGCAGATTGGACATTGTTTGCCTTAGTTACAGCAACTTCCTGTTTCATGGCGAAACATCAAAATTTGTCAGGCCGCCGAGGACACGCCCTTCGACGAAAACTCTAGATCTTCGCAATTTAACGTCGCAAAGGCCTTAAGATTACACTCACCAAATTTGAAGATGATCAGATTAAAACTGTAGGAGGAGTTCGTTAAAGTACGAGGCCTGAAAATGCCAAAAACTGCACAAAAATCAGAGAGGAAGTTCAAAATGGCTGACTTCCTGTTGTGTTTAAGGCTATGCTCCAAGAGACTTTTTTGTAGGTATTGGGTCATTACATGTATGTACCGAATTTCGTACACGTACGTGAAACGTAGCGGGAGGCGCACTCCGTTGAACCTTTATAGGTGGCGCTATCGAGCCATTTTACCCCGCCCAATTCTGAAACGCATATCAGATGTCAATTTTCGCCAGTTCTGACGCGTGTGCAAATTTTCGTGAGTTTTCGTGCATGTTTAGGCCCTCAAAAATGCGATCAAATGCGGAAAATAATAATAATTAAAGCTGCAAGCAGCGATGAAAGGGCCCTCGCACCCGTGCCAACCGCCACCCGGTGGATTTAGGAAGACAGAGCACGGTGGGCATTGTGCATTTAAGTAGGTAAATATAGGAGTATGTCAAAGTCAGTTACAAAAATGTCCTTTATTATGGGGATAATAGCATGCGTTATCACTCAGATAAGTGTTGCTAGCATGTTTTAGCATGTTTCTAGCATGTTTAGAACTCAATGGCATATTAAATATGTCGCTAGCAATGCATCACAGTTTAAAACGTGTCACTTCCTGTCGACAGTAGGTGGCGCAATTACTTTAACTTAAAATTGTCATGTAGATGTGTTCAGGGCAGGACTCTTATCAAACGTGTGAAGTTTGGGGCAGATTTGACATTGCCTTCTTCAGTAACAACAACTTCCCGTTTCATTGCATTAGCGTGCTTTAGCACTTAGCTAAGAATTGCTAGCATGTTTTAACATGTTTCTAACATGTATATAACTCAATGGCATATTTAATATGTTGCTAGTAATGCATCGCAGTGTTAAACATGTCACTTCCTGTTGCCAGTAGGTGGCGCTATTACTATAACTGAAAAGTGTCATGTAGATGTGTTCAGGGCAGGACTCTTATCAAACGTGTGAAGTTTGGGGCAGATTGGACATTGCCTTCTTGAGTAACAACAACTTCCTCTTTCATTGCATTAGCATGCTTTAGCACTTAGCTAAGAATTGCTAGCATGTTTTAACATGTTTCTAACATGTTTATAACTCAATGGTTTATTTAATATGTTGCTAGTACAACATCACAGTGTTGAACATGTCACTTCCTGTTGCCAGTAGGTGGCGCTATTACTATAGCTGAAAAGTGTCATGTAAATGTGTTCAGGGCAGGACTCTTATCAAACGTGTGAAGTTTGGGGCAGATTGGACATTGCCTTCTTGAGTAACAACAACTTCCTGTTTCATTGCATTAGCATGCTTTAGCACTTAGCTAAGAATTGCTAGCATGTTTTAACAGGTTTCTAACATGTTTATAACTCAATGGTTTATTTAATATGTTGCTAGTACAACATCACAGTGTTGAACATGTCACTTCCTGTTGCCAGTAGGTGGCGCTATTACTATAACTGAATACTCTCATGTAAATGTGTTCAGACCAGAACTCTTATCAAACGTGTGAAATTGGGGCAAATTGAACATTCAATGCCTGAGTTACAGCAAATTCCTATTTAATTGCAGTAATAGCATGCTTTAGCACTCAGCTAATGTTTGTTAGCATGTTTTAGCATGTTTCCTGTATGTTGTTAACATGTTTAGCACTTGCTGGCAATTTTTTATGTTATTAGGAGTCCAAAATGGTGTTAAACATGTCACTTCCTGTTGCCAGCAGGTGGCGCTATTACTCTAACTGATTATTCTCATGTAAATGTGTTCAGGACAGAACTCTTATCAAACCTGTGAAGTTTGGGGCAGATTGGACATTGCCTACTTGAGTAACAACAACTTCCTGTTTCATTGCATTAGCGTGCTTTAGCACTTAGCTAAGAATTGCTAGCATGTTTTAACATGTTTCTAACATGTTTATAACTCAATGGTTTATTTAATATGTTGCTAGTACAGCATGACAGTGTTAAACATGTCACTTCCTGTTGCCAATAGGTGGCGCTATTACTATAACTGAATATTCTCATGTAAATGTGTTCAGACCAGAACTCTTATCAAACGTGTGAAGTTTGGGGCAGATTGGGCATCCAATGCCTGAGTTACAGCAAATTCCTATTTAATTGCAGTAATAGCATGCTTTAGCACTTAGCTAATGTTTGCTAGCATGTTTTAGCATGTTTCTAGTATGTTGTTAACATGTTTAGCACTTGCTGGCAATTTTTTATATGTTATTAGGAGTCCAAAACAGTGTTAAACATGTCACTTCCTGTTGCCAGCAGGTGGCGCTATGACTGTAACTGAATTTGAGCATGGTCATGTGTTCAGGACAGAACGCTTATCAAACGTGTGAAGTTTGGGGCAGATTGGACATTGTTTGCCTGAGTTACAGCAACTTCCTGTTTCATGGCGAAACATCAAAATTTGTCAGGCCGCCGAGGACACGCCCTTCGACGAAAACTCTAGATCTTCGCAATTTAACGTCGCAAAGGCCTTAAGATTACACTCACCAAATTTGAAGATGATCAGAATAAAACTGTAGGAGGAGTTCGTTAAAGTACGAGGCCTGAAAATGGCAAAAACTGCACAAAAATCAGAGAGGAAGTTCAAAATGGCTGACTTCCTGTTGTGTTTAAGGCTATGCTCCAAGAGACTTTTTTGTAGGTATTGGGTCATTACATGTATGTACCGAATTTCGTACACGTACGTGAAACGTAGCGGGAGGCGCACTCCGTTGAACCTTTATAGGTGGCGCTATCAAGCCATTTTACCCCGCCCAATTCTGAAACGCATATCAGATGTCAATTTTCGCCAGTTCTGACGCGTGTGCAAATTTTCGTGAGTTTTCGTGCATGTTTAGGCCCTCAAAAATGCGATTAAATGCGGAGAAGAAGAAGAATAATAATAATAATAATAATAAACAGAGCAATTCCAAGAGGGTCCTCACACCATCGGTGCTCGGGCCCTAATTAAAGCTGCAAGCAGCGATGAAAGGGCCCTCGCACCCGTGCCACTGCCACCCGGTGGCTTTAGTAAGACAGAGCACGGTGGGCAATGTGCATTTAAGTAGGTAAAAATAGGAGTAGTATGTCAAAGTCAGTTACAAAAATGTCCTTTATTATGGGGATAATAGCATGCGTTATAACTCAGATAAGTGTTGCTAGCATGTTTTAGCATGTTTAGAATTCAATGGCATATTAAATATGTCGCTAGTAATGCATCACAGTGTAAAACGTGTCACTTCCTGTCGACAGTAGGTGGCGCTATTACTTTAACTTAAAATTGTCATGTAGATGTATTCAGGGCAGGACTCTTATCAAGCGTGTGAAGTTTGGGGCAGATTGGACATTGCCTTCAGAAACACCAACTTCCTGTTTCATTGCATTAGCGTGCTTTAGCACTTAGCTAAGAATTGCTAGCATGTTTTAACATGTTTCTAACATGTATATAACTCAATGGCATATTTAATATGTTGCTAGTACTGCATCACAGTGATAAACATGTCACTTCCTGTTGACAGTAGGTGGCGCTATTACTATAACTTAAAATTGTCATGTAGATGTGTTCAGGGCAGGACTCTTATCAAACGTGTAAAGTTTGGGAAAGATTGGACATTGCCTACTTGAGTAACAACAACTTCCTGTTTCATTGCATTAGCATGCTTTAGCACTTAGCTAAGAATTGCTAGCATGTTTTAACAGGTTTCTAACATGTTTATAACTCAATGGCATATTTAATATGTTGCTAGTACAGCATCACAGTGTTAAACATGTCACTTCCTGTTGCCAGTAGGTGGCGCTATTACTATAACTGAATATTCTCATGTAAATGTGTTCAGGACAGAACGCTTATCAAATGTGTGAAGTTTGGGGCAGATTGAACATCCAATGCCTGAGTTACAGCAAATTCCTATTTAATTGCAGTAATAGCATGCTTTAGCACTTAGCTAATGTTTGCTAGCATGTTTTAGCATGTTTCTAGTATGTTGTTAACATGTTTAGCACTTGCTGGCAATTTTTTATATGTTATAATGAGTCCAAAACAGTGTTAAACATGTCACTTCCTGTTGCCAGCAGGTGGCGCTATGACTGTAACTGAATTTGAGCATGGTCATGTGTTCAGGACAGAACGCTTATCAAACGTGTGAAGTTTGGGGCAGATTGGACATTGTTTGCCTGAGTTACAGCAACTTCCTGTTTCATGGCGAAACATCAAAATTTGTCAGGCCGCCGAGGACACGCCCTTCGACGAAAACTCAAGATCTTCGCAATTTAACGTCGCAAAGGCCTTAAGATTACACTCACCAAATTTGAAGATGATCAGATTAAAACTGTAGGAGGAGTTCGTTAAAGTACGAGGCCTGAAAATGGCAAAAACTGCACAAAAATCAGAGAGGAAGTTCAAAATGGCTGACTTCCTGTTGTGTTTAAGGCTATGCTTCAAGAGACTTTTTTGTAGGTATTGGGTCATTACATGTATGTACCGAATTTCGTACACATACGTGAAACGTAGCGGGAGGCGCACTCCGTTGAACATTTATAGGTGGCGCTATCGAGCCATTTTGCCACGCCAGATTCTGAAATGCATATCAGATGTCAATTTTCGCCGGTTCTGACGCGTGTGCAAATTTTCGTGAGTTTTCGTGCATGTTTAGGCCCTCAAAAATGCGATTAAATGCGGAGAAGAATAATAATAATAATAATAATAATAATAATAATAAACAGAGCAATTCCAAGAGGGTCCTCACACCATCGGTGCTCGGGCCCTAATAATAATAATAATAATAATAATAATAATAATAATAAACAGAGCAATTCCAATAGTGTCCTCGCACCATCGGTGCTCGGGCCCTAATAATAATAATAATAATAATTAAAGCTGCAAGCAGCGATGAAAGGGCCCTCGCACCCGTGCCAACCGCCACCCGGTGGATTTAGGAATACAGAGCACGGTGGGCATTGTGCATTTAAGTAGGTAAATATAGGAGTATGTCAAAGTCAGTTACAAAAATGTCCTTTATTATGGGGATAATAGCATGCGTTATCACTCAGATAAGTGTTGCTAGCATGTTTTAGCATGTTTCTAGCGTGTTTAGAACTCAATGGCATATTAAATATGTCGCTAGCAATGCATCACAGTTTAAAACGTGTCACTTCCTGTCGACAGTAGGTGGCGCTATTACTTTAACTTAAAATTGTCATGTAGATGTGTTCAGGGCAGGACTCTTATCAAACGTGTGAAGTTTGGGGCAGATTTGACATTGCCTTCTTCAGTAACAACAACTTCCCGTTTCATTGCATTAGCGTGCTTTAGCACTTAGCTAAGAATTGCTAGCATGTTTTAACATGTTTCTAACATGTATATAACTCAATGGCATATTTAATATGTTGCTAGTAATGCATCGCAGTGTTAAACATGTCACTTCCTGTTGCCAGTAGGTGGCGCTATTACTATAACTGAAAAGTGTCATGTAGATGTGTTCAGGGTAGGACTGTTATCAAACGTGTGAAGTTTGGGGCAGATTGGACATTGCCTTCTTGAGTAACAACAACTTCCTGTTTCATTGCATTAGCATGCTTTAGCACTTAGCTAAGAATTGCTAGCATGTTTTAACATGTTTCTAACATGTTTATAACTCAATGGTTTATTTAATATGTTGCTAGTACAACATCACAGTGTTAAACATGTCACTTCCTGTTGTCAGTAGGTGGCGCTATTACTATAACTGAATACTCTCATGTAAATGAGTTCAGACCAGAACTCTTATCAAACGTGTGAAATTGGGGCAAATTGAACATTCAATGCCTGAGTTACAGCAAATTCCTATTTAATTGCAGTAATAGCATGCTTTAGAACTCAGCTAATGTTTGTTAGCATGTTTTAGCATGTTTCCAGTATGTTGTTAACATTTAGCACTTGCTGGCAATTTTTTATATGTTATTAGGAGTCCAAAATGGTGTTAAACATGTCACTTCCTGTTGCCAGCAGGTGGCGCTATTACTCTAACTGATTATTCTCATGTAAATGTGTTCAGGACAGAACTCTTATCAAACCTGTGAAGTTTGGGGCAGATTGGACATTGCCTACTTGAGTAACAACAACTTCCTGTTTCATTGCATTAGCATGCTTTAGCACTTAGCTAAGAATTGCTAGCATGTTTTAACAGGTTTCTAACATGTTTATAACTCAATGGTTTATTTAATATGTTGCTAGTACAGCATGACAGTGTTAAACATGTCACTTCCTGTTGCCAATAGGTGGCGCTATTACTATAACTGAATATTCTCATGTAAATGTGTTCAGACCAGAACTCTTATCAAACGTGTGAAGTTTGGGGCAGATTGGGCATTCAATGCCTGAGTTACAGCAAATTCCTATTAAATTGCAGTAATATCATGCTTTAGCACTTAGCTAATGTTTGCTAGCATGTTTAAGCATGTTTCTAGTATGTTGTTAACATGTTTAGCACTTGCTGGCAATTTTGTATATGTTATTAGGAGTCCAAAACAGTGTTAAACATGTCACTTCCTGTTGCCAGCAGGTGGCGCTATGACTGTAACTGAATTTGAGCATGGTCATGTGTTCAGGACAGAACGCTTATCAACCGTGTGAAGTTTGGGGCAGATTGGACATTGTTTGCCTGAGTTACAGCAACTTCCTGTTTCATGGCGAAACATCAAAATTTGTCAGGCCGCCGAGGACACGCCCTTCGACGAAAACTCAAGATCTTCGCAATTTAACGTCGCAAAGGCCTTAAGATTACACTCACCAAATTTGAAGATGATCAGATTAAAACTGTAGGAGGAGTTCGTTAAAGTATGAGGCCAGTAAATGGCAAAAACTGCACAAAAATCAGAGAGGAAGTTCAAAATGGCTGACTTCCTGTTGTGTTTAAGGCTATGCTTCAAGAGACTTTTTTGTAGGTATTGGGTCATTACATGTATGTACCGAATTTCGTACACGTACGTGAAACGTAGCGGGAGGCGCACTCCGTTGAACCTTTATAGGTGGCGCTATCGAGCCATTTTGCCCCGCCCAATTCTGAAACGCATATCAGATGTCAATTTTCGCCGGTTCTGACGCGTGTGCAAATTTTCGTGAGTTTTCGTGCATGTTTAGGCCCTCAAAAATGTGATTAAATGCGGAGAAGAATAATAATAATAATAATAATAATAATAATAATAAACAGAGCAATTCCAAGAGGGTCCTCACACCATCGGTGCTCGGGCCCTAATAATAATAATAAACAGAGCAATTCCAATAGTGTCCTCGCACCATCGGTGCTCGGGCCCTAATAATTAAAGCTGCAAGCAGCGATGAAAGGGCCCTCGCACCCGTGCCACCGCCACCCGGTGGCTTTAGGAAGACAGAGCACGGTGGGCAATGTGCATTTAAGTAGGTAAAAATAGGAGTAGTATGTCAAAGTCAGTTACAAAAATGTCCTTTATCATGGGTATAATAGCATGCGTTATCACTCAGATAAGTGTTGCTAGCATGTTTTAGCATGTTTCTAGCATGTTTAGAACTCAATGGCATATTAAATATGTCGCTAGCAATGCATCACAGTTTAAAACGTGTAACTTCCTGTCGATAGTAGGTGGCGCTATTACTTTAACTTAAAATTGTCATGTAGATGTGTTCAGGGCAGGACTCTTATCAAACATGTGAAGTTTGGGGCAGATTGGACATTGTCTTCTTCAGTAACAATAACTTCCCGTTTCATTGCATTAGCATGCTTTAGCACTTAGCTAAGAATTGCTAGCATGTTTTAACAGGTTTCTAACATGTTTATTACTCAATGGCATATTTAATATGTTGCTAGTACTGCATCACAGTGTTAACCATGTCACTTCCTGTTGCCAGTAGGTGGCGCTATTACTATAACTGAAAAGTGTCATGTAGATGTGTTCAGGGCAGAACTCTTATCAAACGTGTGAAATTGGGGCAAATTGAACATTCAATGCCTGACAGCAAATTCCTATTTAATTGCAGGAATAGCATGCTTTAGCACTTAGCTAATGTTTGTTAGCATGTTTTAGCATGGTTCCCGTGTGTTGTTAACATGTTCAGCACTTGCTGGCAATTTTTTATATGTTATTAGGAGTCCAAAATGGTGTTAAACATGACACTTCCTGTTGCCAGCAGGTGGCGCTATTACTCTAACTGATTATTCTCATGTAGATGTGTTCAGGGCAGGACTCTTATCAAACCTGTGAAGTTTGGGGCAGATTGGACATTGCCTACTTGAGTAACAACAACTTCCTGTTTCATTGCATTAGCATGCTTTAGCACTTAGCTAAGAATTGCTAGCATGTTTTAACATGTTTCTAACATGTTTATAACTCAATGGTTTATTTAATATGTTGCTAGTACAGCATCACAGTGTTAAACATGTCACTTCCTGTTGCCAATAGGTGGCGCTATTACTATAACTGAATATTCTCATGTAAATGTGTTCAGGACAGAACTCTTATCAAACGTGTGAAGTTTGGGGCAGATTGGGCATTCAATGCCTGAGTTACAGCAAATTCCTATTTAATTGCAGTAATAGCATGCTTTAGCACTTAGCTAATGTTTGCTAGCATGTTTTAGCATGTTTCTAGTATGGTGTTAACATGTTTAGCACTTGCTGGCAATTTTGTATATGTTAATTAGGAGTCCAAAACGGTGTTAAACATGTCACTTCCTGTTGCCAGCAGGTGGCGCTATGACTGTAACTGAATTTGAGCATGGTCATGTGTTCAGGACAGAACGCTTATCAAACGTGTGAAGTTTGGGGCAGATTGGACATTGTTTGCCTTAGTTACAGCAACTTCCTGTTTCATGGCGAAACATCAAAATTTGTCAGGCCGCCGAGGACACGCCCTTCGACGAAAACTCTAGATCTTCGCAATTTAACGTCGCAAAGGCCTTAAGATTACACTCACCAAATTTGAAGATGATCAGATTAAAACTGTAGGAGGAGTTCGTTAAAGTACGAGGCCTGAAAATGCCAAAAACTGCACAAAAATCAGAGAGGAAGTTCAAAATGGCTGACTTCCTGTTGTGTTTAAGGCTATGCTCCAAGAGACTTTTTTGTAGGTATTGGGTCATTACATGTATGTACCGAATTTCGTACACGTACGTGAAACGTAGCGGGAGGCGCACTCCGTTGAACCTTTATAGGTGGCGCTATCGAGCCATTTTACCCCGCCCAATTCTGAAACCCATATCAGATGTCAATTTTCGCCAGTTCTGACGCGTGTGCAAATTTTCGTGAGTTTTCGTGCATGTTTAGGCCCTCAAAAATGCGATCAAATGCGGAAAATAATAATAATAATAAACAGAGCAATTCCAATAGTGTCCTCGCACCATCGGTGCTCGGGCCCTAATTAAAGCTGCAAGCAGCGATGAAAGGGCCCTCGCACCCGTGCCAACCGCCACCCGGTGGATTTAGGAAGACAGAGCATGGTGGGCATTGTGCATTTAAGTAGGTGAATATAGGAGTATGTCAAAGTCAGTTACAAAAATATCCTTTATTATGGGGATAATAGCATGCGTTATCACTCAGACAAGTGTTGCTAGCATGTTTTAGCATGTTTAGAACTCAATGGCATATTAAATATGTCGCTAGCAATTTATCACAGTTTAAAACGTGTCACTTCCTGTCGACAGTAGGTGGCGCTATTACTTTAACTTAAAATTGTCATGTAGATGTGTTCAGGGCAGGACTCTTATCAAACGTGTGAAGTTTGGGGCAGATTTGACATTGCCTTCTTCAGTAACATCAACTTCCCGTTTCATTGCATTAGCGTGCTTTAGCACTTAGCTAAGAATTGCTAGCATGTTTTAACATGTTTCTAACATGTATATAACTCAATGGCATATTTAATATGTTGCTAGTAATGCATCGCAGTGTTAAACATGTCACTTCCTGTTGCCAGTAGGTGGCGCTATTACTATAACTGAAAAGTGTCATGTAGATGTGTTCAGGACAGGACTCTTATCAAACGTGTGAAGTTTGGGGCAGATTGGACATTGCCTTCTTGAGTAACAACAACTTCCTCTTTCATTGCATTAGCATGCTTTAGCACTTAGCTAAGAATTGCTAGCATGTTTTAACATGTTTCTAACATGTATATAACTCAATGGCATATTTAATATGTTGCTAGTACAGCATCACAGTGTTAACCATGTCACTTCCTGTTGCCAGTAGGTGGCGCTATTACTATAACTGAAAAATGTCATGTAGATGTGTTCAGGGCAGGACTCTTATCAAACATGTGAAGTTTGGGGCAGATTGGACATTGCCTACTTGAGTAACAACAACTTCCTGTTTCATTGCATTAGCATGCTTTAGCACTTAGCTAAGAATTGCTAGCATGTTTTAACAGGTTTCTAACATGTTTATTACTCAATGGCATATTTAATATGTTGCTAGTACAGCATCACAGTGTTAACCATGTCACTTCCTGTTGCCAGTAGGTGGCGCTATTACTATAACTGAAAAATGTCATGTAGATGTTGTTAGGGCAGGACTCTTATCAAACGTGTGAAGTTTGGGGCAGATTGGACATTGCCTTCTTGAGTAACAACAACTTCCTCTTTCATTGCATTAGCATGCTTTAGCACTTAGCTAAGAATTGCTAGCATGTTTTAACAGGTTTCTAACATGTTTATTACTCAATGGTTTATTTAATATGTTGCTAGTACAACATCACAGTGTTAAACATGTCACTTCCTGTTGCCAGTAGGTGGCGCTAATACTATAACTGAATACTCTCATGTAAATGTGTTCAGACCAGAACTCTTATCAAACGTGTGAAATTGGGGCAAATTGAACATTCAATGCCTGAGTTACAGCAAATTCCTATTTAATTGCAGTAATAGCATGCTTTAGCACTTAGCTAATGTTTGTTAGCATGTTTTAGCATGTTTCCCGTATGTTGTTAACATGTTTAGCACTTGCTGGCAATTTTTTATATGTTATTAGGAGTCCAAAATGGTGTTAAACATGTCACTTCCTGTTGCCAGCAGGTGGCGCTATTACTCTAACTGATTATTCTCATGTAAATGTGTTCAGGACAGAACTCTTATCAAACGTGTGAAGTTTGGGGCAGATTGGGCATTCAATGCCTGAGTTACAGCAAATTCCTATTTAATTGCAGTAATAGCATGCTTTAGCACTTAGCTAATGTTTGCTAGCATGTTTTAGCATGCTTCTAGTATGTTGTTAACATGTTTAGCACTTGCTGGCAATTTTGTACATGTTATAATGAGTCCAAAACAGTGTTAAACCTGTCACTTCCTGTTGCCAGCAGGTGGCGCTATGACTGTAATGGAATTTGAGCATGGTCATGTGTTCAGGACAGAACGCTTATCAAACGTGTGAAGTTTGGGGCAGATTTGACATTGTTTGCCTGAGTTACAGCAACTTCCTGTTTCATGGCGAAACATCAAAATTTGTCAGGCCGCCGAGGACACGCCCTTCGACGAAAACTCAAGATCTTCGCAATTTAACGTCGCAAAGGCCTTAAGATTACACTCAGCAAATTTGAAGATGATCAGATTAAAACTGTAGGAGGAGTTCGTTAAAGTACGAGGCCTGAAAATGGCAAAAACTGCACAAAAATCAGAGAGGAAGTTCAAAATGGCTGACTTCCTGTTGTGTTTAAGGCTATGCTCCAAGAGACTTTTTTGTAGGTATTGGGTCATTACATGTATGTACCGAATTTCGTACACATACGTGAAACGTAGCGGGAGGCGCACTCCGTTGAACATTTATAGGTGGCGCTATCGAGCCATTTTGCCCCGCCCAATTCTGAAACGCATATCAGATGTCAATTTTCGCCGGTTCTGACGCGTGTGCAAATTTTCGTGAGTTTTCGTGCATGTTTAGGCCCTCAAAAATGCGATTAAATGCGGAGAAGAATAATAATAATAATAATTAAAGCTGCAAGCAGCGATGAAAGGGCCCTCGCACCCGTGCCAACCGCCACCCGGTGGATTTAGGAAGACAGAGCACGGTGGGCATTGTGCATTTAAGTAGGTAAATATAGGAGTATGTCAAAGTCAGTTACAAAAATGTCCTTTATTATGGGGATAATAGCATGCGTTATCACTCAGATAAGTGTTGCTAGCATGTTTTAGCATGTTTCTAGCATGTTTAGAACTCAATGGCATATTAAATATGTCGCTAGCAATGCATCACAGTTTAAAACGTGTCACTTCCTGTTGACAGTAGGTGGCGCTATTACTTTAACTTAAAATTGTCATGTAGATGTGTTCAGGGCAGGACTCTTATCAAACGTGTGAAGTTTGGGGCAGATTGGACATTGCCTTCTTCAGTAACAACAACTTCCCGTTTCATTGCATTAGCGTGCTTTAGCACTTAGCTAAGAATTGCTAGCATGTTTTAACATGTTTCTAACATGTATATAACTCAATGGCATATTTAATATGTTGCTAGTAATGCATTGCAGTGTTAAACATGTCACTTCCTGTTGCCAGTAGGTGGCGCTATTCTATAACTGAAAAGTGTCATGTAGATGTGTTCAGGGCAGGACTCTTATCAAACGTGTGAAGTTTGGGGCAGATTGGACATTGCCTACTTGAGTAACAACAACTTCCTGTTTCATTGCATTAGCATGCTTTAGCACTTAGCTAAGAATTGCTAGCATGTTTTAACAGGTTTCTAACATGTTTATAACTCAATGGTTTATTTAATATGTTGCTAGTACAGCATCACAGTGTTAAACATGTCACTTCCTGTTGCCAATAGGTGGCGCTATTACTATAACTAAATATTCTCATGTAAATGTGTTCAGACCAGAACTCTTATCAAACGTGTGAAGTTTGGGGCAGATTGGGCATTCAATGCCTGAGTTACAGCAAATTCCTATTTAATTGCAATAATAGCATGCTTTAGCACTTAGCTAATGTTTGCTAGCATGTTTTAGCATGTTTCTAGTATGTTGTTAACATGTTTAGCACTTGCTGGCAATTTTGTATATGTTATTAGGAGTCGAAAACAGTGTTAAACATGTCACTTCCTGTTGCCAGCAGGTGGCGCTATGACTGTAACTGAATATTCTCATGTAAATGTGTTCAGGGCAGAACTCTTATCAAACGTGTGAAGTTTGGGGCAGATTGGACATTGTTTGCCTGAGTTACAGCAACTTCCTGTTTAATTTCAGTAATAGCATGCTTAAGCACTTAGCTAATGTTTGCTAGCATGTTTTAGCATGTTTCTAGTATGTTGTTAACATGTTAAGCACTTGCTGGCAATTTTTTATATGTTGTTAGGAGTCCAAAACAGTGTTAAACATGTCACTTCCTGTTGCCAGCAGGTGGCGCTATGACTGTAACTGAATTTGAGCATGGTCATGTGTTCAGGACAGAACTCTTATCAAACGTGTGAAGTTTGGGGCAGATTGGACATTCAATGCCTGAGTTACAGCAACTTCCTGTTTCATGGCGAAACATCAAAATTTGTCAGGCCGCCGAGGACACGCCCTTCGACGAAAACTCAAGATCTTCGCAATTTAACGTCGCAAAGGCCTTAAGATTACACTCACCAAATTTGAAGATGATCAGATTAAAACTGTAGGAGGAGTTCGTTAAAGTACGAGGCCTGAAAATGGCAAAAACTGCACAAAAATCAGAGAGGAAGTTCAAAATGGCTGACTTCCTGTTGTGTTTAAGGCTATGCTCCAAGAGACTTTTTTGTAGGTATTGGGTCATTACATGTATGTACCGAATTTCGTACACGTACGTGAAACGTAGCGGGAGGCGCACTCCGTTGAACATTTATAGGTGGCGCTATCGAGCCATTTTGCCCCGCCCAATTCTGAAACGCATATCAGATGTCAATTTTCGCCGGTTCTGACGCGTGTGCAAATTTTCGTGAGTTTTCGTGCATGTTTAGGCCCTCAAAAATGCGATTAAATGCGGAGAAGAATAATAATAATAATAATAATAATAATAATAATAAACAGAGCAATTCCAAGAGGGTCCTCACACCATCGGTGCTCGGGCCCTAATAATAATAATAATAATAATAATAATAAACAGAGCAATTCCAAGAGGGTCCTCACACCATCGGTGCTCGGGCCCTAATAAATATATATATATATATATATAAATAAATAAATATAGCTGCAAGCAGCGATTACGGGCCCAAGCCGGTGGCACCGCCACCCTGGTGCCTTTAGTTACACTAAAGGCACCGGGCTGGCGCTGCCACCGGCTTGGGCCCTCCATCGCTGCTTGCAGCTATATTTATTTATTTATATATATATATATATATATATATATATATATATATATATATATATATATATAAAAAGCCGCCACCCCCGTTGCCTTTCGGGTTCCTGTGCACGACGGGCAATAACGTAACCCCGCGTTGACTGTCGAGAAGAAGTCTGCTTTAGAGCTTGTATCAGTGTGAGTCTTTCTGCTCCCCTCCAAACACACACAGAAAAGGGGGGGGGGCTGTCTGTGTGTGTGCCCTCTCTCCCTCCCCTCCCCCCCACTTCACACACACACACACACACACACACACACACACACACACACACACAGAGAGAGAGAATGGCAGGGGGAACTCTGTCAGAGAGAGACAAAACCACATTCAAACCAAAATATCTGACTTCCTGTTGGTCGGAGCTAATGACTGTAAATGAGAAAGTTGTCCGGATCGATAAGCACAATATACAGACCGAGTTTTGTGACTGTAGGTAAAAATAACCCACCCACTTTAGTCAAAAGTATCTTGAAAGTAACACACTTCCTGCTGCCAGTTGGTGGCGCTATAACTTTGACTCACAATAGTCACATCCATGTGATCGCCCTCTTACAACAAACACACTGCTGAAGTTTCATCCAGATCAATTAATGTATGAAGACGTTATAACACATTGTGTTTTTCTTTTCTCGCCATAACTTCGTTTCCTCGTCACGGCCAAACCGTTCGAGATATCAAAAATCCGTCCGCAATTTAGCGTCCTCAATGTCTTGACTTCCTGCTGACCGAGTTTGGTGGCGATAGGATAATTTTTCTTGGAGGAGTATATAAAATTCCAGGGGCATGCATTTTCATACAGCCCATAATAGCCGACTTCCTGTTGGACTGGTGTAAAACTTAGAGCACGAAAGTTGTTCGGCCCGATTAAATCTATATGTGTACCGAGTTTCATATTATTACATGCAAACGTGTTTGATATATGGACCAAGTTTTTCGGACCACGTTCAAGGGGGCGCTGTTGAGCTCCCCTGCCACGCCCGGGTACCAGCTTCAGCCCAGCCCTGATGGCCGCAGGTTCTGACCTGTGTGCAAAGTTTCAAGAGTTTTCGAGCACGTTAAGGGCCCCAAAAGTGCCCGAGAAGTCCCACACAGCAGAGAAAGGGTTAAAATAAAGCCCCCCTCCTCTCTCTCACACACAGACACTGAGAGAGACTGGCAAAATTCCCATCAAATCACATTCAAACCAAAATATCTGACTTCCTGTTGGTCGGAG
Organism: Phoxinus phoxinus; assembly: GCF_949152265.1. Classification (NCBI taxonomy): domain Eukaryota; kingdom Metazoa; phylum Chordata; class Actinopteri; order Cypriniformes; family Leuciscidae; genus Phoxinus; species Phoxinus phoxinus. Next base: position 15,494,252 of record NC_136885.1, on the reverse strand, counting down.
CTAATGACTGTAAATTAGAAAGTTGTCCGGCTCGGGGAGATAAATATAAATACCGATTTTTGTTACTGTAGGTAAAACTAATACCCCATTTTTGACTAAAGGTGGCGCTACTGAGCCCCTCCACCGCGCCCGTTTCTGAAACTTCACACATGCCTAGTACCTAATAAATCTGATATGCATGTTGAGTTTAATGCAATTTGAAGCATGTTAAGAGCCTCAAATGCACCCAAAAAGAATATAAAAGTTTAAAGTGTTGCCATGGCAACAGTATTTAAGATATCAATAATTCTTTCACAGGTCTACATCTGCCGTGTGTTTACATTATACACATAAAGTTTGAAGCAAATCGGGTAAAAATAAGAGGGTGAATTCAAAGCATTTTGAAAGTGACACTTCCTGCTGCCAGTTGGTGGCGCTATAACTTTGACTCACAATAGTCACATCCATGTGATCGGCCTCTTACAACGAACACACTGCTGAAGTTTCATCAAGATCAATTAATGTATGAAGACGTTATAACACACTTCCTGTTTCCAATATTCGCCATAAATTCGTTTCCTCGCCACGGCCAAACCGTTCGAGATATCAAAAATCCCCTGGCAATTTTTCATCCTCCATGTCTTGACTTCATGCACACCGAGTTTCGTGGTGATTGGTTGAATCGTCTAGGAGGAGTATTTTAAATTCCATTGCATGTGTTTTTTAAACTACGCCAAATAGCCGACTTCCTGTTGGGCTGGGGTAAAAAGTCAGAGCATGAAGGATATATGAACCGATGAGATCTATAAGTGTACCGAGTTTCATATTATTTCATGCAAGCGTGTTTGATTTATGGACCAAGTTTTCGGACCCCATTCCAGGGGGCGCTGTCGAGCCCCCCTGCCACGCCCGGGTACCAGCTTCAGTCCGGCTCTAATGGCCGCAGGTTCTGACCTGTGTGCAAAGTTTCAAGAGTTTTTGAGCACGTTAAGAGACCCAAAAGTGCCCGAATAGTCGTAAGAAAAATAATAATAATAATAATAATAATCCGAAGGAAAACAATAGGGCCTTCGCCTTTTCAAGGCTTGGGCCCTAATAATAAAGGCACCAGGGTGGCGGTGCCACCGGCTTGGGCCCGTAATCGCTGCTTGCAGCTATATATATATATATATATATATATATATATATATATATATATATATATATATATATATATATATATATATATATATATATATATATAAAAAGCCGCCACCCCGTTGCCTTTCGGGTTCCTGTGCACGACGGGCAATAACGTAACCCCGCTTTGACTGTCGAGAAGAAGTCTGCTTTAGAGCTTGCATCAGTGTGAGTCTTTCTGCTCCCCTCCAAACACACACAGAAAAGGGGGGGGGCTGTCTGTGTGTGTGCCCTCCCTCCCTCCCCACACACACACACACACACACACACACACACACACACACACAGAGAATGGCAGGGGGAACTCTGTCAGAGAGAGACAAAACCACATTCAAACCAAAATATCTGACTTCCTGTTGGTCGGAGCTAATGACTGTAAATGAGAAAGTTGTCCGGATCGATAAGCACAATTTACATACCGAGTTTTGTGACTGTAGGTAAAAATAACCCACCCACTTTAGTCAAAAGTATCTTGAAAGTAACACACTTCCTGCTGCCAGTTGGTGGCGCTATAACTTTGACTCACAATAGTCACATCCATGTGATCGCCCTCTTACAACAAACACACTGCTGAAGTTTCATCAAGATCAATAAATGTATGAAGACGTTATAACACATTGTGTTTTTCTTTTCTCGCCATAACTTCGTTTCCTCGCCACGGCCAAACCGTTCGAGATATCAAAAATCCGTCCGCAATTTACCGTCCTCAATGTCTTGACTTCATGCTGACCGAGTTTGGTGGCGATAGGATAATTTTTCTTGGACGAGTATATCAAATTCCAGGGGCATGCATTTTCATACAGCCCATAATAGCCGACTTCCTGTTGGACTGGCGTAAAACTTAGAGCACGAAAGTTGTTCGGCCCGATTAAATCTATATGTGTACCGAGTTTCATATTATTACATGCAAACGTGTTTGATATATGGACCAAGTTTTTCGGACCACGTTCAAGGGGGCGCTGTTGAGCTCCCCTGCCACGCCCGGGTACCAGCTTCAGCCCAGCCCTGATGGCCGCAGGTTCTGACCTGTGTGCAAAGTTTCAAGAGTTTTCGAGCACGTTAAGGGCCCCAAAAGTGCCCGAGAAGTCCCACACAGCAGAGAAAGGGTTAAAATAAAGCCCCCCTCCTCTCTCACACACACAGACACTGAGAGAGACTGGCAAAATTCCCATCAAATCACATTCAAACCAAAATATCTGACTTCCTGTTGGTCGGAGCTAATGACTGTAAATTAGAAAGTTGTCCGGCTCGGGGAGATAAATATAGATACCGATTTTTGTTACTGTAGGTAAAACTAATACCCCATTTTTGACTAAAGGTGGCGCTACTGAGCCCCTCCACCGCGCCCGTTTCTGAAACTTCACACATGCCTAGTACCTAATAAATCTGATATGCATGTTGAGTTTCATGCAATTTGAAGCATGTTAAGAGCCTCAAATGCACCCAAAAAGAATATAACAGTTTAAAGCGTTGCCATGGCAACAGTATTTAAGATATCAATAATTCTTTCACAGGTCTACATCTGCCGTGTGTTTACATTATACACATAAAGTTTGAAGCAAATCGGGTAAAAATAAGAGGGTGAATTCAAAGCATTTTGAAAGTGACACACTTCCTGCTGCCAGTTGGTGGCGCTATAACTTTGACTCACAATAGTCACATCCATGTGATCGGCCTCTTACAACGAACACACTGCTGAAGTTTCATCAAGATCAATTAATGTATGAGGATGTTATAACACACTTCCTGTTTCCAATATTCGCCATAAATTCGTTTCCTCGCCACGGCCAAACCGTTCGAGATATCAAAAATCCCCTCGCAATTTTTCATCCTCCATGTCTTGACTTCATGCACACCGAGTTTCGTGGTGATTGGTTGAATCGTCTAGGAGGAGTATTTTAAATTCCATTGCATGTGTTTTTTAACCTGTTAACCTTCACCAGAGCGAGGACGCTCTGAAGCGTTTTTTTTTTTAAATAGTTCAAAGTTACTATCAGATTTAATGTTATTACCTTGACAAACTATACATCATTAAAAATATATAAGTCTCACGTTTCAGTATTTGACCACTATTGTATTCTGAGAAACTTATAGTGACAGTTATGTCTTAATTTGTGTCAGGATTTATGTAATGAAAAAATGAGTCGATACCTTTAATATGAATTATGAGCGTCAGCTGCTCCATTTAGAAAAAAACTCCGGTGCTGTTGTCTTGAGAACGCGTGACAAAACAACGTTCCTCAGGGCTTTTGGCTCAAAAATGTGCAGATTTGGAGAAATATTGATATATTATCATAGGTTTACATCATATTTCTATAGACAGGAATAATATTTATTGAATTTATATCCAAATGCGTCGATGTATACATAAAGAGCGCTGGATACTCTGATGTACTGTGTTTTCAATCCATACAGCAGGCTGAGGGCGCCATTTGCACAGTTTTTTCCAAATATGAAAGCTCACGAAGAAGAAATAACCTGTGACCTTCCAGGACGTCACTGACATAAACACAGCTAACGTTAGCTTTCAGAGATCGCTATAACATGCAGATAAAGATGTTTTGAAGACAATAAACATGATTGCAATGATATTTGATTTACCTGTGTTCTTCGAGCCATGTCAGGTATTTTTATAATAATAGATTATATGTATAATGTAATGCTAATCGGTATAGACTTTACAATAGTGCAGAATAATATCAAATCATATATTTTCTGTCTGATTTTCTTTTCTGAAGCCAAATAAGCTCATAGAAGATTATTTAAAACACTCGACTTGCACTATAAAGTAAGTTTGGAGCACAAAAAGGGTTTTAATCTCATAAATTGTCGTGTATTGATGGTGTGCTAAGCTAACATGCTAGCTAGCTCTCTAGTTGCACCTGCCATCTAGCTGTTATTTTTTATGATTTTTTTTCTAAATCGGAATGCTTACTGAAATATTTCTTTATTTAAGAAAGACATTTGATACAGTTTCAAATGTGAAGTGAAGATTATGAAAGAAATTAGGGGGTGAAACACCGTGATTAGCCAGTCGTTAGCGATTATAATGGAGACAAAGGAAAATAATATTTATGGCCATAAGCCGGCTGGAAAGGTGTAAATGTGTGCAGGAGAGACTGACACTGAATGGGGCTCGTTTGCACCACAAAACAATAGAGACAATAGACTGAATAGATGCTAATAGATGACAATAAACACAAGTTTGCATTTTAGAGTCAATTCAAAATAAAGTCATTTGAGATGATCTTGAAAAACATTTAACAAAATACAGAGTTTTAGACTTATCACCTTCAAATTTTAAATATAACATGGTCAGACATGTGTCTTTAGCTGGAGTGCATTTCTAGAGTGCTGACGGGCCAACTTCAATTTAATTTTCATGAAGATGTTTCATAAAAATAAATTTCTAATAACTTACACAACTTTGAAGCTATTCATAATTTTTTTTTCATTATGACAATAATTCATTCTACATTTCCAATAAAGTGCCAGGTGTCAGCTTTCAAATGAGACCGTACTTGAGCTTTTAGGACAAAGGGTCAATTAATTGAATCTTTTTTAGGTTGGGTATGCTATTTCTGGGGATTTTTCAAAAGTGGCGCTGAAGGCTAACAGGTTAAACTACGCCAAATAGCCGACTTCCTGTTGGGCTGGGGTAAAAAGTCAGAGCACGAAGGATATATGAACCGATGAGATCTATAAGTGTACCGAGTTTCATATTATTACACGCAAGCGTGTTTGATTTATGGACCAAGTTTTCGGACCCCGTTCCAGGGGGCGCTGTCGAGCCCCCCTGCCACGCCCGGGTACCAGCTTCAGTCCGGCTCTAATGGCCGCGGGTTCTGACATTTGTGCAAAGTTTCAAGAGTTTTTGAGCACGTTAAGGCCCCCAAAAGTGCCCAAAAGGTAGTAATATAATAATAATAAATAATAATTAAAGCTGCAAGCAGCGATGAAAGGGCCCTCGCACCCGTGCCACCGCCACCCGGTGGCTTTAGGAAGACAGAGCACGGTGGGCAATGTGCATTTAAGTAGGTAAAAATAGGAGGAGTATGTCAAAGTCAGTTACAAAAATGTCCTTGATTATGGGGATAATACCTTGCGTTATAACTCAGATAAGTGTTTCTAGCATGTTTAGAACTCAATAGCATATTAAATATGTCGCTAGTAATGCATCACAGTGTAAAACGTGTCACTTCCTGTCGACAGTAGGTGGCGCTATTACTTTAACTTAAAATTGTCATGTAGATGTGTTCAGGGCAGGACTCTTATCAAACGTGTGAAATTTGGGGTAGATTGGACATTGCCTTCTTCAGTAACACCAACTTCCTGTTTCATTGCATTAGCGTGCTTTAGCACTTAGTTAAGAATTGCTAGCATGTTTTAACATGTTTCTAACATGTATATAACTCAATGGCATATTTAATATGTTGCTAGTACTGCATCACAGTGTTAAACATGTCACTTCCTGTTGCCAGTAGGTGGCGCTATTACTATAACTGAAAAGTGTCATGTAGATGTGTTCAGGACAGGACTCTTATCAAACGTGTAAAGTTTGGGAAAGATTGGACATTGCCTTCTTTAGTAACAACAACTTCCTCTTTTATTGCATTAGCATGCTTTAGCACTTAGCTAAGAATTGCTAGCATGTTTTAACAGGTTTCTAACATGTTTATAACTCAATGGCATATTTAATATGTTGCTAGTACAGCATCACAGTGTTAAACATGTCATTTCCTGTTGCCAGTAGGTGGCGCTATGACTATAACTGAATATTCTCATGTAAATGTGTTAAACATGAGAATATTCAACCGTGTGAAGTTTGGGGCAGATTAAACATCCAATGCCTGAGTTACAGCAAATTCCTATTTAATTGCAGTAATAGCATGCTTTAGCACTTAGCTAATGTTTGCTAGCATGTTTTAGCATGTTTCTAGTATGTTGTTCACATGTTTAACACTTGCTGGCACTTTTTTGCATGTTATTAGGAGTCCAAAACAGTGTTAAACATGTCACTTCCTGTTGCCAGCAGGTGGCGCTATGACTGTAACTGAATTTGAGCATGATCATGTGTTCAGGACAGAACGCTTATCAAACGTGTGAAGTTTGGGGCAGATTGGACCTCCAATGCCTGAGTTACAGCAAATTCCTATTTAATTGCATTAATAGCATGATTTAGCACTTAGCTAATGTTTGCTAGCATGTTTTAGCATGTTTCTAGTATGTTGTTAACATGTTAAGCACTTGGTGGCAATTTTTTATATGTTATTAGGAGTCCATAACAGTGTTAAACATGTCACTTCCTGTTGCCAGCAGGTGGCGCTATTACTATAACTGATTATTCTCATGTAAATGTGTTCAGGACAGAACGCTTATCAAACGTGTGAAGTTTGGGGCAGATTGGACATTGTTTGCCTGAGTTACAGCAACTTCCTGTTTCATGGCGAAACATCAAAATTTGTCAGGCCGCCGAGGACACGCCCTTCGACGAAAACTCTAGATCTTCGCAATTTAACGTCGCAAAGGCCTTAAGATTACACTCACCAAATTTGAAGATGATCAGATTAAAACTGTAGGAGGAGTTCGTTAAAGTACGAGGCCTGAAAATGCCAAAAACTGCACAAAAATCAGAGAGGAAGTTCAAAATGGCTGACTTCCTGTTGTGTTTAAGGCTATGCTCCAAGAGACTTTTTTGTAGGTATTGGGTCATTACATGTATGTACCGAATTTCGTACACATACGTGACACGTAGCGGGAGGCGCACTCCGTTGAACCTTTATAGGTGGCGCTATCGAGCCATTTTACCCCGCCCAATTCTGAAACGCATATCAGATGTCAATTTTCGCCAGTTCTGACGCGTGTGCAAATTTTCATGAGTTTTCGTGCATGTTTAGGCCCTCAAAAATGCGATTAAATGCGGAAAATAATAATAATAATAATAATTAAAGCTGCAAGCAGCGATGAAAGGGCCCTCGCACCCGTGCCACCGCCACCCGGTGGCTTTAGGAAGACAGAGCACGGTGGGCAATGTGCATTTAAGTAGGTAAAAATAGGAGGAGTATGTCAAAGTCAGTTACAAAAATGTCCTTGATTATGGGGATAATAGCATGCGTTATAACTCAGATAAGTGTTGCTAGCATGTTTTAGCATGTTTCTAGCATGTTTAGAACTCAATGGCATATTAAATATGTCGCTAGTAATGCATCACAGTGTAAAACGTGTCACTTCCTGTCGACAGTAGGTGGCGCTATTACTTTAACTTAAAATTGTCATGTAGATGTGTTCAGGGCAGGACTCTTATCAAACGTGTGAAGTTTGGGGCAGATTGGACATTGCCTTCTTCAGTAACACCAACTTCCTGTTTCATTGCATTAGCGTGCTTTAGCACTTAGCTAAGAATTGCTAGCATGTTTTAACATGTTTCTAACATGTATATAACTCAATGGCATATTTAAAATGTTGCTAGTACTGCATCACAGTGTTAAACATGTCACTTCCTGTTGCCAGTAGGTGGCGCTATTACTATAACTGAAAAGTGTCATGTAGATGTGTTCAGGACATGACTCTTATCAAACGTGTAAAGTTTGGGAAAGATTGGACATTGCCTTCTTTAGTAACAACAACTTCCTCTTTCATTGCATTAGCATGCTTTAGCACTTAGCTAAGAATTGCTAGCATGTTTTAACAGGTTTCTAACATGTTTATAACTCAATGGCATATTTAATATGTTGCTAGTACAGCATCACAGTGTTAAACATGTCATTTGCTGTTGCCAGTAGGTGGCGCTATTACTATAACTGAATATTCTCATGTAAATGTGTTAAACATGAGAATATTCAACCGTGTGAAGTTTGGGGCCGATTAAACATCCAATGCCAGTTACAGCAAATTCCTATTTAATTGCATTAATAGCATGATTTAGCACCTAGCTAATGTTTGCTAGCATGTTTTAGCATGTTTCTAGTATGTTGTTAACATGTTTAACACTTGCTGGCACTTTTTTGTATGTTATTAGGAGTCCAAAACAGTGTTAAACATGTCACTTCCTGTTGCCGGCAGGTGGCGCTATGACTGTAACTGAATTTGAGCATGGTCATGTGTTCAGGACAGAACGCTTATCAAACGTGTGAAGTTTGGGGCAGATTGGACATTCAATGCCTGAGTTACAGCAAATTCCTATTTAATTGCAGTAATAGCATGCTTTAGCACTTAGCTAATGTTTGCTAGCATGTTTTAGCATGTTTCTAGTATGTTGTTAACATGTTAAGCACTTGCTGGCAATTTTTTATATGTTATTAGGAGTCCAAAACAGTGTTAAACATGTCACTTCCTGTTGCCAGCATGTGGCGCTATGACTGTAACTGAATTTGAGCATGGTCATGTGTTCAGGACAGAACGCTTATCAAACGTGTGAAGTTTGGGGCAGATTGGACATTCAATGCCTGAGTTACAGCAAATTCCTATTTAATTGCAGTAATAGCATGCTTTAGCACTTAGCTAATGTTTGCTAGCATGTTTTAGCATGTTTCTAGTATGTTGTTAGCATGTTAAGCACTTGGTGGCAATTTTTTATATGTTATTAGGAGTCCAAAACAGTGTTAAACATGTCACTTCCTGTTGCCAGCAGGTGGCGCTATGACTGTAACTGAATTTGAGCATGTCATGTGTTCAGGACAGAACTCTTATCAAACGTGTGAAGTTTGGGGCAGATTGGACATTGTTTGCCTGAGTTACAGCAACTTCCTGTTTCATGGCGAAACATCAAAATTTGTCAGGCCGCCGAGGACACGCCCTTCGACGAAAACTCTAGATCTTCGCAATTTAACGTCGCAAAGGCCTTAAGATTACACTCACCAAATTTGAAGATGATCAGATTAAAACTGTAGGAGGAGTTCGTTAAAGTACGAGGCCTGAAAATGGCAAAAACTGCACAAAAATCAGAGAGGAAGTTCAAAATGGCTGACTTCCTGTTGTGTTTAAGGCTATGCTCCAAGAGACTTTTTTGTAGGTATTGGGTCATTACATGTATGTACCGAATTTCGTACACATACGTGAAACGTAGCGGGAGGCGCACTCCGTTGAACCTTTATAGGTGGCGCTATCGAGCCATTTTACCCCGCCCAATTCTGAAACGCATATCAGATGTCAATTTTCGCCAGTTCTGACGCGTGTGCAAATTTTCGTGAGTTTTCGTGCATGTTTAGGCCCTCAAAAATGCGATCAAATGCGGAAAATAATAATAATAATAATAATTAAAGCTGCAAGCAGCGATGAAAGGGCCCTCGCACCCGTGCCAACCGCCACCCGGTGGATTTAGGAAGACAGAGCACGGTGGGCATTGTGCATTTAAGTAGGTAAATATAGGAGTATGTCAAAGTCAGTTACAAAAATGTCCTTTATTATGGCGATAATAGCATGCGTTATAACTCAGATAAGTGTTGCTAGCATGTTTTAGCATGTTTCTAGCATGTTTAGAACTCAATGGCATATTAAATATGTCGCTAGCAATGCATCACAGTTTAAAACGTGTCACTTCCTGTCGACGGTAGGTGGCGCAATTACTTTAACTTAAAATTGTCATGTAGATGTGTTCAGGGCAGGACTCTTATCAAACGTGTGAAGTTTGGGGCAGATTTGACATTGCCTTCTTCAGTAACAACAACTTCCCGTTTCATTGCATTAGCGTGCTTTAGCACTTAGCTAAGAATTGCTAGCATGTTTTAACATGTTTCTAACATGTATATAACTCAATGGCATATTTAATATGTTGCTAGTAATGCATCGCAGTGTTAAACATGTCACTTCCTGTTGCCAGTAGGTGGCGCTATTACTTTAACTTAAAATTGTCATGTAGATGTGTTCAGGACAGGACTCTTATCAAGCGTGTGAAGTTTGGTAAAGATTGGACATTGCCTACTTTAGTAACAACAACTTCCTGTTTCATTGCATTAGTGTGCTTTAGCACTTAGCTAAGAATTGCTAGCATGTTTTAACAGGTTTCTAACATGTTTATAACTCAATGGCATATTTAATATGTTGCTAGTACAGCATCACAGTGTTAAACATGTCACTTCCTGTTGCCAGTAGGTGGCGCTATTACTATAACTGAATATTCTCATGTAAATGTGTTCAGGGCAGGACTCTTATCAAACGTGTGAAGTTTGGGGCAGATGAACATTGCCGACTTGAGTAACAACAACTTCCTGTTTCATTGCATTAGCATGCTTTAGCACTTAGCTAAGAATTGCTAGCATGTTTTAACATGTTTCTAACATGTAACTCAATGGAATATTTAATATGTTGCTAGTACAGCATCACAGTGTTAAACATGTCACTTCCTGTTGCCAGTAGGTGGCGCTATTACTATAACTGAATATTCTCATGTAAATGTGTTCAGGGCAGAACTCTTATCAAACGTGTGAAGTTTGGGGCAGATTGGACATTCAATGCCTGAGTTACAGCAAATTCCTATTTAATTGCAGTAATAGCATGCTTTAGCACTTAGCTAATGTTTGCTAGCATTTTTTAGCATGTTTCTAGTATGTTGTTAACATGTTAAGCACTTGCTGGCAATTTTTTATATGTTATTAGGAGTCCAAAACAGTGTTAAACATGTCACTTCCTGTTGCCAGCAGGTGGCGCTATGACTGTAACTGAATTTGAGCATGGTCATGTGTTCAGGACAGAACGCTTATCAAACGTGTGAAGTTTGGGGCAGATTGGACATTGTTTGCCTGAGTTACAGCAACTTCCTGTTTCATGGCGAAACATCAAAATTTGTCAGGCCGCCGAGGACACGCCCTTCGACGAAAACTCTAGATCTTCGCAATTTAACGTCGCAAAGGCCTTAAGATTACACTCACCAAATTTGAAGATGATCAGATTAAAACTGTAGGAGGAGTTCGTTAAAGTACGAGGCCTGAAAATGCCAAAAACTGCACAAAAATCAGAGAGGAAGTTCAAAATGGCTGACTTCCTGTTGTGTTTAAGGCTATGCTCCAAGAGACTTTTTTGTAGGTATTGGGTCATTACATGTATGTACCGAATTTCGTACACGTACGTGAAACGTAGCGGGAGGCGCACTCCGTTGAACCTTTATAGGTGGCGCTATCGAGCCATTTTACCCCGCCCAATTCTGAAACGCATATCAGATGTCAATTTTCGCCAGTTCTGACGCGTGTGCAAATTTTCGTGAGTTTTCGTGCATGTTTAGGCCCTCAAAAATGCGATCAAATGCGGAAAATAATAATAATAATAATAATAATAATAATAATAATAATAATAATAATAAACAGAGCAATTCCAATAGTGTCCTCGCACCATCGGTGCTCGGGCCCTAATAATTAAAGCTGCAAGCAGCGATGAAAGGGCCCTCGCACCCGTGCCAACCGCCACCCGGTGGATTTAGGAAGACAGAGCACGGTGGGCATTGTGCATTTAAGTAGGTAAATATAGGAGTATGTCAAAGTCAGTTACAAAAATGTCCTTTATTATGGGGATAATAGCATGCGTTATCACTCAGATAAGTGTTGCTAGCATGTTTTAGCATGTTTCTAGCATGTTTAGAACTCAATGGCATATTAAATATGTCGCTAGCAATGCATCACAGTTTAAAACGTGTCACTTCCTGTCGACAGTAGGTGGCGCAATTACTTTAACTTAAAATTGTCATGTAGATGTGTTCAGGGCAGGACTCTTATCAAACGTGTGAAGTTTGGGGCAGATTTGACATTGCCTTCTTCAGTAACAACAACTTCCCGTTTCATTGCATTAGCGTGCTTTAGCACTTAGCTAAGAATTGCTAGCATGTTTTAACATGTTTCTAACATGTTTATTGCTCAATGGCATATTTAATATGTTGCTAGTAATGCATCGCAGTGTTAAACATGTCACTTCCTGTTGCCAGTAGGTGGCGCTATTACTATAACTGAAAAGTGTCATGTAGATGTGTTCAGGGCAGGACTCTTATCAAACGTGTGAAGTTTGGGGCAGATTGGACATTGCCTTCTTGAGTAACAACAACTTCCTCTTTCATTGCATTAGCATGCTTTAGCACTTAGCTAAGAATTGCTAGCATGTTTTAACATGTTTCTAACATGTTTATTGCTCAATGGCATATTTAATATGTTGCTAGTACTGCATCACAGTGTTAACCATGTCACTTCCTGTTGCCAGTAGGTGGCGCTATTACTATAACTGAAAAGTGTCATGTAGATGTGTTCAGGGCAGGACTCTTATCAAACGTGTGAAGTTTGGGGCCGATTGGACATTGCCTTCTTGAGTAACAACAACTTCCTGTTTCATTGCATTAGCATGCTTTAGCACTTAGCTAAGAATTGCTAGCATGTTTTAACATGTTTCTAACATGTTTATAACTCAATGGTTTATTTAATATGTTGCTAGTACAACATCACAGTGTTGAACATGTCACTTCCTGTTGCCAGTAGGTGGCGCTATTACTATAACTGAAAAGTGTCATGTAAATGTGTTCAGGGCAGGACTCTTATCAAACGTGTGAAGTTTGGGGCAGATTGGACATTGCCTTCTTGAGTAACAACAACTTCCTGTTTCATTGCATTAGCATGCTTTAGCACTTAGCTAAGAATTGCTAGCATGTTTTAACATGTTTCTAACATGTTTATAACTCAATGGTTTATTTAATATGTTGCTAGTACAACATCACAGTGTTGAACATGTCACTTCCTGTTGCCAGTAGGTGGCGCTATTACTATAACTGAAAAGTGTCATGTAAATGTGTTCAGGGCAGGACTCTTATCAAACGTGTGAAGTTTGGGGCAGATTGGACATTGCCTTCTTGAGTAACAACAACTTCCTGTTTCATTGCATTAGCATGCTTTAGCACTTAGCTAAGAATTGCTAGCATGTTTTAACATGTTTCTAACATGTTTATAACTCAATGGTTTATTTAATATGTTGCTAGTACAACATCACAGTGTTGAACATGTCACTTCCTGTTGCCAGTAGGTGGCGCTATTACTATAACTGAAAAGTGTCATGTAAATGTGTTCAGGGCAGGACTCTTATCAAACGTGTGAAGTTTGGGGCCGATTGGACATTGCCTTCTTGAGTAACAACAACTTCCTGTTTCATTGCATTAGCATGCTTTAGCACTTAGCTAAGAATTGCTAGCATGTTTTAACAGGTTTCTAACATGTTTATAACTCAATGGTTTATTTAATATGTTGCTAGTACAACATCACAGTGTTGAACATGTCAATTCCTGTTGCCAGTAGGTGGCGCTATTACTATAACTGAATACTCTCATGTAAATGTGTTCAGACCAGAACTCTTATGAAACGTGTGAAATTGGGGCAAATTGAACATTCAATGCCTGAGTTACAGCAAATTCCTATTTAATTGCAGTAATAGCATGCTTTAGCACTCAGCTAATGTTTGTTAGCATGTTTTAGCATGTTTCCTGTATGTTGTTAACATGTTTAGCACTTGCTGGCAATTTTTTATGTTATTAGGAGTCCAAAATGGTGTTAAACATGTCACTTCCTGTTGCCAGCAGGTGGCGCTATTACTCTAACTGATTATTCTCATGTAAATGTGTTCAGGACAGAACTCTTATCAAACCTGTGAAGTTTGGGGCAGATTGGACATTGCCTACTTGAGTAACAACAACTTCCTGTTTCATTGCATTAGCATGCTTTAGCACTTAGCTAAGAATTGCTAGCATGTTTTAACATGTTTCTAACATGTTTATAACTCAATGGTTTATTTAATATGTTGCTAGTACAGCATGACAGTGTTAAACATGTCACTTCCTGTTGCCAATAGGTGGCGCTATTACTATAACTGAATATTCTCATGTAAATGTGTTCAGACCAGAACTCTTATCAAACGTGTGAAGTTTGGGGCAGATTGGGCATTCAATGCCTGAGTTACAGCAAATTCCTATTTAATTGCAGTAATAGCATGCTTTAGCACTTAGCTAATGTTTGCTAGCATGTTTTAGCATGTTTCTAGTATGTTGTTAACATGTTTAGCACTTGCTGGCAATTTTTTATATGTTATTAGGAGTCCAAAACAGTGTTAAACATGTCACTTCCTGTTGCCAGCAGGTGGCGCTATGACTGTAACTGAATTTGAGCATGGTCATGTGTTCAGGACAGAACGCTTATCAAACGTGTGAAGTTTGGGGCAGATTGGACATTGTTTGCCTGAGTTACAGCAACTTCCTGTTTCATGGCGAAACATCAAAATTTGTCAGGCCGCCGAGGACACGCCCTTCGACGAAAACTCTAGATCTTCGCAATTTAACGTCGCAAAGGCCTTAAGATTACACTCACCAAATTTGAAGATGATCAGATTAAAACTGTAGGAGGAGTTCGTTAAAGTACGAGGCCTGAAAATGGCAAAAACTGCACAAAAATCAGAGAGGAAGTTCAAAATGGCTGACTTCCTGTTGTGTTTAAGGCTATGCTCCAATAGACTTTTTTGTAGGTATTGGGTCATTACATGTATGTACCGAATTTCGTACACGTACGTGAAACGTAGCGGGAGGCGCACTCCGTTGAACCTTTATAGGTGGCGCTATCGAGCCATTTTACCCCGCCCAATTCTGAAACGCATATCAGATGTCAATTTTCGCCAGTTCTGACGCGTGTGCAAATTTTCGTGAGTTTTCGTGCATGTTTAGGCCCTCAAAAATGCGATTAAATGCGGAGAAGAAGAAGAATAATAATAATAATTAAAGCTGCAAGCAGCGATGAAAGGGCCCTCGCACCCGTGCCACCGCCACCCGGTGGCTTTAGTAAGACAGAGCACGGTGGGCAATGTGCATTTAAGTAGGTAAAAATAGGAGTATGTCAAAGTCAGTTACAAAAATGTCCTTTATTATGGGGATAATAGCATGCGTTATAACTCAGATAAGTGTTGCTAGCATGTTTTAGCATGTTTAGAATTCAATGGCATATTAAATATGTCGCTAGTAATGCATCACAGTGTAAAACGTGTCACTTCCTGTCGACAGTAGGTGGCGCTATTACTTTAACTTAAAATTGTCATGTAGATGTGTTCAGGGCAGGACTCTTATCAAACGTGTGAAGTTTGGGGCAGATTTGACATTGCCTTCTTCAGTAACAACAACTTCCCGTTTCATTGCATTAGCGTGCTTTAGCACTTAGCTAAGAATTGCTAGCATGTTTTAACATGTTTCTAACATGTATATAACTCAATGGCATATTTAATATGTTGCTAGTAATGCATCGCAGTGTTAAACATGTCACTTCCTGTTGCCAGTAGGTGGCGCTATTACTATAACTGAAAAGTGTCATGTAGATGTGTTCAGGACAGGACTCTTATCAAACGTGTGAAGTTTGGGGCAGATTGGACATTGCCTTCTTTAGTAACAACAACTTCCTCTTTCATTGCATTAGCATGCATTAGCACTTAGCTAAGAATTGCTAGCATGTTTTAACATGTTTCTAACATGTATATAACTCAATGGCATATTTAATATGTTGCTAGTACAGCATCACAGTGTTAACCATGTCACTTCCTGTTGCCAGTAGGTGGCGCTATTACTATAACTGAAAAGTGTCATGTAGATGTGTTCAGGGCAGGACTCTTATCAAACGTGTGAAGTTTGGGGCAGATTGGACATTGCCTTCTTTAGTAACAACAACTTCCTCTTTCATTGCATTAGCGTGCTTTAGCACTTAGCTAAGAATTGCTAGCATGTTTTAACATGTTTCTAACATGTATATAACTCAATGGCATATTTAATATGTTGCTAGTAATGCATTGCAGTGTTAAACATGTCACTTCCTGTTGCCAGTAGGTGGCGCTATTCTATAACTGAAAAGTGTCATGTAGATGTGTTCAGGGCAGGACTCTTATCAAACGTGTGAAGTTTGGGGCAGATTGGACATTGCCTTCTTGAGTAACAACAACTTCCCGTTTCATTGCATTAGCGTGCTTTAGCACTTAGCTAAGAACTGCTAGCATGTTTTAACATGTTTCTAACATGTATATAACTCAATGGCATATTTAATATGTTGCTAGTAATGCATTGCAGTGTTAAACATGTCACTTCCTGTTGCCAATAGGTGGCGCTATTACTATAACTAAATATTCTCATGTAAATGTGTTCAGACCAGAACTCTTATCAAACGTGTGAAGTTTGGGGCAGATTGGGCATTCAATGCCTGAGTTACAGCAAATTCCTATTTAATTGCAATAATAGCATGCTTTAGCACTTAGCTAATGTTTGCTAGCATGTTTTAGCATGTTTCTAGTATGTTGTTAACATGTTTAGCACTTGCTGGCAATTTTGTATATGTTATTAGGAGTCCAAAACAGTGTTAAACATGTCACTTCCTGTTGCCAGCAGGTGGCGCTATGACTGTAACTGAATTTGAGCATGGTTATGTGTTCAGGACAGAACGCTTATCAAACGTGTGAAGTTTGGGGCAGATTGGGCATTCAATGCCTGAGTTACAGCAAATTCCTATTTAATTGCAATAATAGCATGCTTTAGCACTTAGCTAATGTTTGCTAGCATGTTTTAGCATGTTTCTAGTATGTTGTTAACATGTTTAGCACTTGCTGGCAATTTTTTATATGTTATTAGGAGTCCAAAACAGTGTTAAACATGTCACTTCCTGTTGCCAGCAGGTGGCGCTATGACTGTAACTGAATATTCTCATGTAAATGTGTTCAGGGCAGAACTCTTATCAAACGTGTGAAGTTTGGGGCAGATTGGACATTGTTTGCCTGAGTTACAGCAACTTCCTGTTTAATTGCAGTAATAGCATGCTTTAGCACTTAGCTAATGTTTGCTAGCATGTTTTAGCATGTTTCTAGTATGTTGTTAACAAGTTTAGCACTTGCTGGCAATTGTTTATAAATTATTAGGAGTCCAAAACAGTGTTAAACATGTCACTTCCTGTTGCCAGCAGGTGGCGCTATGACTGTAACTGAATTTGAGCATGGTCATGTGTTCAGGGCAGAACTCTTATCAAACGTGTGAAGTTTGGGGCAGATTGGACATTGTTTGCCTGAGTTACAGCAACTTCCTGTTTCATGGCGAAACATCAAAATTTGTCAGGCCGCCGAGGACACGCCCTTCGACGAAAACTCAAGATCTTCGCAATTTAACGTCGCAAAGGCCTTAAGATTACACTCACCAAATTTGAAGATGATCAGATTAAAACTGTAGGAGGAGTTCGTTAAAGTACGAGGCCTGAAAATGGCAAAAACTGCACAAAAATCAGAGAGGAAGTTCAAAATGGCTGACTTCCTGTTGTGTTTAAGGCTATGCTCCAAGAGACTTTTTTGTAGGTATTAGGTCCTTACATCTATGTACCGAATTTCGTACACGTACGTGAAACGTAGCGGGAGGCGCACTCCGTTGAACCTTTATAGGTGGCGCTATCGAGCCATTTTACCCCGCCCAATTCTGAAACGCATATCAGATGTCAATTTTCGCCGGTTCTGACGCGTGTGCAAATTTTCGTGAGTTTTCGTGCATGTTTAGGCCCTCAAAAATGCGAATAAATGCGGAGAAGAATAATAATAATAATAATAATAATAATAATAATAAACAGAGCAATTCCAAGAGGGTCCTCACACCATCGGTGCTCGGGCCCTAATTAAAGCTGCAAGCAGCGATGAAAGGGCCCTCGCACCCGTGCCAACCGCCACCCGGTGGATTTAGGAAGACAGAGCACGGTGGGCATTGTGCATTTAAGTAGGTAAATATAGGAGTATGTCAAAGTCAGTTACAAAAATGTCCTTTATTATGGGGATAATAGCATGCGTTATCACTCAGATAAGTGTTGCTAGCATGTTTTAGCATGTTTCTAGCATGTTTAGAACTCAATGGCATATTAAATATGTCGCTAGCAATGCATCACAGTTTAAAACGTGTCACTTCCTGTCGACAGTAGGTGGCGCAATTACTTTAACTTAAAATTGTCATGTAGATGTGTTCAGGGCAGGACTCTTATCAAACGTGTGAAGTTTGGGGCAGATTTGACATTGCCTTCTTCAGTAACAACAACTTCCCGTTTCATTGCATTAGCGTGCTTTAGCACTTAGCTAAGAATTGCTAGCATGTTTTAACATGTTTCTAACATGTATATAACTCAATGGCATATTTAATATGTTGCTAGTAATGCATCGCAGTGTTAAACATGTCACTTCCTGTTGCCAGTAGGTGGCGCTATTACTATAACTGAAAAGTGTCATGTAGATGTGTTCAGGGCAGGACTCTTATCAAACGTGTGAAGTTTGGGGCAGATTGGACATTGCCTTCTTGAGTAACAACAACTTCCTCTTTCATTGCATTAGCATGCTTTAGCACTTAGCTAAGAATTGCTAGCATGTTTTAACATGTTTCTAACATGTTTATTGCTCAATGGCATATTTAATATGTTGCTAGTACTGCATCACAGTGTTAACCATGTCACTTCCTGTTGCCAGTAGGTGGCGCTATTACTATAACTGAAAAGTGTCATGTAGATGTGTTCAGGGCAGGACTCTTATCAAACGTGTGAAGTTTGGGGCCGATTGGACATTGCCTTCTTGAGTAACAACAACTTCCTGTTTCATTGCATTAGCATGCTTTAGCACTTAGCTAAGAATTGCTAGCATGTTTTAACATGTTTCTAACATGTTTATAACTCAATGGTTTATTTAATATGTTGCTAGTACAACATCACAGTGTTGAACATGTCACTTCCTGTTGCCAGTAGGTGGCGCTATTACTATAACTGAAAAGTGTCATGTAGATGTGTTCAGGGCAGGACTCTTATCAAACGTGTGAAGTTTGGGGCAGATTGGACATTGCCTTCTTGAGTAACAACAACTTCCTGTTTCATTGCATTAGCATGCTTTAGCACTTAGCTAAGAATTGCTAGCATGTTTTAACATGTTTCTAACATGTTTATAACTCAATGGTTTATTTAATATGTTGCTAGTACAACATCACAGTGTTGAACATGTCACTTCCTGTTGCCAGTAGGTGGCGCTATTACTATAACTGAAAAGTGTCATGTAAATGTGTTCAGGGCAGGACTCTTATCAAACGTGTGAAGTTTGGGGCAGATTGGACATTGCCTTCTTGAGTAACAACAACTTCCTGTTTCATTGCATTAGCATGCTTTAGCACTTAGCTAAGAATTGCTAGCATGTTTTAACAGGTTTCTAACATGTTTATAACTCAATGGTTTATTTAATATGTTGCTAGTACAACATCACAGTGTTGAACATGTCACTTCCTGTTGCCAGTAGGTGGCGCTATTACTATAACTGAATACTCTCATGTAAATGTGTTCAGACCAGAACTCTTATCAAACGTGTGAAATTGGGGCAAATTGAACATTCAATGCCTGAGTTACAGCAAATTCCTATTTAATTGCAGTAATAGCATGCTTTAGCACTCAGCTAATGTTTGTTAGCATGTTTTAGCATGTTTCCTGTATGTTGTTAACATGTTTAGCACTTGCTGACAATTTTTTATGTTATTAGGAGTCCAAAATGGTGTTAAACATGTCACTTCCTGTTGCCAGCAGGTGGCGCTATTACTCTAACTGATTATTCTCATGTAAATGTGTTCAGGACAGAACTCTTATCAAACCTGTGAAGTTTGGGGCAGATTGGACATTGCCTACTTGAGTAACAACAACTTCCTGTTTCATTGCATTAGCATGCTTTAGCACTTAGCTAAGAATTGCTAGCATGTTTTAACATGTTTCTAACATGTTTATAACTCAATGGTTTATTTAATATGTTGCTAGTACAGCATGACAGTGTTAAACATGTCACTTCCTGTTGCCAATAGGTGGCGCTATTACTATAACTGAATATTCTCATGTAAATGTGTTCAGACCAGAACTCTTATCAAACGTGTGAAGTTTGGGGCAGATTGGGCATTCAATGCCTGAGTTACAGCAAATTCCTATTTAATTGCAGTAATAGCATGCTTTAGCACTTAGCTAATGTTTGCTAGCATGTTTTAGCATGTTTCTAGTATGTTGTTAACATGTTTAGCACTTGCTGGCAATTTTTTATATGTTATTAGGAGTCCAAAACAGTGTTAAACATGTCACTTCCTGTTGCCAGCAGGTGGCGCTATGACTGTAACTGAATTTGAGCATGGTCATGTGTTCAGGACAGAACGCTTATCAAACGTGTGAAGTTTGGGGCAGATTGGACATTGTTTGCCTGAGTTACAGCAACTTCCTGTTTCATGGCGAAACATCAAAATTTGTCAGGCCGCCGAGGACACGCCCTTTGACGAAAACTCTAGATCTTCGCAATTTAACGTCGCAAAGGCCTTAAGATTACACTCACCAAATTTGAAGATGATCAGATTAAAACTGTAGGAGGAGTTCGTTAAAGTACGAGGCCTGAAAATGGCAAAAACTGCACAAAAATCAGAGAGGAAGTTCAAAATGGCTGACTTCCTGTTGTGTTTAAGGCTATGCTCCAAGAGACTTTTTTGTAGGTATTGGGTCATTACATGTATGTACCGAATTTCGTACACGTACGTGAAACGTAGCGGGAGGCGCACTCCGTTGAACCTTTATAGGTGGCGCTATCGAGCCATTTTACCCCGCCCAATTCTGAAACGCATATCAGATGTCAATTTTCGCCAGTTCTGACGCGTGTGCAAATTTTCGTGAGTTTTCGTGCATGTTTAGGCCCTCAAAAATGCGATTAAATGCGGAGAAGAAGAAGAAGAATAATAATTAAAGCTGCAAGCAGCGATGAAAGGGCCCTCGCACCCGTGCCACCGCCACCCGGTGGCTTTAGTAAGACAGAGCACGGTGGGCAATGTGCATTTAAGTAGGTAAAAATAGGAGGAGTATGTCAAAGTCAGTTACAAAAAATGTCCTTTTATTATGGGGATAATAGCATGCGTTATAACTCAGATAAGTGTTGCTAGCATGTTTTAGCATGTTTAGAATTCAATGGCATATTAAATATGTCGCTAGTAATGCATCACAGTGTAAAACGTGTCACTTCCTGTCGACAGTAGGTGGCGCTATTACTTTAACTTAAAATTGTCATGTAGATGTGTTCAGGGCAGGACTCTTATCAAACGTGTGAAGTTTGGGGCAGATTTGACATTGCCTTCTTCAGTAACAACAACTTCCCGTTTCATTGCATTAGCGTGCTTTAGCACTTAGCTAAGAATTGCTAGCATGTTTTAACATGTTTCTAACATGTATATAACTCAATGGCATATTTAATATGTTGCTAGTAATGCATCGCAGTGTTAAACATGTCACTTCCTGTTGCCAGTAGGTGGCGCTATTACTATAACTGAAAAGTGTCATGTAGATGTGTTCAGGACAGGACTCTTATCAAACGTGTGAAGTTTGGGGCAGATTGGACATTGCCTTCTTTAGTAACAACAACTTCCTCTTTCATTGCATTAGCATGCATTAGCACTTAGCTAAGAATTGCTAGCATGTTTTAACATGTTTCTAACATGTATATAACTCAATGGCATATTTAATATGTTGCTAGTACAGCATCACAGTGTTAACCATGTCACTTCCTGTTGCCAGTAGGTGGCGCTATTACTATAACTGAAAAGTGTCATGTAGATGTGTTCAGGGCAGGACTCTTATCAAACGTGTGAAGTTTGGGGCAGATTGGACATTGCCTTCTTTAGTAACAACAACTTCCTCTTTCATTGCATTAGCGTGCTTTAGCACTTAGCTAAGAATTGCTAGCATGTTTTAACATGTTTCTAACATGTATATAACTCAATGGCATATTTAATATGTTGCTAGTAATGCATTGCAGTGTTAAACATGTCACTTCCTGTTGCCAGTAGGTGGCGCTATTCTATAACTGAAAAGTGTCATGTAGATGTGTTCAGGGCAGGACTCTTATCAAACGTGTGAAGTTTGGGGCAGATTGGACATTGCCTTCTTGAGTAACAACAACTTCCCGTTTCATTGCATTAGCGTGCTTTAGCACTTAGCTAAGAATTGCTAGCATGTTTTAACATGTTTCTAACATGTATATAACTCAATGGCATATTTAATATGTTGCTAGTAATGCATTGCAGTGTTAAACATGTCACTTCCAGTTGCCAATAGGTGGCGCTATTACTATAACTAAATATTCTCATGTAAATGTGTTCAGACCAGAACTCTTATCAAACGTGTGAAGTTTGGGGCAGATTGGGCATTCAATGCCTGAGTTACAGCAAATTCCTATTTAATTGCAATAATAGCATGCTTTAGCACTTAGCTAATGTTTGCTAGCATGTTTTAGCATGTTTCTAGTATGTTGTTAACATGTTTAGCACTTGCTGGCAATTTTGTATATGTTATTAGGAGTCCAAAACAGTGTTAAACATGTCACTTCCTGTTGCCAGCAGGTGGCGCTATGACTGTAACTGAATATTCTCATGTAAATGTGTTCAGGGCAGAACTCTTATCAAACGTGTGAAGTTTGGGGCAGATTGGGCATTCAATGCCTGAGTTACAGCAACTTCCTGTTTAATTGCAGTAATAGCATGCTTTAGCACTTAGCTAATGTTTGCTAGCATGTTTTAGCATGTTTCTAGTATGTTGTTAACAAGTTTAGCACTTGCTGGCAATCTTTTATAAATTATTAGGAGTCCAAAACAGTGTTAAACATGTCACTTCCTGTTGCCAGCAGGTGGCGCTATGACTGTAACTGAATTTGAGCATGGTCATGTGTTCAGGACAGAACGCTTATCAAACGTGTGAAGTTTGGGGCAGATTGGACATTCAATGCCTGAGTTACAGCAACTTCCTGTTTCATGGCGAAACATCAAAATTTGTCAGGCCGCCGAGGACACGCCCTTCGACGAAAACTCAAGATCTTCGCAATTTAACGTCGCAAAAGCCTTAAGATTACACTCACCAAATTTGAAGATGATCAGATTAAAACTGTAGGAGGAGTTCGTTAAAGTACGAGGCCTGAAAATGGCAAAAACTGCACAAAAATCAGAGAGGAAGTTCAAAATGGCTGACTTCCTGTTGTGTTTAAGGCTATGCTCCAAGAGACTTTTTTGTAGGTATTGGGTCATTACATGTATGTACCGAATTTCGTACACGTACGTGAAACGTAGCAGGAGGCGCACTCCGTTGAACATTTATAGGTGGCGCTATCGAGCCATTTTGCCCCGCCCAATTCTGAAACGCATATCAGATGTCAATTTTCGCCGGTTCTGACGCGTGTGCAAATTTTCGTGAGTTTTCGTGCATGTTTAGGCCCTCAAAAATGCGATTAAATGCGGAGAAGAATAATAATAATAATAATAATAATAATAATAATAAACAGAGCAATTCCAAGAGGGTCCTCACACCATCGGTGCTCGGGCCCTAATAAACAGAGCAATTCCAAGAGGGTCCTCACACCATCGGTGCTCGGGCCCTAATAATAATAATAATAATAAACAGAGCAATTCCAAGAGGGTCCTCACACCATCGGTGCTCGGGCCCTAATTAAAGCTGCAAGCAGCGATGAAAGGGCCCTCGCACCCGTGCCAACCGCCACCCGGTGGATTTAGGAAGACAGAGCACGGTGGGCATTGTGCATTTAAGTAGGTAAATATAGGAGTATGTCAAAGTCAGTTACAAAAATGTCCTTTATTATGGGGATAATAGCATGCGTTATCACTCAGATAAGTGTTGCTAGCATGTTTTAGCATGTTTCTAGCATGTTTAGAACTCAATGGCATATTAAATATGTCGCTAGCAATGCATCACAGTTTAAAACGTGTCACTTCCTGTCGACAGTAGGTGGCGCAATTACTTTAACTTAAAATTGTCATGTAGATGTGTTCAGGGCAGGACTCTTATCAAACGTGTGAAGTTTGGGGCAGATTTGACATTGCCTTCTTCAGTAACAACAACTTCCCGTTTCATTGCATTAGCGTGCTTTAGCACTTAGCTAAGAATTGCTAGCATGTTTTAACATGTTTCTAACATGTATATAACTCAATGGCATATTTAATATGTTGCTAGTAATGCATCGCAGTGTTAAACATGTCACTTCCTGTTGCCAGTAGGTGGCGCTATTACTATAACTGAAAAGTGTCATGTAGATGTGTTCAGGGCAGGACTCTTATCAAACGTGTGAAGTTTGGGGCAGATTGGACATTGCCTTCTTGAGTAACAACAACTTCCTCTTTCATTGCATTAGCATGCTTTAGCACTTAGCTAAGAATTGCTAGCATGTTTTAACATGTTTCTAACATGTTTATTGCTCAATGGCATATTTAATATGTTGCTAGTACTGCATCACAGTGTTAACCATGTCACTTCCTGTTGCCAGTAGGTGGCGCTATTACTATAACTGAAAAGTGTCATGTAGATGTGTTCAGGGCAGGACTCTTATCAAACGTGTGAAGTTTGGGGCCGATTGGACATTGCCTTCTTGAGTAACAACAACTTCCTGTTTCATTGCATTAGCATGCTTTAGCACTTAGCTAAGAATTGCTAGCATGTTTTAACATGTTTCTAACATGTTTATAACTCAATGTATTATTTAATATGTTGCTAGTACAACATCACAGTGTTGAACATGTCACTTCCTGTTGCCAGTAGGTGGCGCTATTACTATAACTGAAAAGTGTCATGTAAATGTGTTCAGGGCAGGACTCTTATCAAACGTGTGAAGTTTGGGGCAGATTGGACATTGCCTTCTTGAGTAACAACAACTTCCTGTTTCATTGCATTAGCATGCTTTAGCACTTAGCTAAGAATTGCTAGCATGTTTTAACATGTTTCTAACATGTTTATAACTCAATGGTTTATTTAATATGTTGCTAGTACAACATCACAGTGTTGAACATGTCACTTCCTGTTGCCAGTAGGTGGCGCTATTACTATAACTGAAAAGTGTCATGTAAATGTGTTCAGGGCAGGACTCTTATCAAACGTGTGAAGTTTGGGGCAGATTGGACATTGCCTTCTTGAGTAACAACAACTTCCTGTTTCATTGCATTAGCATGCTTTAGCACTTAGCTAAGAATTGCTAGCATGTTTTAACATGTTTCTAACATGTTTATAACTCAATGGTTTATTTAATATGTTGCTAGTACAGCATCACAGTGTTAAACATGTCACTTCCTGTTGCCAATAGGTGGCGCTATTACTATAACTGAATATTCTCATGTAAATGTGTTCAGGACAGAACTCTTATCAAACGTGTGAAGTTTGGGGCAGATTGGGCATTCAATGCCTGAGTTACAGCAAATTCCTATTTAATTGCAGTAATAGCATGCTTTAGCACTTAGCTAATGTTTGCTAGCATGTTTTAGCATGTTTCTAGTATGGTGTTAACATGTTTAGCACTTGCTGGCAATTTTGTATATGTTAATTAGGAGTCCAAAACGGTGTTAAACATGTCACTTCCTGTTGCCAGCAGGTGGCGCTATGACTGTAACTGAATTTGAGCATGGTCATGTGTTCAGGACAGAACGCTTATCAAACGTGTGAAGTTTGGGGCAGATTGGGCATTGTTTGCCTTAGTTACAGCAACTTCCTGTTTCATGGCGAAACATCAAAATTTGTCAGGCCGCCGAGGACACGCCCTTCGACGAAAACTCTAGATCTTCGCAATTTAACGTCGCAAAGGCCTTAAGATTACACTCACCAAATTTGAAGATGATCAGATTAAAACTGTAGGAGGAGTTCGTTAAAGTACGAGGCCTGAAAATGCCAAAAAATGCACAAAAATCAGAGAGGAAGTTCAAAATGGCTGACTTCCTGTTGTGTTTAAGGCTATGCTCCGAGAGACTTTTTTGTAGGTATTGGGTCATTACATGTATGTACCGAATTTCATACACGTACGTGAAACGTAGCGGGAGGCGCACTCCGTTGAACCTTTATAGGTGGCGCTATCGAGCCATTTTACCCCGCCCAATTCTGAAACGCATATCAGATGTCAATTTTCGCCAGTTCTGACGCGTGTGCAAATTTTCGTGAGTTTTCGTGCATGTTTAGGCCCTCAAAAATGCGATCAAATGCGGAAAATAATAATAATAATAATAATAATAATAATAATAATAATAAACAGAGCAATTCCAATAGTGTCCTCGCACCATCGGTGCTCGGGCCCTAATAATAATAAACAGAGCAATTCCAAGAGGGTCCTCACACCATCGGTGCTCGGGCCCTAATAATAATAATAATAATAATAAACAGAGCAATTCCAATAGTGTCCTCGCACCATCGGTGCTCGGGCCCTAATAAACAGAGCAATTCCAATAGTGTCCTCGCACCATCGGTGCTCGGGCCCTAATAAAGAAGAATAATCCGAAGGAAAACAATAGGGCCTTCGCCTTTTCAAGGCTTGGGCCCTAATAATAAAAAAACTTTGCCTCAGCAGCTAAATGAAATAAATCATTTTAAGCTGAAGCAATACAATGACTAAAAATAAAAAATAAAAATGATAAAAGCACATAATATTATTTTTAAATGACTACTGAAAATATACAAATAAAACCTAATTATATTAAGAATATAATACTTTATGAAAAAAATCCTAAAATAACTCTGACTCAGATGAGGTTTGATAATTGATACAAAAGGTCAACAAAAATTCAGCTGACAATACTATACCTTTTTTAGCCATTTCTGTTTGAATATCTGTAGACCGTTTGTTGCGCCTAAAATCACACTCGCAGCTGAAACCTGGAAGTACAATGAATTGGATATTATTATTTCCATATTGTAACAACCCTTTCATGTAAAGGCAATAAGCACAGTACCAGTCGGTTTCTTTTTAAGCACTGATTGAAAATAAAAACAAAGAAAATTTGCATTAGGTTTCCATTTCTCATGTACTGAAATAGAGAAGAGTTTGGCACTGTAACAGCTGGTCCGAAAAGACACAGTTATTTGCTATATGCAACAAGTAATATTTAAAACCCCACACCCAACAAACAATTTATGTGTGAAAATTGTATGAGACCCCAAAGGGTAATTTTATAGAACTTCTAGTTAATGTAACCCCACCTATATCTTGTCTCATTTCAAATGAATGCTCATTTAATGACTCACACTTAAGTGTATCACCTCCTCACATAATGCAGCATATGTTTGTTATATTACCACTGACATCTTTAATCTTTCCCTCACCCTGGCAACAGTCCCCTTCTGTTTCAAGTCCACCACTATCATTCATGTTCCAAAGAAAGACACAGTCTCCTGTCTTAACAACTACAGACCAGTGGCTCTCACAGTGGTTCTCGTGAAGTTTTTTAAGAGTCTCGTCAAAAAAAAAACACATTCTGAACATCATGCCAACAAACCTGGACCCACTACAGTTTGCAAATAGGACAAATAGATCCATAGAGTATGCTATTTAATTTGCTATTCACAAAATTCGGACTCACCTGGAAAATAAAGATTGCTATGCCGGACTACCCTTTATTGATTATAGTTCGGCATTCAATACTATCATCCCCTCAAAACTGATAAAGAAGCTGCATAACCTGGGGCTGCCTTCTACACTGTGTAACTTTATACTGGAGCTTCACAGTAGACCACAATGTGTTGGCATTTGAAAACACCCCTCCAGCACCAGCATAATGAACACGGGCACTCCTCAATACTCAGCCCCATACTGTACACTGTTTTCACACATAACTGTGTCGCTACCCAGCCCAACAATGTCATCATAAAATTTGCAGATTACAGCAGTCATTGGTCTTGTCACAGGCAAAGATGAGACTGCTTACCGGAAGGAAGTGTTGGAACTGGTCACTTGGTGTGAGGCCAATAACCTCACACTTAACACCAGTAAGTCCAATGAGATGGTTGTGGACAGAAGGAGGAATGAGCGTGTCTATCAGCCGTTACTGATCAGGGGTGCGTTTCCCAAAGCCAACTATGGTCGCAAGTTCTGTCGTTTCCAATAGAGTTCAATGGAACTTGCGACCATAGTTGGCTAACGATGCTTTTGGGAAACGCACCCCAGAAAAGCTGAGGTAGAGAGAGTGGTCAATTGGTGTCCACATCTGTGAAGACCTCAAGTTGATGCAGAACACAATGAAATTGGTAAGGAAGGCCAACCAAAGAATGTACTTCCTTAGGAGACTGAGGAAGTTTTGCATGTCAGCACATATAACTTCTACAGATGCACTGTGGAGAGTGTGCTAACTTGCTGTGTGGTCTGGTAACAACACAGCACATGACAGAAGGGCACTACATACGGTGATAAAGCTGGCCCAAAAAATCACAGGGACAGATCTCCCTTCACTGCAGGAAATCAACAATAAATTGATTTACAGTATAAACAGACTAGCAACATTATCAGCGACACCCACTCATACTACCCACAATTTCTTTATCCTCATGAAGTCCGGCAAGCGGTACCGGAGCACTGCGTCCAGAACACCCAGGCTCTGGAACAGTCTATACCCCCAGGCCATTAGACTGATAATTGGTTGTCACCCACTGCCACTTCCACCTGGACCATCAGGATTAGATAAGCCCCTCTACACTTTACCTACTGGACTTTGCACTATCTCATACTGCATTTAACTGATAGGCGTGGACAATTCAAATACCAACTTTACATAGACACTCAACACTTTAATTCTAATGTTGATTTATTGTTACCTGCACTGCAACATTATAATGTGAAAGACTGTATTCTCTTATTCTTTTTATTCATACAGAACATACAATTGTCATTGCTTATTAATTTTGATGATTGTTTCTGGTTTGTCATTTATGGGATATTTTCTATGTTTTACTGCCTTGTCCTTTTTTATATATTCTTGTATATTCTTTTATATTTTTTTGTCTTTGTAATTTATTGTCCCTTCCTCTTCTACCCTGTTTTTCTCGTGAGGAGATACTAAAATAAAAAATTTAATTGTACCTACATCTGACAATAAAGATTTTGAACTTTTGATAGACAGCCAAAATAGTGTTCACTGAATGAACAGGTTAACTGATGTTAATTCTGATACATCGAGTTAATTCGATTAACTGATCCACATATTTGTAATTAATTATGATAAGTTATGATTAATTATTGACATTTCCCCTTTGAGCTTATTTGCTACAGCATCATTTAGCACCTTTTCTCATAATTGAATGGATTGTGGTCGAGTGTGAGATGAAGGCCAGACCAGCGTCATTAAAAACAGCAGCTGTGTTTTCTCCACCGCCATACGAACATCCCAGATCATAAGACTGCATGGAGGTGAACACCTTCACACAGGGAAATTGAGAAACAGTAAAAGAACAAGAACTTAAGAACAGATTTAAGTTTATCTTATATGTATTTCTGATATACAGTACCTAATTTTTTGAAACCAATAGGTATTAGACAGTACAACACACCTGTTTTGGAGTGAGTTTGTTTTGAGAACCAAGGGCATAAATGGCTTTGTCCACAACTAGTAAGGCCACTTTTGCATCCTGTGATCCGACATCAATGTCAAGCTCTGCTGAATTTTCTGGCTCATAATTATGATTGCCATTCAGTTTTATCTCAAGCTAAACAGGAGATGGGAAAGCAGAACTGTAAGCATTTTGCAAGATTTTCACTGTACTGTATAATTTTGACATAAAATTATGAAAACATTGTAAGTTGTTAAAAATAATGTGAAAGATTTTTAGTGTCTGTTTACCTTTCCTTCACACTTGTCCTCTATATCAACCCACACTGAGTCTGCAATGATGTCCCCATCTGTGTCATAGTAAAAGGCGATCACTCTGAAGGACGGGGTCATCTCTGGGCTGATTTGGATGGATATTTTTACTGCAGAACCGGATGCAACAGAGCTTGCTGTTCTCAGCATGCCTCTGCTGACAATCTGAAGAGATGCACATAATTCAGTTCTGAGGTTTATAAAATACTAAATCTTAATGAAAAAATCCTAATGAGTACAGTAAAAATATCTAAACATGCTTTCTGTAAATCAAAATAAATGTGATAGAGAAGGAAAATTGAGTAAGATATTAAAATATTACTGTTAAAGTAAAATATGTACTATTTTCTTTCTCGACCAATGGTATATTAAAAACATTAGACATTTCACCACATGTAATAGAAGGAACATTTAATGCATTACTTACCATGTAATATATATGCCCTTCTACTGGATTGCCATTGACATAAAATGCAACATCTAGAGAATCTTCTAATGACATAACTTTATTAGTCACACTCAGATACAGGAAGCTGTTCTTTGCGGATTTCTTTGGGCGCACTTCTTTTGTTGACTTGAAACCATCCACTGTTGCCTGTTGAAATTAATCAATCAAAAATGTACATAGGGAGGAAAATGTAGATTATAGTAACTAAAAGTTTTTTATTTATTATTAGGCCTGTTTCACACCACCCACAAAATCATTGTTTGTTGTAACTTAATACATAATAGTAAAAATAGTAAATATCAGCAATGGGCTTTCATACACTGTAACTGCGTGGATTTTTTTGGATTACCTTATCACACAAAGGATTTGGAGTGTTCTATTTAAGCAAGTCTCTTTCTTTCGGCTTGCTCCCTTTTTTGTCAGGGGCCGCCACAACAGAATAATCCACATAAACTCCCAAAATCTCGCTTTGTGCTGTAGCCTACAGAATACAAAAAAATTATAATTGCTTACAAGTTTGTGTAATAGTTTGAGCCTGCCGCGATGCACGAGCCAGTACCAAGAGCCAGGACTGAGCGAGCCAACACCCCAGAGCCCCATTGAGGATCTGACCAGATGCGTGAGCCAGCTACAACTTGTGATGCCGTGAGAGAACTTGTGGAACATGAGGGCATGGAGGAAAGCCCTGCCCAAATTCCCACCTTTGAGGGTGAGCTGCAGCTGGCCTCTGTACATTTTTATGATTTGAAAGAGGATATTTTTTTCTCCAGTCCCTGCTGTCTTCCGTCCAGTACAAAGTCTCCTCTGCCTCCGCTGGTTCCACCCAGCTCAAAATCTCCTGTGCCTCTGCTGGTTCTTCCCATCTCAAAGTCTCCTGTGACTCCCACCCAGCCTCCCTCTCCCAACTCTTTTTTCCAGTTCAGCCAGTTCCTCTGCCCCACCTCCTCTCATTCCCTTCAGCCCTTACACTCCATTGCCACAAGTCTTCCGGTCTCCAGCTCTGCTCAGACATGAGGATCCTTGCGTCCAGTCACTGAACTCGACTTTATCGGTTCCACCTTGGCTCCTGCCTCCCTCAGCTTGACCTGGGACCATCATCCTTACGGCTCTGCCTTGGTCAAACATCATCCTGCATGTGCCACTAATCTACGGGCCATCAGTTAAGTTTCGTCCTTCCACCCCTCTGTCAGGCTCTGCCTTCCCTCCAGCTCGCCTGGTCCTTAGTCCCACAGGCTCTTCCTCAGTCCTCTGGCAACCTGGCTCCACCTTGGATACTCGTCACTGCAGCTCAGTGTCTGTTTTTGATATATTCTCCTGAGTGTTCGTTGTTAATTTAATAAATATTATTTTCCTATACTCTTGTGCACTTGTATACATTGTGCACTTCATACAGCCAATTTTGTAACTGTAGTGACCCACAAGGAAGTCTGAAAGAGACATTCACCAGGGACTGTACCTTTAAGGAAGGGGAGGTAAAATGATGACGAGTTCCGGTTTTGACGCAGTGTTTTGGTTTTGATATCACTCGCTGTACTGTTATAGTTTATATTGAAGTGGATAGTAAAGTTGACTCGACGCATCTCCGTCTCTTGTCTCCTCACTTACTGCACTCCACATTTGGTGACCCCGACGCGAGTTGAACACGGCTGAATTATGTCTCACAACGACGGTGGTGAAAACGCTGCGGCCGCTGCGCCGGTTAATGTCGGCGCTATCTACGCGGCCACCATCAAATTACCGGACTTTTGGCAGCACAATCCACGGCCGTGGTTTCAGCACATCGAGGCACAGTTCCAGCTGAGAGGAATAACACAGGACGTTACAAAGTATTTCCACGTGGTAGCGGCCTTAGATGCCTCGACGACGGCCAGGACTATGGCGCTGTTAGAGGCTCCTCCAGCTGACGGCAAGTACGACGCACTTAAAACGTTCCTGTTGAGCCTCTTTGAACTGTCAGAACTGGAGAAGGCAGACCGCCTGCTGTCCCTGAACGGCCTGGGCGACAGCAAGCCGTCCGAGTTAATGGAGAGGATGCTGGCGGTGCTGGGCGCGGCGGATCCCTCATTCCTTTTCGCCCACATATTCCTGCGGCAGCTTCCAGCACCCGTGCGCACCGCACTGGCTAGTTCCCACCCTCCCTTCCTCCAGAGACTACCGAGCACTGGCTGTGGAGGCAGACAGGATTTTCCTCGCCAACCGACAGCAGTTTGTCCATGCACTGCTGCCCACCCAGCGCACGTCTGTTCCACCCTCGGAGGACGACCCAGACACTGCAGCTGCTGTGACGGCCCGCCGACAGCGTGAGGACGGGTGGTGTTATTACCATTCCAGGTTTGGGGCCAAAGCCAAGCAGTGTCGTCAGCCTTGCAGTTTTGGAGCCCAGGGAAAAGCCAGGGCCGGCGCTCATAAGCAGCTATGGGCGCTGGCCGTGACTGCAAGCTGTTGTTCATCACCGACACCTTGTCCGGCCGGCGGCTGCTGGTCGATTCTGGGGCTCAGCGCAGCATCCTGCCAGCGCAGCCTGTGGACACCATGGCTGGCGGGCACGGCCCCCCGATGGACGCCGCTAACGGCACGCCCATTCGTACCTATGGCACGAGGCATGTGGAAGTGTGTTTCGGCGGGCGGCGGTTCGGCTGGGATTTCGTCATGGCTGCTGTGTCTACGTCGCTCCTGGGGGCGGATTTTCTCTGCGCTTATAGGCTGTTGGTGGATGTTACAAACTGCCGCCTGATCGACGCCCTCTCTTTTGCTTCGTACCCCTGCACGCTGGGAGGGACAGGGGCGCTTTGTCTGTCAAACACGCTGGCCAACGGGGACCTGTATCAACGCCTACTTGCTGAGTTCCCTGACATCACCACGCCCACGTTTTCATCGGCGGTGGCTAAGCATGGCGTGGAGCACTACATCACCACGGTGGGCCCCCCAGTCTACGCACGAGCCCGGCGCCTCGACTCTGCCAAGCTCGCTATCGCCAGGGAGGAGTTCGCCACCATGGAGCACCTCGGTATCGTGCGCCGCTCCAACAGCCCGTGGGCTTCACCCCTGCACATGGTGACCAAGGCTGATGGTGGATGGCGTCCCTGTGGAGATTTCCGTCGCCTGAACGACGCCACCACACCCGACCGGTACCCAGTGCCGCACATCCAGGACTTCTCCGCCCACCTAGCCGGCGCCACCATTTTCTCAAAGGTGGACCTGGTGCGCGGTTACCACCAGGTGCCTGTCCACCCGCAGGATATCCCCAAAACAGCAGTCATCACACCCTTTGGCCTTTTCGAATTCCTACGGATGCCTTTCGGCCTCAAGGGGGCAGCGCAGACGTTTCAGCGTCTCATGGACTCGGTGCTGCGAGATATGCCGTTCATGTTTGTTTACTTGGACGACATTCTCGTGGCCAGCGCGTCCGTAGACGACCACCGGACGCATCTCCGGCAGCTGTTCGGCCGGCTCAGTGAGCATGGCCTCATCATCAACCCGGCCAAGTGCGAGTTTGGCCGGTCATCCATCACTTTCCTCGGCCACCACGTCACCCCACAGGGGGCAGTCCCCCTCCCTGCCAAGGTGGAGGCCGTCGCCAGTTTTCCACGCCCACGCACTGTGAAGTCTCTGCAGGAGTTCCTGGGCATGGTGAACTTCTACAACCGTTTCCTCCCCCATGCGGCCCAGCTCATGCGTCCATTGTATTACGCCTTGCGGGGTAGGAGACCGGCGGACGTGTTGGATTGGTCCCCAGAGATGACTGATGCGTTTGATGCTGCCAAAACTGCGCTGGCCAACGCTGCTCTGCTGGCGCACCCGTCTCCGACCGCCCCAGTTGCTCTTACTACGGACGCCTCTGATTACGCCGTGGGGGCTGTGTGTGAGCAGTGGGTGAGCGGAGCCTGGCAGCCGCTGGCCTTTTTCAGCAGGAAGCTCCGGGACAATGAGAGGAAGTACAGCGCCTTCGACAGGGAGCTCCTGGGTCTTTTCCTCGCCACACGTCATTTCCGTTTCCTGTTGGAGGGTCGGCGGTTCACGGCTTTCGTCGACCACAAGCCGCTGACGTTTGCTATGGCCAAGTCTACGGAGCCATGGTCTGGTCGACAGCAGCGTCAGCTCTCGGCCATCTCAGAGTTTACCACTGACATTCAGCACGTGGCTGGCAAGGACAATTTCGTCGCCGACTGCCTCTCCCGGGCGGTCGCTGGTTCCGTCCACTTGGGCCTCGACTATGCGGCTATGGCTGCGGATCAAATGGCGGACTCTGAGGTGCAAGCCTACAGGACGGCCCCCACGGCACTGCTCATGGAAGATGTGATGTTTGACACGGCCAACGCTACACTCCTCTGCGACGTCTCCACTGGGCAACCTCGCCCCATGGTACCTGCTGCCTGGAGGCATAAAGTTTTTGATGCCATCCATGGTCTTTCCCACCCGGGGGCGAAGGCCTCTACCAAGCTGGTGGGGGCCAAGTTCGTCTGGCCGGGCCTGCGGAGGGACGTCAGGGCCTGGGCTGCGGCCTGTGTGGCGTGCCAGCGCGCAAAGGTGACTCGTCATACCAAGGCTCCTTTGGCACCCTTCAAAGTGCCAGAGAGACGTTTTGATCATGTGAATGTGGACCTGGTGGGCCCACTTCCCCCCTCCCGTGGTTACACCTACCTCCTCACCATGGTGGACAGGACCACCAGGTGGCCAGAAGTAGTTCCCCTGTCCTCCACTACATCAGCGGAAGTGGCCCGGGCGTTCATTATGGCTTGGGTGGCCCGTTTCGGCACACCGTCCGACCTCTCTTCGGACCGGGGTCCGCAGTTTACATCGGAGCTCTGGTCTGCGGTCGCCGAGGTCCTTGGGGTGAAGGTCCATCGTACCACAGCCTATAACCCACAGAGCAACGGATTGTGCGAGCGGTTTCATCGTGACATGAAGGCCGCGCTCAGGGCCAGCCTTACGGGCAGCGACTGGGCTGACCGCCTTCCATGGGTTATGCTTGGCCTTCGCTCCGCCCCCAAGGAAGATCTTCAGGCCTCATCGGCCGAGCTGGTGTATGGCCAGCCTCTGCGTGTCCCGGGGGAGTTTCTTCCAGATGCCACGGCCCCGTGGTCAGTTGCCTCACATCGGGCTGCGTCTCGGGACATTGCAGACGCCTTTGTTCCTATTCCAACGTCTCACCATGGCCTTCCCCGGTCCTACGTGCCCAAGGATTTACCATCGGCCAAGTATGTTTTCATCCGCCACGATGGCCATCGGACACCGCTGCAGCCCCCATACGATGGGCCCTTCCGCGTCCTGGTGGGGGGGTCTAAGAACTTTGTTGTGGATATGGGGGGCAGGCCTGAGCGGGTGGCTATTGACCGTCTCAAGCCTGCTCATATGGATATTGGCGAACCGCTTCAGCTGGCCCTTCCCCCGCGGCGAGGGCGCCCACCTGCGGCAACCTTGCCCCCTGCGGCAACCTCGCAATATATAGGATCTATATAAGGCCAGGAAGAGTAGGTTATTTTTGAGTGGTTTCAGTTGTTCCTACATTTTTACATAAAATTAGAATGAATTTTAGAACAAAAGTTATTGATGAATCATGATTTTTTCATGAAAAAGTTCACATGCAGATTTCACTCTCAAATTCATGCACTCGCACAGTTAGTAAAAGAGACCTACTGCTTTTGCCAGCAGTGTGAAACAGCCTTCACAGGTATTAAAATAACTTTATTCTTTGATTGTTTAACCTGCACTGAAAAGGAAGATGGTGTTCCTTCCAATTTGAAATTTTGAAATGCGATTCCCTCTTTATTAGTTGTAATATTTAGGGACTTTTCTTTGGTGCTTGAGACATCTAACTTCACTTGAACGTCTTCAGCTGGTGAACCATTTGGGTGATGGACTGTGACCTAATAAAAAAACAAAAACCACTGTTACCCTGTCCCAAAATCATCAGCAAAAGGTTTTCCATTATAGAGTGAAAGCTACCATAATGAATTAAGCATAATCCTCTATGACTGACAGGATCATTATGATGCATAGTATTGTGAATAGAAGTTTGATTATATCAAATGGTGTTTTATTTACCACCGCTTGAAAGGGAAATGTAGGTGTGTAGAACGATCTTGTCCGAGACAGATCCACATTGTATGGACTCAAAACAACGGGAACGAAAGCTGCTGATTTCTGTACCTCACCACCTTATGAGAGGTGCACAGTCATTTTAGGTAAAAAAAAACAATTATGTTTACTATTTTCAGAACTGTAGGCATCTTAACATTAGGCTACATAGCACATGCAGACAAATTACATTGGTTTGTCTGTTTAATCAAAAGTCTGTTCAGTTAATCTTGCATTTTTGGGGCCATATTTACTAAACAGGGCAAATTAGCATAAGACTGCAATCAACAAAGTTCTGCCAACTCGGTTCTCAACGTAACCTCGGTTCCCTGAGAGTAGGGAACGAGTATTGCGCAGAAACTCCTTTCCTCAAGATATATTGAAGCCTAAATTTTAAAACGCCATGCAGCTGCACAGCAAACACAGCAGAGCATCTAGCTCGCCCATTGGCTGTGCTGCAGCAACTGCACATCCTATGGTGAAGCGCCTCTGACATGCAAACCAATCAGGTGACTTGGCGCCAGAGCACATCAGAGCCCGCCAGAATGGGCGCCATAGACAGGTTAAATCGACTGAAGTGACAAACACTGACAGATTGCAATAGTGTGGCACTCTCAGGGAACCGAGGTTACGTTAGTAACCGAGTAACGGTTAGTAACACGCCGCACTATTAGCAACTGGCTCTAATCCAACTGGAGCCTAAGGAAGCATCAACAAGCCATAATAAACCCTCACAAGAACAGGGACCGGACCTAAGTCGGGTCTCATGATAAGAGGGGCTGGAGCGCCTGAACCAGGCTCGATCTTGTAACATAGTCCTAGAACAACTTTTGCTTATAGACAGTAATCATGTTAGACCATCGGTGGCGAGGACCACCCGGCCGCCGTACATTTCTTGAATTGGTACACCACTGGACTAGGCCCACGAAGAGGCCATGCCTCTTGTAGAGTGGGCTCTAGCACCTATGGGACAAACCTGGCCCACCGAGAGAGATGACATCCATCTGGACAGTCTCTGCTTCGTAATCGGTGACCCCTTGGTACGACCACCGAAGCATACAAAGGGCTGTTCTGACTGCCTAAACGGTGCAGAACGCTCCAGGTAGATTTTTATAGCTCTGACAGGACAGAGCAAATTAGCCTACCCATTGTTCTTCGAGGGTGGAAGTGCTGACAATGTAATAACCTGTGCTCTGAACGGAGTTGAGAGCACCTTGGGTACATAACCATGCCTTGGCTTGAGTGTGACCCTGGAGTTGAGGGGCCACACATGGAGGGCCCATAAGTCGGGGCGAGGGTGCCAAATCGTCCCGTTCGCCTGCGTGAGTAGATCCCTCCTCACTGGCACCGGCCAGTGAACAATGTCCATAATCTGCGCCAGCTCCGGAAACCACGCCTGGGTGGGCTATAAGGAGGACTGGGCATCCACTTTCCTTGATCCGTCTGATGACCTGAGGGATCATAGAGACTGGCGGGAACGCATAAAGAGGGCGTCTGGGCCAGGAATGGGCCAGCGCGTCCCTGTTCTTCGAAAAGAACATTGCGCAATGAGTGTTGTACTGGAGTACTGACAATGCCGCGGCCATGAGACGCCTCTGAGGGGCATGCGAGCATCTAGCCTGAAGGAGGCTATCAGCTGTTGAATAGAGAGAATGCGCTCTGTTGTGAGCCGAGCTCTCATCAGTGTTGAGTTGATAACTGTGCCCAGAAAGGTTACGTTCTGGCTGGGTAACAGTTTGCTCTCAGGGAAATTGATCCTGAGCCCCAGGCATACCAAATGGCTGAGGAGCTTGGACCTGGGTGTCAATAATTCGGTCTGCAACTGTGCCATAATGAGCCAGTCGTCAAGATAGTTCAGCACGCGCACTCCCTGTTGCCTCAGGGGAGAAAGCGCTGCATCCATCCATTTCGTAAATGTACGGGGTGCCAGGGATAGACCGAACGGTAGGACAGTGTATTGATAAACCTGCCCCTCGAAGGCGAATCTCAAGAATGGCCTGTCATTGGGAGTTATCTGAATATGAAAGTAAGTGTCTTTCAGATCCACCGTAAAAAAACAATCCCTCGGGCAAACCTGCGGGAGGATTTGTTTGGTAGTTGTTATTCTGAATGGCCGTCTTATGAGGGCTTTGTTCAGATGCCTCAGGTCTAAAATAGGGCGAGTGCCGCCGTCCTTTTTCAGTACAAGGAAGTGGTGACTGTAAAACCCCGATCGGATCAGCGCGCGGGGCGGGGGCGGGGGGGGGGGGTGGGTGATGATGGGGGCTTCTTAAAGCCATAAGCCACGCCCATTCTGGCGGGCTCTGACGTGCTCTGGCGCCAAGTCACCTGATTGGTTCACGCATCAGAGGCGCTTCGCCATAGGATGTGCAGTTGCCGCAGCACAGCCAATGAGCGAGCTAGACGCTCTGTGCTGCTGTGTTCTCGGTGCAGCTGCACTGCGTTTTAAACTATAGGATTCAATATTTCTCTAGGAAAGGAGTTTCCCCACTGCGTATTAGCTACGCAATACGAAGTGACCGTTCTCGAAAGGGAACCTTAGTACATCCCATTGCATGATTTATTTAAATACTCTCCCCCATAAATTATGCGTATGAAAGAGAAAATCCAACAAATGCATATGTAATACGGTCAGCTGCAAAAATATCTAAGCATGCCTCATTGCTTGTCTTTAGTACATCATAACAGTAGTTTTAACGCCAAAAGAGGGTTTGTGTTGGCACAAGCTGTTAATAAATCTGTCCCTTAGTCTTTAAAGTTCAATTAACTTTGACAAAAATTATTTCATGTCTTGTCTCACAATTGATTACTTAAAATATCTGTGACTGTGACAGCAATGTAGAATTGGGCCTGAATCACTGCCAAATTTTCTAATGTTGAATCCAGGAGTTGCTTTATTTCTGAAATTTTAACTTTAATCTCAGCACGGCCTCCTTTCACCTAAAAAGGGGAAAACACCATGAAAGATTATTAACCCTCTGGAGTCTAAGGTGTTTTTGGGGTCCTTGAGATGTTTTGAAATGCCCTGATATTTTTATTTTTTTCAGTTGCTTATAAACATATTAATGGCAAAGGTGTAATTACACTCTATTTAGCACGAACATGACTATCATAATATGTGAGCAACATGTATGTACATGTTTGCATTTTTGAGAGAATATTATTTATGCGTGGTTATTCAAAAAACTCAAACTTAAATGTTCTGATATAAGACCACAAACGACCAACTTCACATATTCCCACAATACTGTTGACTAATGGATGTTGTCGGCTAGAGTATTTACTTCAAAATGATCTGAAAATCATCCGGGCTAATCGTTCACATTAAACAATAGATTGATTTAAATTTTGTAAGACACTTTTTGTTTGGAAAGGCAATATGCAGGGGGGCGTGAATGATCCAAGAAGGTCATGAATAATGTCCTCATTCACACCTGGAGAAGACAAAGAAGAGCTGCTAATGCTGCATACTAATGAGCCTTTCACTGAGTGTGTCACTGAGCCACACAGAATGCAAAGACAACACACACATATATATATATATATATATATATATATATATATATATATATATATATATATATATATATATATATATATACATACACATACATACATACACACACACATCTACAGAATTGGTTCAGAGTTGGAAACATCTTGAAAAAAAAGTGTATTTTTCCACAAACTGTGTAATGCTTGCAAATTGTATAATATCCAAGGTAAACATTTCTAGTAATTGTGCAGTTAATTCTCATTCGTATTTTCAGAAAGTTTTGGATTATGTAGGCTATCCTCTCCCCAAATTTGTCACTAATAAAACACAAAAATAATTTAAAGAGAAGGCTTATATTGACCTTTTAAGATTTTGTTTGCACCTTGGAAATTAGGTTTTGATGTGGCAGTACAAACTTCTTTCATATTTCGTCTGTAACATATCGTCTTTTATAATATAGCCTATATTAGGGCATAAATGTTAATTTGCAGTTTAAAACGTTGCTTATACAAAGACATTTTATTTCAACGTATTCAGTCGATTTTTACTCATCTCAGTAGGCAATAGATATTTCATTCACACACACAGACACGCGCGAGCTGTAACGTTAGTAAACAAACGCATGCACATGTGCCGTTCATTCATTCAAACACAGAAACGCGATTCAAATTTAAACAGTCTTTTGCGGATTACAGACACCAGTTCATATCGCGATTAGAACAAAGCACTTACTGATGATCTGCAGCTGGGTCCGTTGTTCGGCTACTCCAGCACGTTTGAGGTAAAATTTCCAGGATAATCACGATATTATTAGCAGAGCTATTCCACACAGCGAGTGTGTTGTCCAGCTGTTGTGGGCGTTGACTGGTTTGCATGTGTTGCTCCAGATTATCTGTGTTTGAATAGCGCGCGCTCTCGATGGGCGTGTCACATTAGCGGAGTAATGAGGTGCCAGAAAGATAATGAGCACAGCTGATCTCTCGCTCTTTTTATATAGATTACATAAACAGAGAATATTTGTTTTAGATTTGAATTAGATAATTTAAAACTACACACTTAAATGATTATAGAGATATATAGCTCATGTCTGAGTGAATAGTATTCGCTGAGTTTTATTTGAGTTTAGAGAAGTGCTTCAGAAAAAAAGTTCACGGAGACGGAGAGGCATAAAGCACTCCCTGTTTACTTTCTTTATTTTACAAAAGCACAATGTTTTATTTCGATTGTAAGTGGACACATAAAAAAGTAGACATTTAACAGCAAATTTTTTCATATTTCTTAAGTCTGTATGACCAAAACCGACGGAGTATTTTAGGTCTATTTTGCTGCTATGTAAAAAAAAACGAGCAAAACGCGCCCGCGCGTTTGCCGACCTCAGGGGGTTAAAGAGTGATATATGAGTATATAGTAATATATATAGGTGTACTTACTTTTCTTGGCGATTCAATATATAGCGGTTTCTACTCACCGATCCAGTTTTCTCCAGTCCCTTGATGAATTTGATTTCTCCAGGATTATTTTTTGACTCGTCTTTTTTCATCCCAAACCAACAGTTGAAAGCACCATCAATCACCTTACCATATGCGTATCTTTTAAATGATTAAAAAGAAAACATTTTTAATCTACTGTCACATTTAGTAATTTCACATTGCTACCATTAATAGAATAGTTCACCTCAAAATACAGGTTTGGAATGGTATAAGGATGAGTAAATAATGACAAAATTCTTCTTTTGGGGTAAACCATCTCTTGAGAGTTATATTTGATCTGAATGTGAACTTACGAGGCTTGAATGGTGAATGTGAATGTCTCCGCATTCACAAGCAGAAAGGTTTTCTCTGAATGAACAGTAACCTCAAAACTGGGAGGAACTGACAAAAATGCAGTGTATTTGAGTTAGATGCAATACAATATCTGTGAATAAAGTTATATATATATCGATAAAAATTGAAAATATGATAATTTCCATGTATAGTTTAATTTCATTTACCAAATTTCTGTACGCTGAATTCACACACTGCAGGATTTTTCTCATCACCTTCGTAATGTGCTGTAATCTTCCATACACCAGGTCTGGAGAGATTGAATTAAACATATTATTTGGGCTGATAAAAAATACAGCAGCTTCAGAATGGTGCCATCTTAAAAGACTGAACAGCATGATATTTATTTCCGGAAGTATCAGAGATTTTATGCTTCAAGATATTTAACTAAGATAGAAAATAAGATTGACTGTACTTTGAAATATCAGGGATGTGGTAGCTCTTTGACAGAATGCCATCTAAAACTTTGTGTGTTGATTTCTTGACCTTGTTCCCAGCAGCATTCTGAGGATATAAAGGTCAGTTAGGCATCCCTTACAAAAAGTTAATAAAAAAAATACACTTTTAACAAAAAGCTGAGAAAATCACTACATCCAGATCAGATTTAGAATGATGATCAAAATCAGAAGTTTCAAAAGTTTTTTGAACCAAAGTTTCAGTCCTAGACCTCTTCCTAAGTTGGGATTTAATTTGGTAATATCAGGCAGTTTTGTCAGATTTACTGTATATGCTTTTTAATGTTTGATGATACTTGTGCATAAGAAATTTAAATTGTTTTCGGTCGAAGTCCAAAGTAGTCGATTGTCGAGTTCACGCGCATAGGTTTACCTAAGATCACGCGCGCTTGATCAAAAGATTGAGTACAAGAATAGGCGAAATATACTTAGACTTTTCTCTGTCCGTATGGGTCAAGTATTAAAGGGGTGCTTCAGGATTTTGAACATCAGACCTCATTTTCAAGTTAGCCTGGTTGTTATTCATCAGTGGAGACAGTTTTCAAAAAAATTCATCCAATCCTTACAGTTGCATAGTTCGCCGGTGCTAGGTTAGCGCGAGTCAACGGTATATGCTAGCCTGTCATTAAAAACAGTTTTACCCACTCCACAGTACACCAAAAGCAAATAAATTATAACGCCAGACTATCGATGTAAATGTCTATTGAGAGAATAATTTTAGAAATCAAAGTACTCTTGCATCTCAATGATCGCATTACATTTACAGGAACTAGTTTCTCAGCAGCGGCGGAATTTTACTTTTCTCCGGTTATTAGTACTGCGCCGAAAAGTAAACACAGAACAGAAGTGCACTACAGTCGGGACGTCTAGCTAGCTAGTAGTAGCCTTGAACAATGATATTGAAAAACATTTGATTGTAAACTAAGGAATTCTCTACGGCATCTCCAGCGGCTGCTGTCTCTACAGACATTCTTTCTCTTTCTGCCCTTTAAGCATCCAACTTGATTAGTTCTTCGTCTGTGTATTCCGGCTCATACATGTATGGTTCGTTGAATAAAACACATTCCTCGTCTTTATCGTCTCCAAAGTCTGAATCATTGGCATGGCTTTCAAACGTGGCCATAGTCCTATGTCCTATGTTGATTTATTTGTGAAATATACTCTGCTTCTGTTAGTGATGAGTGTCAGCGGCAGGTACACTTGCATGATTGTCATGTGGACCGGCTCTCTCGGTTGCCTTGGTAACTTAAAGGAGAACTCAGGCGCAAAATTAACCTTTGGTCTAATTACACATTGTTACCTAGTCAACCGTTATCTGAGATTTCAGTCGATCAACGAAACGCCAATCCAAATGCGCTG
Source organism: Phoxinus phoxinus (assembly GCF_949152265.1). Classification (NCBI taxonomy): domain Eukaryota; kingdom Metazoa; phylum Chordata; class Actinopteri; order Cypriniformes; family Leuciscidae; genus Phoxinus; species Phoxinus phoxinus. Next base: position 15,450,793 of record NC_136885.1, on the reverse strand, counting down.
AACTGTGTAGAATCTCATATGGTCCAGCGCATTTGGATCGGCGTTCGTTGATCGACTGATAGAGACTGTTTTTCAAAGATGGCTTCTGCCTGTATTCGTGAAGTTGACTGTATGTATAAAATATCTTCTTATTAAACTGTCTGGACACTGTCAAAGTTCTCAATGCTTCGGTTTGAAGGTAGGGACCCTCATTATGCTACCGTGTTAGTGTGGGGCTATTTTGAGCCTTGTTAGTGGTATTAACAAGCGATTTTTATTTTTCATTACTCTATGCCCTATATACTAGCGTTATAGGTTAAACTGTTTTTAGAGATAAAACTATTTACATTCGATAATCATGAAAACAAATCTCAGATAACGGTTGACTAGGTAACAATGTGTAATTAGACCAAAGGTTCATTTTGCGCCGGAGTTCTCCTTTAATATCACTCCGCCGCTGCTGTAGACTGTGCTAATAAATACAGGGAAAAAAGTATAACTATTGCAATGCGATGAAAGGGTAGTTTGATTTCTAACATTATTCTCTCAAAAGACATTTACATCGACAGTCTGGCGTAGGGGTGGGACGATACAGGTACCTCACGATTCAATTCTGTGGCAATATGTGGTCCACGATATGATAATATCACGATATCTACGATATTCAATATATTGGTAGAAATTTCATCAACGATATATCACGATATATGTGACTGAAAAGAAAAAGAAGGATAAGGAAATAAGGAAATATAATGCATTTATTAATGTCAAGTCAAGTCAAGTCAAGTCAAGAATATTTGTATAGCGCTTTTCACAATACAGATTGTATCAAAGCAGCTTCACAGTAATAAATTAAAATAATAATAAAATGTCCATGTTTGGTAATGCTAATCAATAGTAATATTGATTGATTAATTAAATTGAATATCCCCAACTGAGCAAGCCAAAGGCAACAGTGGCAAGGAAACGAAAAACTCCATCAGGTGACCTAATGGAGAGAGAAAAAAAAACCTTGGGAGAACCCAGGCTCAGTCGGGGGCCAGTTCTCCTCTGGCGGTTATGAACTAGAGGCCGGATTTAACTGTAAGATTAAAACATTTATATGAATGCCTGGTTAAAGAGATGCGTCTTTAATCTAGTTTTGAACTGGGAGAGCGACTCTGAGCAACGAACAGTATCAGGAAGGCTATTCCAGAGTTTTGGAGCTAAATGTGAGAATGCTCTCCCTCCTTTGGTGGACTTAGATATCCTAGGTATAACCAAAAGCCTCGAATTTAGCGATCTTAAAGAGCGCGATGGATTATAGGGCGATAGAAGATCCGTTAAATAAACTGGAGCTAAGTCGTTTAGGGCTTTATAAGTCAGTAACAATACCTTATAATTAATACGGAACTTTATAGGTAACCAGTGTAGAGATGATAAGATCGGTGTTATATGATCATATTTTCTTGATCTGGTAAGAACTCTAGCAGCTGCATTTTGGACTAACTGTAGCTTGTTTATTGAGGATGCAGGACAACCAGCTAATAGAGCATTACAGTAATCTAGTCTCGAGGTCATGAATGCATGAACTAACTTTTCTGCATCAGAAACTGACAGCATATTACGTAGCTTAGCAATGTTTCTAAGGTGGAAAAATGCCGTTTTTGTAACATATGAAATATGATTTTTAAAAGACAGGTCGCAGTCTAATATGACACCCAGGTCTTTTACTGTAGAGGATAAAGTAGCAGGACATCCTACTATGTTAAAGTTGTATTGTGAGAGGTTTTGTGGGCGGTTTTTTGAACCGATGAGTAGTACCTCCGTCTTGTCTGGATTTAATAGAAGAAAATTACGCGTCATCCAATCTTTTATATCTTTAACACACTCTGTCAATTTTGATAATTTAGCGTTTTCATCCGGCCGTGATGAAATATATAATTGAGTGTCATCAGCATAACAATGGAAACTAATTCCATGTTTCCTTATAATATTTCCAAGTGGCAGCATATATATTGAGAATAATAGAGGGCCTAGCACAGATCCCTGCGGCACTCCATAGTTTACTGAAGTTATGATCGATTTTTCCCCATTTAAATAGACAAAATGGTAGCGGTCTGATAAGTATGATCTAAACCAGCTTAATGCTTGTCCTTGAACGCCAGTATAATTTTGTAGTCGATCTAAGAGTATTGTGTGATCTATAGTATCGAACGCAGCACTAAGATCAAGTAAAACTAGTATTGAGATACAGCCTTGGTCTGAAGCTAAAAGTAAATCATTAGTGATTTTAACGAGCGCAGTTTCAGTGCTATGGTGCGGCCTGAATCCAGACTGAAACTTTTCATAGATGTCATTTTCTTGCAAAAAAGAGCTCAGTTGAGCGGACACAACTTTTTCTAATATTTTAGACATAAATGGAAGATTTGAAATGGGTCTATAATTTGCTAGATTATGTGGGTCTAATTGTGGTTTCTTAATGAGTGGTTTTATAACTGCCAGTTTAAATGTTTTTGGAACATGTCCTAAAGATAGAGACGAGTTAATAATATTGAGTAGAGGCTCTTCCACTACAGGTAACACTTCTTTCAGTAGTTTAGTTGGTATAGGATCTAATAAGCACGTTGTTGTTTTAGATGAAGTGATAAGTTTATTTAGCTCTTTTTGTTCTATAGTTGTAAAGCACTGTAATTGTTCTTGCGGGGTGATAATTGAGGCTGATTTATAAGGCGCGATTGAAGATTGAGTGTTTACAATTGTGGTTCTGATGCTTTCTATTTTCTCAGTGAAGAAGTTCATGAAATCATTACTGCTAAACTGTAACGGGATATTTTGGTCAGGTGACGTTTGTTTATTTATTAGTCTAGCCACTGTGGTAAATAAAAATCTTGGATTATTTTGGTTGTTTTCTATTAGTTTGCGGAGATGCTCAGCCCTTGCCGCTTTTAGGGCCTTTTTATAACGTGACATACTGTCTTTCCACGCGATTCTAAAGACCTCTAAATTAGTTTGTTTCCATTTACGCTCTAATTTACGGGTTTCTCTCTTTAGAACATGCGTAGTATTGTTGTACCATGGTGCTTTACTTTTCTCTCTGACCTTTTTTAATCTAATGGGTGCAACAATATCCAATGTTCTAGAGAGAATGGTGCTCATAGTGCTAGTTACTTCCTCTAATTCGTCTGTTTGTTTGGGTTCAGGCAGTAACTGAGACAAATCAGATAAGCAATTTGAGAAATTATCTATGGTGGATGGAAGGATTGTTCTGCCTGGTCGGTAACGCGGCGCAGTATGACATAGTACTGTAGTCCGTAATATACAAGTTACCAGGAAGTGGTCACTGACACCATCACTTTGTGGAATGATATCTATATCGGTTGGATCGGTTCCATATGATATAATTAAATCGAGTGTATGATTAAGACGATGAGTTGGTCCGGTGACGTTTTGCTTGACCCCAAAGGAGTTTAATAAATCTGTGAACGCAGCCCCTAACGCATCATTTGAATTATCTACGTGTATGTTGAAATCTCCAACAATTAATGCTTTATCGACGTTGACCAATAGATCTGAGAGAAAATCTGCAAACTCTTTTAGGAAATCAGCGTAGGGCCCTGGCGGTCTATATACGGTAACCAAGGCTAGAGATAATAGGGATTTTTTCCTTACATCTAAGAGCGTAACATTTAATACAAGTACTTCAAACGAATTAAATTTGTCACCTGTTTTCTGAGTAACATTAAGAATATCTCTATAGATTGTTGCAACACCGCCAACATTAGGTTATACCTAGGATATCTAACAGATTAATGCCAACATTTCCAACATTGTACAAAGAAATGTGCATTTGCATAATAACTCACTGCCTTGACGATATCCATATGGGTCTATACCTCAGTGGTAGCAACCATACAGCGTGCGCATACACTGTCACACACACACACACACACACACACACACACACAGACTCACTCTCTCTCTCTCGTTTTTTTATGTTGAACAGAATGGCTACTGTTCTCTGCTTTTCAACAAATCATTTGCACACACATTCTGTCATTTTTCTATCTGAAGCTATTGCCTGCAACATTGAAAGCTCCGGTCTCTGTGTTTAGCGCGAATGCTCACGTGATTGCCGCCGGCTCGGGATAAAATTTGTGCAGGACAGTCGTGCCGTGTACCAGCTGCTTTGATGCGATTATCAGTTTAACTGACTCGTAATGTGTGCAATATCTCACGACCTCCCGAGTGTCCGAACCATAGACAGTATATAAACTGGACACAGCGACCCCATAGGTTTCAACGGAGAGAAATGAAGTCAATTAGAAGCACTCACTTCCTGATCGCAAGGCGAACTGCGCAGTCTCAAACTGAGCTTGACGACGTAGATGTGACGTGAGCAACCTGTAGGTCTTCTAGTAGCTGTGCCGAGAGAAATCTGAATCATTCCCTTCCGAATCTCGCAGAGACGGAGAGCGTGGGTATTTGCTGTCCATGAGCTAGCAACGGGAGCAACTTTATCACTCTCTATGGGCTTCTCCCTTGACTTTATGCCTCCACGTCCTCCCGATTGCTTGCGAGCTTCTCTGCCTGTCCATACGGTAATTTTTCGACTTGTGCGACAGAGTCGCGCGGGTATGACGCAACCGTTAGCCTATTTTTACAAAAACTGCTTCTACGGGGCCATAACGTAAGATACAAGGTAATGGAGCCTTTTATACATTTTCGTGTTTCTTTAGAAATAAACAATGGACAAACGGTGTCTTTAAACGCCTCAGATGTAAAGTTATTCGCTGTCAAAGTGACGCCAAAATGAATGGGAGTCAATGGAATGCTAACAGCAGGTGGGGGTCCGCTAGCCAATGGCGGCGCCCAGGTCAGCTTCAATGTCTTTCGGAACACTGCCCCCCTGGTCCGAACTCGCACCGTGTACGCCCGCCTTTACTTGTGTTCTTCACCGGCCACTGTTTGCGCCACTTTACCCCTATTTACTCGAACAGCGCCCCCCGCAAACAGAATGGTAGATATTGGGTAGTGACAGTGACACTGACAACGGGTAAATTAATCATTTTGTGTTGTAATAAAATATCGATATTGGGCGTTAGTGTATCGATTATTTATTGCGACAGAGAGCACAACCATATATCAAATACCGTTGACTCGCGCTAGCACCGGTGAACTATGCAACTGGAAGGACTGGATGAAAACTGTCTCCACTGATGAATAACAACCAGGCTAACTTGAAAATGAGGTCTGATGTCCAAAATACTGAACCACCCCTTTAAGTGTCATTTTAAGTATATTTCGGAGAGGTACATAAAGTATATTTCTGAGAAGTAGCTACACAAAACGCAGACTGAAAGCATACTTTCTTATTTTGAGTTTAAAATAAGTATCCTAATAGCATACAGTTTCTGTTTGCTCAATAAATTATGACAAGAACTTAAGCTACAGGAATAATCCTATTTCATGAGATAATCATAAAAAAAACTCAGAGAATGAATTATTGACAGTAAGAGAATGTGTTAGAACTTTCATACTTACATATATAGAGACAAGAACTATCACTGATTTTGGTCGCATCGAGTGGTCCAGAGTGAAAACCCTGAACAAAACTGAGAAACACAGTAAATAAAAACAAAGCAGTAAAATATACATGAATTTTTGACTTGTGACATGCTACATTTACATTATGTGAGAGACTAAATGGAAGTTGGGGCCAACTAAAATGAACTAGTTAAGTTAGTAGGAACCAAAAAAAAAAAAAAAAAAAAAATCAGTCAGGACCTGAGATGCACATAAAAAAATAATAAATAATAATAAATACGGTGTCACCTGTATAGTGTGTTTTGGTTCTGTTCCAGAACTTCCAGTCTACCTGACTTTGCCTGTGTTCCCTAGTTAGGGGCGCTTTCACACTAGGCTCGTTTGCTGCGGTCCGAGCGATTGTTCCCGGCACCCCCCGAAGCGTTTGTCTGGATTTACACTCAACTTGATTCTATCGTACCCTGGTGCGTTTGTGTGCATCTTACGTCATCGCAAACATGCACGGCGCATGATAGAAAACAGAACGCGGGTCAATATATGTTTTTTTTATTTATTAATTTGGTGCTATTATGCGCAGCTGAGTGAACAACACAGGTTTACTGTGTGTCATAATGTGGCTTTCTGCTGCTTGCAAACGGACACTTTTGAGGAAACAGTGGATTTCCATTCATTTGTTGCCCTGATTTCACGCGCTATATGCGAATACAGTGCAGGTTCACTCTCGCTCATATCCAAGGTAAATCATCAACAACCCTTACATGTGTTTTATTTAAAGGACAAGTTCGGTATTTTACACTTAAAGGAACACTCCGACTTTTTGGGACTTTAGCCTATTCAACTTATCCCCCAGAGTTAGATAAGTCCACACATACCTTTTTCATCTCCGTGCGTGCTATAAGTCTGTTTGACGCACCCACCGCTAGCCTAGCTTAGCACAAAGACTGGATGTAAATGGTTGCAGCTAGCATACTAATCCAAATAAGTGACAAAATAACGCAAACATTTTCCTATTTACATGTTGGGATTTGTATAGTCACAGAATGTACAAAAAAACAAAGTCACATGAGACACAGACATATTTTAACCGTATAAATACTGGGAACTATATTCTCTGAAGGCGAAGCACTGCTACTTGGGCGAAGTGATAACCGCAGCACCTGAGGCGCGCCGTGGTGAGGAGCAGAGTTCATTCAGAGTTTGGCTAACAGAGTCAGCAATTTATAAATAGTAAAAGCGTAGTTTACAATCATGGATTTTCGCTGTATTGTAAAGAGCTTTGACAATAAACAGGGAGACCAGGTAATACCATGATGTTTCATAGAATTCCAACTAAAAACGCTGACCGGATGAAGAAATGGCTAACTTACTTGCTCTGGATATTGATCAAAACACACCTAATGAGATTATCAAGGGACATTATGTTTGCTCGGTACATTTCACTGAGGACGACTATTTTCCAAAAATGGAATTTGCCACAAGGACCATGAAACGTGTGCTGAAGGATACAGCCATCCCATCGATATCACATAAGTTACAGGACAAAGTGGAGCGGCTGCGGTAAGTGTTCCGTTATATTTTTAAATGTTTAGCCTAACGTTACTGTAACACTGTCATTAGCTAACATGTAACGTTAGTGACACTATTATATGAATAGGGTGGTAACTACTGTTTACGGGCTCCATGTATCCCCTGTAATGTTAGTATTGTTGCCTCGAACGCGCTCTGTCGTCCCAGTAACACTTGAGCGGAGCTAGAGGTCACGTATAGTCACGTTGGTTTTGTTGACAGAAGAAACAACGGCGCGCCTCAGGTGCTGCGGTTATCATTCCGCCCAAGTAGCAGTGCTTCGCCTTCAGAGAATATAGTTCCCAGTATTCATACGGTTAAAATATGTCTGTGTCTCATGTGACTTTGTTTTTTGTACACTCTGTGACTATACAAATCACAACATGTAAATAGGAAAATGTTTGCGTTATTTTGTCACTTATTTGGATTAGTATGCTAGCTGCAACCATTTACATCCAGTCTTTGTGCTAAGCTAGGCTAGCGGTGGGTGCGTCAAACAGACTTATAGCACGCACGGAGATGAAAAAGGTAGGCTATGTATGGACTTATCTAACTCTGGGGGATAAGGTGAATAGGCTAAAGTCCCAAAAAGTCGGAGTGTTCCTTTAAAGCCCTGTTTACAGATCGTATCTGATGAAATAGAACGATTAATATAAAAATTTGGACACATGCTGCTGTCCCGAGAATTTTAGGTTTATTTTCGCTTTTGTGGACCTATTTTGCCAAACGCGTCACACCCGTGATTCTTCCGTTGAGAGCTTGAATAATAGACACTCCAGCCCAGTTGGTGGCAATAATGCACCTTTGCCAATTTGTTGTATATGGGGAAGGTTATCTCTGTCATACTAGAATGGTCCCCTAGGGGGCAATACCTGTTTAGCATTTAAAACGGGTTGTGTAGAGCTAGCTGAAGAAGCGTCAGTCAGCCTGTTATGCTCTGTATTGCTCATGCCGTGTGAACTGAAGTAAAGCATTCTGATAAACGCTACCTCGCTGTCCGTCTTCCTTGATGAGTACGCAGGATACTACATTTGGCGACGAGGATGCTGGGGAGCTCGGAAGAGAACAAAGAGAAAGAACAATAAGAAGCTGGAGAGTACGAGTACGCTGAAACTCGGCGGATGTCGGATGACGAGGAAGCTAACGCTAACCAAGGCGTCGAGATGGCTATGGCAATGGTAGGAACACTTACTGCTTTTGACAGTCAGTCCCAAACATGGGAGGAATATGTCGAAGTGTTGGGACATTTTTTCGTTGCCAATGGAATCATGGATGAGGAAAAAAAGAGGGCAATATTGTTAAGTTCTGTGGGTAGTCGGACATATAGTTTAATGAGAAACTTATTGAGCCCGAACAAGCCTGGTGAAAAGTCATATGAGGATTTGACTGACCTGCTGCAGTCACATTATAACCCGAAGCCCAGTGAAATAGTCCAAAGATTTAAGTTTAATTCAAGGACTAGAACCGCGAATGAAACTGTGACGGAGTATGTGGCAGTGCTGCGAGAGCCTGCTCAACATTGCAACTACGGCAATAAATTGAAGGAGATGCTTCGCGACCGGCTGGTGTGTGGCATAGCGGATGATCGCATGCAGAGGAGATTGTTGGCGGAGCCGGAGCTCACATTTGAAAAAGCCTTGAAAGTTGCGTTGGCCGTGGAGACAGCCAATAGGAATGTGCGTGATCTGCAACTGAAAACACTGGAGGGTACCGTGAGTACAGCTGCACCTCACATCTTAGTGCATAATGTGGAGTCAAACCAGAGAGGGCTAGGAAAGGCAACACCGTTGACCTGTTACAGGTGTGGGGGTGAACATATTGCAAGAGACTGTCGTTTTGTTAATGAAAAGTGTCATGGCTGTGGTAAAAAGGGACATTTGAAGAGAGTGTGCAAATCCTTGCCTTTTGCTGACCAGCGTTTTAAGGGGGGAGGAAAAAACAAGCAGTCTGTAGGAAGTTTCAGAAACGATAAAAAGCAGTGGGCGCATCACATACGGGAATTCCCGGAGAATGTCACTAGTGATGAAGATGTATTTACGCTGTACAATATAACAGAGCCCAAGATAACGAAAGTAGACCCCATTACTGCACAGCTTAACATCAATAAGAACATTGTGGAATTCGAAGTGGATACTGGCTGTAGTGTGACGATTTTGTCAAGGGCTGAATATGCCAAGTTATGGACCGCAGGGGGTGCACGAGAGTTGTAGGACTGCTTAATGACTTTGAAAACCTATACGGGCGAAAAAGTACCAACACTAGGAGCAGCAGAGGTTACAGTAGAGTACAACGGCCACGTCAAACAGTTACCAGTAGTGGTCATAGCGGGGCCAGGACCAAATCTGTTAGGCCGGGCATGGATAAAGGAGCTGGGAATGAACTGTGTTCGTATCAATAAGATGGAGCAGCAAGCATTGACATTGCAGTATGTGCTAAGGCAGCATGAAGAGGTTTTCAAGGAGGAACTGGGCACTTGGAGAGGCCCACCAGCGAAAATTTATGTTAAAGAAGGCATGGCTCCAAAGTTTTATAAACCCAGGCCAGTGCCCTATGCGATGAGGAAGAAGGTGGAAATGGAGTTAGAGAGACTCATGAACCAGGGAATTATTGAGCCAGTGAAATTCTCTGAGTGGGCCGCACCGATTGTGCCGGTGTTAAAAGCTGATAATTCTGTGCGCATCTGCGGAGACTACAAACTTACTGTAAACCAGGTGTCGAAGCTCGAGCAGTATCCCATACCGAGACTGGAGGACTTGTTTGAGAAGTTGTCAATCGGCGAAAAGTTCAGTAAACTGGACCTGAGCCATGCGTATCAGCAGGTAATACAAGCAGAGTTCCTGGGCCATAAGGTGGATGCGTCTGGACTTCATCCTTTGCCACATAAGGTCCGGGCCATACAAGAAGCACCAGCACCGACCAATGTCACCGAACTGAGAGCGTATCTGGGTCTTCTGAACTATTATAACAGGTTCTTGCCACACTTGTCAACTTTGTTGGCACCTTTACATGAACTGTTAAGAAAGGACACAGACTGGAAATGGGAGGCGGAGCAAAAGTGAGCTTTTGAGGAGTCTAAGCGACTCATGCAGTCATCGGATGTGTTAGTGCATTATAACAGCCAAAAAGATCTGATCCTGTCCTGCGATGATGCTTCTTATGGAGTGGGAGTGGTGTTGTCGCATCGCATGCCAAATGGACAGGAGAGACCGATCAGCTTCATGTCGAGGACACTAACGTCCGCTGAATCGAATTACTCCCAACTGGACAAAGAAGGTCTGGCGGTGATATTTGGCATTCAGCGTTTTCATAAATATTTATATGGAAGAAGGTTTGTCATTTGCACTGATCATAAACCATTACTGTCTCTCTTCAATGAGATGAAAGCTGTGCCTCAAATGGCTTCCCCCCGTATACAGCGGTGGGCAGTAACCTTGAGAGCGTATGAGTACGAGTTGGTTTACAAGCCGGGGAAACATCATAGCAATGCTGATGCGTTGAGTCGACTCCCTCTACCCCACCAGGCTGTCAAAGGAGGACAGGAGGAACGAGTTCTAATGATGGAGAATGTGACCCTCGTTTCGGCAGCTGCAATGAACCGATGGACCAGCCGAGATCCTGTGTTGTCCAGAGTGGCGCAGTTTGTCCAACTTGGTTGGCCGCCCCAAGACCGGGACCCAGCTTTCCAACCATATGCTGTTAGGAAAACAGAGTTAAGTGTACAAGATGGGTGTGTATTGTGGGGCTCACGGGTAGTGGTGCCGCCACCAGGACGGGTCGCCTTGATACAGCAACTACATCATGGTCACATCGGCATCACTAGAATGAAGGCCTTAGCGCGAAGCTATTTCTGGTGGCCAAAGTTAGATGCCGACATCGAAGCTGTAGTGAAAAGATGTGTCGTATGCCAAGAACATCGTAATTCGCCAGCTCCAGCACCACTTCATCCCTGGGAGTGGCCGAGCAAACCCTGGCAAAGGTTACACATTGACTATGCGGGACCGTTTATGGGACACCTGTTTTTGATCCTGATGGACGCTCACTCCAAATGGATGGATGTTTACCCTGTAACAACTTCAACGTCAGCCATTACGATTGAGTGTCTACGGAAGAGTTTTAGCAATCAAGGAATTCCAGAAACAATTGTGTCTGATAATGGCTCATGTTTTGTGAGTGCCGAATTCAGAGATTTCATGCAGAAAAATGGAATCGAACACATCACTTCTGCTCCTTATCATGCCTCTTCTAATGGTTGTGCTGAACGCGCAGTCCAGACATTCATGTCAATGATGAAGAAGGCGAGTGCCGGAAGCCTGACCACTAAAGTGTCCAGAGTGCTGTTTAGTTACCGCATGACACCACAGTCCACCACTGGGCTGTCGCCGGCTGAAATGTTACAGGGCAGGAAGTTGAGATCGACCTTAGACCTAATTCATCCGGACCGCCATGGGAAGGTGGAACGGAAACAGAGCATGCAAAAGAAACATCGTGACAAGCAAGGTGCAGGGAGAAGTTTCCAGGAGGGAGACCCCGTGATCACAAAGAATTTCAGTCATGGACCTAAGTGGATCCCTGGGTTCATTACCAAGATAACAAGTCCTGTCTCCTACAAGGTCATGCTAGGAGATGGTAACATTGTGCGCAGGCACGTCGACCAGATCTTGACAAGTTCGGAGGATAAGGATTGGGTGGAACCAGTGATCATGGAATCTAGGGAACCAGGGCACCAGCCGTTGTCTGAATCGGCAGCTGCAGCTTTTGGAGCGTCAGAGAGTTCCATTCTGGAGGGAAGCTACTTGGTTCCAGAAGCAGAGACTGAGGGTGTGGCAAGGGCCGTTTCAGAGCAGGCTACTCCATCAGTGCTGGACATTCAACCTCCAGGTACTCAAGTGCAGTCACAATCTGCGACTCCAGTGGTACGTCGGTCGTCGAGACCTGTATCAAAGCCAGGTTATTTAAAGGACTATGAGTGCTAAAAAAAAAAGTTGTGTCAGGATGAATGCAAGAGCTTGAGGGGGGAAGAATGTTGTATATGGGGAAGGTTATCTCTGTCATACTAGAATGGTCCCCTAGGGGGCAATACCTGTTTAGCATTTAAAACGGGTTGTGTAGAGCTAGCTGAAGAAGCGTCAGTCAGCCTGTTATGCTCTGTATTGCTCATGCCGTGTGAACTGAAGTCAGTGTTGTGCATGAACGCGTTCAATGAACGACGTTCACTGAACGACGTTCACTGAACGACGTTCACTGAACTCGTTCATATTTTCGCCGAACGCTGAACTGAACGAATCACTTTTCATACAATGAACGTGAACGAGAGCGGCGCTCACTCTGGCAGGAATGAGCAGCACGCGCAGTTCACGTTCACGCTCATTTGAAAAGTCAGGTTTTACCAGGGCTTAATTTGAGCTGGAACACGTTCCGTCACCTCCGACATTGGATCTGGCACCTCCTGTGTCACTAAAATTAATTGGCTAAATAAAAAAAATTAAAAAATGACTGTTTGTGTAGTGTTCAATGTTTGTGACGCATGACTTGCGCGCTTGTTGTACAAGTTGAGATTGCTGTTAGCCTCGATCGTTTCACTAAGGGGAAAAATGTCAAAAAGACAGGAAAGTTTGCTTAACTTTTTTAAATACGCTGGACAGTCAGATCCCAAACAAGCAAAAATCGTTTCCGCTGATCAAAAAGGAGACTACGGTGGACACAGTAGCCTAGTATCGATATCTCGTTATTTCGACATAAATACGGGCCTAATGGTTTTCTATGGGAGGAAAATGCTTAACCGTTCATATTATTGGCTCATCTGATTTTTTGTACATAGTAGCCTATTTGTTAGGATTTTAGTATCATAATGATTAGGCTTATAAATGCACGCACAATTATCCGTGAACTTGATTTGAACAAATGCCTTTCAACTTGTGAGTGCAAAATTCAGAATTAAATTAATGTGCAGAAATTTGTACAAATAGAGAGTCGGCTATGTAGGCCTAGGCCTACTATACTGTTGTAGCCATTAAAAAAAAGCGCGTTTCATATTTGTTAAAATATTATAATGTTATTTTTTTTCCCATTTATGTTGATTTATGAAAAGTGAACAGCACGAGTAAGATGCGCAATATGAGACATGGAGCGGGTCAGACATGATTTTGACCGTTGAAGTTGTTATAGAAAGCCTTTCTTTAAAGTGAATTTCGTTTTGTATAAATTGTATCTTAATTTTAATTAATTTTTCATCAACCAATTGCCTGTATTTAATGAATAGGCCGACGAAACAAATATAACGGAGGCGCCCGCGCGCTCACTTGCATTGCACGTGAACCGTGAACTAGAGCACATCCTAACTTAACGAAACTCAGTGTATGCCTCACACAGACATGACAAATACACAGGGCTGGATTAACCATTAGGGCAACTGGGCACTTGCCCAGGGGCCCAGGACATCTAAGGGGCCCTGGGCACCGTCAAATATTATGTTAGATTAGGGGTGTGCGATATCACGATTTTTGATCGTGGACGATTAAAATGTCTCCACGATCTGCTTTTGAAGAAATATCGTAGGATCGTGCATTCTATCAGTTTGCAGTTCTGGCGCCTCCGTCTCAACATACTGTACAGCGCGACGTATGAAATGCAGAGGAACGGGACACTGTAGTTTATAAAAATTAATTATTTGCATGTGCTTTAAAGCCTTACCGGTTAAACATGTCATTAGCTGCTGATGCGCTGTTCTAACGGGCGCTTTTCTGAGCGCAATAACGTATACTAGACGCGCACATGCACTAAAAGCCTGTCTAACAGCATGGTTACTAAAGTTATCTTTCGAGTCTTATTCTCTAATACTGTCAAATACACACAAGGTTTACATAAACAAAGTTGGTTATGTCTAAAGTGAAAGAACAGTAGAAAAAAATCTGATTGTCAAATGTGTGTATATTAGACTCGTCGCGGGCAGATCTTAAAGAGACAGTAGCCCTAATAGTAAACATGCTGCCGCTTGTCCTTAAAGGGATTGTTACCCAAAAATAAAAATGATGTCATTATTTATTCACTCACTCTAATGTTGTTCCATACATGTATTTCTTTCTTGTGCTGAACACAAAAGAAGATATTTTGAGGAGTGTGGCTAACCGGGCGGTTGCTGGTCCCCATTGACTACCATAGTAGGAAAAAACTATTATGGAAGTCACTGGGGTACATCAACTGTTTGGTTACCCACATTCTTCCAAATAACTTTTATTTTCAACAGAAGAGGGAGACTTATTCGGGTTTGAAACGGCTTGAGAGAGTAGGCTAAATGATGACAATTAAAACATTTTGGAGAACTATCCCTGTTAATAAAACAACAAAATATAAAGAGAAAATCCCTCACTCTTGACTGAGAATGTACAATTTATACAGTAAAGTCATATACAGTAAAGTCATACAAGTCATTGTGCCCAGGGGCCTCTGAACTCTTAATCCGGCCCTGCAAATACATCAAATACACAAAGCTTGAAATGTCTTTAAACGAAATAATTCAAAAACGAATAAAGAAAAAGGCTACTCTCTGATAATCCATTATTAGGCTTATTTATGTGCATTTCTCTCTATAAGCGCGTTCACACGGATATGGCGATCGTCAACTTCATCTTTGCAGCCGAGTCGACACTTTTAGAGAAAACACTTGTTTATTAATAAAAATCAATACACGCGTCACCGGATTTACAGATGCACGCACACATATTATTTCGAAATAACGAGATACTGTGTTGAAATAACATTATTATTAATAATAGCCTACAACTTTGTTAAAATAATTTAAAAAAATGAATGTGAACTAGTTCATTTTTAGATATGTGAACTTAGTTCATTTAAAAAAAAAAAAGAACTTAATGTGAACACCACCTTCACGCTCGAGGAAGTCCCCAGGCTTACACCTGACTGGTACCAGTCTGTCGCACTCCATGGCATAAGGGCTGACACGCATTCCTGATTGACCTTGAGGCGACTAAGACCGGAGACCCATGCTCGGCGCGGCACTCGTGCTTTCAGCCAGAACTGTAGCGGGCGCATGCGCAGCAGGCCCAACTGTAGTACTGACGATGCTGAGGCCATGAGGCCCAGCATCCTCTGAAACCTCCTGAGCGGAACTATAGAACCGTTGCGGAAGGTTTTTATCGTGCGCAGAATACGCAGTCTGCGCTGTGATGACAGCTGTGCTGTCATAGACAGTGAGTCCAGATCTGTGCCCAGAAAAGATATCCTCTGACTGGGAGACAGTGAACTCTTTGACCCAAAACCTTGAGGTGTTCGAGTAATTGTGTCCTGTGCTGTACGAGCTCTGATCGCGATTGGGCTAGAATCAGCCAATCGTCCAAATAATTCAGAATTCGCACGCCCTGGAGTCTCAGTGGTGCCAGCGCTTCGTCCATACACACTGTAAATGTACGAGGTGCTAGAGACAGGCCGAACGGGAGGACTATGTACTGATATGCCTGGCCCTCGAAGGCGAATCTCAAGAATCGCCTGTGACGTGACGCGATTTGTATGTGGAAATACGCGTCTTTCAGATCTATTGACATAAACTAGTCCCCTCGGCGAACCTGCGCGAGGATTTTTCTGGTCGTGAGCATTCTGAACTTGCGCTTCACAAGCACTTTGTTCAGCTGCCTCAGATCTAAAATGGGTCTGAGACCCCCGTCTTTCTTTGGCACTAGGAAATATCTGCTGTACAAACCCCCTTCGCTCTGAGCTTGATATAAAAGCTCTATGGCCCCTTTTCTCAATGGCTTCACAATTTCAGCTCGAAGTACAGTAGATGTGCTACTTCTGTTTTTACCGTAGTTTCGACCCTCTCCGTGTAACGGGGGGGGGGGGGGGGGGGGGGGGTGTCGTCGCGAGAACTGTAGCGAATAGCCTCTTTTTATAATGTTCAGCACCCTCTCTGAAACCCCGGGAAGTTTTTCCCACGCATCCACATGAGTAAATAGGGGTAGAATGAAATCTGGGCTCTGGTCGCGAAATGGCGGCGACACGAGAGCAACCATGTGCTGTAACCATGCTTGCAGCGTTTGAGGCGGGGGCGCGTTTAATCGTGCGGGCAGCCCGCGCGCGCTCAGCTCTCTCAGCTGAGAGAGAGCACGCGGGGCGAGCCCCATAGGGCTCGGCATGTGTGGGAATAAATGTGGGTGCGTGAAAGCGGGTACATTTATAGCACTGAGAATACTGTCTATCAGAACTGACTGACCGTGCATTGGTTTCGTTTTTAGAGAAACTGTGGGACATGCAGTGTGTAGTGATTGTGGGCACTGAATAGCGGGCACGTTCACTACATGTGATGCACAATCGACATGAGTCGATTGTATGTGTGCAAGCCCTGTATTGTGTAGGGCTGTGTTTGTGTGTACGAATGGGCACTGAGTTGTGGGAATTACAGTTACACACATAACACCATCGGCCGTGTCCGGGACACCAGAAAATACACATTTTTCAGATTTACCTGGGACGCCGTAAAAACGGCGTTGTGTGCAGGCAAACGGGCCGTGATGCCGGTTTGGTGACTACAGAATACACTGGCACGTTCGAGTGTGTTGGAACTGTGCGAGCGAAAAGTTTGGGTGAAAATCCGGCCGCAGCGGGACTTGAACACCGTCGCTTTCCTAGGCGGGCTAGGAAGGTGTGGAGGCCTCGGGCTTGATCTCAATCTTTGGCCGAGGCCCACGCAGCGGAGGGCGGCGTCCAGCTGAGCAAGAGCGTAGTCTCGCTATATTTCGCCCGATGGCATGTGCAGCGGATTTAGTGGCGCGGAGAGCGAGGTCTGTGGCGCTCCGTAAATCCAGCATGCAGATCACTTCCGGGCCTTCCTCATCGAGTTTACGGAGAAGGTTGGCCTGGAAAATCTGTAACACCGCCATCGTGTTTGCAATGCCGACGCAGCTTGTCCAGCGGCGGCGTAGGCGTGACTGTTCAAAGCTGAAGCAGAAGTATGCACCCTGGCTGAAAATGGGGCTTTCCAGGACTTCGCGACTTCTTCGTGAAACTCAGGAAGAAAAGGCGCGAGTCGTGAGGATGGCGAAGTACGGTCCCCTGCAGAAAAGCAGCCATCCAGCCGGTAAAGCGCAGGCTCCTCGGGCGCCGACCACTCGAGGCCGAGGCTCGCGACGGCCTGCGTAAGCAGACGCATCAGCTCTGCTTCGATGCTGGCCTTTCCTCCTCGACGTTCACGAGCGGCGGGGGCGGTGAGGTCCTCAGAGCTCGCCCATCCCTCGCTACCCAAAGCGAGGAGAGAACAGCAGTCGTCCTCCACAGACGCGGCTTCACCCTCATCGTCTATAACGGACGCGGCGGCAGACAGCGGCCGTTGTCCGTCGGTCAGAGAGTCTGGCGAAGCGGGCGGAGAAGCTGGCGGCAGCAGCGGCGAGCTCCTCGTGGTGGAGGGAGGTTCCGGGTTCCGCTGAGCACGGCGCTTTTTACGGCGCGGCACTGCAGCGGGCGGAAGAGCAGCTTCAGCGAACGAAGCCAGGAAATTCCGCAGAGTCACCATAGGCATCGTCTCACAGTGATGGCAAGCGCTATCGAAGAGAGCTAAAGCTGCGTGGTCCTCACCCAGGCAGGAAACACATTTCACGTGGTGGTCCCCGTCGCTGAGTGGAGCTCTACACGAGCCACAGGAGGTGCGAGGCATCTTGAAAAAGACGCTCGGCTCTTTTAGCGTGAGGAAAAAATGTGTGACGCAGCGGCACATCCAGCGGCACTCCGAAGTGAAGAAAATAGGAGGTATGCAGCCGTGTTCGCTTATTTATAAGCCTAGGCCACGCCTATTCTGGCGGGACGTGACGTAGAGGGCGGGAGGCGTCCTCATTGGGTCAAGCGTCATGGAGGCCTCGCATAGGCTGCTGCTTTTGCCGCAGAGCAGCCAATGGGCGCGCAAGCTGTTCCGCCTAAGGCTGTATGCTGCTGAAAAGCGTTTTACATTATTACAAAATTAAGGATTCATTTTTAGGCTTCAATATCTCGAGAAAGAATCTTTCCCGCAGCGTCTTCGACGCAGTACGAAAGAACTCTCGTAAGAGAACAGGGATACAGTAATATGTGAGCAACATGTACATACAAGTTGGTAATTTTGAGAAAATAATGTTTATTCATGTTTTTTTGTTTTGTTTTTAAACTAAAATTTTAAGTTACTGAAATAGGGCCATATAACACATAATAAACATTTGTTCACAAGGCTTTTCAAAACTGGAACTTGTTGCCTAGAGTTTTTTCTTCAAAACAGTGTGAAAATCATCCTGATCACTTCATACAAAACAATACAGTCATTTAACTTTAGCAAGACACTAATGGTCAGAATGGCTGATTTGCAGGGAGGCCGTGAAACATCACCCTGGCAATATCAATGAGGAATGTGACAGAGGGAACTATAGAGAATGAATGTGACAAGACATACACTGATTGAATGTATTGTTTTGCCTTATTCACAAAATCAAGTTTAAGTTAAAATAAGTAATCTGACTATACATTTTCTTTACACAAAGATCAAAATTTTCAGCACCATTACTCCAGTCTACAGTGTCACATGATCATTCAGAAATAATTCTAATATGATTTGCTGCTCAAGAAACATTTTTGATTATTATCAATGTTGAAAACAGAAAAAAAAAATCTTTGATAAACTGAAAGTTTTGAAATATAAATATTTTTTACCATTAAAACATGTCTTCTTTACTGTTACTTTTGATCAATATAAGGCATCCTTGTTTAATAAAAGTATTAATTTCTTTAAAAAAAAAAAAAAACATAAAAAACTAAACTAAACTCTTACTGAGCCCAAACTTTTGAACAGTGAATAATGTTACAATAGTTCCCTTTCGAGGGAACTCGAACTGCGTCAGTGATAACACTATGGGAACGCCCTTCAGCGTAGCACATCTGAATTCATGAATGAAACTAGTCCAATCCTATTGGCGTTGCGTAATGACGTAGCGTGTGACGGCATAAGCGGATGTGTACAAAGTCACGCCGGCACCCAGCAAAATTAGCTTTTTGCGATTCAGCAAGCGCTCTGTGTGTGTGAAAACAGTTTGTCCTATTTGGTGTTGTCTGTCCTTTATATATATTATTTCCATCATGAGCGAGCAGTTCAAGAAGTGTGTGTTCCCCTGCCCACGTTACATCACGGCTGGGAACACATGAGATGCGTGTGTCTTATTTAGGAATGCAGCACGCCCAGGCCCTCGAGGGGGCTGCTTGCGCTCACTGCGAATCCCTTTCAGTAAGAGTGCTGCGTTCCTGCCTGGCTTTGTTTTCCGAGGAAGTCGGCCAGATGAGCGCTCCCCACGGTTCAGGTCCCGCATCCGCCGAGGCGACGCGGCGGCTTAGATCGTGGGGATAGCAAAGAGAGTTTGCAGAGGGGAGAGGGACTGCCGAGGCACTTTCCTGCGCCTGTCTAATCCCCCGATGTTGAACTATAGCAACATTATGGGGGTTAGAGAGAACGGGTATGGGATGATGCCTTGGGTTGAGGAAGCTTTGGCTAGTTACCTCTTACCCGACATTGCTAAGGAGAGGCAGCCGCAACCATCGTTGAACTCTTCCTATCGCCAAAGCCAGAAGGGGAGCTTCGCCTCTAGAGGTCCCCTTCATAGAGCTTGGGACTATAGGGAACCACAGCCTCCTGAGAAGGCGGATCTGAGGACCGTCCTCCAGAACAGGAAGGCGAAGGGAAAGAGGTCCTAACTCCTGTGAGACCTCGGAGAGCCGCTGATTTGAAGTGCATGAGCATGTAAACATACATAGATTGCTGAGTCTTTTTATGTACACGCAACAGTGTGTGTAAAGTGTCTAGTGCATAGTTTGAAAAGTGTCTAGTATGTTTCAAGAGGTAGAGGTTTGCATGGGGTTTCAGAGGATGGCAGGGTGGTTTGAGTTCAGGGCCTGCCTCTCTCAAGGCGATGTATGTCCCGGGGGACCAGAACCAGGGAGCAGACATGCTGTCGAGGCAGGGGCTGAGGCCTGGGGAATGGAGACTCCACCCTGAGACGCTGGAGTTAATATGCGAGAGGTTCGGGCCCAGTGGAAGTGGACCTATTTGCGTCTCGAGAGACGACAAACTGTCCACTGTGGTTCTCCCTCACGCATCCAGTCCCACTGGGGTTGGATGCCATGGTACAGACGTGGCCGAGGCTACGTCTGTATGCCTTTCCCCCGATCGCTCTGCTCCCGGGAGTTCTGGAAAGGGTCCGTTGAGACGGCGTCAGCCTACTATTAGTAGGCCCGTTCTGGCAAGCCCGAGTATGGTTCTCAGACATCATATCACTCCTGGCAGGCCCGCCATGGCAGATCCCTCTGAGGAGGGACCTGCTGTCCCAGGCAGGGGGCTTAGTTTTCCACCCTCGGCCCGAGCTGTTAAAACTGTGGGTCTGGCCCCTGAGGGCCAAGCATGCACCTTTAAAATAACATTTTACCAATGCGCAACGCGTCACTGACTTAAGACTAGGTTTTTCCTGGTCAGTGGCGGAATTGTTTTCTGAAACTGCAAAATAGCACCAGGGAATGTTTGTGCCGGAACATGCCTCCTCTTTGAGCTGCACCGCCCCCGGTGCAGACGTGCGTCTGTGGAGGGAAAAGTCCGCTGTGCCCGGGTGCAAAAATAGGAATGATACATGTGTCGGTGTACGAAGTAAATTATGCTAGGTGCAAGATAGGGTCCCTAATGTTATTATCAACAAAACGTTTAACATGACTGACAGAAAGAGAACTGGAAACATTCATCTACCCAATTATGTTTAGAATTGCAGTCTATCTAGAGAGTTATTTACCTTATCCAGAAAAGCAGAAATAAAAACAGGGGTTTTACTTTCATGCATGTATTAATTTATTTATTCCTTATGCAAGACTTCCATTTTGCCAACCATTCTAAGTACACGGTTGGCAGGGCTTAATTTGAGCCGGAACACGCCGGAACATGTTCCGTCACCTCCGACATTGGATCCGGAACCTTTTTTATTGGATCCGGCACCTCCTGTGTCACTAAAATTAATTGCCTAGATGAAAAAAAAAAAGACTGTTTGTGACACATGACTTGCGCGCTTGTTGTACGAGTTGAGATTGCTGTTAGCCTCTATCGTTTCACTCAGGGGACTCAAAAAGACAGGAAAGTTTGCTTAAAGGACAAGTTCGGTATTTTACACTTAAAGCCCTATTTACAGATCGTATCTGATGAAATAGAACGGTTAAGTTTAAAATTTGGACACATGTTCCAGTCCCGAGAATTTTGGGTTTATTTCGCTTCCCCCCCACACCCCCACAATGGTTGTCTATGGCCACTGGAAGATTCCTTCCTAAAACACATTCAACTTTCGTTTACAAAGACGTGAAACTCACCGAGTGGTCAGGGGTGTTCACTGATACGGGCCCAAAAAAAATCGCTGAAAAAGATGCATTCCAACAGGTTTTATCGTAGTTTTTGTCCACCTCCATTGACTTGTATTGAATGTGCTGTGTGAGGTACGATATTCCTCCGCCGCTTCTTCTTCTGCTTCTTCTGTGTATTAAATGAAATGCCAGCGGTTTGCTTGCAATCGGCAAAGGTGCATTATCGCCACCAACTGGTGTCTATTATTCAAGCTCTCAACGGAAGAATCTGGGTGTGACGCGTTTGGCAAAATAGGTCCACAAACGCTAAATAAAACTAAAATTCTCGGGACAGGAGCATGTGTCCAAATTTTAATCTTAACCGTTCTATTTCATCAGATACGATCTGTAAACAGGGCTTTAAGTGTAAAATACCGAACTTGTCCTTTAACTTTTTCAAATACGCTGGACAGTCAGATCCCAAAAAAGCAAAAATCGTTTCCGCTGATCAAAAAGGAGACCACGGTGGACACAGTAGCCTAGTATCGATATCTCGTAATTTCGACATAATAAGGGGACATAATCTGCATTAAGCCACATTAAGCGTTAATGGTTTTCTATGGGAGGAAAATGCTTAACCGTTCATATTATTGGCTCATCTGATTTTTTGTAGCCTATTTGTTAGGATTTTAGTATCATACTGATTAGGCTAATAAATGCACGCACAATTATCCGTGATTTTTTTTTTTTTTTAACAAATGCCTTTCAACTTGTGTGTGCAAAATTCAGAATTAAATTAATGTGAAGAAATTTGTACAAATAGAGAGTAGGCTATGTAGGTCTACTATACTGTTGTAGCCATTAAAAAAAGCGCGTTTCATATTTGTTAAAATATTATGTTTTTTTGTTTTTTTTCATTTATGTTGATTTATGAAAAGTGAACAGCACGACCGAGTAAGATACGATGCGCAATATGAGACATGGAGCGGGTCAGACATGATTTTGACCGTTGAAGTTGTTATAGAAAGCCTTTCTTTAAAGTGAATTTCGTTTTGTATAAATTGTATCTTAATTTTCATCAATTTTTCATCAACCAATTGCCTGTATTTAATGAATAGGCCGACGAAACAAATATAACGGAGGCGCCCGCGCGCTCACTTGCGCACGTGAACTAGAGCACATCCCAACTTAACGAAACTCAGAGTATGCCTCACACAGACATGACAAATACATCAAATACACAAAGCTTGAAATGTCTCTAAACGAAATAATTCAAAACGAAAAAAGAAAAAGGCTACTCTCTGATAAATCATTAGTAGGCTTGTTTATGTGCATTTCTCTCTATAAGCGCGTTCACACGGAGATGGCGATCGTCAACTTCATCTTTGCAGCCGAGTCGACACTTTTAGAGAAAACACTTGTTTATTAATAAAAATCAATACACGTGTCACCGGATTACGCACACATATTATTTCAAAACAACGAGATATTGTGTTGAAATAACATTATTATTAATAATAGCCTACATCTTTTAGAATAGATCTATTTGATTGAATGCTGAATGTTGCGCTTGTTCAATTTAATAAAATTAAAACTTTAATTGTGATCATTAACATAACTGAATATTAAATATTTAGTGACCAAGTTTCGCGCAGCTCCCCGTCAATGAGCAGCACCCACTCAGCACATGCTGTCCCTGGAGAGAAGCTACGTAGGCAGTGTATTTTTTATTTAATTTTTTTGTTCCGTTTCCTCCAACCCCGTTTTGAGTCGCCGGATCCACCCCCCCTCTGCGCTCCGGGACCTCCCACTTTACAAATTAAGCACTGACGGTTGGTGTATATCAGTTATGACAACCCTTAACTGTGCCAATGGGAATCAAAAAGTGAGGAATCCATAAGTACTTTTATTGTAAACGTTATACATGAAATTATACAGATATTAAACTGAATAAAAATAAGTACTACATAAGTAAATAAACACTGCAGTCTTTCACAAAAAGTCTCATTCTCATTCTCAGGAAGAGCACTGCAGTGAGCCGCTCTTGTGTTCCTTCCCCCACTCCCCACAGAAACCTGCTGATTGTTGACTCTGTCTGGGAGTTGATCAAGGTTGTCTCCAACCTTGTCTCCAACCCTGCTGTGTATCGCTATGACAATCTTGTGGACTGAGGCACCTAGATTATGATGCCAGGCGTAGCGACTCTCCAGGCCTACACATACACAAACTCTTACATATATACAGGTATACAGATATGCAAACATCCCGCCCACCCCCCACCCCTCGCCTTCGCCGCTTTGTACCCCCAGTCTGACAGGCGGGTCTGTGACCAGCGCCGAGAATGGCTGCAGGACCGAATGGCTGCTTGCCTGTGCTGGGTTACCTCCATCCCTCATCCACACATACACATTTAATAATAACAAAAAAACAAATTTCACATTTACATGCCGATTTTCTCATCATTTTTGTTACCTAAATTGTTTATTGTACCTTTCTGTGTGGGGTTGTAAATGGGTTGGTCAGTCTGAATAAAGATGTAGCCGATCTGTTTGGAGACCAGAACGCGAGTCTGCCATTTCTGACCATCAACTTCACATGCCAGGTTGAGATAAGGAGGCTCTCCATTGATAGATCTAATTTTTGAAACTTTATTTGCAAATATCTTGAAGAGGAAACACACAGAAATGAGACTAATACACAGCAACTTTTTAAAATGGCATGCTTATGTTTTTGTACTTTTTATTCAACGATAAATTTGAAAATGATATCTGAACAGCCAGATATCTAATTATTTTACATATTTATTTATTGAAACAACTAAATTCTATGAAAAACATTTGGAATCGAAAAAAAATCTGAAATTACAAGAAAATGTTGGTCTATCTCTTCATTTAAATGTTTATTTTTTTTTACCTCAAGCTTAAATTCCTCAAACTGTCCTTTTTTGCTGATTGCTTTGGTCTCCCGTGCAGACATTGGAGTACGCATCTCTGTTTCTAACCGACAGGACACAGGTTTGCCAAGCAATGCCTCCCCCACCTGAATCCTTATGGGTTCTTTCACACCAACATGAAAGACACTCGGAGCAATGATCAGGAATCTGACAAACACAAACCAAGACAATTTTTTAAATCTCCATTAAATTTAGTTAAAATGTATAAAAATGGCATGTACAACCCATTTCTCTTCTGTGATGCAAGTAGTGATGTAAAGTAATCAATGAGAAAACATGTAAAGAAAACAAGTTTTCATTTCATGGCATAAGTGGAGCTAGACCTGAATGAAAATTTGCAGTAGATTGTGAAGGACTTCACGTCCTGAAATGAACCAACAATTACTTGTGAGAACCATGATGTAAAGTTGAATGTCATATTATAACCAATGGTTATGCTTCCTCAAAACGTCTCAGATTATGACTGTAACCGTGGTTCCCTGAGAAGGGGAACAATACTTGCATTTTGGATGGATGCTATGGGGATGCATCAGCGTATCCGGTGTCTTAAGCACATGTGAAGACATTCCAACCTGATTGGTTGGCGACAGTCCGAGGTATCATTAAAAAAAATGCCCGGAAGTATAAGACTAGCACAATTAATCAATTTCTTTGTCTGAGGAAAAGGTGTAGGCAGACCCAATGCCATGGCAATAAGATGCAGTGTCTCAATCCCCTTTTCATGGAACCATGGTTACAGTCGTAACCTGAGACGTTCCCTTTCGAATGGGAACTCTACACTGTGTTATAACAAATATCTAACTACACTGGGTAAGAGGCTGTTATAAATCAGAATTATGGGAGGACTCAACAACCAACTATAAACATAAATAAGACAGTTTGAACCCAAAACAATTACGCATCATGGATAGATCATATATCATAGGAATGTAGCACAAAAGCAGCCAGCAATTCATATTGAAAAACAAACAAACAAATCTTAACATACTAAATCAAACATATTAAATCAAACATACCAAATCTCTGAAACAATTATAAATGAAATAATAGCTCAGATAATGAGTTATATTGGGAGTTTATAGGATTTATGCAAGTAACTTTGTTTGAGGTAGTCCGTCTTTGAAAGAAAGATTCCCTTTTCTGCCTCATTGTTAACTTTAACCAAAGCGTCTACCGTAGATCTTCCTTTCCGAAATCCACTTTGGTATTTGTTTAGCAATCCTCTTTACACTAAATAATATGACAATCTACAGACAATTATCTTTTCCATCCATTTACACAAATGTGATGTTAAGGCTATAGGTCTGTAGTTTCCTGCATTAGTTGTATATTTACCAGGTTTACCAAAAGGTAGTATCAATGCAGTTTTACAACTCAGGCAATACACCTTCTCTCCCCTTACGAAAAAGAAGTTTATTCAAGTGTGCTATTAGTATGATTCTTTTAAAATTAAAATAAGAAAGTATACTTTCAGTCTACTTTTTATGTACTTCTCAGAAATATACTTTAACTGACCGCCCACAGAGAGTCTGTGTCAGAGGAACAGTATCGGAGGAAATTGTCTTAAACACAGGAGCACCTCAGGGTTGTGTTCTATCACCGTTATTATTCTGTGTATACTAATGAGATGACACTGCAAGACAACAATTATAAACTATTTATATGCTGATGATATGGCCTTAGTTGGTCTTTTTTATAAGAATGATGCTGTGTCTGATTATTTTGCTCAGGTTTCCTGGCTGGAGCAATGGTGTAGGTCTAGCTTTCTGTCAATCAATGCTGTGAAAACAAAGGAGCTGATTTTACATTATGCTGAACCACCCCTGTCGCTTACTCTCTGTGGTCAAACAGTGGAGATAGGAAACAGTTTTAAGTATCTAGGTACATATGTGGATGATAAATTAAGTTTCACTGAAAATACTGATTGCATCGGTAAAAAAGCCGAGCAGAGAATGTTTTTAATTAGGAAACTGAAGGAGATTGGTGTTAGTCAAAACATTCTGGAGAAAGTGTATGTCAGCCTGATAGAGAGTATTCTCGTGTTTAATATCTCGGTCTGGTTTGGTCACTTAACACTTCTAAATAAAAATAAGTTGGGCAGGATAGTCAAAACAGCAGGAAAGGTAACAGGCCGGCAACAAAAGTCATTGGATGTCCTTTACAGTACAGCTCTATATAGAAAAGCCCTGAGCATCATTGGTGACAATAAACACCCCCTCCACATTGAGTTTGAGATGCTCCCTTCAGGACGACAATACAGAGTGCCCCTGGCAAACAGGAATATCTAAATTTACATTTAGTCATTTAGCAGACGCTTTTATCCAAAGCGACTTACAACTGAGGACTACAGCAAGCGAGTCATCGTGAAGAGGCAAAAATAACGCAAGAAGTGCTCAAAATACAAAGTTCAGGCATTGCTCAGAGTAGCATAAGCCAAACAAGGGAGGATTAAAGGAAAAGGTTTTTTTTATTTTTTTATGTCAAGTGTTCACGGAAGAGATGAGTTTTCAATTGTCTTTTGAATGTAGTTAGGGATTCTGCATTCCGGACGAGGGTGGGGAGATCATTCCACCAGCATGGAATCGTGAATGAAAATGTTCTGGAGAGTGATTTTGTGGCACTCTGTGATGGTACCACGAGCCGTCGCTCATTGACCGATCGCAGGCTTCTGGTAGGGATGTAGACTCGTAGGAGCGAGTGAAAGTAGGAGGGAGCTGAGCCTGTGGTCGATCTGCAAGCGCCAATGCCTTGAACTTGATGCGAGCAGCGAGTGGTAGCCAGTGCAGAGAGATGAACAGGGGAGTGACGTGGGCCCTTTTGGGCTCGTTGAAGACAAGACGGGCTGCAGCATTCTGGATCATTTGTAGAGGTTTATCTATAAGCGATCATTATAGATCATTATCTATAAGCAATCTTTTATACCTAGTGCAATAAATGTAATGAATAAACCACATTAAATGGTATTTTTCTGGAGAGAAAGTATACTGAACACGGTGTGTATGGGGCAAACTGCAGTGATGTGATGTGATGGGCGGAGAGATGTACGGCACCGATGTGATGTTGGTATGTTTATATATGTTCATGTTTGTACAATGATGTTTTTATAGGTCTGGTGAGACCAAAGAACATTTTCCAGCCTTGGCTGGACAATAAAGTGGTATTCTATTCTATTATTCTATTCTATTCTATTCTATTCACATTTTTGGCGTGAGGGCGGGACAACCTGTCACTCACATGAAATTGCGGCAATAGCAAACCACAACAATCCAATCAATTCCTGATAGACAAAATCAAGTCCCATCCTAAATTTGTTATTTTTCGAGAAGCTGTTTAACTCACATTTACATCACAACATGGAAGAAAAGACTATCACAACTTCTTTTTCATGCCTAATTTAATGCAATTAAATGGTATCTGACTTTAATGTAAGAAAGGTCGTTTGAGAAGGTCAGCCGTTTTTCCCTATTCTCGATGGTTGTGGGACAAGCGTTTGTGTCTTCAATCATGAGGGTCGCTGGTCGAGTCCGCTGAAGAGTTTGAGAAAGGGTTGACTCTTTCTCGTACCTCAATCGCCTGCTTGAGCAATCAGCTAGATCAGGATGGGACTGTCCCCTGAAGCGGTTTCTAAACTCTGCCGCACCACAGATCTAGCTTGATGCCCCAGTCTTGCCCTCTGAACTTTTTGCCACATCTGTTGAGAAAGTGGTCGGAATGTTTAGAGAGGCAAGGGCGCAGTCGGCAGCATTCAGAAAATAAATTCTGTGCCGATCCAGATCCCTGCCAAAAGCCTCTTGGGGTTTTGGACTGCCACTGTCCGAGGACCGGAGGCAGGGCCAGAGGTGGCCACTCGCACTCTCCCTTCCTCGAGGAAGCGAGAGCAGAGGAGGTGAGATGCGAGGAAGATACAGGATCTCAAGGAAGTGATTAATAAGAAGCGCTTCGGTAAAGACTGTTTCTGTCTAAACATAGTTGGGTTCAAAGTAGGGTTTGCGCCCTTTTTGGATTGGGGTAATGCAAAAGGAAACTAAATATTATGATCATAACAATTGGTATTGCTCCCCAAACCAACTACTACAATGGGTTCCAATTAGGTGTTTGCTTCCCTGAAAAGTGGGTTATTAAATGCCTGACAGGCCTATTTAACAGTCATGTGAGTTAACAATGCTAAAAAGTAGAGGAAGTTTGCCTAGGGGACATCCCTCCTTGTTATTTGTCACTCACTGTGGTCCAGTGCTTAAAAAAAACTATATATCAGTATATGTCAAGATTTGTATCTCTAGCTGGCATTTTCTTCTAATTCTGCAATCTCAATGAGTTGAGTAATTTTGCATAGGCTATCCTTCTGGTTATGTTGCACCAATCTTTTATTAATAAAATTGTGCAAATCTGCCTGGGTTCTGAGAAGAATGTCAAGCAGGGTGTGGGTGCTCCCCTTCTTGTATACGATAATTTAATAGAGCTGCAGCATCTCTGCAATTGCCAGGGGGATACGTTCATTACAAGAATCTGTTGCATAAAAGTATTTGCCAGTCTTGTGCCATAGCCTGCTATATGAAAATTGCATTTTCCCCAGAAGAAGTGGTACTGCCAAGGTTGACAGGGGAATATATATATATATATAAAAATACTACAACATCTCCCTGTGGCAGGCGGTTCCTGAGAGCTGTGTCAGAAAATAAAAGGCTGTCACAGACAGGCCCTTTTTTCGTAGAGCTCTGCCTGTCACGATCCACACTCAAGGAAACAGGGGTAGATCCAAGTGCAGTGTTTAATGGGTAATCCGTAATCGTAAACCAGTCCAGGCAGGGGTCAAAACCATAAAAGCAATCCAAACAAGAAACAAATCAGGAACAAACCAGACAACAGGACTCGGAAGTGGCGTGATACATAACAAGGACTCCGTGACACATACTAAAACAGACAGGGTTATATACACAGGGAAATGACAATGCTAATGGGGAATTGGCTGAGTGCAATGATTAGTGACAAGGGACAGCTGAGTGCAATGAAGAACAAGGATCGTGGGCAATGTAGTTCAGAATGTGACAAACACCGTGGGGGAGGAGGACATCTAGTGGTGACCCAGGGAACTCAAACCAGACACTGTGACACTGCCTTTGGGGCAAAATTAGCCCACTGGGCAGGGAAGAAGATTCTATTGAGGCTGGGACTTCCCCTGCTATAGAGGCATACTTATCTTCTATTTTTGTGGTAGATAATGGCTTAGGGCTGCGTTTCCCAACCCTGTTCCTGGAGGCAGATCTGAACAGAGGAGTGGTTTGTTTCTGTCGACTTAAAATACACCTATTTCCACATCCGGGTCATTCCACAGCATGGGAACATGCTCAGGTTCATCCATCCTCAGGTTCGCCTTTGGGGAAAGGCGTTCCAATATCGGGTCCTTCCATTTGGTCTGGCTTTGGCTCCGCGGATGTTCTCCAAGTGCATGGATGCAGCTCTGACCCTTTGAGGCTCCAGGGCATCCGTGTACTAAATTACCAAGACGACTGGCTCCTTCTGGCTCTATCCATAGAGTTAGTGTCATCACAGGGACGTCCTTCTCCACCATCCCCAGTCTCTTGGTCTCACACTGAATGCTTAGAATAGCATCTTAACACCTTCTCAGCAGACCATTTTCTTGGGTGTCCAGCTCGATTCTCTTGGATGCAGGCCCACTTGGCCCCTGCGTTTCCTGTCTCTGTGCATGCATGGCCCGTTTCAGGCTCAGCCATCACGTCTCGATTGGCACATGCCGAAAACTTCTGGCGCTCAAGGCAGCATCCTCTCCTGTGTTGCCTTTGGGTCTGCTATATATGAAGCCATTCCTGTGGTGGATGAAACTCAGGGGCATTTGCCCTTCTTGGCTAGCTTTCCATCAGCTGAGAGTATCGCACAGTTGCCCTCATGCTCTCTGGAGGTGGAAAAACCCTCTCTTTTTTCCTCAAGGGGTAAAGATGGGCGTGGTCTGCCACTGTCAGGTTATCAAAACGGATGCCTCCCTGACTCGTTGGGATGTGGTCTTTGAGGGTCATCGCGTTTGGACGGGCGAGTATCTCTCATGGCACATAAACTGCCTAGAGTTAGGAGCCATCTATTTGGCTCTGGATCACTTTTTTTCGGCCCTGACGGAATGTCATGTTATTGTCAGGACAGAAAATATGGTAGTGGTGTCCGACAAAAATCACACAGGGAGGTTTGCGGTCACTCACCCTGAACAGGCATGTACGCTGCCTCTTGCTCCTACAGGCTCAAGACAGGTTCCATTCGCTGAGAGCAGTTTACGTTCCATGAGCCTTTAACCTCGCAGTGGACTTCCTGTCGGGACAGAAACTGAATGCTGCAGCGCCAAATGGTGGCTCAGATTTGGAGACTATTTGGCGAGGCGGAGATGGACCTCTTTGTGTTGCAAGACTCGACTCTGTCTCATCCGGCGCCTCTGGGGATAGATGCCTTTGCTCACCCATGGCCGGATTTGAGACTATATGCCTCCGGTCAAGTTAATCGCTGCAGTCCTTTGCAGAGTGAGGGAGTGCGGAATTCAGCTCCTGTTGGTAGCTCCCTTCTGGCCATCCCAGACGTGGTTTAAGGAGCTGAGATCCTTGGTGGAAGGGTCCCCGTAGTGGTAATTGGGAAATTGCAATCAGGAGAGATCTGTTGTTTCAGCCCTAGGGCAGGATTTGGCATCCTCAGCCCGAGATATGGAGGCTGTGGGTGTGGCCGATCAGGGGAGGTTGCTAGTAGCTTCTGGTCTTCCAGCTAATGTTCAGGAGACGATTGAAAACGTGGACCCTCTATTATATGGCTGTATTTTTCTAAGTGGAAGGTCTTTTTTTATATAAGTATTTCTTATTAGATTTTACATTTTAAAAAAAAATTGAGAAAATTAATGATATCAACAGAAACAACAATATACATAATTATTAATATCATCCACCATTAATAACGATAATATAAATAATAAATAAAATAATATATAATATAATAAAATAATAAAAATTAAATTAAAAGGATAAATTAAAATTAAGAACAACCAGGGCATATGCAGTTTCAGTAATGAAGCACAAGCAAAAAATCAGTAAAGGGCAGAGCAAACAGCATACAGTACATTTCCCTACATTACTTATCAGAGTCAGTGTTAAAATGGCTAAGATGATTCAGAAATGGTTGCCATATACTATAAAATGTATCAAGGTTACCCATAATTCCATACCGCACTGTGGAGTATTCCAGTGAGGTAAGTCAACCAGGTCTTGAACTGAGGAACAGTATCTGATTTCCAGAGTCTTAGAATAATGCTCTTTGCAATAATCATTCCATATATAATAGGTTTTTGTACAGAGACATTATGGTCTGACAAAGAAACAGAATATCCAAATAATGCGATCTCTGGATCAGGGTTAAACACAAAACCATACATGTCAGAGAACCACTTAAATATTTTAATACAACACTCGTAAAGGTTAGGGCATGTCCAAAAGAGATGGGTAAGAGCCCTCTGCAGATTTACACCGATACCATGTAGGAGAAACTATTTCTATGTTATTTAGATTTTGAATAGTGCAATCTATGCATCACCTTAAATTGAATTAACTGATGCCTAGAGTTAATAGAACAAGAACGAACCCTGCTAAGGCTCTCATCCCACACATCAGCTCCAATCTGTATACCCAATTCCTCCTCCCAAGCATTTTTTAAAGAATGTGTAGAATAACTAATTTCATCAGAAAGCACAGTAACAAAATCTGAAATCAAATGTTTGGAATCAGGCGAACCCAACAATAGTCTATAAATCCTCCTTTCATCTGGCAGATATTCAAAATTAGGCACTGCATGGCGTACATAATTTATAATCTGTAAATGCCGAAAGAAGTGTGTTGTGGGTAGAGAAAACTTCTCTTTTAATTGAGAGAAAGAAGCAAAATGTTTTTTAATTTATAAATCCTCCAAAGTAACAATACCATTCAGCCTCCAAATGTTGAATGTTGCATCTGAGAGAGAAGGGGGAAATGCGTGATTTCGATTTACAGGGGCGAAAATAGCAGTGTCAGGTAATCTGCACACCTTTTTAATTTGTTGCCATATTTTCAAACAGTTTAAAACAAGAAAATTATCCACCAGATGTAGGCAATACAGGAGTTGAAAAGAGAAGTGCTGGGAGCTAACTATTTTTAATGCCATTTTTTTCAATAGCAACTCAGGGGGGAGTGTCAATAGAAATTTCTGTTTTATAATCCCCCTGCCAATAAACAAGTGCCCTCGCATTCGCTGCCCAATAATGCAAGAAGCATGGTAACCCTAGCCCACCCTTCTCGCTTGGTTTCTGTAAATGTATTTTTGATATTCTGTGAGCTTTAAACCCCAGATAAAAGGCAGGATTATTGAATCTAATGTTTTGAAAAAAGACTTTGTCAAAAAAATAGGAATGTTTTTAAAGAGATAGGCTACAAGAATCTAGACAGAGAGACCATTTTAACAGCGTTTATACAGCCCATCATAGAAAGAGGAAGGGTTCTCCATTCATTTGCCAATGTCTATCTTTAAATCCTCAAATTTCTGAATAAAATTCAACTTAAAAAAATAAATGAGGGTTTTTGGGCAAAACAACTCCAAGATACACAAGTCTGTCTGTAATTTTGAAAGGGAGATTGTGTAAGAATTCAGTATCAAGATCAGCACTTAAGACATGAATTCACTCTTCTGCCAATTAATTGTATATCCAGAGACTGTATCAAAAGATTCAATAAGATCTAACAGTAAAGGGACTGACTGCTCAGGATTTGACAGAAAGAGAACAACATCATCTGCATCTAAGGAGATATGATGATCTACATTTCCAAGTCTTACAGGCTCAAAGATGGATGGTTTCTAATACTGATCGCAAGTTGTTCGATCGCAATTGCAAAAAGCAAAGGGCTGAGGGGACATCCTTGACGTGTCCCTCGATGTTATAAAAAGGACTTTTCTTGATTTGTGAGTACGAAAGAGGTTGGATGAGCATATAATGTTGAAATCCATGACACAA
Source organism: Phoxinus phoxinus (assembly GCF_949152265.1). Classification (NCBI taxonomy): domain Eukaryota; kingdom Metazoa; phylum Chordata; class Actinopteri; order Cypriniformes; family Leuciscidae; genus Phoxinus; species Phoxinus phoxinus. The sequence continues at coordinate 15,417,419 of NC_136885.1, read as the reverse complement.
AACGACTACCAAACCCACATTCTTCCATAACTCTCACCATATAAGGCCATTCCACCTGATCAAAAGCCTTTTCTGCACAAAGCAGCCACTTTAGAGCCTTTTTTATATTTATGGTACATTATGTTCATTAATCTTCTAACATTAAAAAATGAAAATCTATTAGGAACAAAACCAGTTTGATCCATATGTATAATGGATGAAATGTATTTAACCTATTAGCTAATAATTCTGTAAAAATTCAAGAGAATGAGTGAACATCCTCAGTAAAAGGGGAGCCAGCTTTCCAGAATATTTTTTATATAATTCTATGCCGAAAACATCTGGCCCCGCCGCCTTGCCCTTAGGAAAATATTTTATAGAATCAGCAATCTCTGGAATAGTAATTTCAGAGTTTAAAGCCTCACAGGCAGCATCCCTCAATTTAGGAAGATTCAAATGTCCTATCCAATTAGAAATGTCCCATTTTACTTTTGATGTATATAATTGTTCACAATATTCTCTAAAGCGATCATTTATACCTTTAGGATCCACAAGCATGTCCGCTGCTTTTGATTTCATTTTGTGTATGTCTTTATTTGCTTGTAAACCCCTCAGCTGTCGTGCCAACAATTTATGGGGCTTATCCCCTAACTCAAAATATTTTTGTCTTATCCTAAACAATTGATCCCATACTTGTCCTGATAAAATAGTATTGTAGTCATACTTTGAAGAATATTCTGTAAGGTAGAGGGGCTAGAGGACATTCTATAGGAGGGTTCCAATTGAGATAATTCCTCTTCTATTTCTGCAAGGCGTCTACGTTTGGCTCGTCTGGCCGAAGACTCAAAAGAGATAATATGACCCCTAACACAGCCTTAAAAGATTCCCATAAAGTGGTGTCAGTGACTTCGGAATTATCATTAATATCTAGAAAATCTGAGATTTTTTCCTGATATAAATTGGCAAAATTATACATCAGAAAGAAGGATGAAAACACCAACAATGTGGTTAGACTTATGGCCAAGATCTAGAACCACTGAAGTCGGAGAATAATCAGAAATGAAGATGTTGTTATAGTCTGAAGAGATCACGTTTCACTCTTAGAAGAAAAGGTTCTATATAGAACCTTAAAAGGTTCTATAGGCGCTACGTATTTGGAACCCCTAAAAGGTTCTACACTCTTAGAATAAAAGGGTTCATTGGGGTTCTATATAGAACCATAGGGTTCTTTACTCAACTCCAAAGAACCTTTTATGCTAAAAAGGTTCTATAATGACAAGAAAGAACCCTTTTGGCACAAAGGTTCTTTAGGCTATTATTTGACAAAACAAAATTAATGAATGAACCCCTAAATATACCCCTTTTGATTGAACCCTTAAAAAGGGTTCTTCTGTATAGAACCTTTTAGGGGTTCCAAATACGAAGCGCCTATAGAACCTTTTAAGGTTCTATATAGAACCTTTTCTTCTAAGAGTGTTGATATAAGTTTAAGTCCTTGACCCAATGTACAAGACCCCCATTAACACCTAAGTCCAAAAGCCGTTGCATCAGAATATGGATCTGCATTGTATTTAAAGCAGAGATAAAATATATAAATAAAATCCGTGCATACGTGTTATTCTGCCTTAAATTACTAGAAACCATGTTAACCATGGTAAGAGTAGCATCATCAGTCCCCCTATTTGTCCTGTAAGCAAACTGTAATAGATCGAATTGTTCTTTTATGCATGAGGTAAGATGTTAACAACCTTCTCTATGCACATAGCCAGTATGGGGGTTAAAGCTACAGGGCGAAAGTCATTCTATCAGGGACTTTTTGGTCACTGGTCTTATGCTAGAATGTTTCCATGTCTTCGGTACAGTGCAGGTATTTAATAAAAACTGGAATAATCTAGTTAAGACAGTCTTTAGCTGGCTGGCACACACCTTCAGAGCACGCCCACCAAAACCATCAGGTCCCGAGAAGAGATGAGAAGAGATGTCATACAGACTAAAAAAATAAGGTGATCATGCCTTTGCGATCACTGGACTGAAACTCTGAGACAGTCTACCTCTCCATATCAGATTAGTCCCCTCTATTTCAGTCTGCTCTAAATACACACTTATTCTCTCTGACATTCAATATTCCATGACCACTGGTTTGATCATTGCTTTATTTTTATTTCTTTATTTTTATTTCTCTATTCCTCATAGTTTTATTTTATATTTCTTGTAGTTTAATTTTTGTGCTGCAATTTGGTCAACCTTTGTTGTTTTTAAATGTGTTTTTGTTTGTTTTATTTATTATAGATAAATATTGTGTTGTGTTGTGTTGTATTGTATTGTAAGAGGTATTGTATTATATTTGCAAAATGTATGCACAATTTTATATATAATATTCTTATTCAGCCACTTGTGTAATCAGCTAAAGGAATTATATACTATATTGTTTCATTATTGTTATTAAAAGTATACTACTACTATTACTACTACTACTAATAATAACAATAAACAATAGTAATATTTGTATACTGTAAGACTTACCTTTTATTGTTATGTCCCTGAACAGCACAACTCATGCACAACAGCAGATAGAGAAGAGGGTATATGTGTACCTCCATGGTGAGTGCGTGAGTCCTGTGTGAAGATACCAAGCAGATTTAGGTCTCTCAGCTCTGCTATGCAAATGTCTCACAAGAGCAATTGAGTGAATGTTATTATGGGGAATAACAGGGGTTATCAGTCTCTATCATTGCACAACCAGTGTCTGTGCTGTCATTGGATACACATCCCTGCAAATTTCAGCAATGGTTTTAATGTGTGGGGTCAAATTGACCTCAAATGTTATTATGATAAATTACTCAGATTTAAAATATTTGTAATAATTATTTAATATAATTGAATCATTTGTTTTTATTTACTCATACTTTACCTACCCAATATTTTAAAGAAAATATTAGGACAAAACATAACATTTATATTTTTATATTTTATTTGGATATTTAATTGCTTCATATACTTAAAGATACAATATGTAAAACATTTGTAATAAAAGATCCAAAAATCACTTGGACAGTGTGATATATTTCCTGCAGTTATGTACTTACAATATCCCAAAAGTCTCCAAAGATTTTTTATTTCAGAGAAATTCCAATTTTAAATAATTGTCCGTCCCGGAAAAAAATGTCGCCTGTCAGTGACGCGATATCCACTCTATCCTTGGTTTCCGCAATATCACGTGGACAAATGCGGAAGTGGTGGTTATAGCTGTTGTGTACATCATTGATCACGATTACTCTTCGGCGAGTATTGAAGTGCCAACAAAACGTAAGCGTCCATATGGGTATACACGCAGAATTTGTGACAAACGGAGGAATAAAACAAGGATAAATACAAAAAGTGAAGTGAGAGAGTGAGAAGGGGCACAAAATCAGTAAAGTTCCTCTAGCTGGGACACGAATTCGGGTCTCCCATGTTATATGATGGCACACTTGCCCACGACACTAACATTTCATGGAAAATGTTTATTTTATTTTTATTTTTCACACACACAAAAAAAGAGGTTTCGGTCAAAATAACCCCAGACACCACAGATTGGGTCAAAATGTGTACAGGCACAAGATATCTAACACAAGATATCCACGTTTATGATTTTTTCATAAGGTTCAGAAAGGTTTAATGAGCATATTTTTTATAGATGTCAAATGTGCTTCGGGGTCAATTTGACCCCAGACATTTTTGAAAGGTCAATGTGCCTTCTCCAAAGTCATCTGGTTTGAAAAAAAATCAATGATTTGATGTGCTTTGGCTCAATTTTATTTGCAATAGTGGTTATTTTGTAGTACAAAGTCCATAGTATCCAGGTCCATGTATTTCATTGGATTTATTTAATCATTCTATGAAAATCGTGATTCAAAGGGATAGTTCACTTTAAAATGAATATTCTGTCATTATACTCACCCTCAAGTTGTTTCAAACCTGTATGCATTTCTTTCTTCTGCTGAACACAAAGGAATATATTTTGAAGAATGTCTGTAACCAAACAGTTAACTGGTCCCATTGATTTCCATTGAAGGAAAAAAAAAATACTATGGCAGTTTTCCTTTATGTTCAGCAGAAGAAAGAAATTCATACAGGTTTGAAACAACTTGAGGGTGACTATGACATAATTTTCATTTAAAAGTGAACTATCTCTTTAAAAGAAATTCAAAATGCGTCCATTTCCTGTGAATGCAGGTGCTTCTCAATTCCTATTTATGCATCCTCCTTTCCTTTCCTCGCTTACTTTCCTCACGTCTCAGCTCCACCCCCTGTAGGATGCGAGTGAAGGCTTAAGAAATTCATTATAAATAATAATAAAGCAAGATACCCTGTTAAAATATGTGAGATGTGTGGTTTATATAAACTGCAAAGGTAAAGTATAAATTAAAATTATTGTGACTGATGTGAAGTGGTAGGAGAATTTATACATGCATCACATTTAGTCAATAAAGCTCTTCCGCAAAGGATACACATGTGTATCCTCGCTTATGACTCCTCAGGAAGCCTTTTTACTCCTCGATCCTCGCCTCCTCGTGGTGCAATTAGAGAATTGAGATGTCCTTCAAGATGGCTGAGCTCTATGTGTTTCCGGGTCATAGGATGGAGGACGGAGGAGCGAGGAGACGAGGAGGGATATTGGCTGCGTTCGAAACCGCGTACTTCCCTACTATACAGTAGGGGGAAAGCAGTAGGCGAGCGAAAAAGTATGTACGAATCCTCAGTATTCGGCCGTGCGTATACTAATAGTGCGTTCGAATTCCGCTTCGCTGCACCACCAAGGGGACGTCTGTGGTTCGCATGACCCCGCTGGCACAATTCTTGGGAGCCTGGCTAGAGCTTCCCAACCTGTCCCACTGGGTCACCTGAACCATCAGGCTCGGCTAAGCGATTCAGTTCGTGCGGTCTCCTCCCCGCTTCAGGGTAGTCTGCTTCACTATGGTTGGTGGCAATGCCCCTGTCATGAGAGCGGAGGTCGCCACCCTACTGGCGAAGGGTGCGATCGAGACTGTCACTCCAGCCGAAATGAGGTCCGGCTTCTACAGCCCCTACTTCCTTGTACCCAAGAAAACCGGTGGGTTACGGCCTTTCCTGGACCTACGCCTCTTGAACTCTGTTCCCTTCACAGGCTTCCATTCAAGATGCTCAATATAGTAAAATAGAGAAAAGGGTCAAGTTTGACCAATAAATGATATTTACTTAAGTTTGCAATATCATGAGAGAAATTCATCAGAAAAAAGTAAAACAAAGTAGGAAAATGTTATATAATTTATTTTATTTTTATTTTTCACACACACAAAAAAGAGGTTTCGGTCAAAATAACCCCAGACACCACAGATTGGGTCAAAATGTGTACAGGCATTTTGAAAACTCTCTAACACAAGATATTCACGTTATAAAACATATTCACTCACCATTGAAGGAAAAAATATATACTATGGCAGTTTTCCTTTGTGTTCAGCAGAAGAAAGAAATCCATACAGGTTTGAAACAACTTGAGGGTGAGTATGACAGAATTTTCATTTTAAAGTGAACTATCCCTTTAAAAGAAATTCAAAATGCGGCCAGCAAATGCGGCCATTTCCCGTGAATGCAGGTGCTTCTCAATTCTTATTTGTGCATCCTCGTTTCCTTTCCTCGCTTCCTTTCCTCACGTCTCAGCTCCACCCCCTGTAGGATGCGAGTGAAGGCTGCAATGAAAGAAAAGTTCAGACGGAGGAATCGAAGGAAAGCTTATGCATTGGAATACTTGATCACTCGAGCGTCAAATTCATAGCGTCATCAGCTGCGCTCAAAGGATCTGCCCTTATGTTGTATTAGTTTGGTTATTTTAGAAATTCATCCTAAATAAAAATAAAGCAAGATACCCTGTTGAAATATGTGAGATGTGGTTTATATAAACTGCAAAGATAAAGTATAAATTAAAATTATTGTGACCGATGTGAAGTGGTAGGAGAATTTATACATCCGTCACATTTAGTCAATAAAGCTCTTCACTTTATTGAATTACCTGGGTGACGTACTAATTCTCGCAAGATTCGGACGTGCGTATACTAATAGTGCGTTCGAATATGCCTACTTACCTACTATATAGTAGGAGAAAACAATATGTGAAAGGAGTAGTACGTTCGAAACATCAGTATTCATAAAAGAGTAGGCGAGAAGTTCCCAGATGACCTACTGCTTCTGCCCAGATTCTGAAGCACCTAATGACGGATACTTTTCTATCCCAGGAGGCCACTGGAGAGGATATGTTATTATCGAACATCATGGAGATCAGGGACGCAGGTGTTTTCAAATGTGAGTAAACTCGGTTCCCTTTCGTTGTCACTTCGAGTTACGCCGAATGACGACGAAATGGGGTTCGCTTAGAAGCATTTCATCTTCTAAAGAAATAAAACGAGCCAATGGCAAGGAAATGCCATGGGTCTACGGGATTTGCATAGCGTAACTCCGCCCCACCGCGTGGGTATAAAAGGGAGGACGCCGCAACATGCAGATATGTTTTCGCTTCGAAGCCAAGAGGATTCTTCACTCCACAAGCCATTCTTAGATCATCTCTCTTCACTCTTCGAGACGAGCTACTCTTCAGGTGTTGGTGTTGTAAGACTGAAGAAACTGGTTGGAGAGATAGACTGGTCTATGAAACAAAGGACCTTGCTGGAAATTAACATCTGACCTCCCCCATACAGTCTCACTCCCTCTCACACCTAAAGACTCACACAAGAATATATATGTGGTTTAATGTGAATGATTATTATGTTTAGTATCATTTTAAATGTCTCAGAGTGAGTGGTACAAATGTCTCATTTCCAACTAAGTTAAACAAAAAGAAATCAGGTTTTGAGAAGTTTAGAGAAACTGGCACACAAAGGAAGGTTCTCTAGGCAAATGGTCTCCTACCCCCAAAAGGTGTCAACTCTATGTAAATTCCCAGTGTTAACATGTGAAAGGGGTTTTGGCTATTTAATGGAATGCGGCAGAGGAATCGGGCGCTTTCTGTATACAGACTGGCCCGTGATGGCTGGGAGTGACCGAGACTTCCAGCCTCATGTATTTGAATCAGGTTGGGTTCGCATCTCTTCTCTTTATTCATGTTTTGTATTGATTATCTTTGAACTGATTATACAATAGACCTAATACCTGATTTAATAAATTGTTACATTTGATTATTCAAACTGATTTTGACCTTGTTCATTTAATAGTTTAAAAGTAATAATCAAACATTCGCTCACTTTTAGTGATGCATAGATATTATCAAAACCTTTCATTTATGGAGTCAGATGAAATAACGAATAAATACATATGAGAAATGTATTGCATTTAACCCAAATTACTTTGAGATGCTGGAAAGACAGAACGTGCAAGAAACCTTCCCCGTGCTATTGGAAACCCCCATTGGACCAATATAGCGCTCTTACAGTGTGATGGCGAATTCCAGCAAGCTTCACATTGCCTGCCGATCTGTGCAGTGGTCTGCCAGTCGTGTGTCTCTCCCTGGGCGCTTCAACACTGTTGTTTGAGTTTTATCCTCTCTACAAGAGCTGCACGCGGTGCACAAGGTGGGCGTGGGTCAACTGGAGATAAAGACTCTGCCTCCTTCGGGTGTGCCAGCATTGCCCGAGTCTGATCCAGAACTTTATACCATGCTATCCCGGGCAGTCGCGATCATCGGGCTTGTGTGGAACCCTCCGCCATGTCATGAGCGCATAAGGCTGATGGTCGATTTTTGAGGACGCACCGACACCTGTCGGCCCGGCCACAATTCCTTTCTTCCCGGACGTGAATGAAGAGGTCATGAGATCGTGGAAGTCCCCCTTGACTTCCCACGACTACTCAGCGGCCTCTTCCACCTTCTCTGCCCTCGATGGGTACACTGGGGTTCCCCCCGTGGAGTGTTCTGTGGCAACACAACTGTGTACCCACAGCGCCTCCACCGGCATGATGACCCTAAGCACCCACCCCCCCGAAGCCTGTAGGTTTTTTGTCTACTCCGGTGGCAGAGACCTATAGAGCTGCGGGGCTGGCTGCCACCTCACTGCATGCTATAGCCATCCTTCAGGTCTACCACGCCAAGGGTTCTCGTTGATATGCACGAGGGTAGGGCTGGTCCAGGGCTCTTGCAAGAGCTGCGTGCCGCCACCGACCTCGCTCTACGGACGACGAAGGTGACCACACGCTCCCTGGATCAGGTGATGTCCACATATGTGGTCCAGGAAAGACTGACTTAGCCTGGTTGATTTGCGCGAGGCTGAACGAACCCGCTTCCTCAACTCCCCATTTCCCAGGCTGGCCTCTTCGGCGGCGTGGTCGAAGACTCTGTCCACAGTTCTCGGCCACCCAGAAGCACACTTAGGCTCTGACCCCGCGGCCAGCTGCTGCCACTCAGCCGCCGGCTCAGCCGCCTCATTCTGCTCGCCGCCGAGGGTGCCCTCCTGCGACTCTCCCCTCGCAATCGCTGGAAGGCTCCCCAGCCCGTACCAGCCCCGCAGCCTGCTGAATGCCAGGCGATGCGGCGCTCCCATTACGGGCAGCTCAGAGATGGGTTGCAGTTCGTTCCAGGAGGTGGTTGCAGGGCCACTCCTTCCCCCGGTGGAGGGCCGGGGGAGAACCTCTTCTTCCAAAGAACTGTCATTCCCATCTCTGAGCACACAGAGTTCTCGGACGACAGTGCGCGCCACCCTCGGGTCCCGCCACTCTCGCCCTCCTTTGTCAAAGAGTTCTCGGATGACAGTGCGCGCCGCTCACGGGCCTCGCCACTCTCTTACCCCTCTGTCCCCAGATCCCTGGCAGAGCAGGCTTGCTCAGGTGTCTTCACTTGCTCGCCATTCCACTCCACGGACTGGATACATGCGATATTCTCCTCAGATGAGCCTCACAAGCCCTGAGTTCCTCCAGCGCTGTTGACGTCAACGCCAGAGTTATGCCTCCGGCAGCTTTCGCGATTGGCTAGGTGCCGCCATGTGCATGGTTCCCCCTCTCGGTGACCCCCACATGTGTATTTCCACTGTAAGGCTCCCTGAGCATGTGTCTTTCCCTTGGCAAGTCACTCTGCCACCCCTGGGGTTGAAATATTCCACCCTGCGGGCTGGACACCCCAGTGTTCTCCGTATGCACCCCCATATACATCTTAAAGACACTTATTTCAAATATCTATTTACATCTGACAGGAAAATATTCTATAAGTATTGCAGATGAGCACATCACAACATGAAATAGACATCGTATGTGTGCTATTTTAGAAGTCACTGTTGTCAACACTGTTTACATTAGATAAATGTGCCGTAAGTAAGGTAAATAAACAGATCTATAAAGTAAATAAAACATAAGTTATCTATTTTATTTGTCCATTAGTACTGTTGATAAATTGAGGAACATTTGGGGAGAGGAGAGTGGCTCATAAAGCTGAATGCCTCATCAGAGGCTTTGAATGAGTATACTACACAAACGAATAACAATTGTATTTAAATCTTAAGTTGTAGTTTATTTTAATTATTGTAATTTCACACTTAGTGCTGAGTTATACAGCACTTTTCTGATTCGGATCTGAAATCTCTGCAGGCTGGTGCACTCCTCCTGCCCTTATTGCCTCGGAACAACCTCAGGCATGGCTCACCTCTGGCGGTCAGCTGATTCATCAGAACGGGAACAGCTGTGTTGTGATGGTAGTAGGATTTGGGGTTCATCGCCTGTAAATACACGATTCTAGTTTTAATAAAGCCTTGTTTCATGTATGGTTGACTTGTATATGCATTTGTTTATTGTGATGTTTACATTTATTCATTCTTTTACTTATTTATTAATGTTTCGTATTGTTGTCAGTAAATAAAATACAATAATTTAATATATTTATGCTTTAACTCATTGCTTGACTATAACTGTATTCACTGCATTTATCTAGTGTGTATTAATGCATATCTATGTCATATGACAAAACAAATTACATTTTGCTTGTTTTACTAAAATGTATAATTTTCAGTAAAAAAAAAGTATTGATTAGCATATATCATTATTATTGTGCGTAAGGTTTGGGGTGGGCTAGTGATGCAATTCATTCTGGGGTAATCTTGTTTTTTAAGGAGTGATACATTTTTCTAGTATAAAATCAACAGTCGAGATCTTTGAGCAGCTGCACAGCTGTGTGGAGCAATGTACAGACATTACAAACGCTGAGGAAACCCATTCTATGTAGGGCTGTCGAGTTACTGATGTTATGTGCACCTGTCGCTCATATCATTTTTATTGCAGCACTTATAGTTACATACAAGATCAGGAAAAGGGTTTGCATCCATCATAATATTGCGGCAGTGGCTAAGTGGTTCATGTAGGTTGTCTACAAACCGGAAGGTTGGTGGTTCAATCCCTGGTTCCACCTGACCAAGTGTCGAGGTGTCCATGAGCAAGACACCTAACCCCAGCTGCTCCTGACGAGCTGGATGGCGCCCTGTATGGCTGACACCGCCGTCGGTGTATGAATGGGTGAATGTGAGGCAACATGTAAAGTGCTTTGGAGGCCATTGGGTCTGTGAAAGCGCTATATAAATGCAGTCCATTTACCATAATATGAGATTATATACACAGGGGAAAAAAGAACAATGACAAGTTTAAATATCTTTGAATAATACATTAAAAAAATTATTTTTTTGTTGCTGTTATAAGCCTGAGGGATGAAACATTCAACAAGAAAAAGAGGAAAACATAAAGGACAGCCCTTGGGGGCCCAAAAGGGGTTTTTGCTTGTCGGTGAACATTTTGGATATAAAATAAATTAACAACATATTCAAGAGATGACGATTTTGGGTTTTTGTAATAAAAAAATGTATCTTTAAGGATAAAACTGTGGGTCACATTAGTAGGGTTAAAAATATAAGAACTTGAATCGACCCAAAATGTATTGGTTATACTACAATCACAAAATAAATGGGCTGTTTCTTAAACAAGACCACAAAATAAGCAAGTTTCATCAAGATATTTACAGAGTTTAGTTATTTATTAATTGCGCTTGTGATAACGTCGTAGGTCACATGATAATGTCAACATGGCAGATGTCCAGTTCACATTCATTCTCAACGAGATCAGGCTATAATGTACCTACTCTTTCAGCGCTCGTTAAGTACTTATTGAAATTAAGTACCTACTCATTGAGTATGCGGTTCCGAACGCAGCCATTGAGAAGCACCCCGTGAGACATCAGAAGGATCCTTCACAGCCTTGCCTGCCCCAGAATTCATTGCGCGCCGGAGACCAAATTGCCAGCTTACACTTTTAAATATCAGTATTAGGATTCAATTGAATCGAGTAAGCTAATGTATCTTATATGTTACCAGTATGTGATTTTACATAGGCTAGTTTAAACTCTTTAGACTTTATTATGTACATAAATTGACCATGGTGAACAATTTTAGATAGGTTTTCAACCCAGTTTTGTTTTTAGGGAGTTATAACTATATATTTATATATATAACTTAGATAAAGTTTTATATATAATGTTCAGTACAAATGTTAATGCCGCTCGTCACAATGACAGTTGCTAGGCGACAAAACCAGACCGTCCCATTGAACAACATTTTTTTTCTTTTCTTTTTTTTCCTTTCCCATTGAACAACTCCCGGGACACAGTTTACAAAAATGTGTTAATGTGCCAATACATTTTGTTAGTTTGTGGTGGAATATAACGACATACATTTACTCTGGATTAAAGTATACATTTGAAGTACTTTAGATTGATATTTAACTCAGGGATAGGCAACGTCCGTCCTGGAGGGACGCTGTCCTGCAGAGTTTAACTCATAGAACGGGTTTTCATGTTAAAATCATGTTAAACATTTTGTTTCAAATGATAACTTACATAAAAAAATTGTAGGCTATACGATTGTTTCATTTACAAATGTTAATGCACATAACCAAAAGATTATTTATTTACCAATCTGTCAAAAAGAGAAAACAATCTGTTCATTCTCTCCCTGCTCTACTGTGATCTCCTCTCCTCTGTCTCTCTGAAACTTCATGTCCTCCCTAACCAGCTCGATCAGCTCAACCTCTCTGTCTCGTTTTCTCTTGGCTGGTGCTGCTAGTTCCTCGTTCTATCCTTCGCAGCCCGAGGAAAGAAAGACGGTAGGCAGGGTTGCCATGTCTGTGCAACAAAAGTAGCCCAAAAAGCCCATCGGCTTTTCTCCATCAGGCGGCCGAATTCTCCACTGGATTTGTGCGTTTGAGGGGTGTTTTGGGAGTGTTGGATCGCTGAAATCGTACTTACAGGGGTGGAAATCAACCCGCGGAAATGTTTTTGCTATACCTGCGGCAAAAACTTAAAAGTAGCCCAATTCCGCGGGAGAATCTCGGACTTGGCAACAATGACGTTGGGGCGCACTCAAAGGATCCTTCGAATTGGGGCAGCCTTCGTCACGCTGCTGTGATGTAATCTGCCTTCAAATTTGGCATTCGGCGGATGCAGCCCCTGAATTGGGACACAGCTTATGTCTTCATTTAGTTTGTCTTGTCTTGTTCAGTTCCTTTGCCCTCATTGTGTATCCTGATTAGTTAAGCACTCGCACATGTTTCTGTTCTCCCTGATTACGTTCTTCCTCATTAGTTCCCTTATAAAGTCTCACTGTTCTGTTTAGTGCACTGTCGGTGATTGAATGTATTACCTTGTGAGTGTGTGTACTCTTTGTCTGCCTGAAATAAATATCACTTATTTGGATTATCTTCGTTTTCATATGCTCTCTTATTATATGACGTGTTAGTAGCATGACAGAATCACTGACCGCAAAAAAAAAAGGGCCCGCACCCCAGAACTTATCTGAAGTGCGTCAGTTTGTCGGCCTGGCTTCGTATTACCGACGCTTCGTCAAAGATTTCGCCTCCGTTGCCAAGCCCCTCCACGAACTGCCTAAAACGTAAGCATGCTTTAACTGGACGGACGAATGCCAGGAGGCGTTTGAACAGCTGAAAAGCCGGCTGACGTCAGCACACGTGCTGGGCTATCCCATCGACAGTTGCCAGCTGCTCCTGGACACAGACGCCAGTGACTGGGGAATTGGAGCAGTCCTCTCCCAAGTGCAAGAAGGGGAGAGTACTCGTCTATGGGAGCAGGAGATTGTCAGCGACAGAGCAAAACTACTGCACCACCAGACAAGAACTTCTGGCAGTTGTCGAGTTTACCTCTCATTTCCGGCAGTACCTGCTAGGGAGATCATTCATCATACGGACTGACCACAGCAGCCTACGCTGGTTGACTCGGATGAGGGAGCCTGAGGGCCAGCTCGCTGGCTGGAAAAACTGGCAGAGTACGTCTTCCAGGTGATCCATCTTCCAGGGAAACACCACCAAAATGCGGACGTGCTCTCCAGAAGACCCTGCGGTACGTCGTGTCCATGCACAGTGCCAGAGCCTAGCCTCAGTAACCAGCTTCAGCACAAAGGGATTCAGGTGCAACATGGCTGAGAGTTCAGCTGCAGAGGATGCTGGGGAAACTCCTGCAGAGCAACCTCCAGTGGGGGTAGTGGTGCCTGAAGGTAGCTATGGAGGCAGCCCCGCAGTCGAGCGTAAGTATATTCCAGTATACAGAACGAAGAGCCAGCTTGATTGTCACTGAAAGCGTCCACTACCCCCAGTGACGCTTTCAGTGACAATCAAGCTGGCTCTTCGTTCTGTCCAGGTGTCTACAGGGTGAGTGAGCCAGCCCAAACCAACCGGTTCGTTGGCTGGACCCGAGAGCAGTTAATCAGTGCCCAAGAAGCTGACCCATATATTGCACCAGTGAGGAAGTGGATGGACGAGAGGAGGGGCAGGCCTCCCTGGGTTGACATAGCACCCTACAGCTCTGCCACCAAAGCCTACTGGTCGCAGTGGAAAAGGCTCTACCAGAAAGACAGAGTTTTGCTAAGGAAATTTTACTGAACGGCTGGAAGGGTGTTCTATCCACAGATCCTGTTGCCTCAAGAGTACCAGACCTCAGTGACAGAACAATTGCATGATGGCCCAGTCGGTGGCCATTTTGGAGAAGAAAGGACCCTCGCACGTCTCAAGGCCCGGTACTTCATTTACATTTAGTCATTTTTAGCATTTACTAATTTTTTTTGTAATAAACACTTTAAATGGGCTATTAGAATAGAATTAAATTATGTTTTTTAAAACATATTATGTGCAGAGTGTGACATCATATTGTGACCGTTGCAGTGTGCTTAGAAAGAGTTTGTCCTGTGTCTGCTGTGTCCGCATACTTTTAATGTATATGAGTAGGACAGTGTAACAACTCAATAACCCTTTTATTTAAAGGCCCGTAGACCGGTCCGTTGCATAACGATTGAATAAAGCCATATCAATAATATAAAAAATGTGATGAGCAGTCAAAATGTCCGGGACAGATGTGTGTATGCTGTTTAAACAAGTTTTGACGAGTTTATAGACTTGATATTGTTTCTTATTCAAAAGTGGTGAATGCAAGACATGGGCTGTGTGCAGTGTGACATTCTTGCTCATGTTCATGTCTCTTGCACATGTTCATGTCTCTTGCACTTCAAGAAATCTGTTAAATGATGTTAGAACTTTATTCAGGAAATTCTTAATAGACATTACTAAAGCAAGATGCATTTTTTAAGAAGGTCCCACTTTATATTAAGTGGCTTGAAGTACTATGTACTTACATTGAAATGAACAATTTAATACAATGGACTTACTGTGTACATACATGTTTTTACATTGTACTTATATTTTAAAAATACCAGCATGTAATTACAGCTGTAATTCATTTATGTAATTACATTTTAATTACACAGTTGACCCTTCCCTTACACCTTAACCCACCCTTAAACTTAACCATACCAGCACACCTGACCCTAACCTTACCCGTATCACAATCACTCAATAGCAGCACAAGTGTTTTACAATACAACCTGAACACAATTAGTACATTGTACTTATTTTTCGATGTAAGTACATAGTACTTAAAGCCACTTAATATAAAGTGGGACCAATATGAAAATCAAACACAAATAGCAAGCACGCAAAACAAAGGAACAGATAAATAATAAGGTAGATGCACCATTGTTTGAATCTGTGTTAAAGGGGTCATATGATGCGATTTGTTGTTTTCCTTTTTCTTTATGTGTTATGTAGCTGTGTGTGCATGTATGGCAGAGTTACATTAGCTCAAAGTCTCAAACGCAAAGATATAGTCTTTGTAAAACGTAAGGCTCAGCCACGCTTTCCTAAAACGCTTAGTTTAAACACGCCCCCACAAATCTACGTCACTATGTGGAGGCAGAGTTTCATAATGCCCAAATGTATACGCAAAGAAAGAAGGCGTAACTTTTATTCTCGCTGTATTATTGTTGCCGCCGGCACCGCCATGTTGTGGAGATGCTGTGTTTTTCGTTCCGAAAGTCAAACTACTTCGTTTGGCCTTCCAAAAGAGGACACAAATAGAAAACAGTGGTTACGCTTTATTTACAACACTGTTCCAGAACAGTACAACCAAAATATTTGACTGTGTGCTGCACATTTTTTCGGAGGACTGTTTCCAGAACCTGGGAGAGTACAAGGCCCGGCTGTGCAAGGCTGATTCTAAAAGGATCTTTGCATGTACATTCTGGCGCTTCTGACTCACACAGCCTGTAAGTATGTTTTCATATTTTAAAGGTGAACTATGCAGGTTTTGTACCTTAACTGAACAGCTTCGGAGTAATTTGAATGGTTATATTACTTCTTTCGGGTTAAATGGTGGTTGTCTCGCATCCCCCTATCGCCTGTGAGCGGAAAAAACACCCTTGCAACTTTGGGCCGGCGGGCCCTGTCTTTATTGCGCTCACTCACTCTGTTCGAACCCGAATGAAGAAGTCGTTTTAAAGAATGTCCCGTCTCCTTTGATGTCGTTGATCTACTAGCCTCTGGTATCTGAGAGTCGCCAACAAGTTTTTCGACAGTGTTGTCAAATATCTATTCCGAAGCTGTAGGGGGAGCTCTATAGAGAAACCTGCGAGCAAAAAGCGAGAATACATCGAAGATATTTCCAAAATTACATAGCCCTGCTTTAATAATTTGCAACAGACTATTCAAACGCGAGTTTTGAGCAGTATAGAGTAGTGCTTGCTTGTCGTTTCTACGATCACAAAATGTAATGCAGACATTTTTTTATGTTTACACAGTGTTCCCCCCTGTGTAGTTTGAGGCATTTTTTTAATATATATTCTGCAAGGATGCATTAAACTGATCAAAAGTTAGAGTAAAGGTTTCTATTTCAAATCAATGTTGTTCTTTTGAACTTTCTAATTAATCAAAGAATCCTGGGGAAAAAAATCACGGTTTCCACCAAAAATATTAAGCAGCTTTATACTGTTTTCAACATTGATTATAATAAGAAATGTGTCTTGAGCACCAAAACAGCATAATAGAAGGGAGTAATGACTGCTGAAAATTCAGCTGTGCCATCACATGAATAAATTACATTTTCAAATATATTAAAATATAAAACAGTTACAGTATTTTGAAAAATTGTAATAATGTTTCACAATATTACAGTTTTACTGTATTGTTGATCAAATAAATAAATGGTCATGGACAGCTTAAACACAAAAAATATTACCCCAAACTTTCTCATCTCATCATGTGTGCGTGTGTACCCCAAACTTTCTTTTGTGTGTGTGTGTGTGTGTGTGTGTTTGTGTGTGTGTGTGTGTGTGTGTGTGTGTGTGTGTGTGTGTGTGTGTGTGTGTGTGTGTGTGTGTGTGTGTGTGTGTGTGTGTGTGTGTGTGTGTGTGTGTGTGTGTGTGTGTGTGTGTGTAAGTGTACTTGGTATACATTACATTGTGGGAACCATAATGTCCCCACAAGGATAGTAAAACCTGAGATCACCTCCATTGTGGGGACCAGCCAGCGGTCCCCATGAGGGGAATGGGTTAATAAACATACTAAATTAAATATTTTTGAAAATGTAAAAATGCAGAATGTCTCCTGTGATGGGTAGGTTTAGGGATAGGGGCAGTGTAAGGGGATAGAATATACAGTTTGTACAGTATAAAAACCATTACGCCTATGGAATGTCCTCACAAGGATAGAAATGAAAGCTTGTGTGAGTGAGTGACCCAGTCAAAACACAACAGGCCCACTGACAAGGCAAATCTCAGTTACACACACACTCACACACACAAATTATATACACTGTTGAGTATATAACTTATCCACAAGCTGTCCTTACCCCTTTCTACATAAACTCAACTTACATAATTAACTTCACTGTTTCTCATTGTTAACACATCTTTCACTTTCTATTTTTTTGTAATAAATAAAAATAAATTGTAAAAATGATTCTTATTGGAATTTCTATTATAATGTATAATCAATCCTTATGGGAATGCCCAGTCGCAAGACATGACTCCAATACAAGGAGGGTTCTGTTAAAAACGACACAATATCCACCTGGATGGTAAAAATCAGAATCTAAATCTAAAGGAATTTGAGTTTTTCTAGAAGGATCTTAATCCTAAAAGGATATTTTTGGATTGGTTCCCAATTCTGATAGAAATTCCAAAAGTGTGCTCTTGCACACATTAGGATGTAATACCCTTCCTTCATCGTGTCTTTTTTCCCTTTTAGGTCGTGTATCTCAGATTGATGGGGGCGGCTAGCCAGAGGCATGATGTCCATCCACAACTCCTGCACAATGATCAGAAAGACGCAAGAATTGCGTTTGGACAATCAGTCTCTGACTGCCAGGTTGTAAATGACAGGAGACACTGGAGAAGGGCCACAGAAATCTAGCTCAATCCAGCGACGCAGACAACAGGATGACAACAAAAGTCTTCTGAAACAGACAGTAAATCATACATATAAATCATGAACTTGTATAAAAAAGTACCACCACACTGTATTGCATAAACTTCAGAGTTACATCTTCAGAAGCTTCACTGTTATAGAGAAGCTTGCCATCTAATTATATTATATTATATTATATTATATTATATTATATTATATTATATATTAGCCTATATAAAAACTCTATGAAGAGTTTTATTGTCTTATTGTAATCCTGACTCTGATACTTTTTCTTCCCATGCCAAACCAATCAAAATAAGTACATCCAGTTAAATTACTATATTGTTTAGTTCATTAGAAATCCCATGCCACTGTGATTCTTTTCCAACTTACCTTTAGTTGTCCAGTATTGTCATGAACTTCAAATGTTGTTGATAAATCCATACAGGAGTTTTGTGGTCAGTGACCGTCTTGGTCAGCGTCCTGTTCTGTCTCTGTCGGTATCTGTGTGTGTCCACATCTTTCTCTCCCCTTCCTTCTATCCATCTCATTACATGCAGCAGTGGGGTTGCCTAAGAGACCAGGCCTGAAAAGAGAACATCTCTTGTACTACAATACACTGAGAAAGTGACAGGATTGGGGGGTCGAGGGGTTGAGAGAGCGGGAGAAAGAGTGAGGGAGAAATACAGATGACAGGTGGATGGATGCAAGAATAACTACATTGGCTTGTGTGACTGTGCTGCAGATAGTCAATCTGATGGTGAGAGTGTCTCAAGCCCTTGAGTCTGATAAAATATGGCTTGACGATATGCTGAGCAAACTGGACTTTTTCCAAGACTTAATCTTAAAGTTGTCATTTCACAGGCATCTACAATTTGCATTTAAAGTTTGTCTTTGACATATTACAGATTAACAAAGATAACACCTCTGATTTCAAGAATCAAACATGAAAATCAAGCAGAAATTAGAAAAAATGCACTGTTGTTTAAAACAAACAAGCAAAAAAAAGGAATAGGGAAAATGCTGCCTTTATTTAATTATTAATGGTGCATGATGTGATGTGATGCTAATGCTTTGTACTATGTATTAATTATTCAACAATACATATAAAATTTCACACATAGGCTACTTTGACTTAAATCTACTAAATATTATATCAAATGCATGCTATATTTAATATATATTAAATACATGTCAAATAAATAAATAAAATTATAATAAAATACATATAAATACTTTTAACATTATATTAATTTTAATAATATATAATAAGCTAACATTAACAATACGTAAACTATGTGCACACACACATATTCAAGGTGTAAGGAAAATATGCTATTACTTTTTACTTGATGGTTACACCACATTACATTTTAGTCAATTTTAGAGTAAAAAAAATTAACATGAATACAAATACATTTCTGAGAACTTGGTTAATGATTAGATTGATTAGACATGATTTTTCAATCATGTATGTCACTGACCCAGGCTTCACTTTTACTGATGCTCACAAGTAAGCAGACTTCTAATTATATGCATTAAACTGTGCTGCATACTGTGTTTTTATTGATGTGAGGTGTAAAAAGTGTATTTTACTTTTCTGAGATTTTATGAATACAATTTGAGCCTGGCATATGACAAAATGAGCAGAAAAACACAGACTTATAGACTGAAGGAACCCAAGCCATATCTAGGGGCCAAAATATCAGATTGTGTATGGGCCCTTTTGGATCATAAACACCCAATGCCGTATAGTAACCACCAAGGTTCAAGGTTCTTTATTTGTTACATACATGTGATGCAATGTAGTGGAATGGTTTTCCCCTAGTTTCTCATCCCACAAAGCAAAAATACTAACAACAATAAGATAAAAACAAATAAACCAATAATAACAAACATGAGTACATATAATGTCTGTGTTTGTATGTGATGTATGTGGTTTAAAAGTTCTACAGACTCATCAAGTGTCCTCATTCAATAGCCAGATTGCCTGCATGAGGATAAAAAACTCCTTCTCAGTCTTTCTGTGTTGGTTCTCATGATCCTGTAACGCTTCCCTGATGGGAGCAATGACAATAAGCTGTGTCCCGGATGATGAAAGTCTTTAATAATTCCTTTGGCCCTGGTTCTGCCTCTCTGAGTGTAAATGTTTTTGATGCCGGGGAGCGACGTCCTGATGGCTTTCTGTGCTGATCTTACGACTCTGGACAAGACTTTCTGATCTTGGTCCTCAGCACTTTTTGGGAAACCTTAAACCTGGCCAACCGTCATAAATGATAGATGCGTTGATTTGCCCTTGTTACAACGTGATGTACGTACATACATTTCCAGGAAAGATCTTCTGTTAGATATACCCCAATATTTTTTAAACTTCTCACCCTTTCAACACCATAGTAACACCTTATCAAATACCAGTTGGTTGGATGTAATGTAAGTGTTATTTCCTTTACTTTTTTTGTTGATATCTTAAAATCATTCTTAAGCAACTCTAATGTGTTGACTCTTTGGGCTTAGTGATTCTGCTTCATGTGTTAAGTCAAATAATTTCCTTTATGAAATGTCCCTTTAGCAGGATAATGTATATATTACCACTGACCACTGTGTTGCCATAGCAAACTTCACACAAAAGGGTGTGGCGTGGGAAAGACTCGCTGAGGTCAGGAGTGAGGGTCAGGAGGTCAGGGATCACCAGCAGCTGGACAACACACAAGAGGAGAGGAGGGTGAGAAAGGAGCAGGGGGTGGTGGGACTGCAGCTGCTGACACAGGGGCTTCAACAAGACATTAACATTGAACTGCGCAATAATAAAGGATATTGATGAGGGTTTGTGCGAAATCCATGGACTGGTCTTTAGCTGGAATGCCCAGATCTGCTTTAAAAAACCGCTAATGTGTAACGGCCCATTTTGTGACATCTGTTTCAAACTCTTATTGGTATTACGTACCATGTCCGTGTGATCCAGAGCATGCGGGATGTCCCAGGATTGCTTCCTGAAAAGCAGTGACAAAAATCTGCATCCGGGCAATGTAGCATCTAAAAAAAAAACTACAATAGAAATGTGATTTTTCTTATATATAGATATTTTCATACCTGAAAACTAATTTAGATTTGCTGGAATTAAAACATGCAAGTACTTAACAGTGACTGAATATAAAAACAACGTTTAAGTACTTTTGGTAAAGGCACATCTTACAACTATTATAATTGATTTCAAATTGAAATGTAATAAGGGAATTAATATGCCATGGCAGATTTGATTGTGCAGTTCTAGGCAGAGATGACTGTGGTCTGAGGTACAAATCCGTGTCCAGGCTGCTTTTTTTCAGGGAGGAGTGAAGGTGAGGTCAGCCATGCTAAGGTCAGGTTGAATTGATTGTGGGGTTTGTTCTTGGGGGTCAAGGGGAATCTTGGGGGCCAAAAGAGCAACTAAGGGAACAATGGCAATATGCAAATGAATTGTGGGATGGTTCATTTGGCTGCTGATTTACATTCCCATATGTCCTCCATGAGAACCTGCATTATTGTCAGAGTAATAGGATTTCTATAAAAAGTCCATACGTGTCAGAAAATACCCACTTTTCACTTTAAAAGACACTGAACTTCTGGAGGAATGGACTGTAGATGTGCTAGAAATGCCTAAAGATAGAGAGTTATATTTAAGTACTACAATATTTCTTGCTAGAAATTACATCAAAAGGGAAAAAAGCTTATCAAAAGCATACACATACACACACGCTGACCACCAACCACAACTTTCAGATGCCATTTTTATGTTTCAGCTTAAATGTCACAGAATCAAAAGCACATGGATTGTGGGATATCATAGGTAGCAAATGATATGTCTATGCTACCATAAAAAATCGGTTAGATGAATGTATCTCAGTAGACAGGATGCGACACAATCTTCGTTTTTGGACGTGCTTTGTTGCCTACTTACCGTATACTGCCTGCGAAGGCAGCAATTTTCAGCTTTTGCTATATGTCCTTGTTCTTGGTCAGGTCTTTATGTGGATGTTTTGTTGGTATGCTCGGTTTGGTTTCCTTAGTTTCTCGTGTTTTGTGGCCCGTTTCAATAAGGAGGTTCAACCAACTCGGAGTTAAAACTTGAACTCTGAGTTGATTTACCCTGATGGGAAACTCTTGAGTTTTTGCTTTCAGAACAGCTGAATTGAGTTAGTTCAATCAACTCTTGAGTAGACTGACTCTGAGTTAAGCGCGTGCACCACGACTATGAAAAGCCATGATCAATGGAGCTCAGAAATTACGATTCACCATGGCAACAGCACCGACAATTCTATGTTTAATTCTTAATCGCTGTTTTCATGGTATCCCACGGACAAAAAAATAAATAAAAGAAAAGTAAAATTAAATTAAATGTATAAAGAATAATTCAATCTAAAGCTTTAAGCATAAAAGGTTAATGGGTGTACACATGACTTTACAAACATTTGACATATTTCATAAATATCATTCAGTGTCTATTTCAATGTGCAGCTGCTTTTACCAGTCTAATGCTCTTTTCACATAATTAAATGTTCTCTAATCCAATCTGTGTCATTTCTTAATTAGGCTAAAGAAATTAACATATGACTTCTACTCAGCCAACAGCAAAGGCTCGCAAAATGGGGCGATGAAGAGGAGATGGCCACAATACCAAGTATTGGAAGAACAAAAAAAAGAATAACTGTTGCTTTTGTATTTGTAGGAAATAAAGATGACAAAATAAATTAATAATTTGTGTGTATTTAACAGCTGTGGTGGTGTTACGGCATATATCTTGGACTATCCTTCCATCTGGCATCATTCCATTCCTTAAAGGGATAGTTCACTTTGAAATTAAATTTTGGTATGTTTTAGCTTTCCTGAAGTGCATCCAAGATGTAGGTGTCTTTGTCTCCGCAGTAGTTTAAATTTGGATATTTTTAGGTCAAACCGTGCTTGTCTGTCAGTCATATAATGCAGGAATAGGAACTGTCTCCAAAAGCATGCAGAGATGTCTCTAATAGCACTCAGAGAAAAGTCCAAATTAAAAAATTCCCCATCGTAAGTGCACATTGATGGCCTAACTGTACGTTCACACCGCCGGCGGCGAGAGCGTCAAATTGGCCGGAAGCCATTCATTTTCAATGAGAGCCGGCGGCGACCTCTGGCGAGGGCGGCACGGCGTGTCTTGGACGGCGAGAGCGGCGAGAAGAGTTGAAATTTGTCAACTTTATGGTAATAAGCTATGACGCGGTTCGGCGGCAACTATCGGCAACCAATCGGAATGTAGAAGTCCTCCGCCTGAGAGGATACCAGAGAACACAATCCTGTAAACTTTGGTTCCGACCACATTAGTTCCTAAGCAAAATGGAGGAAAAGTTAATTATTTCTGTTGCGGGTTTCCCGTTATTGTACAACGTGTCCCTGTTTACATACAGGGACATTAATAAAAAGAACGACGAATGGAAAAAGGTGTCTGAAATTGTTGGTGTTTTGTTACTTTCACATTTAAAAGATTTTAATAGGTTAACTTATACCCTACGTGTGGCCAGTATGCACAAAACAGGATACTGATTTATGTTCAGTTCTTATTTGCTTTGCGGCTCCTTTAAATAAAGTTTTTTAAAAATCACGCATTCTAAAATCTACGTCAGAGCGCCAGAGAGTCCCCGAATCTCACGGTGTCGATGGTAGGGCGGCGAGAGCGAATTTTGCCGCTCTCGCCGGCGGCGGTGTGAACGTACAGTAAGATACAAAACAAGCGGTTTGTGTGATTAAAACGAACAGTGTTTATATCGTTTTTATCTCTTTTACACAACGACTGTCACATGTCTGTCCTGTCTGGTGATGCACATGGGTGTTTTGTTATTTTGGGGCCATGTGCTCTTGTCATTGTCTGGTCCCTCCCCCTTGTTATCTGATTATTGGTTTAGTTGTCCCACCTGTCCTGCTCGTTACCCTCCTTGTTTGCCTCCCTATTTAGTCTTCCTGTGTTTGCTGTCCTGTGCTGGTTCGTTGTACATGTTACGTGTTCCGTGTGTACCTTCCCGTTTGTTTCCCAGTGTTGGAGTTTGTACCTTACCCGTGTTGTCTTCCTATTAAATCTCTGCTATTGAATCCACGTCTCTCGTCTCCCACTCGTGACAGAACGAACCAGCCTAAATGTGGATTCAGCGGAGTGAACTTTCTCCTGCTGAGAGGGAGAATGGGATTTCCTTGGCGAAGTATTTTTTTATGTGCGCCCAAAGGAATTTGGAGGGTAATTCCTCGTCACTGGATCCGTCCAGCGTTGGGACGTCATCGGTGGTTTCGGCCAGCCTCGAGTCTTCAGGCATCCGTCGGGGAGGACGGAGGAGGAGGAGGAGATCTGCGCCGGCCCAGTCAGAGACCGTGCACGTCCCGTCTGCCCAGTCAGAGACCGTTCATGTCCCGTCTGCCCAGTCAGAGGTCATTTGCGTCCCGTCTGCCCAGTCAGAGGTCATTTGCGTCCCGTCTGCCCAGTCAGAGGCCATGCACGTTCCGTCTGCCCAGTCAGAGACCGTTCACGTCACGTCTGCCCAGTCAGAGACTGTTCGCGTCACGTCTGCCCAGTCAGAGACTGTTCAGGTCACGTCTGCCCAGCCAGAGAGGGTTCAACCCATGTCTGCCCTGTCGGAGACAGATCGGGAGATGCCCATTCTCATGGCCGGGGGGGCACTGATCGGTTATTTAGAGCGTTTAGCTCGGATCCTGGAGATGCCCTTCAGTCCTTCAGTGTCTGCTGTTCCTGAGTCGGAGCCAGTGTCTGCTGTTCCTGAGTCGGAGCCAGTGTCTGCTGTTCCTGAGTCGGAGCCAGTGTCTGCTGTTCCTGAGTCGGAGCCAGTGTCTGCTGTTCCTGAGTCGGAGCCAGTGTCTGCTGTTCCTGAGTCGGAGCCAGTGTCTGCTGTTCCTGAGTCGGAGCCAGTGTCTGCTGTTCCGATTTCGGTGGTCCGGAGACGGAGGAGGAGAAGGAGAGGAACCTCTTCATCGGGTCGTCTGGTGGGTTCTAACCCAGAGACCAGCCCGGAGGTAACTGCCATCCCTGCCGCGCCGCCCGAGCTGCTCGCCCTGCCGGCCCTCTGCCGGCCCCGCCCGAGCTGCTCGCCCTGCCGGCCCCGCCCGAGCTGCTCGCCCTGCCGGCCCCGCCCGAGCTGCTCGCCCTGCCGGCCCCGCCCGAGCTGCTCGCCCTGCCGGACCCGTCCCAGTTGCTCGCCCTGGTTCCTGAGCCGGTGTCTGAGCCGTTGTCTGTTGCTGTTCCTGAGCCGGTGGTGCCTGTTGCTGTTCCTGAGCCGGTGGTGCCTGTTGCAGTTCCTGAGCCGGTGGTGCCTGTTGCAGTTCCTGAGCCGGTGGTGCCTGTTGCAGTTCCTGAGCCGGTGGTGCCTGTTGCAGTTCCTGAGCCGGTGGTGCCTGTTGCAGTTCCTGAGCCGGTGGTGCCTGTTGCAGTTCCTGAGCCGGTGGTGCCTGTTGCAGTTCCTGAGCCGGTGGTGCCTGTTGCAGTTCCTGAGCCGGTGGTGCATGTTGCAGTTCCTGAGACGGTGGTGCCTGTTGCAGTTCCTAAGCCGGTGTCTTTTGCTTTTTCTGAGCCGGTTGCTGTTGTTGTTCCTGAGCCGGTGGTGTCTGTTGCTGTTGCAGTTCCTGAGCCGGTGGTGTCTGTGACTGTTCCTGAGCAAGGGTCTATTCCTGTTCCGCTTGGGTCTTCACCGCCATGGCTGCCTGAGTGGTCGTCTTCACCCTGTTCGTCTCCGCCCTGGCCGCCAGATGGACTGTCGTCTTCGCCCTGGCCGCCCGAGGGGTCTTCACCGCCCTGGCCGCCCGAGGGGTCTTCACCGCCCTGGCCGCCCGAGGGGTCTTCACCGCCCTGGCCGCCCGAGGGGTCTTCACCGCCCTGGCCGCCCGAGGGGTCTTCACCGCCCTGGCCGCCCGAGGGGTCTTCACCGCCCTGGCCGCCCGAGGGGTCTTCACCGCCCTGGCCGCCCGAGGGGTCTTCACCGCCCTGGCCGCCCGAAGGGTCTTCACCGCCCTGGCCGCCCGAGGGATCTTCACCGCCCTGGCCGCCCGAGGGGTCTTCACCGCCCTGGCCGCCCGAGGGGTCTTCACCGCCCTGGCCGCCCGAGGGGTCTTCACCGCCCTGGCCGCCCGAGGGGTCTTCACCGCCCTGGCCGCCCGAGGGGTCTTCACCGCCCTGGCCGCCCGATGAACTGTCCGCTTCGCCCTGGCCGCCTGATGAACTGTCCGCTCCGCCTGTCCCTTCCATCCCGCCCTGGTCTGTCCCTCCCGTCCCGCCCTGGTCTTATGGAGCGTCTGGTAGCCGCTCCGTAGGGAGGGGGTAATGTCACATGTCTGTCCTGTCTGGTGATGCACATGGGTGTTTTGTTATTTTGGGGCCATGTGCTCTTGTCATTGTCTGGTCCCTCCCCCTTGTTATCTGATTATTGGTTTAGTTGTCCCACCTGTCCTGCTCGTTACCCTCCTTGTTTGCCTCCCTATTTAGTCTTCCTGTGTTTGCTGTCCTGTGCTGGTTCGTTGTACATGTTACGTGTTCCGTGTGTACCTTCCCGTTTGTTTCCCAGTGTTGGAGTTTGTACCTTACCCGTGTTGTCTTCCTATTAAATCTCTGCTATTGAATCCACGTCTCTCGTCTCCCACTCGTGACAACGACGTCCAAGTGATCTGTTTACTTAGTCTGCGTAAGCACCGTAAAGCTCCGGAAGTGGTCTCCCGGATGAGTTCGCGCGAGCTTACGTAAATGTATTTTTTACATCGGTTTAAACATCCCGGATAAGCGCAAACTAGTACCATTTCTATTAGCCGTCCTAACTACAATCTCTGTTCTGTGCATAGGTTCTGGTGTAAACAATGAGTGACGTACACGCGCGAGAGATCACTTCCGGAGCCTCCGGCGCTCTACGGCGCTTACGCAGACTAAGTAAACAGATTTTTTAATTTGGACTTTTCTCTGAGTGTTATTAGAGACATCTCTGCATGCTTTTGGAGACAGTTCCTATATACCTGTATTATATGACTGACAGACAAGAACGGTTTGACCTAAAAATATCAAAATTGAAACTACTGCGGAGACAAAGACACCGACATCTTGGATGCACTTTAAGTAAGCTAAAACATACCAAAATTTAATTTCAAAGTAAACTATCCCTTTAAAGTTTCTTTTTCGGAAGGTGTGATGATGGAAATATGCGTGTCATCAATGCATCCTAATTAATTTATTAGAAATCCTAAAGGAAATTCAAATTATTAGGTTACTACCAGAAGTTGCAGTAAGGTGTTATCAAACATAATTTATCAGATTAGCTTCATTTAAACCGATTTCTACACCACTGACCTCCAATCCTGTGAAACTCCTCTTTGATGGCTCTCACGGGTTGGTGCCCAGGAAACGACACAAAAATTATCAGAAAAAGCGTGAGAGCAAGGCACACTTTCCTTCCCGCTTTGGATATAGCGGCCTTACTAATGTGCTCTATATCCCCAATGTTATATAGAAAAATGTGAAATGAATGAATGTACTGCTTACTTCGCAGTTTTGTCTTGTTGTTTCCAGTCAAAATATCTACAGATTCTCAAATCAAGATGGATTTTCTTCATAAGAAAAATTGCATAAGGTATTTCCTGGGGGAAAAAATATTTAAGAGCATTTTTCTTTTTTGCTAATTAATGAGGTAAGAAAATAATCTTGTTTCCATTTGCATTTATCATTTTTTGTAGCGTGAATAAAGTATTTGAATATCGCTTATGCTTTAAAAAGGGGGAGGAGACTTAAAGAAACCCACCTGGGTTAGGGTTAGAATATAAGTTATCTCTTTCAGAAACGGGCTTTCTATCTTAGGTTTGACATAGCTCCCATTCTGAAACAGAAAACGCAGAGTTTCGCTCATTTCTGAAAAAGGCCCCTCTTCTTTTGCTATTATAATTGTTGTTGTTGTTTAAATAAACTGCTGCACATGGATCTTGCCCTCCCTCATTGCTGAGTTCACCCCAACATATGAAAGATGCTTAAAACATTTATAGATAAATCCCCAAATATCTTCAGATCAAATGCTTAAAGACCCCCTGTGGAGAAAATCAAGTTTTTAATGTTGTTTATTAGTCTATGTAGTGTTTTGAATATGCTTTAAGACAAACCATGTGCAAATTTAAATATCAACATCATTGCTGTGTATTGTCTCAAAAACACGGTTTGAAATGGTTGGTGTTCCTTACATCACAACCTTGTAACCAATCACAAGGTAGGCGGGCTTTAGCATACATCATTAACTTCGCTTTTTTAGAAGACTTTTTCTGTGATTGAATGGGAACTTGGTTTGTGTAACATCAGCAACCCATTATTAGCGGTTTGATAACATAATCAAGCAAAAAGCTAATCATATCAATTGCCTTTTTGTGTCTGACATTGTAGAGAGCGATACATAAAACACCTTACCATTCTCATACATCGATAACAAGCCTGTGTAATTCGCTCTTCCACTTCTTTTGAATCAGTTTCTGGTTCAAACATATATGGCTGAATTAAATCAGTGTTTCCACTTGCCTTTGTGCAGCATTTACTACAGTAAAGTTGGCCAAGTGGATCTCTGAACTGGTGCGAGTGGAGGCGGGCTAATTAGCATATCCATGGTTCCACGTGCACTAAATGAAGCAAGGGATTAGATTTATATTCAAGCTATTTTTAGGCATGAATATTTTTTTCACAGGATTTTTTTTTTTTTAATATGTCATTTTGGTAATCAAAGATGAGTTTTAAGTAACACAGTCTCACCCCAAAACGTCACATACTGACGGGTCTTGACCATACGGCAACATACGACGAAAAGGGTACCCTTTAACGTCCATGTGTGACGATTCGGGTATGGTTGGGTTTAGGTATGCGTTAGGGTACCGCTAGGAGGCGCTGCTGGTGCGCTTATGTCTGCGTCTCATATTGACGTTATAGGGGTACCCTTTTCGTTGTATGTTGACGTATGGTCAAGACCCGTCAGTATATGACGTTTTGGGGTGAGACCGGGCTGTTTTAAGAGATTAAATCATTACAAGGAGACTTAACTAACGTGCAAATGTGCACTCATTCTCACATTTTACTGAGCTTTGCTTTAAAGGAAATCATCCTCTGGTGAGATCTTGACAGATTTAATTAAAGTTGTGTTTCTGCTTGTTACGTACTGTTCTGACACATTGTAATGCCAGAATAAAGGCGAATAATGGCTGAATACAAACAAAAGAATAATGAATCAGGCGTGCACCTGAGACACGTCTCTCTGTAGGCAAGGGCCGAATCTTCACGAAATCTTATCAAAACTTTCCACAAATCCGCAGGAGACCGTCTTCTGGCATCGAGAGAAAAAGAGCAGAAACACAACCTGTTTGACCCTGACTAACTATGTAGGTCCGTGTTACATTTAACCCTGCGTTAGGTTGTGGACCCGTGCTCCCTTACAAGAGAGAGGGCATCCTTTGAATTGAGTACAGTCAGATTCAGCTTTAAAACATGTTAATGCATCAAAAACTTCTTGAAAATTTGTAAATGCAAGCTGAATCAAATGACATAGAAGAAGTCTCTAGCTGTGCTGAAAAACCATTCGGATGAGACACTAGGAGGGCATGGTCAAGTTTTTCAAGGCATTATGTGTCAGTGCATGATTTTTAGCTGCCAGTTTTGACCAGTTATTGCTACTGGATCTGATATCAGTGACACAGAGCAGCTCTCACTGAGGTAGCATTCTATGGCAGTCATCTGAAATGTGGCACGTTATAAGTTGGATTGCTGCTCTCCTGGGCCATGGTTGACATCGCACCCCAAAACAGACTGAGCTGACTCATTCATGGTTGGATAAGTGGTTGATGAAGCAGCTGGCTGGCTCTCTATCAGCATGCTCGACCAGCAATAACACTTTCCTTCAGCCTGCTAAAATCTGCATTGCCGAAAAGAGAATTGGGCCTTCTTTTGAATCTGGGGTCCAAAAACATTGCCTTGAAGTATGGGCCAGTCGGTTCGTGAAATACTGACTGAAACCGTGAATCAAGATCTGTTTTAAGTATTGAAACAGCTTTCTTGTGTCTGGTAGCTTCTTTACACCTGCATCAGCCTCCAGATTCCCCAGAGTTTTTTTGAGTGCTTAAATACATGGAACCTGTCACGACACGTACACGAGAAGGTGAAATCCAAGTGCAGTTTATTGGGTAATCCGTAATCGTAAATCCAAGCCAGGCAAAAGATCATAATCATGAAAATCAGTCCAAAACAAGAAACAAACACTAAGACAAACCAAGACAGATTCTGGGAAGCGGGTGACATGAAACAAGGATTCCAGAACAAGTGATAAAACAGACAGGGTATAAATAGACAGACACTTACAAGGTGAGTGGGAACAGCTGAGTGTGATGATGAATAATGAGTCCGACAAGAGTGATGGGGATTGTAGTTCAATAGTGACTGACACCTGTGGGGGAAGAGGACCTCTAGTGGCTACCCAGGGAACACCAACCAGACACTGTGACATGACAGAGATGCCTCATCTGTGCTTATGGTGCATGTTGCTTCCTCAAAAGGGTGCAATATTTATATTTTGTCTGCTATTTATGCAGCTTCTTATCAAAATGTTCCTGAATGTTGGCAGTATGCAATCCGCATTTACCACATCCAATTGTAAAAGTGCTGTTACCAGTTAATGTCACTTCTGGCTCACTTGACTGCATGGCCCAGTTCCCTGTCAAAGACAAATGCATTTGTGGAGAATTTGCTTGTCCAGATGTCAGTTGTGCAGTGGACAAATTTCCCGCCATACTTTCAAGCGTCTCTTTCACCTTCTTGTGTACAAAATACTAGAAGGTATTTTGTAGCGAGGTGCAACAACTTTAAGGAGATTATTTTAAGCCAGCATTTTCCATCGGGGAGTATCATGTCTCCGGTCTGATTCGCCTGTTTTCTTGTCCTTATGTTCGTTGTCCTTGTGGTTTGTTGTTTCGGAGCACATGGCTTTGTTTTGACAGTTCGCCATGATCTCCGCTGTCATCGTGGTTGTTTTCCCACTCTCTCGTTCATCATTACTGCTCAGTCCCCGCACCTGTTATTAATTAGCCTACCTTCCTTGTTAATTCCCCTATTTATTCTCCTGTCATCTGACTTGTGCCAGCTCGTTGTGATTGCTTCCCGCTACGCTTCAACCCAGCCTGTTAAATTTAACTCCAGTTGTGTCTTGTTCATTCCAGTTTTAAGGCTCCAGTGCCATTTGTTTTCCGT
This sequence comes from Phoxinus phoxinus, assembly GCF_949152265.1. Taxonomy (NCBI): domain Eukaryota; kingdom Metazoa; phylum Chordata; class Actinopteri; order Cypriniformes; family Leuciscidae; genus Phoxinus; species Phoxinus phoxinus. Next base: position 15,386,416 of record NC_136885.1, on the reverse strand, counting down.
GTTCTGTCGATCTCGCCAGCTCACTAGTCCCATCTTCCCGCTCCAGTCTCTTGCCTCTCATCAACGTGCGATCTTGCCACTGCCCATCTGCCTGGTGCCCTGCTGTTCTTCCGGTGCATGAGCTTTGCGCTCTGCTTCGCCATAAAAGGAGATGTTTTTCTATTGCATTTTTTAGGCCTGTTATTCAGTCAGTAAACTGTTGTTTGAGCCTGCAACTGAATCCCGTCTTGACTCGTGATAAGTATAAATCATTGCAAATCATTTCACCAATGGCATAGGTGATGTTAATAGCAGCATTTTATTTCATATTTGGAGAAGAGGCAGCATTGGTGCATGGATCTGCTTTGAGAAGGCCTGGGCTTTAGAGCTGGTGATATGGCAATGAGTGTTTGAAATGCAACGAATACAGTGTTTACGCATAACAGATGTACTCTGATATTTGGTATCTTTCCCCTCTGCTTACGGGTGATTTGCACAGGTTGCACACCTCCTTTGTTTTGTCTGTACTAGAAATTAGTCCATATATCACTTTGTTTGCAGCTCCTACCAGATGAAGCCGTTTTGTCAGCTGTGGATTGCTCTCCGTCATCATCCATTTTGTCAACAAAAGCATAAAAATATGTTTGTTTGTTTTTTAAATGTCAATTGCGACATTTAGTTAGTTAGTTGTTTTCTTTCCAGAAGATGAATGTGGCTGCTTTAAGACAATGCTTATTGGTCAGAAACATAACCCCTCCCTCACATTAGGCTATACATCTGCTCCACAGTAGCAGTATTAAAGGAGCAGTCTCTGTAAGAATGAGGATAAGATACTAGTGGTCAAAATAGGTACTGCAGTCCAAATTCAAAATATTGGAGATCATTGTTTCTCCCGCCACCTGCTCCTCAGACTGGGCTGCGCTCACACGGGCTGCCAGTTTGAGCACACGCAACAGGAACGAGCGCAAATGACAATGAAATTTGGCAAAGTGCAGTATCACACAGACAAAAACAATCCTTCCAGCCTGGAAACGCACATTTCAAAGTAAAATAACTGGCTGTAGAAACGAGAATGTGAACTTAGTTCGTTTCTGCAATATATCCAAACATATGGCATTTTTATGCTTTAGTAGAGTGAAAAAAGTTACATACAGCACCTTTAACATTAAGTGACATGGCATCTGACGCACAGAAGCCAATGGCACATCCGGTACAGACAGGTATGCTAAAGCAGTATTTTGAAGAAGAGTCATTTATTTGTTTTCAAGCAGAAAACTGGTTGCAATAATGGAGGACGCAGGATCTAATTGCAGCAGTACAGTGTACATTTTAGGACATCCTCAGACCTCAGCCATATGAAGACAAGGCATCATGCCTCAGACTAAAAGGCTTCAGTCATTGGACAAAACGGCATCGTGCCTCAGACTGAAAAGCTTCAGGTCACAGGAAAAACAATGACAGGTCTTGTACAATTAGGCATCAGACAAAACAGCCTCAGACAAAAAGGCATCAGACATAAAGGCATCTGGCGAAACAGCAACAGACATAAAGGCTGTGGATGAAACAGATTAACCAAACACTGACTGGAACAAAAATCAGAACAAACTGACAATGTGACACTTACAGTCAGATGATTCGAGTGGGTTATGTAAAATTTTCACTTCCAGAAAGTGTTGTAAATTACTTGTACTATATACACATATTTTGTAACAGGTAAGAGAGATCTACAAATGATGTGTAACACATTTACAAGTGATGAATAGTTTAGATTAATGGATGCAAAAAAGCTTTGTAAATGATTTATTAATGCATTTACTCCTGTAAAAGCTGACTGGTGAGGGGGCAGACAGTCTTCTTTTACACGCATGTCATGGCGTCTTTAAATGCTGTGTACCAGATGTAAGCTTCAGTGGAAGGTAAAACCGGTTCACATTATCACTAGATCTCACACACTTTACACAGAAACAAAGTCTGTGCTGATGAGTGAAAGGATTTAACATAACCCACTGGAATCACCTGACATGTCTACCGCTTCAATACAAATAAACCGCTTGAAAATAATCAAACTAGCAGTTTCTCTTGGACTGCATCTTCATTGCTTTCCATCTTTCTTCGTGGTTAAACTGTATCAGTACATAATTGACAGTCTGCACAAGTGTGGCAGATGAAATTCAGCCTTTCGCTCTCTGGCCTCCCGAACCAACGGTGCCCTCCAGTGGACTCCATAGCTCCCGACAGCCCACACTCCTCATGACCACGTGGCCCATGGCCAGACGCCCAGTTCTGGTAGCAGCCTGCTTCTCTGTTCTTTATCCAGAACCAGAAGTTGAAGGTGCAGGTGTAACGGAGACCCAGCATGAGAAGACCCAGCTCCTCACTGTGAATGGAGATCAGGTCCACATGGTGCTTTCTGCAGTAACTCACAGCTTCAGTCCACGTCAGGTTCTCACAGACCAGAATCAGGTTATCTTAGGAATGATTTGACAAAAATATGGATTATACAGAGTCATATGTGGAAGAAGTGACTGCATCTTAAGGCCAAAAGCAAGTAAGAAATAGGGGAAATGGTATAATATAATAGCCTACATTTAAATCTTTATTAATCATGATGTATCTATCATTTACAAAATGTGTCTGATTAAGGCTTAAGGCATGTATAAGAGTTACATTATTATTTATAATAAACAGTGTAAGCCTTTTAAGGTTCAATTGGGTTCTATTTTTAAAGAACCTTGTATGCTAAAAAGGTTATGTACAAGGAAAGATTATTGCATAATACTTTCATGTTTAATGTTTTCTTCTTGAAATAAACTATGTTTATGAGCTGTTAAATTCATAAAATGTATGTAAAATGAAAGGTGCACTAAATAACTTTTTTTTTTTTTTTTTTTTTTTTTTTTTTAACAAAATGTAAATAATGAGTCCTTCAAAAATATATATTTTTTGGTTTTTGTCTTAGTCTGATTAACTATAGGCCTATTCTAAGTGTTTATATTTTAGACCGGGCGGGATGGTTTTCGCAGGAGATCCGTAAAGCCATAGAGAAAAGTTACTCTGACTTGTATGGAGTGGTATAGGTTAGTTGTCACAACAAAAGAGAAAAGTTGACATGGAGAACGCAATCACCCGTTTCAATAAAATGCACAAAACAGAGAAGAGTCTGCTGGCAAAAAGGCAATGCAACAGAGCTCGTAATAAAATGAGAATCAACATTGGCTTGGCTTTTAGGAGATGGCACTGCGGGATTTGAAATGTTGTAAAAGTGACGCAGAGATGCAGTTTTTATTATTATTTGTTTTTATTGAACAGATTAATTGCCATATGCAGCTCTTTAACAAAGTTCATTGTAAAGCATTTTCTATTGTGAAGGGTCATCCATTTAAACTGATTATATCTTAAGCCTATAGTGAATGTTTATGAGCAGTAGGATAATCTTTTTTTCTTTTTCTTTTTTAAGTTATGAGAAAGAACCATATTCATCCGCACAGTCACGCAGAGCCGGAACACAATAAAAAAAAATGTCTTACGCAAAATGCATGCAGTTTTTTTAACTGCTAGATGGCCAAAAATTACATAGTGTACCTTAAAATCGTATTTAAACAAAATTAATTCATTATAACTAAATCCATAAAATTACCCCATGGCCCCTAAAAGATTATATATAAAGCGCCTGACAGAACCCTTCTAGGTTCTATATAGTACTGGAGAACCTTTCCACCTAGTGTAAGCAACAGTACAGTTGTTGTGGTCGGCCCACCACTGTGATTAAGGCCATAAGCTGGTGTGATACAACAGTTAAATAAGGAAAAAGGTAATATTAATAACTTACATTTTAGATGCAATATTGTTACTTCATCTGTGTTTGCTCATCAACAAAACAGTTCCTAATGAAGCAGAAATAACCGGTACAATGTTTCGTTCAATCTGTGTTTTTGAAGGAATTTGTTGAATTGTTCAGTGACTCTCATAAAGATTGTCGTTTATTGGTCACTAATTGTCATATGCAGAAATAGTAACTGAAACATCCGCACCACTAATGCACAATCAGTCTAATGAGACGAGTTTGTCTGGAACAGGCACACAAGCAAATGAATGACCTGTGGACCTGTAGTGAGTATTTGTGTTGATTGACTGCTTGTATTTTCACCCTCAGTTGTGTTTTGAGCTGGTCTGTGAGTGAGAACCTTTTGGTTAATAAATTGCATAGTCAATAATAATAATTGGCCCAAACTGTGCAGCCCTACAAACAAAAACAGCAAACCTGGAGCTTTTTCCCCCACAAAAAAACAAACAAAAACAAAAAACACACACACATACACACACACACACACACACACACACACAAAATTATTAGAAATATCTCAATTTGATTTTTTTATCTCCAAATCATGCAGCTCCACTTGGAACCACATGAGGGTGTTTTTTAGTGCACTATCCCATTAATGTTGATGCTAGCAATGTACCTGGTTTAGTGGTTGATTGAGATTTCAGATCTGTAAATGTATAATACAATGTTGTCCTCAAGCCCTCATCATAATTTATATCTGGTTGATTATCTTTCCAGTTTTGGAACGTCTCTTCACAGTAAATGTCTGGCAGGGACCAGGGCCATCTGAACACTTCACTTCTATAAAGTCCAATATACACATCATACAAATCATTGGCTATGGTTTCGAACCAAGCTGTTCATCTCGTCTGCATTATTCACAGTCGCCAGGTCAGTGTAATTCTCACGGCAGAATCTCTGAGCCTCAGTCCAGTTCTTTCTGATATGAAGTGATACGGGTGAGATATTTGGTTTGAAGTGAAGGACAAATGCGCTGCGGAAAACATAGGATAAACATGGATGAATCAATGCATTTACATTTACAAAGCTTTAAATTCACATTTCAACAGAAAGCTAAATAAGATATCATAAAATGATAAAATCTACATCCATGTTTACTTAAAACAGTTACCAAAGACAACAAGGAGAAATAAAATGATGTTGTAATTTCATGAGCATGTCGTCATGTACTCCCACAGTCTTCTGCAACATAATTCATTAGATTAGAAGGTAGATTAGATAACTGTAAAGTTACTTTGACAGTTGGAAAATATCAGGCGTGCGTGTGTAAGAATGAAGATGAACATGAAATGCTAGCCTACATCTGAGGAATGTGTACTGTAATCTGTCTAAATAGACATAGGCCTATCACATTTTTTCATATCCAATATTCAGCCAAACAATAAGAGAAAGCCTGAATGAGTTCTTGTATTAATATAATTGCTCATATTACACCCTATGTCACTTTTTATAATACACTGGATCTTGAGAAAAAACAATGGCATCTTAATATATTAAAATATCTTAAAATACTGTCAAGTTGCTTTCAGTTAAAACAGCTCAAACATGCATATTAGTCTGGGACTACGTTTAAGTCTAGTCTGTGAAACCAGGCAATTGCCATATGACCAGAATTTGAGAAATTGTATTAAATATGTATAGGTAGCCTTATACTGTGCCAACTGTATTTCTTTTCTCCCTAAATATTTTTGTGATTCCAAAGAAGTTTTCAGACTAAATAACACATTAACAACCAAAAGAACATGTGGTCTCAGCGTGTATATTTATTTAATTATTTGTTTATTTATTTATTTGCTTGCATATATTTCTTATGTGAAGAGACTCTCGGTGTCCACTAGGAGGCTTGACTTACAAGGTATTTGTCTCTGGATGCAAACATTTATGGCGTAAACTGTAAAATCTAGATGAAACGATGCTTTAAAGGACACGACTCGTTGCTGTTGGAGGATTCGGCGTTTCTTAGGTGAGAATGAGTGCATATGCTCATATAAACTCTGCAAACTTCTTTAAAAATTACGGAAAAACAAACAAACACTTGGACGAGCTAGGCTAAGCTAAGCTAACAGGGGCTTGTCGTATTATTTCCTCTCGCCAATTTGTGTTTTAGCATATACGGGTTTGTATGCAGCACAAAATTATAATTATTTGTAAACGGTGTCATTTATGCGTTTTGAACAGGGTATTAATAATGAAGAGGGTGGACCAAATGGTTTTCTTTTAATCATAAACAGCCCGTTAGCCGTTGTTAGCTGCGCTCACTCAGTGCTGCGTGCTACATAATAAATAATCCAAATGCTATCAGGAGCAGCAAAATAACGCATATTATCGTGTTAAAATGGGCATACGACTATTTTTTTCGCTCTTAGCCATACAATATAAATTATAATAGGAGTTGGCAGACATTAGCGCTGATAGTGTCAGTTTTGGTGGGGGTAATTATAAGGAACAGATTTAGGCTGCATCCCAAAACCTAGTGAGCTGCCTACATAGACAGCATTTTGGGAGATATGGGCGTGTTTTGAATCTAGTGAGCTACCTAGACTGCATTGTACTGCATCATATAACGTTACTAATATTATAACGTTCGAACTCGCCCATTATTGTCCAATATGCTGTCTATAGCTATCCAGCTTCTTCGTTTATTGAGACACAGCCTTAGACATTGACCTAATCTGCAGCAGGATTAATAGAGCAGTAAACAGCAGACAAAACGCAGTTTCTTTCCTAAAGTATACATCGTAAAACATTTTCCATATTTTCTGAGATATTCAATAGGAAACACATTTGAAATGGTAGATATTGTGATTATGGCACCAGCTTTGCTTTCTTTGTCCATTCTTCATTGAAATTACCATCTTGGGACTTTAATGACATATCCAGGAAAATGACGGAACTCTTCCATCACATTCAGTGTATCCTGACTTTTACTCCATCGTTGTTAATCTCTTCTTTCAGTAGATTATCAAAGATCAACAGTGTCCTCTCTGTTGGCCAGTCTAGTGTGCATCTATGAACTCCTTACCGCCCTCCACTTCTGCCGTCAGTAGCCCTGTCAGCTCCATAGATTCGCCACTGTCAGCCGTCAGCTCGTCCATCGGCTCTCCCGGCATTCCCGGCACCCCATCCGTCGGCTATGGACCCATCACCAACTCTCAAGTGAGCCACACATTCAAGTTCCTCTCCATATGATAAAAGTGCTGTATTGCTAGTCTTTTATTGTGTTCCTGATGACCACCACTTCTTGTTTATTTATCTCTAGCAGATAAACTCCTCAATGTCTCTGTCTGGGTTACATGCTGTCAGCAGCTCTGATGATGTGAAACCCCCCTTTGGCTTGAAATCTGTCAGTGGCTCTGGGCCAATGCTGTCCCAGAAACGGATGTGCGCCATTTGTGGGGACCGCTCCTCTGGTATGTACTAGAATGTAGAGCTTTCAGATTGCCTTTCTATTAGTGATGCACCAAATCCTTTTTTTTTTAAACCAACATTTTCATTTAGCCGAAAACCCAAACCATTTGAACTTGTTATGGTAAAGTTCTTCAGCAACAAGATGTTTCTTGATATTTCAGCTAAACATATTTTACATATTGATTTTCTAGCATTATTTTTGGTCATGATTTTGATCTAATATCAATTAATTGGTTATTTAGGTACAGGGCCGGTTCTAGACATTTGGAGGCCCTAGGCAAAATGTATGTTGGAGGCCCCCCGCCACGCCCTCCTCCCCTTCACCTTTCAGAATTCGCGAGTTCACACTTACATCAAATTAAATAGAGTAAATATTATACGTATTTGGCGTGCCCCATTTGTGATGAGAATAATCTAGAACTAGATTGTATTGTATTTTGGATTGTGTTGTTTACATCCAATAAGAGATTATTAAAATAAAAAATGAGGAGATGGGGTGGTGGAGGGATGCTGATAAACTGTCAATGAACAGAAGTAAGTCTGCCGTATAATATATACACCTCTTATTTCATTGATTGGGTTGATTAACTGAATGTGCTCCACTCGTGTTTAATAAGGTTGAATTTTGTGAACGTGTTCCTCCCGGACTTTAATAAAACATCATTAAATAAAAAGCACTTGAAACAAATATAATTCCTAACCATTTTATTTGTACAAAACCTGTTATCAGTATTTTAATATTTTTACTTAAATGAGCAAATTAATTTAACTTTAATTAATTGTTTTATCTGAAAAGTAATCTGGACCAGCACTTATTCTTATTCCATGGCCACCTACAGAGGCACTCCTCTGCTTTTTTTGGATGCAAACTCAAATATTTTAATGTTTAAAACAAATAATGTCAGGCTACATTTGTTTTTCTACACTGTAAAAAAATAATTTGTTTTGTTTTGAAAATGTTTATTTTCCTCATTGCTTAATGTTAATTTAATGACAATTTTTTTTTTATCAGTCAGGAATTTGTTTGCAGTAATTTTGTCCAGTAATTTATTTATAGTAGTACTATAATAGTATCCCACTATTTGGGATAATGAACAGTTTTGTTTTTGATAGACTAAATATAGTCATATTATGAATTGTAGTAGAGAAATACATTTAATATAAATATACACAAATCAGCTGCTAGTGGAAGTGATAAACTACTAAATAAAACGTCTAGTTATTTTTTTCAACTGTAATCGTGTACGGTACTTATTTATAGGCTTGAAATAGCATACTTATTTTCAATAAATATTGCAACAGTATTTATGATTGGAAAACGAAAGAAATTAAGTAACCTAGGTCTGTTATGAAAGAGCAGTAAATGTAGGCTAAACATCTGCGTTTTAGAAGATATACAGGCAGCCTACTGTTTTGAAACATAATAAGCAATAGTAAACTGCGTTTGCTCTTTGACTGACAAACTTCTTACTTTTTATTTAGTATTTTGCCAGTCAGCTCCTGACTAGGGCTGGAAACGATTCCAAAAAAATCGATTCCTTGATTCAGAGGCGTTAGGAATCAAGAGTCGATTCCACAGGTTGAATTTAATACCATAGAGGAGAATCGACTCCTTTTGAAAGATTCAGATGAACAGTTAATCATGAATTCGCCTCTATCTCAACAACAGTGACTGGAAATCACAGATTCTTTCGCACGGTTCGTTTAGAACGTATTTCTATTTTCTAACAAAAGTCAGCATTGTACGCTCGGATTCAAAGTGTCAGAAGCAAATTCAGTCCATCAACGGTGCCCGCCTCCAAGCCCGAGGCCCTAGGCAACTGCCTACTCCTTCTATAGGTAGCGCCGGATTTTAAATGAAAACGGTTTAAACATAAGTTTGAACTATAATGTATAGTCATTTCATAGTAGTATAATTTGTCATTTCAAATAATTTTGGTGATCATATATTATTTTCAGACATGCGGAGACTATGTACTATGTACTGACGCAACGTAGTTAACACTCACAAGTGCTTGCTTTGGCTGAATTCCAATAGTGTCAGTAGCCATTCAAAAATTGACAAATGTGTTATTAGAGGAGAACAACTAAATGAAGAAAAAACACATGCAAACAAGAAGAATTGTAGCATTAGAAGCGAAGGTAGGAGAGTAACTTTACTGGAAGGATGGAAGAATCAGTTTTCTGTCAATGAGCGAGATTGGCAGCCGGTTTGCTCTGTAGTAAAGTACTTGGCATATGCAAAACCTACAATGTCAAAAGACATGTGAATTTGATGTGTTTGTTTGATATACTTGCATTTTAAATAGATAAAAATAACAGCATCTGCCAAGTAGGGATGGGTATCGTTAAGGTTTTAACGGTATTACTACTCTTACCGATACTGCTTATCGATCCGGTACTTAAACGGTATTCTTATCGGTTCTTTTTGTTATATTTAAAAAAAGGGGGGTAAAAAATAATTTAGAACATAATTAATATTGCTTTATACTTTGAAATGTAAAATAAATATATATAGCAAAAGAAAAAGCAATGCTTTAACAAAACAAATAAAACATGTATGTTATGCAGAAGGGTGCAGGCTTTTGTGTTTTATCTACAGAAGACATAGGGCACCAAAAACAAAGTACACATGGTCAACACAAAAAAAGTATACAATAAAACAAATATACAAATTATATACACCCAGTGCTTTAATTTCAGTAATGTCTACTGACATTACTGTTCAGATGAGCAATATGGGCTTAAAAGACATCTAATAAAGTAATCAAATGTAAAATAACACTGCATAGTTTATCATAGATAGATTAAAGCTTAAAGAAGCCAAAATTATTTATTCAAGAGCTGCGGCCTATTTTCTCTTGATTCACATTAATGGAGCAATCTTCAGCAGGTTTATTAGACTGCTGCCTCTTTACGACCAAATGCAGATCTAATCATTATTACACATCATATTTTCTCCCAACAGTTTACGCCCATTTAAGACATAAAGTGCATTTAAGTGAATAAACTGTTTAAGTGAATCTCCAAGATGGTCATACAGTATTATCAAACGCGTCCTGCAGTTTAGCAACAGTAGAGACTGCATTCTACAACAATCACCGATCGTGCAGATTCTGATATTACGTTTGGGTTTTCGGGAGAAATGACAGCGCACCGCTGTGAAGGGAAGGAAGTTGCGCTAGACAGAATACGGGTTTAGTTTTTAATGGTTTTACCTCAAGTATCTTCTTTTTTATAATCATTGGAAGCCAAAATCTAAAATAAAATGTGTTTAATATCAAAGATCTAAAGTGTAACCATTAGAATGTTGTGTCCTCATAGTCACTCATTAAGCAGGGCTGTTGAGTTGTGTGCATCGTGGCTCCGTGTGAAAGATTGCTCTCTCTCTCTCACACACACACACACACACATACACACACACACACTCTCTCTCTTTAGCAAAAATGCATCACAGACAAATGGTTCAATATTATTATATATAGAAGTGGCTGGCAAGATAATGTCTTTATAGCAATAATAAATAGCATGTGTACTTTCTTAATTTCTACAGTACCGACAGCAGAACCGATAACGTCCAAGCTTATCGATCCAGCAGTCTTTCATAATTCAGCACCAGGGCCAGTTTAATACCGGGTTTCGGTACCCATCCCTACTGCCAAGTTGTTATACCTTATGTGCCACCAGAAAACACTGCCTCTTCCGTGTGTGCAACATCTAGGTATAATAATAATATTATCTGCTAATACAACAACATTAAAACTGATTGGTTTGCATTGGTGACGTCATATGTACGTAAATGATATGCGGCCCGTAAAACTTGAACTTGGACCATACCAGTGGAAAATAGAACCACTTATTTTCCAGTAAACGTACAGCTAAAGTAGTTCCTGGCTGGTCTTGACCGCTTTACAGTTCCATATCACTTTTTCAAATGATTCCGGTTATTTCAAGGTTCTTAAAGCCTACAGCAGCAAAATAACCAAAACCCACAAGGACATTGATCAAGCAAATAGATATGACAAATAATATGAAACAAGACAAACTGATAAACTATTTCCCCACAAAATTACATTTAATTATCTGGAAAGCACATTCTCTTTCTCCTGCTCTCATTCTTAAACGCATACATGCAGTACAGATTCACACACTTGCACACAAACTTTACTTTCAGTAAAATAACTTTGCAAATGAAAAGCTACTTGACAATGTTCAGTTGCAAGGTAGCAACGTCGCTGTTCTTGAAACAGTTTTGGGAAGAGATGTCTAAGAAGTTAGTTCACAGAGTAGCATTTTAAGGACAAACTCTGACAAATGTCTTGAAATAAAACATTTGAACAATGTCTTTGAGGCGGGGTGACCATAATTTAACCGCAGAAAAATAATGCTTCACGTCGTGGCCGCAATACCACCTCAGGTGTGCATTATTTTTCTAATAATTCAATAGCCCATCGTTAATTATTCCTTACTTAAATTGCACATTAGGCAGTTTTTTTTAATTAAAGGAATAGTTCACACAAAACTGAAAATTATCCCTCCTTCAAGCCATTCTAGGTGTATATTACTTTTTTATGTCAGCCGAACACAATAGTGCCCGAGATTTTGAAGCTCCAAAAAGCGCATCCATTCACCATAAAAATAATCCATACGACTCCAGTGGAATAATGCCTTCTGAAGTGAAGCGATGCGTTTTTGTAAAAAAAAAAAAAATCCATATTTAAAACTTTACTTGGCTCCTAGCAACGCCTGTACTCACGTTCACAAGAGAGTTACGTAGTCTTGAACATGATAAACATTTCACATTTTTTCCAGCAACCTTTCCTCAACAAAATAAATGTTTTAATGTTTAGTTTCTGCATGTTCTAACAGGTGATATTATTTGAAATCGTTAAACAGGTTTGTGTTGCCTGACTTTGATTACGTGTATCTTCAGCACAGTTTGCAGCGCAGGCTGCAATAATAATACGATACCTGTTTTGTCTATTATAAATCCACATTTGACAGTAGTAGTCGCTTAAGTTAGGATGCATATATCAATTTGTTCATTAACAAAAACAGTAACATCTGTAAAAATTGTAACAACTTAATTTTTATGTAAAAATTTAAGATTTAAATGATAAAATTTGAGTTTTATTCAAATTAACCATTGGTCATCCATGGTACATTTTGATCATAATTAGCACAGGTAAGCACATCAAAACCATGGTAAAATTTAACAATATAGTTTATATAGTATTTATATGAAAAACTGAAGCACAAATGCTATAGCTTAATCACAAACAACACTCATTTAAAGGGGTGGTTTACTGCTTTTTTTCTTTGCATGATTGTATTTATGGGGTTCAATATAACATGTCTTCGTTTTTTTTTTTTTTTTTTAAGCCTTATTTTTCATAAATTTCACCTTTATTGTAAGCTGATTTCTCCTCTGTCATTTGAACGACCGGTTGACTTCCTGATTCTATGAAACCACTCCCTCAGAAACAGGCAGGGGCTCAGATTGGTTAGTTGGGCCGGTGCGTTGTAATTGGCTAAAGTGCGCAGTGCACGTTGTCCGGAAACTTCACGCCCATCACCTTTACCGGCGAAAGTTGCATGTGCTCCGGTCAAATGTAAATAATGGTTTCTATACTGCCGTACAGTTTGAGCCAGAATCAGACCCAGAAAGCGGCAATGAAGAGAGTCAAGCAGAACCTCCCCAAACACGGCTGTTACAAAACGTTTCTGAATGGTAAATTTTTTTTATTATTATTATTCTATTCTACAATTATTATATAATAATTTCGATACGCTGTTACTTGAAAATGCCACTGCTGAAACTTGTTAGCTTTTGAGATACGGGTTTCTCCTGATTAAACATTTAATATAACTGAATAAATGATTGAGTAATACCGCAGCTGAAGTTTGCTGTTGCGATTACATTTTTTTTTTTTAAACACACATTTGTCTTACACACAAAATAGCATCAAACTAACTGGCTACTATAAACAAACAGCTTTGGCATCGGTTTACGTACTTCATCAAATCGAAAAATTACTTCATAAAGTATACATGGAAAATACATTTACAAAATTAGTACATAACTACAAATTGCAGGTTCAAAATGTTTGTACGCGTTTGTCATAGACACACGAAATAGCATAATTAAGTGGCTATAACGCGAGCGCTGGCATTTGTTTACGTCCCTGATAAAACTAAAACATTACGTTACGTCTGAAATTATACATGCAAAGTTAAAATTATTAAGTCTTACTTACAGGTTGTGGCCCAACAACGACTGCCTCTGGGTTTAAAGTTGGAACTGCTTCATGTTTTAGAAACAGTTTCTTGTTTAATCCGGCATTGAATTCGTGGAGATTCTGGAAGCTGTCTTCCGTAAAATGCGCAGCACAGAGAGCTACGATTACTTTTCAGGAACATAATAAAACAGAAATTGTAGCCATTGTTGACGAACTACATCGTCCATAGGAAGCCCGAACACCGAAGACATGACAGCTGGGTGAAAATAACACACTTTAGACGGCATGGCTACAGCTCTCCACTATAATTCTTCCTCTTCCACAACGCCGCAGAAATATGGCCACGCCCCATTTTTTGCATATTCCGGAGGGAGGGTTGATGTAAATGTATGGGTTAGCTACGTATAAAACCCGGGAAGTATCTCGTTGTAGTCCCATTCGAGTCGTTTTTGTAGGCATTAAACTTCCTGATTTTTAAAAGACGCTATCTCTGCTTACGTTGAACTTTCAGCGCAGCAACTTTGCAGATACTGTTCATGCACCAACAGCAACATTACACACTATTTAAAATGAAAAAAGTGAAATCGCAATCAACCACCCCTACATATGTGACCCGCTCTGGCGAAATGAGTCGGAAGTCACAACGTTCCATTTTAAGATATGGGCCGATTATGTGGAAAAACAATGAAAAATATAGCTGCAAGCAGCGATTACGGGCCCAAGCCGGTGGCACCGCCACCCTGGTGCCTTTAGTTACACTAAAGGCACCGGGCTGGCGCTGCCACCGGCTTGGGCCCTCCATCGCTGCTTGCAGCTATATTTATTTATATATATATATATATATATATATATATATATATATATATATATATATATATATATAAAAAGCCGCCACCCCGTTGCCTTTCGGGTTCCTGTGCACGACGGGCAATAACGTAACCCTGCTTTGACTGTCGAGAAGAAGTCTGCTTTAGAGCTTGCATCAGTGTGAGTCTTTCTGCTCCCCTCCAAACACACACAGAAAATGGGGGGGGCTGTCTGTGTGTGTGCCCTCCCTCCCTCCCTCCCTCCCCACACACACACACACACACACACACACAGAGAATGGCAGGGGGAACTCTGTCAGAGAGAGACAAAACCACATTCAAACCAAAATATCTGACTTCCTGTTGGTCGGAGCTAATGACTGTAAATGAGAAAGTTGTCCGGATCGATAAGCACAATATACAGACCGAGTTTTGTGACTGTAGGTAAAAATAACCCACCCACTTTAGTCAAAAGTATCTTGAAAGTAACACACTTCCTGCTGCCAGTTGGTGGCGCTATAACTTTGACTCACAATAGTCACATCCATGTGATCGCCCTCTTACAACAAACACACTGCTGAAGTTTCATCAAGATCAATAAATGTATGAAGACGTTATAACACATTGTGTTTTTCTTTTCTCGCCATAACTTCGTTTCCTCGCCACGGCCAAACCGTTCGAGATATCAAAAATCCGTCCGCAATTTACCGTCCTCAATGTCTTGACTTCATGCTGACCGAGTTTGGTGGCGATAGGATAATTTTTCTTGGACGAGTATATCAAATTCCAGGGGCATGCATTTTCATACAGCCCATAATAGCCGACTTCCTGTTGGACTGGCGTAAAACTTAGAGCACGAAAGTTGTTCGGCCCGATTAAATCTATATGTGTACCGAGTTTCATATTATTACATGCAAACGTGTTTGATATATGGACCAAGTTTTTCGGACCACGTTCAAGGGGGCGCTGTTGAGCTCCCCTGCCACGCCCGGGTACCAGCTTCAGCCCAGCCCTGATGGCCGCAGGTTCTGACCTGTGTGCAAAGTTTCAAGAGTTTTCGAGCACGTTAAGGGCCCCAAAAGTGCCCGAGAAGTCCCACACAGCAGAGAAAGGGTTAAAATAAAGCCCCCCTCCTCTCTCACACACACAGACACTGAGAGAGACTGGCAAAATTCCCATCAAATCACATTCAAACCAAAATATCTGACTTCCTGTTGGTCGGAGCTAATGACTGTAAATTAGAAAGTTGTCCGGCTCGGGGAGATAAATATAGATACCGATTTTTGTTACTGTAGGTAAAACTAATACCCCATTTTTGACTAAAGGTGGCGCTACTGAGCCCCTCCACCGCGCCCGTTTCTGAAACTTCACACATACCTAGTACCTAATAAATCTGATATGCATGTTGAGTTTCATGCAATTTGAAGCATGTTAAGAGCCTCAAATGCACCCAAAAAGAATATAACAGTTTAAAGCGTTGCCATGGCAACAGTATTTAAGATATCAATAATTCTTTCACAGGTCTACATCTGCCGTGTGTTTACATTATACACATAAAGTTTGAAGCAAATCGGGTAAAAATAAGAGGGTGAATTCAAAGCATTTTGAAAGTGACACACTTCCTGCTGCCAGTTGGTGGCGCTATAACTTTGACTCACAATAGTCACATCCATGTGATCGGCCTCTTACAACGAACACACTGCTGAAGTTTCATCAAGATCAATTAATGTATGAGGATGTTATAACACACTTCCTGTTTCCAATATTCGCCATAAATTCGTTTCCTCGCCACGGCCAAACCGTTCGAGATATCAAAAATCCCCTCGCAATTTTTCATCCTCCATGTCTTGACTTCATGCACACCGAGTTTTGTGGTGATTGGTTGAATCGTCTAGGAGGAGTATTTTAAATTCCATTGCATGTGTTTTTTAAACTACGCCAAATAGCCGACTTCCTGTTGGGCTGGGGTAAAAAGTCAGAGCACGAAGGATATATGAACCGATGAGATCTATAAGTGTACCGAGTTTCATATTATTACACGCAAGCGTGTTTGATTTATGGACCAAGTTTTCGGACCGCGTTCCAGGGGGCGCTGTCGAGCCCCCCTGCCACGCCCGGGTCCCAGCTTCAGTCCGGCTCTAATGGCCGCGGGTTCTGACATTTGTGCAAAGTTTCAAGAGTTTTTGCGCACGTTAAGGCCCCCAAAAGTGCCCAAAAGGTAGTAATATAATAATAATAAATAATAATAATAATAAATAATAAAGAAGAATAATCCGAAGGAAAACAATAGGGCCTTCGCCTTTTCAAGGCTTGGGCCCTAAAAATTAACAAAAAAAAATTGTGCTAATTTCAAAGAACAGACATTCAAAAATAATCTCCTAAAGTTTCGTAGTCCAGATAATTGAGTAAAGGTATTTAAAAGACTATTAAAGTTAACAATTAACATTGTTTTTCTCAACTTCTCTCGTCACCTTTGAGCATTTCCCTGGTGTCCCCTGAAGCGTTTCTATCTCTGCTCTCCAAAAATGGTGTTACACGTTGTATAGAACCAATTTCTAACCAAAAGCTTAGAAATGTACACAAACGCTGATCATTTGTCAATGGGAAGCCCCGTTTCGACTGACCGGCACGCGATTGGTCCAGCCATCCTCCTGTCAGAATCGCAGCGCTCTGTGTAAACAAGCTAACAGATCTCCTCAGAAAGATTAAATATTATTAATTTGAGAAATGTCTTGTTATATATTAATGTCTTTGGTCAAATTAAGCTGTAAAATAAACAGTGTATCCCTTTAAATGCAATGGATTTTGAAAGATATCAATAAAAAACGGGTTTATTTTAAAATAAATTTAAAAATTTGGGTCACTGTGACTCATTTTGCTGGATCAGGTCACATATAATATATGTTTATATTAGTCAAATCAACCAAATCAATCAAATCAACTTTTGTAAAAGGCAAAATGACCACACCTCTGATTTGGCTGAAAAATCTCAAAATCTCTTTTTTTCGCAGGATTTACTGCGACACAATTCAAATCAAACTCGGTTTTAATGATAATTACATTTGAAACAACAATAATACTAACCGTCAGGACATTTTATTGTGGTTTATCAGGAAAATGGTAATCGTTTCATCAATACATTCCTACATCTCGTTTCATCCCTACATGTATGATATCAGCCCTCTAAAACCATTTCATGAAAAACTGGAGTGGTTTTCGGTTGGTGAGATTTTGGTGTGTCACTACTTTATATGGAAAAAGTCAATAACATAATTCATTATTGTGTGGATCTTTTAATTTTTTTAAATACATTATAAAAATACAAGTACATAACACATTTATTGACTGAGATATACCTCTTATAATAGCATGTTTTTAACCGCAATGTACAATTAAATCAACAAAATTGTTAGGTATAATGTACTTATTGTCTTCATATTGTATTGCAAAACACGTTTGCCTCTATTGAGGTGGATACTGGTAAGATTAGGGTCAGGGTTGGTTGAATGGGTTGGTTTAAGGGTGTGTTAAGGGAAGGGTCAGCAGTGTAATTATAGATGTAATTACAGAAAGGAATTACGCTGGAATTACATGCTGATATTTTTTAAAGCATAAGACAATGTAAAAAATATATATATATTTCAGAAGTTTTTGAAAACAATGATTTAGACCTTTACACTCACATTAGGGCTGTAACGATTTACGATATTAAACCGAAATCGCGACACTCAGATCCACGAACCTGTCGCGGTGTGAGAAGGCAGATCGCGATCGACACACCGCTTCCCAGACTTATCTTTCTCGTCCAGAATAGATCCTAGGGCTGTGACGGGGTCTTTTACATATTAGGTATGGGAATTTCAAGCAAAAATAATATTCGAAGATCGCTGGGTATCATTTGATTATTATTCAAAAATCGCACCTCTCCCCCGCACGCACACACACACGCGCGCGCGAGCACACACACACACACACACACACACACACACACACACACACACACACACACACACACACACACACACACACACACACACACACACACACACAAGCAAACACCAGAGCAAGTGAGCAAAGCGCGCGGTGTATGTGTGTGTGGGGCACCGGCACGCGCGTGAACTGGAGCTCACCTCATAAACGAATCGAAACTTGTATAGAAAGCTTGAAATACTTTTACTTGATTTAACGTTAATTTAAAACATAAAGAAATGTCTGCTTAGGCTAATTCGTAGGAAGTGTGCATTTCTCTATGCGCGTTCACTTTGTGGCAAGCGTTATTCCTGCGCTTGAGATGCGGGTCATGCGGAATAGGCAATATACTATTTGTGCTTTACAGCACAGACAGTAAGCCTCGGTTACCTCAGAAGAATTTTTAACATGCTCGAATCATCTCCACAATGGAGTAGGCTATAGTTCGGTTTGTTTTTCAAAAGTATTTTGTTACAAGAAAAGAGTTATAGCTTTAGCTATTTATTTATTTATTTGCCTTTTAAAATCCTCCCTCCTCGCAAGAATCGCGGTTTGTATCGAATCGTGGGTCAGAAATCGGGATACGAACCGAATCGTGGGTTTGCTGTATCGTTACAGCCCTAACTCACATGTATTCAAGTTGTAGGGAAAATATATTAATTGGTGGTTAAACCAACATTTTTGCAGTCATTAAGTTTTTTTGAAAATGGTATAAAAGTTTTTTAAACCATATGAAACTAAAATAAATACAAAGAGTACATTTCTAAGAATTTGTAACGTGTTTTAAACTAAATGTTGGAAAGATTTTTCTGTGAACTTTCTTTTTTGTCATTGACATCCCATGTTTTAAAAAATGACATTTCATTGCATCTCAGAGGTAATGTGAACATGGTTTGTGTGTGCAGGGAAGCATTATGGCGTGTACAGCTGTGAAGGCTGTAAGGGTTTCTTCAAGCGCACAGTCAGGAAGGACCTGAGCTACACCTGCAGGGACAACAAGGAGTGTCTGGTTGATAAACGTCAGCGCAATCGCTGCCAGTACTGCCGCTATCAGAAGTGCCTGGCCATGGGAATGAAAAGAGAGGGTGGGTACCTGTCAGTCTTCCACCTTAAGACATGTCTCCTGTAGTGTGAATTATTACACCAGCTGTCTGTTTAGTCATATTTAGGTACTGGAGGTGGAGAATGGATGAGGTGAAACGTAGTAGCGTTATTGTAGTGTTGGAATAGGTTTTATGGTAGATCAGCATTATCTGATTCTGATTCTGCATTGTTTTCTTTTGAGAAAGTGGTGTCAGTTCTAGCACGTTAGGAGAAGCACAATGATCATCTGAAGCGAAGTGACAGTTGTGGATTGATTGGATTTAGTAAAACAATGTAGTAACAAACGGCCTATTAGTCCACAGCCCCTGACAGATGATGGAAAGCATGTCGAATGTGGGTGGGAAACAACCAGCAGGACAAAATCTAGGGTTGAGAACTGAGAACTAGTTGTGATTTTCATGACTTTACTTCCATTAACGGTTCATATATGCATTCAACGCCTTACTCACTGAGTCCTTTGTGTGGTTCACAAATTATTCAATGAGATGGGAACTATTGCCATATTATGTGTACTCAAGGGTCATGAACTGACAGATTTTTTTAGATGTTTAATAACAAAAAGGAAAAGGAAACAAAAACCCCCCAATAAAATATGCTATCAAAAAGTATTGGTCAACCATTAGGGTTTTTTAATAGCTGATTACGATATCATAAAGAACAAGGTTACAGATTGATGTTAAGGATAACATGCAATTTAATTTAAAAAATAGTATTCATGCACAATATTGCTGCAATAAATGTAATATTGACCCTTTTTGACATTTTCAGGGTTCTCAGACTTGTAAGTCGCCATAGCACAAACTTCTATAGTGGTAAACAGGAGATGGCAGTAAATATAATTTCTGTATTCTCGTTTGCTCCAAAAAAGAAAAGCAAAAAAAAGTCCATGATTTTATTTCCAAAAGAGGGAAAAAATATAGAGATTTATAACAGCAGTCAAAAGAGAGAAATATGCCATCACTTCAGCCATTGTAGTAGTGTTAATTATTTTTATTTATTTACTGCCATGGTAAATTATAACACAAAGTATAGTGTTATTGTCATAGTGGGTTGCAGGAAGGCAGACAAAGAAGAAGATTAGTTCCAATACAAAGTTTTAATGACAATCCAGAAGACAGACAGGCTGATCAACACACACTTACACATAACTGTGATTGGAGAGAGAATAAATGTGAGGGACCAACTTATACACCAAACACAAACGAGGATGATTAATAGAACCCAGCTGACACATAAACTAATAATGAGGAGCGGGCAAACTGAACAAAGGAACACATAATAATGAAACTAACTGAACATAATGGTGACATATCGCCCCCCCCTCCGGGAAGGTGCGACCACCCACCGTGGTCGAACAATAGAGGGAGGGCCAGAGGCGGCTTTGGAGAAGGACGATGCGATGGTGAAAGGCAGACGACACAAAAGGATGGTGATGGTTGGATGACGATCCCCTGGCGACGACAATGGTGGTTGGCCGATGGCACAGACTCAGAGCTCCCCAGTGCCGACAGCCCATGGCGGAGTCGAAGGAGGGAGGAGCCAAGATGGTGTTAAGGTGGCTGACGGCATCTGGGGGACGACCAACGAAGACAGAGCCGGTGGATACACTGGCGCAGACAGAGGGTCGAGGGAGCTGAGCGACATCGCTGGTGCAGGAGACCCAGGCAATGTCGCGGCGACGAGCGTCGTAGGTGGAGCCAGAGTACCCGAGGGCTGGGGCGATGACGGTGTGGGCGAGGACAGAGGCAATGCCGACGGGAGGGAGGAGCCTCCGAAGGGGTGGAGGGACGGAGTGCAGCGGATGGCCCGTAAGTCCGTGGCGTAAGTTGTGTGACGGCTGACCAAGGGGGAGCCGGTGGGACGAGGGAATCCGGAGGAGCCACTAGACTGAGGGTCTCTGGTGGAGCTGAAGGTGGGAGGAGCCAAGACGGAGCCGACAGGCCGAGACGGCGCAAAGGCCGGAGGCAGAGCCGAAGGTACCATCCTGGATAGGCACTGCTGGTGGTTGCTCGACCTGCGGCTCGACGTCATTGCAGAGAATCCCCAGAGACGGTGCAAGGCTGCAAGCATCCAGCAGCGATAGGACTGGAGGACCGGCAGAGTTCTGTGATGGTGGCGATGAAACAAGACTTGAGATGATAAAGGTAATCATGACACAGTTCATACAGGATAGAGCAAAAAATAATTCCTAGTTGTAACAGTTATCTTTGGATAATACAGATGAATTAGATATCGCGTGGGATAGGGTGGGAGTTGACAAATCCCCATTGAAGTCTATCAGCCAGTCCTTCGTCTCAGTTCCCTAGGCCGCTTATGTCTCGGGCTCACACCCCTGGTCAGATCCAAGCTGGGGCACTGCTTCCGGGGCGATGGTAAGCTCTGTCCTTTTCTCCTCTGGCTCTGGCTTACTCATCGCGGCGGGTGGTGCCGCTCTGTCTGCGGGGGGCCACGTGACTTCTCCGTGGTCGATGGTGGTGAAACAGGCTCTGGGTCTGGCTGAGCTCTGAATCGGGGCGCGACGCTCATCAGACACCTCACGACGGCTTCCCTCCAACTCAGTCCCTCCAAGTTCGCCCTGATCCAGAACAG
Source organism: Phoxinus phoxinus (assembly GCF_949152265.1). Classification (NCBI taxonomy): domain Eukaryota; kingdom Metazoa; phylum Chordata; class Actinopteri; order Cypriniformes; family Leuciscidae; genus Phoxinus; species Phoxinus phoxinus. The sequence continues at coordinate 15,364,475 of NC_136885.1, read as the reverse complement.
GTTCTTTAAGGTCAAACTTAGCCCATTCCTCCATATTGGGCAGACCGATCATCTGTCACGGTGGGTTGCAGGAAGGCAGACGAAGAAAAAGATTAGTTCCAATACAAAGTTTTAATGACAATCCAGAAGACAAACAGGCTGAGCAACACATTACGGTGATTGGACAGAGAATGAATATGAGGGACCAACTTACATACCAAACACAAATGAGGATGATTAATAGAACCCAGCTGACACATGATATTATTCCAGCTGAAATAATAATGAGGAGTGGAAAAACTGAAAAAAGGAACGCATTATAATGAAACTAACAGAACATAATGGTGACAGTTAATGGTGAAAAATGTACTATGTATGCGATGCTGTGGAAACATGTTATCACAGTCTGTGGAAAGGGTCCATATTTGCTTAAATAATAAATTAAATAAAAAAAATATGGATTAATTATTGATATGTAAAATGGATGAAATTATGTATATCAATGTTTAAGTCAAAATTAGAAATGGCCAGAGTGATGGTGATTTTTATAGAATTCTTAATTAAAGATTCTTGTCATGTCATGGACTACACGTTGATGCACATTCATGTCTTTCTGTCGGGACGTCCTGAAGCGTTGCAGACACGGCATCGGTTGTCATTCACTATGACACACTACCGGTATATGACATTTTATCCAAAGCGACTTACAAATGAGAACAATAGAAGCAGTTAAACTAACTGTAGGACAACCAAATGCAAGTGCTATGACCCTTCTCAGTTTAATCTTACGCAGAACGTTTTTTTAATTAATTTTTTTAATAAATAGAATAGAAGAGAAAGTGTTAGTATTACTGGATCAAGTGCTGCCAAAAAAGATGCGTCTTCAGCCGTTTCTTGAAAATGACTATGGACTCAGCAGCTCTGATTGAGTTGGGTAGGTCATTCCACCACGAGAAAGAGATTTTGTGCCTCTTTGACATGGCACCACAAGACGACGTTCGCTTGCAGAGCGCAAGTTTCTGGATGGCACATAAGTCTGAAGTAATGAGTTGAGGTAAAAGGGAGCAGAGCCAGTGGTTGTTCTGTAGGCAAACGTCAGTGACATGAATTTGATGCGAGCTGCAACTGGCAACCAGTGCAATTTTGTGAGGAGAGGAGTGACGTGTGCTCTCTTTGGCTCGTTGAAGACCACTCTAGCTGCAGCATTCTGGATCAGTTGCAGAGGTTTGATCGAGCAAGCTGGAAGACCAGCCAGGAGAGCATTACAATAGTGCAGTCTGGATAGAACAAGCGCTTGGACAAGGAGTTGTGTAGCATGCTCTGATAGGAAGGGCCCGATCCTCCTAATGTTGTACAAGGCAAATCTGCAGGACCGGGCAGTTCTAGCAATGTGGTCCGTGAAGTTATACGAGATAAAATGATCGATTCTTGCGTCCCGAACGACGCTCATTGTCGTTTACGAATCACCACGACACACTATATCAAAAGAATTGTGCTAAAATCGGGCTGATATCCTGTAGTCTGAACCTGGCATTACAGTACACTTAGTACAGGGACAGTCCACCTACAGCAATCTGCCATTAAGTGTCTTGCTTAGGGACACAATGGTTGTTTTTGAATTGCATCTTTCGGTTTCCAGGCCAGAACTTGAACCACTAGCCAACACCACTCAGTGGTGTGGTACATTCCTGGCTGATTCCTTGACATTTATGAGTATCTCATCTTTTGTTCTGCCCCAGCTGTTCAGGATGAGCGTCAGAAGAATAAGGAGCGGGATGGAGACTATGAATACAGCAGTTCAGCCAATGAGGAGATGCCTGTGGAGAAGATCCTGGAGGCAGAGACAGCTGTAGAGCACAGAACAAACCTGCACTCTGATGCCACTGGTTCAGTGAGTGTATTTACATGCCACTGATAGCTGTGTATTACGCTATTCGTTTTGAAAGTCTAAAGAACCTGGCACCTTTCCAGGAGAAATGGGAAATAAGCACTTTGTTGAAGGGTGTTATTATTATCCAAATAGTATAATTAAACCTGTATAATTTGTATCAATAGTATGTAGAAAAAGGAATATCATTTTTTTTATGTCGATACCAGATCTGCATGATCATTTGTTAAAAGATCGCAAACTCATTCCTAAATGACAGAGATTCGCCTGTGTCTGTTAAACCTTTGACAAAATCACACCTGAACATTCCAATCTGCGTTGGCGCTGCCGCTGACCCAGAAAAAGCAGGTGTCATGTATAGGTATGAAACACCATCACAAACAGTCTTTTCAACCACACAGTATCATTATTTCTGTCTTACAGATATTATCACAGAAGTACTGGCATAAAAGTTTATAGTTCGGATATAAACCTGTCTATAAAGGGATCAATATAGAGCAAATCGCCTTTTGAAAGTAACTTGACACTTCAAATAACGATTGTGTCGATTGCATCATTACATGACTAGGTTGCGACAAGTGACCTGTCTATAATTGACTATAAATGTATTTGTCATTGAATCATTCTTTCAAGAGATTCGTTCTAAAACGCTGATGTGTGAACAAGTGAAGTCTTTATGAGTGAGCCATTGAATTTGAATTTGAGCTTAATTTAACAGCACAACCTGCATAACAAATGGAATACTCTTGAGTCAGATTCCTCGTTATTTTGAATGTGAAGAAATCAAGTTTACTCAAGAAAAATTTTAAATAAAAAATTTGTAATATTTTTTTTAGGGTTCCTGTACTTTTAGTCAAGTACTTGATGTGTGTACTTCGTCCACCACTGCATTTTGACATCGCTACTGGGGAATAACCTGATTTTCTTTGTAAAGTCTTGTAAAGGTGGTTTACTTTCTGGGTTATTGGGTTGCATGTAAACCTGTACAATGGGTTATTTCAGTAAGCTGATTTTTGGGAGCAATCAGCTTATTGGTGTTCATGTAAACATGCTCAGTGTCAGCAGTCACCTCGAAATGGAAGATATAAAAGCTGGTAAAAACTAAGGTTTCAGAAATGTATTTGCAAAGTTATGCCAAGCATTGATTGTTGTCAACTGTTGTCAGTTTCCAGCTGGGTTAAAAAGCCCTTTTTTAAAGCTGTTTAAATGCTGGTATTCCCATAGCTGGTTTAGAGATTAATATCTTACTCCTAAAAATGTCTTTGAATTCTCAGTGTTTGGACTTGAATATCCCCACACAGTGAGATGGACAGGAATGAAGCCCTCAGATGTTTATCAGTTAAAAAATTCCCTTTATGTTGTCCATTTGCTCTAACTCTCTCCTCCACTGACTTCTCTGTTCTCCAGTCCAATGATCCAGTCACTAACATCTGCCAGGCTGCAGACAAACAGCTGTTCACTCTGGTGGAGTGGGCCAAGAGAATCCCTCACTTCTCTGAGCTGCCCCTGGATGACCAAGTCATTCTGCTCAGGGCTGGTACGAGCGTCAGACATTCTCACACTCATTTTGAGTTGCAGCTAATATCTGAAATATGAATATATATATATATATAAAAAATACTCCGCATTCTGAAGAGAAATATAAGATGTTTACACAGGACGGATAGATGGAGAATAGCTAAAGGGAATAGATCCAATGATTTAATAGTTACGTATGTTTGTCTTAAAATGCAACACTCATGGCACAAGACACTAAAAACAGCAAGATGCAATGCACTGACAAAAAAAAAGGAGCGGATGAAAAAATAGAGCGCTTGGATGAGTTATGTTAAGGGCATACATATCTAAATGTACATGGAAAGTGTTTTACTATGTGTATGTGATATTTTTATAACAGGATGGAATGAGCTCTTGATCGCTGCCTTCTCTCACCGCTCCATCAGCGTGAAGGATGAGATTCTGTTGGCCACAGGTCTACACGTGGCCAGAGACAGCACTCACAACCTGGGAGTGGAGGCCTTTTTTGACAGGTCACACTTAACACTGTGTTTTACATCTGTTTAATAATGTAGTATTTTTAGAGGCTTAATGTTTATAATGTCTGTACAGGGAGAGTTCACACAGTGCAGAGGTGGGAGCCTTATTCGACAGGTAATGCCTAACATCTTCTTCACTTATATTTACCTGTCTGTGTACCAGTAATTCTGCCTTTCAGGTGATTTAGACCTCATTGAATGGTTATTTTTCTCATTTCTTACACATCTGCAGGGTGCTGACTGAGTTGGTCTGTAAGATGCGTGATATGCAAATGGACAAATCTGAACTTGGCTGTCTGCGTGCCATAGTTCTGTTTAACCCAGGTATGCATTTTTTATTTATTTTTTTTCCTCTAGAATCTATTTAAAGGAAAATGTCAATAACAGTTCCATGGATGATATATTTCTGAATTTGTTTTATTTCTTTACTTTTGTTACTTTGTTGATTGATTGTATTTTTTTTTTTAAAGATAGTCATCATTTACTCACCCTATTGTCGTTCTAAACCTGTTTGACTTTTTTCTTTTGTGGAACACAAAAGAAGATATTTTTTAAAAAGGTCTCCAATGGTTTTTGTTTTTGTTTTGTTTTTGTCCATACAGTGAAAGTCAGTGTGGTCCAATGTTATTTTGGACACCAGTGACTTTCATTGTATGGACAAAAACAGTTAAACATTCTTCTAAATAAATGTACATTCTTCTAAATATCAAAACATCTGGTTTGGAATAACACGAGGAAGAGTAAACCATGCCAGAATTGTTTCATTTTAGATTAATTATATCTTTAATTACCTGAACACATGTAAATTCCTTTTATCAGGTTAAGGTCATAAACAGTTTAAAGGTGAAGTATGTAATTTCTGCAACACTAGTGACACCTAACATCGACATTGACAAATTCAAAGCATATTTTGCCATCGTTCTTTTGAACGTCACCAACATCACAGCACAGCCCTTATGGGTGTTTGTGAAGGCATGTCTCAACAGGTAAAAGTTGGCTACTTTCAATAAAATAGCCAACAAATTAGGAATACTTTTAGCTGTGATGCTATGTGTCATGAGTAAGCAATTGAGTAGACTAACACTGTCTAGAGCGAATGTGTGTGTTTCATTTTTTATAAACCCATACAACGAATCTGCAATGGCCGCATTTTTAACATGATGTGCCATAACTATTTGAGGCCGTCTACACAACGCATCAAAGTGAACAATATAAACTGGTTCATTTGTCTTTCTGAACGGGTGCATGATGATGCTGTATGGTGTTCCATTGTGTCCAGCACGTAGCATCGCAATGCCCCATTCGCTTTGACGTGTTAATGACCTGTTTAATTTTTCAGGGTCTAAATGCAGTGAATTTTGGCTTGCACTGCTGTAACTGAAGGTACATTTATTTTCCCATGTTAATACGTCAGCCATGGTCCCACACCGGCTAAACACCCTCAGCCTCTGCTACAGTAGCCACTTCCCAAACTCTTGCTGTAGGTTGAGCTGATCAAACAGATGGAAAGGTCTGAGCGGACTCCTCTCAATGTTTTCATGGTGCCTGGAACGCTAAATGTTTACAATTTTGGGGGAGAAAAAGCCATGAATGGCATACTAATAGTCAGTGAACAATAAACTGGTTTAAGATAATGCATTTTAACAACAAATCTTACATACTTCACCTTTAAGCAAAACCTGATCGGCACATCTAGATTTGACCCTGAATTAACTGTGCTTGTCAACACCTTGACTGGCATTTTGGCAGAATATATATTGTGCATGCCTTTGACATCAAAACTGGAGAAAACCCCTAAAGTTTATGCTGAATATTTCCAATATTTCTTAGATGCCAAAGGTCTGACCAGCAGCAGTGAGGTTGAGCTTCTCAGAGAGAAAGTATATGCGTCCCTGGAGTCCTATTGCAAGCAGAAGTATCCAGATCAGCAGGGGAGGTGAGTGTTCTGTACTGACATGGGGTGAATTCACCAATAGCCTACGCAGTATTTCATCACCAAAACATAGTTTTATTCTCTAGACACCTCCAATCCAGCTTAAGCAGGTGCTGACGCTCTTAAAAATCACATTTATATTGTGCATACAAATAAATTCTGCTATTGGGCACAATTCAGTCTTTGCCCACCTTTTCACTGACCCTCATAACTAAACGGGTGTTGTGCCTTTTAAACTAGTACATGTAAATCACCTCTTTTATGATTGACTGACCTTTTTTCTATGTGAAATCCACAAGCGTATTTCACACTGTCATTCATAAAAGTCATGAACAGTCATATGTTACCATGCTCCTGGTTGTTAGAGTATCATGGGAGACGCCCCCAAAAATCTGCCTGCTTGCTTACTCACAGGTTTGCCAAGCTCCTCCTCCGGCTTCCTGCGTTGCGTTCCATTGGCCTTAAGTGTCTGGAGCACCTTTTCTTCTTTAAACTGATTGGAGACACCCCCATTGACACTTTCCTAATGGAGATGCTGGAGTCGCCCCACTAGCTGCGGCAGAGGAAGATTGGGAGACAGGGTTTTTCTACCCTAGGTCCTGGAGATAACTGTGACTGCACTTTTTCTTCCCAGGGGAATTACAGCGATTGGTCAGCCTCTGGTCTGGGGGTATTTTTTTCATTTATGTCTTTTTTTTTTTTTTTCTCTTGACTGTCTCTTAAGTGCACCATAGAGTCTAGAGACCCAAAACTTGCCATGAAAAATTATTGGTGCTACATTTCAACAGTAAGCTAACTATATATATATATATACATTATATATATATATATATAACAAGTTTAAAACTCAATGTTTTTAAGTATGGAAGCTCCAGTTACCTGACTGGTTTAGATAAGTGGGGTTTACATTTTGATAGAACCATTTGAGGCTTTTAAAACACTGTGGATGATAAGCTTTAATCATATGTAAGTGTGCTTCACCATCTCTTAAGTTTGGGTGCTTTCTTCCTGTACGGATAATTTATTTTGCCCCGACCTGTAAGGACTGGTCAAGTGGGCGAATAGTTGAATGAATTAATTCGGTATTATAGATTTATAAATAATAATAAAAAAAGTAAAAAATACACGCAATTTTACGTGATATTGTGCAATGTTAAGCCTAAATCCAGAGGTCGACGTGAGGGAAATGCAAGCACTCTTTTTATTATCTCACGCACTCATTTTATTATCACGTCATGAGTGCCTAACAGACATATGCTTGATTTATGTTTTTTATTTAACGTTTGACAGAAGACAGGACAAACAAAAAGATTAATCTCTGTTCACGTCATCAGCAGTGATCGTACGAAGCAGGTCAATTTCTTTGGTTCTCTTTTTGTTTTGCCTGAAGTGTCCTAGGCTGAAATTGTCTTAAACCTGCATTGGTTTTATTAGTTAACTGTCAGTTAATAATACACTTTCTTCTCTTATTACATATCAGGTAACTGTATAAGAGTGATAATTCCTTAAGTAAACTGCACTACACAAAAAAAAAATGTCATTCCTTTTTTTTTTTCTTTTTTTTTTTACCAGTGTCAGATAAAAAAAAAAAAATTACTTTGGTGCTTTGGAATCGACATTTGGGTAACACTTTATAATAACTTTCATTAATAAATCGTTAAAAAATATTATATAATGCTTACCAGATAAGTTAATATTATCCATATAGCTAGAAATATGAGATGATGTGCTTATGTAATGTTATTAAACATTACATGATGGTTTGCAGATCATTATTTAATGCAAATTGATATACTTACAAATGTCATTAAACTTTCAATTCATATGATCATGCACTTTAAACAAATCTACAAATTATTTTGACAGATGGTTTTCAATGATTAAAAGCTCCATTAATAAATCATTAACAAACATGATATATATTAACTAATGATCCGTTTAGTATTATTTCAAATAGCTATGACATAATGTGCCTGCTAATGTTTACTAATGAAATTATTAAACATTACATAATGATTAAAATATTATTTTACGTAAATGAAAAATGCTTACAAATGTCATTTAACTTTCAATTCATATGATCATGCACGTTTTACTCATCTAAAAGTGATTTAACAGATGTTATACGATTAAAAGCTTATTTGTTAATGTACATTTGATTGCTAGCAAATGTCATTAAACTTCAGTTCATATATTACCTAATGCACTTTTTTACATTTACAAATGTTGTGGAAAAAATAGTTTAGGCTTTTTAATATATATTAGCGTAATATAGCCTATTCCACGTTCAAGCGCACTTATAAAGCTTCCACACGGATTACATCATCAGAGAGAATGTTGTTTTCAATTTGAATTTGTTAATTTAAAAGTAGACATTTCAAGCTTTCTATAGATATATTTCTCATGTCTAAAAGGCATTTTTGTGACGCCCTCCAGTTCACGGAGACCAAGGCTTTTTACAAAAGCACAACGTTTTGTTGTTATTGTGTACACAAATAAAAGTAGTAGTTCAAATGATGTTACTTTTATCTGTATGACCAAAAACTACAGAGTATTTTAAGCTATACTTCAGCATCCACACTCAGCACAAACACTTGGATAGGCACCTAATAATAGCACACATTTATCTGTTAACGTTAGAGCAAGCGGCCATGTAAAGTTGCTACTACTTGCATGTTTTAAATAATAAGCCATATTTGAGGTCAATGAATGAAAAAGCAAACGTTTGGATTTCCTGCCCGACATACTGTAATTAAAACAAGGACCCCCCCATTAACTATGACTTTGCCACTTCCTGTTGAGTTTTTTGGTCGACTATTAGGGGGTAGCCCTTAAATGTTTACTATTAATCATTTAGAAACTTCATGGGCATTGGACTTTTATCTACTGTAACAACGTTTGTGTAAAGGTGGTTAGTTAAGTTTAGCTAAATGCTTGCTAAAGTCAACAATAACAGATAATTGTAATTTGTTTGCAAAACATGTTTTCATTACCTCAAAACTTAGTATCAACAGGAAAACAGTTTTCAAGAAAATATGTAATTGTTCACTTCACTGTTCATTTATCAAAACAATGTAATTCAAGCAGTTTGAACAGAGCTTCCTTATAGTAATCAAATTGACACCTTGACCAACCCTTAAACCTACCCATACCACCAACTCTGTCCCTAACCTTACCTGTATCCCACCTCAACAGCAGAACAAGTGTTATACAATACAACATGAACATTTCTCCGTCCTTCGGATGAGACGTTAAACCGAGGTCCTGACTCTCTGTGGTCATTAAAAATCCCAGATCTCAAATTTGCCCATTGGCCTCCTAATCATCCACATATACTGATGAGCTACATCACCGTCTCCTCTCCACCAGTAAGCTGGTGTGTGGTGGGCGTTCTGGCGCAATATGGCTGCCGTCGCATCATCCCAGTGGATGCTGCACATTGGTGGTGGTTGAGGAGAATCCCCCCTTCCATATGTAGAGCGCTTGAGTACCTAGAAAAACGCTATATAAATGTAACAAATTATTACTAATTGTACCTAACAATTATTATAAAAAATTGTTTTTACCTTAGTACATAGTAAAGACACCTAATATGAAGTGGGACCAGTCATTCTTATAGCTCAATTTTTTGTTGAACATCCGGATCACATCTGTTTTCAAATTATTTTAAATTTACAGTCCATGATCATATGAATCAAAAATGTACGCATTTTAATTTACATTAAACAATGATCTGTTAATCATCATGTAATGTTTAATAAGTTAATTAATAATGATTAACAAGCAATGATTAATTCTCACATTTCTAGCTATATGAATATATATAATTATCCGTTAAGCATTATATAATGTTTGTTAATGATTAATTAATGAAAGTTATTATACAATGTTACCAACTGCAAAAAGGAAAAAGTACAGCTATCTTCAGCTTTATAGAGAGACTAAATCTGAGCAATATGAAAGTTCATTGGTGTGGACTTGCTGTTTGTATTTGGAAAACCTTCCAACTTGAAATTTCTACAATTAATTTCTTCTAGTACTGTGCAGACCCTGTTGTTCAGGGACATTGTGTAGCTATTGTGTAGACATATACAGGCTAGGAATCAATATATAATCTCTTGCTTTTTTCACTTTCTTTAGTTTGTAGTTGGCATACAACTTGCAGAAAAGACATAGTTTGCACTGGATTTTACCATGAATCCTAGACTTTGGATTTTGTCTTTTATTACCTTTCTGTGATCTGAGCTGATTTGCTTTTCGTTTCCTTTTGACCTACCGGTGAGATTTGTGTTTTGTTTCTTCTTTCTTTCTTTTTTTTTGCTTTTCCATGGCATCTTTCTGTCCTTGCTGACAAAGTTATGGGGACAAATGCAAACTCACTTTTGCCATAGATATATCTAACAAACAAGCAAACAAACAAACAAACACACACACAAGGTTGTTTTTGTATGGTCTTGTACAACCAACATCTTTACTGCATTAGGCATGTTACATGTCTGTTGTTGCACTAAAATTGTCATACAATTATGATTGTAATGAGATTCCATCAGTTTCGATGTTGTCACAGCTCATTTTAGAGGAGCCCTGTGACACTGCAAGAGAACCATCTGCTGTACATGACCCTAAATAAAGGTGGTGATATGTCTAACAACTCTGTTCCTGGAGAGTTTGTGTGACTGAATGAGTGAATCGTATGGAAACCCGTTGAACTAATTCCGACTTTTTCTTTCACAAAAGCAACTTATTTCTCGTAAATGCGACATTCTTGACTGTTTTGCACGACACTGTTTTCAACTAAAAACCTTCACACGGATCTGTGAATTTTGGCCATTCATGTACATGAAAACTGGGCCTGAAAACAAACTTTTGAAAACTGCTTTCAAAGTGCACATTGAAAACGATACCATTATCATCTCAGTTTAAACTACATAAAAAAACAGTGAGGTCATGCGCATGCGTATTAGCGGGTGGTATTTCTTTACAAAGTGACATCGCCTACTGGTCTGGCAGCATAACAGCGTTTTTAGTCATTTTCACTTTGTGAATGGGGATCATTTCAACAACGTTGTCATCTGTGGTACACAAAACGTTTACAAAAATGTGACTTCATCTGATATTATTATATAGCTCTGTGGAATACGTGATTCTGATTGGTCAATCGCACCATCCCTGATAACAACCGGTAAAAACACAGGCACATCTGGGTAACTGAAGTCAGTTCTTCAGTTTTTCTTTATGGAAGGTTAGCTAATAAAACATTAAAATTTAAATCAATATTTTGTGTACAATTATTTAATTGTCATCTGGGTATCGCACACTTGCTCTCTCGTTTCATACAAACGCAGCTGCTGCCATTTTGCAACAACTGTTTTGTAGACGGTAATGGATTATAAGATATCACACAGGTAAGATTTTAAAACAGTTTCATCTCAAATCAATATATCTTATCCCCATAATTATTTATGTTGCGAAATGCCGTGTAATAAGTGGTATGACTACCATGTCCGTCTAGTTTGAATTTGCCGCTTGATAGCAACTACTTTCTTCGCAGAAGCTTTGCGTTAATAGACATTACTATGGAGATAAACCGCTTCGCATCGGGGTCCACATTAGAGTGCGGATCGGGCCGAATTTTTCTGTCCGAGCCCGGCCCGCGTCCGACAGAGCAGTAACCGAACCCGACCCGAGCCCGACAGGCATAAATATATTTATGTCCGAGCCCGACCCGAGACCGGCAGTTAAAATCCCATTTTTTTCTCATACTAATGACAATTGTACGTTTGTTTGTGTGGAAAGCCGCTTTTATTAAGCAACTGTTGGAAGGCATTCGGAAATGTCAACAGGATGAGCGCATCAGCGCGCGGAGCAACAAGCGCTCTTAACACAAGTGCGCGCACATTATGCACGTGTTTCGTTGTCACGGCTACATTACAAATGTCCGCACACAGGAAGACAGATGTTATGGTAATATTTTACATGTATTTTAATCACGAAAAAGATCGTTTGCATCAAGTGAAAGCATCAGGCACATTGGCTACATAATAAGCTGTTTTAAATGTAAAATGTTCAATTGCCTTATCGCGCTGATGTGACCGAGCCCGACCCGAACATAATTTCTAAATATCTGTCCGAACCCGGCCCGGCCCGTCGGGTCCCGTCGGGGTCGGGTCGTGTATCCATCCTCTAGTCCACATCACCCTGTCGGGGTTTATTCTGAGATAACAACCGGCTGGATGTACATTATCCCTTGCAAATGTGATTTTGTTTCCGGTAATCGCTACTTTACATCTTGCTGTGAACTTTATACCTCGTGACTTTATCTCGCATTTTGATTTTATATCAAGAAATATAATCTTTTAGTTGCGACTTTACATATTGCAATGTGACACTTGTCTCAAAGTACTGTATAGCCAGTAATTTTCCACACAACAATTTCATTCAACAGAATCATTTGGAGTCTTTCTAAATTTGTTGCTGAGGGGCTTCCGTGGCTTTAGTAACACTACGCTCAAACAAGTACAGTTACCAAGAAAGAAACAGTCCAACTCTATGTTCTGGATGTTGCTGTAAAAGCTTTTTATTGCAAAGTACAGTAAATGCTTTTTCCTTTAGGAATTTAAAAGTCAAATTTTCACATTCTCGATCTTTTATTCAAAACCAACTTTTTATGGCACTTGTAGCAATGGGTGAAACTGTATGCGAGTGCAATAATATCAAAGGCCATTTGAGCAGGGCTGATGGGTGCATGACAATGTTTCAAGTCTGTGCTGCGTAAACACATGAAACACAAAAGCTACGTTCACAGGGTATCGAGGCGTCACAGGCTCCATCCACTTAACCCCAATATAATGACATTACCTGCTGACATTTATTGTTTGAACCATGCATGGCTTATTTTCTCTTAAATTAGAATTTTCACAGAATAACACTGCTTTTGACCTATAATACACTATTCTATACAAAATACAAACAAAACAAACAACAAAAAATAAAAACATTGAAGTGACATTTACACAATTTTACAGCATCTGTCTCACGTTTAGCCTCTACATCACGGTTCTACTTTACATGTATCTAATCTCTTATCCACATAATGCTCAGAGTAAAAATCTGAGGGAAAGGTGAAAAAAATCGTCTCTATAGTACTTAATTTTCCAATTCCTTTCGAAATTGCATGCTACACATGATAAGGTGCTAAATGGTACTACTATCATAGACAGTGGACGTGTGTCTGTGGGAAATGTCAAATTTCCAAACAAAAAAACAACGAAGCGAATTTAATCTTGCTAACGTTCTGTAATTTACACTCTCCAAACCCATATGATATTTTTTTGTTCTGTAAAAATATTCAAAATGCAGGACTTCGAATAATGTAAGGGAACAATGACAAAATTGTACATTTATATGGTGAACTATTCCTTTAATATGCCTAAAAATATGAATGTTTCCTCTTCTTTCCTCTTCAAATTTTCATAAAATACATTGCTTCAAGGCACTCATTTGATTAAAATGCCATCGCTACTTTTTTAAACAAATATAGCTAATCTTTTCATTTAAATTAGACGATTGTCTACTTTTTCATCCTGCAAGTTAAGAAATGAATGTATTACCATGGAGATAATATATGAGGAAGAGAAAAGGAGAATGACGGCTTTCTAGTTTGTTCTCATTTGTGAGCAAAGTAATTTGATCATCTTTACCCAAGTGAAACCGGTTTTGTCCACACAAGAGGACTTCAGGGTTCAGCAAAAATGGAAGAAAATGTATTAAGTTTTGTTTTCCCCCTAACTCTTGCTCAACTTCAAGCTATCTGAAAGTAACAGTACATGTAACACAATAAGCTCTGCTATTTTAAAGTACACAAACAAACACATTTTAACACAGCAGCAAACCAGAGGAGAATGGTTGCTGATTTACATGAAAGATGAAGACTGAAGGTGCGACTGCTGAATTCAATGCCATCTGAGTTCAACCAAACAGCCAAGATAGGAGAGCATCCAGTCATCTTCAAACAGTTTTTTTTTTTTTTTGGTTCATTCTGAAGGCCACAGCGGTAAGAGACGGACATCTGTCTCTGCACTGGAGAACTGGACAATCAGCATTCTACAGGCTGTGTGTGTGTGTGTGTGAGCATCTACAAACATTGTGCAGCAACTGTGCTTGTTCTCTTTGAAAAATGCATTAAATGGATGTTTGGGATATCATGTTAACAGTCCACAAGTACAGAGCAGGAACAGTGGACATGCACCTGAGTGGTTTTCATTATTCTCTTAGACCACCTTGGGACAATATGCGAATGTAGGTGAAGCTAGTAAAAGGCGTACGGTCTGATTACACGTCCAAGGTTAAGTATATGGGTTAGTGATTATAATCCCTTTCGCCTGTGAGAATATGAACTGTCCACAGCAATAACCATCGTAAAACACAAACCCAGAAACATGCACCTGCTCCAGATCTAGAATAAAGCAAACTGGAGCTAAAGCGACCTGTTCCAGCTCGTGTGTGTGTGTGTGTGTGTTTGTGCTGAGACCCTGAGCGTATGCCGTCTCACACTTGCATCTCAGAGCTGCCGGCCAATCCCAGTGCCTGTGCCTCCTCTGGCGTAAGACCGTTCTTCAGTGTTCTTCTTACTGTAGAGAAAAGGAGAGGAATGAGGGAGAGAGCCATGTAGAGAAAACACATGTACAATTTAATCTATAATTTGAAATACCCAAACTCTAATTGTTTTTTTATAATTCTAATAAATACTATTCAAACTTATAATAAATATGAAAAAATAAACGTATTGTGATTATTTGCAAAATAACTAGGGTGTGATTAAAAATATCTAAATAATAAAACTGCTTACCGGTAATTAAAACAAAATTATTTAAATATTTGTACAATTGTTTTAAAATTTGATTAGAATGTAATTAAAATTTGTGATTAAAAAAATGTATCTGAATAATAAAGCAATTTAATCTGTTAACTCTCTCTCCGCCGTTGACGGACATTTTCGTAATTTGTGAGAAAACGCTTCCCCGCCATTGACGTAAATATCCGGCTTTCTGTGTTTGTACTGTTATACTGTAGGGGGCGCATTGACAAATCTTCTGAAAGAGTGCAGAATCTCCTGATCAAAAAACATGTGAAGGAAATGCAGGAACAAGCGATCTTATGTGTAATCAAGTGCATTATGTAAAAATAACACGATCATCAACATTAAACAGCACATAAATCAAAACTGCCTAATGTTACCGAATGAAACGTCGACCCAGGACGAGCCACAGGACTGCGCAAACATTAGGGGTGTTAATAGACTCGATCTGCTCCATCTATGTTTTAATCAGCATTCTCAATCCCATCTGGATGTAGTTTTTTTTATTATTTTTTATTTTTTTTTTACAAAAGTGTGATTTTCTCAGCTTTTTGCTCAAACTTACCCACATTCAAGTGTTGATAAAAAAGAATGCACGAAGCTAGAATAAAATGTTGTTGTTTTTTGCAGGGGGTCTGTTCTTTCTTTCTGCATGTTCAGATGTTCAAACAGCAATATATTTTGGGGGCCATGAAAATTGTGTGAAAATGATCAAAAACACTGGCGGTGGCTGGCAACTTTTTAAAAGAGTTCAATTAAAACATTTGAATTTATTATAAAAAAAAATTGTATGTTTTAAATCCAATTATTATTTTAAATTGTAATTACTTCCCAAATGATTTATTTTCAGACAGCAACATCTGTACCAGATCTGGGCCAACACTATGTTACTGTCTGGGTTAGTATGTACTATACATTAACATTCATGGTCAGCTATCTCAAATTTTTTTTTAGAACTTTTGATTCATCAAAATATTCTGATATTTTGATATAATTCAATATTTCACAATATAGATGTTTTGCTGTAGTAATCAAATAAATGCAACCTTGGTGAGGGAGCATTGGTGACTTCTTTCAGAAATCTTTTTCAACAACACAAGACGCAACTTGTTCCAAAAACACAAAACAAGTAATACAGCAAAACTGTTTACTGTCTGAGGCCCAAATATGGAAGTATATGATAAACTCCAAGCAAAGAAAGAGAGACAGTTACAAAAAAAATGTGTGTGTGTGTGTGATATTTGCAGACTCACAGGATTTGCGGTTGGCTCTGGAGCGTCTCCTCTCGCGGGGCTGTGCGCGCTGACTGGGGCCCTGAGTTGCCGATTTCACAATCCGCTCCATGATCTCATCTGCTGTATCATTTGTGCAATTAGAAGTGTCTTCATTTGCAGCAGACAAAAGTGCCGTATGGCCTAGAAAAGAGACAAGAAGGAGAGAGTTTCAACTTTTTAGGACTCCTAGCTACTGCAAATCAGCATTATCTGTGATCGTGAACACACCTCGAGTGGCTCGAGTCCGTGTGCGGAGGCCAGGGAGAACAGACGAGGGACTGTCTCCGCCCTGCAGGCTGGTGCGCAGTACTGCGGTCATCTGCTCATGTTCAGCTACGTCCTCTGTGTAGCCCAAACCCTGTGGCGGACACTCCGGACCCTCCAGAGGAGCGTCTGCAAACTTCCCACTCTGAGAACAACAAGACATTCATTCATCATCAATATACACACTAACTCAACCTTATTTTGTCTGGCTGTGCCAAAGATTTGTTTCCCATATTTTCGCCATTTACTAGTTTCAATTCAGACAAATGTGTTTTTATAGAAACATTCTTCCAATGCATGTTTAAAAGTAGTCAAATGCATACATCGCACCAAAACATGCCTTTCCATAGTGATTTAGTATTATTCACACATTAGTAGATTTAAATGTGTGCATTAGTGCCCGCCGACTTTTTCGGCGGGTATGTATGTGTCAGTCTGTCTGTCTTTAAAGTTATCATTAAAAACAATTTCCCTATGGAGAAAATGAAAGCAGTTTTCCGGGAGCTGATTGTTGCACTATTAGTTTCTTCATATTGAAAGCTGCACACATCCAATGTTACATCTGTCACAGGATTGGATTTTTAATGGCAGACTAAAACCGATGCTTGATCCAGGGTTTTTAGTGTGTTTTGAAGCAGTTTCACATCTTTACCAGGTTTATTTAACAAACACTTCAAATCCACATGAACCATAACAGTTGCCAATGACCAGAGAGACAAATATTGATTCCTGAATTCCTCAGGCTCCTGTAGTTTTGGGGTGCATCAAAAACTCGCATACGATCTGGTAATACATGCTGGACATTACAGGTCAGTGAAGTCAAGAAGAAATCATGAAACCAATTCATGCGCAACTGACGCACAAGGATACGCTCATACCTCATCATCCTCTTCCTCATCACTCTACAGAGAAGAAATGAAAAAAGTCACATGGCAGAGAAGACGAGCAGGAAATGTTGGGTTGAAAAAGGGTATTGGTATATATATATATATATATATATATATATATATATATATATATATATATATATGATTGAAATGGTAAATGATTTATTAATGCATAAAAATAGCATAGACTTAATATTTACAATTTATGTCACAATAGGCCTATATATGTATATATAGCTGTTTGGGGATGAAATGTGACCTAGACCAGTATAATTTTTTATAAATAGTTTTTATTTTTGTATTTTTACATTTGAGTTAGTTGTCTATATAGTTTTTATTATTTTGTATTTCTGTTTCAGTTATTGTAGTACATCAGGTTAAACTAAATGAAAATGAGAAATGTTGCTTTGACAAACTATCTGTTTAAAAAAAAATATATATTTAATTTCAGTTGCTTTAGTGACCTCGAATTCACCGTAGTACTGCATGTGGTAAAAAAAATCTTTAGAGTGAGCACCAAGTTACAAAGTGTTTTAAAAATTGTCTCTACATAATCCACTTGGGGTTATTGTTTTGCAGCAACACACGAAACCAACGTGAACTTCTTCCTTTACCTCAGCTTTACCTCTTCAGAGCCAGGGCTTGCATGCACGGCTCAGGGACATCCAAAGGTTTGGATTTTCACACAGAGATTGAATTAGACACCCCTCTTAGACTAAGGCAGACCCCCGCCAAGCATAACATGCCATGAAGGGCTATCCTGGCTACGACATCCCCCATGAGAGGCATTAAATTGGCCCCCTGGAGTAACGTCTACCCAGGGCCAGCCCAGAACTGCAAAACCCATGACAATAGACTGCTTGGTTTACAACGTTTTATTATTCTAATGCAAGTGTTTTTAGGCTATTCTGACAATCCTAAGGGTGGACTGGAATATAGACGATAAGAGACAAGCCTCATTGGTCTCAAGTGGGTATACAGTTCGAAGTGCCAAAGATATAAAAGAATGTTAAATGAGTCTCTGGAAAAAATCTGGAAATATAATGACTCCCTCCAGTGGTGCAATGGTGAAGTACAGAATGTAAGCAGCTCGCTCACTCCATTTTGAAAAGAAGTTTAAGAAATGAGAGGAAAAACGGACAAAGGAACTTGAGGGCATTTTTATGTACATTAATTACAGGGGAAAAAAATCAGTTTTCAAATCAGAGATTTGTATATTTGAGTCAAATGTCCCCAAACAAACAAGACATTAGTTGAAGCAGGAGAATAATGGCATAATTACTTTTGTGTCCAATTTTCTTTTAATTATCAGTTTTCATCATTGTCTTCTGTTTTTTTAATAATCCACTGTGTCATCGCATTCATGATGAGATGTAGTTGAATCAATCTTGTTGGCATACATATATTTAATCTGGAGAAGATGTGAAAATCTAGAAAACCTTATTGTAGTGTTACCATTTTCCCCTTAATATTAAGGGATCGTTCATCCAAAAATAAAAATTCTGTCATTTACTCAATTTCATATTGTATTTAGAAAAATGTTTGGTTCCTAAAGGGTGAGAATTTTCATTTTTGGGTAAACTATCCCCATTAAAAATGAAATAATTCCATTATTGTTTTCTATAAAATATGCATTTTATCTGTTAACAGCTCAATAAATCTGTTTCAGCATTTCAAAACTAAACCTTGTATAGAAAAGTTTACTGCAATTGTTCACACTCACCTCTGTGATCATTTTGCCCCGGGTCTTGTTCCTCTCGCGGTGATTGGCTCGTTTCTGTTTTTGCTGCAGTACTCGCTCTCTTGTGGTGCGGTACTCAAGTGCAAACTCACTCAGAATCTTACTGAAGCGGTGAACGCTCACCTCTCTTATCGCATACGGTGGATGGCCCAGGAACAGCAGGAATGAGTGAAACCTGTAGATCAAATACAGGGACTTACACTTTAAATAACTTTCGAACAATCTCTTCAACACCGCTATGGTTTAGTTCAGACAGGCAGCAAAAAACAATGTTGTTTTTGGAATATGTCTGAACAGCTAAAAATAAAACCCAATCAACATTTTTGCAAACTAGATCCAAACCACATTCGTAGGTGATTTGAAAACAGATTTTCTAAAAAAATATCTCAATCTGAACTGTCAGATAAGATTTCAAGTAACTTTTTTAATTCTCATAGATTGGATTTGGATTTGTGTGAACAGCTTTATTGTTTATTTAATGCACCTGTTTATGATGCGGCGATGCACAATTTTAAGGATGATAATTCTTTCTGCACAGTCTTTAAGGAAGTCCGACATGCGCTGCTTAAGGGCTGGTTTGATTTCATGTTTGGCGATGACCTTCAGGTGGTCCCAGGATGCTTTGCAGCGGCGCTCCATCTGACATAGGTTTTCCTGCAGCTGGTCGAAGTCCACCTGGAGAAGACAGGACAAACCGCTGATCAAGTAGGGTGTCTCAGGATTGGTCGGTTCACTTCACAAGCAGTGCTTTACTTTTAGCAACACGTGGAATTGTGATGCATTGATTTCTTTTTTTGCATGTGGCATGTTGCCATTGTTTGTTCAATGGGGTCTAAAAGTCTGAGATGATATTGAAAATCTGGAATATAAAATCAAATTTAAATCTGGAAATAAACAGTGTTTTGAAATATTTAAAACAAAGAAACGTTATAAAGACAAAATTATAAGAAATATGTACGATTCTGCACTATTGTCACTAATCAAATAAGCAAATTTGTGACTGCTTTATACAAAAAGTCAGGTGTTCTTGCTTCCATCAAAGCACATTTGGAACTTTCTTTAGGACTTTCAATTCAACTTTTCACTCAAACTTTTCCACAAAATATTAAGCAGCAAAATCTGTTTTCAACATAAGAAAAACTATTATGAATAATTGAGCATCAATAATAACTGAGGACTAAATCAGCATATTAGAATGATTTCTGAAAATATATTACAATAGAAAACAGTTATTTTAAAATGTAATAATACTTCACAATATTACTGTTTTTACTGTATTTTTGGTCAAATAAATTCAGCCTTGGTAAGCAAAAACATAAAACAAAACATTTAAAAGTATTCTAAACTTATAACTGACATTGTACATGTGTACATTGCTTGCCCTCTCTGTACCATATTAATCAAATATAATGAAAGATTATATGAAAGACAAAAAAAATACAAACACATTCCAAGGAAGGTACAGGCTTGCAGTAAAATCAGTGGTGATAGTCTTGTAAATGCTATGGTGGTTACGCGTCGCTAACCTTAGCAGAGCGAGTGATGGCTCCTATCTCAGAGTAGAGGTCTGAGCTGTCTGGAAACTTCTCCACGACAATGGAGCAGACGTGATGCAGTAGAGACTGTTTGTGAACGGTGTCCTTCACCTCAGGAACTTTCTCTAGGTAATTCAGCTCAAAGCCTTTAGCCTGAAAACACAAACAAACACACCATGAACATGAACTAATTTCTGTCATGACAACTCTATGAGAGATTAGCATGTTAATGCCATTGCTGTGAGCATGTAAGACATGCTGTTGCTGCAAATGTAACATACAGTACATGAAATAACCCCAGTGGCAGATCTATACAGGTGGAGCTGGGGAAGATGGAGGGTTTCTGAAAGCGAGCTGCACACCGCTAACAGCAAACACTACCAGTATTTGTATGCTGATTTCAAGTATTTTTTTTTATCCTCATAGTATCTTTTTTTATTCTCATAGTATCTTTAATTTATTCTCATAGAATATATATATACACACACATACATATTATATTAGGATACATATCATATTTAAAAGCGTAATGCACGCTAACAAGTCAAAACTCAATAGAGAAGCAGGGAAGTTTCCCTGATTTCAGATACATTTGAATGTGTAAATATGCGAGATTGAAATGATCTCTGATGTGGAAAATCACATGCACCTTGAGAGCATTAGTAACTCTGGATCTGGTCCATCATCAGATCATTTCCTAAAAAAAGGGCTCATTTTGACATTATTCTGAAGCAGTTTAGTTGATTAGCATCAGTTGCATTAAGATAAGAGTCCTTTGAACGTGTGCAGAGTCTATGTGCAGCTCCCATGATGATTCTGACCAATGCTTCATTAACATATGATTAACAGAATCTCAACCCTGTCCGCAAGTCTGCAAGGCACGACAGAGCTGGGAATGGAGAAATCCCAATGGACATGACATGACTCTCGCTGGCTTTGTTCTGCTGCCCATGCTCAATGGTTTACGGTAACAAAAGAGATTTCATGCCAAACTCACCACCTTATCAGGTTTATCTCCTTCAGACTTTTTAACATTATTAAGATCTAAGCGAATACGGCAGACAGACAGAAAGAAAGACAGATGGAGATGGAGAGATTAGGGCTTGAAAGAAGAGATGTAGACTTTGCTGGCACTCACATTGGTCCCGTTGAGAAAGTTGCCAATAGCTAGCAGAGTTGAAAGGATGTAGCGCAGCGTCTTATTCTTTTCTAATTGGTCCATGCCCTCCTTTAGGTCCTGTAGTGGTTCTGCTACTTCCTGAGAACGAGAACCAGAATGGGTTAGAAATAAATAACCTCTGGGAAAGAATTCTGTAGAGTGGTGGTTTTTCTTCAAGATCTAGATTGCTTCAGGATCTACATTTAAAACTGTCCCAACACAGTACCAAAATTGTTCATAATACAAAAGAGAAACTCAAAATGTCCTACGATTTTTTCTAAAAATCAGAGTAACCTTTTCACACCCGTTAACATGCAATTTTCAGTATTCTGAGTATGCGCTTAATTGCATTAGTTTGATCAGAGTATTGTGTTTAATCACAATTTTGCCAAAATCCCATTATAATCACATTAGGAGTGTGCCTCCATTGACAGTCTACGCAACTACCAAAGTTGTTTTTATGAAAAAGTTCATAAAGACATTGTAAAACTAATCCATATGAATGAAAGGTTTAGTCCAAATTTCCTATAGAGACATGGTCACTTTATATTAGGGCTGCCCGATTAATCGCAATTTACATGTAATCGCACTTAAATCGAGATGGCTTATCGCGATTTTGAAATCGCAAAGGCCGCGATTATCTTTTATGCGCAGCTCGTCACTGATGTACGGCTCTGTAAACGCTGCTCCATCTGAAAGCACTGTGAGTTTGAGTCTCTTATAACGTGCATTTGAAAAAACAACACGCGTCAAACATCTTTCCAAACATGAGAAGCATTTATGAACCTCGTCCAACAAAAGACAACATTTAAAAACATGCATTTACTCCAAACTCACTTCATAACGACAGATGAGCATAATTTGTGAGATGATGTGGCTTCTGTCTAACACAGAATAAGGCAGTCGTGTATTTATAAGTCATGTTTAATCAAAGCATTTCAATCTTCTGTTTATTTAGCTAAAGCGATAGGGATTTCCTGGAATGATGCGTGTTATTGTACTTCTGCGGCGGGGCATATTTATCGTGTCTGCGTGAGAGCGCCCTCTGGCGTTCAAATGGAGCAGTATTTACTAACGGTCAGCCGCACTGCACTGACAAGCTGCGCATAAAATAATAGTAGCCTTTGCCAAATCATGTGCGGTTTTATTGCGATTAATCGTGCAGCTCTACTTTATATATGTGAATAAAAGCCTAAATCCAATCTGTTCATCATATAAAGCGATTGCGTCCCTTCAGAAACTTCAGACTTAACTTCGCAGTATTCATATGGATTTGTTTTACAATCTCTCAATGAACGTTTTGAAGCATCAAAGTCATTTTTGGGTGAACTATCCCTTTAAGAACCTCTTAGAGGAGCGGTCAAAAGCAACTGTTCCAAAACCACCATAATGTCATTTAATTTGTATAAAGGGGTAACAAAATATGAGGCTGACCTTCTCTAAAGCATCATAGTCCATCTTGAAGGCCCAAAGTTGCAAGCGGGCGGACAGCTCACTGATGGAGGACAGAATGAGGAGGAACTGCTCTGCACTGCCCAGCGGAGTGTCGGGGTTCGCCAGCTGGGCCTCCTGAATCTTCTGCGTCTCCTCCTCCGTTGGAATCATTGTCAGGATTTTCTATGAAAGAGCACAAGAACCAGCGGGGAGTGTTAGTATCACTGTCAGGAGCCATTGTATATCGGGACTCACCCCTAGAAAGGCATTCGCTCAATCAATCATCTGAGCATTGATGAATAACAACACCTGGAAAGACACGGCATTAAGATAAAAATGTAGAAAATGATGACTATTTCATCTGCTAGGGGCAACCTCCTTCTGTTGCATAACTGAATAAAAGAGGTAATTCCTCATGACCAAAACAAAATTTCTGATAAAATCTTGAGCAACATAAACTGTGGTTGTCAGTGAGAATATAATGCTCTCTGTAGAGACATAAAAAGGGTGGACAGAAAAGCTCTAATCCATTTTTCCCATGACGAAAGATAAAAAATTACAGATTTTATGAGAAAATGGGAGCTCCATTATTCACATGTTGATATTGAGACATTTACCTCAGATGTGTATCATGGGCTGCAACAGCCTAAATGAAGCATTTTGCTAACCTTTAATCTTTGAGATGAATTGTATGGCCGCTGCCAAAAATGCTTCAGTTTTGCAGAAAATCCACATAATATTTCGACTCGCCGGCCAAACCAACTTGCTAAACAGTTTTAAGGGTAAAATCTATTGGTTTTGTGGAAACCCAAAGTAAATGTATATGCTCTCAGGGCAGAGAGGTTGAGTTATTTTGGACACGAGCTTTGACTCCATGCTTTTTGTGTGCCAACTCGGCTACAGTCAGTATGTCTCTGTCTTGTTGAACACAGTTGTAGAGGGCCATGTATTTTGGTAAAAATATGCTTTCATGTAGCAGTCTGGGGATGATCATAAATGCCTGAATGATTGATGTAACGAGAGAGAGAAAGAGAAAGAGAGAGCGAGAGCGAACTGTAGAGGGGTTCAAGGAATATGTGACTCACGTGGACTCAAAACAAGGTTAGTATTAAGTACAGATGTGTTTTCTGCATGGTAACATGTCTGGCATTCTCAGGATTAAAGTGTAACCATGCGTCGTGCTAACTTAAACGTATGTATTAAGTTTTATTGTAGCTTTTCTTAATCATTTCATCATCTCGAATTTGCTTCATTACTTGCGGCTGATTTGTCATAATTTGCGAAACGGAATGTAATTTTAAACCAGTGTAGTATTACCTCTATGCCCTCTTTGCTCAAGGCGTACTCGTCGAAGTTGAGGATCGCTGTTTTGATGGTGCGAGGAGGCGGCAGGACCGTCAGGCCAATGTTGATGGCGTTACTTCTCTTGGAATCCAGGACGATGATCTCCTGACGCTTCCCATCTGCTGCCGTTTTCTGAAATCAGATATATAAACAGATTAATCATCAAAGTTATTCACAGTTACCATACTGTGTTGGGTTAAAGGGTTCAAAGATGGCAGGTTAGCATCAGTAGACAACATATAACTGTATTCTAGACAACATATAACTGTAAAGCAACAGTGTTTCTATGACTACGCAATTTTTTTTTCTGGCTCTGTGGATCTCTGTGGTTTTTTTCTAAGTCTGTAAAACACACTTTTTATACTCTCACTCATTCATGCATCACAGGAAAAATTTTAACCAAAAGTAATTTACATCAGATCTATTGTATGCGTTTTCTTAAAGGATAACATTTTGTGGTGGAAATGAGAGTAATAGAAACGCCATGTGAAAAAATGGTCTAGCATTTTATGTATAAACACTTAATAAATAATTAAACATAATTTGACAAAATGCCGTTCAATAAAACATTTGCTTGTTAACAAAATTGTTGGTTGTGCTTCAAACGACACCGTGGAACATATATACATCGCTAACAATAAATATTTAAATAAATGTTTATTCATTTATAGGCTTATTGTATAGGCCTAACTCAAAACAAAAGTTTAGGGACAGAGAAAGAATTTAAAACATTTCTATTCAGCAAGGGTGGATTAAATTCATCAAAAGTCCCAATAAAAAAAGTGCCTTTCACATTGTTACAAAAAATCTTTTTGATATATATATGGTATTTTATATTCATCAAAGAATCCTGAAAAAAAGTATCATGGTTTCCGCAAAAATATTAAAAGAAGCAAAAAATTGATGATAAGAAATGTTTCCCACAACTAGGCTGCTTCGGCCATTGCATACTTACCAACAGATACACATCTATTCCCCACACCAAATACGAAATAAGGCTCCGTCAGCCTGTTCTTACTCTCACGCTGGCCACCGAACTCAATGGGAAAGGCATTTCTTTAATGTGGATAATTACCTTAAAAATGGCTTCCTGAGATATGAACACAAAACACGGGATATGTTTAATGTTTACTTGCAGAAAAGGCACGCAAACACCTGAGGGCTATTTTTGGACTTTGATGGAGAATATTTCTGGAGGAGCAGAGCCATGATGGTGCTGGTGTCTGCTGCCAAAAAGAGGGGGGAGGAGGGAAGAGGACAAAAAAAAGGAGGGAGAATGGGCCGAAAATGAAAAACAGCTGGAAAAGGTTGCTCAGAGCAGAGAGGAGAGGAAACCCCATGCAGGCCACATTTCTGAAACACCATCTAAGAGCGAACAAGCCAAATAATACGATAGATCTTCATCTTAAGAACACCAATTCATCTCCAACGCTTAAAACCCGTGATGGTGTTCATTCTATTTAGTCAGGGATTTAACTCTGGACGTGAAGAAAAATAAAATGAACTCAACTTGGAATGACGGTGTGGTTCATATTTTAGTGTACAGCACACACAAACTCCGAGATCCCCGTAACAGGCTGTATTGATTAGGTTGAGAATGTTTCAGCTATAAGCTCTGACTTGTGACTTTGTTCTGAGTGACGGCAGATTTCATGGATCCTAGAAAGCACTTTGATGAAGCTTCTAGGTAATACAGGGAATCAACCAACCTATTAGCATTCTGACCAACATTCTACAGCTCTCTTCTAAACACGTGCGGTCACGTTGTAAGACAGAGTTGCGCAGGCCGCACATGGGCAACTGAAGGTGTCAGAATTCATACCATGTGTTACAGAAGAAAGGTCCAGAAAAGATCAAAGTAACTTCTTAGCAGCTATGGCTTGTGTTCATGTGCGCTGACAAAAACCAGGTAAAAGTAGAGCAATAAAAAATGTATTTTTTGTTGCACCGGCACAATTTGCTACCACAATATAGGCTGCTGTTTGCCAGCACTATAAAAACTATTTTAAAGGGGTCATGGCATTAGAAATCAAATTTGCCTAGATCGTTTGACATATAATAGGTCTTTGTATCATTAAAACATCCTGCAAGTTTCATAGCTTAAAGGGCACCTATTATGGAATTTTGAAATGTACCTTTCATGTAGTGTGTAACATAGATCTAAGTGAACAAAAACATCCTGCAAAGTTTGAAATATGAAAGTGCACCGTATATAAAGTTATTGTCTTTCAAAAGTAAGAGTCGACTCGGAGTCATTTTTATGAATCGTTAGAATACCGAAGCTTTTTCTCTGACTAGATGACGTCAACTTGTCAAGTTATTTGAATACGATACGCCCACTTATTGCGCTCCAAGGCCAGGGAAAATATCATGGCGACGAGACGCTGTGTTCTGAAGTGCGACTCAAAAGCCAACTTTTTTCATCTGCCCAAGGAGGAGCATTTGAAGACTAAGTGGCTACAATTCATATATACAACTATACCACAGAAGTATAGTCCGAGCCTTGTGCTTTGTTCGCGCCATTTTGAAGACGATTGCTTTTTAAATGCAATCAAACTTGGATTCGGGAGCCGGCTGATATTGAAGGAAGGTTCATTTCTAAGTGTATTTGCATCAGCTTCCTCCTCCGTATCACAACCTGTAAGTGCTATTAATAATTGTTGCTTTTATGTTTTATGTAGCATGCTTAATCATTATTTTGTTTGTTGTGTAAGCACCATTTAGCTTCTAGGTCTTCAATGGCAATTGTATTGAGATATGTGAAGTGTTTGTCGTTGGTTTCGGAGTTGTCTTAAAGAATAGAATAATACCTCGTAGTAACGTAACTGCATTTTTTTTTTTTTTTTAAACGTTATGTTTATGCATCGGGCTAATGCAAACAAAGACTGATTGTGCTTTTACAATATGAACTCTGGGCTATGCTCGCTAACATAACATTAAATTCTTTATCTTATTTTTATTTTTTTACTACAAACTACAAAGCAGTGGACTATAATCATTATTATAACACGATTTAATTGATAAAAGCATCATTGTACTCCGTGTTAAACAATAAGTATTATCACTGTAAACACTGCTGGGTCATCTGACCAATCAACGCAGATTAGCGTCGCGCAAAGGAGGGGTTTGAAAAATGAGCCGTTGAACGAATCATTTGGAAATCGGTGAGCAAATCAGGTAAAAATAAATGCATATTATACGACAACAAAAGTGTTTTTTGTCATTGCATGCATGTAAAACTGTTGTTGGGGACTCCCTAAACAACATTAGGAACATTTTAAATGTCATAATAGGTGCCCTTTAATATGTCATCCTCATTATAAACAAAGCTTTTATTTAATCAAGCTCCAAAAACAGATAGTTTTGATATTGCAGGACATGTGACGTTACGCGGGAAAATGCATTTGCCTGCCTCCAGAGTAAGACATCGACGAAGAGTTATACATCATCGCATTGTAGGCCCGGCCCACTGGCATAGAGAGCCTAAGTCCCTCCCCTTCCGGTCGACCACCATGGGACCTTATTTCGGAAAAATATTGTATGGTAGTCAATGGCGAGAGACAACAAATATTTTGATCTCGTTTGAATTGTGCCCTGAATTACACATATGATGTTTGTCAATTTAAAAGATACATTTTAAAGTCAAGAAAGTCGCAGTTTGATGTAAAACTGTTGAGGTATAAGACTGTGAAAATACGTAATTACAAAGACTACAAACCCAGAAGGCGCACATGCGACGTCATACCTTTTCTCTCAATGAATGAAGCTAACTTTACTGAAGCTAACGTCTGTCATTTTTTCTATAGTCTTACATTATAATCCTAACGTTACGCCGTCATGCCTGACTCGTGTTTTGAGCCAGAATACACACATACGAGCAACGGATCTTGTGACGTAGGCTACATAGTGCGAGACGAGAGATGTAGTTCATCGAGCGATTTTCACATACAACTAAACGTTACTCTTCTGTTTTATGACAAACTGCGACTTTCTTGACTTTCATATTTACCTTTTAAATTGACAAACATCATATGTGTAGTTCAGGGGACAGTTCAGACGGAATAAAAAGATAAGTTATCTCTCGCCATTGACTTCCATACATATTTTTTCCGAAATAAGGTCCCATGAGCCGGAAGCGGAGGGGCGGGACTTAGGCTCTCTATTTAGTCGCTTAACGGCTGACATTTGCTGACGTACACTGCATGTGAGCATCACGTCAAAAGCAAATAGAACCTAATATAATCCCTGACGCCGTCTACACTGGACACAGTATACAGTTGCGCGTTCAGTTTCTGACATGCTCCACGCACTTGAGTCTGTCGACACAACAACAGGACAAATGGAAACGTGAAAGAACGTTTGCTCTGAAGCTCTTTTAATTAAGTGAACCTATATATATATATATATATATATATGTATATATATACACGTCAAATATCTTCTTTTTTATTGTTTTTTTTATTGGGATTCTTATGAGAGCGAGGAAACGGTAGCACTGATTCACTTGCACTGTTTGTGAAATTGCAGTCTGACAGTGAGGTTTCAAATTATTGTTTTGATCTGTTCATATGTGTGGATAAATTTACTCATTCAATCCATTCAATTGCTATACTGAATGGACTGTATTACAAGCACAGAACTTGTTCTAGTAAAATTATGTGCAAAACCTGCAATCTGGGCATGCAGGGTATGCATTTGCAAATGGGCCCGGGCTAATTGGGGGCCAGCCGCCCAATAGAACGGGGGAATGTATTAATGAATTCGTTTTCACAATAAATATATATTTTTTGTATGCATGTCATGTGCAGTAATTTCTTATTTCTCTGTAATTTATTGTGTGCATGTGTAATTTTCCCCTCCCCCTGGCTGCCGTAGAACTACCCCTTAATTTTTTTTAATGGCGATGCACTACGTTCATAGCTGTTGTGTCCAGATTTTTTGTATGCATCCAGTAGTTTATTACTGACACTGGTTGAGCCTTAATTATTTTAGACTTGAAATAATGTTTTGTTCCGTTCTGGTTGTGAAAAGTGGTTGGGTGGTGTGTTTTTTCATGATATTGTTTGGTATGGTATATATATATATTTTTTATGCTACAGTGAATGTCTATTTATGTCTCTTCGATGTACTTGGAGGGCGGGGTTAGGGGGGCAAAAAAATGCATATGGGTCCAGGACTGACTTGCTACGCCACTGCACTGACCGTTATATCAAGCGTATAACGCCAGTTCTGGCAGGTCAAGTTAGTCAAGCTCGCAACAGCTGACTCTCAGCTGATCCACGTCTACCTATAGGAATACGACGCTCATCACTGCATACATATATAAGATCCTTAAGTATTATCAGCAGCTATTGCGTTTCTCGGGAGCTAATTACCCTCCTCCATCCCCAGCTCCTGCTCTCCCTGGTCTTATGCATGCTAGGCTGGATGGATGCGCAGGGAGTTCATGCCCAGAACAGAACCATACCGCCAATCCTAACTGTATGCTAATTGTCAATCGTATTTGACGATAGAGGTCCAGAAAGAAATGAGGGACAGCAAGTTTGAAACATCACCATAACCAGATAAACTGGAATTAAGTACAGATTTTCTTGTAAACTAATGTGAACTTCATGTCTCATTTTAGGTAAGACCATCTGAGTGGCTGCTGCACCCTTACCCTGGTCGATAGAGGTAACTGGCTCCACACTCAGACAAAGTTTTTTAGATTTTAGAGATTTTTAACCCATTTTATCATCCCCAAGTGAAGACCATAAGTACCACTAATTGTAATGACACTGATGAGGAAATACTTAATGTAATATTAAGTAAACCAATAATTTTTAAGATTTAAGCAAAAAACAAAACAGCCTAATGATTTCTATTTGGAAGAGACATCGACAAGTGTGTCATTTAACTGTACCTTTGTAACTGGCAGCTCCTTGGATTTCGTCTCAAAGAGGTTTTCCAACTTGGCCGTGTCCAGTTTGACCGGATCCAGTTTGGACCACAGTGACTCCCTGCATCTCTTGTGGTTGTTGTACTGCCAGTCTATAGGTCTCACCTCATTCCAAAACAGCCGAATGGTCTTCTTCTTTTTCTGGAAGAGCGGGGGTTCTCCTCGACTAAGCTGAGGAGATCCAAGGTGTGGGGGAGGTATAGAAGCCAAAAAGGGTGGTGGAGGGGGCATCATCATGCCAGAGATAGGGGGAGGTGGAGGGCATCCGAAAAAAGGAGGTGGAGGCGGAAGGCAGGGAGGAGGAGGTGGCGTGAGGTCACTCGTCTCTATCACGTTACTGACATCCAAAATGTCCACATCATCCTCCTCTCCCAAGTCTGTGAAGTCCAGCTCTTTGATTCGAAGCTCGCGTGGCATGGCCATCAGCTGGTCCCATATGTGGTCTGACTCCTTTTTGGGGGGTGTTGGTGAAGGAGCCGGTGGAGGCTTTTCTTGTGCTTGCTGCTTTTCCTTTCCAGAATGCTCCACCTCATGAGGCAATACCAGTCCTTTCACCAAATCTCCAAATTTCTCAGCCACAGACCTCACGCTACCCTGGTTATCGAGATGCTCCACTTCCAGTTTCTTCATGTTATCCTCGCATGCTTGCCGACGCGCCTCCAGAGTGGAAATGCGACTAGCAAGGCTAGTCACAGAGGAGTCCTGATCTGAACAATCTTTCTCATTCTCATTCTCCTTTTCTTTCTCATTTTCCTCTCCCTTTTTGTTTTGGGCATAAAGCTTGTCCAGCATGAAGCGTTTGCTGTTAAGCACATTGTTGCACTGATCGTTGACGTCCGCACAGTCTGCCCACTGGCCTAAGAGTCAAATTGAGAGCTAGTTTCACCAATATGTATACGATATTCAGAATGCATCTCTACAAAACATGTCTATTTTTATGATGTAGTCTGGCACTGATAAGGGGCAAACAGAAATGCTGGAATGAATTTTCCCAGCTGAAAAAAGTGCAGCCAGGGTCCACAGTTTAGTTTAGACTTTACTTTATATGTTATTTTTTATTTACTTTTATTATTTTACTACATCTGCCAATGTTGGGTAAACTGGGGAAATTGAGAAATATAAGCCATAAATAGTTCTTGCTGATTTAAACCAAAATGTAAAATTAATTAATTTTATATTTATTTGATTTTATCAGCAAACGACAGGTAAACTGGGAAAACAGCTTTGAACTGGGAACAACATCTACCGTAAATATGTTTGCTGACAATGAAACTAGCAATATTATTATAATTATTATTTTAAAAATCATTAATTATTTTCTTTTTATTTTATATAATTTGGTGCTTGGCAATCCAATGAGAGTAAAACGCCAGATGGCTGGTAACTTTACTATGAACTGCAACATAATTCATCCTTTAAATCAAATTCTAATAACTGTCTGACTATCGCTGACGCAAGTAATAAATGCTTCAAATAAAAGTCATGCAAAGAGTCTACTAAATAAAATATCTTCCAACTTTTACAAAAAATGTTACCATCAGCGGTTTATCAGGGATACCTATACTGTTAAATAAACTGTTCATTTTGTACCCTGTGGCGAATGTTGGACCCTCTGTGCTGCACAGTATTTGTGTATGTGTTGTTCTCACCTGAGTCGCTGTGGCTGACGTGTTTCTCCTCTCGTTCTTCTCTCTCCAGAGTGCTGCTGGCTGAGGAGATGCTGGAGGCAGAGCAGTTATCTTTCTCATTCAGCTCCTCATTCTGCCTCTCCTTCTCACTCAGGACGACGTTTGATACATCTCTGTCTAACATCTGCTCTCGCTCACACTCCTCTGTACCCAGTCCGTTAGTTTCTTCCTCAAAGTGTCCTTCTGGTTCTTCTTTCTTTTCATATTCCATTCCACTCACCACCTTTTCCTCACACACTTCTGCCTCAGCATCCTCTGCTTTCTCCTCTGTCTCAGAGTTTGTTTGAGTCAGAGAGAGGGTGATGTCTGATGGATCCACGGGGCTCTGTTCCTCCTCTGGTTTGGAAGGCGACACCGGCGCAGACACGGAGGCAGAGAGAGGCTCACAGGAAGGCAGCACAACTGCTGCCTGCACAGGATGGCTTGTCTTGGACTCAGTTCCTGAGAAGAAAAAAAAGATTGGCTTAGCACCCATTCCAGATAAGAGGCCCGACTTCGACGGAACTAATGATGAAACAAAATAAACTTCGGATGATGAATCTTCCATGCAATGAAAGCACTAAACTCTCATGATACCAAAGGTCGAACAAGTGATAATAACAATTTCCTGATTCCTGAAACCACATGAAATAGGTGTTAGTTATGTACAAGCCATGAACCTCTTGGTATTCAAGTGGAGTGGTATTAGTGGGAGGAGCATTCTCGTTCTAGAGAGCATCTTATTGGACAAAAATCAGTGTAGTGCAGGATGAGTCATCAATATTTTTGGTCCGTTGGTCGGGAAGAATATATAAATAAATTACACACACACACGCACACGCACACGCACACACACACTACTGGGCTGTTGAATGCTTGAATCTGATTGGTTGACGTACATTCTAAGGTGTGAAACCAACGGCTAAAGTAGTTCCAGGCAGGTCTTGACTGCTTATTATAAAATTCAATAAACACAAAGTTAATAATGAGTATAATAAAATTTAGACACAATATTGGTAGTTACTTGGTCTATATATTTTTTCGAGAATAGAAATATTCTAATATAAAAGTCTCTAGTGTTTTGAATCACTTAAAGGACAAGTTCGGTATTTTACACTTAAAGCCCTGTTTACAGATCGTATCTGATGAAATAGAACGGTTAAGATAAAAATTTGGACACATGCTGCTGTCCTGAGAATTTTAGGTTTATTTAGCTTTTGTGGACCTATTTTGCCAAACGCGTCACACCCAGATTCTTCCGTTGAGAGCTTGAATAATAGAGCCCAGCCCAGTTGGTGGCGATAATGCACCTTTGCCAATTGCAAGCAAACCACGGGCATATACACAGAAGAAGCAGAAGATCGCTGTCTTCATTGAAAGCATTACAAACAGACAGCTAATAATGTGGCGAATTTGTGCAGTTCCGAATTGCGGGAAGATTCGTGGCAAAAGGAACACCACCAAGTGCCTGTAAGCCTTGAGACAGCAGCAGCTTCGGCAACAGGCGTAACACTGGACTCCGTTGTCAACTGCCGTTCAAACTCTGCCTTTCTTTGCAGAAATTCCTCCTCTGAATATTCAGGCTCAAACCTATAACCCTGTCCATCAAAATCGATCTCAAAACCGTCATCCTCCCATATAAATGTCTCGGAATCCATTTCTAAGTTGACACAGATAGCTTCGATCTTGTAAAAATGTTTAGATAGCTTAGCCTACGATACCGCGTCCGCGACTGCATAAGACTACAAAAAGCATACAAACAACCCCATTTCCGTTTCCCGCGGCGGAGTAATACCGTAACGTTACCTCACACAGCGAATCCAATACAACTTAATGGAGTTGGACAAAAACTACGATAAAACCTGTTGGAATCTTTTTCAGCGATTTTTGAGTGTACATACCAGTGAACACCCCTGACCACTCGGTGAGTTTCACGTCTTTGTAAACGAAAGTTTAATGTGTTTTAGGAAGGAATCTTCCAGTGCACATAGACAACCATTGTGGGGGTGTGGGGGGGAAGCGAACTAAACCTAAAATTCTCGGGACAGCAGCATGTGTCCAAATTTTAATCTTAACCGTTCTATTTCATCAGATACGATCTGTAAACAGGGCTTTAAGTGTAAAATACCGAACTTACCCTTTAAAACAAAAAAAAGGTTAAGGACTGTATATGATTCAGCATTCTGTATTTCTGTCATGTTTTAGCGTAATAATACAAACATTCTTTAAAAGTTTTATTATTATTTTTTACATGTGAACAATTTTTACACAATTTTGCTTCTCGGATAAATGTATATTGTTTTAAAGATGTTTAGATATTTTTACTGGAAATCAAGACAAAACAATTCTGATTAAGAAAGTGATGCACTTCAAAGACTTTGCATGAGTACAATGCACACACCCCTCATTCCTCTAAGTCTGTGTTACGGTAACCCACATAACATTACAACATTTACTCCTCCACATTTGGAAAAGCAAATAAATACAGGAAACGTGATCCTGCAGGAGCATGGGGAATAACAAAACAAAATTCCTCACAACGTACCCATCAAAGGTTTTGTTTGGATACACAGGCAAAATATGAAAGCTGAATGACAGAGCTGTTAACTCTAAATGTCATTAATGAAATACTGTATATTATGGATATCGTATATAGAATACAATTTATTACACTTTAATTATGGAAATATACTTGTGATTTGGAATATACTGCTGAAATCCCCAAAAATATGCTGCCAAAAAATCTTATTCTTAAGTATTTTAGTCTACCCTGTAGTTTCTTGTTTTGAAGGAAGGAACCAGAGTCTCAAAATGGGAGGAGCTCAGACCTCTGAAACCACAGTCTGATCTACACTGCTATCCTTTTACACAGGGCTGGTCATGCTTTTACTCACTGACCAGTGTGTGACCAATGCTCTGGCCTTCAAAAACCACATGAATGTCATGCAACAAGAGTCTCACTGAATGGACAACCTCAAGCCACCCCACTCAATTATCATGTCACGGCTGATGGATGTCTTACTTTCTTTCTGCTTTTGTAATATAATTAAATATCACCCAGTTATTCCAGTAAATATTCTGTCATACCGCCACACTGTTACAGTTATTTTTTGTTGCTGCTCCTGGAGCAATCTACGGTTAAGGCAGGTCCTGCGTGGTTTAAACTAACCTATTGGTTACAAACACATGTGTTTTACCACTAGGTTACACCACTCCAAATATTCACGGCAAATAACTACATTTACATATCGATTTCATATTTTTATTAAGCACATTTTAATTTGCAATCATATCGCATGTGTTATATTAAATTATAGTAGACATTTTGGTCACACTTTAGGATCCAATTCTCACTATAACTAACTATTAACTACGACGTTTGCCTCAATCTCCTAATTCCTGCTTATTAATAGTTAGTAAGGTAGTTGTTAAATTTAGGTATTGGGTAGGATATAGAATATGGTCATGTAGAATAAGGCATTCATATATGCTTTATAAGTATTAATAAACAGCCAATATCCTAGCAATATGCATGATAATAAGCAACTCATTAACAGTGAGATTTGGACCCTAAACTATATTGTAACCAACCATTTGGTACCATTTTTAAATGAAATGAAAAATGAAAATTCTGTCATCACTTACGCCATTGCAAACCTATATAACTTTGATAAGATTTATTTTTGGTGGTCCATACAGTGAACGGCAAGGTTGTCTTGGAAAACAGGTTTGGAGCAACATCTAAATGACTAAATTATGACAGAATTTTCCTTTTTGGGAGTATAATATAAAAGTATGAAAAGGTCTTACATTTTTCCCTTTTCATAGTTCAAACTGCATACTTACTGGATTCCTTTTTACCTAAGAGCTGCTATTGAGATGAATGGGAATGCTTATATAAAAACTAAAACTAAGATTAAAATGTGATTAAAAATTTCAACTGAATTTGTCTCAAGCTAATCGGAAACTCCACCGTGAGACTGAGTGATTGACCAGGCTCCAGTCGTTCAGCCCATTCATACCAACTCCAGCCTCTCTGATTCAGATGTGGCTGCAAATAAAAGACTGACTGACCACTGACCCAATTTCAGAAATTTTGGTTAATATTTGAGGTCAATAAACCTCAAATAAATTAAATTTTTCCCAATGACTGACTGCCCCAGTGGCTTTACATTGTTTTCATTACAAAACATTTGTGTGGTAACAGCTCGATTCCACACTTTGGAGGAAAAACTAGGACAAGAGTTTTTTCCCAGAAATGTCACACTGTGTTACTGTACACATTGAGGAATCTCACCTTGTGCTGGATGCTGGACGGAGCATCTATCCTCCTGAGCCTCTACAGTCAAAGGGGTAGCAGAACGAGACAACGAGCTGCCGGAGCATCGGGAACTCAGGCTGAGAGTGATTTCGGTTCGCCCCCGTGTTGTCGACCTCGGACGTTCCCTTTCATTTTCCTCTGCTGCAAGCCGCTCTATTTGCTTATATCTGCACACACCATATAAAACAGTGAAAGTCACTAAAAAACATTCTGCATAATTTTTTTATTTGAAAAGCAAAATTATTATTTATTTATTTTACATAAAATGACTTGAATACACCTCTTCTATGATGACTATAGTTTTAATCTATGAATTTAAATTTATTTTTATATTTTTTGAGGGCATAAATGTGAGGGTGATAAAACTTTCCTGATATGATTACAAAGATATTAAAATAATGAAATTCTTAAAGATAGGCATAATCTATTTTTTACCAAAACAGTTTTACTGCTTAAATGATGGTGCAACCAACATTCAGTATCATGCAAAAAAAAAGAAGGGAAAAAAAGAAGACAAATCAGGAAATTATATCATGGATAAATTATTCCTTTTACAGTGAAATATATTTCTAAATAGTGATTAAGATGTGTGCACTCAAAATGTATTCAAAGTGAATTCAAAGATTACATTTCTAATAACATGGCATGCATGTTTTAAACTTGGCGAGTACAGAAAATCCGAAAAAAGCATAAACGCAGATCAACTGAGGCAAGCAGGCTTTGAGACAAACGGATAAATAAAACAAGGATCAATTTCGGCGTGGTCGTAGTGTGATCAAACGTATAGGTATTACAAAAACTAATTTATTAGCTGATATATAATTTATATGATTCGTGAATTCCATACATCACTGGATGGTGAAAACGACATCTCCCATCGCTCCACTCTCCTTCATAGCGTCATCAAGCTTCGCCTTTATTATCGTTTAAAAAATGCGACCTCTTGCGGAGAAAAAATTACAGATTGTACCTTTAAACAAATTTCATAGACTTTGTGCATAAATACTCTTTTCAAGATTTTTGAGATTTCCAAACTCACCAAATCCTCCCATATAACTCTATATATAAGCCTATAACTCTCCCTTAACAGGTGTCAACACAGATGCTGTCTGCTCCCATCCTGTCTTATCAACCCCAAAAATGTGCACCAGCACTAATATACAATATTACCAAAAACAAGAACCAGATGTTTCATAACTATATAACATTTCCTTTCTATCACCCGAATCCTTTAATTCCATCACATAGTTATACAATACTCATACTGTAAGGTTCGAAAAGACCTTGACTTTCGATAAGATCTAAAATAAATGCAAAGACATTGAGTCATTCCACTTGCCAGGATGAATGTTTTTAACATTTACTGTAAATGGAAAAAGCCCATGTCTAAAGTCAATTACACACCTTGTGCTGCCGTCTTTAAAGGTCTTAATCTACAGCAGCCGTTCAGGGGCCCTGACGCCATATTTCACCTGCAGCGCGTGCCGACTCGCTTCCCATCTGCTGCTCGTTCTAATAAATGTTTTCAAGGTGCATTACTATCGGTGCGCTGATAATTAATATTAAACAGGGCTCAAGGCTTTATAATATATTTGCACTGCAGTAATTTATCCAATATGATTGGAATGCTCATCTTTGATAAGACACTGATATAATTCATTACAAAGAAGGCAGAAGGATTTTTTGGCATGAAGATTTTTTGAACTTTACTACAGTGTCAGAGATATAAGGAATGTTTTACACTAGCAACAACATCACAATACTATAATGTATATTATTATCATGAATCTTCGAAATTATTTTTTGTATGGACTTTTTTGTAACAGATTCATTTTTTCCATTTTATTGCATAACTAGAGACTGTAATTTTTATGATATGATACTATGATATTTTATTTTTCTATATTATTATTAGGTAAAAAATTATATTTGTATTCAGCAAAGAAGCATTGATCAAATGTTATTTTCTATTTCTATTATTCCCCCCAAACAGCATATTAGAATCATTTCTAAATGATCATGTGACTGAAGTCTGGAGTAATGATGCTGAAAATTCAGCTTTGCCATCACAGAAATAAATGACATTTTAATATATATAAAAAAATATATATTATTTTTGTTTTTAATCATTACAAATTTTATCTTTAAAATTAATTTTTTAAAAATACTATATTCTACTAATTATATTATATTATATTATATTATATTATATTATATTATATTATATTATATTATATTATTTATGCTATATATAAGTAAAAGTCAGTCTGGAATGTACCTTTCTTCTCGTGCTTGTTTGACCTCTTCTCTCTTGTCCACATAATCCCGACTGCAATGAAGACAATAAACATGAAAAAACACGTACAAGAAGCTAAAAATAATGCCTTTTATATTATCTACCAAAGACATTTCAGTTCCTGGGGTTACATTATGTTTAATGTTAATCAAACATTAACAATTCAAGTTGATGTTTTTGTTATTACACAACAGTAGAGGTTGACTACAGGACTCAAAGACTTTTCTATGAAAAAGATACAGAAAGAACAAGCGTTTGTCTTCCTGCAGTCCACCGTGATTATTCACTGTCTGTCCTAAATGCTGTTTTCTTTTAAATGACCATAATAAGAGGCAATAACTTGTCCAATCAGGAAAACTCCCAGATCTCCGATAAAAAAAATTGGATAGAGGCCTCAGCTGTTTCTCCAAACTGTTGGACAAAATGTTTCTCATGGTCATCTCCAACATAAAAGAGATTCGGAAACGAATCAGACGTCGAAAACGCTGATATATTTGTCATATTAATGAAATAATGTAGTCCTGGGTGCATACAACAATGGCATCATAATGAAATGCTAAGAAAGGGCACAAACTTGAAACGGCTTCTCTCCTCTCTTTCAATCCGCTGAAGTCTTTCCTCTCTCTCCAGACGCCTCCGCTCACGTTCTGCATTCAGAGAGTCCTGGTGCTGCCTGTAGGAAGAGGTCAACAAACCACCCAGAGTCGGCCTGGAAATTAAAGAGGATCAATATTACAGAACATCAGTATTATCTAACTGCATGACGTAAATTAATGACACAATTTCACATGCATTTGAATTAATCGTATGTGTTAAGGCACACCTTAAGAAAAAATGTGCGTTACACTACTCCCATAGAATGATTGCAGAAAAAAAATGATATATGTTTGTATTGCATATTGATGGAGCAACAGATTTTGCGTAAAAAAAAACAAATCATAAAAGTGGTTAATTTTGTTTAAGAATCTTATACATTTATGAGGTGGAGAGGGGATTTTTTTATATATATTTATGACTTTCATTATAAATATGGTGATTATCTCGAAGGTGGACACCCAACTTAATAACCATCTTAAAAAAACATCTGAATCTAATATATATAACCATTTCAGCCTTGAATGCACTTGCACACATGTACTTCAAAGAAGAACAGTGGCTCACCTGTCCGGTCCTGGACCCCCAGACGGTCCGCAACGGTTGTAGGGTGTGGAGGGGGCACTGGACACCCCAGGCGACCTGCCAGGATATGTTCCTGCGTAGCCATTGCTAAAGGAAGGAGGAAGAAGAATTTGATAGTCTGTTCATAGTTTAGCCACAAATTATTCAGCCACAAAAACAACAAATACTTTAATTATATACATTTTTAGATTTTACATATTTTTGTTTTTGTTTTGTTTTTTAATATTTGAAATAGAAAATATTGTTAAAAAGATTTTTTTTTAAAGAAAGAATTGTATTCAGCAAAGACGGATTAAATGAATCAAAGTGAAAAACTGACAGTAAAGACATTTATAACATTACAATACATTTTCGATTTAAAATTTTGTTTCCATAAAAAATTAAGCAACTATTTTTAACATTAATAATAATAATAAATGCTTACTGAGCACCAAATCAAGTGACACTGAAGATTGGAGTAATAATGCTGTTTAACTGTTTTTCTCTCTCCCTTCTTTGATCAAATAAATGCAGCCTAAGTTAGCATAAGAGACTTAAAAATATATATTTGTTTTACAGTGTATATTATAACAAAGTTGATTTGTGGGAATTTGTTGTCCTGAAGTTTACCTCTTAACAGCCTAAAGCTAAAGTCTTGATTTATCCAAGAGAACTAATGACCATCTTTTCCATTCACTTCATTTATCACTCATATCATCAGCTAGTACACACAGACAAGGGGGCGTGAAGCTCTGAATCCAAATGAAGTCTGTATTTCCTCCATCAGGACCACAACACTACAGACGTCCTGAATGAAGAGGCCAATGTGAAGCCTCACATACTCCCCAAAAAGCCAAAGACACACACACACACACACACACACACACACACACACACACACACACACACACACACACACACACACACACACACACACACACACACACACACACACACACACACACACACACACACACACACACACACACACACACACACACACACACACACACACACACACACACACACACACACACACACACACACACACACACACACACACCTAAATCCAGACTTTACATGAGTAGGTGACAAAATAAAAACTTCTTCCCAAATAAAGCTGCTTGCCAGTTCCGATCGCTGGCTGGAGATGTACGCGATATGACCTTGTACTGGGAGATGTGATTAACGACGTGGGAGATCATTTCTCTGCACGATCCCATCTTCATTAAAAGAGGTCAGTGACATGCTGTCATTCGCTCCTTACACTTGCCTGTATGTTCGAGTCTGCTGTGATTCATTACACACATTATCGGAGTAAGAACTGAGAGCCGGGAATGAATACTGGCTTAATACCAATGGGAAAAACAGATAGTGTTCTAAATTTCAATGTGTTCCAGCACCTGACAGCATAAAAAGTCTTTAAAGTGAATCGTTTTAGCCTTGCCAAATAAAGTCCTGTTCTGTAGAATTTTAACCAGTCTGAATATTGGTTAAAGCATATAACCAGTCTGGGTTGATGTGATACATAATATCTTTGCGATTATATTAAATGAAATTTAATGAAATTAAATTATTAAATGTATATTTTATATTTTGGTGTTGTCTTCCTTTCAGAATATTGGACTTCATTCTTGTAATTATTTAAAACTTAAAAAATATATCAATATTAAAAACTTTTTAGTAGGGCATACCTTTATCCTTTTAAAACTATTTGTAGACATCAAAGGACTTTTCACACTGCGCTTAACCCCGGTTTATCATCATTCTAAACCACGCTTAAAGCAGGGGGTGTCAAACAGTCCTAGAGTTTTCAACTCTGCTCCAACACACCTAGGCTGCGTCGGAAAACTTAAAAATGATGCCTTCGGAAGCTGCATTGCAAGGTAGGAAGGCATCAAGGCATGTCCGAATCTAATGTTAGCTTCACTTCCTGTTTTTTGAAGGCAGTACCTCGTACCTTCGTACACAAACGCTGCCTGCAAAGTAATTGCCTGATAGGGCAGCCTAAGTCCTCTGCCTAAGTTTTCGGACGCAGCCCTACTTGTAGTTTTCAAATAAGCCTGAAGGAGTTGATTAGCTGGATCAAGTGTGTTTAACTTAGGTTGAAGCTAAACTGCAGGGCTGTGGTCCTCCAGGAACTGAGTTTGACACCCCTGGCTTAAAGGAACGTTTCACACTTGTAATTTAGAGTTAGCACCCCTTTTTACCCAGGGTTATTAACCCTGCATTGCGGTGCCAAACGTGTATGGCGTGAAACGATGCAGCGTTAGAATGTTACAGCTAGATGCTTAGCAACCGAGAGCCAATCACGTTGTATAAACATTATGTTTCAACGTCTGAGGGGAATAAATGTCAATTGGACAATTGGGGCCCTATCTTACACCCGGCGCAATGCAGTGCCAAGTGCAACGCAAGTGTTTTTTGCTTGTTTCAGCCCAACGCAGTTATC
The DNA here is from genome assembly GCF_949152265.1 of Phoxinus phoxinus. Classification (NCBI taxonomy): domain Eukaryota; kingdom Metazoa; phylum Chordata; class Actinopteri; order Cypriniformes; family Leuciscidae; genus Phoxinus; species Phoxinus phoxinus. The sequence goes on along the minus strand of NC_136885.1, from coordinate 15,322,312 downwards.
ATTTTCACGTCCTGCGCCACATTGTTTAAATAGCAAATGCAATTGCGCCCATTTGTGCGCCCAATGCTGGTCTAAAAACAAGGCGTGTTCAGGCACATTGTTGGCGCGTTGCTATTTTGAGGCAATTGAAACGGCGTCAAAAAAACCCCTGGTCTAAAGTCAAATTTTTTTTTTATTTAAAGAGCACGTTAGTAATGTACGCCTATAGGCGGGTCCACAACGCGTGTACACTCTGCTTATTACACACACAGGGACGCGCAACAGCACACAAACTAGCCAAATATATTAAAAAAAAAGGATTACAATGTAAAAACTAATATTGTGTACATAAAGATATGGTGGAATCCGGCTTGTCCCAGAGAGATGGTCTGCTTGCGCGCTTTAACCTCGTGCACGAGTAGATCCGTTTGCGCTCTGGAGACACGTTCAGTCTTTACACTTGCAAATTCGGTAAATAGCAATCCGCCATGGCGCAAGCGCAACTGGCTTTTAAAGGGAAGTGGGAGATGAGACTCTGGTTGGTTTATTTCACGTTACGCCCAAAACACACCCATTACTCATTACGAGAATAGACCATGCATGCGCCTGGCGCTCAGACCATTTTTTCCCGTCTTTAAACTAGCAAAAGTGGATTCGGATACACCGAGTGCACTGGCGGCCTGTGCTTTAGACAATGGCTTAGATTGTTAAAATAGGGCCCTTGGAGTAAAGAAGAGACCATTTAATTCCTTCCTTTTTAGTCCGAAAAGTCCTTCAAGGATAAACTTGATAGTACAGTCAGCAAAATATGATATGAGGATATGCAATGCTAGAGCTTTTATGTAAACATACTGTGTGCGGCATTAGCCCAATCAGTGTACAGTGTGAAACGTCACTGTATGAATACCCAGTAATAATTGTTAACCCCGGGTAAAGTACTGTATGAGCAGTGTGAAACGTGAAGCAATATAACCCAGGAATCTCTTTATCCGTTGTGAATGACCCAGGGTTAACTATTTCAAGTGTGAAAAGCCCTCAAGAAATGATCAAGAAAAGATGGGATAAAGAGCTTACGAAAAGGCATAAGCCAGACTTGAACCAACATGAGAGCCACAACCTTTCCCTTTTTAAATTGTGCACCACAGCTCACAAACTTGATTTTGTTTCCAACTTGTTCCCTTACCTGCCACAAGAACTGCATGATGTGTTTGAGTACTTAACATCTGACAGACTGCACAGAAAAGAAAGAACATGAAAAGTGAGTAATCGACACATATATTACAGAAAGATTAGTCTGACTCAAAGCTGTGACAGAAACAGAGGAACAAGTGCAGTCGAGAGACAAGTACAAAGACAATACAGACAGAACGTGAATCAAAGCAGCCTCTGTTTATTAGTGCCAATATATGTTTAAAGGCCTTGCATTACATACAAGCAAATTTTGCCCGGTTTCACAGACAAGGCCTAAGCCTAGTCTCAGACTAAAATGCATGTTTGGGCTGTTTTAACTGAAAGCAACTTGCACTGACATGTCTTAATGTGTAATATGTCAGTGCCATTGTTTTGTCTCAAGATGCACAGCAGTGGGCGCGTCTATAAAAACTACTTAAATGTCCTAATTAACTAAGGCCTAATCCTGGCTTAATCTAAGCCCTGTCTGTGAAACCGGGGCCTCTATGCTTTTAAGAGCCAACCAAAAATAATAATAATCTGCCAGAGTGAATATTAGCGATTGTTTTGCATGTAAAATAACTACTTTTAAAGGGTCATCAATGAAGAAAGATACTTTTTGCCAAATGGTGGTTATAACACCTAGCAGCAGGGTAAACTGGACCATGCTAACCAGTCAAATATTGACCCCTTGCTTGCTAGTCACTATAGTCATCAATAGTTTCCCAGTTTTCCCAGAAGAGAAGATTTAGATGTCATGTTGACTTTATAAGCGTACTGTGCCCTTAGCATAAGACTGTTGTGTAAATAGGCTATTACAGCATTAATCATATTAAAGCTGCATATTAAAGTGTTTGCATACAGTCTCAACAGACTAAAAAAAAGAGCTTTCTTTGATCCACTTTATAATCCAGATGGGTTCCTCAAGCTGCCACAGTCTTAATGTCAGCCAAACAGGCACATGACATTGCAAAGCATTTTCAGCTTCATTCTCATGAAATGTGGACCCTACAGGCACTGTTCAGGTTGAAATACAATTGCCCGTTTATATGTGACTTAATTTACAGGCTTCTCTTGGCTTTGTAGTGGTACAATGCCTCAATGAAAGGCAGATGAGTTGTAAATGTCAGTAAAAGTTAGCATCCTTTAGGGAGTGTCTTGCACTACAGTGGCTGGTTCAAGAAAAAGAAAAAAGAGAGACTTTAGTTTATAAATAAGTCTTTTTACATTCCATCAAATATTAAGGATCCAACATAAAACCCATTGAGTATAAAGATTTATCAGGCTATGATCGTACTATTATATATTTCTCCTTTTATTGGTCTGAGGATTTGATATATAAGACAGGTTAAGCCACAATATTGCGCATGACCATAAGACGCAGCGAGTGTTGCACTTTTTGCGAGGCTGCAATTTCTGGTGGATACAGGACATTTTACTGTGTTCTCTTGGAAGAGGATACAAAGGGATATAGTGATGATCCACTAGGTGAGGGTCTGACTCTTTTCAGAAGGTAGGTTTGATGGAACAGGCAAAACAATAAACCCTCGCCATTCACAGGAGATCCAGAGATCAAGCAAACCCAATGTCACACTTCCTTCCTATTAGAGCATAAAAGTCCACAAATAATGTGGTCATAGTGTTTGTGAGTCTTGAATCAGTGAAAACAGAAATGGGTTTCCAAATGTTACCTCTGAGGGATCTCATAGCTTGACTTATGTGGGAGTGAAAGTCATTCTCTGAGTCAGACATGCAGCTTTGAATGGCTCTATTTCAAACTTTATTGTCAGTATAGGAAGCTCCCTTTTTTTTTTTTTGGTGTTAACATGTAGCTAATTTATCAATCAGATGCTACTATTTCAGAACTGAATAACGTATTTGTAATTGACTTTGACACAATGCCTTCTGGGCATGTATGTATGTATGGATAGATAGATAGATATACTTCATGTGAGGTGTCAAATTCAATTCAATTTCAAACTTGAAAGAGAGCCATTAAGTACTGAATTCTGTACATCCCTGATTTTGGGATAGCTTTAACCCCAAATGATATTTGAGAAGCTGCCTTAAAATTTGGCTATATACTCCTGTCTACTGGAAAAGCTTTTGTGTCAGGAATATTCATATATATGTGTCTATGTAGGCAGCTCACTAGGGTTTGGAACAGAGCCCATCTGTACATGCATGGCAACTTGTTCTGTGAGTGGCGAGAATCTACTGCGTCTATCTGCACTACCTGCAGTGCTTGTCTGGGTCTCGACCCTGCAGAGTGCCCCCGGAAACCTTGTCCGAATCCACAGGGGAAGCAGGAAGAAGGGTGGAAGAGAGCAGAGGGAGGACAGGGGACAGTGGGTCTTCGCTTGGGGAGGTGGAGGCTGAGGAGGTAACAGAGGAACCCTGGGACGGGAGGGCCCCCAAGGACCTGACCGAAGCCCAAGAAGACAGTCTGGGTGATATCGGGGGGCCAAAATCAGGGGTAAAAGGAGGGGAAGACACTGGGGCCTTGCGGATAACCTTAATCCCAGACCTGTCCCGGAGGTTTTCCTCATTGTCTGTATCAATGGCATTTGGAATGAAGTTGACCATGCACTTTAAAGGCAAACACAAGCTAGAAGCTTCCTCTACTGTTGATGCCATCCAGCTACGAACAACAGAATAACAGCAGACGTTTGAGTAAATGATGGGGAAAACCATGATATGTTGGGAGACATTTATGTTAGTCAAGTCAGGGAAGAGATAGCATCAGAAAATGGATAAGGATCTACAGTCTGGTTTCTAGCTCTAAGACTCAACACCCTGGAATCCTATTCTGCTGAAATACCTGTCGGATGCCTGTCTAGAGAGCTCTGCTTTCTGTAGCTCCTCATCCTTCTCCTCCTCTTCCTCCTCTCTGTGGCGAAAAGGAGGTATTGAGGGTTGTAAGGAGGGATGGGCACAGGAAAGAAAAGGTCAAGCGAAAATGAAAGGAGAGGACAAGAATAAGGACCTTCACCACATGCTCTGACGGTAGAAGAAATGACACAGGGAATCATAACACAAAACATATAGACAAAGTCATATTACGTTACGTGGTTAAACTTTTACAAAATGACAGTCACTTCAACACAACAAGAAGGATACAAACCATTGTGAATAATGCTGCCTTCACATTTTATCAGAATGATTGTAAATATGAGTTATTTTACCAAAAATTCGCAATCATCTACAAGCTGATTATCTAGATAGAATGGTGAATATACACAATAGTGTGGGAAATGTTTATGGTCGCTACACTTTCTTCAAAATCCCTTAAATATTGACTAAATATATTTTTTTACATTTTGGCTTTAATAAGCCAATTTCCCCAAGGAATATGCAAGAATGAAGCAGCCGTCCTACATGATTCCTATTCTTTCCGACAACAAAGCAATTAAACACAACATACTGTACGTCTACAGCGTGACCAGTGTAGTCCGACTTCTGAATGAATGACTCTTACAAGCTGATTCTTTTTACTGAATCAAAAGCATACAATGCAACTAGTCCAGTCCAATTCCCGAACAAATGACTCTAATGAGTCAGCTCTTTTTAATGAATCAAACACGGATAACTTACGCCGCAATCAAACTAGACGCAAAATTGCACTGCAACATAATATGACGTTTTTGTTTAATTCAACATTTAATATGTCCAAAATGGAATAATATTCTCTCCACTTTACTGCAATGCTGCAATCTTGCAGATTTATTAAAGTGTGTGTTCTTTTAATTCAAATAAGAGGTTTATCTTTTATTGGTCACATGTCTTTATATGATAAAAATTCACAAGTCAGAGTTCACCAAACTTGAACTTTGGAACGAAAGCGAAATTCGTATGAGCTTGCATTTCCTTCCACTTGTGTATGCATGGAAGTCAATGGAACGAAAAAAGGAAGTCTGGTTGTTCATTTGATGTGAACTGTAGTTAAAGATCCACATTATTTGTTTTGTCAGCAAAATGTTATAAATATTAATGAATGAAATATGTTATTATGCTTTTTGTTTATTATAGTTGTTTAATACATAGTTAAGGCTAAATTGGATTGAATTCATGCCAGCACTAAAAAGACTATGAAAGTCACAGTGTGTAAGCCAACCTTTTGTAAGAATTGCATTGATTCTTTCAAAAAATATGGTACTACAAAAAAAAATGTTTCTGGAACTATTATGGAGCCATAGTTTTTAGGAGGATTCTGAACCAGATTCGTTGAAATCGTCACAATTCTCATCCCATTGTCAGATCAGCCCAATAACTGATTTTTGGGTCATGACCCACCAGTTGAGACCCACTGAGATACACAACAGTTAATACAGCAAACAATTAAGACCTTTAGGAGAAAGAGTCCTGTGCCTCACTGCTCAAGGGTCTCTCTCTCTTCCCGTCTCCTAGTAGACTGGTATTTATTACTAATATGGAAAACACCGCACATCAAAGGTCCTTCTAATTTCCTGTGGTGGGTTAGCTAACAGACATCAGGATCAGATGACTGACTGAGATGAATTCAACTATCTGTCAACCAAACCGCTCTAAGAAAAATAACCCATGAAGCCCATCAATAACAGCATATTCTGTCATCAATAATTAAAAAGCACAAGCAGTCTGTGCAGCTCAACAAAATGATGTGCAATATAAAGATAATGGCCCTCATTTATCAATCTTGCGTCGAAACGGGCGTATATGTTGGCGTAAGATTATGCTTACACTCCTCTCACCGCCTGATTTATGAAGCTGTGCGTACCTTTGAAATTCAGGTGTACGCAATACCTGCCCTTGATAAATGCCGCGGCTAAAAACGATCGTCATTAGATTAACACGCCCCTATATATTCACGTCTCCGCCTCCCCACGCCCTCATTTTACGCCATGGACACACGGAAGACGGCAAAGAGGAGAGACTTCTCCGGTGGAAATCCAGTTTAAATCGCTGGTTGGTTGAGCAAATTACCTATCACAACAATGCATTATTTTACAGCACGTGTTTTGAAACTATTAGCGTTGAATTTCGCATGACATCACATGTATTGGGGTGTACAATAGTGATGATGATGTGAATAATTGCATGACAATTTGTAATATTCTTCTTATTAGTATTATGATTTTGATTATTAATGACGCTTATTGTTATTTAGAAGAAGAATGTCGTTGTTATTATTATTATTTGTATTATTATTATTATTATTTAAAAGAAGAAGAATGTCATTTTAATTATTTTGTCAGTCTGAATAATTTTTTGGTCATTGAAAGCCTTTCATTACTGAACCCAGTCCGTGCGCACCTGCCGGGCTTAACTCACAAAAATAAACACTGAAGTTTATAATTTCTATGTTGTTGTTGTTTTTTTACAGTGGGTCATAATATATCATATCTTTAGTTTGTCAGTGCGTTTTGTGGTGTTAGGAATTGTTTTTCTGCACATTTCAGCACTAACTCAAAACGTGCGTACATGTACACCACCTCCTGAGCTGGCGTAGGATTTGAGCGTGCCGTACGCCAACGTCCATATTGATAAATCGCAAAGTCCCCGTGGTTTTGGGTGTACGCCAGGTGTACGCTGGAAATTTGGTGTACGCACTTTTCATAAATGAGGGCCAATGTGACAGGAGTATTGCTGACCCTCAGACATGTTCATGGGTTTCCGACAGACACAAGTTCACAGCAACAATTTTGTTGGTATTTAATGTAATATTGATTTTGACTGGTGCTGGTTGCTGATAACTGTGTGACGACAAATATTATAAATCTATGATATTTTCTTTAACACAAATTCAATAGAGAAAATTTACATTTTAAGTACAATCAGACATTTAACATACAAGAGAGAATTTTCTTTTTTTAAATGTACTATATTTTAATCAGTATTTTGGTCTTGTTTTCAATTAAGAACATTTAAAACAAGATACATTTACTGTCACGTTTATCATGGACTTTCTGTTTTCTTCATCATCATTAGTTCAGTTCTGTCACCTGTGTTTAGTTAATTAGTCATTGTTAATCATCATCATCACCTGTCGTCACTCGTTATCATCTGTGTATTTAAGTTCCTGTCTTTCACCTTTCAGTTGTCGGTCAATGTATATGTTACTGTGTGTTGAGTGTGTTACCCGTCTGCCTGTACCAGTTGTGTGAGTTTGTTGTAGTAAATGCTTGAATTGGAACTATTGTGCCTCTGCTTGTCTTCATCCGCACCATACCCGTGACATTTACTTAATTTATTTACATTTAGATAATAATATCTCTCTTATTTTCTTAGCCCATTGGTAAATCATAATACAGTACAGTTCAAAAGTTTGGGGTCAGTAAGATGTTTAAAACTTTTTTGAAAGAAGGCTCTTGTGCTCAAGGCTGCATTTATTCAAAAACAATGTATTCAAAAATACAGTAAAAATACAGCAATTTTGTGAAATATTATAACAACTTAAAATAACTGTTTTCTATTTTAATATGTTTTAAAAAGTAATCTATTCCTGTGATGGCAAAGCTGAATTTTCAGCATCATTACTCCAGTCATCAGTCACATGATCCTTCAAAAATCATTCTAGCATGCTGATTTTGTGCTCATGGAACATGTCATATTATTAGGCTTACATAATTATGTTATTAATGTTGAAAACAGTTACTTAATATTTTTACAGAAACCCTGATCAACGTTTTTTAAAGAATTCTTTGATGAATAGAAAGATCAAAAGAACAGTATTTACATGAAATATAAAAATGATTTACTGTTACTGTTAATCAATTTAATGCATCCTTGCAGAATAAAAGTATACATTTCTTTCCACAAATAAATAAATAAATTACTAACCCCAAACTTTTGAACTTCAGTACATGAATTAATTATATTATATTTATAATTATATATTATTTAATTTTATGGAATTAATTGTTACTATGGACTATATCTAATTTGATGCTTGAAATTGTTTTTTATTTTTTATTCTTGTTGCAATGTTTGTATTTCTACTTTGTTTCTCATCGCGGGTTCTAATTAATCAAATGGGACGGCCAATTCCACGCACTGCCGAGTAGATTTTCCGGGGCTCTAGTAAGATTTGCTCAGAGACACAGAATACCTCCAGACTTTTCAACATTCCACTAACACAGAGCGGCTGAGCTGGCCTCACTCTTCCACAGCCTCACGTGAACTTACTGTGTCCCTCCAAACGACTGACTTGCTGGATGAGAGAAAAAAACATATGAAGCTTTTTCAATGGCTGATATACAGCTGCGGATATCTGTGCGTTCCCCTTTGTCCCTTGAAACATTCATAGGATATGAGTAAGTTGTATGATTATAGTTTACAACTAAATATACAAGGACAAGATCGAGTACCTCATGCTGTGCTACAGCCCTGAGACGTATGCATGGCTTGTACCTCCATATTTCAGTAACTTCCTATTTCCCCTCAGCCTCACAGGTTCCCAACGCCTCCCTCGTGTGCAAGTGATTAATATGAAGGTCTGTGCACTAGCAAGCGCCCTCCATCTCTCCCTCAGAGCATTATTAAATTCTCAATCTTCTTTAGGGGCTTAAAAACTCTTATGTCAAAAGTAACATGATAGAACACCCAATATAAAAGTGCTTCCTGTTCTTTAAAAATCAGTACATCCTAAACTACACATAGTGTTTTATGGCTGAAAGTGAATACATGTGATCAGGGGAAGGTAATAAATGGCTTAGTGTAGGATTTTCACTTTTTCATAGACCACGCAAGACAACAGTTGAAAGTGTCATATCATTGTTTTTACTTATGTTTTTTTTTTTTTTTTTGGTCTTTTAGTAAATATATCTAAACATACAAATAAATGTACTTTGGAGGTATTTGATAATAATCTAAAATAGTTTAAAATAATAAAATAGCCTGTCTTGGATCTAAACTAAATCAATAATGTAAAAGCAAATAAATAAATAAGTACATAAATATAAACACTTTGTAATTTTAATTATATTTTTGGGATATATCAATTGAAATCAAGCAGCTTCTCAAGTAAATGTATAATGTTATAGCAATATTTACATATTTGTCTCCATAAGGTATTTTGAGAATCTATTCAATATATTTAAATTTTTAAAAGCTTTAATAAAAATGCAGTATTGCACTACTCCAAATAAAAATAACTAATTTTGTTAGGTGTTTTGACTGAAATTTCACTTGTTTAAATTATTCTGTTATTAGTTTTTAAACTGCAGAAATACAAGATATAATTTCTAAAGTCAACTTCTCGCTCTGTCTTTCTCTGTTCTCACCTTTCAGTGATGTCTTCAATCCTCTGGCTATTAAAGGGCAGGATGTTGGGTGTGTGGCTGTGGCAGGGGGAAGTAGGAGCAGAAGTGTGGCCTTTCCCATTTTGGAGCGAGTGTCTTCGGCTGCGGCGTCGTTCCAAACCCCGCCTCTCAGGTGTGGCCCCCACGCTGGCCCGGCGCCGACTTTTATGTCCAGATGGAGAAGGCTGAGCCTCATCATCGCCATCTTCATGACGAAGGATTGACTATGGATATACATGACTATTAGACTAACAGCAGATAGAAAATGTTGCATTAAAGCATCACAGCTAAGGATAAATCAAGGTTTATCCCCTACAGTCCAAATATTTGGCACCAAAAACATGCATACAAATTGTTCATCATGAATTTGAACCTCTGGATCAATCAGACGCTGTTCAATTGAAAAGCAAACTGAGCATGTGCTAACCTCATAGATGTTGAACTGCTCCACTAGATCCAAGTCTGTGCCCTTCCTGTTGACGTGCCTCTGTGCCACGGCCTCCATGCTCTGCTCCTCCAGACTGTCCACCACATCATAGAAAGAGTCCTGGTCTGGCAGACCAGCTAATGTCTGGAGGAACACCACACATACGTGAGAATATTTATAACAAACACATGTAACTGAGTGTGCAAAAAAGAGTCTGAAATCTTTGAAACATATACTGTGCAGGTACCTTGTTGATAAGGGTCATGGCATAAACCAACAGCTCAGTGTCCATTCCGTCTTTCTCGTCCAGGATTTCCATGGCATTGGACCAGGGCTTACAGCCTGGATACACATAAATAAAAGGGTCATAAACTCTTAGACCTATTTAGTAAGGTTTTCATTTCAAGTATTTCACTATTTTTAATGAAGCCTTTTTCTTCGTTATTGATACATTCTTCACAAGTTTTTTTTTTTTACTTTATGCCCACCAAAAATGTCTAAATGAATTCTAATTCAGAAATAGAAAAGGTGCATTCTTACGGAGCCCATAAAGGGACATGCTGGTGGAAAAAAAAATATGAGATTAGGGAAAATAACCAGTCAAAGTAATTGCAAAAACGTTTGCACTCCCCCAAGAAATTTTGCATTCGTTCGCAAAATGTTTTGCGTTCCCTGAGAGACTGTGCGCTCACACACAAACCCTTTCAAGCTCTTTGCGAGCGAACACAAAGTTTCTCAGTGGAATGCAAACGTTTTTGCGAGGGAACGCAAATGTTTCTCAGGGGAACGCAAAACATTTGCGAGAGAACGCATTGACAAATAATTTTTCCTTCATCTCATATTTTTTTCCTTCACTTTAGGGGCTCCGTACATTAAAGTCATTCTATGTTTGAATATATTTTTTTATGTTTTTAAGAATAAATTAATACTGTATATTCTGACACAAAACTGAACGTCATGTAATTCACCCAAACAATATTATTTATATGATGGTAGTTGATTTGAATTCATTGAATTCAAAGGAACTGTGGATTAGTACCCTTCTTGCGGTATTTGAAGTAAATCAGTTTAAATATGGCAGGTTCAGAAGCAAATGAGCAGCATTAGTTTGAGGAGAAAATGTCTGTTATGTAGATTATTAGCAAAAGACGTTCTGCTTTATCTGCCAGCCTGTCTGTCTGTCTCTCAGACCAGATACAGCCTTCTCTCCTCTCCTCTTATAACAGTATTAAAACAGTATTAAAACCTTTTTTCATCCTAGCTGTCTTATAGCTCTGTAGTCCTATCAACACCTTTTCCCATGAGCTCAGTCCAATAATCTTGATTTACTTCTGCTGTATGTTGTTCACTCTCAAAGCAGAGGTTGATAATATGAGCAATTACTAAAGAGTTGACTCAGCTAACAGACTGTTCTCAGAACTTCCCTAAAGTTCTCTCAAAGTTATAAACAAATGTTCTTCCAGTAGCGTTAATTTAATGTTGTTCAAAGTGTGTGTGTGTGTGTGTGTGTGTGTGTGTGTGTGTGTTTGATGTGTTCGCACTACCTTGCTTGGTGTCTACGGTGTTGACAGCTTGGATGAGGAGGGGTGCGTTGGTCTCGGTGTATTCCACAAAAACCAGCAGCAGCTTCAGAGCAGTTTTAACAACCAAACGGAACTGCAAACATGTACACACACACACACACACACACACACACACACACACACACACAAAGAAAGAAAGAAACAATATTTATCTCTGTACAACATACACTAATCTTTACATTTGCCTTTACACTCCATAAAATGACATATTATGGGTATTAAAGCCCAGAGAACATCGTGACACTTTTCCTGAATTGGGTACCATGGAGGATATTGATAAAAACATCTGACACATGACTGCAAACTGACAGGAAGAGGAGCTACTTTAAATGTCCTGCAAGGTCTCAGTGATATGACCCCTCTCTCTCTCTCTCTCTCTCTCTCTCTCTCTCTCTCGACTTTAGCTTTTCTTATACTAATTTGTAGATCTAAACTCTACAAACTGTTTTTGATAGCCATAGCTCTATTGGTCTAACATTGGTATTTATGTAGTTTTTTAAGTAATTAATATTTCTTAGTATTTGTAACATTTTATTTTATCCTGTTTTCCAATGTACTTTCTTGCCCGTGTTCTTTCCATTGTTCTTTCTCACGTCTCGGTTACGACTGTAACCTTGGTTCCTTGAAAAGGACGCTGCGTCAAGAATGACATTGTGGGAACGTTCCACGTGATTGCGTTGTGAAGCACGTGTGAAATCAGTCCAATCGTGTGACGGGATGTCCTAGACGGGTGGCGTCACGACCAGGAAACTATAAGGCCTGCCCAAATAAAGCAACGCTAATGTCTGATAGGATAAAATCATTGACAGGCATGCCGGAAGTATGGCAGGGGGACACAGCGTCTCATTCCTCTTTCAGCGAACCAAGGTTACATTTGTAACCGAGATGTTCCCTTTCAAGGGAACTCGCACTGAGTATAGAATGAGGCTGTGGGAACGTTTATACCCACGCCCCCATAATGACAAGTGCCTGTCTTGTATGAAATCGGTAAGAGCAGCACTAAGACGAGCGGACCTGGGACCCTGGTGTGGAGTCCAGGTCTAGGTTATAAAACCTAACAAATGTGTGCGGAGTGGACCATCCCGCTGCAAGTTAAAATAGCCTTTAAAACAGCCATACTTCTAGTGGAGTGGGCCCGGACTGACATAGGAGACATTGTCGGGCTGACAATAATATTTCAAGAGAAATAGCCTCAACTATCCACGCATTCTCTGCTTAAATGCTGGGGACCCCTTGCTGGGTGACCCAAAACAGACGAACAGCTGTTCAGATTTACGCCACAGGGCAGCTCTGTGGACATAAGCATCTAAAGCTTGAACTGGACAAAGCAGATTGTTTCTTTCCTGGTCTGGATACCGAAAGCGAAGAGGACAGAAGGCCTGCAGCACAACAGATCTAGCCACATTAGTGGGGACTTAGAAATGTAACCCGGCCTAGGGTAAAGAAATGCCTTCACCATGCCAGGTGCAAACTCCAAGCACGAAAGGGCAACAGGCAGGGCTTGCAAATCTACTCTTTTAAGAGATGTGATAGCAAGGAGAAACAAAGCTTTGAAAGTCAGGAACTTGACTGGAACTTCCTCAATAGGCTAGAAGGGAGCCAATGACTGGTTTTATAACACAAAGGCCAAATCACAGAGCGGCACCCTGCAGGCCTCAGCCTCAAGGTACCACTATTAGCTACCAATGGGTCTCTCCCCAAGGACATACCACCCAAAGGAATGTGGTAAGCAGCTATGGCAGCCACATAGACATTTAAGGTGGACGGGTATAACCCTGCAACAAACTCCAGCACTGCACCAACAGGGCAGTTAACTGGGTCCAGCTGATGACCACTGCACAAAGAAGTGAATACTCTCCACTTCAGGGCATAAAGTTTCCTTGTGGAAGGAGCTCTGGAGGGAAGTATGGTCTCAACAACCTCGGTTGAGAGACCATAATCTATGAGCTGGGCCCCCTAAGAGGTCAAGCCCACAGTTTCCACAACTCTGGATGGGGGTGATGAATTACGCCCCCTGGATGGGACAGAAGGCCCCCCCTGATCGGAATCTCCCTAGGAGAGCCGTCGAGGAGGGACACAAGGTCCGAGAACCACTCTCGGCCCGGCCACATACAGTAAATCATGTGTATCCCCACTGGTGATGTAGCGAGAGCAGGAAGGAACACAATTTAAAATGTTGTTTGCTCGCCATAACTCCGATATATATGAGACAGACAACACCAAATAAAACAAACGATTTCAACAGAGAGCGCTTACTGAAGACACAGAAGCTAGTGTTATTTGGACAGGCTTTATGGTTTCCTGGTCATGACGTCACCCACCTATGAAGTCCCGTCACACCATTGGACTGATTTAACACGTGCTTCACGACGCAGTCAGGCAAAGCTTTCCCACAGACGCAGCTTTTCCCACAGACATTCTCGACGCAGCTTGGTTTCCCTTGAAAGGGAAATAAACTTAATTTGATTTTTTTTTTTTTTTTTTTTTGACAACATGCCTTATTATTACTTAAATTTTGCTTCTCAAGTAAAGTATCTGTAGTTATCAAGGTTCATATATTTTTACAGGAAACAATACATAAATATTGATTTAATTATTATTATTTTTAAATAATCTCTTTTGCAAAAATGCATATGCTTTCTGCTTTGTAGATTGAGACACTGAGGCATGATATTTTTAGGAAAACAAGGTGAAAGAGAGAAGAGCCGTGAAATCCCATATATAAAAATGAAATGTAAATAAAACAGAAGTAAAGAGGAGCAAAAAATACAGGATCATGAATGCGATTGTGGGTATGGAGAAAAGTGGAGGAACAGCGGGATAAACAGATCATGCATTTAATAATGTTAGAGGAGCTCTTTCAAACCATACAGTGCATTACACACAGAAGAGGCAATAGAAAATGCATTTAAACACTGTTGTATCCGGCACAGAACTGCTCAAACATCTGCTGATTTGGTGATCACAAACATGCAGTCACATCCAACCTCTACCACATACACACACGCACACAGGTTTCTATGTTTTATGGGGGCTTTCCATGGACACAATGATTTTTAAACTGTACAAACTGTATATTTGATTCCCTAACCCACCAAAAAATGTCCCCACAAGGATGAGGATTTCGGACATTGACCCACAGACACCCACCTGTCCCTATCATATATGCTCATTTTTGCCACTAGAGGGCTGGACAGGATCCAGAGAGAAATCAACCCAGAACACTGCGTGCCGTGCGAACCTGTGCCACACTCTGTGTGCTGGCACACCTAGAAGTTACCCTGCTGAGTTAAAGCATGCTTTACAAACATTGGCTCAAAAGAACATAAATACAGGGGAAAAACAGGAAAGTCAGTCATGAACACTGCGTGCAAAACTACGGCACCCTCTGAGTATTGTTCAAGCTGGCACACCTGGAAGCTGCCTTAACTTAAAACATTTGCAAACACTGGCTAAAAAGAACATAAATACAAGAAAACGTACCTTTCGGTCCTTATTGAATTCATTACTTCTGAACAAAATAATAGATCTGGAAGGCTCTCAAAACAAGTGTTTCTGATCTACTTTTGAACTACTTTTTGAAGTTTTCAAGACTAGGTTTTAAACCCAAGCAATAAAATGTATTAATATTACCATGAAGTCGCCAGCAATATGCAAAATTATACATCTGACATAGGAGGAATAAATGTGATTAGTGTGTCAAAATTTTATTATTTCCATTTAATTTTTATTTGAATTTTATGTATATCATTTATTTTATTTGATTAAATGCATCAGGCATTGTCATAAAATGCACATCTATTCTGGCGATACCAATAAGCCAGTAATATTCATGTTCTGGCAATACCATTTTGTCTAAATAAATGAGAAGTTAAACACTAAAAACTAAAATCAACTGTTTTAATCTACAAGTGAATTTAGGCGTCAATACTTTAATCTACATGAAAAACATTAATTTTGAGATTTTCTAAAAAATAACATTTAACAGTGTTATTAAATTATTGGTGTTTTTACAGATGGGCATTAGTGAGCATTAGATGATGGCAAAGGGATTGTTTCACATTCATGTTTTCATGTCTCTTAATTTGAAATTTAGTCAGTCATATTTTGTGTTTCATGCCATGTGATCCTGTCATATGTTCTTGCCATGTGAGTTCCTTTAGTTCATGGCTGCGTTTAACTCCCCTTTTAGACTCACTCACATATCGACTATGTGCATTCTTTATGTTGTGTATATATAATATATCAGTGTAACAAGTCATCCACTGGAAGAAGAGTTAAATGACCCACTTGAATCACTACAAAAAAACATCATGAAGTTAAATACACACACTCATTTGCAATTTTAACAGTGAAATTTCCTTTACCTTTGATCCAACCAGTGTGTAAAGCCACTGTACAGTTTCATTGTGTCTGATAAGCCCATTCATCCCATCCACGTACAGCATGATTTGTCCAAGAGCTAAAAGAGAGAAAGAGAGATATAAGTAAATACAACTAGGTTGCTATGCATGTTTTAAAGTTTTTCAGTGCATTGTTATACGGTTGGCTGAGGTGTTCTGTGTATTGCTAACTGGTCCAAGTCAAATGAGCCCAGCACCACTAGGCCTTTGTTAAACTTAATATTTCACAATATTATTGATTTGATTGCACTAACACTATTAAATGAGAACTGAACTGAGCTGGACGATTCCTGCAGAACTGCTTCATAGATTTAATAATTACTGATCTTTACAACAGAATTGAATCAACACTGAATTGACTTCAGCTGAACAATGACACTATTTTCTTTTAGAGCTGCTGTACAGCCGATTGTCTGCATCATTGAATCATTCTCCTGTTATCACTTTAAGCTGCTTTGAAACAATTTGTATTGTATTGTCACGGGTATGGTGCGGATGAAGACAAAGGCAAAGGCACAAAGCTCCAATTCAAACTTTTACTATAATAAAGCTTACACAAAACGGAAACACTCACGATACACTGTAACTTAATCAAACATTGACCGACAACTGAAGGGAGAAAGACAGGAACTTAAATACAGAGGATGACGAGGGTACAACAGGTGAAGACAATGAAGGGTGATTAACTGATTAACTAGACAGGTGATGAAAATGAACTAATGAAAATGACGACAGAGATGACGAAAAACACTGAATGAGAAAAAACAACCTAAAAGTCCATAGAAACAACAGAAAACACATTAACAATGTGACAGAACCCCCCCCTCCCCCCAGGCGCGCCCTCGCGCCGTAAAACATCCAAAGGGGTGGGAGGGTGGGCGCCCTGGAGGCTGATGAACAGGTGGCCGATCTGGAGCAGGAAGCCTCCAGGGCGGAGCAGGACGTGCCGGTGGCCAGGGCGGAGCAGGATGAGGGCGTGGCCATGGCGGAGCAGACGGACCCTCAGGCGTCCATGGTGGTGAGGACCCTTCGGGCGGCCATGGCGGTGAGGACCCTTCGGGCGGCCATGGCGGTGAGGACCCTTCGGGCGGCCATGGCCGTGAGGACCCTTCGGGCGGCCATGGCGGTGAGGACCCTTCGGGCGGCCATGGCGGTGAGGACCCTTCGGGCGGCCATGGCGGTGAGGACCCTTCGGGCGGCCATGGCGGTGAGGACCCTTCGGGCGGCCATGGCGGTGAGGACCCTTCGGGCGGCCATGGCGGTGAGGACCCTTCGGGCGGCCATGGCGGTGAGGACCCTTCGGGCGGCCATGGCGGTGAGGACCCTTCGGGCGGCCATGGCGGTGAGGACCCTTCGGGCGGCCATGGCGGTGAGGACCCTTCGGGCGGCCATGGCGGTGAGGACCCTTCGGGCGGCCATGGCGGTGAGGACCCTTCGGGCGGCCATGGCGGTGAGGACCCTTCGGGCGGCCATGGCGGTGAGGACCCTTCGGGCGGCCATGGCGGTGAGGACCCTTCGGGCGGCCATGGCGGTGAGGACCCTTCGGGCGGCCATGGCGGTGAGGACCCTTCGGGCGGCCATGGCGGTGAGGACCCTTCGGGCGGCCATGGCGACCGTGTCGGCAGGGCCTCCACGATCCCCTCAGAGGACTTATTGCCCCCCCCCAAAAATTTTCTTGGGGAGGTCAGCACTGGACTGGACCCGCGGCGAAGAGGACTCTGAGCTGACCGGGGCCAGCGGCGAAGGCGGTCCTGGGCTGGACGGGACCAGCGGCGAAGGCTCTGGGCTGAACGGGACCAGTGGCGAAGGCCCTGGGCTGGACGGGACCAGCGGTGCAGGAAGCTCTGGGCTGGACGGGACCAGCGGTGCAGGAAGCTCTGGGCTGGACGGGACCAGTGGTGCAGGAAGCTCTGGGCTGGACGGGACCAGCGGTACAGGAAGCTCAGGGCTGGACGGGACCAGCGGTGCAGGAAGCTCTGGGCTGGACGGGACCAGCGGTGCAGGAAGCTCTGGGCTGGACGGGACCAGCGGTGCAGGAAGCTCTGGGCTGGACGGGACCAGCGGTGCAGGAAGCTCTGGGCTGGACGGGACCAGCGGTACAGGAAGCTCTGGACTGGACGGAACCAGCGGTGCAGGAAGCTCTGGGCTGGACGGGACCAGCGGTGCAGGAAGCTCTGGGCTGGACGGGACCAGCGGTGCAGGAAGCTCAGGACTGGACGGGACCAGCGGTGCAGGAAGCTCTGGGCTGGACGGGACCAGCGGTGCAGGAAGCTCTGGGCTGGACGGGACCAGCGGTGCAGGAAGCTCTGGGCTGGACGGGACCAGCGGTGCAGGAAGCTCTGGGCTGGACGGGACCAGCGGTACAGGAAGCTCTGGACTGGACGGAACCAGCGGTGCAGGAAGCTCTGGGCTGGACGGGACCAGCGGTGCAGGAAGCTCTGGGCTGGACGGCGATGAGGGCTCTGTGCTGGGCAGCGATGAGGGCTCTGTGCTGGGCAGCGATGAGGGCTCTGTGCTGGGCAGCGATGAGGGCTCTGTGCTGGGCAGCGATGAGGGCTCTGTGCTGGGCAGCGATGAGGGCTCTGTGCTGGGCAGCGATGAGGGCTCTGTGCTGGGCAGCGATGAGGGCTCTGTGCTGGGCAGTGATGAGGGCTCTGGCGCAGGATCAGCGGCCTCTGGCGCAGGATCAGCGGGCTCTGGCGCAGGATCAGCGGGCTCTGGCGCAGGATCAGCAGGCTCTGGCGCAGGATCAGCGGCCTCTGGCGCAGGATCAGCAGGCTCTGGCGCAGGATCAGCGGGCTCTGGCGCAGGATCAGCGGGCTCTGGCGCAGGATCAGCAGGCTCTGGCGCAGGATCAGCGGCCTCTGGCGCAGGATCAGCGGGCTCTGGCGTAGGAAGCTCTGGGCTGGACGGGACCAGCGGTGCAGGCGGCTTGGAGCTGGACGTCAACCGTCCAGGGTCGAAGAGGGACCAAAGCGGAGAATGGTGTCGGGGTCCATCTCGACCACCGCCTCTACTGCGGCCTCCACGGGTCCCGCGAAATCTGGCCAGACGGGTTCCCTCAAACGACCCTCCATGGGCAAAGGCTGGGAGATCTTGGCTCTCCTTGGCCAGGACGAAAATTTTTACCCATTCGTCCATTTTAGATTGGTCGGTCAATCTGTCACGGGTATGGTGCGGATGAAGACAAAGGCAAAGGCACAAAGCTCCAATTCAAACTTTTACTATAATAAAGCTTACACAAAACGGAAACACTCACGATACACTGTAACTTAATCAAACATTGACCGACAACTGAAGGGAGAAAGACAGGAACTTAAATACAGAGGATGACGAGGGTACAACAGGTGAAGACAATGAAGGGTGATTAACTGATTAACTAGACAGGTGATGAAAATGAACTAATGAAAATGACGACAGAGTGTTATGGTTTGGATGAGTAGTAAGCACGACACCGTATGTCTTCAATGTCCCGTGTTTATTCCATCTTAACTCCACATGTGTTCGACCGTAACTTCACATGTAGTCTAACTCTAAACATTCTCTTCTTCTTCTCCTTCCCACTCCTCTATCCTCTTACAACACAGCGCCTCTAGAGGTAGCATCAGGAATTACAGTATGGACACAACACAGAGATGACGAAAAACACTGAATGAGAAAAAACAACCTAAAAGTCCATAGAAACAACAGAAAACACATTAACAATGTGACATGTATAAAGCGCTATTTAAATAAAGGTGGCTTGACTTATAGCTTGGGTCCAGAGTTCAAACCACATAAAAATAGAGATAAAATAAAACAAATATTAAATTATTATTCAAGAAATGAATAATACAAGTTGTTTGATTAAATAATAATTTATTATTACTATTGGAATAAAAAAGAACAGTTGAATTACTGCCCCTGACACAATTATCTTTTTTAAATTAACTGTTGCAGATAACTTTACATACATTTACATGCTTTTTATGCTCATTTATGCTATTTATGCATACAATATACATTTATGCTACAGCAAAAGCCTTTATCCATATTGCATTCAAGCTATACTGATCTTTTTATCAGATCAGTTCCTTGGGAATTGAACCCATGACTAGTGCCATGATTGAGCCACAGGAACACAATAAATAGTTCACTGCTTTGAAGTTAATCAATTACATCTACTGGCATAAAATTAGAACTTTATTATTTCATGTGTGTTAGCGTGGGATTTGAACCTGTAGAGATTTGTATCAGGAGTATGAATTTAACCTCTGGCCCACCTCACCATTGGATTATTCCTCATAGTACATTTAGCAAGTGCAAGTTAACGTTTTTAGTATACAATATTACTTTAGCCAAGCAACAGTGAAGCAAAACTGCTTCATACCACTGGTTAAGAGCTTGTGTGTGTCTTTGCATGTGCACAGCAGTGATAGAGCAGTGTGGTCAGTGTTTCCATTGTCTCCTTAGCAACTCAGGGGAGGTCTTCTGGTGAAGGAAGTGTCGTGACAGAACTCGAACTATAAAGAAAACTCTTCACACGCCAATGAGCCCTCACAACATATGTGTCCAAAGTTTAAAGTAATCAGAGTACAAACAGATACATCCCTCTATATGGGAAGAGCAGGATTTTGCTCTGATCAAAGTGAAGAGTGTCAATGAGATCCATCTGGAGCTGTCTGAATACACAATCTGCTGCAAAGAGTTATTGTAACACACACACATTAACTCACCCGCTCCCTTTAACAGGTTAACCGTTCTCAAATAAACAACTGAACTTTGCACAAACTTTAAGGACTGCTACACTTTCAATCTTGACACAGAAATATACAAACACACATCTACAAAACCACATTTATAGGTTAATGCGTTCAAGTCGCATTGTTGAGTGAGTGTTCTGGAATTTTTTCGAGGTAGTGAAGTGTCAATTAACCAAGGATGGGAACTGACAAACGGACAATTTATATTATGTATAAATATTTTATATATAAATTTTAAAATCTTAAATGTATACATGCATGTGTGTGTATTTATATATACAAAATCATTATACACAGTACACACACATATATTATATAAACACAAACGTATAATTTGGATGCGATTAATTGTTTCACAGCCCAAAAAAAAAAAAAAAATCACTCCAGTCATGTAACAATACCATTCAATCACATTTTATGAGATTTTACTCATACAGCAACTTTGAGCACATTTTACTGAAATTCATGCTAAAATCTTCTTATTTAATAAACAGTAACCAAGGGTGCAAAGTTTTAAAAAAAGGAAAGATTGATACTGATTTTAAGTTGCAATGGTGAATTTTGTCTATTTTGTGCACTATTGATGTAGAACAGGGATTAGTTGTATGAGGTGACAGGATTGTGCACAAAAATAATCAAATAGTGCTAAAAATGCTTCCTATCTTTGTCAGTACTGACACTCTCCGATGCATCCATTTGATTCTGACCAAAATTATTTGAATGCACATCATAATTACGATTTCCGAACTTTCATGAAGGGAAAGGCAGCATATGTTCAAGCTGAGAGACTCCGTGGACAGGCAGGAGTCATAACAAACAGACTCGCACGCACACATAGTGCAGTTTAAATATTGCTCTTGAAGCCTGAAATCTCAGCCTGTGTGGCAGTGCAGTGGGGAAAACATTTGAGCAGGCTGATCCACCCAAGCGTAACATGACTTCCATTTGTAGCAGGACACGTAAAGCAGGTCATAACAAGAGCTCAGGGAACTCCATAGGAGGCCACTAAAATCACAGAGCTTCCATTTGACTGGAAAGACTGGAGAAAGAAATAAAACAGAGCCCTGATGAAGACACAAGCAACAACGGTTGAAGGTCACTGTGACTTTCGGAGCCTTAGTTCAGCTGAAGAAAGATTGCTGGCTCCATTGAAGGAACAAATACTCACACAGATACTATACATAGCTAGCTTGCCATTTTAGACAGACAGATAAGGTTCTTTTTTTCAGCCTTTTCTGTCATTTTTTGGGGTTACTTTTTCAGTGTTTGGGTTGTTTTTGTGTTAGCCAGCTCCTGGGTCAGGCGTAACAACCCAGCGGTTGAGTTATTTATCGCAGGTTTGTTGTAGTTCTCAGAGCCACTGAATTGGAGCATGTCTTTTGGTTTGTGTATTTTTATTTTTTTGCATGAAAAAAAAAAAAACTGTGCTGTAAATCATTTAATTTTATGCAAATCAACATACAGGACGCGATGTGAGTCACCGAAATGAGTGTGGAATCAGTGTTCGAATCAGTAATGGGCAGGTTATGGAATCATATTTTAGCATATTTCAGCTTTGAGTGAAACGCAGAACGGCGGTCTGAAGTTCCCACACCGAACACAATTCCAGCTCCGGCTCGAGAACCAGCACCGTAACAGATAAAGACTGGTCGATTACACTTGAATTAATTCTAGAAGTTTAATTTTAACTTCTAGTGTTTGTAAAACAAGTTTAAATGTAGGCAATATTGTATAGCCTACATATTAAAAAGGTATACAATATGCTACACTGCAAAATATGATACTCATCGTAAGTAAAGGAATGTTATCATGTAAACCAGTTGTTTGGACTATTTTACAAAAGTTTAGAGGATTTAAGTTAATCTGTATATAAAAAATTTACTATTATATTAAAATGTATGAATAAGATTAACCTATTATGCTGGGTTAAATAAACACCCCAATTTTTTTGGTAAAATCGGCCTAACGTGTTCTTCTGTCCTATATTTACCCAGCCCTTGGGCTAAAAACAACCCAAATTGGGTTGTTTTTAACCAAGTGTTTAGAGTGCATGTACGGATCATCATTCAAATACTACAATCATTTAGCAAAATGGTGTTCGTCCAGAGATTGACACACTGTCTTCACGCCAGACCGTTGAAAGAAAGATGAGCTCTACTGGACTCACACAATGAGGTTGTTTGATAAATAGGCTAGCATACCTAAAGCCTGACTGAATGTGTATGCATGGACAGAGGCTTAAAAGAGGAGTCCAATCCACACGCTCACCAGCATATGCACTCAAAAAATTTCAAATCAGCAATAAAACATTTGTAAAAACATAGCATGAAGTTAAACAGACAATGAGTCCGTGACAAAAGAGAGTGTCTAACACATGCCAAGTTCTTAGAAAGGGGCTATTTGCATTAATGCCAGTTTGTGAGTGTCTTAATCTTTTTTTTAAAAAGTGGGTAAAATTTTTTTATAAAATAACCGACAACCTGAACTGATCTTGCCTTGTCAAAAAATCATGACACAGACATAAGGGTCCTATTAAGCCACTAAATGGACATGATGAGGAAAAAATAAATAAAAATGAGATGGGATGAAAAATATATTTCAATGCTTTTGTGATTTCCCTCACAAAAGTTTTGCGTTCCACCGAGAAACTTTGCGTTCGCTCGCAAAGCATTGGCGTTCCATCGCAAAAACGTTTGTTCCCTCGCAAACTTTGCATTCGCTCGCAAAGAACACAAAAAGTTTGCAGGGGAATGCAAAAGCATTGAAATTGAAAAAAAAATCCCCCTCCCACCTCATATTTTTTTCCACCACCATGTTCCTTTAGGTTCATGTGGTTGCACCATAATGACAAAGTTTTACAAAAATGTTTCATATTTTGACAAAAATGCTTTACTGTTGCCAAACATTTTCAAAAATCTCATCCTTTTAGTGAAGCTTTTTATATATATATAATAACAAAATACCAGGGTGGTGCAACTTTACACCTAAAAGAAAATATCACATACATTTTAATTTAAAAATAAAGCATATGCATCACAGAAGAAGTCTATTCAAGTTAAAAGTATGACTGTAATGTATTTAAAATAGATGATCTTAATTAATTTAAATAAACATCGCCCCAGCAGATGACAGGCTCTTTTAACTGTAATGCGAGATTTATTGAGTGTTACAATTTCTCCCATTCATTCTTCTACAAAAGGGTCCGTCTGCTCCTCCTCAAACTGTCTCCGTCTCGGTTCATCCAAAGCTAAAAGTCTTTTGTTTTTCGGTCTGGCTTTGACGACAACTGAACAAAGATCATTTATATCTCCTGACCCAACAGTGACACTAAAACCCATTTAGCAACACTGCTAAACTTCACTGTTTCCTGGCACCTTCTTCAGCTTGCAGCTCCGGATTGTACCTGAAACGATCCGTTGAAGCTGGAGCAGAGCCTGCAGGACGACGGCTGCCAGATTCCCATAGCAAGAAAAGAGAGAGCGAGACCGAAGGAGAGCAGAGCGGTGACCAGGCTGAACTCTGTCTACCGCGTCTCCACATGGGAGAATGAGGAGTTATGAATGCACCACACGCAGGCCAAGATTCCCAGGTGCAGCCGTCTGGTGTGTGTGGATGGCTCTTCATCTTTTATCAATCAAGGCTAATTACTCAAAACATGTCAGTGACAACATTCCACATGTGTTTTGTTTTTCTTTCAGCTCGCACACAGTTGCAAAACTACCGGAATGACACATGCACACAGTCGCTCGTTCACGAGGTGCTGCGATGTCTCCAGAGTCCCGTCGGAGCATCAGCACACACACTTTTCACTCCATATCGAAGCACATCACTGTTTGTAAAGACATGAACGACCCTGCAGACAGACGGCCAGGGCGTTCGGTGAGAGAGCTGCTGAGAGACAGGTGAGAGATATAATGAGCTGCTCTTCATATGCTTCACGAACCAGAACATTCCAGAAAGCTCCCAACAGGAGGGTTTCAGCACATCGGCTCTGAATGAGAGCACAGGAGATTAAAGCTGCGGGTAATGAGAGCTAAGCCGAGCTGATTCCCATCTAATAAATTTGTTTGGATAGGATGTTTAAAGTGTGTCATTTCGGCACTGCTGTTGTCACCAAACGTAAACATTAAAACAGATGTCAAATATGTTGCTCGTCTTCATTTGTTTGACTGACAGCATTTTAAGGTAAGCTCAATCGACAGCACTTTTGGAATAATGTTGGTTACCATAAAATTAATTTGGACGTTTCCTATTCTTAAAATAAGAAACAATTTAAATAGGTTACGGTGAAGCACTTACAATGGAAGTGAATGGGGCCAATGCTCCTGCCAACATGACTGTTCAAAAGTTTGGGGTCAGTCAGATACATTTTTTTATAAAGAAAGAAACTTTAGGCTACTTTTATTCAGCCAGGATGCATTAAATTGATCAAAAATCCCAGTAAAGACATTTATAATGCTACAAAAGCTTTAGACTTCAAATAAATGCTGTTCTGTTGAACTTATTTAATAATAAATCCTGAAAAATTACATTGCGGTTTCCATTTTCAACAACGATAATAATAAGAAATGTTTCTTGAGCCTCAAAACGATTTTTTTAAGGATCATGTGACATGTGAAAATTCAGATTTGCCATCACAGGTTGAATTACATTTAAAAAATATATTATAATTTTAAATTGTAATATTTCACAATATTACTCTTTTTACTGTATAAAATATAGTGGCTGGGTGGAAGTAGAGGTTGAAATCTGGCTTTCTGAAACCTTCTGTAATCCCTCACTCATGGCCAGCTCCACAGTTGGGAATCCCTTGTCTGTTTCTCAAGGCTTTTAAATTCTCTATCCACATATCTAACCATTAGTTACCATGACTCCATCCCAGATTTCATGCGCAGTGGCCAGAACTTGGCAACATTCTGTTTTCTCTCTTATGGTCTTTTCTTCTGCACCCCTCATTTGTTTCATTTACATTTCAAATTTCCCCTAGAACTGGGTCAGCCAAAATGTGGGCCTGTCTGTCAACATGCTACATTTATTTTTATAAGACTACAGGCCTTCTATCAAGGTTCTACTCTCCGCAACATACAAGAGAGCTTTTATTGCGCTCAACACTTTTCTAAATCCAGCGAAACAAAGTCTGCCGCAGCTATCGGTGCAGTTAAAGTCAGGTATATTTCTTTTGTTAAACCACACAGTAGAAACAATCTGCAAATGTTTCCACAGAGAAAGAATGCGGGCTCTCTCCCCCACCGGACATGATAGCCTGGTGGTGCTTTTGGGGGAGACTGATGACAAAGGACTTTTCCCGAAAACTTTGACTAATTCTGACTTCCCTTCTAGCCTGATTGGGTTTTGATTTAGCCTCCCTGTTTCCTAATGAGACAGCTTTATTACCGGTGCCCATTAAATTTCCATTACGAGCAGTTTCAGGATGCAGTAAATTCAGTGAAAGCTCATCATTACGAAATCAGCCGAACCCAGTGAAAACCGCTTGCGTCCTGTTACTGTCCCACTTCAGCCCGTTCACAGCTAGTCGATTGATCAAGGGGACACTGATTCAACCAGGCATACTACTTTAAGAATACAAATGGTCAACTGAGCCCGACTCAGAATATTCAAGAATGTATGCATGTGTGATATAAAAAAAAGTCTGAAAACGAAAAAGGTCGCAATAATGATTTATAAAGTCACAACTGGAAGAAATAAAAGTTACAATCGAAATATTCGAAAGTGAATTTTATGAGAAACAAATTAGTAATTCTGAGAAATTAAGTCACAATTGCAAGATATAAAGCCACGGTCGAATATTATGAGAAATAAAGTAGCACTTGACCGTTCGCAAAGACTTTGCCCCCCTTAGTTACTGTCGCTATGTCCGACAGGCTACGCCGCTCTCACACCACACCATGTTCTCACGCAGTGAGAAATACATCGCGGAGCAGAGAGGAGACTGACAACACACTGACAGACAGGACAGACCAGGTTACTTTTTGGTTACTTTTGATATTAAACATATTAAACAAAGTCTCACCTTTCAAATTTTGTCATTTTTTAAAAGAAATATAAACAATAAATACCGTTTTGTGGCTCTTTAATGTGTCGTGACAGATCGCTGTAGAGCATCAGTTAAAGCTGCTCGTGAACCGATCATCTCTTCCTTCTAGTTCATTTATAGCATAAAATAAACATGAATGAACATAAGAAGGAATGTTGTTTTAACCGCGGAAAGGCGTCACTACACTCCGTTTTTCAAGTTCAAATCCTCCCATGTTAATCTGCTAACTCTCCTGACTACTTTATCGGACAAAATGGTGGATGGCGAAGTATGATTGGTCAGATCACCTGTCAATCAAGCTCCCTGCGAAGGGTCAATTATGAGAAATGAAGTCACAATTGTGAGAACCAAAGTCATAGCTGAGATTTAAATTTGAATTCTTAGCGAAATAAAGTATCAATTACAAAAAGAGTCACAATTGTGAGAAATAAAGTCACAGTGTAACGCTGTCGTGGTCGTTGAAGGCACAAGACGAAAATGAGGGTAACAACAGTCTTTATTTAAACTAACTCAGGCAGGACAGACACAACCACGTTCAACATAACCGAGAACCGACAAGGGACTGAACAGAACAGGGAGAATAAATACACAGGAGGAAATGAGGAAACTAACTAGACACAGGTGGAGAACAGTAAACTAATCAGGGACTAATGAGAACAGGTGCAGACTAGACAGAACATAATTGTGACACACAGTCAAAGGAACACTCCACTTTTTTTGGAAATACAGTAGGCTCATTTTTCAACTCCCCTAGAGTTAAACAGTTGAGTTTTACCGTTTTCTAATCCATTCAGCCGATCTCCGGGTCTGCCGAGTAAAAAAAATGACCAAAGAGTTTCGATATTTTTCCTTTTTAAAACTTGACTCTTCTGTAGTTACATTGTGTACTAAGGCCGATGGAAAATGAAAAATTGCTATTTTCTAGGCCAATATGGCTAGGAACCATACTCTCATTCCTGCGTAATAATCAAGGAACTTTGCTGCCGTACCATGGGTGCAGCAGGTGCAATGATATTACGCAGCGCCTGAAAATAGTCCCCTGCTAGGTAACTTCCGATGTGACCGGCACTAAGTTTGTGTATTTGCAGCCGGCAAATTAGGTGTAATATCATTACGCCTGCTGCACCCATGGTACGGCATCAAAGTTCCTTGATTATTATGCAACTTTTCATTTTCTGTCGGTCTCAGTACACCATGTAACTACAGAAGAGTCAAGGTTTAAATAGGAAATATATCGAAACTCTTTGGTCATTTTTTTGTGAGAGATGCTAACGGTCTAATCAGATTCAATGATCTATGCTAAGCTATGCTAAAAGTGCTACCGCCAGACCCGGAGATCGGCTGAATGGATTCGAAACCGGTAAAACTCAACTGTTTAACTCTAGGGGAGTTGGAAAATTAGCCTATTTCCAAAAAACAGTGGAGTGTTCCTATGTAGCAACTATGAGAAAAAAGTAAATTGCAAGAAATAAAGTAACAGTTGAGATATAAAGTTAAAAAGTTTTGAGAATTTTTCAAGAAAAACATTACAATTATAAGAAAGTCACAACTGTGAGAAATTAAGTCAGGGTTGATAAACAAAGTTGAAAGTTTAGAGAAATAAAGACTCACTTACAAATCAATAAAGTTACAATTGTGAGAAATAAAGTTGCGGTTGAGATATAAAGTTGAATGTTATGAGAATTAAAGAAGCAATTACACTAAAAAAGTCACAATTGGGAAAAATAAAGTCACGGTTGAGATATAAAATAGGAGACAAAAAATTACGCTGTGTGAAAAAAAGTACAACAGTATAATCTTTTCTGTTCATCACCTGGTGAGCAACAGCTATTCATATTTTAGTATTTAAATTTTTTTTATTTTCGACCACTCAGTAAGCATTTGAAATTCGGTGTAAGCGCACAGGTTATTTGCCACTCTGATTATCCCTGGTGTGCCGTACACCATGATTCTTTTGAGAAGTGGTCAAGAAACATGAGCCATATTGTTTTCGGTTTTGGCACACTTAATGAAATGGAAAAACACAGAAATCAGCAGACGATTCCAAGTGAACACAAATGCTGGAGACAACTGCAGAAGAAATAAACTGCTGAAGGATGAGCCACAGTGAATTGTTATGGCACTTTAGAGGATGCTTATGATGCTTTGCATTGCACTCAATATGATGAAATTGCACTCTGCAAAAGGTTGCAGAGACTATTAGTCATTAGTGATGCTAACATTGACAACTCTAACGGCTAGCGGCCATAAATCCAGCTTTATATTCTTGCTCTGAATCATTCCAATGATCTTCCATACAGTGGCTGACTTCATGTTTTGGGCCAGAGCCAAATACTCTCTTCATGATTTATGCACACGCATGCACGTACGGTTGTAGCCCAGGACGACGTACGCGCAAACATGTGTGTAAAGGCCAAAGTGTCAGTGTGTTTTTAGCGTAGCCAAGTCCTTATGGTGCAAATAATCAGAGAAAACATCACACATTCTTATTCTTTAGCACCTGCACATGGTGAAAAACAAGCAAGATTTCAATCTAAATGTAAGCACCACACTATATAGTGTGTATGTGTATTGTGTTGTCGATGTGTGTTCACTAGCGATGCACTGGCCAATCAAAAGGAGGTGGAAAAAGCTGTCGGACACTTACAAACTCATGCAGTGAAGCATAAAAAACAGCAGCATGAAAAACAAACCTGTAATTTAAGTAACAATGCAACAATTTTAGAACGCTCATATTTCATTATAATCGCTCAAATTGTCACTCATACAACTGTGGTTTCTGAAGGGCACAATAAATGTCTTATTTACACTGTGTCTAGAACTTGTTGATCATGAACATGAACATTCCGGTTTTGTCGTGTCACTCGCATTCAGTGTATATTGGGTGTTACACATCTACACCGCAATCAGCTTTGTCTTCCACATCTCAGTGGGATTGTTGATGCATATTCAAATGTAATTTTTCAAGGTAAAAATATTTTATTTTTTAGAAATATCAAGCACTTACAGAGCCCTGCAACATGCAAAAATATATACTGTGGCTACAAATTAAGAAATAACGATTGTGGCAATTAGTTTGGCCACTAACTAAAATGTTAGACTGAATTAAGACAACCTGGCCATTTACTTTGATTAAGAATTAATTCCCTTATTATGAGTGTCTATAAAGGGCTACAGTGATGAGGAATTTTTGTATGTTATCACACTGGTTCCTTCAACAAAATGATAGGATTTTTCCATTGGCTTTGGGATTATTGTAGAAAACAAGCTCTGTGACCAAAAAAAGTTTACGATCCTTTCAAATATTGTTCATCATGATAATCTTGAAAATGAGCACAAATTTCATGAATTATGAAGCCTAACAATCACCAGAAGTAAAAAGCTAAACGTAGAACTACACCACGGTCACATGACTTCAACCTCACCACCACCAGCTTCTGACAACTCTTTCAGTTTAAAAAAAAAGGAAAATTGAGTAAGAATAGTTTGCGAGACTGATTATATGAATGATCCCATGAATCATTGGGTCAAATACTGTAGAAGTGTATGTCTGTCTCAGACAGCAGCCGAGGGGGGGAAGAAAGAACAACATCTGTTGAAAAAGAGATTCCCATCATGTTTTCTTTCGTGTTGCAGCCCGCCATGAGATTAAAGTCTACATTGAAGACAACTAATCTAGCTATAATTATCAATCACCACAAATTATTTTCTGTAAAACTGAGTAAAAAAGTTTTCTTTAACTGATGTGAATGTCAAGCAGGTCCAGCTAGATACTGCAGAGTCTAATTTTGAGCTCATTTCAGTTCAAAATAGTTCAAAAACCATAGTAAAATGTGTTAAACAGCAGCATAATCAAATTAGGCAAAATATGAATGAACATATTACTTTGTGGAAATCACTTGAATCTGCGTGACTGAATCACTTGAATCACACTGATTCTGTGTGGGCCTGATGTTTAAGGAAAATGTACTGAGGTTAAACTCCATAGCAGCGATGGAGGCTCTGGATCTAAAGTCACACTGACTTAGCCGCAACCATCCACAGTGTTCCCAGCAGAGTAAACAGACTCAAACAGATGCTGACAACACCACTGCTGCCACACACAGTTCAGAGAGTGTCATATGCTCTCCTGCTCCACATGCACTGTATGTTTCCAATCACCACGCTCTCTTTAATCAAATCAGGAAGTTAATGACTTCATGGGATCATTAGAACAAACTCTTGTTGAAAGAAAGCTAAAGGATAAGAGAGGAAGTCTTATTTATTGTGACGCTACACCGTTTTTTGAGTCCCTCATGCTTGGCAAGAGGCAAGTGTAATTAAGTCTAATGGTAAAAATAGAAGGCACTTCTGGTAAACACTTTCTACAGAAATGAACTTGACCCATGTTATTCATCACAATAATATACACTCGGCGGAAGTCTTTAATGACTAAAGACTGTTTCTGCTTTGATGCTGCGGATATTTTCCTATCGATTCATGCTAACGCCATGTAAACCGCAAACGGCTGACAAAAAAGGAAAATAAAGAACCCAGGATGTTTTGTTTCTGGAGGTTTTTGTTTCGATAAGACAAGAAAGGATACTTTGAACCCATTGGGAAGACTGTTTTTTAGGGGTTTTAAAGGGACAATTCCCTTTAAAATCAAATAATTTGCCATTATTTAAACACCTCTTGTCGTTCAGAACCTGTATGACTTTCTTTCATGGAACACAAAATGCGGAGTGAGTGAGTGAGTTATGAGTGAGTGAACTAAGAACCAGGGCTGCTTTAAAAGCTGAGAATTGCTGCCTTTGATTCCATGACAGTTGAGAAATTAATGTTGTAGTAATTACATATTTTGCTTAGTTATCACCAAAGCTAGTTGATTATTATAACATTGTGCTGTCCGAAATCCGTTTTAGGAGGTACCTTCGTGTGCAAATGCTGCCGGCGAAGTCATTACCTTATGGCAGCGAGGCAACAAATCAGACCTGATCAGTTTGATTTTTGAATAAACCATTCAGACTTGTTTCTATGAACAGGATTAACCAATTCTTGTTTGGCTTATGCTACTCTGAGCAATGTCTGAACTTTGTATTTTGAGCACTTCTTGCGTTATTTTTGCCTCTTCACGATGACTCGCTTGCTGTAGTCCTCAGTTGTAAGTCGCTTTGGATAAAAGCGTCTGCTAAATGACTAAATGTAAATGTAAATTCGTTCAAAAGAAGTATTTGTTCACAAATCATACATTGCTATCGAGGACATAGGGTGTTCACACTTGGCATGTTTGATTCGATTAAAACGAACCCTGGTGCGATTGCTCTGGTAGTGCGGTTCATTTGAACGTGTGAACGATGCCATTTAAAAACCCTGGCGTGACCAAACAAGCAGACTGAGACTGCTGAAAAGATGGGTCTCTGTCCACTCTCAAACAAACTCTGCTGCGGTTCGAAGGAAATATGAACGCAACACGGACCAAAGACATGTAAACGAACCAAAAACAGGAAGATGAGACCCTAAAAAGGACAGAATTTGTCATCATAGTCGTGATGCTACCCATCACTTTTTGGTACAGGCATCAGAACTGCTTCGCCTTGCAGCAGATCGTCGTTTGTGTGTGTGATGGAGGGATTCCTGTTGCTGTTTTGACTCCTTTACACATTTTATAAGCTCTTCACGAGTTCTACCATCAATACCATCATATGTAGGCTGAGCACATACAACAAGCACATATATCCCAGCACACAGCATTGATATGGATGTTCCGTATGTTCCGTCTCAAAATAGGCAATATGTCATAAAAGTCGACCAATCAGGTTGTGAACATATCCCTATAAATTAGGTCCGGTGTAAAAAATGGCAATCTGATTACTAAGTGGACCATGACCAATGTTTTTTTTTTGTTTTCAATTTCCAGACTATACCTCACAAGTTTAATTCGTCAAATAAACTGACCTGTGCGAGTAGTAATTCAGCACTTGCAGGTAGTTTGGTAGAATTAATCCTTTTTCCTTTATATCCGTGGGACTCGCGTGTGATATCTGTCTATTATTAGCAATCGCGACCTGCTTCATACCACTGTAATGTTAAAAAACATGAATGTTTTCACTCATCCATTAACATTATTAGATCCATCAGCTTGACAGCAAGTCCCAGCATTCAGCTTGTCACTGCGTCCTAACCCTACGCCTTTGTTATTGTAAAAGGTTAGCGACCCCTAGCGGCGAAAAAAGATTACATATTGTAGCTTTAAAAAGACATTAGGGTGCGTAAATGACAACTAAATTTTCATTTATTTTTGGGTGTGAAATACGAATTTGAACCTTGAAACCATCAAGTCACATACTCTGCGATCAGTAGAATCTGCAGTGGTTTGCTGTGTTTGGCAGCTGCCCAACAGGTCTTGTTTCGCCTGTGATTCTAAGTCTTGGGAAGAAGGGGAAACCCTTCAGCACAGCGCAGAGGAGGCCTGGTGCGAAGGCTGGACTGGGATCCACTCCCATATATTGACATTGACCTCATGAGGTCTTCATTTCTCAAGAAAATGTTTGTCATCACAAGCAAGAACTGGAAAAGCCTTCATCTGGCAACAAAAGCATTATATTAAAGGTTTTTTACCTTGGGAAACAGACAATACAGTAAGGGGGGGGGGGGGGGGGATTATAAACTCACACAATATTGTGTGACATAAGGTAGGCTATATACAGTATATTTTTTGTTATACTTTTACTTTTTTAAGACATTCTGAGATATTCTTAAAAATGTGTTATACGTTTTGAAGGCTGTAGGTGAGTGTATGTGGAAAGTATGTGCTCTTCTTCTCCTGGGAACTCATTATGAGAGTCGGGTTCTGTTGCCGTGGTCGTGCCAGTTCTGGAGATTCCCTTCTGGAACAAGAGCTGAGCACCCATCTAGACTACTGTATGAGAAAAAAAAACTCCACCTCCCCAGTAAAACATACAGCATTTGTACATAAATGTGACAGAAAGAGAAATTCTTGCATTTCAGAACAATTCTCACCTATCAGAGAAAGTGAAAAGAATCAAGACTGATCGATCCATCCATCCAACCAATGCTGATTAATCCCACATATCAATCAGCAACATAAACACAAACATAATAATAATAATTACATTTACTCAGGCAATTTAGTTAATGCATGGGCTAACTAAAACTATAGGCATGTTCCTTGATTAAGATTGAGCTTCTATTTCATTTAAGTTTTTGTCTCCTTTTCTCATTTTACTTGTTTATCCTAATTTGAAAGGTAGTTGCTTACATATAATTTCAGCTAGAGTAAAACAGACTAAAAATAATGAATATGACATGACAAAATATTGACTACATTCAAAGGACATTTCTGCCAAAATACAACAACTATGAATAAACAAAGAAACACACTGGTGGTCACTTGTTTGTAATAAATCATATCATGTGAAACACTGAAATAAAATTGAAAGTCGAAAAAGTAGCTATTTATATGGCAGTGCCATCTTTCAAACAATACACCATACACAAATATCATCAGCATGAATCTCTTTTCCATAAACATCTCTGTGATAGCCGGACAGGGTGAGGGAGACTTAGGGCTGGTAAGGGAGCAGTTCTCTGGCCCTTAAATGATTTAAAATCACCACGAGCCGTGGCCTGATTCATCTCTGTCTCACTCTTGGCCAGGTTCAGGCTACAAAGTTATTTTAGTGTACTAACAGGCATGGCAGGACTGTCGAGGGTTTCTTTGTAGGGTTTGGTTCAGTGTTGTTATTGTACTATTAAAAATTGTTTTGTTAATTGAAATTAAGCTGAAATGTAAATATTAATTGAAAAACGTGAACCTAAAACATTTAAACTGAAATACAATAAGTTGATATAAATTAAAAAATTACAAAAAAGGAAGAACAAATTTTTTTATGATGGAAACAGATTTCAAATCTTGCTGTAAAGGAGCTCTAAAAAGAAAATAGTGTCATTGTTCAGCTAAAGTCAGTTGATTCCGTTCTGTTTAATAACTGTGTGAAGTTCATCAATTATGGAATTGATTAAGAATCATAATCACAACTAGAATCATAATCATGTTGTGATTATGATTCTAGGGTGCATCACAAGTCTGATTGTGGATTGATCATT
Source organism: Phoxinus phoxinus (assembly GCF_949152265.1). Taxonomy (NCBI): domain Eukaryota; kingdom Metazoa; phylum Chordata; class Actinopteri; order Cypriniformes; family Leuciscidae; genus Phoxinus; species Phoxinus phoxinus. The sequence goes on along the minus strand of NC_136885.1, from coordinate 15,287,565 downwards.
CAGAAAATTCCATCCAGTTCTTTCTGCTTCAAATGTATTAATACATATTATAATAGTATATAAGTAATAGAAAAAAAAAACTCAGGTTTGGTCTAACCAATGCTGTGAGATTGGGGTGGAAGTGCCTGTTTGGCTAAACAATGGAAGACAGAGACTGATTAGAAAGTGTTTGGGAAACCTGTTTAACCCTTAAAGGCATACCTCGGGTCTTTAGTGACCCGGGACGTCATTCACTACCCTCCGCCTCATTCATTTTTTAAAGTTAGACATCAACCTTCTTAGTATTCCTCAATCAATTCATTATAAACACTATAACAAGAAATAAAATATATAAAAGAATGCCTGTTTTCTCAATTTTGTGTAAATATTGTATAGGGTCGCTAATGAACTAAGGTGTGTAACAGTCAGTGTATGTTTATTTTTTCTGCACAACAATAATTGAATCTTTGATGACTGAATAAGTGCAATTCACCTTTATTCCACAAGGTGTCAATGTCTGATACACAATGATGAAGTTACGTTTCACTCATAGTTACCCCAGGCAGAAAAGAATAGGAAGTATCATCAGCATTACTGCAGAGAAAGTACTGTATGCAGTCAAATATTAGTGTCACTGTCACTTGAAGAAGCTGTCAGCGATCAAAATAAAACATCTGCTATGGTATAAAACATCTGCTCAAACTGAACCTTTCCAAGCTCCAAAACGTAACAAAATATACTTTATTTTATTCTTCTGTAATTGTTACTCTAACATTAGGAGAGTTTTATTTTATCACGACAGGTAGAGATCCATCCATGTTAGATACAGATCCGGGTCGCTAAAGACCCGAATATGTAAAAATGATTGGCAACACATTCATGCATTTAAAGGGTTCATTTCTGCAAATCTCTTATTAACATATACTTCACCATTAAAGAGATAAATCACCCCCAAAAAATAAAACTTGTGTCATAATTTACTCACCCTTCCAAACCTTTATGACTTTCTTACGTGGAACATAAAGCATTAAAGAATGTTTCAATGGGTTCCAAAATATCTTCTTATGTGTTTCACAGAAGAAAGAAAGTCCAACAGGTTGTGGAATGACATTAAGTGGTGACAATTTTTAGTTTTGGGTGAACTATCCCTTTAAGTGTCACTAATATAGATGTCCCGCACCACCCAGACACATTACGTAAGGCTCTTTACTCAAAATCACACATTTTACAAGAAAAGCTTTTACATGGACACTTAAAATCAATTTTAATAGCACATCTATCTGTTAACCACAAAGATGGTGATTTGAGAGCAGAACTGGCTTTCAGGGACTCTAAGGAGTTACAAAGATTGCCATTGATGTTAACTGCCTACTAGTGGACTCTGTAACTCTGTCATCAGAAGTGGAGTGATAAACATTCTCATGCTCTCTTCCTGTTAATTTCACCTTCCTCCATTCTCTCATAAAAAATTATCTGGGCTGATCTGCTGCTCGGGTGGAGTCCAGATGGTTGTGGGACCCCAGGCTCAGCCACTATACTAGGGTTATGGGGGAAAAGCTCCCTCAGGTCTAGGAAAGGACGGCAGGCGCTGAGAGGCCTCTTGCCCCGAGGCACACGTGTGAGGGGCCCCAATCACAGGGCCGAACTCCACTCAGCTCACAGGGGGACACTAAATGGATAGGGTGTGTGTTTTAACAGAAATTGTAGATGGGAACCGAAAGTTCTGATACTTCATACCCATGATCAAACGGTGAAATAATACATGCTAAAAAAACATTACATATGATGAGCACGTTTTAACGAATCACAACAATGCACAATCAATTTACACAATACAATGTGTATGTGTTGGAAAATAATGTTTGCAGACAGTGGACAAACGACCGCTACTTAAAGTAGTCTGATTGTAGATTTTTTAGTAAAAAAAAAAAAAAAAAAAAAACTAAAGTTTGAGTGAAGTGTTAAATAAACAAACACACTACTTTTCAGAAGTATCTTATGCTCATCAAGGCTGTATTTATGTGATAAAAAAACAGTAATAACAGTGGGTCTCATTCACTAAGCATGCGTATGCACAAATTTGTGCGTGAAATTTGCATACGAACGTTTTCACGAACAAACTATGATTCATCATTAACTTTCGTTCTAAAGTGTATTCTAAAATTACAAATAAATGTATAGGAACAACTGAAACAACTTATAAACATGTTCAGATGAAATTTAAAACATATATATAGATCTTAAATAGGCTATATTTCATCATATATAGGCCTACCAGTAAGAGAGCAAGACAAAGGTGCGTTATAGCTCAAGCTGCGAGGTAGATTTTTTTTTTTTGCAGCCATTACTTACATTCTTCAGTGTCACATGATCCTTCAGAAATCAATATGCTGATTTGGTGTTAAACATTTTTTTTCTTAATATTAGTAATGTTGAAAACAGTTGGGCTGCCTCATATTTTTGTGGAAAAAGTATTACATCTTTTTTTCAGGGATTCTTTGATGAATAGAAAGTTCAAAAGAATAGCATTTATTTGAAATAGAAATCTTTTGTAACATTATAAATGTCACGATCATATTGTTTTGTTGGTGTTTGAGTTTCTGTTGGTGACTTTTTCCGTAAGCTCTGTGCCTGTTCTCCTTTTTTCTTGTTTGTCACCTATAGGTAGCCTGGCTAACGCCAGACCCAATTCTCGTTGAGACTTGGGTCTGGGAACCACATGTGCATTCTCTCGTATTTGAGGCGTGGTTTACGAATGCCCGGCGCCGTTTATTGGGTGCTAAGAATGTCTATCAAATGCGCCTGTACGTAGCTCATAGCCAATCGTTTCCATTATACCAGATGACGTATGTAGAGCGACAGAAATTAGACAAGGAAGAAGACGATGGGTAAGATATTTTTGTGTAAACAATGACGTTCAGCGACTATTGCCATTTGTGCAAGATAAACATGAGGGTCGAAGGTATATATGGATATAAACAAACTGCTTAGTTGTGTCGTATAGATGTCGTCATCGTCTTGCTGCTCCCTCCCTGTTCTGTGATTGGTTCCCTAGATGAGGCGAAAATCTGGTCCATGGTATCCAGACTGCCTTTCAGCGTGAATAAAATTGCGCTGCGCAAAGGCAGTATGGGGAAACCCAGGCTAACCTATAGGTCACTCATTAGTTAATCATTGTCCAGCTGTTCCTATTTAGTTCCCTCATTTACTATATATGTATTATATTCTCCCTGTTCTGTTCAGTCTTTAGTCGGTTATTGTTTCAAATTATGTGTCGTATTTCTCCTGTTTTCCAGTAGTCTATTTGAAGTCTTCCTAGTCCTAGTTTGTATTCCTTATTCCTCGACTACCAGTTACAAAAAAATGTGTTACTGCACTTTTGATTAATTTAATGCAACCTTGCTGAAAAAAAAAAGGTTTGTTATGTTTTATTTTACATTTTCCTTAAAGTTTCTGTTTATTTCCAGGGTTACGTAACAAAATTCCCATATTTTCTATGTGGTCTAACTGGATCACACTGAATATACCTGGCTAACATTTATTTTACATTCTATAAATGTGAATGTACTCTGCTGCTTCACTACCTTGAGTTTCCCAGACAGAGCAAAATTTGATCATAAGTGTGCAAATGTGTTGGACAGAATACAGAGTGTGTTAAGAGGGAAGGTGTAAACCCAGATATACGCTGTGGCACTAACCCAACTTCTCCATGTGTTTTCATGCGCTTGGCTGGAAGTGATGGCGCTGAAATCTCAGGCCTCTAGTATTCCTATCAATGATACCCCTGGTGCTCAAAGCAGCCAACAAGAGCGGCCCAGCAGAAGAGCTGCCTTATCTCACCATGATATGTCATGTTCATCCCAAGAGAAGATGAGGATCTGTATTGACAAATGCATGTTTAATGTGCTGAAAAGTGCTGGAAATTTGTGCTTAAAAAGTAGAGAATGGATTTAGCAACTCCAAAGTCATGGGTTTGATTCCCATGGAATGCATGAACCGATAAAATGCATAGCTTGTAAAGTATAAGAGGCTTTGGATAAAGGCTGGAATACACTAAAGAACATTTAAAATCTGAACACAACCTGATCATCATTCACTTGCCGATTTGTCAACAGTTACAGAGAAAACAGGCCATAATTTACTAAACAACTGAAGATCACACACTAGCAGACTTTCAAGTCATTCTGAACACAACAAATCGTGCAGAAACATGACAAATTTCAACACTGTCACATTGTTAATGTGTTTTCTGTTGTGTCCATGGACTTTTAGGTTGTTTTTCTCATTCAGTGTTTTTCTTCTTCTCTGTCGTCATTTTCATTAGTTCATTTTCATCACCTGTCCAGTTAATCAGTTAATCACCCTTCATTGTCTTCACCTGTCGTCACTCGTTGTCATCTGTGTATTTAAGTTCCTGTCTTTCACCCTTCAGTTGTCGGTCAATGTTTGTACATGTTACGTTGTATGGAGAGTGTTACCCTTGCCTGTACCAGTTTTGTTTAAGTTTGATTCTAGTAAAAGTTTGAATTGGAACTTTGGGCCTCAGCCTGTCTTCATCCGCACCATACCCGTGACAGATTGACCGACCAATCTAAAATGGACGAATGGGTAAGAATTTTCGCCCTGGCCAAGGAGAGCCAAGATCTCCCAGCCTTTGCCCATGGAGGGTCGTTTGAGGGAACCCGTCTGGCCAGATTTCGCGGGACCCGTGGAGGCCGCAGTAGAGGCGGTGGTCGAGATGGACCCCGACACCATTCTCCGCTTTGGTCCCTCTTCGACCCTGGACGGTTGACGTCCAGCTCCAAGCCGCCTGCACCGCTGGTCCCGTCCAGCCCAGAGCTTCCTGCGCCAGAGCCCTCATCACTGCCCAGCACAGAGCCCTCATCGCTGCCCAGCACAGAGCCCTCATCACTGCCCAGCACAGAGCCCTCATCGCTGCCCAGCACAGAGCCCTCATCGCTGCCCAGCACAGAGCCCTCATCGCTGCCCAGCACAGAGCCCTCATCGCTGCCCAGCACAGAGCCCTCATCGCTGCCCAGCACAGAGCCCTCATCGCTGCCCAGCACAGAGCCCTCATCGCTGCCCAGCACAGAGCCCTCATCGCTGCCCAGCACAGAGCCCTCATCGCTGCCCAGCACAGAGCCCGCATCGCTGCCCAGCACAGAGCCCTCATCGCTGCCCAGCACAGAGCCCTCATCGCTGCCCAGCACAGAGCCCTCATCGCTGCCCAGCACAGAGCCCTCATCGCTGCCCAGCACAGAGCCCTCATCGCTGCCCGGCACAGAGCTTCCTGCACCGCTGGTTCCGTCCAGTCCCGAGCTTCCTGCACCGCTGGTCCCGTCCAGCCCAGAGCTTCCTGCACCGCTGGTCCCGTCCAGCCCAGAGCTTCCTGCACCGCTGGTCCCGTCCAGCCCTGAGCTTCCTGCACCGCTGGTCCCGTCCAGCCCAGAGCTTCCTGCACCGCTGGTCCCGTCCAGCCCAGAGCTTCCTGCACCGCTGGTCCCGTCCAGCCCAGAGCTTCCTGCACCGCTGGTCCCGTCCAGCCCAGAGCTTCCTGCACCGCTGGTCCCGTCCAGCCCAGAGCTTCCTGCACCGCTGGTCCCGTCCAGCCCAGAGCTTCCTGCACCGCTGGTCCCGTCCAGCCCAGAGCTTCCTGCACCGCTGGTCCCGTCCAGCCCAGAGCTTCCTGCACCGCTGGTCCCGTCCAGCCCAGAGACTATTCACGCCATGTATCCACCGCCTGTGTCCTCAGTGACCGCGAGTCTGGCCATCATGGCCACAACCATGTGGTGTGTGTGGGCTGCGCACACACTGGAGCCGGTGTCTGTCCCTGAGCCGGTGTCTGTCCCTGAGCCGGTGTCTGTCCCTGAGCCGGTGTCTGTCCCTGAGCCGGTTCCAAATCCTGTCACTCTCCCCAAGTACTTTTTGGGGGGGGGCTATAGGCCACCGCCATGGCCGCCCGAAGGGTCCTCACCGCCATGGCCGCCCGAAGGGTCCTCACCGCCATGGCCGCCCGAAGGGTCCTCACCGCCATGGCCGCCCGAAGGGTCCTCACCGCCATGGCCGCCCGAAGGGTCCTCACCGCCATGGCCGCCCGAAGGGTCCTCACCGCCATGGCCGCCCGAAGGGTCCTCACCGCCATGGCCGCCCAAAGGGTCCTCACCGCCATGGCCGCCCGAAGGGTCCTCACCGCCATGGCCGCCCGAAGGGTCCTCACCGCCATGGCCGCCCGAAGGGTCCTCACCGCCATGGCCGCCCGAAGGGTCCTCACCGCCATGGCCGCCCGAAGGGTCCTCACCGCCATGGCCGCCCGAAGGGTCCTCACCGCCATGGCCGCCCGAAGGGTCCTCACCGCCATGGCCGCCCGAAGGGTCCTCACCACCATGGACGCCTGAGGGTCCGTCTGCTCCGCCTTGGCCACGCCCTCATCCTGCTCCGCCCTGGCCACCTGCACGTCCTGCTCCGCCCTGGAGGCTTCCTGCTCCAGATCGGCCACCTGTTCATCAGCCTCCAGGGCGCCCACCCTCCCACCCCTTTGGATGTTTTACGGCGCGAGGACGCGCCTGGGGGGAGGGGGGGGGTTCTGTCACATTGTTAATGTGTTTTCTGTTGTGTCCATGGACTTTTAGGTTGTTTTTCTCATTCAGTGTTTTTCTTCTTCTCTGTCGTCATTTTCATTAGTTCATTTTCATCACCTGTCCAGTTAATCAGTTAATCACCCTTCATTGTCTTCACCTGTCGTCACTCGTTGTCATCTGTGTATTTAAGTTCCTGTCTTTCACCCTTCAGTTGTCGGTCAATGTTTGTACATGTTACGTTGTATGGAGAGTGTTACCCTTGCCTGTACCAGTTTTGTTTAAGTTTGATTCTAGTAAAAGTTTGAATTGGAACTTTGGGCCTCAGCCTGTCTTCATCCGCACCATACCCGTGACAAACACTGTGTGTTCTAAAATCAGATCAAAATTTTAGAACTTTGGAATTCCATCTTCCTAATTGGATGGAATCATAATCTAAAGCTAAAAAAAAAACACTCGTACACTACGCAATTTTCTGTGAAAACTCTAAACTCCAGCTGCTTTAAAGGGGCTATGTGGAGTTTTCAGCGGCATCTAGCGGTGATGTTTCAGATTGCAACCAATACGTTTATAAGCGAGTGCTCGTGCGCGTGCTTTTTTTGTTTTTTATTATTATGTGGAGTTTGTGTTGGAGTCTGTGTTGTGCTGGTCGTTTCTTAGTATTAGCAGACTCCATGTCATAAAGTTGCAGTGTCGTCGCTGTTGAGTGCAAAGTCAGTAGACGAGGCGAGAGGCTCGGGAGCGCGCATGCAGGTCTCACGTCACTGGATTTCGCGGCAAATCCGACCCGGAGCCTTCACATAGAAATAAGAATACTTGCTTTCAGAGGTAATAGCAAAACCCGCCAAGTGGATCATTTTATTGTGAGATTACAACCCCTTCACACACAGGCAATACAAAATCGATTAATTTTAGTAGAATAACTCCACATAGCACCTTTAAATCTGCAGACTGGCCCTGACTTTCAACAACTAACGTTCACTCTTCCAGACAGTAAAATGGGGCAAAAACCTGGGCAAAAGTCATGCAGTTTACACTGGAGGAAAAAATGGTGTAGAAACAGTTTTCACTTGGAAATTGAAAATGAAAAGAAACAGCAAGTAACCAATTGATTTAAAAATGAATTTTGAGGTAGAAAGACTGAAATATTTACCAATAATCTGTTTTATCTACAACTTTGAAAATCATTTTCACAGTGTATTCCAGCTTTAAAACTACACTGTGTAATTTTTCAAGTTGATTCTTAGCAAAAAACACTTTGTTCTTTCAAAATGATATGTGTTCATTAATGTATAATTACTTCTACTAACTAATCAAGTATTCTCGTAAGCGTAGAATCTGCTATTTATAATACATATGAGTGAGCTGCTCGAATGGCGGAAGCCATGTTGCGCCTCCATCTTGAAAATACATTAGCCAAAGAGGGACATACCTGGAAATTCAAGCTTTGCCTTTCGCGTTTTTACACTCAGTGGCACCGTGACAAATGTGAGGGAGAGATTACTCGCGACTGCCGGCAGATTTGAAATAATACGGCCACCGTAGGAGTTAAAACGCCCTCGGGATGGGAGGGGCTAGAAAGTAATATTCAGTTGGTAGTCATATACAATTTCACCGCTAGATGGGAGTAATTCCTACACAGTGTAGCTTTAAAAGTGCTTCCTAAATGTATGTACTGTATGACTATTTTCTATTTTTATCCTACTTAGACCCGGTCGCCACATGGGGGCAGCCATTTTGAAATCACGTGATCAAATGAAAACCAAGTATTGCTTTAACCAAGTATTCTCAATACTATTCGATACTTTAGATTATGGAATACATGAAAAATGGTTGACTGTGAATTGCGCATTTCTACAATGCATTGCTAACCAAAAATATTTGCTTTTGCTTGATGATACATACACAACACTAGGTACCAGGCAAAAATGACATCATTCAGCGCAACGTAAACTAAACTGCTGAGTGCAACTTTAACATATTAAATGTCACAAAAAACATTCTGTCTACACAACGGTTTGGTTATTTCCAGTAAAAAAATGAAAAAATGACACATTTTCAATGTGGTCTCAGACTTTTGGACCTGAGTGCACATGCTCACCGAAAAAACATTGGAAGGAAAAGAATGAACATTTCTTCGTCTGGTCATGAGAAACTAGGTCATCTGTGAGCCAGGTTACAGCCATGCTACAGAGAAGACCAGCTACAACAGCAGCTCTTTCCCACAGCCAGACCGATCCATTCCAAACAAACAACCAACTCGCACAAAAACACCAAAATACAGAGACAAATGAAGTAAACAAAGTACAAATGAGTGATTAAAAAGAGCAGGAAGGGATTGAAGCTATCATTTAGACTGCTTGTCATCATCATCATCATCATCATCATCATCCTCTCACTGTATCTCTCTGTCCCAGATGGGAATTTGGCATTTGGCGTCTTAATCAACTGGGTTGTTTGTGTCAATGTGGGTTCAAACCCATAACCAGGGCACAAGCACTGATTGCAAGTAAACACTTAGGAATCAGGTCCCACTAGGACAATGCAACTTCATTTTAACTGTGTGTTTTATACTGAAACTAGTTTAGCTGTAAATATAAGGATGCACGACCTTTAGGGAAGCACGCAGGCTCAGTTTGAGATAATTATGGCATCCTGTAACCCAAAGGTGTGCTGAGTCTTACTGAGAGTCCATAAAAGCATAGCAGCAGCATGAATCATCTGGGTGTGGAAACTTAAAAAATAAAATGTGCAGGTCTAATTAGGAATAGCCACATTGTTACTGTCTATTTCACTAAAAAAACACCTGAAGCACTTACTCAGAGCCACGATACATTGAGAAAAATACTTCTTTAGGAACCGTCCAGTGTAACTGTTGTACCAGTCGAATGCACAAAATGCATTTCCAGTTTGGGCTAGCTGAAATATTATGCTATGGGGAGTAATGTGTAGCTTTGTTTTTGTGTTACAGAAAGCCGCTGTCATTGCGGACAGGCTGTAAATCGTACAGACTGCCAGTATGTCTCAACATGCGGATTTAGTGTTTAGGTGTCTGTCGTCAGTCCCTGGCCCTGTAAATCCAATCGCTTTGACTATAAACAAGCAACCACAGTAAAGAAATCACTTCAAGCTCTCTCAAAACACACATGAACACTGAATTCATGTAGCTTTTACAAACAACATACACTATACTGGAATGACATACACTACCATTTAATAGTTTGGGGTCAGAAAGATTTTTTGTTTATGTTTTTTGAGAGATATTAGAATGATTTCTGAAGGAACATGTGACACTAAAGACTGGAGTAATGATGCTGAAAATTCAGCTTAGCCATAACAGGAATAAATTACATTTTAAAATATATTAAAATAGTTCTTTTAAAGCGTAATAATATTTCAAAATATTACTGTTTTACTGTATTTTTTATCAAATATATTTTTGACGCAGCCTCGCTGGGAATGAACATTCGAACGCATTATTAAAAATCTTACTGACCCCAAACTTTTTATCTGTAGTGTGTATTTTATTGCATATAATATACACAAATAGTACATATAGACAACACTAATTTAGTGATTTATTTGACTGATTTACACTTATGGGTCCTTGAGGCACTCTTTCCTCAATTCTTTAACACAAATGTCGTAGTGGGGTTGACATTTTACATAAATTATTAAGTTTGTACAGTAAATTATAATAATTTATAAAGTTTGGTGAGTTTTTACTATAGCGAAATAAAGCTATCGGTTTTCAAAGGGAGGATTAAAAATAACAGGCCAGAATAGCTTACACTGAATTCCCAACAACGCATACTGTAAATACAGTACGTCATACGGCTCTAATGTAATGTTCTGCTTTTGTGTATTTGTAAACACATTTGTATACACACAGACGCCCCTCCACCCACATGCACAAACAACCTTTTAAAAAGGGAAGCTGATACCCTCCAGCTTAAACATACGCGTGTACCACACAAATACGCTTCAGATGCCCAGATGTAGCCAAACGAAACACTGAGATGCACCATCACACGCACCGTTCATTGACCCCAATAATTGTCATTCACAAACGTGTTGCTCCTGTTTGCCCTGGCTAATTTATTCTCTCCATGCATGTGGGGTGAAAGGTCAGGCATGTTAACAGGCTGCTAAGAGCTTCCTCTGCCTGGGGATGAGGTTGCAGGCCAGTGGGGAGGTCTAAAGGGGACTGGAAACCCCTCTCCGAAAGGTCACCCGCATTTCACAGCCCACTGCGAGAGGGCAGCGCCCACATGCTTTAACGTCCAATAAAAAGGCTTGGCAGGATGTTGCAGATCGTAAAGTGAATTTCAACAACCCCCCTGACACCCTTCCCTCTAAGGAAAAGAAGACATTTTGATGCTTTATTGCCAATTAATAGTGCTGGGTGGAAAATGTTTGGTGCCCAGCTTTAAAATGTATTGTGTTGTAGTCATTTAACTCCTTGTGATGTGGTTTGGATGTATAGATATTTGGTGTTGTGGTATAGTGTTAGTGGTTTGTAGTGACACCACTGGTAGTTACAATATGAAGAGTCAGTCACAACACACTTCAGTGAACACTAATTCATAATAATATATATAAGCATTTACAATTTTAATTATAAATCTACTAATTTTGTTACTGTTCAATACTTAAAATTCTGATGTAGCTATTATATAAGTTGGGGCGATATATTTTAATTATATATTTACAATAATTTTACTAACGATAAAATATTAACATCACAATGATTTTATTGCAGTTTTTAGACTAATTCCACAATATTTCCTTGTGGTTTAGTTAATAAATTAATAAATATGATTCAAAGTTTTGATTTGATCCATTTCCATAAATCAGTAAAATTTGGATTCAGCAATTCATTTGATACTCAAAAATGTTCATGGAAGTCTCTGAGTGACATTTTCTTAAATTAAAATGTTAACAAAAACACAATACAGCTGAAAAGTTTGGGGTCAGTCAGATCTAAGAAGTCACTTATGCTTAAGGCTACATTTATTTGATTAAAAATACAGTAAAAACATATATATACATCATGGATATATTATATATTGTAACCTAAACAATGTTTTATAGGATGTGTCATAATAGCGCTTGTTTTGTTATGTTTGATAGTTGTTTGAACTCTTGAATTGAATCATATACATTGAGTGTACAGTGTCATGTGTGGTAATGTGGTACCTCTGAGGATGTAGTTCTGGTAGTTTTGGTCAGCCTCAGCTCCCACTTTAATCAGACATGTGAGACCCTCAGCCATCACAAACTCATGCACCAGATCTTTATCATCCTGCAGTACAACAAACACAGAAGAAACACAGCATGTAACAAACACAACGCATGGTGTGTAACTGAATATCTTAAAGAAATTAACCATCAAGAAAGTGACACTCCATCATGTGAACAAAAATGTTTTGTTTTGCCGCAACACACTCTCAGGGGGACCAATGAGAATTCCAGAAAGGTTCAGTTGTGCTTTCAGATATGCACTTGATTTGACTGACATGGCCCAAACCGAAGCTTACGCATTCCTATCTGTCAAACGCTCTGTCAGCGTTTTCTCTACGCTCCCCAAAGGTTCCCACTCCAACACCAACACATGTTGCATTGTTCTGCAAACTCTCTGTCCACCAGGTGCTGGGAATTTCTTAAAATAACCTAAAAGTAGCTCAACATGCTTTAATAACGATTAGAAGTTCAAATAGAAAAAAGAAAAGAAACATGTTAATCTATTAAAGTTATAATACAATTTTACAATTTAAATTAAAAACAATTTATTATGCAATTTTAATATATATATATATATTAGTAGTATACTGTATATATATATATATAAAGTAATAATTGCATAATAATAGTATAATATATAAATAAAATATAAATTATAAAGTATAATATAAGGCATTCATCTATTCAATTTAATACAATTTTAAAACAAACTAAAATTAATTTAGCAATTTTAATGATTTAGAATATATTTTCAAAATGATAATAAAGGGTATTATTGTATATTTAGATAATATTTCATATAATTATTTTATAAAATGTAGTTTATCATCTCATTTTAAGACTAGCTGCAAAGATTTTTAAACGCAGTTCTGCAGTGTTGTTTTATGGAGCTGTCCTGGACTCGTCTCCCTCAGTGAGCACTTACAGTTTTAAATCCTTTTCACTTCCGACCCATGGAAACCCTTTGTGTTTGGGCTTGAGTAAGTTTGGGTTGCTAAGTGCTAATCGACTGTTTCCCTGCAGTAAAAAGTCCATTAAACACACTGTATAAGAGGTGTGAGGAGCAGTACGTGTCTCCGCTTGATTTATGACACACACACACACACACACACACACACACACACACACACACACACACACACACACACACACACACACACACACGGCTGGGCACACTTCACTAATTCTACAACTACAGCATGCATCCTTCCTCCGTCCTGCATGTCATGTGTGGAAGAGAATCGGGCTCCAGCAGTGATGTCCAATATTTCTCCTGCTTTGGGATTTGTGTGGACACACCCTATTGGCTGATCTGAAAATGATTAGGGGTGTTGGATTTGTGGAATTTATATTGGCGCAGACAGTCTATAATGACACAGTATGCCCATGTCTGGAGAAATGCACTTTACTGCACATGCAAAATATACTTAAATGCACGACAGCATAAAGAATGCAGTTCTTGCCGTAATTCTTCCTGAGTCGGGCGATCAATCAGATGACTGCTCAAGTTCTCAAGTGATTCATACAGCTTAGATTAAAATTTAGGGAGATTTTGAGGATTATGAGATTGGTTTCAATAACTGGAACTGCTGAGCTGGAATTCTGTCAATTCTGTCAAAGAAAGTGTGTGTGTGTGTGTGTGTGTGTGTGTGTGTGTGTGTGTGTGTGTGTGTGTGTGTGTGTGTGCGTGTGCGTGTGCGTGCGTGTGTGTGTGTGTGTGTGTGGCTCCCATAGTGTGTTCTAGTTTATTTGCATTTATAGCAAATTCTGTTCAGATTTAATGTTATTGCTCATTAATTCATTCAAAATCCCCTTTTTTTTACCAGAAAATACCACACTGATTAAATAAGTTATAAATAATTCCTTCAATGTAGTTATCTAGCTATAGTTAGCTTGTTAGCATCTTGTATTGTTGCTAACTAGTTTTTAGGGTAAAAGGGGGTCGCTTCATTGTAGAACTATGAATTATGAGTAGTGTGTTGCCTGAAAAGTTACAGGTCAGTAGCTTCCCCAATGTAGAATATGTGTGTGTCGCCTACACCCAACAAAGCTGTATATGTGCTCTCACAAAGCTATGTATGTTTGTGTTTGTTTGTGCTCCAGAGTATTTGTGTGTGTTTATGTATAGCCTCTGGCAGGTTTAAATTACACACTTGTTGACAGGTGTGAAAGTTTCAGATGCTTTTGTCATTAAAAATGCTAAAACTTGAGTGGAAAGACATTTAATCTCTCACACACACACACACACACACACACACAGTGCGATGTTCAGACATGGTTCCTCTAGAGGAAAAACAGTAGCTTCCAGCACAGCTTTAAAATCAATCAATGATGGAGACTCCAGCTTTGGTATCTGGAAATTTCTGTGCAGTGAGAGAAATTCCAGCATACCCATACAGCTCAAACATGCATGAAAACACAGACACACATTCACACACATGTGCTGCTGTTGAAAAATACATTAGCAGGTGCTTCGTGCTAACGCTAATTCGAAGTGGGCCAGCTTACCTGAAATATTTGCTTGAGAGAGAACAGCGCCCTTCGCAGCTCACGTCCGGTTGAGATGTAGAGCTTTTCTGCAGGAGAAAACAGGAAAAAGAGTTTTGAGTTGAGTTTTGAGTAGATGTTCATGTGGTCCACTTTCTAACTAATTCTTTGCAGGTTAGGGTGGAGCCTATTTGGATGATTTGATTGCATTAATGTGACAGATGCTTCATAACTCAAGCTCCCAGATAAAGCACTGTGTTTCCCTCACTGTTCAAACTGCAGTTCTTCAGTCTGCCAGTGTGTGGCAGGATGAGCAGAGTACTGTCTGTGTGCATTAGTGCAGTAGCTAAAGAAAAACCAGCTTGCAGCCTCTGACTCAGCATCTACATGAAATAATGATCATGCATCTCTCTCTTTCTCTCTCTCTCTCTCTCTAGTGTCCTTGATTATCTCTTTATCGACGGCTTTGAGGAGCTGTGTATGAAAACCACAGGCTGAATCTCACAACATGCGGTGTTCTCTCTCCGTTTCTCTTTCTCAATGTGTCCTCATAGAGAACTCTCATTAACATTCCGACCTCAATATTGGCAGCCTGAGAGTCCAATTTAATCTTGCCTACTGCTGAGTGTGTGTTTGTGAATGTCAGATGTGTGTGTGTGTGTATCAATGCACGGTTTGCATGAACCAGTAAAATGTCCTCACTAGTTGGTTGTCAACATTTTTTTACTATATAAGTGAGGGCATTTGGCACAATATAGTGAAACAAACCATGTTTCATTTTTATTTATAACATTATTCTAAATAATATATTATTCAATGGTACCGTATATTATTATAATACAATTGTAATAATTATATATAATTTAAGCATAATGTTATTCCTCTCTTTCTCCCATTTGAATGACTGAACTATCTATCTATATCTACAGTATGTGCATCCACAAAGGTCTGTAAAAAAAAAAAAAAAAAAAAAACATTTTAGGCATCCTAGATAAACTCAAGATAGTCAACTTTACACTGAGAAGAACTTACAATAAAAGTAACGCATATAGACACATTTTTTTATTTTTGAATACAGTTTTCATATCTTTGATTTTCAATGACGGTTTAACCCATGTTGTGTGGATGCCAGCTGACATTTTATCTCAAATTGGGCTCTTAGTAAGTGAATTCTGATCCCGGTGTGTAGAAAATAAGTAGCACTAGTTTCATTCTGCAAATCCCCAACCGCTAAGGAAGAAATTAAACCGCTAATAGGTTGCATTGCTTATAATTACAGAAATACAATACTACAGGAGCACCATATCCAGCCCTTTTTATAAATAATCTCACGTATTTTAACTGAAGGCTTGCGTTCATGTGCCAATTCAGAGAGGAGCTTTTCTTCCGGTTCGGCTTTATAATTGTTCGGAACATATTTCCAAGGCTTGTTTTCATATACATTAAGAACAGGGTTTTGTGTTGAGTTTGACAGGACCACACCACTGTGATTTACCTCGGGCATATGTTTCTGTTGTGGGGCTCAACAAATCATGTTGAGCAAAGAGAAGAACCGCATGAACCAAAGCCAGCCATCTTACTTTTCAACCAACGTGTCAGAACTTTAATCTGGCTTTCCTCAAATGTAAATCAAAGCCACCTCTAGAGAAAAAAGACCTCTGGCACACCTGGATGCCTTAGACCCAGCTTATAAAGAACAAAACAGTTATTTAGGATAAACAAGTTTGTTTAAAACAACCTGTCAAAAAACATTCCAGAAAAACTAGTCAAAATAAACTTTAAAAGATTATCATTGGATGAAAAACCAATGTAAACATTATTTTAAAGGGACCGTGCTCTATTTTTTTCAGTGAAATACACGTAAAAATTATTGCACCAAAACAGCCATATTGTAATTTTACAAGATCATTTTGACCTTTCTCTGACCCTTCGGCTAAATTTTTACTGTTTAAAACAAAAAAAAACAGATGACAACCATAATTTATTTTTCAACAAAATATATTATGCCGCTTTTCCATTACCAGTACCAGCTCAACTCAACTCGACTCGACTCGACTCGGCTTGGCTCGCTTTTCGCTCAGTTTCTAGTACCTGGTCGTCATAGCGACGCGACCCACACACACAGGACAATGGAGGAAATTGAGTGTATGCTGTTTTGCATAATGGGTATATCTCGCTATCTCTGGCCAAACTATTTAAAAATGTCGGGGTTATTCAGGATACTCCGTATGGCGCGTGCAATGATGACGCAGTGAATAGTGACGATTCTTTCTGACCAATCAGCAGTCTTCCGTGTTTTCACGTCACATTTTAGTATCGACCTCAGCTCGCCTCAGCTCGCTCAGAACCTCGCCGAAGGTGATACGAAAAAAAGTATCTGGAAGCAGTTACAGGTACAACTTTTACACAGTGGAAAACCAAACAAAGTCGCGGCGAGGCGAGGCGAGCTGGTACTGTGTAGTGGAAAAGCGCCTATAGCGACTATACAGTAAATGAGTACACAGTGAAAAGAGCCACAGTGGCTTCTATTACAGCAACTTCCATTTTTATTACAGGTATTTTGCGCCAAATTCCCAGACTTCGCCCGGATCAGATTAAGAACGATTATCAAAACATAGATGGGAGTAGATTGAGTCCATCAACACCCCTATATACATCTTATACATTTCATTTGTTAACATTAGGCAGTTGAGGATGGCGGGATATATATATATATTATATTCGCAACTTTTGATGGAAACATAGACTTTCAGGGAACCAAAAATGTTTGAAAGGCGTACTTGTAGTTTCTAAACATTAGGTTGGAAAGGAGAAAGTATACAAAAAGAAAGAAAATAAGATGTATTACAATATTTAACTCTTCGTTAACAAGTGGACTTTCAAGCTGTAAGCCTTAACAAATCATTTTTCTAACAGCATCTGCAGGTAATATGTTCTTTTCCTCACATTTAACAACATGCCTTGTAAAATGATTCTCAGAATCAACACAAATAACTATAAAAGCACATTCTGTTCAAACAAATTTGGACTCCAAAGCTCCTCTATCTCCTGCTGCCAAGAACCTTAAAACCATCAGCTAAAGCCTCCATTCATCCTTCCCTCAATCTCTTCCTCTCCAGCATTCCTCTGATCCTGCTGGAATAGAGGAGACCAGACAGAAAGGACAGCAACCTTTACTCAGGGACTTCCATATTTGGCCCTCACTTTCTCTCTTTTTTCATGAATCATTTTCCCATTCATTCAGAGTGTTCTGTACTGAGAAGTCAGCCTTTTTCTTTCTTTACCTCTGATTCACCAAACTGGATTTCAACAACGCTAGTATTTCCAAGTCTACTGAAAATAGATTGCTTATTCTGCTACATCAGTTTAAAATCTGCTACCCATCAATGTTTTCTACATAATGTATTATTTTGCAAGAGGGAAAACCTCCACCCACTCTGATGGAATAATTTGTTAAGACTGACTCATGCCGTTAACTTGTGAGTCAAGTCTTTTTGAACGATTCATTAAAAGAACTGTCCCAAAACAGTGATTTGTTTATGAATTGCTAAAAGAGTCATGGGTTTGGCTGATATTAGTATGACCCGGTAATACCCTGCTGTTGGATGCTCAGAAAATATTCCACCCCCAAAAAATAACAAAAAAAAAAGTTAAATAAAAGTAATCAGTTTAGGATTCAGACTGTTATATGATTCACTTAAAGAACCACTCATAAGAGTCATTCGCTTAGGAATCAGGCTAAATGGTCATGCTGCATGTTTTGGACTCACTAAAGAGAACCAGCTCGTAAGATTCATCTGTATATGAATCAGGCTTGATTGGTCACGCTGTATGTTCATTAATTTATGAATCTGGCTAAATGGGTCATGCTGTATTTATAATTTTTTATTCACTAAAGAGAACCGGCTTATAAGAATAATTTGTTTAGGAATCAGGTTATAGAATGGCCACGCTGTATATTTTTGATTCGCTAAAAAAATATTTGGCTCATAAGAGTAATTCATTCAGGAATCAGGCTACATTGGTCACACTGTATGTTTTTGATTCACTAAAAAAACCAACTGATTAGAGTCATACATTTAGGAATCAGACTAAACTTGTACATTCTTGTTTTATTATCTCACCATACTACTGGCATAATCATTGTCTCTCACATTACCCATAATTCCTCCCCTACACCACATTACACTCATCCCAGACCCCCGTCCTCCAGCTTTGAGCCAGTAAACTGGCAGGCTGGCAGAGGAGCTCTGTGATCACTGGAGGATGAAGGGTAATGAAGAGGAGGGTGAGCGTGGGGTCATTTCTGACAGACCCCCTTACTGCCACACGGCACAACGGAGTCAGAGAGAATGAGCTTCAGCGATCCGCAATCAGACACGCGCTGATTCAGCTAATCTCCAGTTCCTCTCTGCGGTCTCTGGATGAGTCTCATGAATGTGATGATGATCATAAAGATCACACAGTGACAGACATAGTCATAAAACCACCAGCAAGACACAAATCTTGCTGTATCGTGCAACGAATCTTTCTTTTGGAATAGGTAGGTGTGTGTGTGTGTGTGTGTGTGTGTGTGTGTGTGTGTGTGTGTGTGTGTGTGTGTGTGTGTGTGTGTGTGTGTGTGTGTGTGTGTGTGTGTGTGTGTGTGTGTGTGTGTGTATCAATCTTGTTCCTGTGCTTTCATGATCTCTGTATATGAAGGTTAGACCATAGGCTGTAAAAAAAGATGGACGACACCTTCACTCTCTTGTAAAAAAGTGAAGCCGCCAATGTCCCAATATGGCGCTGACAGAGTCTTAGTGAAGGTATCACACTCCCACAGAATCAGTTAGCACAGTTTACTGGGCGGCAGTGGCTCAGTGGTTCATGTAGGCTGTCTACAAACCGGAAGGTTGGTGGTTCTATCCCCGGTTGCACCTGACCAAGTGTCAAGGTGTCCATGAGCAAGACACCTAACCCCAGCTGCTCCCGACGAGCTGGATGGCAGCCTTGCATGGCTGACACCGCCGTCGATCAATGTACAAATGCAGTCCATTTACTGCAGAACAACTCATTATATCGGTGTGAAATGTGGAAAAGTAGAAATTAAAGGTGAAGTTCAAATCTTCTCCTGAAGTCTGTTAGTGCTTCAGTAACTACTTTGCACAGAGAAGCTTTAGATTACATGGAGATGGCGGGTTTATGACCTATTCTGCATGCAGCCATCTATGGGCAATCGAAGAGTTCGAGGGACTTGTGCCGCACACTTGGTTTAGACAGTCTACTGTAATTCAGCCCCACACAGACTTTTTCCAATAAACCTGTCACAGAGTTATTCCTGCCTGTCATAAAGCCATGCATATCAGCACACACACACACACACACACACACACACACACACACACACACACACACACACACACACACACACACACACACACACACACACACACACACACACACACACACACACACACACACACACACACACACACACACACACACACACACACACACACACACACACACACAGGGAGAGTGAGGCCCTCCTTTAATGAGAAATATTTCAGCTCTGATTAGTTCCATACCAGCTGGCAGGGATAAGTGCCCGCAGTACTGTCCTCTGTCTCATCACGTTCAGGACGAAAAATAATAATAATGGAGAGAGAGGGAGGGAGAGAGAGAGAGAGAGAGAGAGAGAGAGAGAGAGAGAGAGAGAGAGAGAGATGGGGGGGGGGGGTCAGAGACAGAGTAAGAGACGGAAAGAGATGTAAATGTTTATAGTGTATATACCGTGCTCTTAAAAAGTATTTGGACACATTAAAATATTGTAAAATGTAAAATAAAATGTAAAACATTAAATAAAATATTGTAAAAAATTAAATAAAAAAGGAATGGGTCTAAATATTACCTTTGATAATTATGCCAATGGGGATCATTGTTGCTTTTTGAACCCCATTGATATACACAGTATAGGCATAAACTGTAATATGTTGATTTTTATTACACAGAAGAAAGATTGTAAAACAGGTTTGGAACTACATGAGGCTGAGCAAAAGATGACAATTTTCATTTTGGGGTGAACTATCCCTTTAAGAGTGAAAGTGTGTGAGGGTTATGCGTCACCTGAGGCATGCAGTTTAAATATTATCATACCAATGGCACCTGCTGCCCTTCAGTGGCCCTTATAAAAGCTCAACTGGGAGAATACAAGGATGAAAACATGAATCAGCATTTGCATTTTTACACCATTTTACGTACTTTCTGAGGTACAGTATAAGGTCATGTCTCTAAAACGGCGTGTGAATGTCTCCGTCTGATGATAATAATAACAATTATCCAGCAATAAAAGTGTGAGCTGTAATTTTGATGCCTCTCAGTTGCCGTAAGGGTTGCTGGGAAGCAATACAGTGAGATCTGAATGGGAAAACCTGAAATACACACAATCACACACATACATGAGTGATGTCTTCATATATTGATGAAAATGCTCACTTCCATTGTCAGAACTTGTTAAAACTTTGGTAACAGGTTGTAAAAGTATCATTACTTTGAGCCAGATCATTTCAATGAATCTACTGGTCTTGTTCTCACAACAAGTTTGACTGATTAAATCAATAATTCAACAAATGATTTGCATGTTTTATTCAAGACTGATTTGGTTCTTATGGACTCAGTGAACAGTTACAGTCAATGGAAGGCACGATTATCAGAGAATAATGTCATCAATTTAAGTTTGTGTTGTCAATTTAAGACTTGGGATAAAGCGTTTGAGTCATATGGATCAATTTAATGATACTTTAATTGTGCTTTAGCGTCCTTTTTGAAGCTTGACAGCAAAGGATTCTGGGGTGAATAACTTTAAATTTGAAATGTACCTTTCAAAGGTCTGCAAAGTGCACAATAATTGGAGTTATTGTCTCTCAAAAGAAATAACCGATTCTGAACTGCCATGCATCAGTAATTCCAGTCTTACTTCCTTACTTGAACCTACAAAGGTTTGTAACACATTTGCATAATGCCAGCCTATGGTTTTCATTGGCTGCCCACGAACAATGTCTACTTTGCCCCGCCCTCAAACACTGCTGAGCTGAGGCCTGGAAGAGTTTGATTTGTGTTGTCGACATGCCGAAAAGACGCTGTTTTCTGAGCTATGAAAACAAATCCACTTTGCATGCACTTCCAAAAGATAAGGACTCGGCGGCAGACTTTTCTCTGGTGATGTATGCTGAGTAATTGAATCATGTTGTCTTCCTTAAATTCGACCTCAAGCTTGCATTCAGATCTGCTTCAATCCAATCAAAAAACCGATACATAGAACCAAGTCCCTGCATGCCATTCAATTACACATCACAATATATACATTACAGACAGAAGACCTGTCGCAAGACAAAATGGACACAAGTCTCTTCAGACCACCTGCACTTGTTTTCTCCCCCTCCACCTCCTCCGCTCTGTTCTTCATTTATGGAGAGAAAACAGGAGTAATTACAGTGAAAACTTCCCCAACATGAGTGTGGGCTCGTAACATGCCGCTTTATGGCCTGACAGGCTTCTCTGCTTTCATCCTCTCAGTCGGTCCAAACATGGAGTGGGTGATAGGTCGGAGAACGCAGATAAATACAGACAGGTGGGAAACATTAGGCAAAAATGCAGGTAATGATGAGATCACTCAAAAGCAGTGGAAACCAAAACTGGAGAGGATTTACTGGGTGGGGCAGCAAGGGAATTAAACGGCTATGCGTGTGAATGTGTGTGCGAATGGATTTTAAAGGGATCATTTGTGTGTGCATGTGCATCCGACGTTGGCTTGCCAGCTCTTCGACGCAGCGTGCATGGAAGCCCTGCAACTTTTTAATTAATTTGTTCCTGCCACTTGAAGTTTGTTCAGATGAATGGTGCGCTTTGATGAGAGCCAGATGGAAGTCTGGTTCTTGGCGTTTGATTAGTTTTAGCCAAGCTTGGGCCACACATGCAGAGAACAGCACAATCGGCCATGGCTTCCACAAGCTTTGTGCCATCACCTACCCCAGAGGTCATGCTCTTCCTCCCAGAAAACAAGAGAAAATAGGTATTAATTGAGACAAAGGTCCTTCAGTCCATCATTTTTTAACAACAGAGGCTGACAAGAAAGGCTCTCTTTTTTATGGGAAAATTTTGACTGGGAACAGAAGGCTTTGTGAAGGATTCACGATAAAAACGCCACCACGCCTGAATTTAAATAAAGCGTGAATTTGAAAACAACTCATAAAACATTTAAAATGGGGTGGATAAAAAGACTTGAAACCACATTAAGAAAAATGCAAGCAATTAGGAGTCATGTGCTGGCATACTGGGTGGAATCTGAGGATTTGTAAAAAAAAAAAAAAAAAAATGTTCACTGTGTGTAAAGGCTTTTTTTTTGCATTCAGCACGAGTGTCGTTTTGAGTTTTCAAGCCTCTTCATCACACAGTTTGCCTAATTTAAAATGTTTAACTTCTATTTGTATAATATCTAATAATCTAGTATATACAATTACTTATCATAAACGCATATTTAATTCAGATATTAGGCAATGATTTCTGAGGTAATTCACTCAATGTCATAACTTCCACACACAGTCAGTAATGACATAGTCTCGTGTAGCCAGACCTTCAGACTGACTGCATCGCAGCTTTCATTGGACAGCTGACTGACATATAAAACAACCATTTACAGTTTGTTTTGTTCAGCGTCATGTTTAGGGGCGTGACAATGTACCGTCAATGTCCTTACAATAATAGTGCCACGTGTAAAACTCTTGGACATATTTGAAAGAGTCTTTGCCTCAAACTTTACATACTTCACATACTTTTGAAAATCCAGCGTTTAGTTGATCCTCATAAGCGTTGTAAACACAGCGGCTTTCTTTTCGATGAGGGGGTTTGCCATCACAACGGCTTTGTTTCCAGATGGAAATCCTGGAGAATTCAACCAATCAGATGACGACTTATAAATTGCTGAAGGGTTTCTAATTTTCTATGCTATATGCATCAGACTGAATGACATCTGAGGCTGAGACTAGTAATGACTCAAGTTTAAGCTTTAAGAAGCTTCCTATTGCAAAATTTGCTTAATTCCAAGACAGACATCATTGAGATGCTGATTCAGTAATTTATGTAATTATATACAATTACATAATATTACATACTAACAATTACTACATTCTAATAACTAATTTGACATATTTTAAGATATGTCAGTGCAAGTTGCTTTCAGTTAAGACAGCTCAAACATGCATTTTAGTCAAGCCTTGTCTGTGAAACCGGGCAATAGTATTTTAAATATGGCCTTCAACATCCCAAAGTGTCTCGTTCCAATAAACAAAGCTCACTTGTGAATTTGGTATAGAATCCAATTTTCGCTTTGGAATCTGAAAGGCCTGTTTTGTTTTATGGCCAACAGACACTGGAAGGATTCAGCTGTAGGATGCAGTTACACACAAATGCACCATGCTGATACATGCTGACTCAACTGCACTTCTGTACAAAAGTTTTCTCTTTCTATGCCAGCGAGGACTGTGGAACACGAAACCCCTGCTGAATAAGCCTGAGCTGATCACCTTTCACTGTTCTGATATCTTACCTTGGAATCGTGCTCGTTTGCAAGGTTCCCATCAGACTGTTTAAATCCCTCTACTACAACTTACCATTGTCTCTCAAGAAATCTGAGACACCCATTATTTGTGAGTCAATAGATTGCATATATTGTGAAAGTTCTACCTCTATGCTTTTCTACTGAATCATTTGAAAGATGCTTTAAAAAGGGGGGGGAGAAAGCACAGTGTATTGTAGGTAATTGCTACTAGGTCAAATACGAAGCTGCGTGTGATAAAAGGGACAACATCCACCGGATTCCACCTATTAAAATATGTGTTGAGGTACGGTCCTGGAGACTGGAGCTCCTGAGCTTCAAAAATGACAAAAAAGCACCATAAACGTATCCTTAAATGAAGTAATGCACTATATTCCAAGTCCTCTAAAGCCAAACAATAGCTCTGTTTGAGAAACAAACTGAAATTTGGTCATAACTTGAGAAAATTAACAGTTATTTTAAAGGGGTGGTAAAGTATGATTTCATTTTTCTAACTTTAGTTAGAGTGAAATGTTGCTGTTTGAGCATAAACAACATCTGCAAAGTTCAAAGCAAAGGAAGATATTTGCTTTTAAAGAAAAGGACTACAACAAACGGCTGGTAGGGACCACACGACATTCCTCCGGGTTTAGTGACATCAGCAAGCCTAAAATGTACATAAGCTCCGCCCCCGGGAAAACCCAGTCCATGTTGAGAAGAGGAAAAGTTGTTGTATAAGAGTACATTTGGGAGTCAGCTCAAATAGCATCCATCTTTTCACATGCAATAGAAAGTCACTCTGTGTGCATCTCACAACAGTTCCTATATGAGCGATTTACAGATTACCATGACAGAATATGCTAATTGAAGATAGTTAACTCCACATCAGCAACATAAATTCATCAACTAACCATTCAGAGACGTCCTGTTGCATTCTACATGTTGTCACTTCTTCTTGAGTCGCTCCATCTTTGTCTGACACTGTTTTAACATTAAAGGCAGAACAGATTCTGTCATAGTGTGTCGGCCTGAGGTAATCGCAGCTGCTAATACACACGAGCTCTTGAAACCCCGCCCTCTGCAGCAGCTCATTTGCATTTAAAGGGCCAGGCACAAAACGGTGCTTTTTGCAAACCCTCAAAAAGTGACAACTTTAACATGCTAAAATATCTGTGGGGTATTTTGTGCTGAAACTTCTCACACACACACACACACACACACACACACACACACACACACACACACACACACACACACACACACACACTGGGGACATCAGAGATTTATTTTACATCATGTGAAAATGGCATTTTACCACCCCATTAAAGAGTAATAATATTTCACAATATTACTATTTTCACTGCATTTTTGGAGCAAAGCATTCTTTGAAGGCAAAAGAAAAATCTTACCAGCCACAAAGTTTTGAGCAGTAATGTATGTGACCATACATATTGGCACAATTTATTTCACATTTCGCCAAACGACTAGGCCTTGCAATCTCTGGGCCCTCAAAAAAATTGCCCTAATGTGTGACACGTTGACCCACAGATGCAACGAGAGGCAAAGCGTGTATAAACATTATGCAGAACCTACCCTGTAGACATGTTCCAGGATATGGAAGCCCATGCACAGGATAGACTTTATTTTGAGTGCATGTTTAAGAGTGTCATTCAAGAACAACAGATCCAGAGGATTCTGCATCAAACGTCTGGACCGCGGCCAGTCAGTAAGAACCTTTGGCAGCTCCTCAGTCGTCCTCAAAAGCTGTAGTGCTCTTGTTGCACTAACAGATGCTGAAAGTACTTAATTGCATTTCAAAGCCCTGCGGTGCATGGCCTACTCCTGCATGCACTTATTTTCATAGCTGGAGTCTCGTAAAGCGCCGCTGTCCCCAAAAAAGCAGGTGCTCGCAGCCACGAAATGAAGATTAATCATGGAGAGGCCCTGAGTTTGGATCGGCGAGCTGTTACAGTAACATCAACCTGTTTTTGTCTCTCTGTCTCTCTTTTGATCAGGCGTGTTTAAAAACTTTGCGAGACAGATTTCTGTCACTGAATGTGAACTGCAACATGGTGGTTTCTCAGAGTTTAAAGGAACGAATTATAAGCTAGCACAACACCAGGAAATTGGCCAAAATGGAGATACACACATGCCATGATTTGTATCGGAAAACAGATGGGGATTTTATACACGCACGCACGCACGCGCACACACACAGACACACACACACACACACACACACACTAAGAGAGTAGTGTATTTAAGACACCTGGTGATACTGAAGAATCATCCAAAAGTTTACTCCAGTTTTCCAGTACGTAATTGTCAAAACGCTGCAGATCTGAACAAAAATATAGGTCTACAATTTCTGGGGGACTTATCTGGAACTTTCGCTCATGCACCGATTACTTCTTTTTCCTAGAAGATGTCATAATGGAACATAAGTTCATCCAAGAGGAAAATACTTTTGATAAGCTTCAAAGATCCTTTGAACAGATCCACTGACACTGCCATTTCAACCAGTGTTGCTCTCTCTGAACAATATTAAAATGGCTGTAACACATCTAAGGCTGTGCAGTGACAATTTTGCTCAAATTTGCTATTAAAAATCATTATGGCAAAAAAAAAAAATATATATATATATATAATAATATATATATATATTTCATGCTACTGAAAACGAAATTAATGTTTTTATTGGTTCTCGTGCGAATGCACAAAGTTCACTAAGCAAGAATCTACATTTTCGTTTACAAATATCTCCAAATCTCAATTAAATTGAAATATACTTTTAGGTCAAAATGAAAACAACGCAATTCAAGATATTTATTTCTGTGCACTAATACATTTTGATTTGTGCTAACAAAATTTTTTTCCAGGTCCTTAACACCAGTGCTAACACCCCAAAACAATTGGGTACAGCCCTATCACATGTAATAATTATTGATCTATATTACACAACTGCACGTGTTAATGAGCAACACCGGCGCCACACACTGGTCTCGAGTCCCTCGGACAATATTAATTTATTTTAAAAAAAGTACTGACCCAAACTTTTTGAATGGTAGCATATTGTTTTAATTGGTAAGCTGTGATGTTTTGTACAGTCAGCTGGTCATTATAGCAAAATAAATCCCTTTAGGTTGCATTTGGGTTCTGATGACGCATTAAATTGACCAGCTAACCATACAATACTCTTTCAATAGATCAAGCTATTTGAGGAAATACAGTTTATCCATCCAGACCTCCTATAAGAGACCCACATTGTGTCCGCATACACATAACCTCTCAACCCGAGATAATGCATTCCAACTGCAGGATTCTCTGATTCATCCAGCATCTCCTGTTCACAGACACAGATCTGAACTACACAAGGCAGGAAAAGTCCAATTCATTCATTATTCTGTATGGTTTCACAAGTCAACCACTGATCAAAAACATCTTTTGCATTGTTTTTTCACTCAACCCAACCCATCATCAAAAGCAGTCCTGCCATAAATCACACTACTGAGTCTCTGTTTTACACAGAACAATACAGGACAGTAACTCTGTAATCTGGGCAGGGGTTTTGAGCAAGAATGCAGATCCTTTAAGATGGGACTCTAGGATCAAACACAGTCATAAACAGGGTACATCTGCAACTCAGGCCATGGGAGGGTCCGCGTTTCCATTGGGAATCCGCAGAGGAATAAACAAAGACACATGTGAAGACCGCGAACGGACGTACGCAGCTGAGCACGTGCAGTAACCACAAAAACTCCCAGAGTTCCCTGCTCTCATTCAGTCGGCGAGAGAACTTCCACCTGTCAGAAATAAAACACGTATCCAGAAATCGAATAGTGTGAAGAAGAAGAGAGATCTGTGGACAAAAGAAAGCGTCAGGGTGACGACGGTCTAAAAAATATAGAGTTCCTTCCTATATATAATACATATCCACTCAACGCCACTAAACACCTTCTCTAAATACATTAAATGCAACAAAAAGTTGATAATTATGGGGTAGAAAAACCAATTCTGAATCAATTCTTCAACAACTTTCATTGGTCCTGGAATAACATTCCTGTCCAAATAATTAAGTAATAAAGTTTCAATATATTTCTAAATTGGTGTGAATAAAGCCTATTAGACCTAATGCTGTCTATAATGTCAACAGAAATAATAAAACAACAATAATTATGAGAGGAAAAAATATAATATATGTATACTGCATATACTGTATAATATATATAATGTAGATCAAGAATTTAGTTTTTTAGAATCACATTCCCAGAATCAGAATCAGATGGGATCGTAAGGTATCTAAAGATTCCCGCCCCAAATAATTAATATTGGTAATCAAAGCAAAATAATTCAGAGCATTATTTTTTCTTCCAAACTAGTTAAAATTGCTCATTTTCAACATCCTCGGAACTGCTGGAACTCCGACGCCTGCCAGACATAAGGCCCACAGAAGAGAGCTTTTTTCCGGAGCATCTATTTGTTAATAAATAAGCATGTCCGTCAACGAAAGAAGCATCTGTCTCGAGACAAAGCCCTGGGATTGGCTGCGGGCCCGTCCTGACACACAGCAAGGGGACCATCAATACTACAGAGTCCTTCAGCCAGCGCAGCTGAAAGGCCTGTGAGGACACACGGGCACACATGACTAACTGCCTTTCCAGTTCCCAGGCTGGATTTACAACCATGCAGCAAATCAAGCAAGATTCAAAATAAATCTGTCACAAATGAGGAAACGAAGGATCATACGGATTGCAGAGGGACAAGGCAGTAATAACCGTATATTAGCAGCATTCCAAAAGTATGTCCAAATGCTAACGTCTATCGGGTTGGAAATGTCTCTTTTTGAAGAGATTGCGCAGTCAAACCCAACATTTCTATGGAGTATCAGTATGGAGTCCATATGTACATAAACCGTCTAATGCCGATAAAATCCTAAGAGATGCAGCTCCAATCTGATTGGATGTCGGGAATCGGGATGCACAGGTTTTTATCCCTCTGTTGAGAAATAGGTACCAGTTTAAGTAGGCTGAGAAAACAAAGATATCTGGAAAGAACTAGTTGCTTCACAAAATAATCTGGCAGTAAGTTTTGGGAGTTCATTTTTAGTCCATTTCCTACCCTGAAGTCCGTTTTGCAGAGATAGACTTAAACTGAACTCCCAAAACTTACTGCCAGATTCTGGAAGATGAACTCTTCAAACAGTGGTACAAGAGGATGTGGTGCTGGTGCTTCAAGGGTCACTCCCAATCGGTCTGTCTATAAAGCCTATAAAAAAATTTATCTTCATGTATTTTACTATACACTTCAGCTTGTGATTCTTATTAAGTGGGGGTCATTTTTTAGGATTCTTCACCTAGCCTAAATCTCTGAGATCCTGACACCTTGCACTTCTAAAGACTCCAGGTAGGTTGCAGTTCTGGAAAATGGTGGCGCTGGAGACTAAAGGGTTCCTGATGGTTTCACACTTAATTCTTCACCAGTTTACATATGTCTTTTCTTCTCTACCTGTTTTTCTCTGACGCTGCTGACCCAATGAGCATTTCACTGTCCAATGGTCATGCCTTAACTGCAATTTCTAGTATTGCATTAGTACTGCATCCTTCTCATGGGCATTTACTCATTTTTGACAATTTTAAGTTAAATCTCTTTTTTTGGCTTATTTTAGCTGTAAAAGAAAACGTGCCTAATAAAACACACCTGAATTAAGGCGTTTTTCATTTCCAGCCTTCATGAAAAATTATATATCACTTATAA
Organism: Phoxinus phoxinus; assembly: GCF_949152265.1. Classification (NCBI taxonomy): domain Eukaryota; kingdom Metazoa; phylum Chordata; class Actinopteri; order Cypriniformes; family Leuciscidae; genus Phoxinus; species Phoxinus phoxinus. The sequence goes on along the minus strand of NC_136885.1, from coordinate 15,257,955 downwards.
ATGATTAAACACTAAATTAATAGTAGTTAACATTAATGTGGTTTGGAATTGGTAAAATGTGCCTGGAAAAAAACATATGATCAGAAAATCAGCGTGCCTTGTAACTCTGCACGCACTGTATAAGCTACAGCAACAGTGCATATTTGCATGTTAAATCTTACTTTAAATGAATGGTAGTGCACAATAATTACTCAGAGCTCAAGCATTATCTTCAAGTACATTAACCTGTCATCAGCCCAAGCACAAGCTCAACTCTTCACCACAATGGTAACCCCCAAAACTCCAACATAACAGAAACTCTAAATCCCAACATCGCAAACACACAAAAATAAAACTTAATTTCAACGTTTACTTTCCCCATCCAGGCCCATGCAAAGCATGCTGGGAACTGGAAATCCCCATACCCGGTTTTAGCTACGCTACATTAATGCCAACAGACATTATTCATGAAGCCTTTGATGCAAACGGATTAAGTAAACTTCTGTTTTACCAGTTTAAATGGATTGCACCCCGAGAAATTAAATTCAAAGTGTTCAACATAAATTGATCAAGCAGCAAATTTTTCAGTGCAGTTGCTTGGTTTGTTTGACCTGCTTTGTGATATCAGTGGACATTTGAGCTCAGGTTGTTGATGTGGTAAGCCAGCGAGGAGGTGAGACGCTGTTGACAACATGCTCTGCTGTGAGGGTTAGAAGAGCAGCACAGGGAGCCAACTTACTGAAGCAGACTCTGAATACATGACATAAGCAATCTGATTTAACCCAGAATATGTTGTGGCTACAAACACTCCAAGGCCTGGTTTCACAAACAGGGCATAGATTAAGCCAGGATTAGACCTTAGTTCAATTAAGGCATTTCAATGGACTTTATAAATGTGCCTTAGAATAAAACATTACTGATGTGCATCTTGAGACAAAATAATGGCACTGACATATTTGTAGATATATCCGTGCAAGTTGCTTTCAGTTAAAACATTTTAGTCTGAGACTAGGCTTAAAGCCTTGTCTGTGAAACCGGGGGCATATAAATAAATATGGTAAACTATACTCAGTATAAACTGTTCAGATGTTTGGGGTCAGTTTAAGGAATTAATAAGACTTAAGACTTTTGGTTGATCTTCAAAACACAAATGAAGCTATTTTAATGAAACCTGGGATCAAAACATTTAGAAGATCCCAAAAAGTCCAAATAAAGAAGTCATAAAATGAATCCATATGAATCAAGTGGTTTAATCGGCAAATCAGCATATCAAATTATTTCTGAAGGATCATGTGACTCTGACTACTGGAGAAATTATGCTGAAAATTAAGCTTTGCCCTGACAGTTGTTTTCATTTGTAATAATATTTCACAATATTGCTGTTTTTACTGTATTTTTGATTGCTGCCTTGGTGAGCATAAGAGTCTTCTTTCAAAAACATAAAAAAAAAAATCTTGACGACCCCACACGCTCAAACAGTATTATTAAGTATAAATAAATTTAAATAAAATAAAAAAAATTAAGTATACATATTAATACAATCATGCATTACAAATAAATATATAAAGAATATACTGTATTTAAAATCAAATTAAATAATGAAAAAATCCAATACAAGTAAATATTTAACACTTTTGCACTTTGCAGTTATTATGAAGAGTTTTTTAAATGGCGTTCTTTAAAAGAACGCCCTTTAAATTTTAAAGGGCTCTAAATACATGAAATTTTTATTTATTTTTTATACAATTTTTTTGCTCTAAATACATGAAATATACTTTTGGATAACTGTACTCCAAAAAGTCATGGCACACGAGCTGTCATTTATATATAAATAAATAAATAAATAAAAAAGTTGTATAAACACCTCATCAATCCCTCCACTGAGGCTACATGTCTTTTGGGAGTCACTGAGGTGAGATAATCTATTGGCTTCTAAAACTTCATGTGACATGATCTCGATCGCCATCCCACCCACAGCTTAGATAACCAACTCCCAATGCATTCAAGCTATTATTTTATCAGTCCCATTCAGAGCTATTTGAAAAGAGGTGGTTTTATTAGCGATACATGCAGCCAACTGGCATATAATAATGCCAAAGGCCTTTACAAGTTTCTGACAGCCAATTAAGCCAAAAAAAACGTTGCTATAAACAAGAGTAAACAATTTCCTCATTGACAAAATAAATACAGCAAAGAAGGTGTTACAGCGATCATCAGGGAACCTGAAGCCCCCTGGTCTGAGCCAAACTGCATATTGAGGTGCTGATAACGGTGCCATTCAGAGCAGCTTTGCTTGCGGAACAGGCTGCTTTGTTTTGTGATGTCACTAAAATGGACATAATCCACTCTTGGCAAAGTGACTTACCCCAGCCACTCAAAGGGCCTTTGTCTCCCTGAAGATAGTTTGCCCATTTGGAACAGATTCACATGCAGTATGCCAGTCTGTATTGCGTCTGAAGCCCTCACACTCTTGCATCAACACAACTGAGAACAACTCTCATGGGAAGGTTCAATCAGGTGGGAATGCTGGTTAAATAATGAGTAGTTCTTGTCTAGTCATGTGACATTATCAAGGCTGCCACCTTGAGGGCGACCCACACCATGTCAAATAATACAGCTTTTAAAGGGTTAGTTCACCCAAAAATTGTAATTCTGTCATTAATTACTCACCTTCATGTTGTTCCAAACCCTTAAAGGACAAGTTCGGTATTTTACACTTAAAGCCCTGTTTACAGATCGTATCTGATGAAATAGAACGGTTAAGATTAAAATTTGGACACATGCTCCTGTCCCGAGAATTTTAGTTTTATTTAGCGTTTGTGGACCTATTTTGCCAAACGCGTCACACCCAGATTCTTCCGTTGAGAGCTTGAATAATAGACACCAGTTGGTGGCGATAATGCACCTTTGCCGATTGCAAGCAAACCGCTGGCATTTCATTTAATACACAGAAGAAGCAGAAGAAGAAGCGGCGGAGGAATATCGTACCTCACACAGCACATTCAATACAATCAATGGAGTTGGACAAACACTACGATAAAACCTGTTGGAATGCATCTTTTTCAGCGTTTTTTTTTGGGCCCGTATCAGTGAATACCCCTGACCACTCGGTGAGTTTCACGTCTTTGTAAACGAAAGTTTAATGTGTTTTAGGAAGGAATCTTCCAGTGGCCATAGACAACCATTGTGTGGGGGTGGGGGGGAAGCGAAATAAACCCAAAATTCTCGGGACTGGAACATGTGTCCAAATTTTAAACTTAACCGTTCTATTTCATCAGATACGATCTGTAAATAGGGCTTTAAGTGTAAAATACCGAACTTGTCCTTTAAGACTTTCGTTACTCTTTGGAACACAAATGAAACCTGAGAGCTTTCTGTCCATCCATGGACAGCTACTACCACTTTGACGCTTCGAAAAGTTCATAAAGAGATTGTAAAACTAATCCACGAATTAAGTGGTTTAGTCCAAATTTTCTGAAGACACTATCACGTTTTATTATCTCTTTATAAACTTTTTAAAGCATCAAAGTGTCAGTTGTGTATAGCTGTCTATGGAGCTGTCTATTCTGCATTACTGTTTAACATGTTTATGCATTCGATTCTGTGCATTTTATTATGAAATTCAAACAATAAATACCCTTTTGGCGCTATTTAATGTGGCACGACAGTTCTAGCGGCACAAGTGAGCACAAGTGAACTGATCATCTTCTTCCGTTTTACTATAGCACGAAATAAACATGAATCGGAAGGTATGTTGATAGATAGAGTATACTTACTAAAATCCATGTCATTACATGAAATTCAATAAGTTCAAATAATAAATAAAATCAATAATCAGAACAATTAACTCAACAGAGTAGCATTTAGCTAAATAGGCTATACTGCATATTCACTGTATTTTTACTTAACCTTCAATATGTAATGTATTTTTGAATAAATCCGTCGTGTTTTTTTTTATGACAGCCGCCATTTAAAAGTTTACATTTAAAAAAATAGATAAAAAAATAAATATCATTATAAATTATTATTATAACATTATTATTGTAAAAAATACTTCCTTATGTGTAATTGAAAAGTAGCCTACACAAATCAGTCAATCGTAACCTTAAATATCATAGTAATATACCAACTGGGGATACTTGTATAGTTTACAGCTTTAGTTGAGGGATATTCTTTACCTTGAGGATATTTGCCATGTACTGTACCTGATAGGCCCCAATGAATCGATATCGAAACAAAATTTTATAAAAAAGCTTGTGAATTGAAAACAATTCGTGAAATTTGTGTTAATGCCCAGCCCTAATATATAAATATATACCTACAGTAACACAACAGAATAATGCGAAGATTACAAAGATACAAAATAAACATCATAGATCTATGATGTTTATCACTGAAGCCTGCAAATACTGTTAGGCTTATTCACTGATTTTTTCATGTGTATAAAGAAAAAACAAACTTACCAAACCCGTTTGCCACGAGGTTTATGTTTCTGCCAGCAATATCCCGCTAAAGATTCTCTGCAATCAGTACGTTGAAAAAGCAGGACTCCAGAAACAATGGGCGGAGAGAGAGAGAAAATCTAAACAAGTCTACTGTATTAGAACATTCTCAGACTGCACTTGTTGTGATATGCTGCAAAGCGGCTGTGAAACGACAGTACGAGACTCCTGCACAATAACCGCCCTCAAAGAGAGAAAGAGAGGGGTGGGCTGATGGGAAAACAGTGGAAAGGAATGAATGTAATCATGATGGATAAAGTTGAGAAAAAATAACCTAGAAAACAGGAAAGGATCCTACCTAAAGCCCATTCATCTACCAAAGAAATGTTCTCTTGCCTAAAAGAAATTTCTTCCCTAACCCCGAGATTATCTTTAGACTTAAAACAATATCCTCCTCAGCTCAAGATATGCATAACATCAGTTTTTAGACCAAGAATTCCTTTCAGAATTCATAAGAGAAAATCTTTCACTAAGAAGCTTATTTTCACAGAGATGATCTAAGATGGAGGACAAAGACAGATAAATGCTGATTATAAATATAAACTTACATTTCATTCATTACAGAAAGATACTGATTAGAAAGGTATTGTGCTTTTATCATAGCAACACTTTTTTAGCATAAAAAAAAACTGAAATAGAGTCACCTTGTGCGAGGAGAGCTATTTTGACCAATGTACAGTAGAATGTTTTAAATTAGTCACTAATGAGGTTGCATGCATGGGGTTAGAAATTTGCATTTTTTTGTAGGCCAACCGGAAAGTTAGCACCACATAGGTTATCTTGGAAAAAAAGAGGATTTTTCTACTGGCTAAAGTTAGGCCATAAGCGAACTACACCACAATAGCATGACTTCAATCTCACCACCACTAAGCTTCCGAAAACTCTTTCAAACTTTATTTAGAATCTACAAGTTGGGAAAATTTTAGAGCATGAGAATAAACACAAGAAGACTGTAAAAAACGGATGAGTTTTCCAGTTCAGCATGGTGACGTTTAATGTCCCCTATAGCCTCTGTAGTCCCGTTTAGATATTTGTTAGAAACTGCCTTTTTCAAGACTCATTAAAGCTTGAAAATATCACAAGTTCTCAATCATTACTGATTTATGTCTTAGAAAAATATATTGAGCTTGTGTTAACCACCACCCTTATTTCAGCCCATTAAAAAATATATATAATAATAATTTACTTCAAAGACAAATAATGTGCGAAACCTGTTTCCAAGTTTTAGTACTCATTCCTGCAGCACACTATTCTTTCTGTCTTTAAACGGCAGTAAAATCTGGAAGCTCACTTTGTCAAATCACAGTAAGATCCTGAAGTGCTAATGGATGAGGAGATTGTTTTCATATAGAGGGACAAAAGGCACTGAGATGAGAAGAGAAGGTTTCGACCCAGCTGACTTGAGAGGGCTGAGGTCTGCATCAGTGTCCCAGTACAGATCTGCTTCTCTGGGCTTATTTGATTAAAGGAGAGATCTCCAAACCCAAACCACCAGACCAGCGGTGATGAAGAGCATCCATTAAAGCCCTGTTACTGTACATGTGTACATGGCTTAACAAGATGATTCGCATATTCTCTTTTCTCTCTTTTTTTTCAGACTGCTCTGGTTAAATGGTTAAAGATCTGGAAATTAAAAAGTTGCAGGTTTGAGCGCATATTGGGGACCGATGTTGTTTTGGACCCCACTGACTTTCACTGTATGAACAAAAACAGTTGAAACCGTCTTCACACTGTCGTCTTTTGTATCTCGCAGAAGAAATGTTTGGAACGACATGAGAGTGAGTAAATTAATAAAATTGTCATTTTTGATGAGTCTTGCCTTTAAACTGTATGAAGCATTTGTACTTTTAAGTTTAAAGAAAATAAATGTATGTTATTTGAATAAAAATTTTTTTTTAAAGGTGTCAGGTGTCAATTTAACTACAAACAAACACATTATAATATATTGTTTTAATAATTTATCTAAGGCGACCTCGTGGAATGGTTGCTTTGAATTATATGGTAAGTTATATTTAGTTTGTTTTATTCAGGAAATATTACAGTTACATGGTTCTTATTTTAAATTAAACCAACATAATAAAATTAATTAAACCTTAGTAAATAAATAAAGCAAAACAAGTTGATCCAACCTAAGACGATTAATTAACTAATAGTAAATCAAAGTAGATGTTTTCTTTTGCTGTTTCTGTCCTCATGTACAAATACATGAACAGGCTGTGGGAAAACAGCATTCCACATACATATGTGTTTATGACGAGTGATAGAAAAAACAAATCTCCAAATCTGTGTGTTCAGCACTTTCGGAAATCTGTTTTTCTCCCATGCATGTAAACTCTCAAATGAGAATTGGTAAAGTGTTCCAAACCAATTTCACAAGTATGTAAAGAAAAAAAAAAAGACTCTTTGATTAATTCCGATGCTCCTGTTTACTCAAGAGGGACTTCTTCGTGTCGGCTTTGGCCTTTCCCTTCTCTCCCATCCCAGTGATGTCCTTCCAACATAAAGTTTCCGGGTAGATCTTTCAATAACAAAGTGAATTTCTCAGCATAGCTTGGTAAGAACTGACCTCAGATGGCAAGAGATACCTAATTAGTAGTCATCTCAGTCAAACAAATGAAAACAAATCACTGTGTACTTTCCTTGGTCCGCTCCTCTCATGAACAGGTCCCAAGGGAAACGTTTTCTCAACAAAAACAATCTAGCCTTAATGCTAACCTCTATGACCGAAACATTGTATCCTCTTTGAGATATCATTACCTTTATATTTAGAATAGGACTTGGAATAAGCCTAATGCTTTACTGAACTATTCTGAGAATTTAAAGGAGACCTTTTGCTGAATATGCTCACAAACATATAGATCATACTGAAAATTCTGTTATTTTCTTTCTTCCATCATATAATTTAGGTGGACTTTCTTTGAACAAGCTAAAAACAAGTAAATTATTATACTGGGATACAATTTATGATCAATAAGGACCATAGAAGGGCAACCATTGGCTGATAAATATGTTCTTCCTGCTTCAAATTCTAACACTAGCTTTAAAGTTTGAGGCCACTGATTGGTCAGTGTGCTATTCATACTAACAGGATGTCGATCTTGTGTAACACTGTGTTCTAACCAGACGTGACAAACTGACAAGAGATTAGACTTTACGTCTGATTCATTTCAAGTCTGATTCATTTTAATGAATTGGTTTGTTTGGACGCTTTATATAAATAAACCCATTACAAATGTGATTCATTTGAGTGGCTCCACAGAAGTCCCTGTGCAGCATTTAGTCTTTTTGGTAGCAAAATATTTAGTTAAATGCAGCCGTTTGTCACCGTTTTCGACGTTGTTATATAAATGAATATGTTTCTAGTTTATTAGATGTATTTTATTGTGAATTTGTCTGTAATCTGCAGCTGCCAACCTAATTCCCAATAAATATTGGTCATTTTTAGTAGTTTTCAGTGTAGCAAACTAAATTTATAAACACTAGCACAACCGTTTAAAAGTTTGATGTCGTCAAGATTTTTTTTTTAAAAGAAATTAATGCTTTCATCCAGCAAGGATGCACTAAATTGATCAAAGTTGTCAGTTAAGACTTTCTATTTCAAATCAAGGATGTTCTATTGAACATTCTATTCATCGAAGTATAAAAGAAGGATCTTCACGGTTTCCACAAAAATATTAAGCAGCACAATTGTTAAACATTGATAATAATAAGAAATGCTTGACCAGCAAAATAAGCATATTACAACGATTTCTAAAGGGTCATGTGAAACTGAAGACTGAAGTTCTGTCAGGACCACTATCGTCAAATACGATTGGCAATTGCATATTGGATTGGTGGTATGGTCCTGTTCTGGGCAAGAACTCCCTGCGCATCCATGCAGCCTAGCATACATAAGAGCAGGGAGAGCAGCGATAAACTTTTACTTGGGGTAAACTGAACAGAACCAACCTGAATGTATTGCAGATATCATTAATTCAAGAATCTAAAGTACAACATAATTCTAGAATTTATTCTGATTCAAGGGGAATCAGAATGCCAAATCCTGACTGACGAGAGGAGGAGCTGGGGATGGAGGAGGGTAATTAGCTCCTGAGAAACGCGATAGCTGTTGATAATACTGAAGAAGCTTATATATGTATACAGTGATAGGCGTCGTATTCCTATAGGTAGAGATGGATCAGCTGAGCCTGAGTGTCAGCTGATGCAAGCTTGACTAACGTGACCTGCCAAAACTGAAGCTACGCTTAATTAATTGTAATGGTGAAGACTGAAAGTAATAATAATATATATATATATATATATTATATATATTTGAGTACAACATGACTTAAATGTACTAAAAGCCACAAACTGATTTGATGAGTAAGGAGTTTCAGGATTTCTTTAACTACAGTACAGTAAATCTCAGTTTTAACTGACTTGACATGGAGGGCAAACAAGAACATAAGTGGTGATGAAAATGCATGCGTTTAAAAGGAAGATATAAAATGCCTTTGCTGTGGAAAGTATTACCTGACTTTCAACAGACATGTCAACAGCATATAAGTGCAAATGGAGAGGTCTGTAAAGAATATCATTAGCTACAGGAGATGACACACAACAGTGTTAAAGTGGGGAAAGATGAGCTTCAAGAACCACTGCCTGTTACAAGTTTCTGTACGTTTACGGAGCACTGAAGAATCATTACGACCTCCCTAAGAGCTCAGCTTTTTTTCTGAGGATAATCGCAACATAAAGCTAGAGCGGAAGAGAGATGGATGATGATTAGCACACGCTGACCACAGAGAGTATTGTTTCACTGCAGAGATTTATGAGCAAAACAAAGGTGCTGTGAAATTCCTCCTTCCGCGCCACACAAGGAGAATACCAGAGGCATCCATTATGATGGCAGAAGTGAGTCTCTGGCTTGAGCTTTGGTTACTGATCTAAGGATGAGGAGCAGACGCAGCAGTCACTAATGTCTACGTTTATGAAGACAGATCTTCCCGAGCGTGCACCCCACCATCGCACAATCCACTGTAAATCGCCTGAATCTCAGGGCAGGAATTCTCTCTCATAAAAGTGCCAAACGTGAGAGGAAACAGGGCGAGCCGTCCTGCGGCGGTTCTGCCCTTCCCACCTCCTCGCCGCAGCCTTCTATTCCAAAACAAACCGCCCCTCTCCGCCCTGGTTGGCCGCAAAACTCACAGACTGGGATAGGCAGATTAAATATCACCATCAGCCCAATATCATGACCACCACGGTGAGTGTCAAATAATGTGAAAGAGGTTGTCTAGTATGTTGGTAAGTCAATATAACATGTAAACATGCACTCTCCTGCTGAACAGTTAGTCATCTGCCAGTTGCATAAACCTCTATGTTAATCTCTATGTCTTAAGAACTAGTCTGACCAACTAGCCGTTAATCAGTCTTATTTTTCTGATTCAAATGAAATAAATGACGATGAGATGTCTTATAAGACTAGTCTGAGTGCTTTATGAGGCCACCTGCATTTTTTTTTCCACTTAAAGTTGCATTAAAACCATTCATACACTTATCCAACACATCCATTGGCTAACTGCTAGATGGTCAGACTAGCTCTTAAGCCATATATTTGTATTTATAATGCGCTTTCTTACACTTAAAGCGTTACAGCAAAAACAGGCAAAAGAAAACCAATAAGCAACAAGGATAAAAGTGCTAAAATAGTTAAAAACAACCTTCAATAAAAGTGCCTTAATCAACTTTTTAAAATGTTACAGAGCATTTCTGTTAGTGAAGGAAAGAGCATTCTGTAACTTGGGGGCTTTGAATAAAAAAAGGGTCATTCCCCCATGGTCTTAAGTTTACATGAAGGCTGATGAAGAAAAAAAAAAGAGTGTTAGCAGAACGGAGAGAATGTGACAAAGTATATGGACTAATGAGATCACATACCTGTATACACTTGTGCTATCTAATTTTTGATATGTGCATCAAATGTTAGCTGAAGATCCAAAATTACACCAAAATTCCAATACCGGTGAAGTGGGAAGTACCATATTGGATTCGACAACCAAACGAATGTGATCAATCTTCAGAGTATAGCTGCTATCGTATCAATCAGCATAAGTTCAGTTTTGGAGTAATTCAGTTTCAGGTAATTATGCTGCATCCAAATTCTGATTTCTTCTAGGCACACTCAAACCAGCAAATGTGTAGCTGACATCAGGGATGGCTAGTGGTGTGAATTTTAGTATCATTAGCATAGCAGTGACACCCAAGGCCTATATTTCCTAATAATCTGTCCAAGTGGAAGCATACATACATGTATGCTAAAAAGAGTTGGGCCCAACACTGAACCCTGAGGAACTCCATGTCGAGCTGGCACGGTATCGGATTCATGATTTCCCAGACTAACAAACTGGGCACAATTAGTTGAGAGCTAAACCAATCGAATATATGACCAATGAAGATATGGATTAAACATAATAGCTGTGTTTATACAACTACCCCCAGGTTAGATTAGCATGTGCTAGTTAGTGCTGGTCTAGCTGATTTACTTGCAGTCAAGTAGGAAAAACCAGCACACCAGTATCCCATGTTGGGGACCGGTGTCCAAAAGATAACGTCTTTTAACAAGAAAACTTACTATAAATAAAATAGAAAAAATAAATAATACACTAAATTACTTATCTTTGTGGTTATTGTAAATATAAAATATTTTTAAAAATGCAATACATTTTTACATGATAAAATGTTGTGTACACAGTTTAGATACACTCCTGAAAGTTGTTTTTTGTTTTGTTTTAAATGTACTTTATTACATTATTGAATTTGGTTTTGTATTCATTTTTAGGTGTACAATACTGTTTGTAAATATAAAAACAGTAAGGTCAATATAAATAGAACGTGAGGGTTAAATTGATGGTTTTTGGAAGCAAAAAGTATGAATAACCAAATATTGTTAAAAATATTTTTGTTTTAAGTAAAAATGAGTCACATTATAATTTACTGTTAAAAATATAATATATTGTAATATATACAAGTGCCAAAATTCCATCCTGTAAAACTTGAAACATTGTCACTTTCACTCAATTTCAGGCAACCACAGCTTCCCTTTTACAGTGAATTGAATAACAAAACAGTGCAGAAACATTTTTAAATGCAGATATATTTTTTTTTTAAATGCTTCACCTTATTGTGTAAATCAACTGGCCACAAGCTGAAGTGGCATATGACCAATATTATTTGATTGATGTTCACCATTATCTCTAGAGAAATACGGTAATATGAGGTAGGGTCAAAATGACCAAACTGTAATCTAGACTATCTGCTCAGATGAAGAATGAAGAGTTTTTATCATTAAGCCCCTGGCTTTCTTTAAAAGGCAGGAATGAACAAACTGCCTGGAATTAGACCTCAATTTACTGAAGAGACAGATTTCCTTATCATTATCATCTGTGGGCAGAAAGGAAAAAAGAAAACACAATGTGCGCCCAGATGATAAACATGAAATATGAAAAGAGAAAAGAACATTATGAACGTAGAAAACACGCTGGGGCTGGCAAAGCACACCAACTCTCCTTCTCAACCATTTTAAGGTCATTTAACTAAACTTTGGCTATGGTTTGACAGCTCAGTTTCCATATTTACCCATTCTTTTGTCTCCGTCTGTGTCATTTATGAGCTGGAAGGGTAATATCAAAGGCCATTAGATATGATTTACATTACAAGATTCACATTTACAGCAAATCGATTTTCAAAGGATGTCTCGACCACAGACATTTGGCTGAAGTATCACAGATAAAATGATGATCTATGTTGACAAACGTCATATTTACACAGGCTCATGACACGAGCCGAGCTCTGGTATGCTTGCACATTTAGTAATGGATCAAACCGACCTGAGAAAGAAGAAAGCTAAAAAGACTGCTGTATAGGAAATGTACACGATCCCTCCATAATTCACTGGAAATGAATAACTTCCCTTGTTGGCCTCTGGGTGTCACTACATAGAGCTGGTTCAATGCCAGATATGATGTGTGGAAAAATTATTTTCTTATTCTTTTCTATTATAACAAAATATATTGACCTGGCTCCATCCAAAACCTCAGTGCAATAATTAACCATCACCATTCCTGTAGTAAAGGTTTTGTGTGTATCTGTTAATTGATAACTAGCTAAGGGAATTTAGTTATTCCTATTAAATGTTACCATGCACAACTCTACCTCTGCATGGGGTAGAGCTAAATAAAAACTCTGGAAAACTGCTGAAAGAAAGGGATTCCTAATCCCAATATCAGAATGATTTATAACTGTTCAAATCCATAAGTTCCACAAGACATATATAACAGTGGGCAACTTTCATTTACAACACCACACACTGAGACAGGAAAGACTTGCTGTTACTCAATAAAAAAGCTCAGATTCTTACAGCTTTTCCTCAGTAGATGGGGGGAAAAGAGAGAGGGAAAGAAAGAGAGAGCGAGACAAGAGGTTATAACAATATGCAGCAAGTGTTTTGTGTGTGCTTGATAACCAAGAATTTCACAGCGTCGCTGGGAACCGCACTGTGGCCTCCCTGCCGCCTCGGTGTATATAGACTATCCGTTGTTTATTATCAAACACAAACACACATTATTTGTTGACTCATTCTTTGAGTATCAAACAAATTACTCAATCACAAATAGAGAGATTAGCTATAAAACCTTTAGGAGATTCACACAAAAAGTGATCCAATTATAGTCCACTCACACAACCATCACAAAACAAATATTTCAAGTTTGTATCACATTGTAACATTTATAAACTGCCTTATTTATGGTAAACCATTCCAAAAGAGCTGTTTTCCTATTGTTGTGTGTTTGCAGTGGTTGTGTTCAACTTTTATTGTGTGTTAGTCTGCTGGCAATTTATGCCCACAGAGTTAACTAGAAAGCTCTGAAAAGTTCTGCAGAATTTGAACGGCCATCATTCAAAGTTCTACCCTTGCAGGTTTGTTTATTATTTATTTTGGCTAATTTTGCTAACGCTTTCAGCTACCAGTAAGTGTACTCGTTTAATCTCCATTTAAAGTCAGCATGAAAAAAAAACAGCATTAGCAGCCCATTTTACTTTGATAATGTTCATTTCCAACAGAAAACCTGGGCTCATTGGAAAAATGTGCCTCTAACTTCATTTTTGGAGAGAAAACAAATCCTAAACTGTATCTATACATACAACTCATTGCAGTTGCCATCTGAAATTACACTAGAGGCAGTAAAATGGCAACAGTTTTTATTCCTTCAAATTATTGATTATTATAGATTTTTACAATCCTTGCACAATACTATGATATGACCTCAAATATTTTTTACCATTGGGCATGATTGTAAACTAATACATTTTGACATTTGCATCATAACCAGATTCACATGTATAGCTTTTTTTGATGTACAGTAGTAAACTTGCTCAGTTGCTCACCTGGTACAGCATTACACTTGAGATTGGGTATGTGTCCCATGAAACAAGACTCAAAATAAAACGTACGGTTTATTAAACAAATTTGCTTTTAGTTCACATTTGACTTTGTTAACACAACCGTTTAGGTTTACAGTTTTAGGGTAGCTTAGGTTTAGGACATTTTATTTCCAAACTGCTGCGATACAAGCAACAACCAACATAAAATGTTGCCAGATTCATGTTTATCTGTTTCGGATAAAACTGCATGTAAAAGCAACAAAATATCAGAAATCTCAGAAAGGTCTTTTTTTCAGAAATTTCGCCACAGGCATGTATTTCCAATGGACCTGGGATGTACAGTAAACAGGATAAAAAAATTAAAATAAATGTATCCATTGAGAACTCATTGGATTGGCGTTTTATATCAGAATGGACCAAAATAGCTTGCAGGGCATGGTTTCTCTATGCCAGGTGATTGGAGGGGAGGAGCTGGCCTTGATGAAATCACCCAAAAAAGAAAAGCCGTTGCAGAGTCGGAGCAAGATATTATATTTGAATCAAAGATTCTGAGGAAAGATTTTTTTCTTTGGAATGACATGCACAATAAGATGAGGAATGTGTATTAATAAAGAAATCAAGGTAGATTTTCTCTCAAAATCAGCTCAGAAAATGCCTGGCAATGAACAAATAATCACATTATAACTACTGCGACTCCCCCCTTTCCAGGTTACCAGCGCGTAATACCCTTGAGTGCATCCAGAACGCTGCTGCCCGACTTGCCTTTAACCTCTGGAAATACTCTCAGGTTACACATCTGCTCAGGTTCTGTTACTTTGCTGCCAGTATCTGGTATAATTCAATTCCAGACACTGTTCCTGGGCTATACGGTCATAAATGGCCTAGACCCCCATTTTACTTTCAATCCTTCATCAAGCTGTAAACCCCCAACCCGGGCGCTTTGATCAGCCACCTCTGGTCTCCATGCCCCCCTTCACTGCACACGAAAGTACCCATTTCAAACTTCTCTATCCTTGTTGTTTATGACCTGGGACTCTTGGTTATGTACACGACGTTATGCCTTTTAACCTTTTGTGGCCTAGCCAACTTAGAAAATGTTGTATATTCTTAGCTACTTGTCTTTGGGTTTGATCAAATGTTAACACCTGACTAGTAAACCTCCAGCACAATTTGACTTAGAACCAGTTAATAGAACTTCAAATACACTGTTCAACAATATTCCCATTTGATGTATATTTTTCTGTGTTATTGTACAATGCGTACACACACTGGCCTCTCTTTTTCCGCCAGCGGCCCCCCTCCACCCCCCACCACCTTGTGTCACTCATGCCGCAAGCTTTCCAGCCCACCTGCTAGTGGTTAAGCCCAATCACATCACAAAGTCAAAACTGCAGCCAGCAAACCCCAATACTGAACTCCACAGGACACACAGTGAGTTCACCTCAACAGTTTACTAACAAACACACTGAGGCTAAGTCTATATTAATCCAAATACATTTCATGCTCTCCGTCCACACTAGCATTTTCCAAAAGTTGCTCATTCACTCTGAAATGTCTGAAAATGCTTAAATCACATTACACCTTACTACTAAATGGCTGTATGGTCTAAACTGCCCTTGTGGTCTGCTGCAGAGCAACTGCAAGAACGCTGTATGTGTGGTTTTAGCTCAAAATACCCCACAGATATTTTTATATAGCATGTTAAAGTTGTCACTTTTTGAGGGTGAGCAAAAACGCACCGTTTTAGTGTCTATCGCTTTAAATGCAAATGAGCTCCTGCTCCCAGCACAGAGGGCGGAGCTACAGCAGATTGTGTCCTTTTACCTCACACAGACATGCACTGAAAATTTCAAAAACTTTTAGCCTTTTATGTTCAAACCTAGGTCAAAAAGATGGAGAGACTCAAGAAGAAGTGACAACATGTAGACAACATTTTTGAATGGTTAGTTGGTGAATTTATGTAGCTCATGTGTCTAGCTCATCTTCTAGTCATTGATTAGCATATTCTGTCTTGATAATCTATAAATCGTGTTCCGGCGGCGAGGTTTATGTAAATTTTAGGGTTCATGATGTCACTAACCCGGGATGAATGTCACATGCCGGCAAAACCATTGATCTATGGGTACAATATGCATCACATGCGTCATCATTTTTGAATACCTGTGTTCACAGTTTCCTATCAGACATGATCTGACTTATTAGCATCTCACCTGAGAGCCCA
Organism: Phoxinus phoxinus; assembly: GCF_949152265.1. NCBI lineage: Eukaryota > Metazoa > Chordata > Actinopteri > Cypriniformes > Leuciscidae > Phoxinus > Phoxinus phoxinus. Next base: position 15,241,836 of record NC_136885.1, on the reverse strand, counting down.
TTCACCTTCGAGTGTAAACTAAGCGAGCCAATGCACATTGGCGTGCAAGACTTGCATCTCGAGCTTCTGGTAGAGTGAGCTCTCAATCCGAGGGGGCACGGCACGCCGTGTGTCTGGTACGCCAAGACGAGCGAATCCACTATCCAGTGGGCCATCCTCTGCTTAGAGACAGCCTTTCCCTTCGCCTCCATAACAGACAAAGAGCTGGTCTGATGTCCTGAAGCTCTGTGTTCGGTCCAGGTACAGGCGCAAAGCGCGGACGGGACAGAGCGAAGCTAGGGCTTGGTCTGCCTCCTCTAGGGGCAGCGCTTGCAGGAGGTGTTATGAGGACAATTACGAGACGTGAGTATCGTAGCTAGAGTTAGCAATATTTTTTATGAGGGGGAAAAGCAAGGTAAGCATGTTGTGTTTTAGTGCATTTTGACCAATATAAAATGTTAGGGATCGCCTCACACGTAACGTGCCGTAAATGATTAAATGCTGCAAAACTTAACAGGAGATAGTGAGTGTGAAGCTGAGCCCACCTGGACTAGGCGGTCCTCCAGATTTAGATCATTTAGCTCTGTTGGTGGAGAGTTTCTCTTCCAGCTGCTAAATCAAAGACTCGATGCTGGTTGTAATAGTGCCGATTCGGAGCGCATTTCATGCCTCAGTGGCAGAAAACACATCCACATCAGAGCTCAATGGGTACAAATGATCCACTGGCTAGTTCTCAGCTAGCAATACAGTAAGTGGACCGCAGCAGGAACTAATGTGTTTTTTTTATAGGGCGCTGGGTAAAAAAAAAAAAAAAAGAAGATATATCAAACAGTTAGAGACAAGGCATGGTGGGTAGCGCACACGCTCCGATGCATTGTGCTGTTGCGGTGCAATTGCGTAATCTGACTCTACAAAGTGGCAGGTGAATTTCTGCCAAGCATCTGACATCAACAACAAAATATATGTGAAGAAATGGAGTAAAGGGCTCGACAATAAGGACTGCCTGATGGCCTGGGACCAGCGTGAAAGACGCCCAGGGCAGTTGACAAAATCGTCACTCGTGTCATTCTCACTTTTTTTGTTTTTTTTTGTCACAGAATTGCCACTTGTATTCACAGTGTATCATTTGCACGTGTTTTTAAGTTGTGTCAATTTAAACATTAAAGCGATTTTTAATCATTCAGATTCAAGAAAGAAAGAAAGAAAGAAAGAAAGAAAGAAAGAAAGAAAGAAAGAAAGAAAGAAAGAAAGAAAGAAAGAAAGAAAGAAAGAAAGAAAGAAAGAAAGAAAGAAAGAAAGAAAGAAAGAAAGAAGGTTGATTTTTTTTACATTGTAATTGTCATTTAAAAAAATGATATATATAAAATATGGAATTAATTTCTATTCTTATTTGTATTCATTTTTAAATCTTTAAAATGACAAAAATAGAATAAAAAAATACGGTAAATATATATATATTTTTTAATAATTCTCCGGAAATGTTGAGGACATCACACACGCACACACAAAATCATTAACCATGCAAAATAAATTAGTTGAAAAACAAATAATCAAATTCAACATTCAAAGACAGAAACGTGACATTGCGAGGCATGAGATTACTACTATAACTCATGATTCCCCCGAGTTATACTAGTGCATCTATGCAGCTGGAATACATAAAGGCCACAGAGGGGAACAATCTTCCCCCGAGAGCCGCAGGATTTACAATGCTGCCCGCCCAACACACCCCCGATTTTATATGATTAAAAACAAAGGAGGCTCGACTGGCAGGGCCAAAGTAAACTCCACAATTACAAACCTGTGTGATGTGAGCGGTCAAGGAACGTAACGTGATTTGCATACGATTACACCGAGGGGATGGCTGAAGAGAGGACTTAATGAGTAAAACAAACATGGTCAGGCTCACCGAAGCCATGTTTGTTTAGAATGTCAGACCGAAGACTAAAGAGCCATTTCATCTAGCTCGTCTGATTATATAGGCGGTCTAATTTAATTTGGCATAATGGCATATTGGAAATTACAATAGCGTTTGTTGCATATGCCTTTGTTTACGTAAGGTGTATAGAAATATACAAATCATAAATGCAATAAATATTTAGAAGACGAACGTAAATATTCGATTATCATGATTGGACTTAGAAGATTGAGCAAAATGGCTGTCATGATGGTGACAGACGAGGCTAAAAAAAAAAGTTCAATAAACAGAGCTTGAATGACATCCATTTATCTTTTCATACAAGTTTATACGCAGCCCCTGCATGACTTCTTTTGCCAGGCACTTATGTATTAATTCAAAACGGCTGGACTCCTCGGAAAACAAGGTCTTCTGTCAGTGCGAATGTATGTGACTTTGTTTTGGGAATGTTAATCAAAGTATTACAGTTTTCCTGTAATAGGCTGGTAAGCTGTTTTTTGTTTTTTTTGTTTTTTTTTGCATAGGGATACTAGCCCCCGAGGAAGAACACCAAGCTCTCGAAAAGCATTAATGCATGTAGCAAGACCACAAAACAAGGACACTCGCATTCCATCATCTGAAGCAAAGTTTTCTTCATGTCAGACGGCTTAACACCATGACAAAATGGAGAAACATTCTCAAAAATCTTTAATCAACATCAGCTCCTACCATCTGGTCTTCATTTTACGAATTGCGCCCACAAATAAAATAAAAAAACTAGGCTAATGTGTTCGCCCTCAGAAGCACAGCTCATATCGCTACCTCCATCTTCAAACTGTGACCCATGTGACCCCAAATGGATCAACAGCTCTACAAAATGCTTAATCAGAGGCCGATTGTTCCCCTGGAGGACGGGGCGGGCAATAAGACATCCCTTTAGACTCATCTGGAGCGTTCCAGGATTGTTGACAGTGGTGTCAGATGATATTTTCATCCTTCCATTCAATGGTTATACAATGGAGACCCTGGTAGAGCGGCTTTGATCAAGCTTCTGTTGAAAGCTTGAGGTTTCCTCTCTGTCCCTCCTGCCAGACCACTCGAAACACTTTCAGGAGCAGAGGATCTGCGTGGAGCTCCCGCCAGCACACTGATGCCATTCTACAATGTCTGTTGTAAACTTCACACTTGCAAATGTGAAAATGAAACCTCTGTCGATTGGATCGGTTTAGCTGGATTTTAGAAAGTGACAAAGCGCTAAAAACTGAGAACGTACCTCAACCGCTATGAGAACATGCTCTTTTTTTCTTGCCTCTATGCTGAATTGTGAAAAACAAATGTTTGTGGGAAAGTCAGATGCAGCTCATTTAATAAAAGTTGTCTATATGGATTTCATCACTTAATAATCACAATCGCTGTGTTTACGTGCACGAAAAATATTCCAAAATACTATAGAAGTCAATGGGGACCATCAACTGTTTAATTACCAACATTCTCGAACTCAAAATTAAGGCAACAAGGTAACTTGCTTTTTTAAGTTAAACCAACATTTGTTTTTACATCAATAATGATTATCTTCACACATCTGGCCACCTCATTCCAGCCCTGCAGTCTGCGCACCAGCCTTTGGTCGAATCCCTGCGCTACAGACTCTCTGCCTATCCACATCACATAGTGGTACCGCAACCCCTCATACTAACGTCAGAGCTTTGAGTGTTTGGCTTGTGGTGAACTAGCCTCTTAACATGTTGTTTTTAGCCCCCTGGTTATTAACGTCCTCCATGTCTTGTGTGCAGAGATCAGTGTGTTCTGGCGTGTAGACTGCGTGTCACTATAAGAGCCCATATGCTAGTTGTTGTGACACTTGAGCACACATTGTAATCAGGCCTTGTGTTTTATTGGCTTTGTCTCAACTGTTTCTCTGGGCTAAACATACTAAAACACAATGCCAGGGGCAAGCCTATTATACACACAAGACTCGTGCAAAAGAATGAGTTCAAATGTGCATGACGTGGATACTTTTTTCTAAATGACAACTTTGTAAAAGTTTGAGGGACCATTTTTTCAGCTGTGCAATATATGAGTATGATCTCAAAAGCTTTTACCATAGCATATTTCTAAACTAATACAGTACTAATTCTAAACGAATAAACTAAACAGCTCCATATGAGTGGCTTTTCTGGTACAGTTGCGAAGCAGAGCATTTGAATACGAGTCCTGTAAAACGTGAGTCACGATAAAAGAGTTTAAAGAAGCAAGCTAAAATGACATGGTTGCTCCAGCAAATGCATTTGTATCTCATGTTTGCTTTGTTAATTCTATCGGTTAGGTTTATAGTGTATAAAGTGTATTTTAGTGTAGGTGCTACGTTATATTTCAAACGCAATGTAGCATTAACCTTTTAGAGGACGTTAATTTCCAAACTGTCATGATATACAACCAATGAATATAAACAACACGGATTCGTGCTCAGCTTTTTTGGATAAAACTGAATTTTACCTCACTGGACATTTTTCTTTGAAACAGTGCCATGCAACGTGCTATGTACATGCGCAATGTAATATCATTTTGCAGAGAAGTCGCCATAGGCATGTTTTTCCACTGAACCTGGGTTTGGTTGACAGTTGGTTTAGCCATAGCTCCTTATGTTTAGCTATTCTGTCAGTCCATACTTACATTTCCCTGCAAATGTTTGGAAGCTGGTCTCTAAAATAGGAAACCAGTGTGCCAGTGAGCCCACCAGGCTGCTTCACAAGTGCAAATCACAAGACTACCTTGATGGTACCACTAGAAAGTCCCAATACTACCAGCTTTAAGATCATAATAGTGAACAGATTCAAATAAAGTAGTAGATTAGCCTAGGAGTAGTGCAGCATAGTAGCAAAGGTATGGGCTGGTAAGTAAAAGCTTTCCCATTCAAACCAATCCATGAATTTCCATCAGGAACAAGGACAATCCTTTTTTTATGATGACATTTAACAGTGGTCCATGCTGTCTGATAATAATGTTGTACAAAGCTGTTATTTCCAGAAACAGAACCTCTTCCAGCCAACAAGTCAGCATTGATCGTGGCTCTTTAGCACATCGACAGCACATGAAAATCACTTTGACTGCTTGACTGAGAAAACAGATGAGGTGGAAAATCAAAGCATGATCCATTACCAAAATGAGAGGCTTAAGCAAAACACAGGCTGATGAGTTAAGCACTTGTGCTGGGTTGCTATGACACTGTCCAAATGGCTCAAGTCATTCTCAGACATTTCTTTGACTGACTGACTGACTGACTGACTGACTGACTGACTGACTGACTGACTGAATGACTGAATGAATGAATGAATGAATGAATGAATGACTGACTGACTTTACGCTTTACACTTTATAATCATGTCAGGTGGTCTCTCCTCAACCACCACCAACCAGTGTGCAGCATCCAATTATTTAATTAACTTTTTTGTTGAGGTTGTGTTTCCTGTTCACTGTTGTATCACATGAGCTACAGTGGAAATGTTATTTTCCCTCCCTGCATTTTCCTTTGGAAAATTGGGAAATGTGGGATGTTCATGTGTCGCATCTGTGTCAAACTCAAGAACCTGCGATATGAACTTCTAGCAGTAAGCGTTAAGCCTGAACTCATGCAGCAACAAACGAGCCTTTTAGTCCAAAAAAGCCAACATTTCCACCATTGAAACTCACTTTGATTCAACAGTGAACAGAAAAAGCACAACCTCAACACAAAAGTTCATCCAAAATTGGAAATGTTTTGTACCATTTATTCACTCTCAGTCCTTGCAAACTCAGTCATTTGTAGGTTATTTTTTCATTTAATGGCGGCCATGTTACAACATGGTTTTCAGGTCACTGGGAATTATTACAAACGTGAACATCATGAAACCTAATTTACAATGAGGAGAACCACATTTACCTCTAAACGGTCATTAATCTACACATAACAGAACCCAAACCCCAAAATGATGCTATAAACTGCTGAAATCATCTGGATTCAGTCAGATCTACTGAATGGAAACCGTTGTTTGTGTGCCTGTCACTACATGTGAAACCTTTTTCCAAACAATGGGTGAGTACACTTGACTTTATGTTAATCAATGCTGCTTCCTGTATTAAAAAAAAATTAAAAGTTGCATTAATAAATTAATGAGTTGCATGACAGCCGAGTTTCCATTCAGTTTAATTACAAGTGACCAGTATATTCCAACAATTATTTTGTTATTGTTAAATATAACTAAAACTAATTTAAAAAAATTGTACATTCTTCAACAATTCTATTTTTATTGTTAGCTAAAACTTAAACTATTACACAATGCTTTCATTAATTCAAATAAAGATAAAATAAAATTATTAGAATATACATAAACACAAAATTAGAATGGTTTCCTTTTCAATTAACTAAAATAAAAAAGTAAAAAATTATAATAAAAAAGTAATACAATTACTAAAACTGAAATAGAAATAAGAAAATAAAATATAAAAATAAAAATAAAAGACAATTTTAAAATATTAACACACTATAATGATAAGTAATATATTAATTTACCCCTTAATATTAAAAAACCCCTTCTCCCTTTGTGTTCTACAGAGGAAAAAATGCAATTTATGTCTGGAATAACATGAGGTTAATTAAATGATGACCAAATTCAAATTTTATGGTGAACTTATAAAATGTGAGTGAACTAATATAAAATGTTTGGTCTCCAGCCTCCAGCCTTTTAGTAATAACATATGAAGCTGAATAGATATATATTCTTTCCAGATGTTTATTCCATATTGAAGTATTGCATCATTTTGCCATTTTATTTGAACAAGTTTATAATGCAAAGGTCAAAATTAATTCACACTCTCTGTTATTCTACTTGTTGCACACATGGATCCAGACACTTTAACCAAAGAGGAGCAGAATGACTCAAGTAGGCCACAGAACCACCTGGCATCGGGATCTAAGGGATCCAGAATAGATTATGGAAGGAACTACATGTATTTATACCTGCAACCTGAGTCCGCAGTGACACAAATGAGTGAAATTTGTGTCTGTAGATTTTGCTGGCTCACTATGTACAAGATAAAATTGGGTTGGAAAGAAAAGAATAAACCCTATCCATTACTTCTACCACACTAATAGAGGCCAGGGGAAGATGAGTCTAGCTAAATTTAATTGAGAGTGTAAGTACAGTAGCTTCTGCTAAATATATTAGCCCGCATGTGGCTGATGTAAAGTGCAGAACGTCTCGGTTACGGATGTAACCCTCGTTCCCTGAGTAGGGAACGGAGACGTTACGTCGAAATGACGACGAATGGGGTTCGCTTAGAAGCCTATCCTCTTCGAATATTAATAAAACGAGCCAATGGCAAGCAAATGCCATGGGTCTGCTGAATTTGCATAGCGTAACTCCGCCCCACTGTGTGGGTATATAAGGAAGTGAGCCGGCAACATGCAGATATGTTTCTTCGCTGAAGGAGCCAAGGCTGAACTCGGCTGTTCCAGCGGTACAGCGGAAGTGGCAGGAAGACGTAACGTCTCCGTTCCCTACTCAGGGAACGAGGGTTACATCCGTAACCGAGACGTTCCCTTTCGTTGTCACTTCGAGTTACGTCGAAATGACGACGAATGGGGTTACCAGTCCAATCACGCCACCTCGGCTGTCTTCCAGTGCCCTGCGTACGTCTGAGCTCCCTGTCGTGACTAGCACGGACGAAGGACTCCTACTTAACACAGGAATACCAAGGTACACTGGGAGCATATCTCAGTGGAATATGCAATCAGTGCCCGCCCGAAGGGGGGACTTAAGAATAACATATGACCCGGAGGGGGGTGCATACGGAAAACACTGGGGTGTCCAGCCCGTAGGGTGGAGTATTTCAACCCCAGGGGTGGCAGACTGGCTTGCCAAGGGAAAGACACATGCTCGAGAGAGGCTTACAGTGGAATACACACGTGGGGGTCGCCCAGAGGGGGAACCATGCACATGGTGGCACCTAGCCAACGCGAAAGCTGCCGGAGGCATAACTCTGGCGTTGACGTCAACAGCGCTGGAGGAACTCAGGGCTTATCAGGCTCACCTGAGGAAATATCGCACGTATCCAGTCCGTGGAGTGGAATGGCGAGCAAGCGAAGACACCTGAGCGGGTCCTAGCACCGGCTGGTTGAAGCGAGTACACGGGAGGACACTGGCTCCACTCGGAGATTATAGCTATAATCTGGCGAATGTGAAGGGTGTCGCCCAGCCTGCAGCTCTGCAGATGTCTGTTAGCGAGGCGCCATGCGCTAGAGCCCAAGAGGAGGCCACACTCCGGGTGGAGTGGGCCGTCACACCAAGGGGGCACGGTCGACCTTGCTGCTGTTGTAAGCCAAAGCAATGGCGTCCACTATCCAGTGAGACAACCTTTGCTTGGAGAGAGCCTTTCCCTTCAGCTTCCCACCATAACAGACAAAGAGCTGGTCTGAGGTCCTGAAACACTGCGTTCTGTCTAAGTAAGCACGGAGTGAGCGTACTGGACAGAGCAATGCCAAGGCTGGGTCTGCCTCCTCCAGGGGCAGCGCTTGCAGGTTCACCACCTGGTCCCGGAAGGGAGTGGTGGGAACCTTGGGCACATATTCAGGCCGGGGTCTCAGGATCACGTGAGAAAAGGCCGGCCCGAATTCCGGGCACGCTTCGTCTACAGAAAATGCGTGCAGGTCCCCTACCCTCTTTATGGAGGCCAAAGCAACCAGGAGCCCTGTCTTAACTGACAGGAACTTAAGCTCCACTGATTGCAGAGGCTCAAAGGGAGCACTCTGCAGGGCATTTAGTACCACTGAGAGGTCCCAAGAGGGAACGAGAGGAGGGCGAGGAGGCTGTGTTCTCCTCGCTCCTCTCAGGAACCTGATGACCAGGTCGTGCTTTCCCACGGACTTACCATCAACTGCATCGTGATGTGCGGCGATAGCGGCAACATATACTTTCAGGTTGGAGGGAGACAGCCTTCGCTCCAACCCATCCTGCAGGAAGGAAAGCACGACACTGATCGGGCATGATCTGGGGTCTTCTGAGTGAGAAGAGCACCAAAGACGAAGAGGTTCCACTTCAACGCGTAGGCATGTCTAGTGGACGACGCTCTAGCGGAAGTGATGGTAGCCACCACCGCTGGTGGTAGGGTACTCAAACCTGCCTCGTCCCGTCCAGGAGCCACACGTGGAGGTTCCAAAGATCGGGACGAGGGTGCCAAGGGGTGCCCCGTCCCTGAGAAAGGAGGTCCTTCCTCAGAGGAATTGGCCAGGGAGGTGCTGTCGCGAGGAGTACAAGTTCTGAGAACCAGGTTCGGGTGGGCCAGTGCGGCGCAACCAATATGACCTGCTCCTCGTCCTCCCTGATCTTGCACAGGTCTGTGCAAGAAGGCTCACTGGGGGAACGCATACTTGCGGAGGCCCCGGGGCCAGCTGTGCGCCAGAGCGTCCGTGCCGAGCGTGCCCTCGGTCAGGGAGTAAAACTGGGCGCAGTGGGACGAGTCGTGGGAGGCAAACAGGTCTACCTGTGCGTCCCCGAACTGATCCCAATCAGCTGGACCGCCTGGGGATGGAGTCTCCATTCTCTCGGAAGAGGCTGAAGCCGTGAGAGCTCGTCGGCTGCACAGTTCAGGTCTCCCGGAATAAAAATGGCTTGAAGCGACCTCAGATGCTTCTGACTCCATATGAGGAGGTGGCGGGCGAGTTGCGACATACGGCGGGAGCGTAGACCACCTTGTCGGTTGATGTACGCTACTGTCGCGGTATTGTCTGATGGGACTAGTACGTGCTGGTTCTTGAGCAGCGCCCGGAAGCGGTGCAGAGCGAGACGTACTGCCAGCAACTCGAGGCAATTGACATGCCATAGGCGGTGGGGACCTGTCCAGGAGCCCGCGGCAGCATGTCCATTGCACATGGCGGCCCAGCCCGTGGAGGAGACATCCGTTGAGACAACAACATGCCTGGAAACTCGTTCTAAGGGCACTCCGGCCCGAGAAAGCTGAGATTCGTCCACGGGGATAAGGTCTGATGGCAGGTCGGAGTAACTGGTACTCGGAACGTGCCCTGACGCCATGCCCACCTCGGGACTCGATCGCAAAGCCAGTGCTGAAGCGGTCTCATATGAAGCAATCCGAGCGGCGTTGCCGCGGCTGCAGATGCCATATGCCCCAGGAGCCTCTGAAAAAGTTTCAGTGGAACCGCACTCTTGCCCTCAGATTGTCTCAGGCAAGTCAGCAGTGACTGCGCGCGCGCGCTCGTAAGCTGCGCGCACATGGCGACCGAGTCGAACTTCCTACCGAGAAAAGAGATCCTCTGCACGGGGCAAAGTTTGCTCTTCTCCCAGTTGACCCGAAGGCCCAGACGGGCTAGGTGCCGGAGCACTAGGTCCCTGTGTTCGCAACCCTGGTCCGAGAGTGAGCTAGGATTAGCCAGTCATCGGGATAATTCAGGATGCGAACCCCGTGCTGCCGTAGCGGCACAAGGGCTGCCTCGACGACCTTCGTGAAGACGCGAGGAGACAGGGCCAACCCGAATGGGAGAACTGCGTACTGGTATGCCTGCCCCTCGAAAGCAAACCGCAAGAACGGTCTGTGTCGAGAAAAAATGGAGACATGAAGTAGGCGTCCTTCAGGTCGATCGCTGCAAACCAATCCTGTGGCTGCACACATTCGAAAATGCGCTTGGCCATGAGCCTCTTGAACGGAAGCCTGTGAAGGGAACGGTTCAAGACGCGCAGATCCAGGATTGGCCGTAACCCACCGGATATCCTGGGGACAATGAAGTAGGGCTGTAGAAGCCGGACCTCATTGCGGCTGGAGGGACAGTCTCGATCGCACCCTTCGCCAGCAGGGTGGCGACCTCCGCTCTCATGACAGGGGCATAGCCACCGACCATAGTAAGGCGGACTCCCCTGAAGCGGGGAGGAGACTGTGCGAACTGAATCGCATAGCCGAGCCTGATGGTTCGCGCAAGCCAGCGGGACAGGGGGGAAGCTCTAACCAGGCTCCCACGGACTGTGCCAGCGGGGTCATGCGAACGACAGACGTCCCCCCGGGGGTGCAGCGAAGCGGAATGACCGGCCCAGACGTGGGTGGCATAGCGGCCCGGTGTGGGGGCACGGTCATTAGCCGCGTCCTGCCAGAGGAGGCCAGGGAAGGACCAGCGTTCCACAGGGGCGTGCTCTGGCAGGGGTCTGGCGACAGAGGGGGACGAGAGTGGCGAGGCCCGTGAGCGTGCGCACTGTCATCCGAGAACTCTGTGACAGAGGAGGGCGAGAGTGGCGGGACCCGAGGGTGGCGCGCACTGTCGTCCGAGAACTCTGTGTGCTCAGAGATGGGAGAGACAGTTCTTTGGAAAAAGAGGTTTTCCCCCGGCCCTCCACCGGGGGAAGGAGTGGCCCTGCAACCACCTCCTAGAAAGAACTGCAACCCATCTCTGAGCTGCCCGTAACGGGAGCACCGCATTGCTGCGGGGCTGGTACGGGCTGGGGCGCCTTCCTGCGACTACCTCCACGGCACGGCCTGGGTGAAGGGTGCTGCTAGGGCCGGCAGGGAGTGTCGCAGGAGGGCGCCCTCGGCGGCGAGCGGAATGAGGCAGCTGAGCCGGCGGCTGAGCAGCTGGCCGCGGGATCAGAGCCTCAGTCCGCTCTGGGCAGCCGAGAACTCTGGGCAGAGTCCTCGACTGCGCCGCCGAGGAGGCCAGTCTGGGATATGGGGAGTTGAGGAAGCGGCTTCGCTCAGCCTCGCCCATATCAACCAGACTAAGCCAGTTTTTGTCTCTGGACCACATATGTGGACATCACCTGACCCAGGGAGCGTGTGGTCACCTTCGTCGCCCGTAGAGCGAGGTCGGTGGCGGCACGCAGCTCTTGCAAGAGCCCTGGACCAGCCCTACCCTCGTGCATTAGCAATGAGCACCCCTGGCCTGGTAGACCTGAAGGATGGGCATAGCATGCAGTGAGGTGGCAGCCAGCCCCGCAGCTCTATAGATCTCTGCCACCGGAGTAGACAAAAACCTACATGCTTTGGGGTGGGTGGGTGCTTAGGGCCGCCACGCCAGTGGAGGCGCTGTGGGGACACAGTTGTGTTGCCACAGAACACTCCATAGGGGGAACCCCAGTGTACCCACTGGCCGCGACCTCATCGAGGGCAGAGAAGGCGGAAGAGGCCGCTGAGTAATCTCATGACCTCTTCATGCACGTCCAGGAAGAAAGGAATTGGGGGCGGGCCGACGTGTGCCGGTGCGTCCCCAAAAACCAATCATCAGCTTTAAGCACTTGGGACATGGCGGAGGGTTCCACACAAGCCCAAATGCTCGCGACTGCCCGGGGAAGCATGGCAGAGTTCTGGTTCAGACTCGGGCAATGCTGGCACACCCGGAGGAGGCAGCACAGCCGAGTCTTCTCCAGCGTACTCACGCCCACCTTGTGATGCGGCGATAGACAAGATTTCATCTGCCGGGGCATCGAATGAAATGCTGGACCAGCCCGCGACCTCTGGCCGGGACTGGTCAGCGATCTCATCCGGATACCACACGGGTTGCAATGTGAAGAGGAGCGTGTGGACCGAGGATAGATCGTCGGGTTGGTTCCACACAGCAGCCTCTGATCACCCTGGCCACCAGCCGAAGTATTCCCTCTTGCGGAGAGAATAGATCGGGGTGTGGATGAGGGGACTCTCTCTCGAGGAGGTCATCGAGTCTCGATCGTTACATTGCGATGGTCATGTCCCCGCAATGAGAACATGACGCATCCACGAACGCTGTCTGTGCGTTTGCCCAAACACATCAGACAGCGTCCGTGCCCATCAGCTGATTTAATCTGTGTATCGCACCCAGAAACACACGGGCGAACCGTCTTTAAAAAGACGCGCCGCGTGCAGCTCTTTTAGAGAGATAAAACTCAAACAGCAGTGTTGAAGCGCCCAGGGAGAGACACACGACTGGCAGACCACTGCGCAGATCGGCAGGCAATATGAAGCTCGCTGGAATTCGCCGTCACACCAACACTTCTGAAGAGTAGCTCGTCTCGAAGAGTGAAGAGAGATGATCTCAGAATGGCTTGTGGAGTGAAGAATGCTCTTGGCTCCGAAAGCGAAAACATATCTGCATGTTGCCGGCTCACTTCCTTATATACCCACACAGTGGGGCGGAGTTACGCTATGCAAATTCAGCAGACCCATGGCATTTGCTTGCCATTGGCTCGTTTTATTAATATTCGAAGAGGATAGGCTTCTAAGCGAACCCCATTCGTCGTCATTTCGACGTAACTCGAAGTGACAACGAAAGGGAACAGCTGGTTTCAAACTGTTTAAAGATATTACATTTCTTACAAGCACCGTCTATAGTTATTTCAGTGTTTTGGCGTTTTGCTGCTAAAAAGAATAACTCACTGGATTTGTTTTGTTTTTTTAAATGAGGGGAAAACAAATCTGTACAGGCTTTAGGAAAGAGTTTTTAATTTTTTTTTGCCAGCAAGAAGAAATGAGTCAGTCACAAGTGGCTTTGTTAAAGTGCATATAACAAAAGTATTCACATTCCTGCGGGAGTTTACGAGTCTTGGAAGCACGAGAAGTAAACACCTCCCATCTCTGAGCATCTCAGGACACTGGGCAAGAGACTCGACGTGGCTAAAAATAAATACAAAGTACTGAGGAAAACAAAATAAAATTCACTTTGAGACGCTGAATCATAATGTCAGCAAACTTCAATAGTGCTTTCACCGGCAGAGACCTTTTCTGCAGTTCACAAGAGCTTAACTCTTGCCCCGTCAGCATTTTATTTTAAATATCATGGCCAGCAGAATATTTTGTTGTATGAAAATCTGAACAAGCAATAAATCAAAAAGAACAGTGCCTCTGCTTAAAAAAAAAAAAAAAACTAGCTTCATGCGTTATTATTTTTTTTATCAACACTTGAATGTGTGTAAGTTTCATATTTTTTTTTTACATTTTAAACAAAAAGCTGAGAAAATTGTCACTTGATTCTGCTTCTTTTTTGCATGTGCTTTGATTCGTAGATTCTGCACTCTTTCAGAAGATGTGTAATAGCGCCCCCTACCGTATAACAGTGAAAACACGCAAATCCAGAAAATTCGGTAAATGGCAGGGAAATACTTAAAGGTATAGTTTGCCTAAAAAAATAAAAAACTTTTGTATACTCACTATAATGTATTTTTTCTTCAAAGAAGATATTTTGATAAACCCACAAGAAAGTAAGTAACATATATTTTCGACAAAATTATTTATTTATTTTAAAAATCTTGTCAAGCTGAGAAACTTCCCCTCGGCCAAGCGCTGCTTTATGTTGCCGGAACTCTCCGTCTGCCAGAGCGGGCACCAATCATGCTGTTTCAAAGCAACGGATGCCCATACAACTTTCCACTTCGCCCAGGTGCTAATTTGTTATGCACCACACAACTTGCAAAAACCATATAAACTATCTATCTGGCGTCCGAAACCTGGGGGTCTTTCCAGCGGATAACTGGTGTAATAAAACACGACACACAGATGAGGATAAAACGGAATGAATTCCTGCATTAGGAGAATGAGGCCCTCACTGCAGGCTCTTGGGTTGCATTCAGCTCCCACGTCACCACATGGAGGGCGCTCACTTCCTCTCTTTCTCTCATTTTTCTTTCCCACTCTCTCACTTTTTGTTAGAAACAGACTCAACAGCAAACAGTTTATGTTCAAGCAGCTCCAAGTGCTGGGAGATGTCTGTTTGGTTAAGGGATCTGTTAGACCAACAAGGTGTGAGAAGCAGAGACAAAATATGTTATGTTTGTAATCTGGGATTAACTCAAGCAATGATAAAACAATTATACTCTAGTACCAGATTAAACCAGGCGGCTCCAAGAGGCAGACTATACACACACTGGTTAAACTGTGAACTTTGAACAATGAACTTTGAACTAAATTATTTGTGTGAATTTATGGTTTTAAAGGTACAATTTGTAAGAATTTTGTAATAAAATATTTAAAAAATCACTTGGACAGTGTGATATATTTCCTGCAGTTGTGTACTTACAATATCTCAAAAGTCTCCAAAGATTTTCTATTTCAGAGAAATTCCAATTTTAAATAATGGCCCGTCCCAGAAAAAAATGTCGCCTGTCAATGACGCAATATCCGCGCTATCCTCGGTTTCCGCTCGCACTGCAATAGCCATGACGTAACCATGGTGACAGACGTGGACAATAGTGCGTAACGTTTAGTGGCACGCTGTTCTTATTTCGTTCAAACATTATGGACCATGGCAAGCAGACTTTGGGACAAAAAAGGAGAACTAAAATGAGGATCAATATCAGTGTGGTGTTTTCGAGATGCAGAGAGCTCCACGTCCGTGACAAACTTGGACTTGACAGAGCTTCACGACACGAGTCACGACTTGACAGCGACACCGCTCTTGAACATTCTTTATTAGACAGGTGAGCAAACGTACATAAAACTAATCAATGGTACAGTACATATAGCTCAACATGATGAAATGTTAGAATATGATGTATGTTATTCTAATGTTGATCTAGCTTACTAGTAAGCTGCTAGTTTCATATAGCAAACAAACTAACACATAGAATAACGTAACTTTCAACACACTTAAATGCTGTTAAGTATGATAGTGTAACATTAGAACAAGTGAAACAGCGCTGCGTTACCTCACAAATTTAATTCAGCACTTGCGGGTAGTTCGGTAGAACTAAATATCCTTTTTCCTTTATATCCGCGGGACTCGCGTGTGATATCTGTCTATTATTAGCAATCGCGACCTGCTTCATACCACTGTAATGTTAAAAAACATGAATGTTTTCACTATTAGACATTATTAGATCCATCAGCTTGACAGCAAGTCCCATCATTCAGCTTGTCACTGCGTCATAAACCTGAGCTTTTGTTATTGTAAGAGGTTAGTGACGAAAAAAGATGACATATTGTAGCTTTAAAGGAATAATTCTTCCAAAAATTAACATTATGTTATAATATACTCACACTCCACACTATACTCTATTTTTTCTGGTGAACACAAAAGTATCAAACTCCAAGAAATCACAAAAACACACCATAAAAGGGTAGCACTTTATTTTACAGTCCTGTTCCACATCATATGTACTTATTATATAAATTACAATAACTGGGTTATAACTAGGTACTAACCCTGAACCATCCCTAAACCTAACCCACGTAGTTACCTTACATTACCAGTACTTTCTTGGGAAAGTACATTGTATGTACAATGTAAGTACAAATAAAACCCATAAAAGTAATCCATATGATTTGTGCAATATATTTATGATAAATTCTTAGAAGCGCTTAAGAATGTTCCTGATGCAATGTTTGAAAAATACTTAAGTCCAGATGTTCTTAAGAATAAAATTATTGAAAATGAGGCAAAGTTACCTTGTCAAATTCGACAAATTTAACACTGGTAAATCGCAATGATACAGTTAAGTATTAACCTTTGTTCAAATGTGTTGGTTTAGAGAAATGAACCGTCATCCGAATTCAAAACTCATTAAACCTCATTAAATCTTACCTTTGGGGATTTAAGATGGGTTTAAGGTGATCCTAAATTTAAGAGGTTATTTAAGGATATTTATCAAAGAAAATGTTTTCGTAAGCAAATTCTTTTTCGAGTCTTTTTGAGTTAGAAAATAAGTTGGTTTTTTGGTAATTTTAAAGTGACATTTTATAGCAATAGCTACGTATAGATTATTTACTATGCTTCATTTTGCAATCTACAAAGAACAACATGGAACATGGAACAACATGAAGGTGATAATGATAAAGTAGCCTACATCATTAATTCTGTTTGAATCACTTAAAACCGTCTGTTTTTATCTACTTTGCATCTTCTCTTTTCCCTGGTGGCTCTTTGTGCCCCTTTCTCTCAGTCTCTCACTATTCACAGGAAGCTTGTCTGTAATACTAACTCTATGTGCCTTCTGAACAGACACACTTCGCTCTGCTCCTGAAGTTCAGTCTTGTCAACACTTTCCAAAGATAACACCCCGGACCTCACCGCCAGACTGAGGCCCCGCAGAGCGTCCCTCATGTGGCCAAACCCCACAACCCTGCAGGTCTGAGATCAGTGGCGTTTAATATATGAGTGGCCTGCAGAATGGCCATTATGTGCTGCTTAAAATACGGCCCTGTTCTGGCTGCACTGATATAGGAGGTGAACAGGGATTGAGGACTGTGTGTATGCAAGGGAAAAAAAAGCTTAAATAAGCACTTCGAGTAGTTTCATTGAACCCACACGGTATATGTTGATATGTTCTTTTTTTAGTAAATCAACCATGTGGCTCCCGCTCAAATCCCCCAGAATTGTATATCAAGGAAATTGGAGCAACTTTCTCAAGAATTTCCTCCTCGGTCTTTACAAAGAGCTGAACTCCAGATGAACAAAGTCAAAAAAGAAGTACGTCTGAGAAAGATCCCCATCCTGGTTTACTTTAGAAGGTAAATTGAGATTTCCAGGAAACAAAACGAGGCAGGCGCAGCACTCAGAGAAGTAATGAGAAATCTGCCGTGGAAGTATGCGGGATCACACACCGCATGACGCCCGTGCTAGAGAACATTCCTCGTGCTTTCATTTAGGTTCTTGCTCCCTGAAAGACCATCTTTTCACTCAGGAGGCTCCTGAGAAAGGAGGGGGGGTTCATGAAAATTGGTTTTGAGAACTACAGGATCGCCAAGTTAATGTAAAAGTTAAGCTATAAAATGTCACCGGTGTGAGTGAGACAGAAGGCTTGTGGGAGTAAGACAGACAAAAGATGAAAAAAACATTCTTAAGGGTCAGGAACTTTCCACAGGACATGTGAAATCGAATTCCACTTTACAAGCCTTGGCTGTTGTACCAACAATCTTCATCTTGAGATTCCAGCCACAAAGAAGCCTCATTTCAGAGACAAACTGAGGTGTTTTCCGAAGGTGCTTCTCACTAAAAAGCTACGTTCACACAGCAGCAGAATATGGGTGTCAATCCTGTTTCAGAGGGCTAAATTT
Source organism: Phoxinus phoxinus (assembly GCF_949152265.1). Taxonomy (NCBI): domain Eukaryota; kingdom Metazoa; phylum Chordata; class Actinopteri; order Cypriniformes; family Leuciscidae; genus Phoxinus; species Phoxinus phoxinus. Next base: position 15,223,967 of record NC_136885.1, on the reverse strand, counting down.
AGTTACGTTCACACACAGTTGGGTTACCAACCAGAGTGACAACTGGATTCTACTGTAGGCAACTTAAATGACTCCCTTTAACTTTAAGGGATTCAAACAATGGCACTGACATATTTTAAGATGACGGAGAAAACTGAGACTAGTGTGAAACTTGCGGTGAATCTAATAACCGATGCCTAATATCTGAAACAACTCAATACATGTATTAAACATGGTATCTTTTGGGATTTTTACCTTTATGGGATATTCTGAGTTATTATATGGATAAATATGCATTTTAGGGCCAAATTTACTAACAGCTTGCGCCAGCGCAAACCCTCTTTTGGCGCTAAAAAACTACTGTCAGGATTTACTAAAGACATGCATTGAAAAATTAGCGCTAACAATGCGTGGATACAGTTATTTTTGCGGCTGACCTCATTGCATACGCATTTGTATGAGTTTCTCTTTCAAGCGCAACATTTATGGGAGTTTGCGCTCGTCAATGTACTGGTGTTTGCGCCATTATTTACTAAAACCAGACGCTACCGGTTAGATTGCATTTTTGCGAAATTATCGGACTTTGTCTGTGTTCTTTAATTTGTGCGTTGTCAGTAGATCACGCACGGAACTTTCCACTCACATCAACGCTGTTATAGAATTGCGCTCTCACACTAATTTGCCTTGTTTAGTAAATCTGCCCCTTAATGTATTGTTGAATGAATAAATCAAGTTTTAATAAATAAGACAATTTATGTCACTCATGCTGTCATTTATTTATGGCTATCGCAAAAAAATAGAAGAGCAACTTGAATTAAGTTAAATGAATTTTAATTTTAGAGTCACACCTGTTAGTAATAGGTTTGTCGATCCCAAACACTGATTATGTGAACATAGCCAAAAACGTTTATGCTGCAAATACTAGCATTAGGCATTTGCACTGAGCTTGCACCTTTTGAGCATCTTCTTTAAATAGGAACCATATCAGCTGCCCTGCTAATCAACATCCATGTTTAGTTTGAATTTAAGGAGGCGCTATAAATGGCCTGATAAAAATAGTCCATATTTTCATCTTAGAATGTGTAGCGCTCTCACATTTCAGCAGATGTCCAAAAATAATCCAGACTTCTTTTCATCTGCATCCCCTGCACAAGCACCGATGTCATGAGCCCCGGCCAAGACTCACACCGGCTCCGTCCGCATCTCTTTTCAGCCACTGTGGGATATTCTCAAAGCTCTTTAACACCATCGACTCTATTCATAGAGTCGAGGTCTCCTTGAAGAAAAGTGAGGGAGCGCAGGAGCAAGATGAAGAGAAGGAAAAAAGAAAGCGCTTACAGTGTTCACAGGACATGGGATTGTTTCTTGGGACCATCAATCAGGATGGAGTTGACAGGACGGGTGCACCCCCCTCCAGCTGAGCCAGTCTGAGGGGGTTCGGCGGGGTCGGTGTGGAATGACAGCACGTTCCTCTGCTGGTCAATGGGACAATGAAGGAGCACCCAGCTCTCCCCTGGAGACCACACCGCACACCAAAGGTCTTTCATCAGCACAACACCCCCAGCCCACACTCACCATGATCTAAGAAAGGCTTCACACACTCGGACGTGTTCCAGGACCCCTGGAGAGACAAACCGTGTGTGTGTGTGTGTGTATGGGACAGTTTCGCCTTTTCAAAACAGTTTGAGTGTGAATTCTTTTCAGCTATAGAATCTGTTGGCCTGTTTACGTCATTACACCTGGGAACAGTCTGCAAAACAGTTTCCAAACTATAAACAAAAGATTGCAAGCTAGCAATGTAAACATAAATGAATCTATATCTTTCTGGTGTTAGTTCACTGTGAGCATGACAAACTGGGTTGCAGGACCATCTGTGATTGTTTATATGCTTGAGTGTGTCTGCCTACAAGCGTGCGTGTGTGTGTGTGTGTGTGTGTGTGTGTGTGTGTGTGTGTGTGTGTGTGTGTGTGTGTGTGTGTGTGTGTGTGTGTGTGTGTGTGTGTGTGTGTGTGTGTGTGTGTGTGTGTGTGTGTGTGTTCACATATATCCGCAGCACAGTCTGTAGAGTCACCAGGCAGCATTTGGAGGTGAAAGGGTACAACCTCACAGGATCACGGCTGTCATTCAGAGAAGATCCACCTGTGACTTTTAACGATGAGTGAAACATTCAAGAAGTAAGCTACTCTTTTTGTACAACAAAGAAACCAGCCCAGTCCTGATAAGCTTACATTTAGAGTAATGCAATCTCTATGGCACAGTACTGAAGGCGAGACACTACAGGCATAAACCTAACCAAATGTATTTATTTATTTAACATTTTAATAATACTTTATAAATTATATTATTAAAAAAATTAACCTTTGGTAATTATTTAAAGTATTTTTCATAAAATTATTATCGATATATATGTGTGTGCGTGTGTGTGTGTGTGTGTGTGTGTGTGTGTGTGTGTGTGTGTGTGTGTGTGTGTGTGTGTGTGTGTGTGTGTGTGTGTGTGTGTGTGTGTGTAACGTGAATGAAATTTGTACATAAACATGAAAAATATTAGTGAATGGTTTGTTTATATACTAGGGATGTCCAAATACTCCCTCACCCTGCTCATCTTCTGAGTGGATTTGTTTTTTCTCAGAGGTAAAATTAAATTATTTTCTTTTCCGCTCCAGATATACACTTTTCAAAATACTATATTATTTTTCAAATGCAACATTAACATGATGGAAATTTGAACATAGCCTTTAGAAAAATATAAAGTAAAATATTAAATGTGTAAAAATAACAAATGTAAACGACTAGTACTTCCAAGTCGACTAGCAATAGTAGTAATAGTCTCACACATCCCTATCATATACATATATTTACATTATTATCTATTAATCTGTATCTAATCATAGGCAAATGTCCATTCCTAATTTATGCACAGATCAATCTCTTAAAAATGCGACAACTCAAAATAAATAAATAAATACATCTATGTTACATAAAGAAAATGAAGCCTATTGAAGAAAAGTAAACCTATAATTACATTACTATTTTTCATACTTTCTATATAAGAAGTGGGGTCTAATATTGTTGTATAATTATTATTATTTTTTCTCCATCTGAACAGTTATATATTTTGAGTTGATGTTGTTTTTCTATTTTGTTTATTGTTATTTCTTATAATTGAATTGCTCAAATTAACTTTTTTTTTTCAATTTGAGCTAAAACATGGAATTTAATTATTGATTTAAAAACTGTATTATTGGGGCCCACCACCGTTACTGTATAGTATAAAGTATTAAAACTGACTGTTTTTGCTAGATTGACCGATGTAGTGCTTTGAAATGTATATAAAAAAAAGAAAAGGTAGCATCAGTAACCAATAGTCATAAAGCTCAGTATTGTTTAGATTATTTAAATTTTGATTTCATTCAATTGAGTCTAATTTGTATATTACCATGACCGTATATAGGAACATCTCATTGTTATTTTAACTAGCCTATTCCCCTTTAGCGTCTCCCCTAGTCCGTGTACTGTCAATTGTTGATTCTAAATTTGACATGTCCTCAGAGTGAACACTTTCGTACTTTTACAAGAAAAACATTCTTCGTTTTTGCACATTCATTACTTCAGTGTATAAGTCTGACAGAAATAGTCAAAACAGCTCCCGCCACATGTCGACGGCACAGCACCTGACTGCCAGCAAGAACCTCAGGCCTCCCTGCGAGTCTTCAGACGTGGACACTCTGGCCTGAGACACATGGCTCAAAGGTTCAGACATGCTATTTTAGGGAGTCCTGCAGATCCTACAGCAGCTGAAAGGTCACCGGCAGTCTCTCTCTCTTTCTTTCATCTCTCAGTTTTTTATATCTTTCCTGCATTCTGACACAGCAAGCATTGTGAATTATAGTTCCATTCTCACCTGTTGTTTGAATTAACTTACTTTTCAATTGATTTTAATTCAATTTTAGTATTAGAAACCTTGTGATAAGATACTCAGAAACCAAAATCTAGATCTTATGACTGCAAGTTAAGAGATGGATACAAAAAAAGTCATATTTGAAAACAGCCTTGACCTTTTTAAAGGGTCATGAGAAGAGTTATTAGAGAGTGTTGAGATGGACTCTAGTTTGGTATTCCCGGTCATAAATGACCGGCCTACAAAAACATTGCTTATAAATCTCATTATCCTACATTGTCACCAAACATTGGATTCCATCTTTATTTCAAATAGCACAGGTTTTGTATTTACTTTTGGAACTGACTGGTCGTTGGCTACATTAATCTGAGCTTATGCACTTTAGTTTTTGAGTGAAAAAAAAAGTTCACAGAAGCTTATTCACTTAAAAAAAAACTGCATACGATTATCAATCAGTTCCAAAAACAAATGCAAAACCTATATCCTAATTGACAGAAAACAAGTTCATAAAAAGATTGAACCCAATATTTGGTGATAACATTGCATAACGAGAGATTTGTAACATAAAAAAAATGTAGACTGGTCATTTTTGACCAGGAACACCACAAGTCACAGAAAGTGAGGAAAAAATATATATAAAAAGTACAATAAGGCATATTTTTATATAATTAGGCAGCAGCATGCATCCTTTGTGGAGAAAGCTCAGTGGAAAAATGAAATCCAAGATGGCAGACGAACCAAAACAATGTTTAATTAAACATCTATTTAATTCAACACTAAAATTAATTATTAAACCGAGTTTAGTGTTAAATAAATATATTTACGAGTTGAGTCTCCCATGCAGAGCGCTATGTTTGGTGGATGAAGTTGAAGTTCTATGACATTTAGAAGACAGCTGTTTGTGTGGACAAGGAAGTAGGAAGTGAAACAGCTTACAAGGTTTTAACTGAGAAAACAGAGGCTTAGACTGAGAAAGGAGCGCCGTAAACTCTCTGCTTAATGATTTCTTCACAGTAAAGAGAGTTGGAACAGTTGTTGCGGTTGTCAACCGCCAGGACCGGAAGATGGTATCTGAGAGACTGCGATTCGGTTACTATCTTCAGCTGGTGAACTCAATGCCACAAGCATTACCCACACAACAAGGCCAATAAGTTCAGTTTGGGGAGTCAGTACTGAGAACTGACACTGTTGTTAAACAAGATTAGATGCCTGCCTCCTTTCTAAGGAAGACTTTGTGAATTTGTGGGGAGGGGCCTTATAGCCACCATTTAACAGATAAAACAGAAGACATAGGCAATCATGGGTTAGAAAGGGAAATGGGACACGGCATTGGCTGGAAGCAAGCCTGCGTCTCCCACACCAGCACCTAAACTCGGTGTGTCTGGAGAATGAAAACTTAACATGACAAATCATTTCTGACTGGCACTATACAGGCTGTACATATGTTTAGTATGTGTTTTTGGTTTGAGGAGAGGGGCCGTTACTGTCACCCTGCAGTATGAAAGCAACACACAGCACAAAGCAGAGCACCCACAGGTTACTTTAACACAGACACAGCCCAGACCTGCTCTATGACCCACTCCTGGATTATTCTGATTCAGATTGAATTTGAAGCCTGAGGGAAAGTATTTTTATTTAAATGGGAGCTTGACCATTGCAACTGTTAAATATCTCTTTATGTGCAGAATTTTGTGAAAGAATCTCTATAAACTCTTTAAAAGAATGATGAATTAAATGTTATCATTATTTACACTGCAAAAAAAAATATATATATATTAGCCACTGCTAAATCCACTGGCAGATATCATAGACATATAGGGATGCATGCAATATACATTTGTACCATATCAGTTATCAGCCGATATTATTATAATAATTTTTTTAACTATCATACCGACCGACAAGCTCAACTCACTTATTTTTAAATTTAGAATACATTTATTTTTATAATATATTCTAACACAAACTGAAAGTTCATCTTTAAAAAACACGTTTTAATACAATAAATGACATTCTCAAAATTAATATTTATTTTCATACTGTACATTATGATGCCAAGTTGCACTTGTAGAATTTAAAATATATTATTTTAGTGTTTTATTTTTTATTTTATTTAGACAAAATAATGTAGACTTTTAATATCAGCCATTTATCGGTTATTGGCCATAACATAAAAACAATCATTGGTACTGGCAAGAATTTTAATATTGATGCATCTCCATTTACAAGCAGTCCATTAAACCTCTGAAGTCATATAATTGAATAAGGCACAAACTGACATTTTATTGACAGCAAAGCTACATTTAGCATCACTTAAATAATCATTTAAATTTCAGTCTGTTCACACAAAACTGTCATATGACTTTAGAAGAGTTGAAATATAGTGCAAGGTTTTATGGACAAGAACTTGTGCACTTTGATAATCTTGTTTAGTGTTCAATGTAAAATAACACTATACAGGTTTGGAACAACATAAATATAAAAAAAAAAATCATTTTCATGTTTTGTGTGAACTATTCACTTAAGATGTCTTAATACAAACACATCGCTGGGATTTCTCAAGGCTCAGTAAAATGGATGGAACATCTGTTCAGTGGCTGTGAAGCTTTTGATGTTTGACAGTATATCTTTGCTGTAATGTCTACTGAGTGACAATGTTTGTGTGACTGGGCTGTAGTTGTTCTGCTTTGATACTCTAAAAGCCACAAATCCATAAATACATGATGCGGGTTGTCAGTATTCCAGAATTGTTGTTTAAAAAAGAACATCTTGTGGATATGACTCTCGGTACCAAACTCTAGTGCGGAAAAGTTTAAAATGATGATACCACTGGCAATTTTGGTAAACAGTGATTCTGCGCTTTCTTACCATTGTTTACTTTTTCAAACAAAGAATAAAGGCTACACTGAATAAAAAGCATATTATAACATTTGATGTCCTTAATCTATCCTGTCTTACCACAACCACAATATAAAACAACACAACAGATCCGCGGCCACAATGAAAAAACACTTGCTACATTGGCTAACTGACGAGAAGTGGTTTGCCTCAGCCGTCTGTTTCATCTCCAACTCATGCTGACAGTTCAGTCATTATTCAATGTGCGCAAACATGCTCTTTTAAAACCTTTTCTGTCAAAGTCATACAAATGACGCCTTCTATTTGCCTTTAGATTAGTTCACCCAAAAATGTATATTCTGTCATCTGACTATGTCTCTTCTATGGACCACAAAATGATGAAAAGGACGCAAAGAGCAACACAAATATTATAAAAGTATAGTCCATAAAACTTGTGCGCTATATTTCAGGTCTTCTGAAGCCATACATATGTTTTATAAAAATGTACGTTGATATTCACTGATAATCTTCATTCCTCATTTAAATAATTCCTGCCCAAGGATTAAACAAAAAGGGGCGTGGCCTGGTCGGGTTGCGTTAGTAGGGAGTTGAAAATCTCGGTAATGGAAAGGGGCGTGACATTTTCGAAACACGCTGAAAGCAGTTGACCAATCACAACACACCGGTTCAGCCGACCAATCAGAGCACATTGCGCTTTTTGGAACTAAACAGTGCATTTCAGGTAGACTAGGAAGAGAGGTGCTGCAATAATGTAAAATATGTGAAACAAAGTGTTTTTTTGGACATTCAAGCATGAATCATCGCAGTAGACATGTTTTCAAGGCAACGTACAGGATGTATGTAATGCATGTTTTATGTATTTTTGAATAGTATATTAATAGATCAGTACAACAAAAAGTGTAATTTCATTGATTATTTTATTTTGTCATAAAATAACCGTACCAAAATAGTTTTTCTGTTTATATTTAAACTGTAGCAAAGATATAAGAGTATTTGAGGTGACTGACGCACTTCACTAAGTATAATCTCAAACCCTCAGTAGGGCCAATTACATCAAGCCTAAAAATGGCAACTTGCCCTTCAACACAACAAATTCTGATAAATGTGTAACACATCGCCTAACGCCACTGCTTTTGTGTCAATTAGTACGGGTCATGTCTTGATAGCAAGACTAGAACTGTAAAAAAACAATGTTGCTAAAACTGCTTTTTCCCATTACTCAGATCCTCACTCTGTTTTTGTATTTGAATGTATTTGTATTTGAATACATTTATGGAAAGTGTTGGGTTCATTCTTAGTGTCATTATAAGGCCTATTCATGGCAAGTAGGAATTTTCAAGATGGGCTTTTAAACGGAAGACTGAAATATGGCTATAGCTTAGGTAACTTATTTCACATAGGTTTGAATATGAGCTATTCAATAAGGTATTCAAGAGTTTTCAAACAATTATCAGACCAAACTTTTAATCATTTTATATTTGGTGTTGTTTTGTTGCATTATAAATGGTGTAGACAGGTCTGTAGTGTTTGAGTGCCAGGCTTTTGAGGTAAATGAAGGCGATGCCTGCCAACTAAAGCACAGGAAAATGTTCCCATTGTATCTTTCTGCCAAGTCCCTTGGGCTGAGTATTTGTTTGGCTTGACAATGAAGCAACAGGAAATCAACAGATGAGGAAATCAAATCAAATTGCCTAAACAAACCTATTGTGCTGCCTAAGCCAGGTGTGCTTAAACCGAGATCAACCTACCAACTTTGGACGTTCAACACACACAAGGCACCCAAAACAATTATAAAAGTTAATTGATTCCTTCGAAAATATCCAATCACGTTTGGAGAGGTCATGTGTCCAGCTACCAACTGCACTGTGTCCAACATATTTTGGCCAAAAGACAGTATTTCCATAGTCTCTCCAGCTGCTGGAGTCTCTAACGTACAGTAATTTCAACTTTATTAATGTAAAGGAAGATTCGACTTCCCGTAAGAGGCTCGAAACATCAGAGGGGGGAATAAATTGCTGCAGGAAAAATAAGTTGAAGTTAATTCAGCAGGGCTGAGGATCTTTTAACAACTTCTTGAGTAATCCAAGTTTTTTGGGGATAATTGTGGAAAATTCTATTTCAAATGTCAGGATAATTAGGTTAATACTGCAGCAGTGGGTGATTTTACCTTGGTGAACAGCCAACGACAAGATGCCTACACCTGTGAAAGCCCAGATAGGAATTGATGTAATTGCTGTTCATTTGTCATTCAATGGAACAGCAGAGGAATTTAAAAACAGCAAACACATCTGCTGTGTCATCAAAAACATTCAAAGTCTTTACTGCTATAAAGAGAGCCAATTGAAAATATGCTAATACAAGAAACGAAAATGTTGGTATAATTTACACACCCTCATGTCATTCCAGACATTTAATACTTTTATTCAGCAAGGAAGCATTACATAAAAGTGAGAGTGTTTATTCTGTTATAAATCATCTCTTTTTCAAGTGAATACTGTTCTTTTGAACTTTTCTAAACAGCAATTCATCCTGAATATTGATAATGAAGAAATGCTTCTTGAGCAGCAAATCAGCATGAATGATTTCTGAAGGATCATGTGACTCTGAAGACTGGAGTAACGATGCTGAAAATTCACCTTTCCCATCAAAGGAATAAATTACATTTAAAAAAATATTAGAATAGAAACAGTTATTTTAAATTGTTAAAATATATTTTACAATGTTACGGTTTTAATAAAAACAGACAAAAAATATATATTTATATATAATTTGTATGATATCGTCTTTAAAAAAGATTTAAAACAAATTTAGTATAGATTATGTGTATTATGCATTTTTTATTTATTTATTTTTCAGATGAATTAAAAAAAAGAATTAAATGGTAGAGAATGAAGCCCTATGGCAAAATTCAGACGATGTTTCCATTATAATGATCTAATTAGACTTTCATAAAGTGAAGACTGGGAAACAGGCACTTTTGGCCAATTCTAGAGCCTGTAATACCCTGCTTCCTTCTTGGGATTGGAAATTAAGCTTGAACGTCTAGCTCTATTTTCCTTGTCATTGTCTTTTATAGGTCAGGGTTGGCCAAATAAGAATTACAATTAGTGTTAAGAAGACTAAGAGTTCTAATGAGAGGATACCGGGTTTAAACTCAAAGAAACTAAGGGAGAGAAAGAGAGAAAAACAGCGTGAGAGCTTGAGTGAAAGAACGACGAGAGAGAAAAAGTGAGATAGGATGGAGACCAGTGAGACAAACAGAATCAGGTTACCGCTGAACGCTCAGATAAAAATACCTCCACGGATGAACATGTAGACAGTTTTAATCTTTTCCTCTTTAAGCAGTGAGGGACGCAGAGGGGGTTACAATGGAAACCAGATGGTCTGGTGGAGATGCTGTGAATGTGTCTGGACAAATGTGTTTTTATGTGTGTGTGTGGATAGGCCATACACCATGTCATGTGTCTGTCATCATTTAACTGTTTGTAAATCTCTGCTTCCCAGTCTGCGCTCTCTGAAAGGACATAATCCATCCATTGTTACACATGTTCAGACTAGAAGTCTGTGACCATCAACCCAACAGTCAAATCTTTAAAGACATTCACTTTCAAGTAACTTACAGAAGGTCAATGTAAGAGTAATAAACACACACACACACACACAGAGAGATTGCACCAGCTTGTAGCATTGTTTATTTGCATTCACTGTTTGCATTGCTTTGGCAACCGATTCAATAAATTAATGCAAATCAGATTGGCCACACACACACACTGCAATTTTTTGTGAGTAACATTCACATTTAAATGCTTGAGTGAATCCTCAAAAAGCAGTGGTTTTCAATACTGTTTTCAACTGAAAACTTTCAATGCGTTCTAGCCGTTCGTTTACACAACAAAGGTGTTTGGTGGCTAGAGAACGCAAACTTTGAAATATGTTTTTATTTTTTTTTTACGTTTTTTAAAAGTTTTGAAAACGATACCGTTATCATCTCCGTTTAAACTTAAAAAAATAATAATCTGTGAAAACAGTGACGGCATGCTCATGCATATTACGTGTTTAGGTATGCCCGTTTGAATGCGTATGTGCGCGGGCGCATAGTCTTTCTTTACAAAGCGGCATCGCCAGATTACAAGTTTCCACAGATCCGGGAAAGGGAACGGGAATCATCCAGACAACATTTCCATCTGTACAGAGGGAAAGGGGTAGGACCAAGGTCGATAACTATAACGATAAAGTAGACATAGTTCTAGAAATGGTTCTAATAGTCCACACCAAAACTACTGTATATTTATAACAGAGGAACACTATCATTGGAAACACTTTCAGAGTGATTTTTTTTCCAGCTGAAAAATGATAAAAACATTGACAGCCAATCAGAATCCATCCTGCTTTAAAGAGATCGTGCATTTAAAGCGGCAGACGACAAAAATGCAGTGTGTGCTTAGAATACACAGAATGATAGTCCACTATAGTGTGGACACTAAAATAGTTATCGCTAAAGTTATCATTCTTAGTGTGAAAGGGCCTTTCCTGTGGTAAACACTTGCAAAAAAAACTTCTCAGTAAAAAAACACCTGCAAAGCCTAAAAGAGAGCGAGCCTCAGCCAGATGAGGAAAAGTAACGCAAAAGTATTACTTAGCCTATACTTACTACAAGAAGTAATTACAAACACATTACTTTACATAAAAAAGTAACTAAAATAAAAAAGAAACGTACACAAAAGTAATGTACTTAGTTACATTTTTAGGGAGTAAAGCGATATTGTAATACATTACTTTTAAAAGTAACTGATGAAAAACAAAATTATAATTTTGATGAGGTTGAGTATGGAATATTCCGATGACTGACTGACAAAATGGTAACCATAGCAACAGATTTTACTTCTCCTCACCCTAAAACTAACATGGATTATTAAAAGCAAATAATGTTGAGTTTTGTGGAAAAGGCACATACTAAAGCCTTTTACAATTACAGAAAGTCTACATGTGTTTGCTGAAAAGAATGACACTGACTGATAACTGAATTCACCCTGTACATTCTGTTTTTTCTCGCACACATAAACGTATCCATCTCAGTGAAAAATATATTTTATCAACCCTAATCGCACATGCACTGCACCCAGATGTCTGTTCGATGTGTTTACATCTGGAAGACGTCATTTTTAGAGAATTTTCTCATTTGCAATACATCTCTAAAAAGTTCCCCGTCAGATGCTAGAATGATATTCAGCAGATGTTCTCATGGTTCAAAATCCGCTCTTTTGAAGATGTTTATCAGATAGCAGTTAGCAATAAACAATAAGTCCTGAATAATGCGCTCTTTATAGACATATGTGTACTTACTCTGAAATTACTTCAATTACTGAAACAGTTCATTCATGTTCCTGGTGAGAGTTCAGAGTTGGGTCAGAGTTGACTTCATCCACTGTAGGACTTGAGCTCTCTGGATATGAATACTTTTTGTGACATGAGAGAAAATAGTAGCCTGAGGCTGTCAGAACACCGTAATCCAGCTGAGGCAGAAAAGGCATCACCTTTATGAGGCTTCTGTATTCCCTCTTTACTTTAAGTGTCTATTCCTTGTGCGTGTTTGACTACGCCAAGAATGTGATACGACTACGATAGGGAAATTTTGTGAAAGATTGGACATGAATGTCTTTCATTATCTCTTCAGTGTTCACGCTGAACATCTGGCTGGTGGAAACATCACCACAGAATTTATATCGCTGATAATGTCTGCAGCAGACATCTGTCCATGGTGACTACTGTTTCCTGCTGATATGAAACTGCGGACAGTTATCTGCAATTTCATAGCTTTATATTTGCACGTCGTTTTGAGGAGGACATTGGGAAAGATATGGAATAATGTTTTTTTTTCCAACACAAGAAAAAACTTTCGAGGTCGAGGAACTCGACTTGCTTGAGTGCTAAGACTAATAAGGCCTGAGTTGTGGAAAATGTACACTTGAAGACAGATTCTGCAGGTTCTTTCACTGTTAGACTCAACACAACCACGCTTTTATGACAATCCTGGAATGAAAAATTGAAAATTAAAATAGCAAAGGAAAAGTACACAGACCAGGGCAGCGTAATTTAAAAGCAGTTACCGCAATGACTGGCCCAAGAGCGGCGAACTCAGTTTAGGACCTTAGATTGTCCCGCTTTTTCCTGCCCTAACATTGTTTACTTCTTGGAAAGGCACAAGGAATTATTGAAAATTTACAACTTGGAGAGTCTCCTCACACACAGTGTCTTTCAAAGCTTTTTCAAAACATCCAAAATGGGCCAAAAGCGACAAATTCATCAAGTGAAATGTAAAGTATCATAAATCATAGCTCAAAGCTAACTGCAAAACAAACAGGGTTTCCATAACAGCTCGCTGAACAGACAAAAAGAGCTTGTCAACTGTAGGTTAAGTTGCTACTCTGTGGCAAGACTTCTGATGTCAATGGGTCATTTCTTGAAAATCAGCCTGTCCTACCTGACCTCAGTGAGTATATGCAGTCAAAACAGCAGAGAGCCCAGAGTGATGTCATATGGGTACATGCACAAATAATGGGCAGTTTAAGTGATCTCATCGGGTGCACTAACTGTAACTGTAAGCAAGACGTAACCGCTGATAAAAATGTATTTCAATGTTTCATTATGAACAGAGGGAAGAATTCATTAAAAATGATAAGAACATGCCAGACATAAACATGGACAATTGTAGACAGATAAACATCGGGGTGTGAAGTCCACAGCTGCGAATGCTCTGCGTACCCATCCCAGGCCATTTGAGAGAATTAATTTGTGGACTCGCTAATTAAGATTAACACTATAAATGACAATAAATTCCCTTGTCATTTGAGGTGTAACATAAAACTTACATAATAAATGTTGGCAATACATATGTAACTGTCCATTATTTATTTATTTATTTGCCAAATCTGTTTATTCATTTTCTTCAAATCTGTGCCAGTTACGGAGGGTTTCAGGTAAGTGGATCCACAATGGCTTTGGCGCTTATGCTCTGTTGTAATGCATTGTCATTGTTGTTTCGCATTCTCATTGGTTTGCTGGCATATGGGGGATTTCATGCACAAGGAAAGCTGTCGGTGAATTGCCCAAGCGAAAAATGTTTGTCACCAAAAATCACCGAAAATCAGATCACTGAAAATCACAGAAAGTATTTGATAAAAACTAACTAGACTGAGGGCTCATTTACAGCAACATTTACAAATAAAAATGGGAAACTTTTATGTGTTTTGGCCGTTCATTTACCAGGGGCTTGAAAACTTTTAAAAATGGGTTGCAAACTGTACATTTGCTAACTGTACATTTTATTAATTGTGAAACTGAATACTATTTAAATCCACTTCTCTAGATATTGACGGTGGTTATCCCCTATCGGATAAACCAACCCGATCTCACGGCAATTCGTACGAATTTTACGAGGTGGCTAATTCGTACCAATTCATACGACCTCACTCGTACGAATTTGTAGGTTTTTTGCTAAATCGTACATATTTTACGAGTTGCCAAAATCGTATGAATTCAAACGAATGACCTACCCCTGACCCCGCCCCTAAACCTACCCATCACGTGGGTTTAGACAAATCGTACAAATTCGTACGAGTGAGGTCGTACAAATTCGTACGAATTAGCCACCTTTTAATCACTCGTAAAAATTCGTACAAACTGGTCATGAGATAGCGTTGGATAAACAGCACAATGAGCACATGTACTGCATCATGCATATATATGCATTCTATAGCTAATGAAGAACTAATTAACCCTACCATATTTATACCTTATTTAAAACCCAGACCTAATTTAGGGATTTACTCTGGAAGCTCAAAAAACTAAAGTAAACAACTCCAACCTTCATTAACTTATATGTCTATAATTTGGGCACAACCGCAATGCGCCATTAAATATTACTCTTGGGTGGGGATTGGGGCGAGTTCGCTAGTGAAATTTTGCCACTCAAGTCACCTCACAATCAGGGCTGTTTAGGGCTCTGCTAGTTACAAATGCCCCCAGAACCCTGTGCGAGACCATTACTTCAGATTTATTTCACATGTTTGAAAATTCATTATGCCTTTATTTGTATGAGGGCTAATGGTAATAAACGGAGACCAGTTTTATTGGGACCACACATTGGCATCGTTAAGTTTAATCAGGAGTCTGGCCTTGTTTTCACATTATACAGCCAGACACGTTGATTATAGCAAATCAGCGTCAAGATCTACACCGACCCTGCGAACCTTAATAAACCATTAGCTCATCTGGCTAAAAAAAAAAACAAGAGCACCAGATCTCAAGCTTTCCATCAGCCCAACAAGTATCTCCTCCACAGCCAAATGTTTGTGATAGTAAATGACTATGATTAAGGCATCTGGATTATGCCCTGTCGGAAAGCCACGGTTTACTCGCAGGCAGCGCGGGGGTTTCTGGGCTCTGAAAATTAGCCATCTGATGGTGATTGGTGCTTTTCACGACTGCTGCAGCAACCATGAGCTATGTTGTGTACATTACCCACACCGCTAAATCTCACTGCCACTGACCGCTGAGGTTCTCCGCAAACGCGCCAAATGACAGGCATTACGTATAAGGACCTAAAAGACTCATCATTCATGTTTATGAATAAACAGATTATTTATATGCAGCTTCCTCTGATGTTTAACTCTTGGACCTTAAAGCCACCGCATTCAGGAAGTCCTGTTTAAATTTGGATGATCATATGGTTGCAATTTGAAGAAAAGGTAGACAACCCGTTTTCATCGGTTGCAAAGAGAGAAAAAGAAACTGCTCACTAAACACTAAGCAACTTTTCGGTGCAGTATTTCAGCAATAACCACCAAACGTCTAGTTTAGATGCTAAATGTGCTAAATAACATTGTGTTGCATTTAAAATAAGTAATTGTCACTTGTTACAGTACAAACAAACACAAACACTCCTCTTATCTATGTAAATTAGGCTCATGGGTTTACTTGTATCGTCGCTGTCAAGTAGAAACCTTGCATCTCCATATTTCGTCTTTTTTCCCCATAAATTATTACTATTGGTCACACTTTACATCTGTCTGTGGGTTCTGCAAATATTTAAACAATGAAAAGTATTAAAAAGAGCTTGTGACTAAACCTCGTAACTAGCCTGGTTCTACCAGATTCTCGTACATTTCATTTGTACAGAGAGTCTGGCCTCTCTCCATTGACAAGCGTTAACTTCCTTGAAGACGGGAACTCTGTTGAAGTTTAAAACTATTTGATCTGCCCAGAGTCACACTGGATCTGCCATAACCAATCGCTAACGTTTGGTCGTGACGTATGACGACTCAAACTAGCGCACAACCTCAATGTCATCGTTCTCAGCCACTCCCTCTGTGCGCTGATTGGACCGGTGAAAAATTGACCGGAGAAAACCCAAGAATACACCACAATCCCAGACGTAGTACTGAAGGAAAATGAAAATTGAGCGGAAGTACGTAGGAGGGCGGAGCCAGGCTACCTCGTAACTCCACTGATCCTCAAACTGTCAGTCAAACTTCATTACTCCATCCACCTCTATTGTGAATAACCTTCCTCACACAGTTTGGACCATCTCTGCTTGTTTGCAATGCAAGGGTAAATAAAGTACTGGTTCTTAATAATGAATACAGATTTCTCTTTCCTCAAAAAACACTACAGTATATATAAAATACACACACACTTTTTCAAAATTCTATAATATTGATATTTAATCAATTTATTAAATCATATAAATGTAAAGTGTTTATCTCACATACACTTTCTGAAACACTAAAATTTCCAGATAGATAATATTTTAACATTTTGCTTGATGACAATGTAAAAGCCAAAAACTTAACTTTGGAAACAATTAATTTTGTTGTCTTAATAATATCAAATTTTTCTCACACAGTATTATATATATATATATATATATATACACACACACACACACAGTATATAAATGAAAAAATATGCCTTTAAATTTTAAGAATGGGGTCCCTGGTAAGGGATACTCATTTTATTTGGGAGTCCTTGGCACCAAAAAGTTTGAACCCGTGTTCAAGAAGCCATTAGACTCATGCTTACACAGTTGACACATGTAACTTCCCATAATAATAGTGATGGACAGTCAAAACATGAAGGTCATAGAAACCATACTGGGCACAGCAGTAGCCAACCACTCATGTCATTTAATGAAGTGGTCAGCATGGACATGGAAAATATAAATCAGGCTTAAATGCACAAGTGCAACAGCTTTCACTAATGATCTCAGACAAGTGCAGGAAAATAGTTCTCATGGCGTTGTGTCATCAGGTCTGTTGACAGCTCACTCGGGTGAGTTGATTTATAGCGCAGCAGTGTGTTCAGTCCTGCTATGAATAGCAGCAGCACAGTGGTTTTGAATTCATTCCTTTCATCGAACTAGAGATAAAGGGCCCTGAATGTACGATCAAAAGCACAGCCAGATGTCATTGAAGATGCTGCAGATGGCTAATGTTTATGGTAAATGCATCTCTCTATACATTTAATTACTTTAACAAATAAATGTTGGCCGGCGTCGCTTCTGTAGGCATCTCGGAAAATAACTGTTTTAGATTAGATAGTTGAAAGGCCCTGTTTCCAAAATATTGGTGGAAAATTGGGATCAGGATAATTGGATCAACATACAAATGATTTGACACGAATTATGATAGATCACAGACTTTGGTCATTATTATTGCCTCTGCTCAAATAATGCATGAAAGACCACAAACTGCAGTCGATTTTAACTCCAAGAGTGTAACTGCATAGATATCTAAAAAATAATAATAAATAATATGAAAAAAAGTGCATAAGAATAACGTAAACTAAAAATAAAATGAAAATGACAACATAAATAAAAATAATCAAAAAAATGTTATTAAATACTATTAAAACAAGAAAAACACTAACACTGACATAAAAAAAAAATGAATGATAGGCTAAAACTTGAGCAGTGCTGCTCAAAGTCATCCCTAAAAGATGCCTAAATCATGGATGGTTTTTCCCTCTCTTTCATCAACACATAAACCGAGAGACGCTTTTTAAGCCTAAAGACAAGCAGCTGTCATCTTGGGTCATCCGCTTAGAGAGCGAGAGAGAGTCTCGCCCGACTCTTACCTCCCACACACAGGTCCCACCTTTGACCCAGATAGGCCTTCAATCACACAAGCACACAGCTGGTCAGAAAAGCGATCCCATCATCGCTACGAGGAATGCAGCGTGGTCTAGGACAGGTCCCGGGACAGAGGATAGAATGGCAGGAAAACATTCAACAAGCTGTAGAGAGGCAAGGCAACATCTGCAGAGCATAGTGGTTCTCTTATCAAGCTGCTCTTTCCATACGGGTTTAAATGGTAGATACGGAACATTGGTTCCACAAAGACAAACAAAGTATGTTATCAAGACATAAATCAATGGCGTGTTTTTGAAGCCACCGTTCAGAGCTGTTGATAGGTGAAGCTTCTCGGAAGGGTTTGCTACAAGAGGCACTTGTGCTAAGCTGCTGCCCTCTTTCACGGATCGCAAATTGCGAGAAAGGCTTCCAACGAAAGGGAAAAACTACTCAAGGGCAGGTGTCTGAGCAGGTCTGGTTCGTAAAATCTCTCTCAACAGATTCTCAGACCTAGCCAGGAGTTTCAGGAACTTTATTTTTGGACCCAAATACCCCTAGCAGAACAGCTTGGGAGTTTCCAAATGGTTCTGCAACGCGTCAGGCATGCAGCATCAGTAAATGGCATCTACGCTTGAGTTTACTGCAAGAGATAACTGCACTTCTTTCTTGGGGCAGTTCTTGTCCCTGGTACTCTTAAATAACACTTTTTTGCGAAACGTACAAATTAAAATCTGACAGTTCTGAGCTTAATGGCTTTCGCAGGCTGACGGTTAAATTTTCCTCTGCAGTCTGGAGAGGGGAAAACTGTACGAGCCACGTGTGCTTGGCTGCAGTGCAACACGCCACTAACTTTATACTGCTCGCTACAGACACACACTTGTCTTAAACACTGACTACCAGTTCCTGTAGACAACGGCAGTGAATCACTGAGACATTTGACTGTCGGCATGAAGTCTGGTCCACACAGAGTCGTGCAGAGAACCCGGAAGACTGATTCGCCGCTGGTTCCTTCAAGATTTTCCTATGGGGTTTTATAATGTTGTTGTTTTTTCAGTTTATGAAATAAAGCTTGTGGTAAACATAACTTATCGATACTTTGACGGTTTGTTCTACATTGTAACTGTCTTATGTAGTTTCTTCTTTTTTATTTTTTACATACGCCTCAAATTTCACATTTTCGGTATGGGTGAGTGTAATAAAACTCCATAGGAAAATCTCGATGGAACCAGAGGGTGGGGTTTTGACAGCATCCTTGCACCACACTGCAGATTATTCCAGCTAAGAACCGTCCATTCAAACAAGAAAAGAAAAAAATAGATCTGCTACACTGCTGGTGTTGCAGAGCAAGTATCGAGACTTACTACTGGCAATACATTCACAGACATTGTAAAACTGTTGCCAAATGAAAATAGAAAGGAAAGTTGAAGCCACTGGAGAAGTCACAGCAAGAGTTTTCTGTATGCACGTTTTCTGTATTCCGTTTTACAGACTTTTACTGTAAAACGATGGCATACAAATTGAAAACTTTTATTGGGATGTCACCATTTACAAAAAAATTTTTAAAAATACATGGATGGATAGAAAGAAACCCAGCAATTGTAGCAGCCCGGTCACTTCCAAGTGCACTGGTAATTTTTATGTCCAACATGCATCAGACGCCCCATATACGGTTTATGGTTGTGCTGTCTGAGACTACGAGTCACCAAGGTAACATAACCCCCTGAAGTACGTTACATGCATATTACAATTCCAGAGGAACTACACAGTTTTTATCCTTATGGGTTTTGAGGGTGCTGTCTGTGACACTTAATCCTTCGTGATACAGAGATAGCCGTAGCCGTCCTGCTTCCACACAATGACACAGATGTTAATCTGGGATAAGGATTATGGAGGTAATGAAGCCTGATTCTGTCAACAGGGTTTAGAGACATGAGATAAACAATGAGATTGTGAAAAAAATATACAGTAACTACGTAAGATAATTAATGTGTTAGATGTTAACTACATTATAAATTTTTGAGTGTTTTTGAAACTGATCACACAAACTATAAATTAAGGGGGCGTTTACATGACATAACAAATACAACTTTTTATGCCTTTTGGCCGTTCATTTAAACGACAACAAGGTTTTGGGGGCCTGAAAATTCCAGCTTTTGAATTTTCAGAAAATGCCAGTTTCTGAAAACAATAAATGTTTTCCATGTTCCGTAAACAACAAAAACGCAAATTTGTAAAATACAGTGACATCATGTGCATGCGTATAACATGTTCACATAATGGTTTTTTTACAAAGTGGCATCGCCAACTATTGGCCTGGCTGCATAATACAGCGTTTTAGTCGTTTTCACGGATCCATGTGAATGGGGATCATTTTGACAACGTTGTCGTCTATACACAAAAAACACAAAGGAAAAACCTTTCCTTTATTAGTACATCGTTGTCGCATACACGTGTGCGTGTGTGTGTGTGTGTGTGTGTGTGTGTGTGTGTGTGTGTGTGTGTGTGTGTGTGTGTGTGTGTGTGTGTGTGTGTGTGTGTGTGTGTGTGTGTGTGTGTGTGTGTGTGTGTGTGTGTGTGTGTGTGTGTGTGTGTGTGTGTGTGTGACTACCCTGGCATTCATATAAAGTTGCTGCATTAGCTCTTTTATATTGATTGAGAAATCAAGCATGGAACAAGTTTAAACTAAATCATAAATGTTGCGGCGTGAGGGCATATTAACAACAGGAAATCTTTACCACACAGTAAAAATCAAGCAAGGGCCTCAGTAAGTATAATTTACACACCGTCATTCAACAAGCAACAAATGAGAAAATAATTCCTAAACACAATGCAGCTAGAATCTGCTGACTGAGCAAGAAATTTAAACGGGTGAAGATGGAGTTTTAAATGTTTTTTTCGCCATTCATAGTTTATTTAAATGAAAACAGTATCTAGTTACTCACCTATGCAGGCATGGACTCTGACAGACAGCTGTGTTCTCAGGACAATACTGTGCTTCTTTCCTCTCCTGAGGAACAAACACAAAAACAAAGGATCATAAAGCAGAAACCTGAATAAATAAGCAAAGTTAACAGGAATATGTTGGAAATATGTCTTTGCTGCGATTCACTTATTTATCAATGTATAAAAACATCCTGTGAATTAGTTTAAAAAATATTACTGAATAATTTAATGAATTATAAAAAAATTTATTAAATTACAAATTAATTGCAGAGTTAGCCTTAGGTAAAGTAGTCAGGCTACAATACTTATGTTTTGATATTTAAATTACTGGTTTACATTTTTACCAAATACATTTTTCGGTTTTTGATTTCGGTCTCCAGCGTGGGAGGCGGGCATGCTAAAAAAGGACACTAAAGACGGCAGCATCTAACGTCAGTTGCTAGAGCGCCTCTTGAGATCAGGGGAGTGAGGTTTACACACACAGCTCTTATTGGCCTATGTCCATTACACTCACCCCCTTAAACCTCACTCCCATTCGGGTCAAGGCACCAAATGTAATCAGTCCTCCTCGACCAGCTCCGAGCGGGATTCGAACTGGGTCTCCGGCGTGGGATGCGGGCGCGCCACTAGCAATCTTGTTAGCGTGACCGCCTCCCACGGTGGAGACCCCAGTTCGGAACCGAAAAATAACTTTGTTAAAAATGTAACCAGGTTTGAAACACACTCAGAGCGGGTCGAGTAGGACCAGTCACAGGTGCGTACATATGATGGTATTTTTAACCAGTTGAGAACTCACAAAGAGCTTACAAAATGTGTAAAGGAGTCAAATCAGCACCAGGAATTCAACCATTGCACACACTGCTGCAAGAAGACACAGTTCTGACACTTGTACTGAACTGATATGATCAACATCACAACTTTGACGAGAACAACCAGGTGTGCTTGAGCATTCATCTTGAGGCATTACGTTCCGTTTTTGTTTCGTTTAGATGTCTTTGATCCATGTTGCATTCAAGCCGAACCGCACCAGAGTTTGTTTGGAAGCGGACTGAGACTCATCTTTTCAGCTTGTTTGGTGTGCACCAGGGTTCGGATGGCAGCCCTCGCACTTTTACAAATGCACACCAGAGTTCGTTTTAATTTAACAAAACCTGCCAAGTGTGAACACACCGTAAAGTTTGAGTTGAAGTGAGGGAGTGAGGCTAGAGGAGTTGTCACAGGAGTAGGTAAACAGCCTAATCTTAAGACTGATGATTAGATAAACAAGCTCTCATTTGGAAATCCATATACAGGATAGGAGAGCATTTTGATAGAGCACAATGCAACCAGCCGTATTTATATACACTTGTGAAGGTGAATGTTCCACAGCACCTCTGTTTACATCAGTAGACTGATGCTGTGTGTTGCATCTGCTCTTATATTTAGGTTAAGTGATTTAAGCTACTAAAGTCTTGAGGGAGCGGAGCCATGTGTGGCCTTGAGCTCCAAAAGACAGTAAAGACCCAGCCGACTTCCTGTGACCTACTGCCAGGAGACTCAAGGGAAGGAGAAACTGGACAGACTAAGGGGGCGAAGAGACCCCTGTTGTGAAGAAAAGGTCAGATGGCGTCCGGACTTCCCTGACCCCTAGAGCAGAGGTGGCTGCGGGAATGACATGTAGGTCACGTCATCCATATAAAGAGTGACAGACAAGTACGGGCACAGACCCAACCCCCTGTTTTCCATAGATTATCAGGCCAGATGAACAGAGGAACTGTCTGTCTCATGAATAACTGGAAGTAAACACATAACGGAATGAGATGCAGCTGCATTTGAGTTTGAGGATAGATGAAGATGGATGAACGCTTAACGTTTAGCTTTAGAACAAGTCGACCAACCGCAATACGTATTGACAGCGACTCTGTAGTAGCATCCATGTGGGTTGAAGTCTCCATTTACCAGACATGAGATAAACATGGAGTGGACAAGATGCAACACAAAAAAGAAATGCAGACAAAACAGAAACTCATGGAGATGGGAGAAAAGATATGATTTCTCTAGAAGATTCGCTTCCTCAAACCTACAGTGTATGACAGTGCTTCCCGAAAGCAGGACGCAAAGAGTGAGACCTGCTGTAAACAAATGCAGCATTGTGTGAGTTACACAATGAAAGTTTGATGGTCTAGCTGGCAGCATGCCACAGATGGGGACATCTCCATTAATGACTACCTACCAGCAGTCTTCAAAATGCCTGCTACACACTTAAAAACACTGTAGCGATATGGCACACATATTTGAAGAGCATTTTTTAGGCCAGAGGAGACGTGTATTCGGTAATAGTGTGTACCTCTAACATTTCAAAATACTTTCTGGAAACATTCTAGATAATCTATGAACCAAAATGTAGAGATTATTCTGAACACACGCGTACAGGGCTCCAGACGGCGACCTTTTTTCCTCCCGGTGTGAAGAACATTTTGTTAGAGGTTGCACTGGTGCCACTACACCACGTTGCCCAACTAAGTTGCCATTATTTTTTGCATATGAGAAACAGCAAACGAAACTAAAATGGAATGAAACCATGCTACTCGGTTGGCCTGCGCAGCACAGACCGTTTATCAGCTCAGACCAATAATAGCCAGCACAGCGCGAGCTCAGAACATTTGAAAACCGTCAAACCCGTCCTACATTTGATCTTACGATCATTTTTCAAATGTGCGTACACAGTACATGTGATTTAGAAAACTTACGTAGGCACAAAAAAAGTTATAAATTGCAAATGATCTTGAAATCGTGCGCAGCTGAATGGTTTCCGATCTCCATTCGTAAACGTCGCCTAATTAATGTCATTAACATATAAAAGAGCACCAGTCAACGTCCAAATCCTTTACTTAAAAATGGTGAATGGCAAGAAGTGCTTAGATTTCCAAATACCTGCAGTACTCTCCGACTTTCTTCTACAAAGAAAAGTGCGTACGTCTGCTGCTCAGAACCTGAAGTGACGCTAAGCACTTTTAGACCGTTTTAATAGATATGAATGCTGGCGTGGATTTTAGTGTGCGCACACTCTAAGATAAATCTGTGCATACGCACACTTTAAATATGAGGGTCTCAAAGCTCTAAATATTGTCCAATTTAAATGTTATTTTTAATGTGATGGCCAATACAGTATGTGTCAGCATGGCTTTTACTAAAGGAACTTGACAGACAACATCATGCAACTTAATCTTTCTGCTGTTGAAGCTAATGAGTAACTGGATCTATTTCATAATGAACTTGCACTTTCCTCACCAGTAACATTAGCCTGGCTGCTAACCATAACCTTACTCTACAGCACCCTATGCTCATTATCAAATTAAACAGCAAGTCTGAGATACCCAGAGGAATCCAGTTTTTGTATTTCTGGAGCAATCCGGAGAAAAGTGCAGGAGAACTGGATTCTGAGGGTGAAGCTGTATGTCTTGGCTTTACGTCTTGGCTCAATATTGTGAGAATTTCAGTGTGTGGGTGCCTGCCAAGCAACTACATGGCTGTGGATGGTCTAGCACATACAGTACGGCTGACATAGAGTGTATCATCCTGCACTGGTGTCCACGCCGTTTCCCAGAGCGCAGATCTGCAGCCGGATGACTCAGTCTTTTTCCACAGCTCACGGCCCAATGATTTGAGTTACCCAGACAAACGTGCCCAGCTTTGTGAAACAGAATAGCCCCTGCAACCTGAGAACTGTTTGGGGCCAAAAGGAGAAAGTGTCTCCAACATTGGCCACGTAACACCAGCCAAAGACACAGACAGTCTCATTTTGCTTATCCAAGACAAATTATCCTGACTTTACAATTTCACAACCATGAACAGACCTTTCACAGCCGCTGTTACATAAGAACACAAATAAAACACTGTCGCACTGACAATATCAGTCGATAAGCGAAGAATTTTAATTTGGGCATTGGCAATCTGCAACAAAGTTCTGTTAAATTGGAAGAACTTAAAATATATATAAACCTGTTACATAATTTATTTATTATTTACAATAATTAATGATTTAATCTATTAAAAAACTGAAAAAAATACACGATTTAAAATATCATTGGCAATCTATTATATTTTCTATGAGTATGCTCCATTAAACTTTTAGTTAGTCCCAATGCACACATTTCAGTTTAATTGTACCCCTTTAAAACTTTAACTTTTTGTAACAATCAGTATTATGCTTCCATCTTTTACATAGAGGCAAGCTGATGTTCAGTGTCGATTAAAGATACAACAACATTGAACAAGGGAAAGATTATATCATGAGTAGTCATCCCAGCACACACAGACATCAACAATTCTGTACAACTGGATAGATAGAAACAAAATATGTTCTAAATGTAAAAAGTGTAGTTGCTGCCTGAAAATAAGTTTGGTTGAAAATAAAGTGTTAGCAGCTATAAAGCAGACAGTTTCCAAAGACTCAGTCTTTTACATGTAGTTGCAAAATTACTTCTAGTCAGTAGAATGACTAGAAGTGGTACCATAAGTTTTAATCTACAGTCAAGCCCACTGCGTGTTTTAGACCAATTTGAAATGAATTACTCATGTTTAAAAATTGTCTTAAACTCTAAGAAGAAATAAATCCTTATTACACCTCTAACATAAAGTATTTTATCGAAACAGTTTGTCCAACTACCAAGATTATCACTAGCTGCGTTTCCATTACCCTTCAAATTGTGCAAATTGAAAAAATGCCCAATGGAAGCACGTCAATGTTGCAAAAACTCTCATATATTGCAAAAATATGAGCATGAGGCGTTTTTTCAAGCAATTTGAGAAAGGAATATTTCGCAAAACGGCAATGGAAACAGTTTTTCGCATTTTACAGGTCACCTGGCGTAGTCAGTCAATCATTCTTATGCTATGTTTGGACAGAAGAAAAGACAAAAGAATTATGGAAATACTGCATTCTAAACAGCATAGAAATGCCACAATTTATCAAGACCTTGAAGCAGATGGGAGGGAGAAACACCCACAAACACCTCATTCGGGGCTGCACCCAAGTATAAGGGGCTTTCCTTGCAACCAATGCTTGGATAACACGCCTACGTCTCCTTCGATTAAAAATACTGGCTAGAGCGGTGGCTGTGATATATACATAAACCTTCGAACATCCGTTGCCATGATTTATGGAACGACTTATCACGAGAGGAAAAATTTAGTTTTTAGTTGTATAACATCTGTTAATGGAAACGCCATCCTTTCGCAATAGTTTATGATCAACATTTAGAAAATATCGCAAAAGTTTTGCGCAAATCTGTAATGGAAACCAGTCTACTGGATCATCTGATTCACCCACCTCCCAAATCCGACCTCCGATTCAATCCCTCACAGCCTCATTTCCATTTGTAACTAATTAAATACTGTGTATATCCTGACTAAAGTCTCTGGCAGAGAGAGCAAGTGAGGAGTACTGTAGATTCAGGACCCTGCTCTGGCAAATGAATGAACAAACCTAACCTCTGCAGGTTAATCATCACAAATCCTGAACAGACCATCATAACAAATGCTTGTCTGTAGGGAAAGTTGACGTTTAAAGCAGTATCAGACCTCTGAGTTGAACTAGCACATCGCTCTACTCTTTATTTACTCCCAAACCTCTTATAAACCCTGATCCCGGCCCCATGCAGTCTCTCCCGGGTCTGTGGAGTTTTGCCATGCGGACTCAGTCTTAACCAACTTTATTTGACTGTTCACTAACAGCCTATTTATGGAATATCACACTATGAAGTCCCATAAAAACACAAAGGGAGAGAAAAATTGAGAGCGAGAAAATTACAGAGGGAAGACCCATTGTCGACAGGTAACGTTTACCTCCTTGCCCTGCATACTTGGACCCTGTTCAAAAACAACCATTTGCCTATAGTGCAATTAACAGCAGACTATACAGGGCCTCCTGGAACCGATATGACTCAGCAAATAAGCTAGAAATTAGGGTTTCCGAGCACCTAGTGCATTTATGGACCAGTACTTCTCAGTGCAAGAATGAAGCACTTATGTATTTCTCAAGACAAAAGGACAGAGTTCACAAAAAATAAAGGATTTTACATAATTTCCTTGCTCTTGTGTCATTATTTCTTCAATGGAAATCAAAATGGGAAAATTTTAATACCTTTTTCCATGCTCTTTTCTACGCAATTACAATTAATGACTAAAGTTTCTAAAAGGACACACTGTGATCCGTATGTCATTGAAAATCTTGGCATACCTGTATAACCTAGAACTCTTTGAGAGTTCATAACAGAAGTAGAAATATTCAGTTTTTTGAATGAATCATTATAAGATCTATACAAGTGAATGACAAAGATTTTAGAAAAAAATTATAAATACAAAAAAAAATGTTTTTGTTAAATATAATGGTAAGTATTCTTTACAAAAAAGTAAAATATTACTGATTACTTTTATAGTTTAGATAAATATTTATTTTAGTTGATATTCTTCCAGGTCAATTACAAGTTTTAACAAAATGTTACTAAACCAGTAAATAATCATTGTGACATGTACCAGAGATGAATTTGCAACAAGGTCCAAAGCAACACAGAAAACCCTGGAAACCTCACCATTAGAATACATGACCCAAGGCAAGCACAGAATTATAATGATGTTCTCATTATAATTTTATGTAGCTTTTATGAAAGATTTGCATGTTGCACTTAACTGTACCTTCTTTTTTTGAAGTGACTCCAATCATGTTTCAAGCAATTCAAAACCATCATTGGGAAAATCTGAAGTGTCTCAGATAACATTAAAAGCCCTGTAAAGTCAAAATTAAGTAGGCCTATGTGTTCTGAGTTTGTCATACCACAGAAAAATGTGTTATTAGCCACCCAGCCAAATTTGAATGATAAAAAAGCCGGCAAGTACATAAAACAAGCCAGGGGCGTAACTATCGGTAAGCAGGGTAAGCGGTTGCTTACGGGCCCGGACCAATCAGGGGCCCGCCCGCGTGACTGGATCCCCCTATCGCATTTTACTACTTATAGTCTGATCGCATTTTATTTTTTTGCTTATTGATTTGAATAAATAATGACAACAACATATTTGACTGATCATTAAATACATGTTTGAAACGAACAATGATGAATTTGGTGTAATTTGTTTCGAATTGGGACTGGGGAATCCCCGGGTGAACATGCGCATTGCGTGCAAAACAGTAAAAACCGGTGAACTTGAGACAGATATGGAGTCGTCAAATTTTTTGTCAGAGCGTTCTTTTTCTAAACTGAAACTGATAAAAAGCTATCTCAGGAGCTCAATGGGACAGAGTCGTCTCTCTGGACTTGCTGTCAATTGAGAATGCCCGTGCGCGCTATCTGGATCTTAAAGGAGAACTCCGGTCAATTTTAACGAGCTCAATTTTTAGTAAATTTGGAGTGCTGTCAATACAGAGAACAACGACAGAAATCTGTGTTGCCTACACCGTGTTATCCTCTTTTTAAAATTTGCGACTTGAATGGGGTCTAATTTTAAACCTGCTTTTATTTCTCTTATCATCCTTGATGTGTCATACAAGTGCCCAGCCATGTTGAGTGATTCCTTCAGAGTGAACACGAGTGAATCTGACTGCAGTAGATGTGAAAGATATGAATAAAAATGATGTTATATCAGCCAGCGCAAATACCTGTAGTTCCTGTTTTCGGTCGAAGTCCAAAGTAGTCAATTGTCGAGTTCACGCGCGTGATCATAGGTAACTAGACCTGACAGCTTCGCACAGAGGAAAGCCCGGAAAATGCAGCTATAATGTAAGTGAGCATATTTTTTATGTATTTGGACTTAGGCCTATGTGTATATAGCAGTGACAGTAACAGTAACAATGTGTTATGGTGCGCCGTCACCATTTTTTTTTTTGTGTGTGTGTGCGTGTAGCGTCATCACGTGTTGTAGTAGGGGGGCCCGCCTTGATAATCCTGCTTAAGGGCCCGGTGTTGACTCGTTACGCCACTGAAACAAGCTATCAAAATCTTGAAAAAAATGAGCAGTAGTCTGTGCTCTCAAACGCTGGGGGCGTGTCCGCTGGCTGCGCTGAAACCACGCCCACTCGCGGGAAAGCTGCAGTCGCCACACTCAACTGTGGACGACTACTTACTATAATTATAACATAATAAGCACACAAGCCAACTTACACTCATTGGTGGGCACGCACTACCGATGATGGCACAGTTGTCGGCGCGACGGGAGGATGAAGGCTGAGGTGGGAAATAGTCGGTTCGCCCCATTCACTATAACAGATTAACTTATCAGTGAATCCCAGTTGTCTCCGACGAAAGTTTATAAATCTATCCCGTGCAAAATTATCATTACAGAGGCGGGTTTTGGCGGCGATCCTCAGCTCTCCATCAAGGTGGCTCTTCACAAAATTAATCCACCTCTTCTTGATGTAGGCCTAATCGTTTTTCGGAAATTGAAATAAGGACACCGATCTATTTTGTACGTGATCGCATCCAGGTAGTAAGCATTTCCGTGGCGAAGGCATAGCTAGTACTAGCAAACTGTAGGCTGTAACTAATAGTAGCCTACTGCCTACTATTAACTCGCGATTGAGCGGCGAACTGATGTGAATCAGAATGTGCTCTATTGTTAGGGGAGGGGCCAGCGTCTGTGGCGCCAGTGCGTCATCAAGTAGGGGCGGGGCCAGGAGCTCAGTGGCTCCAGTGCGTCATCGAGCCACCGTTTTAGCCCCACCCAAAAAATCCGGAACACAGCAATGGTGAAACACTGTTTAACGGTCTAATTCAATTCAGTACTTCACAGTTCACAGTCTTTAATATGTTTTAGCAATACATTTCTAACATTTCTAATGAGTTTAGATTTTTTTTTTTTTATTGCCTTTACAGGGACTTTAAAAATTAACATATATCAGCCTATGTCGATATGGTGCATCCCTAATGATACAATTCTATTCGCCAATCTATTCATAAGGTTCTCAAAAGACCGGAATCATAGAAACACATACACGGCACCTCAGTGTTTCCACACTTTCGACCTCACTTCCTCTGCCTGACATTTACTTCAGCAATAAGGGAAAAATCCAGTGGTCCAGCTGAGCAGCCTCCTACCCCTTTATCCATATAATCCGCAGAAATATTTGAAGCGTTCCCATTAAAAGGAACAAGGCGTTTCTCCAGGGCCAGAGGCTAACCGAGCCCGACGAAAGCTCCTCCGGCACATCGGCCAGGAAAAAAAACGAGTTCAAGAAAAATATAAGTGGGCAGAGAAAGCAAGAGAGGGAGACAGAGAATAGGAGAGGTATTCACATATAAAGAAGCGAGATTTGAGACACATTTATTCATTAATGTCAACAGTTATCTTAGAAGTAAAAGAGTTTTGAGCCGTTTGATTTAGTTGACAAAAAATATTTTAAATAGCCTAAATATATTTATTTAAAATAAATTATACAAAAAAAAACTAAAATATATATTTTTAAATGTATATCTGTTTTTAATCAAATAATATATACATTTAAATATATTGACAAAATAATATTAATAACTTTTGAGGTGGGGCCAATACAAATTTTGGCAAGACAAGTAAAAATCCGACTGGGCCACAAAACAGTTGAGCCCTGGTGTGAGAAAATTTTGTTGGTGGTTTGCCAGAAGAGGGTCCGCACTAACAGCGAGTGGGATTAAATCCGGGGCCCTGTTTCAGACTCTGACAGCTTTTTCTGCATGAGGTGGTGTGGTAATGATTAGGACTGTTAAGCCACTATGAAACGGAGATATCCACCTTACAAAATTAGGCTTTAGAGGATCATTCCTCAATCAGAGACCAAAGTGACTTCATATGACTGAGGCACCTGTGGAATGCAACTTGTAATCTGTATCCATTTCTGATTGTCCCTTTGGAATCCCATCACAGGCCTCCAGGTTCAACATTGAGAAAGAAATCTTCGAGGACATGGATAAGCAACGAGAATAAGTCGCATGCAAAATCACATTTTTATATGACGACGTTATTTGACAATGTGCATCAAAGCAATGAAGTAAATGTACTGTTGCCGTTGTAAGAACAGTTAATCTCAGTTTGAAAAGAACTGAAAGCCAAAAGAAGGTTGAAAATGAAAACTTGAGAATTAAGAAAAGCCTGATAATTCGTCCCAGGCCTAATGTAAACAGTAAGAAGATACAGTAGCAACAATGAAACCTCAAATTATTCCTCGAGGCAATTAGCCTACTTTTTGTGTTTTCAGCAATTGATGAAATGTAGGTCAGAGACATCACATGAAGCAAGATAGAAAAACCACAAAGGAGGGAAGGAGGAGGAGATTGGGTTAGGTTTAATCACGTACTTCGGCCAAGGTTTTTAGACCCCGTAATAAAGCACAACTTCAGTAAATGGAGGGGGCTGTGAACTCCAGCCCATCCAGGCCATAAAAGCCCACTGTGCTGAATTACCCTGTTATTAACAGTAATGTAGTCCTCCATTCCTGCTTTCCACAGCCCACTCAGACACTCTGCATGGGTCTAATAATGCACACCCTTGATAGCCTCTTGGGAAGGGAGGGGGGGTCCTGAACACAGACAGAAGAGAGAAACAGCATGCCAGTTGGCACTACCATTCATCTCTCAGAGACCAAAAGAAGTGGCCCTTTAGCCTCTCACTCTTCCAAAAGACATCCATTCACTTACTGTCTTTAACTATATTTTGAATTTGAGCCCAATCCAGCGGAAATTAAATGACCATAGACCTGCCTCCAAATTTACACAAATGCATCCCTAAATATTTGTGGCCTTGTCCAATAACAGCCTCACATGCCAAAATCTAGCCTTCAATCACTGGCATTTGGCAGTTTCTGTAGGCTATGTCAACTCGGTGGCTAGAAAATATAGCAGTGTCATCTAATAAAACTGTGAGTCAAAAGCTACTCATTGAGGTAAAAGCGAAACCAGTTTGTTTTATTTGGTGTGTTTACATGGGTTTGCACCAGTATCAGATTCATCTGACATGAGAGTTCTGAGAGTTCCACACTGTTAGCATTAATTCATGGAAGCTCGTTTTTGCATCGGATTTAAAAATAAAATGGTAATGTGGGATAAAGTTTAAAAAGTCAAAATTACAAGAAATAAAATCACACTGCAAGTTATAAAGTGACATTGTGAGATAATCACATTGTGTTATATAAAGTTGCAATTATGAGAAATAAAGAAAAACTAGCATTGTGAGATATAGTCATAATTATGCGTAAAACGTCACAATTGTGAGATATAAATCCACAGTGTGAGTGATAAAGTAGTAGTTATGAGAAATAGTCACAGTTTTAAAACATAAATTCAAGTCACATTGTGAGAGATAAAGTTGCAATTATGATAAATAGTCACTTGCGAGATATGAAAAGTAACATTGTGTGATCCCATGTCATAAATACAAGAAATAAAGTGGTGGAAACAGGCTTCCGTACTAATGCCATGGATTTAAAACTGCAAGCTAAAAAGATTCTAGGGGATAAATAGTCTTTTAAACCATGATTCATTTGAAAAGAAGCATCTACTCTTGGACTTTGCTCAACCCAAGACAATTAACTCTGAATCTTGCCAACTTTCTTAAAACCGGAGGCTGACATCATCTGTGCCCTTGCCAACCAGTCAGGTATTTTGAGGGCTCGCTGAATAGAGGCCTGTCACAGAACGACTGTGGTATGTGCTCAAGACAAAAGAACATGTGCTGTGAGATTTTAAGGTCTTTCTGATAGCTTTAGACGACTAGATTGTGCGTATAGTTGTCTCCAATGTAACAAAATGTGAAATAACCTATTCAAAGACAATAACACAAGTTTTTAAGGGGATGTGAATAACTCATCCATCAGTCGTCTAATCTAATACAAAGCAAAAACTCTCTCAAGGTCAATAAAGGGACACCAGGAGAAAGTATTGCTCAAACTGATGATCAATATCATTGCAATCTGGACTACTCCTAATACAATAAATGTAACTGTATAAGACAGCAAAAAAGAAAACAGGGTCATGGATCATCATCAGACACTTCAATATTTAAAGTGATTCAGACTAACAAAGTGATTGTCAGTATACAGCTAACATTTATTTGATGTCTAATATTAAACTCATATGAAAACACACAAATGCTTTAAGTGTGAGTAGCTTGTTTGCTTTTTTTGTGGCAATTCGGAAATCAAAACACGGGGTAAATATATATTTTAAAAAAATCTATAATTATTTATTCACCCTCATGTCGTTCCATACTGTCATGAATTGCGTGGAAGCAAAGGCGGTAGTCGGATCTAAATGCAGCAGACTTTAATAAGCACAGAACGGGAAAACTCGGAACAGAAACGTACATATATTCAATAACTGACAACGAACAAAAGAGCACACAGGGTTTAAATACACAGAGGGGATGAGGGAACGAGACACAGCTGGGGCAAATGAGAACAACGAGAGGGACCAAACGAACTAACAAGGCAACACACCTGAAACAAGGGAACTAATAATTAACATGACTAGGGATACAATGAACAAGGCAGAGAAACAAGATACAAACTGAATGCAAAAACCAAAGACAGTGAAACCACAAACATGACAATAAACAAAACCGTTACATTATCCCCCCCTTCCATAAGGCGTGGCCTCACGCCGTATCAGAACACAACCTGGGCGGGAGGGGTGGGCGTCATGGAGTCCCAGACAGGGTAGTCAGGACCATAGACTCCATGACGGTACCGGTGAGTGGCGGAGCAGGACATGTAGGTGACCAAGGAGGACCAGGAAGTGCCGGTGGCCACGGCGGTGCGGGACGTGCCGGTGGCCACGGTGGAGCAGGACGTGCCGGTGGCCACGGTGGAGCAGGACGTGCCGGTGGCCACGGTGGAGCAGGACGTGCCGGTGGACAGACAGGCTCAGACAGGGACCAGGGCAGGGCATACACAGAAGGGGATTGGAGCAAAGACAGTAGGGAAAAGCACCATGTCGACGTGGCCTTCATGGTCCCCACCGGACCCCTACTGCCCCCCCCAAAAAAGTTCTTGGGGAAATTAAAGCGAATAGCCTCCGGGCTGGCATAGGGCTCTGGAACAGCCTCTTGGGCCTGAAGAGACATGGGCTTAGGGATGGCCTCCGGGCAGGCAACGGGCTCTGGGACGGCCTCCGGGCAGGCAACGGGCTCTGGGACGGCCTCCGGGCAGGCAACGGGCTCTGGGACGGCCTCCGGGCAGGCAACGGGCTCTGGGACGGCCTCCGGGCAGGCAACGGGCTCTGGGACGGCCTCCGGGCAGGCAACGGGCTCTGGGACGGCCTCCGGGCAGGCAACGGGCTCTGGGACGGCCTCCGGGCAGGCAACGGGCTCTGGGACGGCCTCCGGGCAGGCAACGGGCTCTGGGACACGGAAAGGGCAGGAGACAGTCAGCTGGGATGTGTGTGCTGTCCAGGCACGCAGGGCCATCATGGCATAAAAGGCACGGATAACTCTCTGGGCCATAGCTGGGCTGACAGAAGTATCAGGTGGCTCACGAACGGTCTCTGGGCTGGTAGCAGGCTCTGGGGTAGTCTCTGGGCAGGAATCCACTGCTGTGTGGGTAGCCCAAACACACATAAGAGCAGCAACATATACAGACAGGGCAACCTCCTCTTCCCCAACAGGAGTGACAGGAAGAAAAGACCGTACTTGCATGACCTCCAGACTTCGGGATTTGCAGGGGGTTCTCTTCCTCCTCCTACGTCGGCGAGGGGGTGCTGCAGAGAATGATGGTTCTGGATGGGCAGGGCTGGACTCAGACAACTGGGCAGGGCTGGACTCAGACAACTGGGCAGGGCTGGACTCAGACAACTGGGCAGGGCTGGACTCAGACAACTGGGCAGGGCTGGACTCAGACAACTGGGCAGGGCTGGACTCAGACAACTGGGCAGGGCTGGACTCGGCAGTGCAGACGCGCTGAGCGGGCTCGGCTGTGCAGACGCGCTGAGCGGGCTCGGCTGTGCAGACGCGCTGAGCGGGCTCGGCTGTGCAGACGCGCTGAGCGGGCTCGGCTGTGCAGACGCGCTGAGCGGGCTCGGCTGTGCGGATGCGGCGAACGGGCTTCCTCAGTGCTCGGTTAGAAACCCTCTTAGATGAACTGTGCTTGGACTTACTTGGAACGGTCTTGGCAGAATGCACTGGTTTGGGACCACAGCTGATTTCCTCAGCGAATCCTACAGTGAGTGACGAACCGCACACCCACAACGCTCGGTCCAGAAACTGCACAAAAGAGAGGTGTTCCGCATCTAACAGAAGCATTGCGCCGAGCGTGTCGTCCATCCCACTCCAGAAATTATATTTGAGTGTTTCCTCACTCAAATTGGTCTCATGATAAAACTCTAGGTAAGCCCCCACGTACTCATCAAGCGACCGTCCATTCTGGTAGAATCCGTCTTCCATCATCATACCTCTTGCTTGGTTGTTCCCGGGTACTAACTGCTAGATCCTGGTGAGGTCAGTTATTCTGTCATGAATTGCGTGGAAGCAAAGGCGGTAGTCGGATCTAAATGCAGCAGACTTTAATAAGCACAGAACGGGAAAACTCGGAACAGAAACGTACATATATTCAATAACTGACAACGAACAAAAGAGCACACAGGGTTTAAATACACAGAGGGGATGAGGGAACGAGACACAGCTGGGGCAAATGAGAACAACGAGAGGGACCAAACGAACTAACAAGGCAACACACCTGAAACAAGGGAACTAATAATTAACATGACTAGGGATACAATGAACAAGGCAGAGAAACAAGATACAAACTGAATGCAAAAACCAAAGACAGTGAAACCACAAACATGACAATAAACAAAACCGTTACACATACCAGTATGGTGTTATTTTTCCCATGGAAAATAAAGCAAGAAACTTAATGCAGGCCTTAAGCTCCAAAATTACATCAAAACACCACAGACTGAAATTTAAGCCATTGTTCACTGACAAGTCTATTTAATTATATTCCTACTGTACGTGTCAAGCCTAAATGTAGGGTATGGGATCAAATTTGGGCCAAACATATTTGGCTCAATGAGGATAAAGAAAACACAAAATACTATTTAAAAATGTTATAATTTAAAATGTAGGCTACTCTTTGTATTCATGTTGGTTACATATGGTTTTCAAAAACTGAAGAAAATATCAATTTTTTTTGTTCCACCGAGGAAAGTCATACAGGTACAATGTTCTTTTTCTTTTTTCGTTGTTGCTTACCCTCCATCCTCCTGAAAGCCTTCGAGTTCATCTCTCTGCTCGGCCAAGGTGGATTCCAGGTCCAGATAACTGCCATTATGAGATAACTGTAAAGCACAGTCATCGAGCTGTAAGAGAAACAAAATGAAAAAGACAGATTAAAAGAAATATTCATAATTCTTAAAATATATAACTAGGATGAAACAACATTACATCCAAGTGCAAAAATAAATGCATATTCAAGTAAACCATCAGTAATATTGATGTATTTGATATGCATGACATCAGGCTGATATAATGCTTGATAAACGCCTGATATAAGAGCCTTGACATGTCAGCTATGTGCATCACAGGAATGCGCCATCATTTTTTTTATTCATAACATCACACAGATTCATAAACTGTGACTAACCACATTCAAGCAGTCATGATTCATATTTCAACTTAATATCAACTCTTTGACACGGATACTGTTAAACACTAGGTGCCATTAAAGTATAAAGTCATTATGCTGTCATGTTTCTAAACTACCTTCATTAATGGGCACGTTTTGTCAGAACGTTATTTCAAAACGTGTCACATTCATTTTAATATCTCAACCGAGGAATCAAAAGAACTTGTCATAACTATACACTCTTATTCAAGGCATTCAGGCTAACTGATTTATAGAAGTGCTGTGAGAAGCCCATCCACACCATTTGGAGATATGCAGCAGTGTTCAGAGATCTGCTCCGTTGGAGGCCTGTCTGTTTGTTGACACTCAATTACAGCCCAGCGATGGGATTTGAAACCTCCCAGGGGGCTGTTGCTGGGCAGCAGCGTGAACTGTCAATCAACGTGTGAGCCCGGGTCACCCGCGACTCTAAACATGCTAATTACACGCACTGTTCCCAGTTGACTCCCCCCAGCCCCAGATCAGGCCTTTAAGCCCCAGTCTGGCTTACTGAGCCACTTCCAGCCCCAGGGACAGGTAAGAATATCCTTCATGCATTGGCATCAAGTGTAGTTTACTTTTACCAGCACGTCTAGAATACCAAAGGGGTCTTTGCTGAAAGTCTCTGTCCCCACCTGTAAGATCTATGGAATCCGAATAGTTTTGATTTGCATCGCTATATGAAAACACATGCATGGACTGTGGACAAATTATTTAGCTAAAATTACCTAAATGTGGGGTATGGGATACAATTTGGGCCAATGACAAAATAGAGTATCTATTGTACAGTATATGGTTCACAAAAACATATAACACTTTCATATGGTTTTGAAAAACTTTTATACCATTTTCAAGAGAGTTTTGGGCAAAAGTCATAGTTAATAGTTAGATAATAGTGAGAATTGGACCATAATATAAAGTGTGACCATGGATTAATATCATTACTTATTGGAGTCGCACCACATGACATTGCCTTGTCATTTAAAAGTCAAAAGATCTAACTATTTTGGAGACTTGCTGACCTTGACTTGAAGTCATGAGGGTCATTTCCTGTTTTTTTCTGCATGTTGGTTGCACCACATGACTTTGCTGACTTTTTTTTTTTTTTTCAAATATAAGGTTTTCTTTTCAAGAATTTCTTCTTCAGTATAATACCAATAGAGTTCTATGGAAGCTTGTTTCCGCCAAATAATATAAAAGGTAATTACGACCTTTTATCTCACAATTTTGACTTTTTCTCAGTTATAAAGTCATAATTGCGTGATACAAAGTCGCACTTGTGTGTTGTAAAGTCAGAATTGCGTGATATAAAGTCGGAATTGTGTGTTATAAAGTCAGAATTGCATGATATAAAGTCGCAATAGCATGTTGTTAAGTCAGAATTGTGAGATATAAACTCGCAAT
Organism: Phoxinus phoxinus; assembly: GCF_949152265.1. Classification (NCBI taxonomy): domain Eukaryota; kingdom Metazoa; phylum Chordata; class Actinopteri; order Cypriniformes; family Leuciscidae; genus Phoxinus; species Phoxinus phoxinus. The sequence continues at coordinate 15,186,158 of NC_136885.1, read as the reverse complement.
TCTAAAGAGAAAAAAAGTCTGACTTAATTTCCTTAGAATTGGACTTTATAACTTGCAATTGTTAGTTTATATCTCACAATTCTGAGACAAGATGTCAGAATTGCATAATATAAACTCGTGTTATATAAATTGCATTTTATAAAGTACATATTTATATCATTCCATTCTGACTTTGTAACACGCAATTGCGACTTTATATTCCGCTTTATATAATTGTGATATAAAAAGTCACAATTATCTTTTAAAATGTTTTATTCTGTTTAGAGTTCTTCCATAGTTCACTGACATTTTTACCTTCTCAAAAAAGATCACAATGCATTTTATTTCGAAAATTACATATTCAAATAACAAGTTCATTATAGAGGTTTATTCAATGAATTGTATTTTAAATGTATTTTTTAATAAATTAATAAATCTGCACAAATTTTAAAAAAATTTAGCAACATATCACTGACCCATTTATATTATACCTGCAACCATGAACAAGAGCACTTTGCCCAAACCTGACTTAACTATAACCTCTGAAACGATTAATCCAGCCCAGAGTTTTGTCTGTGTTTTCCATTAAGTCACTGTCTCTGTTTCTTCCTCAGTCTTGGGCAGCACTGAGATAAAGACGACAGACTTTCAAGCAGATTGCAATTGGCCCGGTAACAGGATTACCGCTCTTCTCCACCTCCCAACACCTTTGACTGCATGTGTGCTGCGAATTACACACCAGTCAACACCATTAGGTGTGGCAGCTAGAAACCTTAAGCCTCTTTTACACAGAGATTTCAGAAAAGTTGTTCCGGCAACTGTTCTGGTATATTAGGATTTGTTCATTCACACTGTCAGAGCTTTCTTGAATTCTGTGCTTGCGCATTTGACCAGATTTAAATAGCTAACTATCGAAGGAGGAGAAAGTCTGTATACTAAAGGGGGAGAAGCGAAGATGACAATGGCTGCGAACTGATTTGCTGAAAAATGAGTCGATATACACAATATTCAAGACATCCTACTTGTGAATCAAACATTATAACCATAAAAAAATCTGATTTAAATCAGATTTACAAATTAAATAACTAAAAGATTTATAACAAAAAAGTGTAAAGATTTAAAGTAAAAAAAAAAGTAATATAATAAAAAATGAATTAAAAAGTTTTTGGGATTCATTTTTTCCCATTGCATTTTTTCAAAGATTGTAACCTAAGTTGAACATTATGCTTTCCTTCCCATGTGAATATTAGGGATGTGTCCATATTTTTAAACCGACTGTTTATTGTGTTGTCTAAATGGCTAGTCCTCTAATCGTCTTAAGGAAGCTCTGTATAATTAGGCTAGTTTCAGGTTAAACTGAACCTGATCGGACGTGTTTCTTAGAGGCGTTTACATAAGACATGTTCTTGGCGAAGCAAAACGAAATGGAACAGTGTCCAAGGTGCGTTTTTAACCTGACAACACTCATGGCGGGAAGCTCAAAAAACACCAGACGATGTGATGCAATCACCAAAATGGTCTTAATCTTAATGCGTATGGCTTTAGAGGCAGTGCTTTTTGGAGAAATTTAAGGGCACTAGTTTTACAAGAATGCTTTATCATCATGCAAACTGTCTAACGGCTAATGCACACCAATTACAACATGCTGCTAAAAGTATAAAAACTATAAATATACATATGGGAAAATAGACATGATTGCTTACTGTCTAGTCAATTTCTGGATGCAGATTTGTCAGTAAAATTAATGAAACAAGGGACAAAATTTGTCCTGTTCCAGGTTGCCCCTTCTTGACAACAGCCCCAGTTGGACCATCATGACCAATTTGTGAACATGGGATACACTGTAAGATAATGTTGTGTTTACAACTTAGGAAAATAGTTTTTTACAATGTGTCCTAACCTTGACTGGTTTTCAAATTATCCATTAACAGGCTCTGTCATTCAATTTCCTGCCACGAAATTACAGTAATTTAATTAAAAGTGGAGAGAAAGAGTGAACGGAACAGAGACAGAAGGAGTGAGGATGCTACTGTAACTGGTAAAGGCATTAAGGGTTGAAAAGCTTTGATCCCAAGGCCACTCTATTCATTTCAGGGAGCTGGTGGTGCCCAAACATCATGTCATGTTGGAGAAAAGACACACAACATGTGGTCAACCATGGCAACCATAACTACAGTGCCTCATCTTTCTACCTCAAGGGTCTACATCAACCCATTAAAGAAAGCCCAAATTTTCTTCTGACAACAAGCTTAGTGAGGCATGATATAGGACAGGGGACTAGAAGGAAAAGGATGAGGGCCGTTACAAATAGAGAGTTTAATTTAACATGTCCTTAAGATAGAAAAAGTGCTACACAAGATTACAGCCCAGATCTGAAGCTCACAGGAAATCCAGACACGCAATCCAAAGTCAGACTATATTTAGGGCACATAGACCTGGTCGAGACATGTCTGCTAGAGGAATAGGTGGGGAGCGATAAGATGTGAAAGTAATCATGACAAAAAAAAAAAAAAAAGAAAAACATGGACGTTCTACTCATTCTCATTCCATTTACCAGTTTTAAAGCCATTTACAGCAGGGCAAGAGGGCATAAAGTAGAAAATGACATAACTGTCCTGATATTATACAATGAAAAAAAAAGCACCAAATTATTTTTTGTGATGGTTACACCACATGACAAATTATTGAATTAAAATTGTTGATGAAAATGGTATAATCTTTAAAAAAATGTATGCAAGTATTTCAAACTGCGGCAAGTTTTTTTTTTTTTTTTTTGGGGGGGGGGGGGGTTGGGGGGCAGAAGAGTAGTTAACAGAAGAGATATCACAGGTTTATCACTTATCTTAAAGAAAAAAAAAATGTCATCATTTACTCACCCTCAAGTTATTCCAAACCTGAATTAATTTCTTTCTGCTGCTGAACACAAAATAAGATATTTTGAAGAATGTTGGTAACCAAACAGTTGATAGGCCCCATTGATAATATGAAGAAGAAGAAAAAACTTTGGAAGTCAATGGGGCCTATCAACTGTTTGGTTACCAACATTCTTCAAAATATCTTCTAGATGTTCTTTCACAGAAGAGGCCAGGAATTCCAGGAACGTAGAGAGATAGTTTATCCAAAAAATATTTTTTTTTACTAATCCTTAAGTAGTTCCAAACCTATGACTTTTTCGATATTTGACTCTGAGTCTCTGAGGTTTTTTTTGACCAAACAATGAAAGTCAATGGGGTCCAATGTTGTTTGGATCTCAAAATTCTTCAAAATGTTGTCTTTTGGTTTGGAACAACAAGAGGGTGAGTAAATTCATTTTCATTTCTGAGAAAACCATCTTATTTTATTCTTCCTAAAGTAACAAGAACTGATCCTGAATCATCTCATAACTTCAGACTCTGTTAGCTTAAAATAACTCCGATTTAGATCCAAGACTAAACTCTTCCTTTTAAAACATTGCAAACATTAAAGTGCCTGATACCGCTGGATATAAATCCTCAGGCAAACATTATATATAGCCCATTATGTTGTTATAAGACCCTTATGTTAGACCCTTAAACTAAAGTGTTGCACCTCGTTCTCGAGCCAGAACTCCCTTGTCTTGGCTCGAGAGTTGTAATGTATTTACATCTTCAAGAGGCAGAAAGTAGATTGCTTCCTACGAACTTGGCAGGGTAATTGAGCGGGGGGGAAAAAAACATTTATGGTTCATTTTTTCCTCCTTTTCGTGGTCTCCAGATGTGCTCCATCTTTCTCAGCTTGACCCAGATATTTCATTGCAAAGAGACCCATTGCAGGTACTTCAGATTAGTCACCCGGCCCGGGAGCGAGTCAGGGACACTGATAACCATCAGACGGATGCGGCCTCCAGCGTGCTCGAGTTCCATGCGTTTTCATGTCAGCTGTAGCGTGGATCAGTCAGACTGAAGCTAACAGCATTCCTCTGCCGCTGAGCTGACTGCCAGATTCCTTGCATTACTGTCAACAGACAGTAAGAAGGTGAGGGCCAGCTTTAACCGTAACGCGCTGGGGTTTCCTGGGAAACGGTCACCCTTCAATGGTCTTCGTCATCATGTCAGTTCTACAATCTCACTCTCTCTCTGTGCCCTTCATCGTGTGTTTCATAAGGCTCACAGTGATGGTGTGAGATTCGCCAGCCTTTCTTCAAAATGACATCAGCCCCTTAATAGGGCGGTGACTCTATCTGAAAACTCATTTACAACTCTTGTGACTGGAACACACTGCCTAATGACAAGACAATGAGAAATAATGTACCGATTCAAGTAAAACACAAGAAAAAAAATAGACAGAAGTTATTAGTATATATATAGGCCTATGTTTTTTTTTTTTGTCTAACATTCACAAGCTAAAATCCTAGTCACAGAGCTCAAAACAAAATTGTGTGAGTGGCCGAAAAAAAAATAAGCAATTAACTTTTATTCACTTTATTTTATATTTATAAACGTACATTTATTTTGTTTAATGGATACTTTTCAGTATCAAAAAATCTTTTCGCATAGCTTTTTTTTTTTTTTAATGTATGTGATGTGTACTTTATCTAAAGGAACTGAAACTTTATCTAAAGTAGAGATTTAGAAGATAAATATTATTTAAATATTTTTTAAAAATAAAATAAATATTTTTCAAATGTTAAGTTTTTTTGATGTTTGCTTAAATGTTTACTTGATTAAGAAAAGTTATTACATTTTGTTTTTTAATGTCTACTACTTACGTTTTATTTACAAAATATATATTTTTTAAAAGTTGAATGTATATGTGTGTGTATATAGGCTATATATATAATACTTTGTTCTGTTTGTTTTTATTCCATCTATGGGTAACACTTCATAATAACTGCACGCTATGAATCATTAGCTAAGCATTAATAAGCAGTTTATAAATACAGCTATAAATGAATCATTCTTGATTTATAAGCATATCTGTAATGTGTTTAATAATTGTATTTTCAAAATATATCAATGATTATGTATTATTTCTAAATGAAGTATTGCATTATTTACAAACCAGTTATTTAGGAGTTGTCAGTGGTTCATAAGATCACTTAGAAAGTGTAACTAAATTATTAATAAACTATTTAAATGTACATTCATCTTATTATTCAGACATATAGTAATAGTTACTTAGTGTGTTTATAAATGATTGTATTTCTACTGTATTTCATGGTTAATTCAGGAAGTTATAAAGCATTTAGTAGTAGTCAGTTAACTATTTTTGTGAGCTCATCTAAAGTGAGGACTATTTATGCCTAGTAAAGCATTTATAAAGGAGATTTAAAGGCTCAGTTATCTTCTAAACAGAAAAAGGAAACAAACACAACACAGTGATACAGAACATAAAACTATTTAATATGTATGAATGTACATTTAAATAGTTTATTAATCATTTACTTAAACTTTCTAAGTGACCTTATGAACCACTGACAACTCCTAAATAACTGGTTTGTAAATAAAGCAATAACTAATTTAGAAATGATAAATGGATCATTAATAAAGTATGAAAATACAACTATTAAACACATTAAAGATATGCTTATAAATCAAGAAGAAAGCATTTATAGCTGTATTTATAAACATGCTTATTAACGTCTATTAATGCTTTATAAATTATGAATTAACGGTTTATTAATGCTTAGCTAATGATTAATAGCGTGCAGTTATTATAAAGTGTTACCCATAAAGGAAATAAAAAATATAAGATGTAACACTCACCCAAATGAGCAAGTGACTGTTCCTTCATGTGAATCACATATGTATTCAGGAAAACTGGGTCATTTTTTGACATTAAGGTGATTGTCAAAAATGACCTAATTTAACTGACCTCACCCTAATAATACATGGAATGATATGTGAATATACAAAATACACAGGTATGGTTAGATAAACAAGCTCCAGATTAAACAGCAGTGCAAAGGATTAACGCAGTAGCAAAGACTGCAGTTCTGGGAGAGCAGCTAATCTGAGCGCAGAGCTCCTGGATTAACAACAGTAGAACTGACGGTTCCCCACCCAGCCACTGACCCCGTGACCCTGTGGTCATGAGGACGGAAAGCCGGGCCCGGCCTTCCTCTTCCAACCACAGAACGCAGCACTGGCAAGCGAGCACAGATCTGGGGATGTCCTAAAAATAAGAGTTCACTGGGAACTAGCGTCGCTTTCCAAATCCACACACAAAATTTCATCCTCAATTTCATCTCCGGGCTCAGTTTTAGCCAGCGCAGGAAGGGAATTCAACTTTTCTCATTCAGACCTTTTTCAGTCGCTCCTCCAGTCACCCTGACTGAACTCCTCAGGTCATGGCGAATAAAATATAAAACAACATCCTCCTAACTGCAATGTAGCATATTAACCAAGCTGCTTTTATTAAATCTGTGAACTGTGAAACCGACAGCGGTCTGCGTGTTCCAGAAAGTCTGGTTCTACATCAAAGGCGTAATTAAATGACATAACAATGTGCAGCGGCTAAATGAATCACTCGGCCACTTGATGTGTGTTAGCAATAAGTATTTTTGTGTTTGTTTCCATTTTAAAATTATAACAGTGTCTGTGGCTGCCTTCTAAATACGCAGCGGCAAATTAGCAAACATGTTAAGAAGGGTTTGTCACATGCATGTGGACCACAACAGCAATCATTCGTGTTTCAGAGGCGTGCGAAGCCAGCGAGAAACGTGGAGCTTTTTTTTTTTCTTTTCTTTTTTTTTGCAGATTCTGCCGAAAAAATACAGAGGAAAAGTCGCTGGCCTGCAAAAACCTCAACTCTGCATAACAATATGTAAGGCTAATCCAGAGTTCAGCCGCAGATGTGAAGGGCTAGCCTGTATTTTACAGCATTTAGCATAACTTCTCATTACCAGACTCTGTAATTTCGGCAAAATTCATGCGCAGACAGAAAAGGCAAGGAACTCAGTGAAGATCCACGAACCATCAAGCGTAGTAGGAGATGTGTGTGTCTGTGCGTGTGTATGTGAGAGAGATAAAACAGAATGTGAGAAATGTCTATTTACTATTTAAATAATCTGGCAAGTAAAAGTAGGCTACCTTAAATTATGATCGTAAAAGCAAAGAGAATTTTCATATTTCAAAATAAAATAGGATATTCAATGAGAAAAAAATGACTGGTGAGACTTAATTTTATCTGTCAAGAATTGATTTGATCATGAAAAGTGAGCTTTAAACACCAAAATAATGTCAAATAATGCAATAATGCAAAAAGTCAAAGTCGTGTCAGATGAAAAGCAAGTTCCTTTTGGAATAATGTGCAGTGATAAATTGTTCACAATATAATACAAGAATGCGCTCTTTATTACTTTATCAGTTGGGTGGATGTTTTAATCTTCTGCAATAAAGCAGCATTTGGATCAGATGTTTTACAAATGGAGTACGTCCTTAAAGGACTAATCAGTCTGGAAACAAGATAACTAAACCATCTGAAAATACATTCTATCCATTAAGCTCAGAAGGCATCGCAAACCGTATCTCTATAGCCTAATTTGGTTGGCACATTGACACAACATATCGCCTGTTTTGCACTGCACATACTAGGCTACCTTGGGGGCAAAAAAAGAAATCTACACCACAAAGTGACTCCAACTATTCAAGATCAACAACAGTGTCACACCATATGGAACATGTTTCTCACTGCATCCTGGATAAACTATTTATAAAGCTGCTAAAAACATGTCTGTATATCTTACATGTAAATATTATAATTAGTCTTCATTTTATTTGAGTATGAAGACAAATATATTTCCTTGGCATTTTATGACCAAGTTCTAAATTCTTCATGGAATTGTTTGATAACTTCAAAACACTCTAGTAATGCACATTTTGATTAACAACATACGTCACGACAGCCTTGTATGACACCCTGGACACGTAACAAAACATGCCACTCGGTTACTCTTTGCTGTAAATGAAAATAACAATCAAGACAAAGATGGACTGTGTTCAACTGAACGAATCCAACTGGCTCATTTGCAGGCTGATGTTAAATAGCACCCCCCCCCCCCCCCTCTCTCTCTCTCTCCCCCTATCTCTCTCTCTCTCTCCATTTCTGACTTTCGCTCTACTTCACTGGTGCTTTATTTGATCTCTGTGGTTCCTTATACTGACTGCTTAATTGTAGTAAATCTGGGAAAACAAACAGTTTCTTCAATAAGAGTTAAATCATATCTAATGTTGCTAAGCTGCCAACACTTTTAAACTGGATAGGGATAGGGATAGGGATAGGGATAGGGATAGGGATAGGGATAGGGATAGGGATAGGGATAGGGATAGGGATAGGGATAGGGATAGGGATAGGGATAGGGAAAGGGTAGGGATGTGCAGGTTCCCTATTAGTATTGGGTTTAAATCCAAAATATTGCCAAATAGGCACTTTTACATTTCGCTTTAAAACCAAATCCTCCGCCATCGTCTTGTCAGTCAGCTGGCCTCACTTTTGTCACGTGATATATTAAATGCTGCGGTGAGCAAGTGATGTAATCGGTGTGCGGCTGAACACAGTGTAACACCGGTAACACAGACTATCGCAGCAAACCTAAGTTGAGTGAAGTTGAAAAATTTGCTGGCCTGGGACCTTCTGATGCACAAGAGAAACCCCTGAGGATTCATCCCATGCTGGATAGAAGCAACTTAGAAATAATAATAAAGGAAACACCCAAATATACACGTATGAATCATAACTACATTGATCTTATTTTGGAAAAACTTTGTGAGCAAATTTGGACCAGAGTTTGCATTTTAATTACAATACAGTTGCTGTCTTAGATTATTGTTATATTAGTGCATTGTGGACCACTGTTATCCCTAACAAGCCATGTCATAGCCTATATATATGAAATATATGGCAAACACCTGAAACCAATATAACAGTGGGCTACACCGCACTGAGCACTGAAAAAACAGTGCTCACTTTTACATTCAAAGTTCCAATGGATGGCCATTAACTGTAAAAAGAATCCTTCAGATCTGGTGCCTTCAGAAGTGAACCGGATCTTACACGATTGGGCATGTTTTGTTTCAAAATACAGGTATGAACTCCAATTTTGATTATGCATGTTTGATCTGTGCTTTTGACACAAATTATTAAAATATGATTGCTAAATCTTTATCGACATGAACACATCATGTTCAAACTCACTGTGTTCTTCACAGTGATGCCTTAAAAAAAATGTTGGGTTCCTCAAAGAAGCTTTCAGTAAACAGTTCTTAAAAGAACCAACCATCTTTTCTTAGTGTGAAGAACATATCAATAATCTAAAGATTACTATCTTTTTACTAAGATCTTTCTGTGCAATGGAAAGGGTCCATGGGTGTTAAAGATTCTTCATGGAACCATAAATTATAATAAATAACTTTTATTTTTAAGAGTGTATTTGAATTTTAACACACCGGTACTATAACAAGATATTCTGTTGAGTATTCATCACTTAATAGTGCTTAGAATATCAAATAATATAATTCTCCATGAATTTTGTCCCATTTTTGGACTACAATGTCAACAGTTGAAGACATGTTTCATAGGAAATGTGTCTAAGAAGACATTAGGTAATTAGAGTCATCAGAAAGTATGAAGCAGAACAAAATTCTAATTATAAAACAAAAGTCAAATAACTAATGAGCATCTGGACTTGTTTATCCATCTGTTGAAAATGTTTCACCATTTAACTAAGTGGCTTAAGGAACCGTCTTAATGATGGGGATTGAGTGCGAGTCGCAGAAATACTTCCATGCATGTTTGTTTTGGAAAGGTTAGTACTTTAAAAATCACAGAAATGGTCCACTCATAATGAAGCAGCTGAGATCCTCTAAAAGTTCCATTGATGACTGGTAGTGGGTGAGTCACATTAACTTTTACCTGGTGAACGTTCGCAAGCCAACAAATGGCAACACAGAGCTGACATTCACCTTTTTGGAAACTACAGTCTAACTCGGAGTACACAAGATAGAAACAACAATGGGACAAGCTACACCGAACAGGAAGGTTCGGCCCCTCGGAGGACCCTTTTTATCTGAACGGTCATCACTGACAGTGCCAATGACAGCTGAAGATTCCTGAGTATATGGACATGGCATGCTCAAGCATTCAGTCCACCCAAGTATGGCCCTCAGCTGCTGTGCATTCCTCTAAGACCACAATAACAGCACTCCTAAAACCTGCTTAAGGGATAACACTGTTTATGTGGTGGAAATGAACCAAGTTTAAGACAACAATTATATCTTATGCAGTTGGAGAAGAACCTTGATTGTTTTGGGTCACGCGTGTAATGAAGGAGAGCTGGGTAATTTAGACGTGAGGTTTATTACAGGCTGTGAGAAGAGACCGAATGTGAATATCCACGATATCAACACCAGCTATACCTGTCGTTCCTATTATGACATCAGCAAACTGATTACTCATGATCGCAAATAAACAACGCAGCCAGCTAAAATAGTTTTGTTATTGACTGTATCTAGAACAGCATAACTAACTATTCCAGCCTGAAAAGATGTGCTTTAGAAGCACTGATCATAACAAACAACCCCCTGGGTGCACAGGACACCACCTTGGTGCAGTGCGGACCAAGACGCACTGAAGTATCCTGACATCATATCACGTCTCCCTAACAGTGCCTTGGCACAGCACAAATAATATGGCAAGTCATTTTAACATTAAATCTTTTACTCTAACTAGTATATATTTTATATTACTACATATTTTTAATTACACTGAAAAAAATGGAAACATAAATTAACTAAATTAATATTTATTCAAGTCAAAATTATTATTTATCATCAATGAATCAACAAAAATGCATCAATTTATACCAACAAAAAAGAGCTCTTTAAAGCAACAATTGCAGATTTCAGTGACTAGTATCCGAGTCATTAGAACATACATTTAGTCAATATTAGTGACAAGTAACTGTCCTTTAGTTTTGATAACAGTTTACTATTTTTTTCCAATTAATTTTTAATTGAATCTGTGGTTTAAATATCAACTATTCAATTCAGACTTCAAATACCAGTTTTACTAGTGTGCAGTCCAAGTACTTGTTGAACACTTGTATTTATTTATTTATTAACACTAATAACTTAATATCTGTTAATTAGACACTTATCTACTTAAATTGCTACTATAGTAACATTTCTTATCTAACTAGTTACAATTGTTGTTTACAAATCAATACTCAGAATAGCCATTTAATAATTGCAATATACCAGTTTACTAGAATAATAATTGGTAGCCATATATGTATTGTCTAATAAATAGATACTAAAATATAGTTGCAATGAGCTAATGAATAAGTACTAGTAAGCCATCTAATGAACAATTAACATAATAGTCACTATTAAAGTATGTTCTATTAATAAAAGAAAACCTATAAGCATACATATATAGATGCTGCTAGTTCAAAGTTTTGGGGAATAAATGTTATAAGGGCTTGCCATATAACTGCATGATGCCCTGCAGAATTACTGCAATAACATTAGTCCACTGCATCAAAAATAAGTATAAATAGCCTACCTAAAAAGTCATGTAAATAGAGTGAATAAAATTATGTTTGTTTTAGGGGTGTCTTACCTTGTGTGGTGCTTTCAGAAGTCTGTGAACTCCAGCGATCTGATTGATGAGCGGAATATCCTCTCTGAATGTGAAATGTGGGGGTCTGGTCGGCTCCGGAAAATTTGTGCTATTAAATGGATCAGTATCATCTAAGAACTGCACCCTGCATGCAAACGTAGCCATGATACATCCATACACGTCGATTTGGGGAAAAAGTCGGTACAACAACAAAAAAGTATATACCGACTAAAAATCCTTTAGATCAGTCGCAGTGTAAAAGTGTCAAGAATCCAGGTACACTCCGTCCTATTCCGATGTCTCCTGTTAGTGTTTAGTGGTTTCTATATTTCTACAGTAGTTTATAGCAAGAGAAGGGCCGGTAATATCCAAGGGCATGTCGGGCAGGCAAGGTGCTGAGGCAGACTGCTGCAGACGGGACGGGACGGGACATCTACAGCCTGTCTGATGTCTACAGCGATGCAGTACGTGAGCGGGACTGGGGGACTCCCTCCAGTCACAACAGTGAAGAGAAGAGTGAAAGAGCCGGAGTTTTGCCGACATCTAGAGGTGGATTTTATATCACAACACGGCGAATTTATGCAAACTTATCTTTAAAATCGTCCATTTATTGTTTATTCTCTTGTGAAAACGCAGTAGCCTACTTAGTAGGCTAAACATAAAAAAAGAGTACTTATAAGTTATAACACAAATAATAGGCTATACTTTAAAGAATATAGGCTACTTAAGTGTGAACATAATGTAATTTTTTTAAACAATTATTTGCATGTTATTTACAATAAAATGAAATGTATAATGAAATGCCTAATATTTCAAAATTATTTATATTGTCTTTTTGAAATATGGTTAAACTGTAGCCTGCGGTCGAATGTACTGCCCAGCATTTGGAAAATGATATATGGAATACCATATTCTAAACATTAAAGTAAAACTTTTAATTTGATATTATTACACAATTTTAAGTGAAAGTAAAATAAGGTAATCTATTATCTAAGTAACCTACACTTTATAGTTTACCCAAAAAGTTTACCCAAATACCCAATTTCAACAGTTGACATTGACTACCATAGTATTTTTCCCCCATACTAGTCAATGTGGCCCATCAGCTGTTTGGTTACAGACATTCTTCACTTTTGGGTGAACTATCCATTGATAGTTGATTGATAGTGAAGGTGTATTTCATTTAATTGATAGGCCTATTATAGCCTATAATAAACATTTCAACTATCAACTATAGGCTAGGCTATGTTGTTATATATATATATATATATATATATATATATATATATATATATATATATATATATATATATATAGCCTATATATATATATATATATATACACACACACACACACACACACACACACACACACTTTTAGGTATAGGCCTACTAGTGCACATTTCAGAAAAGAACCATCTTTGCCAAGGATTTCACGAGGAACTGCAACATTAAAAAATATATATTCTCTCACAACATCTCACCCTAATTAGTTGTAAGCATATTAGCACTCATAGTAGCCTACACCTAAACTATATGTTTGCTACTTTGCTTAGTAAATATGGCATCTGTTTCAGCGTCCGACAAAGTACGTTTTCAACACTTCATTCCTCTTGATATCGAATTGCTATCTGATTGTGTAAGCACATTCCATCACACAAAGCTGTCTCTGGGGGGGAAACTGATATAAATCCAATCTATTATTCTCGTCCTATACGCAAATGTGACTGATTCCACCATTTCCATGAATGTCAAGCACCGAAATGTTATATCCAATGCTCTTTTCTTTGCATAGGCATGCCCTGCATGTAAAATTACGGTAGTTTGAGTATCCCGGTCGGTTGCTCCATGCTGTCTATGGTTGCTCCAGTCTTGCTTCTTGCTCGTGATGTGTGCATAAACAGTAGGCTATATGGATGTGTGTGGCAAGGCTACTAAACTTCCGTATGCTGACGTATTTGGGAGGAGTGATGTTTACACATGTGGCCTGAACAACATTTATTGACCCAAAAACTGATTGACCACCTGCGCTCGCCAGTTTCCTTTGGTTACTGTGATGCAATTACACAGCAATAACGCTAGGTGTCAGTGTAAACGAAGAGAAAAATGTACAGTTTTTTAAAGTTGCTTAGATACTAAAAATGGAACTTGAGACTCACTCAGTGAAATTCACTTGTGTACCGAATCTTCAGACCAAGTCTGCAAAACTACAAGCACATTATACACTTTACACTCCGTTTGATATTGTAAAACAATAATTTTGCTAAACTCTAAACACAGTTCTCTACATACACACATCATTCAAAACTAACAGCTCTTTTGTTTCATTCGGGAAACACTGCCATTTAAATGCCACATTCATATTGATGACCTACACACCCAATATACTCTTGATAGATGGATACATATATATATATATATATATATATATATATATATCAAGAGTTTATGTGTGTGTGTGTGTGTGTGTGTGTGTGTGTGTGTGTGTGCGTGCGTGCGTGCGTGCGTGCGTGCGTGCGTGCGTGCGTGTGTGCGTGTGCGTGTGTGTGTGTGTGTGTGTGTGTCGTCAAATATACATCCTAGGATGCGCTGCGACACATCTTCAGTGATGTTCCTGAGGTCATTGGGTGTTTCGGGTCTCTTTCAACATCATACAGCCTCACCCAGGTGACCGAGCCAGGGTTGATCAGACCCTGGCTTGTGCCCCACCAGCACTGGCCCACAGATCGCTCCTCTTTAGCCACAGCCATCTGGACGCCCTTTCTGTAGCCTTCATAGTGGACTTAATGGCTTTCATCTTCGCAACACCAGTAATGCCAAGCAGCGTGTTGACCCTTACACAGTGACCGACCAGTAAAGTCTCTACACCCAACTTCAATGTGCTCACAGCGTGCCTTCCAGCCATCACCAGCCTTGACAAAGGTGATGTTCCGCCGGTGGCAGCTATGCTTATTGTTGGGATGTGAATGTGGCTGCTCACCGGCTTTGACAAAGGTGATGTTCTGCCGGTGGCAGCTATGTTTATTGTTGGCCATAGCTTTGTAGATTGACCTGCAGATGCACCCAGTTATGATCCCCTTTTTAAGCAGGTGCCATTCTGATGGTAAGTTCCCTGAAGTGACTCTAAGTCTGAAGTTCCTGTAGTAGTTCAGGATGAGGTCCTTTGCATTTATAGGTACATGGTGTTGATCCAGGTTTGTCTCAACGAGCTTGTGGGTAATGGAGCCGTATGCATTGGCTAGGTCAAGCCAAAGCACCACTAGGTCTCCCTTTCCTTCGCGAGCCTCTCTGATCAGCTGCGTGACAACGCCAGTGTGTTCTAGGCAACCCGGCACTCCTGAAATGCAACCTTATTGCACAGAGGTGTCGAGGTAACCATTCTTGAGGAGGAAGTCTGTCATCCATCGGGCCAGGACACTGATCTTCCCCTCCACACTGAGAAGCGAGATGGATCTGAACTGCTCCAGTTTGGTTGAGTTTTCCTCCTTCAGTATCCAGACCCCCTCCGCGTGCCTCCACTGGTTTGCTACTCTGCCCCTACGCCACACTACTAGCAAGATCTTCCATAGGATCTTGAGGAGCTCAGAGCAACCTCTTGTAGGGTGCACCACTGGGGTCTGGAGAGGAGCTGACTTCGGCTGCTGAAACCACCTCCTACACTTCCCTCAATGTGAGCTCTCTGATGTTGAAGTGCACCATGGAAGATGGTACGTCCAACAGGTATCTGAGGGACCCTAACTTTTGCTCCCTTTGAGGGTCACTCAGGGTGTTGTACAGGTACTTCCTCCTTGGAACAAGTCAGACGATCACTTCGCTTGTGCCCCAAAAGCTTTTTGTGAACTTGAAGGGATTGGCTATAAAGACAGCTCTCTTCCTTGCTCTCTCTCTCTCTGACGCCGCCTTCTGTGCCACTCTGCGCAGGGTCACGAGTTCCTTCCTAATACCGTGGCGGAGCTCTGGGAGTGGTGGTTTCTCCTCCTCAGTTGCTGCCTTGAACTGTCTTGCCAAAACTCAAATCTTTTGCTGCTGCTGGCGGATCTTGTCTGCCCTTCGGTTCATTGTGTAGT
Organism: Phoxinus phoxinus; assembly: GCF_949152265.1. Classification (NCBI taxonomy): domain Eukaryota; kingdom Metazoa; phylum Chordata; class Actinopteri; order Cypriniformes; family Leuciscidae; genus Phoxinus; species Phoxinus phoxinus. Next base: position 15,170,536 of record NC_136885.1, on the reverse strand, counting down.
TTGGTCTTGCAATCTTCAACGCCAAACCTCTCTGTTGCGAAACCGACAATGATGGTAGTCACTGTCTGAAGTTGTTTATCTGCATCTCCTTTTGCTGTGGTGGTGATGATTCTCGCAGTATTCTCGTCTAAATTTCTCCTTACTCCACTTGATCCAACGCTGCTGAACTACTCTGTATGGAGCCGAAGAGTTTTGCGTTCAGAGGTTCTGGGCACTGTGGGGTGTCTCCGGGCCAGGCTCCTCCTGCGTCTTACACAGTGCGCTGCGCTGTGCTCTCCTGCACCATGCATTTCATCTTGCCCTGATGAATTTTAAGGCAGCACTCATTCTTGCAGACCTTGCCGCAAATGCACCTTGCCGTTGTTGGTAATCCGTTTGCCAAGGCCATCATCATTTGGTCTGTCCTATTGGGGTGCTCATCCTCCACCCCTCTCGCGAGCTGATCAGTAAAAGCACAGGAAGACCAGATTTTTTTCATAACCTTCATAATCTTTTCATAAAACTGGATTCTTATCACTTTATGAATTAGTAACCTATCTACAGCAGATTATTGATTATTTGCTTTTTTGTATAATGCTTAATACTGAAACAATGTAGACACACACACAACGTTTGGACTTTGGTTACAGATTGCACTGTTTCCCTTAGTTTATTTTCATAGTTATTAATTGATTAGTCATTTAATTCAGCTGTGTTTACCTATTATCACTAGTAGTACAGTATCTGTTATCACTAGTATCACTTGAAGTTTCTGTTTCTGTTCAGTTTGTCTTGCCTCGTTAATGCTATGTAGATGTTTTCTGTGTTCCTGTTGCCTGACACTTATATTTAAAACACTCCTGTTTCTTCATGTTCGAGTTCGCTACATGCCGTGACAGAAGGCAAGACCGAGACTTCGGATTTCCGCCGTGTTTTTTGAAACTTTTATTTTCAGTGTTTGAAGTTTGTGTTTGTTTTTCTGTTCCCGGGCAGAAAAGCAGCTGTACCACTGTTGTGCCTTGAACAGAAGGACAACTCACTCGTGGCACAAATGGAATTTCTCAGAATCACCAATGAAACCTCATTCATGGACAACTGCCTCTGTACCTTTCTGCTCATCAGCCTGAACACTGCTAACAGAGCGCAGTTGTCCGGGGAAGGCCCTTAAGTGAGCTCCATGACATTTTTTGAGTGGGTGCTTGTGTCCTGTAAATCGCCATTCACCGTCAGACCTGTCGAATACGACATCAGCCCCACTGAGTATCCAGTGCCCAGCCAAAACCACTCCGACTGCGAGGATCGGCAGCATGAGCCCACCGCAGGCAGCGAGAGGGACTTTGCCGATACGTTCGAGCCAGCAACAACAAGGTCGACCGAGCAGAACATCACCACAGAGCCTGGGCATTGCGGGTCTGACCAGGTGTGCGAGCCGGCTGCACCATCTGTCGTAGAGGGAGTGCTAGTGGAATATGAAGGCCCCGCCCACCCTCTCCCCACAGATAGTGAGTTTTTGGCAAGTACATGGGAAAACTGTTTTGATTTTGTAGAGGTTAACTTTCTGCCCAGATTTGCTACCATCTGAATCTGCCTGTTACGTCTCTAATTCTCTGGTCCCACCCAACCTCCCACTCTCACCACCTCTCCAGAATGTTTCGGAGACTTTATTTTTGCTGGATCGCTCCACCCAATCATCGTTGCCTCCCTTCAGTTTCACCTTGAAACTGGTGGGAGCCAGTCTGTGGCTCCGCCTCCAGCCTCAGAGCACTCCACTCCCCCTCGACCCGTCGCCATGGCTCCTACGCCTACGCTCCTTTCACCCTCGATATCAGCAGTGACCATCGAGCATACTTAGCAAGTATTTGATAAAAGCCCCTAAAAATAACACCTGCAAAATGCACTTGCAGAAGGTCAATTTTAAAACTTCCAGATAACAATATAAATCCATACCAACTTTAAATATCTACAGTAGCACCATTAATAAGTAAATTAAGAAGAAAACTGGCAATTTTCTGGCAGGGCATTCATTATCTGTTAAGTTTATGAGGGTAGTTCCTATAACCCAATACAATGCATCATTCAAAATATGGGGAAAACTGGGGAAACATGTAAAAAAATCAATACAGAAAATTATTTCTTATTAAAACAGTACATTGTTTTTATAGACTTTTCTTAGAATGTATTTTTGTTTTTTTTATTTGTCCTTCACTCTTTGTAGTAAAATGAGAGTTGTGTTTGTTTGTTTTGGCAAAGAAGTTATTCCTACAGTATATTATATATACCTGACTATGTGAATTGTGAATTGAAGGTTGCTGATAAACACATTGCAGTCCCAGCGCTATATGGTTTCCTCATGTGAATCACAGGAAAAAATAACAAAAACATCATCCTTTATCAAGTTGGTTTAAAGTGAACTGCTTTTAATGACTAATTGAAAACGAGATACTATGTATGCTGAATAAGTATAATATCTGTAATTTGACTATTTCTGTGTGTGATGTTTGGACTGTTAAGGATCTTTGACACCTTGGGTACTGACTTATCTCTGTGTCACAAAGATCATTATCTTTAGTTATTAACCACAAGAATTTGGTATGAAGTGACGTGTGTATGAGTGGATGTGCAGGTCATCGGATTCCCAATCTTTGATAAGACATTAATTATTGCCATGCGCAGTCTCAGTCACAGCCCTTTTTCCTAAGTATTCAGCTGACAGGACATTTTCTCCATTTTCAAGGCACACTGTGACTCACTGGCCTGGTGGGATGATGCCAAAGTTCACTACATATACTCACTCCATCCACTCAGAAAGTCCTTATCTCTGCACAGCTCCCTGCAGTCCACACCAACCGAGATTCAGCCAAAGATACCGACAGCTAACCTGCAGAGAGCCGAGGAGACCATGAAGCTGAAGTTGCCTAACCCAGGCCTGGACGACCGGATCTTGAGCCACGATGAGCTGGAACGGCTGGAGGTGGAGGAGGCTGGAGACAGACCCAAGTGGGACAACAAAACCCAGTATATGCTGACCTGTGTGGGCTTTTGTGTGGGTTTGGGCAACGTCTGGCGCTTCCCCTACTTGTGTCAGAGTCATGGAGGAGGTGAGTGCTTACTTGCATTTAGGGGTGCTCTAACCATTTCCCATTCTCAGTGACCTTATGGGCTATCATTCTTCATGCTATCTCCATGCTTAATGTTCACATCTGTTTTGATGGCGTTGAGCCAGTGAGTTCCTTGCTGTCCCCTTCTTCTGATTCCAATGACCATTCCCAGCATTACTGTGAATTAGCGAGTTTGCAAGCATAACCAGGCTACAGTCAGTCACAGAGATTTTAGCTTCTTGTGACGTCTTTGGTTTCATGCAATCCAGTACTTCTATGTTGTTTGCAGTTGCATGGTATTTGTTACAGTTTCCACCAGCACCACATTTCGAATTGATCAATTTTCCTGCCCTCTGCCTTTCTTAGTGTCCAGCTCTCACACCCGTTCACCGGTGTGGGATAATGGGTTAAATTAAATGTGTTGGACCAATTTAATTGGTTGAGTTTAGAAAAACAATTAAAAGAAAGTATAATTCTCATATGATGCAAATAGTGAGAGTAAAAGTATTTTTAAGGGAGTTTTTTGCTTTACATAGTAGAAGAAACAACCATTTGTTTGTAAATTTTTTAATTGTCTGTTCAAAAGCAGTATGATTTTATATTCCCCCTTTGCAAATCTAAGAAATTTTGCCATCTCAAAAAACTTATTTAATTATACATCCAAATATAGCAGCACGTTAAAAATAATAATAAATATTGTTATAGTAGGCTATATATTTTCGAGGAGGTAATGCTTTTATAAGGAATATGAAATAAACGTGGACTTTGTTCAACATCTATTTGCATTTCCCATTGAAACTGTATATTACCACAACTGTAAAACCAACAGTTGAAAATACATATAAAAAAATGCATACACTTAAAACTAGCAGATTTCAATTGTGTTCTTCTTGTAATATGAACCTCACATTAAAAATGTCCCGTGAACCATTTGCCATGCTTTTGTTATTTAGCTTATCTTATAAACATTCCCAACTTTTCAAATGGATTTTATGCAAATATTATTGTTTTAGCCTTGTGCCAATCCCATACTTTCAGTCTTAAACTATATGAAAATCCACCATAGAAAAAAAAAAAATTCCAAAAGACTAGATAAGCATAAACCACTTCAAAATTTGTTGTGAAAATGACAACTTTTACACAAATGATGTTCCTCAATTGCGGCATTCACAACAACAGTTTTTGTGTACTTGTTTACCAGAACAGTGTTAATGAAGAGCACACCAGAGATTAAATATGAGATATTGATATGTGAAGTAAACAAAGAAAAATAGACAGTTTTTTAAAGTATTTTTAAATGTATATTTATTTATTTAGGATACATAAATTGCAACTATAAAATTAGCCTTAGCAGAAAAAAATTGTCTTTCATTTCAAAATAATTTTAAATGCGTTTTTACAGAACATTTTTGAACACAATATATAATTTGAATGAGTTAAGGTTAAGAAAAATAGTATACTTTATAATAAGGTCTCATTTGTTAACATTAGTTAATGTATAACTGACAATGAGCAATACACTTTTTATGTTAGTTAATAAAAATACACATTAGTTCACAGTAAATTAACTAATGTTAACAAACACAACTTTTGATTTTAATAATGTAACTGTTGACATAAACATGAACTAAGATTAATAATGCTGTAGAATTATTATTATTTGATACAAATCTATAATTATCTCATACTTTCACTAGTTTGTCCAATTAAACAAACTGTGAAAGAAAGGTGTGTTTAAAGGGTGTCCCTCTCTCCATAGTTGAAATAACATCATTAATATGAATTAAATTGGATTAATAAATTATTTATTAATATTATACTCAATGGAAAAGTGTCCCAATTTACCTGAATTCACCCCTAAATACAAACATTAATAAATGTTTGCAATGATTACCAGAGCTTCTAAAATACCTTAGTTATTAAAGTTATTGTTATTGCATCAGAATTAAACAAATTAATATTCTGAACACTTTTTATGCTGTTTTAAGGGGATCCTGCCTTCATTTATTATGACTTTACAGTAGTACATTAATTTTAGTGAATATGTAGCTATGTTCTTTGAGATGGCTATGAACTATGATTACTCTGGTATAAATTTGTGTAATGGATTTTCTTTTATGAGATGCTATCAAAACTTAGGCTCTTAAAATGACATATTAGTTTTCACAGGTTTCCTGCAAGTGCAATAAATGTACAGTATGTCCTTTTTTAACAGCCCTCAGGTCAAGGGTAACTAGACAGCATGGTAAGATCACTTCAAGTGAGAAAACCTCAAAGGGTCACTGCGTCGCAGACAACCATTAACTCAACTACAGTGAAAATGGCTGACAGTTCTGGAAATGACTTTGCTCCTTTTAAGTATAAAAAAAGCCTTAATGGAAATGTACAACAGAATGAGTAATATATTTCACGTAGCCTACGATTTTATCAAATCTATTAAGGCAATCTTAATTCAAATTTGCACATTATTCACCATGAAATCAAAATGGTCAGTTCTTTTTTTTCTTTGGAATATTGCAGTATTTATTATAAATTATTTATTCGTGCGCACACACACACATATATGTGTATATGTAGCTATGCGTTTATTCATGTGCCCTTGAAATCTTTAATCAAAATAACTTCCCCTCCCCTTTTCAACAACATCTCTTTTCTGATTACCATTTACTAGCGCAAGGGCATCACTCTCATGACATCACAGCAATAGCAAACCACAACCATCCAACGTCAACAATTCCCACACTACAATTTTCTCTTGTCCAAAAAGCCATTTCACTATTAAGTATATTGTAAAAATCACAGTGGCTGCAGAAAACACAAAACCACTCAATGACATGCTGAATCAAAATAAAAGACCTTTTCTTTCAGGGGCCTTTATGATTCCCTTCTTAATCCTGCTGGTTTTTGAGGGAATCCCTCTTCTTCATCTGGAGTTTGCCATTGGTCAGCGGCTAAGGAAAGGCAGTGTGGGGGTCTGGAGAACTATTAACCCCTACATGCTTGGAGTTGGTGAGCAAAATATTAAATATAAAATATAATATAGATAGATAGATAGATAGATAGATAGATAGACAGACAGACAGACAGACAGACAGACAGACAGACAGACAGACAGACAGACAGACAGACAGACAGACAGACAGACAGACAGACAGACAGGCAGGCAGGAAGGCAGACAGACAGACAGACAGGCAGGCAGACATGTTACCAGAGGTGTAAAGAAGAGTGCCTGAAAACCATGTAAAAGTGCAGATACCTTACAGTGAAGATTCCATAACAAGTTATTAATTATAATACCACTTGAGTATCTGATTTTAACAATACTTCAGTATTTTACAGAATATAGGCTCAAAGATGCGCTAAGTCCTCAACACCTAATCAGTGAATAATAAGAAACGGTTGATTTGTGAGGAGAGCAATCACGTTTATTTTCTAAAGTCTAAATAAAACTGAACACCTCAATATGGCAATCAATACAACAGCCTCTGAAACATCTAACTACTTAATCATCAAAATAACCAACCGAATACTCTGGCATCGATTACACTGAATGTTCACTGGTATCTACAATTGTGGTGTCATAACTGCCTGTTTTTGCCAAAACAGTTTCATGGCCGGTAAAAAAAAAAAAAATATGGCCAGTACATTTTCTTCTGTCACCGGGCATTGGCAGGTGTGGCAAAAACGTATAGTTTTAGGCCCTGCAAACAATAAAATTGTATGTATATACCAATTTAAAAAAAATAAAGGTTAAGGTTATAGAGTAAAGGTTGCTAATATCCTTAATACTCAGTCAAAGTACAAAGTAGCCAGAGTAGCAACTATAATACATTTACTCACACAACTGCATGTTACTTCCTGTGTACAAGCTAACATGTTCTGTTTTACAGGTATTGCGTCTATGTGTGTGTCCTTTCTGGTCAGTCTGTACTATAACACCATCATAGCCTGGGTCATGTGGTACTTCTTCAACTCCTTCCAGGACCCTCTACCTTGGAGCCAGTGTCCCATTAACGAAAACAGGACAGGTAATGGGAAAATCCTGAGGAGGAACTAAAAGTGCTAGAATGGATATTTAGTTCAAGGTTCAATGACTGTTCTTTGTTGGCAGGACTAATTTCCGAGTGTGAGAGGAGCTCACCTGTGGATTATTTCTGGTATCGTAAGACTCTTAACACTTCTGCTGCCATCGATGAGACAGGGAATCTGCAATGGTGGATGATCCTCTGTCTGATCTCAGCCTGGGGAGTGCTGTATGTCTGCTGTATCCGTGGGATCGAAACCACTGGAAAGGTAGAGCTGCTCAAATGCCAGCACTGTATTTTACAATCTGAATCAGATCTCCACTGAATGTATTCGGAATGATGGCACGTCCATAGTTTTTGTTACTCTGGTAATCCAGAGTTTCCCAAATGGGTGTTTGTGAAGAAACTGCAGGGGGTTTGTGAGTTGATGAAAGCTAGCAATTAAATCAAATGTTAAAAGATTTGTTTTCAGTATTTTCAGCATCAGAGCACAGTTCACAGTAAACACTGCTTCTCACAAACTCCATCTCTGTATGTGCAGTGAGTTTTACACGACATTTACATTTTGGGGGCCTGAAAATGCAAGCTTTTGCAAATGAAAATGATACCGTTGTCATCTCCGTAAAAAACAATTTGTTAAAATTGATGTCACGCACATGCGTATTACGTGTTCAGTCGGCGCATCATTTTTCTGTGGTAACTGGCCTGGCAGAATAATACAGTTCTAGTCGGTTTCGTGGATCCGTGTGAATGGGTCTCGTTTTGACAACATTATCGTCTGTACGCGGAAAAACACAAAGGAAAAACGTTTCCGTTTTTAATACACCGCTGTTGTGTAAATGTGTGGTTCACTTTATTTACACATTCCCACAATTACCCACAAAAAGTTCTGACAAAATAAAAGCTCAAATAAAAGCACAAAGATTGAGCTCCTCACTCCTGGAATTTAGTCCAGCCAATAATGAACAACAGTTACTAAATAAACAAAGTATCACTTTAAATATAATAGCACTTTTAATAAACACATTCATAATGTGTGTTTTAATATGGGTTCACTTTTTTAAACATACACAATTTCTGTGGATAGAAATTTACCGCATGTCACCAGTATTCCGCCTAAATAAAAGCTCTAAGATTTGAAGGTTTGAATGTGAAGAATTTAAGACATTAGTATTGTTACTAAATATTGTCAAGTTATATTGTGTTGCTTTCCAACATGCAAGACTCACGTAATAAATACAAAGAGCTTTTAATGAACAAGGAGATTCGTAGAATAACCAAACCAAAGACAATAACCAACAGGGAACCAATTACATGTAAGTCTATATACAGTGGATAGACAAAGTCAACTAAACTAGAAACAGTAACTCAAATGAGTAACTAATAAGGTTAAATCAAGAATTAAACTGCAATAAAACACAAGAAACAAAAACAAAAAAAATTATTAAACTAAACATAACCTTGACAAATATCAGGCCTATAATTATCAAACAAATCTATAATAATTTGTGCTCAAGTAAGACGGGTCCACCAGTAAAACAGTAATCAATGCAGTTGTCAAAGGTTATTCCTTTTTATTTCATGAGAATGCTATAAATGAATGTTGAAATAAAGAATAAAGATCACTATAATGTATCGTAAGGAAGGACACATGCTTGTAAAAAATGTCAAAACAGAACAGTTTTACAGCTTTACAGCTCTTGTGAACAATTAAGCAGATGGTTTTGTTTCAACTGTTGCAATAAAGAGGCTTATAATTCCAGAATGTCCAAAGTGTTTATCTCTAAATCAAGAGCCACGCAATGTTAAGTCTGAACTCACTGTTCCCAAAGTATTTATCATCAGATTTTATTTCCTCTCCTCCAAGGCTGTTTATGTGACGTCTACGTTACCGTACTTAGTCCTTACGATCTTCCTGATCAGAGGACTGACTCTGAAAGGATCCGTTGACGGCATTAAGTTCCTCTTCACTCCAGACGTGAGTGCCAAAGTCAAACAAATTCAAAAGAGATTAACTTTTATAACAAATAAAAAGTTTAACCACATTCCGTACTATCATAAATAACAAACCTGTGTGCTTGTGTGCAGATAAACGAGTTAGCAAACCCCACCACATGGTTGGATGCAGGTGCACAAGTGTTTTATTCATTTTCTCTAGCTTTTGGAGGACTCATCTCCTTCTCCAGCTATAACTCTGTGCAGTAAGTACATTGTTTTAGTGTTTTTATGTGTGTGTTGAAGCTGTTGAGACTAAATACAAATATATTTTGGATGGTTTTATAGAATACAGCTAATGATTGTTATTCTTACAATCAACTTATTCTTACAAGTTTTCTGTGAAAACACCTCAATGATTAACAATCTAACACTTATTCTCTCTCTTTCCATCAGCAATAACTGTGAGCAAGATGCGGTTATCATCTCCATCATTAATGCCTTTACCTCGATCTACGCAGCCACTGTCATCTACACCATCATTGGTTTCAGAGCTACAGAGCGATTTGATGTCTGTGTAGACGGGTAAGTGCTTATTATTGTCATAACATTATCATCTGACCTTCAGTTTGGGGAAAAAGTGATTCATGAAAATTCCACAGATGTTGTAAAAGACACTCATTTAAGTGACTAATTTGTTGTTACCATCTTATCTTAAGATTATTTTGGTATCTCTTGGCACTGATGTTTTTATGTTATTGTAGTTAATGCAATAAACTAATATGTGAATATGAATGAACTAATGGGGCATTCCAACGCATTCATACAGTTTGGTGGATGTTGGACTGAGCAGGTTTGTTGAAAACCATTTTTAAAATTATCTTATCTATAAGAGGGAGAACATGTATGTCTATCTGAAAATACACTGGTCAAGTTTAGGACTCAAGCTCAATAACCTAATCATCCAAATATTTCACATGTGGTATTGTCAAATTTTTACAATGCAATATGTATAACAGGGTGGATGTTTTATGAAGCCTAACACCTCCTAGCAGAATATTAACATTTTGGAAGAATTATAATAGACATATACAAATATATAGGCTACATATTTTTTTAAATAAAGAAACATTTTGATGTCCAGTATAAATTGCCACAACAGGGTGGACATGTCATTTCTTCATGCTTTTAATATAAGTCTTCTTAAAAAAATAGGAAAAATATAGAGAAGTTTATGACTTAGGATACGTTTAGATGCCAACAATACTAAAAATGGAAAGGTATTTTGCGCGTTTTAAAAAGTTTCACGAACAGGCGACAACGTTGTCAAAGTGATCCACGTTCAAACGGATTCACTAAAACAACTAAAACCGCTGTGTTATGCATGCCAGGCCAGTAGTTGGCGATATAACTTTGTAAAGAAACACTACAAGTCTGTGCACATATGCATTCTAGTTCTACAGAGCGGTGAATGCAAGATGGCCAAAGCATAGAGCAATTTTGTCCGGGCGGACGACGAGGTTGTTTTATTACTACAAGTGACCCTGGACTATAAAGCGGCAAAATTTCAGGAAAAAAGTACTCGCACGTGCCTATAGACTGAACACGTAATACGCAAAAATGTTTGTGATTGTAGTCTACATTTTCAAAAGTTTGTGTTTTCATGCCCTCAAAACGCTGGTACCGTGTAAATGAGTGGCTAAATGCATAAAAAATGTCTGGTTTTAGTTAAAAAAGGTGTTGTACTGAAAATGCTACGGTTTATACATCTCCAAATACTTGGGTGCGTCTCAATCAGCTCCCTAGTTCAGTAGTCAGGGCACTGATCAGGGATTCAGCCTTTATAAGGGCTGTCTCAAACGCAAATTCTTTCCAGCATGTTTGCTCTCTGAAAAATCCCACAATTCACTGCAAAAACCAGGGAGCATCAATGCTCACTATGCTTCCTTACCGGAAATGTTAATTAATACCAGCCGTGACGTTGTACTGTCCCAGTGCCCGGTCTCGTGTACACGATATACTGATTCACAAGCTTGGGAACTAAGGAGCTGATTGAGATGCACTCTTACTTTGTTGGGCTGTGTCCGAAATCGCACCCTATACCCTTAAATAGGGCACTTTTTGAGGGGACAGTCATTTGTAGTGGTGTCCAAAACCTGTCCGTTATCGAGTGCACTCATTCAATTCCATAATGCACCGCAATAATATTAATATAACTGATGTACACTCAATGGCCAGAAAATACCCATAATGCACTGTGAGGGCTTGTGCCGAATTAATTTCCACAGCTCGCCAGAATATGGCGCATGCAGCTGAATCATCCATCCATTCATTTCCAAAACCGCTGGTCCAATGTGGCTACAGCGTAATATCATGCAGGTATAAATTCCTTTTTTAAAGGGGTGAAATAATGCCCTTTTCACAAGATGTAAAATAAGTCTTTGAAGTCCCCAAAGTGTGTATGTGAAGTTTTAGCTCAAAATACCCCACAGATATTTTTATATAGCATGTTAAAATTGTAAAAACCTTTTGAGGGTGAGCAAAAACGCACCGTCCCTTTAAATGCAAATGAGCTGCTGCTCCCAGCACAGGGGGCGGAGCTTCAAGAGCTCCTGTCCTTTTACACACACTGAAAATTTCAAAAACTTTTAGCCTTTTATGTTCAAACCGGATTCAGACAATGGAGAGACTCAAGAAGAAGTGACAACATGTACTGTAGAAGCAACAGGACATTTCTGAATGGTTAGTTGATGAATTTAAGTAGCTTATAGTTATCTTCTATTGATTAGCATATTCTGTCATGACAATCTATAAATTGTGCTCCGGGGGCGAGGGTTGGTGATGTCACTAACCCGGGAGCAATGTCTGTCCCTACCAGCCGTTTGTTGTAGTCCTTAAAAAACTATTTATTTAAAAGCAAATATCTCCCTTTGCTTTGAACTTCGAGCATTGCAACTTTGCAGATGTTGTTTATGCTCAACCAGCAACATTACAAACTAAACTAAAGTTAGAAAAGTGAAATCATAATCAACCACCCCTTTAATTGATTATTAAATTGTTTAATTTCGGTTTATACATGCTAGTTTCCATGACAGAGTTCAAGATAAATACTGGAGCTGCCAGTTTGCTATGTTTCAAATAATTATTAAACAGCAAGCACAAACTATGCAAAAGGAGCAGCCCTTCCGGAGCACTCAGTGTCCAAACTTACTCACTTGTTTTCATTCACTCCTTTAATTCGACTATATTAGTGGGAATAGTGAATGAGTGTATAGGGGGCGATATCGAACACAGCCCCGGAGTTGCTTTCCCTCCAAGGATATGATGTCACTTCCAGCAGGTCATGTGATTATGGGCATATTCTTAAGATTTTGAAGGGCTAGTAAATTAGACAAACTCAGTAAAGTATATGTTTAAACTATACTCAAAATGGCAAAATTATTCTTAGGTAGCTTACTAATCATAATGATTTTTTTGTTAATGAGATATTTGCATGGAAAACTGTGGCTTGAAATTCGATATGCAAATTAAAATATGCAGTATTGCTTTATGGGGACATAAAATCCACCAAACTGTAGCAATGACCCTAATATAAAATAAATATGAAAACCACTTTTACAGCATTAAGACCCGTGCATACTTCATTTTCCGCTCCATCTCGCGCACAGTCGAGAGCACGACTTTGTTGGCTTAGTTTAAGCTAGTTTTTGGCTTAAGCTTAGTTTATGTTGTTTATACATGCGGTAATATCTTATTTTTAACATGAATAATTAGTTAATTAACTAACACCAAGATGTTGTTACATCACCAATGTATTAACTTCTGTTAAAATTGTAAACCTTCTTGTAAAAGTGTTTTAATGTATTTAAACTAGAATATATAGCATATTGCCCATGTATTGCAGGAACATCTTGGCTCTTCTGAACACGTTTGACCTGCCAGAAGGAAGCATCAATGAGAGCAACTATCAAGAGGTTCTCCAGAGCCTCAATACTACAAACTCCAACATCATCGGCAACCTGGCCCTGAAGACCTGTGATCTAAACAGCTTTCTTAGTGAGGTACAGTGTAGGGATGGTGATGCCCATCCAAAATTACAATATCTAGGACTTCCAAGACAAATATCACTAAAAGAGATACAAATATACCTGTAATAAATTAAATGTGTATAAAATGTGTCATTTAGCTAATTTACCAATGTATCATAAAAGCATTATTATTAACATAAAATATTTTTTGTTAATTTATTTACAATTTAAAAATAATTATTATTATTATACAAACTTATGTTAATTTGCATTAAAAAAACATCAAAAACAAAATCTATTATAATAAATATTACATTTAAAATCTATTTTCTAAATGCATGTTATTGATCTCATTGTGAACGATTCTTTTTTTTTTTTGACCTCGCAATTTTAACTTGATCTTTCAGTGAAATGTCAGCTTTCTCTCTGGTGACATATGCTGGACTTCTCCAGTTATTCACTCCTCTTAAACCCAGTCTCTTTCTTAAAATCTGCAAGCTTGCGTTCAGATCTGCCTCCATCCAATCAACAACCGATACATAGACCTTATATTTCTTTTTCTTTTTTGATAATCCATTTCACATGGATGTACATCACAATACGGAACAAAAAATCTTCCGCGACTTTAACTTTGATATTAGAATGAATTATTGAAATAAAATCACCAGGATCTTTATGTGTGGGTCTATCCTCTCTATCCAACATGAGTATTAATATTATCAATTTTATGAGAAATAAATGTACAGCATTCCTTTACTTTTACTTTTAGTTTAGGCATATCATTTAAAGTGCTTTTATGCTATTTTAAAAGGTTCTGCTTTTTTTTTTGGAGGTCGCTTACTGAACAATAGTTTTACATGCATCCAAGGTAAAAAATAAAATAAAAAAAACACTTTAATTTACTTGTGATGCGTTGCAGCATCACCTCTTTTCTCACAGTGTCTAAACCGGTTTGATAAAGAATTCAGTATCTCTAAACCCCTCCTTTCTAAGAGAATGCTCTGCTCTGATTGGTCACATGGAATTGTGTTTTGAATTTCATTATTCACCCAAAGATTTAATACAGTAATTGTGGGATTGAAATAAACCAGTAGTTTTCACACTTTCACAGGGTGTGGAAGGAACAGGTCTGGCCTTCATTGTGTTCACTGAGGCCATCACTAAGATGCCACTGTCTCCTCTCTGGTCCGTCCTGTTCTTCATCATGCTCTTCTGCCTCGGCCTGTCCTCCATGTTTGGCAACATTGAGGGTGTTCTGGTTCCCCTGCAGGACCTGAAGGTCTTTCCTAAAAGCTGGCCCAAAGAGGTCATTTCAGGTATACAGAAGACTCTGTGATTATAAACACTCTTCAAAAGAAAGGTTCCCAAAAAACTTCCAGAGGAACCATTTTTGGTTCAGCTGAATTTTTTCTTGTGTGAAGGACATTTTGATCATCTAAAGAACCCTTTTACACCATAAAGAACCTTTTGTTCAATGGAAAGGTTCCATAAATGTTAATGGGTTAGTTCACACAAAAATTAAAATTCTGTCATTAATTACTCACCCTCATTTCGTTCCAAAACCATAAGACATTTGTTCATCATTCTGAACACAAATGAAGATATTTTTAATTAAATGTTAGAGCTTTCTGTCCCTCCATTGACAGCCTACACAACTACCACTTTAGAGCCCTAAAAAAGTAACACATCATTACAGTACACGATGCGACTCTGAGGGTTTAACCTCAATTTAATTAAGCCACACCTGTTGGAGATTAATATTTAGTAAATTAAGTGCTAAATACGTTTGTTTTTTTAGCAAACAAATCACTTATGTTGCTTGATAAGATTGAGGTTAAACTGCTGGAGTCACGTGGATTACTTTAATGATGTCATTACTACCTTTCTGGGGCTTGAAAGTGGTAGTTGCGCAGGCTGTCAATGGAGGGGCAAAAAGCTCTCAGATTTAATCTAAAAGATCTTTATTTGTTCACCGAATATTAACGAAAGCCTTATGGGTACCCGAACGACATGAGGGTGAGTATGTAATGACAGAATTTTCATTTTTGTGCGAATTAACCCTTTAAAGGTTCTTTATGGAACCATCAATGACAATTTAAGTGAAGAATGTATTGCAGGTTTTACACACTTCCACCCCAGTGATGATATTGTTTCAGAAGTAGCTTAAATTCTTCCTTTTATTGTTGACGACAGGGGTGACGTGCTTGGTCTGCTGCCTGGTTGGGCTTATATTTGTGCAGGGCTCCGGGAACTACTGGCTAGCCCTTTTCGACAACTTCGCTGGCTCGATTCCCCTCCTCATCATTGCTTTTTCTGAGATGATTGGAGTCGTTTACGTCTATGGGATAGACCGGTAGGTCACTACCGGTACTTTTGCAGTTTAATGTTTTTTACCACTTCTTGAACACATGATGGGAACTAATTATAGGAAGACACATTTACAGTATGCAGAACAGTTTGATCATGTATCAGCAATTCACGGATGTTTTCACAGTAACTAGACAATGACTTTATGACTTTATTGTTCAGATAAAGCTCACTGAAATCAGCCATAAATGATTGTGTCTCCTGTTTATGAACAGGTTCAATGAAGACCTGATATTTATGATTGGACACAAGCCTAATATCTTCTGGCAAGCCACGTGGAGATTCATTAGTCCCCTCATCATGTTAGCCATTTTCATCTTCTACTTTTCCACCGTTGTCACCAAGGAAGTCTTCTACAGTGCCTGGGACCCTGAATCGGTAATTTACAAGCTTATCAATTTAACATAAGCCGATTCTCATTGCAAAAACTGTAATATGCAAAGCACTACTTTTGGAATTGATTAAAAAAATATTGTTCTCATTGATAGGAAAATTTCCCAACCCTAGAGAAGAAGCCATATCCATCTTGGGTCTATGTAATCATCTTTTTCCTGGCTGGGATCCCAAGTCTGTCTGTACCCGGCACTGCTGTATTCAGAGCCATACGAGACCGCTGCTGCAAAAAACAGCCCAGTGCCTCGGTTCAAGAACTCAATTCTGTATCTTACAAGGTTCATATGCAGGATGAAGAACTCAAGTCACAAAGTTCACAGAAATCGGACCAAAAGATCTACAGATGAGATTCAATTTAAAGTTCTATATTTTTATAGGAACACATTCAGAGGTTAAATAACTGCCTTTTCGGGTACTGCTGGAATATTGCCATAATTGTTTCCCTTCAAAATATTTATCTGTTTGTCATTGTCATTAGTTGTTCCAGCTTTTGTATTCTGTTTCCAAATTTTCACAAAGCAACCACGTGTACCAGCTGCTTATAAAATGAAGATTGAATTGAAGAGATTGATTTGCACATTATATTAGTAATATAAAATACATGTAATTTTACATACATTTCACTATTGCAAGAAATAGTGAAAAATACAAATACAATGCTGTGCCATATTTGGTGGCATATGGCAGGCATTATTATTATTATATATAGATTTTGTATAACAATGCCATTTAATTAGAATTTTGACTATAGAGTAAGAGTATTTTTTATATATTTTACCCAATTTTTCCCCAATACAGATGTTCTGCTATGATTTTGATGGAGGATTTTCCCCATGTTTCTTTGTTAATAAATAAATATGTATATATAGGCTACTGTAGTAATAAACTGCCTACTGCCTCATTGAATAATTTGCTCATAAAAAATAATTTGTTGTAATAATCATTCATATCAGAATCAGCCATTTGGACCGTGCATTACATTTATTTCCATTTATATTAAATGAAAACCTGGAAACATCAGACACCATTGAAGCACCCGAGGTTGCAGTAAGAGCCCTTTCAATAGCAGGTATCACATCTTCTGCATTTAAAGCATTGATGAATTCCTTTTCGTATATATTAATAAGTGACCTTTAACCAGTTGAATTGCAAAAACATTTGATAACAGATTGCTTCCTGGAAAAAGATCACCACCACCAAAAATAATAATTTGATGAATGAGCCTCTCCTCTCAAAAGAGGGAAAACTATTTAAATCTGTTTTCAGATTGAACATTATAAAAAAAAGGCTGGAAAGCATTAACATCAACGCTATAGATTAATACATACTGTAGTGCTATATAAAAACAAAATATAAAAAATATCCACACCACTTTATTATATGAATATTATATATGATTTTTTAAGTACCATATTGCTTAGACTATGTATGAGTTTTTCTAAATAACATAGTAAGTATTTGTGGAGTGTAGCAGCCTAACAAAATAAAGAGAAGTTATTTCTTACAAAACATATGCACGCTCTTAGAAGAAAAGGTTCTGTCAGGCGCTTCATATAAGCCTCTTCCATCATGGGATCATTTTATGGATTTAGATTTAATGATTTTTGCTTTAATTACATTTTAATTCAATTTGATGAATTAAGCTTAAAGGGTTAGTTCACCCAAAAATGAAAATAATGTCATTAATGACTCACCCTCATGTCGTTCTAAGCCCGTAAGACCTCCGTTCATCTTCGGAACACAGTTTAAGATATTTTAGATTTAGTCCGAGAGCTTTCTGTCCCTCCATTGAAACTGTATATACAGTATACTGTCCATGTCCATAAAGGTAATAAAACATCATCAAAGTAGTCCATGTGACATCAGTGGGTTAGTTAGAAGTTTTTGAAGCATCGAAAATACTTTTTGGTCCAAAAATAACACAAAATAAGACTTTATTCAGCATTGTATTCTCTCCCGGGTCTGTTGTGAATCTGCGTTCAGGACTCCGCAGTGACGCTGCTGACGGAAGACGCTGATGACGTGTTATCTGGTGCGCCCGAGCTTCGTTTACAGTCTGAGGGAGACGCACGCTATATTCAAGCTATTCTACATTGTTTGCGTGGATATCATTTTTTTAATGGTGCGTAAATGTGCATGTCGCGGATGAGACACTTTTACAGCGTGCGTTTCCCTCAGACTGTAAACGAAGCTCGGGCGCACCAGAAATACACGTCATCAGCGTCTTACGCCATCAGCGTAACTGTGAAGGATTGACAACAGACCCGGGAGAGAATACAATGCGGAATAAAGTCTTATTTTGTGTTATTTTTGGACCAAAAAGTATTTTCGATGCTTCAAAAACTTCTAACTAACCCACTGATGTCACATGGACTACTTTGATGATGTTTTTTTTACCTTTATGGACATGGACAGTATACTGTATATACAGTTTCAATGGACGGACAGAAAGCTCTCGGACTAAATCTAAAATATCTTAAACTGTGTTCCGAAGATGAACGGAGGTCTTACGGGCTTAGAACGACATGAGGGTGAGTCATTAATGACATTATTTTCATTTTTGGGTGAACTAACCCTTTAATCATGCCTTACTGTACACGCTGCATTGCGCTGGCTTGACAAAGATGATCGATTAAATAAAATTTAATAAGCACTAGTAGGAACTTAACAAAGATAACATTAACACAAGACAATAACAGAAGAAACTGAAGCGCTTAAATACAGGATGATGAACATAATATACAACAGGTGAGCTCTAATCAATTAAACATTGAAAACATGAATAACTATGACAACCAAATAAACAGGAACTAAGCACACTGGAACTGAACACAGGCAAAATAAGACAAAATAATATCAAAATAAAAGTACATATATTGTGATTTTGTGACACAAGCTCTTATGCTTTATTACTAGAAAAAATGAAATAACCCATTAATTATAAAAATATTATGCAAACATTTAAGAAGTTTCTCCTTGTATGGAACCCTTTTTTGGCATAAAGGGTTCTTTAATTCTCTGGGTTCTATAGAACCCCATGGAACATTTTTTTTGTAAGCGTGTGGGATCTAGTGATGAATCCCACTTGTTATGTTATTAATATGTTGAGAATATGCTAGAATTACGTTCTTCTTTGGCCTAAGAGTGAGCGGTGGTATACACAAACACACATTCAAAAATAGTAACAATAATAAAAGGACAAATAAACACAGGACCATTTGTGAAAACAATGAATCATTTGCTAAAGTATATAGTGTTTGGACTTTTGTTGTTTTGTTATCTTAAGTGTGGTGAGATAAAACATTTTAATATATAATAATATAAACTGATTCTGACTGAATATTAATTGATCACAAAACTGAATCATGCAATTAAACGGATATCTAATTATACCATCACTATGTTGATGTTTTATTACTGTGTGAGTGCATGTGTATGATATTTGAGTGACAGCTTGGTCTTTTTTTGTGATGTGGGGGGTGAACGGTGACATTGTCCCCCCTCGCTGTCACGTGCTGTGGAATATGCTGGCTGCCTTTGTCAGCCTGTGACTCGTTCTGCTTTTCTGGCAGTTTCATACAATGGTGCCCTCATGCACTATGATGTTATCAAGCCCCTCACAGTATGACTGCTGGAATTCAGGCCTGCATGGAAGCATCCTTACCTGGGACACATGGATAGCACAACCTTGAGACACAGCAAGCGCTCATAGCAAGGAGGACTCCAGGAGTCAAATATCAGGTGATTTCTATATCAGGGGGTTTCTACCTGTCTTTTTTGGCTTAAATATTTCAATATAATGTGTACAGTGGGGTCAGAAGGTCTGAGGCCGCGCTGAAAGTCTGGGAATAGAAATTTTATTTAAAGCGGAAAAGAACATCAACATGGACAGAGAGTTAAAATATTTTCAAACCGTTATGATGCAAAATGAGAAATAAATATTACATTTTGCACAATTTCTTGGTAAATCTAATTGTGACATTGATCATGTGATGGTCAGATGTTCTTAATTCCATTGAAGCTCAAGATGGTTCATTTTATATTGCAAGATTATTAGGTTTTACACAAACTTCTGCTGTCATCAAAGCAAAAGGGAGACCACATGCTAAGAATGTATGAAATGTATGTTCATTTTCCAATTCAAATTTATACAGAGCTTTATACAATACATCTTATAGTATTGTACAGTCATTATTCAGGTGAAATTAGTTTAGTGTTGATTCATTTCAGTTCAATAACTGTGTAAAGTTCATCAATTATGTAATGGGTTCAATTCATCTATAAAGATGCTCTGGAGTGATGTCAACAGTGATGTCATCATGTAGCTCAGATTCAGTTCTCATCTGATAGTATCAGTGCATTCAAGTCAGTAATATTGTTGAATATTAAATGTCCCCAACGCACCCATATATATAGTTTGGGATTGGTTCAAAAGTTTGGGATTGGTACGATTTTTTTATGGGTTTAAAAGACGTCTCTTATACTCACCAAGGCTGCATTTATTTGATGAAAGGTACAAAAAATATATATATTTATATATTGTGAAGTATAATAATAAATAACAATTTAATATAATGGTTTTCTATTTGCATAATTTAATAAAATGTAATTTATTCCTGTGACGTAAAGCTGAATTTTCAGCATCATAACTCCATTCTTCAGAGTTACATGATCCTTCAGAATTCATCGTTATGCTGATTTGCTGCTCAAGAAATATTTCTGATTATTATCAATATTGGAAATGGTTGTGTACCATTTTTTTTCAGGATTCTTTGATGAATGGAAAGTTAAAAAAGAACAGCATTTATCTTAAATAGAAAGCTTTTGTAACATACACTACATTTCAAAATTAATACTTTTCAGCATGGATGTATTAAATTGATCTAAAGTGACAGTAAAGACATGTATAATGTTACAAATAAATTATTTAAAAATAAACTATTTAAAATAAATGGTGGTTATAATTGTACACATTTTTTTAACATTGATCAAAATAAGTTTCTTGAGCAGTAAATCAGCAATCATAACTTATTAGAATGATTTTAACATATAATCATTAACATATACTACCATTACAAAGTTTTGGATCTGTAGTTGTTGATTTTTTGTTGTTGTTTTTTTTTAAGATTTTTTTTTTTATTCAGCAACGTTAAAAATTCAGCTTTGCCAACACAGGAGTAAATGACATGTTCAAATATATTAAAATAGTAAAGAGTCATAATAAATTGTAATCATATTTCACAATGTTTCACAGAATTTTTGCTCAAATAAATGTAGCATTGGTGCGCATAAGAGACTTTCTGTTGACTATGAGTAAAGTTGCACCTATGTGTCAACTAACTCTCATTAGAGTATTAGTAGACTGTCTGCTTAATCTCTGCTAACACTTTATTGTGTTGGTCCTCCAACAGACATTCTATTGACTCTAAGTAACTTTGCAACTATGTGTCAATTTATTCTAACCCTAAACTCACCAGTCTACTAATACTCTACTGACACTCCAACGAGAGTTAGTTGACATGTAGGTGCAATGTTACTTATACCATCAAAATAAAGTGAAACCGAGACTTCTTTCAAAAACGTTAAAAAATCTTACCAATAGTGTATGATAATTGAAAACCAAGTTAATATTGGTAAGTAAAATGTACACAATTAACTGAAGATTATGACCTATTGACTAATGATTTCAAACTCAAATCATCATAATATGGTATTTTCAGTAGTTTTATTTTTATTTTCTACAGGTTTGTATAGGCCTCATTAGAGCGTAACAAACATGTCAACAAAAGAAATGCAAACTTGTTAGAATTAAACAATGTTCTTTAGTACTTAAAGTTTATTTATTTATATATAAAGATTTGAATGATTCATGCATTTACCATCTTTTGACCTGATTGTAATTCAGTCGTGCTGTTGATGCAGGATGTCTCTCAGAACAGAGGGGGCCCAGTGTGGAGCTGTTGCTCTGGAGTTTGACCATGATCATGACAGAGATTCACCTGTGATCAAAGCCAGGAATATACCACGTATGTGTCTTTACTATTTATACTTTGTGTATACAGGGAAACAAACAACACGTTTTTTGATACTCGGAAATTGTTCTTCAAAAAACTCAATATATGTGATGTGATATTCCATTCCATATTCCACTATCTCTTTGAATTTTAAGGCAAGGCTAGGGACACTGTGATTAAAACACACATATGCATGTTTAAAGGGGTGGTAAAGAATGATTTCACTTTTCTAACTTTAGTTAGTGTGAAATGTTGCTGGTTGAGCATAAACAACATCTACAAAGTTACAACGCTCAAAGTTCAAAGCAAAGGAAGATATTTGCTTTTAAAGAAATGGACTATAACAAACGGCTGGTAGGGACTACACGACATTCCTCCCGGTTTAGTGACATCAGCAAGCCTAAAATGTACATAAGCCACGCCCCCGGGAACACACAGTCCATGTTGAGAAGAGGAAAAGTTGTTGTATAAGAGTACATTTGTGAGTCAGCTCAAACTTTAGCATCCATCTTTTCACATGCAATAGAAAGTCAATCTGTGTGCATCTCACAACAGTTCCTATACGAGCGATTTACAGATTACCATGACAGAATATCCTAATTGAAGATAGTTAACGCCACATCAGCAACATAAATTCATCAACTAACCATTCAGAGACGTCCTGTTGCATTCTACACGTTGTAACTTCTTCTTGAGTCTCTCCATCTTTGTCTGACTCCGTTTTAACATTAAAGGCAGAACAGTTTCTGTCATTTTAGTGTGTCTGCGCGACTGCGTGAGGTAATCGCAGCTGCTAACACACGCTCTTGAAACCCCGCCCTCTGCACAGCAGCTCATTTGCATTTAAAGGGCCAGGCACAAAACGGTGCGTTTTTGCAAATCCTCAAAAATGTACAACTTTAACATGCTTTATAAAAAATATCTGTAGGGTATTTTGTGCTAAAACTTCACGCACACACACATGAACACACTCCGGGGACATCAGAGATTTATTTTACATCTTACACCCCATTAAAATATGCATGCTTACAATAAGTCTGCAGACCCTGCTTGTTTTTGCTGTCTGGCACAAAACAGTCTATTATTTAATAAATGCACATGCAAGAAATAAATCATTTGAGACCATTTATCTCATAGGATCAGCCCTCATCTACCTCAAGGGTCCCAAGTTCCTCATCTATGTGAGTGGAGCATTATCTATGTGGGTAAGGAACCCTTTTCATATCTGCCATGCTGGCACTCAGTAAGCACAGCATGAGCTCTGGCACAGTATAGAGAGCCTAAGTCCCTCCCCTTCCGGTCGACCACCATGGGACCTTATTTCGGAAAAATATTGTATGGTAGTCAATGGCGAGAGACAACAAATATTTTGATCTCGTTTGAATTGTGCCCTGAATTACACATATGATGTTTGTCAATTTAAAAGATACATTTTAAAGTCAAGAAAGTCGCAGTTTGATGTAAAACGGTTGAGGTATAAGACTATGAAAATACGTAATTACAAAGACTACAAACCCAGAAGGCGCACATGCGACGTCATACCTTTTCTCTCAATGAATGAAGCTAACTTTACTGAAGCTAACGTCTGTCATTTTTTCTATAGTCTTACATTATAATCGTAACGTTACGCCGTCATGCCTGACTCGTGTTTTGAGCCAGAATACACACATACGAGCAACGGATCTTGTGACGTAGGCTACATAGTGCGAGACGAGAGATGTAGTTCATCGAGCGATTTTCACATACAACTAAACGTTACTCTTCTGTTTTATGACAAACTGCGACTTTCTTGACTTTCATATTTACCTTTTAAATTGACAAACATCATATGTGTAGTTCAGGGGACAGTTCAGACGGAATAAAAAGATAAGTTATCTCTCCCCATTGACTTCCATACATATTTTTTCCGAAATAAGGTCCCATGAGCCGGAAGCGGAGGGGCGGGACTTAGGCTCTCTATTACATGTTTTTTTTCTTCTCATGATGCTTTGAGGACCACACAATGTGAGCTATGATATGTGAAGTATGATATCTAGAGCTGAGTGTCTCTTTTCACATACCAGGGTGATCGCATGTGGCATTTTGCCATCTCCGTCTTCCTGATCGAGCTGTATGGCCATAACCTGCTGTTAACTGGAATCTTTGGACTGGTGGTGGCCGGATCGGTGCTCTTACTAGGGGCTTTGATTGGAGACTGGGTTGACCGCAACCCAAGAAACAAAGGTGAAAGATACATTAATCACAGAAATATTTGTTTTAAAAAATCTTCTGTTATTTTACTGAAAAGACTATACAAAACAATTATACAAAACAATAATAAATATAGCTGCAAGCAGCGATGATGGGGGGCCCAAGCCCCGGTGCCCCCGCCACACTGGTGGCCTTAGAGCAACTGTGCACAACGGGCAATATACATTTAAACCAGGTAAATGTAAAAGGACTATGTCAAAGTCAACTGAATACGTAACATTGACTGCAGCAGCTGGTGCCACTATAACCACAACAGCCACATCCATGAGATCATTTATTTAGAGTGCAAAATTATTTGTCCAGAAGTCCAGTTGACCTATTTATCTCAAGGTTTTTATGTTTTTACTAACCTATTTTAAGCTAAATCTATGTTTTCACTATGTTTTCAGTGCCAGATATGGTTATGGTTCTATGCCTTTATTTATTATTCAAAATTATTGAATAATTATTGAGATTTATATAAATTTCAATAACTTATTACATTAGACAAAGCCCAAGATCTTATCCTTTAATACTGGCCAAAACACAGCAATGAATGGGTTACACACACACACAAACAGACCACGCGCACGCACGCAGAGAGAGAGATCTAAGGATCAGTTGTAGATTTGTTACCAGTTGAGTCGGAAAATTTTACATTTTAAAGAAAATTTATCTAAACTGTTACAGAAAATAGACTTTGATAATGTCTACACTTCCTAATACAATACCTACTAATGATTTATACCTGAAAACAGTTCTCAGCAAACACAGTTCTCAGCAAGTTCTCAACCCTGTTTAAAAATAGGCATATGTTGCCATTTAAGTCTCATAAGTGGTTATACTTTATGCATTAAATTAGATTTTTGAGTTTTCAACCAGGTAGCACCAATCTGCCTATTTTAATTTACACATCATGCACTAATTGAGAAAAAAAAATAGGATAAAATGTTTTATAAATATATTATTAATATATATGTATTATTTTATATAGAAATACATTTTGTATAATTTATTGTTGAGAAGAAATGAGACTCTTACTGTTTCCATTTTTCGTCATTACTTTAATCCCTCGCCACGGCAACACAACACCGTACAAGATGTCCAATATCCGTTCACAATTTAGCATCTTCTATGTATTGGCATCATGTTGAAAATGTTTGGAGTGTATCATCTAATCCCTCCAGGAGGAGTAGTTAAAAATTCAGAGCCTTGATTTCTTTTAAAAAAACACATTCAAACCAAAATATCAGACATCCTGTTGGTCCGAGCTAATGACTGTAAATTAGAAAGTTGCCCGGCTTGATGAGAACAATATATATATACTGAGTTGGGAGACTGTAGGTAAAACTAACCCCCACTTTTGTCAAAAGGTGGTGCTACAGAGATCTCTCTCCATGCCCGTTTCTAAGGCTTTGCCAGTGTCTAATGGTCGATAACTCTGATGTGTCGAGTTTCATGCAATTTGAAGCATGCTAAGAGCCTCAAAACACCAAAAAGATTATAAAAGTTTGATGCGTTGCCATGGCAACACTATTTAAGATATCAAGAGTTACTGTTGCAGGTCTGTTATGTCTTTCCATTATTCTGACAAAGCAAATTGGGTAAAAATAAGAGGGTGATTTCCATTCAAAGGGGCGCTGTAGAGACACCCTGCCAGGCCCATGTACCAGATTTGGCCCAGACCTAATGACCACGAATTCCGACCTGTGTGCAAATTTTTGAGCATGTTAAGGGTCCCAGAAGAACCCCGAAACCTTGACGAAAAAGAATAAGAGGGATAGTCCTATGGAAAATAATAGGGCTTTCATCCTTTCAGGGCTTGGGCCCTAATAATAATAAAGGTCCTCAAAACAAGCTTTTTCTTTAAGGATTTTTTCATGTCATTAAAGTATTGTTCTATTATTTTAAGTAACATAATTTCCTTTCTATCTCTCTTTCTACAGTGGCCCACGCATCCCTGTTCATTCAGAATATCTCAGTGACCGTCTGCAGCATCGTACTCATGTTGGTGTTCTCATACAAAAAATGGATTGAGGAAATCTGGGATGGGTGGCTAACTGTAAGTCCCTCTTAGATTGTACCCCAAAATGTGTTATTAATATCTGCCCATTCAGAAGCAATCATGCGTTCAGCATAGCCTTGTGTGCCTTATGTTTCTGGCTAGCCATTGCAGAATTCCTGCTGTTATGACATAGCATAGTAACTTGTTGCATCACACAACTCACACAAGGTGGTTTGTTATACGGTGGTGATCGTCCTGGCAGATGTGGCGAACCTCGCCAGCACAGCTCTCACCATTGCCATCCAGAGGGATTGGATAGTGGTGATCACAGGCTACAACCGCGGTCACCTCGCAGGTATGACCTTTATTTATGTTAGCATAATGCTAATATGTTGTGTATTGATCATATAAGTGTTTAATCAGTCTAACACGTCAAATAAACTCAGCAAAAAGGAAATATTTTCTCACTTTCATCTGCCTTTTTCCAGCAAATTTCTTAACGTGTAAATATAATATACTTGCTGTGATATTGTATCCCACTCTTCCACCAAGGCATTTGCAAGTACATCTGGGGGAACATATGTTTCCACATGATTTGGCACTGCAGAGGCCGATCAGCTGTCCTTCCTTTCTCCCTGTAGCACTTACTGTAGGTGACTGTACATCATGTACATTATTACTCTGGCCACATCTGCATTGTATGTTCATGCAGGCGATCCTGGTCATCTTTGTCCTGATGTTTTTCAGAGTCAGTAGAAAGGTCTCTTTTAATAGTGTCCAAAGTTATTGTGACTGACCTTAATTGTCTACCTCTTGTAAACTTAAGAACCTCAGTGTCTTAAGAACTGTTGCACAGGTGCATGTACAATAATGGTTTATGGTCCGTTAAACAAGCATGAAAACCATAGTTTAAACCCTTTCCAATGAAGATCTGAAAAGCTTATTTTGCATGGATTTTTACTAAATTAAATTTCAAATAGTATCCTGAAAAAGGGACGTTTCTGTTTATGTGCATGCAAATCAAATTTGCATCTTATTTGACAGACTTAGCTCTGTGTCAAAACCAAGTACGTAGGCAGGCAGCTACTTTCTAACTTCATGAATGAGGGAGCAATTCCACATGCTGCACAAAAATACACACAGGAGAAACAACTCAATTGATTTGAGTAAAGTTTACTGTTAGCATGTTGCCTAAGATAACAGTGCAATAATCTTAATAAGCATACAAATACATTGCACACGCATATTCAAATACACACACAAAAAACATTTTGAATTTTGATTTCCTCCTGATACAGGAATGAATGCAACAATGAGGCGAATCGATCAGGTGACCAACATCCTGGCCCCTCTGGCGGTGGGTCAAGTAATGACCCTGGCCTCGAATGTGGTTGGCTGTGGCTTCATCTTAGGATGGAATCTGGTGTCCCTCATTGTGGAGTTCGTCTTCCTCTCCAGAGTCTACCGTATCGTACCAGCTCTGTCCGTCAAACCACCAGCATTGGAACAGCAAAGCTATTTAGAGAAGAAAAGAGAAAGACAATGTGCACAAGGTAATAATTTTTCAGCATAAACTAGTGCACAAAAGATTCTATCCTCCCCATGTTTGAAATATAATGTATAATTTAAGTTGCTCTCAGTAGTGTGGTGTTTATTTTTTAGTTGATATTGCAGATATTTTCATCATATAGAAGTTTTCAGTTGGCGATGCCATTGTAGAAATGTGTTATTTGCTAGTCATAATTGACAAACGAACAGAGAGACAGATGATAGAAAGATAGATAGAACAAATTAATGAACGAACAGACAGAGAGAACAAACGAAGGAAAGACAGACAGACAGAACAAACGACAAGATAGATTGATAGAATTAACAAACGGACAACAAAAAACAGATAGATAGAACAAAAGAATGAATGACAGACAGATAGATACCGTATTTTCCAGACTATAAGTCACACTTTTTTTCATAGTTTGGCTGGTCCTGCGACTTATAGTCAGGTGCGACTTATATATCAAAATTAAATCATACTGATGAGATGAACCAAGAGAAAACATTACCGTCTACAGCCGCGAGAGGGCGCTCTAGTTGACGGAGTTGTTCAGAAGCGACACTGTGATGTGGAATTAGATAGCGGGAGCTTGGTGACCTTGCTTACCGGTAATTTGCTTGTTGGACTCGCTGGTTTATGTTAATTTAGCCTATTCAGCCTCCCAGGTTTATGTTATTTATGCTATTGTTGTGTAGCTGAATAACTGTTAATGTGTTATGTTACGTTAACATACCGGACACCTATTCAGCCAGTTGTTCTGTGTGCTATTGTGTAGTTGAATAACTTGCCTTTCCAGATTAAATGTCTGTTCTTGGATTTTGTGAAATAAATTTCTAAATAAATGCGACTTATAGTCCAGTGCAACTTATATATGTTTTTCTCCTCTTCGTGACACATTTTTTGACTTATACTCCGGAGCGACTTATAGTCCGGAAAATACGGTAGATAGAACAACAGACAGATAGAACAAATTAATGAACGAACAACATACAGACAATACGGTAGATAGAACAACAGATAGATAGAACAAACAAATGAACGACAGACAGACAGAAAAAAACAAGATAGACTGATAGAACAATAGATAGAACAAACAAATGAACGACAGACAGACAGAAAAAAACTAGACTGATAGAACGATAGACAGAACAAATGAATGAACGAACAGACAGACAGACAGGAAGATAGATAGATTGAATGAATGACAGACAGATGGATAGTACATTGAATGAATGACAGACAGATGGATAGCACAAAGACAGATAGAGACATAACAAATGAAAGATGATTGATAGATACTGAAGAAAGAAAGAGAGAAAGATAGATAATAATAATAATATTTCATTACATTTATATAGCGCTTTTCTCAACACTCAAAGCGCTTTACATAGAAGGGGGAATCTCCTCAACCACCACCAATACTGAAGAAAGATACCAGATACTGAAGAAAGAAAGAATAACACTGCATGTTTACCAAATCCCTCCTCTTTTGTTCAGGCAGGACCTCAGCAAGTACCACTGGAGCCCCCTCAGAGGAAAGCACCAGCACCCTGCGTTTAGAAGAAATCGGCCGAATCCCAGTGTGCCTCCATCGGCTGCGGGGACTCCTCAGCACCTGTCGGGAAGGGTGGAGGGCATATTACAGACAGCCGGTTTTCCTCGCCGGCCTGGGCTTGGCCTTCCTCTACACCACAGTGCTGGGCTTCGACTGCATCACCACAGGCTACGCGTACACCCAGGGCGTCAGCGGCTCGCTGCTCAGCATTCTGATGGGTGTGTCGGCAGTGGCGGGGCTTCTGGGTACTGTCCTATTCACCAAGCTGCGGAAAACATGTGGCCTGGTCAACACTGGGGTCATTTCTAGCGCTCTGCACCTAGTTTGCCTGTTGCTTTGTGTGTGCTCCGTGTTTGCCCCCGGTAGCCCCATGGACCTCAGCATACTAAATTTGGGGAATGCGTCAAACGTGGGAGGAATGACCGGAGGTCACCAGAGGCACGGATACCCGCTGCGTGGAGGCAGCAACCAGCCTCTGCTGCCGGACCGTTCCTCTATTCACTGGACCAATAACACTGTGCTGTTTGAGAACGCCCCAGCAGGGACAGAACCTGAGTCTTACATCTCCATCATCCTGCTGTTCCTTGGAGTCATTACAGCTCGAGTCGGTGAGTAGATGGCGGCTTTATCCTATCTATTAATTAAAAATAACTCATTTGGGGTCTGTAAGATTTTTTTTTTTTTTTTTTGTAAGAAGTTTTTTTTTTAAATGCCCACCAAAGATGCATTTATTTGATCAAAAATACAGCAAAAACAGTAACAGTAATACTGTGAAATGTTATTACAATTTAAAACTAGATTAAAAAGTTCGTTGAAACAAACTTTAAGTTGGCTTGTGAAAGTTTGGACCAGATAGTTTGAAAAAGTTTAAAGTTTAAAGTAGTTTGAAGTTTAAATTAGTTTAAAGTTTAAAGTAGTTTGAAGTTTAAATTAGTGTAAAGTTTAAAATAGTTTAAAGTTTAAAGTAGTTTAAAGTTTAAATTAGTTTACAGTTAAAAATAGTTGAAACTTTAAAGTAGTTTGAAGTTTAAATTAGTTTAAAGTAGTTTAAAGTTTAAAGTAGTTTACAGTTAAAAATAGTTTAAAGTAGATTAAAGTTTAAATTAGTTTGAAGTTTAAATTAGTTTAAAGTATAGTTTGAAGTAGTTTAAAGTTACTAGGGTGTTTCTAGAGGGTTGCTAAGGTGTTCTGAGTGGTTGCTAGGCGGTTGCTAGGGTATTTTGGGTGGTTGCTAGGGTGTTATGGATGGTTGCTATGGTGTTGCTAGGGAGTTCTGAGGTATTTTGGGTGGTTGCTAGGGAGTTCTAAGGTGTTTTGGGTGGTTGCTAGGGTGTTGCTAGGGAGTTCTAAGGTGTTTTGGGTGGTTGCTAGGGTGTTGCTAGGGAGTTCTGAGGTGTTTTGGGTGGTTGCTAGGGTGTTGCTAGGGAGTTCTAAGGTATTTTGGGTGGTTGCTATGGTGTTGCTAGGGAGTTCTGAGGTATTTTGGGTGGTTGCTAGGGTGTTGCTAGGGAGTTCTAAGGTGTTTTGGGTGGTTGCTAGGGTGTTGCTAGGGAGTTCTAAGGTGTTTTGGGTGGTTGCTATGGTGTTGCTAGGGAGTTCTTAGGTATTTTGGGTGGTTGCTATGGTGTTGCTAGGGAGTTATGAGGTATTTTGGGTGGTTGCTAGGGTGTTATGGGTGGTTGCTAGGGTGTTCTAAGGTGTTTTGGGTGGTTGCTATGGTGTTGCTAGGGTGTTCTAAGGTATTTTGGGTGGTTGCTAGGGTGTTATAGGTGGTTGCTATGGTGTTGCTAGGGAGTTCTAAGGTATTTTAGGCAGTTTCTAGGGTGTTATGGGTGGTTGCTATGGTGTTGCTAGGGTGTTATAACACACTAACTTGCTCTCTCACACACACACACTCAAGAGTTTTTGAGTTTAGAGTTTAGTGAATGCATGAGTTTATGAGTTTAAAGTTTAAAGTAGTTTGAAGTTTACATGAGTCTAAGAGTTCAGAGTTCAGTGTATATTAGCATCCTGGAGTTAGGGCTAAGGTGAGGCACAAGGCCTGCGGCCTTGTGCCTACGAGTGAGTTGTAGTTTGAAGTTTAAATTAGTTCAAAGTTTAAATTAGTTTGAAGTGGATAGATAGATGAGTTTACATGAGTCTAAGAGTTCAGAGTTCAGTGTATATTAGCATCCTGGAGTTAGGGCTAAGGTGAGGCACAAGGCCTGCGGCCTTGTGCCTACGAGCGAGTTTTTATAGTTTTTATTCATAAAAAGTTTAAATTAGTTTGAAGTTTAAATTAGTTTGAAGTTTAAAATAGTTTGAGGTGGATAGATAGATTAGTTTAATGAGTTTAAATGAGTCTCAATGGCTCATATAGTGTATAGAATGGCAGTTTGATTTAGTCAAGGCTTTCAAGGGATTTTGATTTGAATTTTTGGCAGTTGGGGAGTTTGAAAATCTGAACATTCCGCAATGTTAAGTCAATGGGATTTTTTCCGAGTTTGATCGTCATTTATAGGAAAACCGTAAGTCCGATCAGTCTAAAAAGATATAGCAACGCGAGTCAGAACAGTTTGAGTGTCTGGGCCGAGTTTGGAGTATGTAGAGTTAAAGCTCTAGGACGAGTTTGATATAGAAATTTTAGTCTCATAAAAAGAATAATAATAACTAGAACGTACATTTCCAGAAGAAAATGTGAATGGTGCTTGCAGTGGCAAAACTCGACACTCGGTTGCTAGAGTGTGGTACATGATTGCATACGAGCCAACAACCATGTCTGTACGATGTTCTGCTGCTGAGATATGGCTTATTCATGTTGTTCGGGTGTTCTGGGTGGTTGCTATGGAGTTCTGGGTGGTTGCTAGGGTATTTTGGGTGGTTGCTAGGGTGTTATGGGTCGTTGCTAGGGTGTTCTGGGTGGTTGCTATGGTGTTGCTAGGGAGTTCTAAGGTATTTTGGGTGGTTGCTAGGGTGTTGCTAGGGAATTCTGATGTATTTTGGGTGGTTGCTATGGTGTTGCTAAGGAGTTCTGAGGTATTTTGGGTGGTTGCTAGGGAGTTCTAGGGTATTTTGGGTGGTTGCTAGAGTGTTATGTGTGGTTGCTATGGTGTTGCTAGGGAGTTCTGAGGTATTTTGGGTGGTTGCTAGGGTGTTCTAAGGTGTTTTGGGTGGTTGCTATGGTGTTGCTAGGGAGTTATGAGGTATTTTGGGTGGTTGCTATGGTGTTGCTAGGGTGTTCTAAGGTATTTTGGGTGGTTGCTAGGGTGTTATGGGTGGTTCCTAGGGTGTTTTAAGGTGTTTTGGGTGGTTGCTATGGTGTTGCTAGGGAGTTCTAAGGTATTTTGGGTGGTTGCTAGGGTGTTGCTAGGGAGTTCTAAGGTATTTTGAGTGGTTGTGTTATTAAACGAGTGCATTATAATGAGTGCACGAGGCCTGCGGCCTCGTGCCTATAGCCTATGGTTGCTAGGGTGCTGTACTGGTTGCTATGGTGTGGCTATGAAGATTTTAGGCCATTACTTATTGGCTGCTGGATAATATAAATCCTCTGAGGGAGAGAGAGGGGGAGACATGCAGGGGTGTCAGGCCCTTTGTGTCTGTGTGTGTGAAAAATGACAGTTGGGATTTGAATTTCTGAAAATTCCGCAATGTTAAGTCAATGGGACTTTTTTGGCCGCTTTTTCGTCCGCTGTGCAAACATCGTACACCCGATCGCTTAGAAAAGATATAGCACACCTCTCCTCAATGAGCCGGTCGTTTTGACACCTCACTCAGGGGTCTGTGACAAACGGTGCGGGGCGAGTTACGCGCCGAACTTTGTGTGGAAGAATAATAATAATAAAAAAAAAAATAATAAGTATGAGCAATAACACTAATGTTGCTTTGCCTATAGGCAAGCACCATTAACTAGAACGTACATTTCCAGAAGAAAATGTGAATGGTGCTTGCAGTGGCAAAAAACACGACCCGGTTGCTAGGGTGTTCTTGGAGTTTGCTATGAAGATGCTAAGGTGTTCTGGGTGGTTGCTAGGGTGTATTGGGTGGTTGCTAGGCGGTTGCTAGGGTGTTCTAGGTGGTTGCTAGGCGGTTGCTAGGTGGTTGCTAGGTTGTTCTGGGTGGTTGCTAGGCAGTTGCTAGGGTGTTCTGAACGTACATTTCCAGAAGAAAATGTGAATGGTGCTTGCAGTGGCAAAACTCACCACTCGGTTGCTAGAGTGTGGTACATGATTGCATACGAGCCAACAACCATGTCTGTACGATGTTCTGCTGCTGAGATATGGCTTATTCATGTTGTTCGGTTGGTTGCTAGGGTCTTCTGGGTGGTTACTAGGGTGTTCTGGGTGGTTGCTAGGCAGTTGCTAGGGTGTTCTGGGTGGTTGCTAGGCAGTTGCTAGGGTGTTCTGGGTGGTTGCTAGGCGGTTGCTAGGGTGTTCTGGGTGGTTGCTAGGCGGTTGCTAGGGTGTTCTGGGTGGTTGCTATGGTGTTCTGGGTGGTTGCTAGGGTATTTTGGGTGGTTGCTATGGTGTTGCTAGGGAGTTCTTAGGTATTTTGGGTGGTTGCTAGGGAGTTCTAAGGTATTTTGAGTGGTTGCTATGGTGTTGCTAGGGAATTCTGAGGTATTTTGGGTGGTTGTTAGGGATTTCTAGGGTATTTTGGGTGGTTGCTAGGGTGTTATGGGTGGTTGCTATGGTGTTGCTAGGGTGTTATAAGGTATTTTGTGTGGTTGCTAGGGTGTCATGGGTGGTTGCTATGGTGTTGCTAGGGAGTTCTAAGGTATTTTAGGCAGTTTCTAGGGTGTTATGGGTGGTTGCTATGGTGTTGCTAGGGTGTTCTAACACACACAAACTTGCTCACACACACACACACACACAATATGAAGTTATTAAAACCTTTAGTATGGGGTTAGGGTTAAGGTTAGGCATGAGGCCGGTATTTAAAATCTCTATTAAACGAGTGCCTTATAATGAGTGCACGAGGCCTGCGGCCTCGTGCCTATGAGTGAGTTTTTATAGAGTATTTAAAATCTCTATTAAACGAGTGCATTATAATGAGTGCACGAGGCCTGCGGCCTCGTGCCTATAGCTTATGGTTGCTAGGGTGCTGTAACTGGTTGCTATGGTGTGGCTATGAGGATTTTAGGCCATTATTTATTGGCTGCATGATAATATAAATCCTCTGAGGGAGAGAGAGGGGGAGACATGCAGGGGTGTCAGGCCCTTTGTGTCTGTGTGTGTGAAAAATGACAGTTGGGATTTGAATTTCTGAAAATTCCGCAATGTTAAGTCAATGGGACTTTTTTGGCCGCTTTTTCGTCCGCTGTGCGAACATCGTACACCCGATCGCTTAGAAAAGATATAGCACACCTCTCCTCAATGAGCCGGTCGATTTGACACCTCACTCAGGGGTCTGTGACAAACGGTGCGGGGCGAGTTTCGCGCCAAACTTTTGTGTGGAATAATAATAAGAAGAAAAACTAGATTAAAAAGTTCGTTGAAACAAACTTTAAGTTGGCTTGTGAAAGTTTGGACCAGATAGTTTGAAAAAGTTTAAAATAGTTTGAAATTTAAATTAGTTTGAAGTTTAAATTAGTTTGAAGTTTAAAGTAGTTTGAAGTTTAAATTAGTGTAAAGTTTAAAATAGTTTAAAGTTTAAAGTAGTTTAAAGTAGTTTACAGTTAAAATAGTTTAAAGTTTAAAGTAGTTTGAAGTTTAAATTAGTTTAAAGTAGTTTAAAGTTTAAAGTAGTTTACAGTTAAAAATAGTTTAAAGTAGATTAAAGTTTAAATTAGTTTGAAGTTTAAATTAGTTTAAAGTGATTTGAAGTTTGAAGTAGTTTAAAGTTTAAAATAGTTTAAAGTATAGTTTGAAGTAGTTTAAAGTTACTAGGGTGTTTCTAGAGGGTTGCTAAGGTGTTCTGAGTGGTTGCTAGGCGGTTGCTAGGGTATTTTGGGTGGTTGCTAGGGTGTTATGGATGGTTGCTATGGTGTTGCTAGGGAGTTCTGAGGTATTTTGGGTGGTTGCTAGGGAGTTCTAAGGTGTTTTGGGTGGTTGCTAGGGAGTTCTAAGGTGTTTTGGGTGGTTGCTAGGGTGTTGCTAGGGAGTTCTGAGGTATTTTGGGTGGTTGCTAGGGTGTCGCTAGGGAGTTCTAAGGTATTTTGGGTGGTTGCTAGGGTGTTGCTAGGGAGTTCTAAGGTATTTTGGGTGGTTGCTAGGGTGTTGCTAGGGAGTTCTAAGGTGTTTTGGGTGGTTGCTAGGGAGTTCTGAGGTATTTTGGGTGGTTGCTAGGGTGTTGCTAGGGAGTTCTAAGGTGTTTTGGGTGGTTGCTAGGGAGTTCTGAGGTATTTTGGGTGGTTGCTAGGGTGTTGCTAGGGAGTTCTAAGGTGTTTTGGGTGGTTGCTAGGGAGTTCTGAGGTATTTTGGGTGGTTGCTAGGGTGTTGCTAGGGAGTTCTAAGGTGTTTTGGGTGGTTGCTAGGGTGTTGCTAGGGAGTTCTAATGTGTTTTGGGTGGTTGCTAGGGAGTTATAAGGTGTTTTTGGTGGTTGCTAGGGAGCTCTGAGGTATTTTGGGTGGTTGCTAGGGTGTTGCTAGGGAGTTCTAAGGTGTTTTGGGTGGTTGCTAGGGAGTTCTAAGGTGTTTTGGGTGGTTGCTAGGGTGTTGCTAGGGAGTTCTGAGGTATTTTGGGTGGTTGCTAGGGTGTCGCTAGGGAGTTCTAAGGTATTTTGGGTGGTTGCTAGGGTGTTGCTAGGGAGTTCTAAGGTATTTTGGGTGGTTGCTAGGGTGTTGCTAGGGAGTTCTAAGGTGTTTTGGGTGGTTGCTAGGGAGTTCTGAGGTATTTTGGGTGGTTGCTAGGGTGTTGCTAGGGAGTTCTAAGGTGTTTTGGGTGGTTGCTAGGGAGTTCTGAGGTATTTTGGGTGGTTGCTAGGGTGTTGCTAGGGAGTTCTAAGGTGTTTTGGGTGGTTGCTAGGGAGTTCTGAGGTATTTTGGGTGGTTGCTAGGGTGTTGCTAGGGAGTTCTAAGGTGTTTTGGGTGGTTGCTAGGGTGTTGCTAGGGAGTTCTAATGTGTTTTGGGTGGTTGCTAGGGAGTTATAAGGTGTTTTTGGTGGTTGCTAGGGAGCTCTGAGGTATTTTGGGTGGTTGCTAGGGTGTTGCTAGGGAGTTCTAATGTGTTTTGGGTGGTTGCTAGGGTGTTGCTAGGGAGTTCTAAGGTATTTTTGGTGGTTGCTAGGGTGTTGCTAGGGAGTTCCGAGGTATTTTGGGTGGTTGCTATGGTGTTGCTAGGGAGTTCTAAGGTATTTTGGGTGGTTGCTAGGGTGTTATGGGTGGTTGCTATGGTGTTGCTAGGGAGTTCTAAGGTGTTTTGGGTGGTTGCTAGGGTGTTATGGGTGGTTACTATAGTGTTGCTAGGGAGTTCTAAGGTATTTTAGGCAGTTTCTAGGGTGTTATGGGTGGTTGCTATGGTGTTGCTAGGGTGTTCTAACACACACTAACTTGCTCACACACACACACAAGAGTTTTTGAGTTTAGAGTTTAGTGAATGCATGAGTTTATGAGTTTAAAGTAGTTTGAAGTTTACATGAGTCTAAGAGTTCAGAGTTCAGTGTATATTAGCATCCTGGAGTTAGGGCTAAGGTGAGGCACAAGGCCTGCGGCCTTGTGCCTACGAGCGAGTTTTTATAGTTTTTATTCATAAAAAGTTTAAATTAGTTTGAAGTTTAAAATAGTTTGAGGTGGATAGATAGATGAGTTTGAGTTTACATGAGTCTAAGAGTTCAGAGTTCAGTGTATATTAGCATCCTGGAGTTAGGGCTAAGGTGAGGCACAAGGCCTGCGGCCTTGTGCCTACGAGCGAGTTTTTATAGTTTTTATTCATAAAAAGTTTAAATTAGTTTGAAGTTTAAATTAGTTTGAAGTTTAAAATAGTTTGAGGTGGATAGATAGATGAGTTTAATGAGTTTAAATGAGTCTCAATGGCTCAAATAGTGTATAGAATGGCAGTTTGATTTAGTCTAGGCTTTCAAGGGATTTTGATTTGAATTTTTGGCAGTTGGGGAGTTTGAAAATCTGAACATTCCGCAATGTTAAGTCAATGGGAGTTTTTCCGAGTTTGATCGTCATTTATAGGAAAACCGTAAGTCCGATCAGTCTAAAAAGATATAGCATACCGAGTCAGAACAGTTTGAGTGTCTGAGCCGAGTTTGGAGTATGTAGAGTTAAAGCTCTAGGAGGAGATAGAATTGCAAATTTTAGTCAGAAGAATAATAATAATAAGTTTAAATAGGATTTCAGTATGTTGGCTTTCACAAGCCAACTTAATAACTGTTTTCAATCTTACAGGGTAACTAAACCCTGAAACAACTTTTTTTTAGTAAATGAACTGTAAGACTGGGGCTTTATTAATGCTGTTCATTGATTCAAGTACATTTTTTGACATTTGGGTATAAAGTGTTTTAATTCTACAATATATGGTGTAAAAACGTCTGAGTGCTGCCCTCTTCAGGTTGAACTGTGGCTACTGCAGTTGAATTTTCCTATTCAGAAGTAGGTTCCTGCACAACCGGAGGCTGCAGTTTCAGGACCCCAGTTCCAGGACCCTAGTTTTTTGTGACAGCGAACAAATAATATCATGGAATAGAAAAGCTCCTGCAGCAGGTGGATTAGAGCAACAAGTAGCATCAAGCTACATGACACAATTTAAAATATTAATATTACACCTTTACTTAAAGCTCACTTTAAACCACCATCGAGTATTTGTATCATATTCCGGTCGCGGTTTAAAATGTTTTTAAGTCAAAAAAAGATGTTGAAATATGTTATATTTAGCATTTTATATGCAGCTAATGGCTACACCTTGCTTAGCATGTATACTGATATACAAATCGCACGAAAATTACACACAAACCACATATACTCGAAATCGTGCATTTATTAGCTTCTTGTTTCAGGTGAAGAGACCGCGTAATGCAGAAGGGCAGGATTATGGTCACGTTGAACCACGTGAGATGATTGACAGCTGTACAGCGAATGAGAGAGCGCTGAGATCATAACTGATGCAAATTAGGAAGAGGAGAGACAGAGTTCGCTGTTCGAGCTCTTAAGATCGCATAATTCAGTGGAAAATGAATAGAAATGTTATTCTGTATGACGAAATATATTTACAAACATGTGAAGATAAATAATTATTTCTTCAAATATGCGCACCATTGGACAGAGCCCTGGCGGATGCTGTATATTGCATGTATGTGAACACAAATAAACCGAAGACGTCGTGAATGACTGCTTTATGAGTGATGATTTCTATTCAAAATAATGAACGTTACAGGTTAATAATTTTGCACTCCTGGCATAAATTAAGAAATGAATTTCACTGCAAACCAGATTTATCATAAACAGTGGTCAAATATAGAAGTGGATTCTTAAATCTTTCTAATGATGCTCAGTTTGTCCAGTGTCCAGATCAAGTAAGAGGTTGATCTTTTTGAACAACAATAATCTGGGTCCGTCTGTGATCTTTCCTGCGAAAGTGGTTAAATTAGTGTTTTTGGTAGGTGGCGCTGTCACAAAAAACTAGGGTCCTGGAACTGCGGTCCTAGAACTGCGGTCCTGAAACTGCAGCCTCCGGTTGTGCAGGAATACCCTTCTCTTCCTATTGGATGTTGTGGTACTGCGTGACGTAAGCAGGTACCAGCTCACCACGCCCTTGCCTACAGAGAGACGGGTGTCAGGTGACGCCCCCCCTCCGCTGGGCTCTGCCCACTTTTCCAGCATTTTTCAAATATTGCCAGTGGGTGGAGTCAGTCTCTGACCAGGGGTTGAGTTACCCTTTAATTATTTTAAAATGTAATTTATTCCTGTGATGGCAAAGCTGACTTTTCAGCATCTTTACTCCAGTCTTCAGTGTCACATGATCCTTCAGAAATCAGTCTAATATGATGATTTGCTGCTCAAGAAACATTTCTGATTATTATCGATGTTGAAAACAGTTGTGCTGCTAAATATTTTTGTGCAAACTGTAATACTCTAATCTTTCTGACCCCAAACTTTTCAACAAGTGTACATTTTAAAAAATATATTTTTTTTTCTAAATTCATTTGGTGTTATTCATTTCCTGTATTTAAATTACTTTTATTTAACTCATTCATTTAAATTAATTAATTATGTTTTTATTAAGTTAAAAAAAATTGTTTTTGTCTGCAAATGCGAAGTCACGTGGTCCGACCAACATGCAGAAACATGCAGGAATAAAATATAAAACAGGGATAACCTCTGGATGCGTGTCAATGAGTGACTTGCTTAAAGTATCAAATAATTTGAACATTAATGACAAGGTTAGTTCTGGTTGTAAAATGTCAAGTGGTACATCTGAAAATGTTAATTTAGTAAGATAGTATGGTAATTTATTAGATCACACTATTAAAGGTATAGCGGAGGATTTTCTTTTTCCGGGTGGGTAGCCTATACTATTGGTCCACCTAAGTGTCAATCATTCTGGTGATATGTTTACGTAAGGCCGTTCAGACGCTGGCGTGCGCTAAAAGCACAGGTTGGGCTTCCCACTGATGCCGCAGTCGCGAAGATTCTACTAGACAGGTAAAGTTTGTCATGCTATTTGGAGAAATCCATTTAAAATCACTGCTAGTAGGCGTTCGCTCTCGGGAGCAAATAGAGTGTTGCGCATGTGCATTTTTAAAAAAAGTTGGAGAGGGCGGGTCTTTTCTAAAATTAGGAAAGATCCTCCGCTATACCTTTAACTAAGACTTTTGCTTAAGACTCAGGAAACTCCTAATTACTGCTCATTAATAGTTAGTATGGTACAGTAGTTGTTAAGTTTAGTTATTGGATAGGATTAAGGGATGTACAATATTGTCATGCAGAATATGGCATTAATATGCTTCATAAGCAGAGTTGGGAAGGTTGCTTTAAATTTACTTCCTTACAGTTACAACCCATCCGACGTTAATTCGAATTATTATACATTATATAGAGTTATTTTTTTATTACTTGCCCCACCCGACCTGTGGATTATCTGCAGTCTCCTCCATATACTACTGCGCATCACTACTGTCAATATACCGCTATTATGTCAAGATACTAATTTATTTCATTTTTTGTGAAACCATCCAGATAATATTCACATTTTTATATAAATAATCAGATATTTATTTATCACAAGATATAATTGAAATGATATCACCTTGAAGTGTAACCCTAAGTAATATATAACGTGTCTGATGTTTTACAGGTCTCTGGTCCTTCGACCTGACAGTGACTCAACTCTTGCAGGAGACCATAAGTGAATCAGAGCGAGGGGTGGTGAATGGAGTCCAGAGTTCTATGAACTACCTGATGGACCTGCTGCACTTCCTCATGGTCATCTCCGCACCCCAGCCACAACACTTCGGCATCCTTGTCATCATCTCCGTCCTGTTCATTT
The DNA here is from genome assembly GCF_949152265.1 of Phoxinus phoxinus. NCBI lineage: Eukaryota > Metazoa > Chordata > Actinopteri > Cypriniformes > Leuciscidae > Phoxinus > Phoxinus phoxinus. The sequence continues at coordinate 15,129,947 of NC_136885.1, read as the reverse complement.
TCACGGGACACACCATGTACTTCCTGTACGCCAGGAAAGCCAAAAGGAAACCACGTACAAACACATAAGCAACAAAAATTTCTCTCTTGCTCACCAGTTTGTGAATGTTTCTACATTCCTGCGCTGTGATGTGTGTTAAGTTGCACTTACACAAAACTCACTATATCCATTGTATATTGAAGAAAAGCTGTCGCCGTGAGCTCTTGTAACTGGAAAGGGTTTGGCAGCAGCGCAGTACTCAGGTGAACATAATCAGGAACCAGCGCCTCCTGTTGACAGTCAAAAGAAATAGCATCATAGTTAGAGAGCCAAGGTCTCCTGAAAGTTAATAAGTGTCTTAAAACGCACATAATTACAACAAGAACATAACTGAACATAGCTGACACGACATGTTTTCATGGATTATTAGCTAAGCAAACACCTTTTTTGTAAATCTTCTCACATTTGGCAGCTAACCAGAAACAGCACGCTGCCACTTGTTTTTAATAAAACGCCAGTAAAATGTATTTTTTTTTCCCCCAAGACTACTTGGTTTTGGAATAAAGCACACACACACACACTACAAATCTCGTCCAACAGACAGAAGCTGCTTTTTACAGCTTATAAGGGGAATAGCTATTTTTTATTATTTGTGCTTTTGGCTGACTGATTAATCTTTTAGTTTTATCCCTAACTTTTCAAGTGAAAAATTAGTGAGTTTTAACAAGACTGTGGACTTTAATGTATTGCTTCCCTGTTTATATAAGTATCATGTCAAGGTCTTTTAACTGACTACTTCAACTGAGTGTTTTTTAGTTCAAAATAGATGAAGACAGAATCTTATACCTCAGCACTTAACTGTTATGTTCTGAACTCTAGCTTGAACTTATTTGTTGACGGTAACTACAGAAGTAATAGTTAACATACATGTACAGTACACAGACTGCATTGCATCCGTTTCATTTGTTTTAATAACCTATTATATGGATTATGAAATGCATTTTATTTCACAGATTATTGTTATTGCTGATGTGTTATGTTAAATGTTGTTTGAGGACCCTTTAAGTGTCAGACAGTTAGTGACAACCAATAAAAGTGCTTTCAGAAGGAATGCCTTGGAGTAGCTGAGCAGTGTTTTGTTGAAATACTTCACCTGTGGAATTGTATTTTATTTAATTTTTTTAAAGCTGCAGTCCGTAGTTTTTCCTTCTTTGTCGCCATCTCTGTTCGAAATTTGCAATTGCAATTATTTGCGGAATTATCAACTTTACGTGCCTCGGCACGGCACAGCGCGGATGAATCCAATGTTTTGAGGAGAATGTGCGGCTGTTAGTCACCGCGCTGGTGTGTATAGTGGCATTCGCAATCACAGATTCTACTTTTTGGAAGTACAGTATGACCAACATAAGAATTTTCACCAGAAAATGTAATCTGAACAAGCAAGTAACATTTGTTCTGACCAACTAAGGGAAAAAAAGCATAGCAGTAAATCGTGCTGATTAAATCTAACGATCGCTTATCATATCACCTCAAACCGTGCAAATTATACTTTGTTTATCAAATTGTTCATGTTAAAGGAACACTCATTTTCAACTCCCCTAGAGTTAAAGGAGAACTCCGGCGCAAAATGAACCTTTGGTCTAATTACACATTGTTACCTAGTCAACCGATATCTGAGATTTGTTTTCATGATTATCGAATGTAAATAGTTTTATCTCTAAAAACAGTTTAGCCTATAACGCTAGTATATACATGGGTTTCTGTGCAACGTCATCACGTAGATGCGCGCGCATCTAAGAGGCAGAAAGCAACAGTCTTTACGGCTATATCTAGCAGAAGCAGAGATGACGCGGAGCTGTTGTGCTGTAAACTAACCTAAATGCATAGGGTATGTCATGTTTTTATGATTCGCAAACTTAGTTGGACAATTTCATACTAGTCAACTAACTAACTTTTTACATAATGTTATATTAATATGCAAATGAAACACAAGCAAACAGATTCAACTCTGAAATTGCAGTTTATTATTGAGTCAACAAGAATTTACAAACAATGCGAAATCTACGTTAATTACAATGTTCTTTTACAGAACTCGGCATAACATAATAGCGGTCTTGCCTCTTGGATGCGCGCGCATCCGGTATTGTTTGTATACAAGAAACCTGTGTATAGGGCATTGAGTAATGACAAATAAAAATCGCTTGTTAATACCACTAACAAAGCTCAAAATAGCCCCACACTAACACGGTAGCATAATGAGGGTCCCTACCTTTTAGATAGAGACTGTTTTTCAAAGATGGCTTCTGCTTGTATTCGCGAAGTTGACTGTATGTATAAAATATCTTCTTATTAAACTGTCTAGACACTGTCAAAGTTCTCAATGCTTCGGTTTGCATGTAGGGACCCTCATTATGCTACCGTGTTAGTGTGGGGCTATTTTGAGCCTTGTTAGTGGTATTAACAAGCGATTTTTATTTGTCATTACTCAATGCCCTATATACTAGCGTTATACTAGCGTTATAGGCTAAACTGTTTTTAGAGATAAAACTATTTACATACGATAATCATGAAAACAAATCTCAGATAACGGTTGACTAGGTAACAATGTGTAATTAGACCAAAGGTTCATTTTGCGCCGGAGTTCTCCTTTAAACAGTTGAGTTTTACCGGTTTCGAATCCATTCAGCTGATCTCTGGATCTGGCGGTAGCACTTTTAGCATAGCTTAGCATAGATAATTGAATCTGATTAGACCGTTAGCATCTCTCTAAAAAAAAAAAGACCAAAGAGTTTCGATATTTTTCCTATTTAAAAGTTGACTCTTCTGTAGTTACATCGTGTACTAAGACCAACAAAAAATGAAAAGTTGTGATTTTCTAGGCCAATATGACTAGGAACTATACTCTCATTCCAGCGTAATAATCAGGGAACTTTGCTGCTGTACCATTATATTCAGCGCCTGAAAATAGTCCCCAGCTCGCTAATTTCCAACGTGACCGGCACTAAGTTTGTAATATCATTGCGCCTGCTGGTAAATATTCACCATATAAATATTTCAGTGAAATGCAAAAAGTAAAAAAATAGTGACATTTTTAAAAAGAAATAGTGATCAGTTACATAATTAATGCTTTCAAAAATACATCGAAAATGCTATTTATGTGTACAATGACATAATTTTGGTAATTTTAGGGTGCGTAGTAGTCCAGAGATTGCAAATAAAACAGAAAAGTTTTCTAGGACAGACATTTTTAAGAAATGTACTTTAAATGGAATTGGGTGGAATTCTGATATTTACCCAAAATGACCTAATTTCTGGTGTCACTCTCCACCAGATTGTCACTAAAGACTGCAAACAAGAAGATTCACACGCATGATGATCAAAGCCAAAATATGAAATGCAATTGATCAATATTTACTGCTTAATACATTACTAAAATGACAACCACCTTTTGCCTATGATTTGCGTATGCAACACTAGAGGTTAAAAAACCTATTACAAAAAAAGAATTACACTTATTTACACAAATTATAGTTACTTAATTATTACTCAGTTTGATTGCATCATTTCTCAATTATTTAAAACTAGAACTGTATCTCGTTTGAGCTAATATGCATATCCAGAGTGGGACTGGCTTTGGAATAATTTTACAATGTGATAAAATAAAAAAAATGCAGGTTGTACACAAAAATAATCAGAGCCTAACCCTGAAGGTTTGTTTTGTTGACTTTCTCTGCATGTGTGTATTGTGTCAATAAAAAGCCTCATTAAACTTGGACTTACCTTAAGTAAGACTTACCTAAACTAATCCTTACATTCAGTAGATTACCAATAATACTGTCACCATGAACAAGGTCAGTTTATATCATGAATATTATGTTTATTGTTTATTTCGAATGGAGATCAAGGCTGGCCAATGGCAGCTGAAGGCAGGGCATCTGACTGAGGCATCTTTGGGCACTGGCTTAGAAGATGGCAATGATTGGACAGGGAAGGCCTTGGGCTCTTGAGTCCATGAAAGGAACCTATGGGCAGTGACAGTGACCTATGGGACTATGCAGGGTGCTCTGCAAAGGTGGGACTGGTGATTTAGGATAACAGAGCTTAGGTGGCAGTGACAGGAAAGTATGAGGCTGTTCTGACACTAACATCTGAGTGGCAGGAACCACTTTGACTAGGGTGGTCTGAGACAACCAGAGACAGGAAGCTCTGGGATTGAGGATACCATGAGCATGGCTTTGGCTAGGTCCATAACAGGAACCTATGGGGTTGTAGAAAAAGGAGCATCACTGGGCAAGAATCTCAGAAATAGGGCAGACTGAAAAAAGGAGCTCTAGAACTAATCCATCCATGGATGCTGGCTTTGACTAGGATCATTACACTAACTTCAGCAGCAGCTTTGAAAGGCAGCTCTGAAATCTGAGTGGCAGGAACAAGTACTTGGGGACCAATCTGCCAGTGGTATTGGCAACCCTTGTGCCATGCCATGAACATATGGCCATAACAACAGGTGGCCATTACATGACATCTTGGGTGGAAACTTAGGGACACATACATAGACAGACCAAGACAAGGAGCCAGCTTTGGATACCGACTTTTGTTAGGACCATAACAGTTTACTCTAGGGTAGCCATAAAAGGGAGCTATGGGCACCAGTGATTCGGACCTCTGATACACAGGAAGCCCAAGATAACAGGGCACAAAAAAATTGACCTAAAGTGGTCTCCAGCACTGGGTCAGGGGCTGGAATCTATTGGGCAAACATATGCCCTGGGACCAGGGCTGGCCCAGGGCAGCTGAAGACAGGGAGATAACTGAGTCATCTTTGGGCACCCCTTTGAAGATGGCAGTGATAGGACAGAGAAGGACTCTTGTTAAGTTTGCTAAATGAACCAATGGGCAGGGTCAGTGACCTATGGGACTATGCAGGGAGCTCTACAAGGGTGGGACTGTGGTGGCCTGAGACAGGGAGCTCAATGGTAGCCACAAGAGGGAGCTATGAGCACCAGTGAGCCAGTGACACAAACCTCTAATTCCCAGGAAGCCCAAGATAGAGATCTATGCTTTGGGGGGAAGACGCCTTGCTTGTTGACTTGACAAGATCCTCTGGGGTGGCCATGATAGGGAGCTCTGGGCTGGGGTTGGGGTCGGGGGGCCGAGGCAGGAGCTCACGACTGAAGAGCCACTCCAGGGGTTCCTGTCCTTTTCTTTATACTGTTTTCAGGTTTATCCACATCTGTGACCTAAAATAAAAACAGTAAACAGATTTTCAGAAGAGAATCAGTAAAATTCTTCAAGAATCAATAAATTTTTCTAAGCTAATGTACGTAGTCTAATAGTCAAAAAAAAAAAAAAAAAGACTTTCAAACTCTTTAAAAAACAAATGTAAGCTTAGTACAGTACCTTGAACCAGTCATGGAGAACAATCTCGGTTAATCGAAGTCGCTGCTCTGGCTCTCGCTGGAGACAATAACTAATCAAATGGCAACATTCTGTGAAGAATGATGGAAGAAATATTGATTATTATCTAGATCTTCAATCCTGCTCTTTAGCTAATGTTATTCTTCATGTTATTCTTAAGTATCTCACTAGCTGTTTCTTTCCTGTCATGAATTTTTGTTTTGTATGATTTACAATTACAATTTGCTTTCTTCATTGAGATTAAGAGTTCACCTTCTGACAAGCCAGCTTTGGAGTAGTTGTTTGAATTAATCATGCGCAGGTCGTCAGTGTTGGGATAGTCCCCACACACTAATGCAAACAGTAGAACACCAAGGGACCAGACAGTCGCTGGCTTCCCATTGTACTCGCCCTTCTCCTCATACTCCGGGGGGCAGTATTGATCAGTGCCTGGAGGAAAGAGATTTGCATTACCACAGATTTTTTTTTAGGCATCCATTCGCATTTGATGATATGTATATGATTCCCAACAGTGGTTCCCATTTTATAGCTTGAGGGATAATACATACCATTGAATATCTTGTAGGCTGATTTCTTAAGGAGGTCGCCACACCCAAAGTCAATTAGCTTGACTTCATGGGTCTTCTTATTGATCAACAGATTTTCAAGTTTGATATCGCGGTGTAAAACGCCACGGAGGCAACACATGTAGGCAGCACGTGTTGCCTGCCGCATGACGACACAAGCTAAACCTTCATCAATGCTGCCTCCGTGGTGTTCCGTGAAACCAAACAGGTCCTCGCAGGGTGAGGGGCGTTCCAGCACCATAATATAATAGTCGTGCTGGTCCTGCCAGTCCAGTAGCTGGATTATTTCTGGAACACTGGGGCCTCTGTTGGCAAGGATGAGCAGTGCAACCTCTAGTGGGAGGGGCTTGGAATGACATGGCTAGAGGAAATACATTTTTTATTTTGGTTAGATGATGTGGTTTTCCTAATTAGGGCCCACATTTGTCTATTGAAAAAATAAATAAATCAGCTATATGTTTTAAATTGAAAAGACAGCAGAGAAAAACAGAGAGCACAGCCTACTTACAATACTGATGTATTCCAAATCCTCAGTCTTTGCGACAATTTTCAGTGCCACCTAATAAACAAAACAATAAACCGAGATTTGTTGAAAAATGATTAACAATTAATATAAATCTACAGGTAATATTAATCAAATCCAGATGATCAATCTGCTAGCTAGATATTGTAAGTAAAAAAGGAACCTTAAAGCCATCCAGCAGTCGACTTCCCTCATAGACAGCTCCAAAGGTGCCTTCACCCAGCTTGTCGCCGATCACATAGTGGCGGGAATTGATGACTATTAAATAAGATTAGTTTTTCATGAAATATCATGCACTGGCTGCAGTGTCCTGCAGTGTGACGCTTTACATCATCAGAAAACAATTTTAAACAGCATATTTGTTTTATTTTTATTTTTACAAATAATTAACAAGTGATATATTAAATTTGATTGATCTAGTATCAAAAGTGTGTGTGTTTGTGTGTGTTCTATAGTAAACTTACCCACAGTTTTCTTTTCATTATTCTCCAGTTGTCTTGTCAGAGATGAAACAAGACCCTCCGTGGGACTAATTAGTGTTTGGCCAACACCGATGCTCCAGTCTGACGCGGTGCGTACTGGAGTCTGGGTATTGCCGTTCCAATCAGAAGCAGTGTGTACTGGAGTCTGGGTGATATTGGCGTTCCAATCAGAAGCAGTGTGTACTGGAGTCTGGGTGACATTGGCGTTCCAATCAAAAGTGGTGTGTATTTGAGTCTGGGTGGCATCGATGCTCCAGTCAGAAGGGGTGCGACGGACTGGAGTCTGGGGGATGTCAGCACTCCAGTCTGACGTGGTGCGTGCTGGAGTCAGGCCGGCATCAATGCTCCAGTCTGATGCTGTTCGTTCTGGAGTCAGGCCGGCATCGATGCTCCAGTCTGAAGCTGTGCGTGCTAGAGTCTGGGTGACGTCAGTACACCAGTCTGACACCGTGCGTACTGGAGTCTGGGTGACGTTAGTGGTCCAGTCTGACGCTGTTCGTGCTGGAGTCTGGGAGACGCCCGTGCTCCAGTCTGACACTGTTCGTGCTGGAGTCTTGGTGACGTCAATACTACAGTCTGACGTGGTGCATGCTGGAGTCAGGTAGGAATCAAAGCTCCAGTCTGACGCTGTGCGTGCTAGAGTCTGGGTGACGTCAGTACACCAGTCTGACACCGTGCGTACTGGAGTCTGGGTGATGTTAGTGCTCCAGTCTGACGCTGTTCGTGCTGAAGTCTGGGAGACGCCCATGCTCCAGTCTGACGCTGCTCGTGCTGGAGTCTGGGAGACGCACGTGCTCCAGTCTGACGCTGTTCGTGCTGGAGTCTTGGTGACGTCAATGCTACAGTCTGACGTGGTGCATGCTGGAGTCAGGTAGGAATCAAAGCTCCAGTCTGACGCTGTGCGTGCTAGAGTCTGGGTGACGTCAGTACACCAGTCTGACACCGTGCGTACTGGAGTCTGGGTGATGTTAGTGCTCCAGTCTGACGCTGTTCGTGCTGAAGTCTGGGAGACGGCCGTGCTCCAGTCTGACGCTGTTCGTGCTGGAGTCTTGGTGACGTCAATGCTACAGTCTGACGTGGTGCATGCTGGAGTCAGGTAGGCATCAAAGCTCCAGTCAGACGTGGTTCGAACTAGAGTCTGGGCGACATCATCACAACAGTTCGATGCAGTGGAGATCAGGCCGACATCGATGCTCCAGCTGGACACGGTGTGAAGGACTGGAGTCTGGGCGATGTCAGCACTCCAGTTTGATGCAGTGTCGACTGAAGTCTGAGCGACATTGTAGCAGCATACTAGAGATTGGAGGACATCAGCATCAGGGTGAACATCAAGGTGTTCTTCCGCTGCTTGAAGGATTTCAGGATCACTGGTTGAAGGTTCCTGATGATTTTGATTCTCTACACTACAGATAACTTGCTGTAGAAAACTCTGAACTAAAAAGAGGAAAGATGTCAATTAAAATAAAATAATATGAAGAATTAATTGCATACTCAGCAATGCATATAATCAGTTCATTATTATTTTACATTTTGGAGCCTTTTACATTATCTAAAATCGTGGTCATGTCACTTACCATCAGGAATTCTTCCAGGTGGAAACGTTACTGCCACTGCCTCAGTGTCTTGAGCCTTTTCCTCACACTGAGTTGTGCTGGTCTTTCTGTTGTATTTTTGACCAGCTCTCCAACAAAAGGTCCACCTCCACAACCTGAACCTCTTTTTCTTTTTAGAGGTGTCCTCCTTCCTCGTTTTCTTCTTTCCCCCATTCGCATTATCTCCTCCAACACCAACTGGATGTGGGTGGGCTTCCACCAAACTGGTAAAAGATTTCGGCGGTGAAATTTTACCAAACTGGTAAAAGTCTTTTTCGGCCTTTTTGCAACAAGAGCTACGTTGACCCATCGCTATCGTGATTTAGCTGCAGTTTGAGCAAAATGAGAGTTGCATTTGCCTTCACGCATCTCTGTGATGTCACAATTCACAGCACTGTCGTAGGCCTATTCTATGGTCACGCTCCGAGAAACGCTATAATCTTGCTTTTTGCTGTGCATATAGGGCACAAAGCGACCATTTATTCCCTTCTCTGATTGATTAATAAACGCATTGTCATTTATATATTTGTTTTCAAGTCGAATACAGACAGAAATTATGTAGAATTCGCATATTTTACGTTTCACACCGTAAATAAATAATGCTTGTAAAGTGACGCGCGCGCGATTCAAGTAACAGTTAGGCTATTCTGCTTAATAACACCAGACCGATCCGCATTCACCCCTTTATTAAATATTAAACATTTAATGTTTTATTTATTATCTTTTTCATTTAAATCTTCATCGCTAATGATCTGTCATACAAAACATATACTGCAAAATGGAGACATATAAGGCCTATGACATGGTTATTATAAAGTACCTACTTCATGTCACGATGCCTACTCTGGATCAGGTTTTTATAGTAGCTCGTGTTATCAGTGATCTCTAGGTACAGCCCACTCAAGTCACGTGACACACCTTTTTCAACTCCGCACCTATGTTGACTCACGTGTCTGCTAGAGATGGGATTTATGGCTCTTTGAGGGGATCCGGATCTTGGCGATCCGTTCCTTTCAAAGAGCCGTTCAAAAGAACGGCTCTTTTGGCTCTTTTTAAATATTTAGTCAGTTTTAAGAAGCCAGCTTGGGGGCATCTCAGTTTATCCTGGAAATAATCACTGGGAGGAATGATGAGGTGAGATTTGTAGTCAAATAATTAAAACGTACTCGGTTACTAACGTAACCTCGGTTCTCTCTAGGAGAGGGAACGAGTACTGCGTCGAAGAACGCTACGGGAAAGATATTTCTTTGTCGAGATTGAAGCCAAAAATTAATCCTTAATTTTGTAATATTGTAAAACGCTTTTCTGAAGCATACAACCTAGGCGGAGCAATACAGCTCACCCATTGGCTGCTCTGCCAGAAAAGCACAGCCTATGCGAGGCCAGGACGCTGACCAATGAGGGCGCTTCGCGCCCTTCTGCGTCACCTCCCGCCCAAACAGGCGTGGCCTAGGCCTATAAATACGAGCATAGCTGTCTAACACGCCGATTTTCGTCAATGAAGCGACGCAGCGTGGACACGCACGGCATGAGACGCAGTACTCGTTCCCTCTCCTAGAGAGAACCGAGGTTACGTTAGTAACCGAGTACGTTCTCTTACGTAGAGTTCTCTCGTACTGCGTCGAAGAACGCTACGGGAACCCTATGCAAAACGCCGTGCGTGTTCTTGGATCGACACAGACACCTAAGGGCGCGCGCGCCCTGGTATACAAGCGCCTACCCCAAGAAGTATAGGGAGAGCGGCTAAAATAGCATCATCCCTTATAGTAGTGCCTCTTAAGGCATAATAGCATATATATGTAAATATAGATATATATGAAGGGTAATAGCATGCTCATGGGACACATTGTCAGTGAGTGATGCTTAAACATTGAAGTGACCTGGGCCGCAGCGCGGGGCAGGAACACTTATACATATTAGACATTGAAGTGACCTGGGCCGCAGCGCGGGGCAGGAGCACTTGTACATATTACCATTGAAGTGACCTGGGCCGCAGTGCGGGGCAGGAACACTTATACATAGTCTTCTAGACCGAGAGCAGTTTAGCCTGCAACGCAGGAACCTCTAGGTTATAGAACCTAATAAATGTAGACGGGGAGGCCCAGCCTGCCGCCATACAGATATCATGTAACGAGATTCCGCTATACCAAGCCCATGAAGAGGCCATGCCTCTCGTGGAATGTGCTCTGATGCCCAAAGGGCATTCCAAGCCTCTAGATGCGTAGGCTAGCGCAATGGCGTCCACTACCCATCGAGACAGACTCTGTTTCGTTGCGGCTCGTCCCTTGGAGCGCCCGCTGAACGAAACGAAGAGCTGCTCCGTCTGTCGAAAAACAGCGGAGCGGGACACGTAAGCTCTTAATGCCCTGACCGGGCAAAGGGAGCTATTTCCGTCCTCTGAGGCCGGCAGGGCCGACAGGGAGATGACCTGAGCCCTGAACGGTGTGTTGAGGGACTTAGGCACGTACCCATGCTTCGGCTTCAATACGACTATAGAGTCGTTTGGCCCGAACTCCATACAAGAAGCTCTCACTGAGAGCGCTTGCAAGTCTCCCACACGCTTCACTGAAGCGAGAGCCAAAAGAAACACGGTCTTGAGAGACAGGTGTTTCATGTCAACTGAGTGAATAGGCTCGAAAGGGGCCCCTTTCATAGCGTTCAACACTGTAGAAAGGTCCCAAACGGGGACTGAAGGAGGCCTTGGAGGGTTTAACCTCCTGGCGCCTCTCAGGAAGCGGACCACCAGGTCGTTCCTGCCTAGTGAACGGCCAAGCGTTGGATTAACGAACGCTGATATGGCAGCCACATAGACTTTGAGCGTGGATGGGGTTCTTCCCTTATCCAATAGCTCTTGCAAGAAGGAGAGAATCTCCGGTTCTCCACACTGAAGTGGTGACAGACCTTGATCTGAACACCATCCAGAGAACACCGACCATTTGGAAGCGTAGAGCCGTCTAGTAGACGGAGCCCTAGCTTGTTCGATCGTGTCTAACACTCCTCTTGGGAGGTTAGCGGGTACCCGTTTATGGCCCATACGTGTAGGGACCAAAGCTCGGGGTGAGGATGCAGAATCGAGCCCTTGGCCTGTGAGAGGAGGTCTCTCCTCACTGGAATCGGCCACGGGGCAGTACTTTTCAGTCGCATCAAAGCTGGGAACCAGGTCTGATTCGTCCAGAATGGAGCAACTAGCAGTACTGAGCATCCGCTCTCCTTGATCCGCTCCAGCACTTGAGGCAGGAGTGAGACAGGAGGAAAAGCATAGAGCGGGCGGCGGGGCCAGACTCTGGCCAGCGCGTTCGCGCTCTTCGAAAAGAATTCTGGGCAATGAGCGTTTTCCTGGTTTGCAAACAGGTCTATTTCCGCTCTGCCGAACGTTTTCCACAGCAGACGCACTGTCTGTGTGTGTAGGGACCACTCTCCCGTGGGAACGTTGTTCCGTGAGAGTCTGTCCGGGCCTACGTTCAAGTGGCCTGGCACGTGCATTGCTCTTAACGAGCGCAGGTTGTGCTGGGCCCACACCAGTATGCGTTCCGCTAACCTGAATAGGTTCCGGGATCTCACGCCACCCTGGCGGTTTATGTAGGCTACTACCGACATGTTGTCCGAGCGGACCAGGACGTGGTGTCCTTTTATCCGGGGACAGAAGCGCCTCAGCGCAAAGTCCACTGCCATCATTTCCAGGCAGTTTATGTGCGGTAGTTCGGCTCGCTCTGACCACTGGCCAAAGAGCGGATTGCCGTCGAGCAGTGCTCCCCAGCCTGAGGTGGACGCGTCCGTGGACACCACCTTCAGGCTCGAGGAAGTCCCCAGGCTTACACCTGACCGGTACCAGTCTGACGCTCTCCATGGTGTCAGGGCTGAAATGCATTCCTGAGTGACCTTGAGGCGATAACGACCGTGTAGCCATGCTCGGCGCGGTACGCGCGCTCTCAACCAGAACTGTAGTGGGCGCATGCGCAGCAGGCCCAACTGCAGCACTGTTGAGGCTGAGGCCATGAGGCCCAGCATTTTCTGAAATCTCCTGAGTGGCACTATGTGGCCGCTGAGGAAGGATTTCGCCATTTGCAGGGTATTTCGCCTGCGCTGTGATGACAGCTGTGCTGTCATAGACAGTGAGTTCAGATCCAGTCCTAAAAAGGAGATCCTTTGACTGGGAAACAGTGAACTTTTCTCCCAATTGACTCTCAGACCTAAGCACTCGAGGTGATCGAGTATTAGTGTCTTGTGGTGAGCGAGTTCTGACGGCGATTGAGCCAGAATTAGCCAATCGTCCAAATAGTTCAGAATTCGAACGCCCCGGAGTCTCAGGGGTGCCAGCGCCGCGTCCATGCACACTGTAAATGTACGAGGTGCTAGGGATAGGCCGAATGGCAGGACTGTGTACTGATATGCCCGGCCCTCGAAGGCGAATCTCAAAAATCGCCTGTGACGTGACGCAATTTGTATGTGAAAATACGCGTCTTTCAGATCTATTGCCATAAACCAGTCTCCTCGGCGAATTTGCGCGAGGATACTTCTGGTCGTGAGCATTCTGAACTTCCGCTTTGCAAGCGTTTTGTTCAGACGCCTTAGATCTAAAATGGGTCTGAGACCCCCGTCTTTCTTCGGTACCAGGAAATATCTGCTGTACAGGCCCCCTTCGCTCTGAGCTTGAGATAAAGGCTCTATGGCCCCTTTGCTCAATAGCTTCGCTATTTCGGCTCGAAGTAGATGTGCTACTTCTGTTTTTACCGTGGTTTCGACTTTTCCCGTGAAACGGGGAGGGCGTCGATAAAACTGTAGCGAATAGCCTCTTTTTATAGTCTCTAGCACCCATTCTGAAACCCCGGGTAGTCCTTCCCATGCATCTGCACGTGTGACTAGGGGTTGAATGTAATCTGGGCTCTGGTCGCGAAATGGCGGCGACACGAGAGCAACCATGTGCTGTGACATGGACGCCGTGGCGTCTGAGGCGGGGGACATGTTTAACACAGTATGCGTCCCGCGCGCGCTCGACTCTCTGAGTTGAGAGAGAGCACGCGGGGCGAGCCCTACGGGGCTCGTTATGTTTGTGAATAAACGTGGGCGCTTGGTGGCGGGCACATTTATAACACCGGGGACACTGTGTTTGTGTACTGACTGACCGTTCGTTAGTTTCGTTTTTACAGAAACCGCGGAACGTGCAGTGTGTAGTGGTTGTGGGCACTGGACAGTGGGCACGCTCACTACACGTAAAGCACAATCGGTGTGAGCCGATTTTATGTGTGCAAACCCTGTGTTGAACGGGGCTGTGCTTGTGTGAATGAATGGGCACTGGGTGGGCATTGCAGTTACACACATTACACCATCGGCCTTGGCCGGAACACCAGAAATTAAACTCTTTTTTAGATTTATCTGGGTCGCCGTGAAAACGGCGTTTGTGTGCAGGCAAACGGGCTTTACGGCCGGTTTGTTGGCTGCTGAGTACACTGGTACAAACGCGGAACTTAGGGCTGTACAAGCGGGAATCTTTGGTGGAAGTCCGGCCGCAGCGGGACCCGAACACCGTCTTTTTCCTAGCAGGGCTAGGATGGCGCCGAGGCCTCGGGCTTGATTGAAATCTTGGGCCGAGGACCACGCGGTGGCGGGCGGCGTCCGGCGGAGCGAGACCGTGGTCTCTCTCGGGCCTGTTGCTGCTGGGCCGGTGCGGCGGGCGCGGGGTGCTGCTGAGTTCGGGCAGGCGGCTGTTTAGGGCGGCCTGTTGCGGAACTGGAGCGCTTTGGCAGGAAATGTCTCATGGCCTGCGAAGTTTTCTGTACCTCGGCGAATCGGTCCGCGAAGTCCTTCACGGAGGATCCGAAGAGGCCAGCCGGTGAAATGGGGGCGTCGAGAAACGCAGAGCGCTCGGATTCCGCCATTTCAGAGAGAGTCAGCCATAAATGTCTCTCGGAAACAGTAGCTGTGGCCATAATCCTGCCGATGGCGTGTGCGGCGGACTTTGTAGCGCGAAGAGCTAGGTCCGTGGCGCTACGCAAGTCCGGAACACTGATCGCGCCCGGGCCTTCCTCGTCTAGCTTGCAGAGGAGGTTGGCCTGGTGGATTTGGAGCACCGCCATGGTGTGCAGTGCCGATGCAGCTTGTCCGGCGGCGGAATACACGCGACCGTTCAGAGCTGACGACGTGCGGCAAGCTTTGGATGGTAGGACTCCCTTAGCCCGCCGTCCAGCAGAGGGTGGGCAAAGGTGAGTCGCTACCGCCTCCTCGACCGGAGGGAGAGCGTGGTAGCCTCTGTCTCGAGCACCGTCCACTACGGAGAATGCTGGCGAGGCAGAAGTACGTACTCTGGCTGAAAATGGCGCCTTCCACGATTTCGCTACCTCTTCGTGAAGCTCAGGAAGAAACGGTGCGTGTCTGGAGGGGGGCGCAGCGCGGTCTCCAGAGAGGAAGCGTCCATCCAGCCGGTTGAGTGCAGGTTGTTCGGGCGTCGACCAATCGAGGCCGAGGCTCGACACGGCCTGTGTGAGCAGACGCATCAGTTCTGCCTCGATGCTGATCTTCCCTCCTCTGCGCTCTCGAACAGCGGGGGAGGGGAGGTCCACGGAGCTCGCCCAACCCTCGCTCTCCGAAGCGAGAAGCGAACAGCAATCATCATCTCCCTCTGATACAGCTTGCTGGTCGTCTTCCATAACGGACAAAGTGGCGGGCTGCGGCTGTTGTCCGTCGGTGAGCGACTCAAGCGAAACGTTGAGAGGAGCTAGCGGCGGCGGCGGCGAGCTCCTCGTGGAGGGAGGTTCCGGGACCCGCTGAGCACGGCGCTTTTTACGGCGCGGCGCTACAGGGGGCGGTTGAGCAGCTTCAGCGAAAGATGCCAGGCGAGTCCGCAGAGTCGCGATTGGCATCATGTCGCAGTGATGGCAGCCGCCATCACCGAGAGCGATAGCTGCATGTTCCTCGCCCAAGCAGGAAACACATAATTCGTGGTGGTCCCCGTCGATGAGCGCGGCTCGGCAGGAGCCGCAGGAAAAGCGAGACATCTTTAGAAAGACACTCGTGCTCTTTTGTGAGGAAAAAGCGTGTGACGCGGTAGGCGAACACACACACAAAACACACACAAAACTGAAAGGATATATCCACGCCGGAGAAGCGCAGCAGGGAACGGCGGCTGAAGGCGGCGATGACCAGCGGCTTCAGGTAAGGGCTCGTCCTGCTGAGGTGCTTGTATCCAAACGGCTGTGGCGGCTCGAATCAATCCAGCGATGCGTGCAGCTTCGTTGAATTTAAGAAAATCGGCGTGTTAGACAGCTATGCTCGTATTTATAGGCCTAGGCCACGCCTGTTTGGGCGGGAGGTGACGCAGAAGGGCGCGAAGCGCCCTCATTGGTCAGCGTCCTGGCCTCGCATAGGCTGTGCTTTTCTGGCAGAGCAGCCAATGGGTGAGCTGTATTGCTCCGCCTAGGTTGTATGCTTCAGAAAAGCGTTTTACAATATTACAAAATTAAGGATTAATTTTTGGCTTCAATCTCGACAAAGAAATATCTTTCCCGTAGCGTTCTTCGACGCAGTACGAGAGAACTCTACGTTAGAGAACTCAGATATCACACACCAATATCTGAGTTTGAATTATTCTGAAATATTGATTATTACCTCATTTGTCATGTGTGGAGTATATTCCATAGGGTTGCACAACATCCCTCTGCTTAGAAAGTGACATCACTATTTTGGATTTACCTTTAGTGTGTATGTGTAAAGCGACTTATGTTATTCATACAATACCTACTCACAAATAAACATAAAAAACAAAGCCGGCTGCAATGAATTTCTGTGCAAAACAGCTTTTACTACAAACACTTCCACACAAGAACGTTTAGATAAAAAACCAAAACTATTTAAAGTTTTAAATATATAGGCTACTACTGTAGATCAAATTAGAATAAATAAAATGGAAATGTCTACATACAGTCCACTATTACTACTATTACTACTGTAAACTTTGCAAATAGGACATCACCCGATGATCATGATGTGACTGGTTATTTTTGTATGATCAACTCTGGAAATATTCCTTCATTCAAAAAACGTAATTTGATTTAAGGATGGAGATTGCACAGGAAAGTAAAGTGAGTGAGTGAAAGCAATTGGGACATTGCTTAATTTGTATTATCTTTCTTATTGGTGTCGTGCTACAGACCTAATTTAAATATTATGCAAAAACAGAAATCCGATCGGTTATCCAGATACAGAGGCTGCTTAATATGACAAATGTAAACGCATGGTGTCCTGATTGGCTAATGATCCGATCTGCTTGATCGGATCATGGTGATCGCATGTTAATGCCAAGTGTAAACTCAGCCTTTGTGTGCATCTGTGTGAAACACGCATAGGAAAAAAAGAACGACAGAAAGAACGGCTCGCCTCCCGCCGCGACTCGGCTCCCATCGTTCATGTTTATGAGCCGTTCAAAAGAATCGGTTCGTTCGCGAACGTCACAACTCTAGTGTCTGCCATTGTCACGATGTATGGAGTCTGTAAACAAGTAATGCGCTTTTACTGGTTATAGACGACTATTGATTTCATTTGCACACCTGTGGATAAACATCCGTCATTGATTCCCATGTGGGTGACCGAGCTTTCGTCCTCCAACCTGCGCTGACTTGTCCTGGACATGGACGTGGTGGATGAGAGTCCGTCTGTTAAGGGTCTCACAAGTAAAGTTCTTCTTGAAGATCACAGGAGCAGCAGAACTGATCCTCTCTTACTGAGGAACGACTCTCAGTTTAAGAAGAACCTGGAAGCTGTAAGTTTATTTTAAAACTGACTATAGTATGTACTTGTGCCTGAGGTGTGGTAACGTGTAAATTTGTTTAAAGACTGTTTTGCATATTGCTACTTACAATAGTGACTTTGAGAACAGCTGAAACTAATTCATTGCATTGGCCAGGCTGTAATATGAGATTGGTTAAAGGTAAACCTGTTGGGTTGGATTTTAAACCTTGAATAAGGTGAATGTTTGTAAGATACAGTGTCAAAGCAAGAAAACATTTAAAATATGTAATATATAATTGAATATTATAATTGTGAGGACACTGTGACTAAAATATTAGATGACAAATATATTTTTTGTTTGTGTGTACATCTATGAATTATTATACAGTATACACTACTCTTCATTTGAGGTTGGTAAGATTTTAAAAAAATATTAAAATTCTTACAATGACTAATTTGTCTTTTAGTATATTTTAAAATGTAATTTATTCTTGTAAAGTCAAAGCTGAATTTTCAGCAGCCATTAACAGTGTCAAATGATCATTCTGAAATCATTCTATTCTGATTTGCTACTCAAAACTTTTCTTATTATTATCAAAGTTGAAACCTGTTGTGCTACTTGATTTTATTTTTTGTGGAATCCGCACACAGAAATATATATTTTTTGATCAATTAATATGGGGTCATACAACTGAATGTTTAATAATTATAAAGAGGAACTGTAAAAAAAAACAAGTTTCAATTACCCGAATACTAATATGTAATGCAGCATCATGTATAAATATTATATTATAAATAATATAATATAATATAAATATTACCGGTACGGTACATTTTTCTGCTTTTATTTTAGACCACAGGAGTATACATTTCATAAAAAATTATATTGAGACTTTTATTCAAAGAGAACTAAATCAGTTTTCAGTTCATGACGTTTTGCGGATCCCTTCATTATGTATAGTATTAATAAATGACCAGGCCCCAATCTTTTTATGGTTGCTTCAACACAAATTTTAGACATGGGTGTTAAGAGCTGCTGTTTACACTGACTACAAAAATGACTTCACTGTGTGTTTCCCCAGCATCCCACATGAGTCTATTAGCTAAAGTACACATTGAGTAATGGACAATCAGGCTGCTTCACTTTGTTTAATGCTGGTTTCTTTTGAGGCACAGCAACCTGTTTTGACAATAAGCAATAGCTTTTATTGCTTATATGGTAAATTTGTAATCTGTACATGTTCTTCTAACCTAGGTGGATGTTTCAACCACTCTGACCTTTTAACAAAGTTATGTTTTGTTTTTGTTTAATTGGAAAAGCTAGATATGATGTCTGCAATGAATGAATGTTTCATGTAATCGTCGTAGCTGCTGTTTTAAGATAAGAAACAGCAGGAAAAGTGCATTGTCTCAGGACACAAAGCTGTATTGTTTTTCAGATGTTTAACCTCTTTCTCTCTATGCTAGATTATATCTCAGAAGCAGCCACCTGTGTCCATCCGCTGTTCAAATGCCGGACAGACTAGACACAAGGTAAATCAGGCCTTTATCTCCCGTCGTTGCCCTCAGTCCTTCGATGACTTGAAAATCTGGTTGGTTAATGGTGTCAAGTGTAATTCACTTGATGGAGAGGTTGGGGATGTTGTCAGCACTTGTTAGTTATGTAATTGTTGAGTACATCATTAAAAACATATTAGAAAGTGAACATATCACCTCAAATTTTGCACATATCACCTGGACTATAGTGTAGATATAGATAGCCTACAGTTTATGTTCAAAATTTTGAGGCCATGCAAGCAAATGGTGTTTTATATTTTGTTCTTGTTAAATTATGACCATCTCATCCTGTTTCTGTCCTGACAATTTTAAATCGTTCCGCTTTATCTTGATTAAGAATGTTCTCTATGTGTTGTGAAGGCTTGCGTGAATAATGTGCCATGTGCCGGCCGAGCACTGAGGAATGCTTTCTTATCCAATGCCCAGGATAACTGGAAAGCACATATTAAACTGGCAAGAATCATCAGGTAAGTTTCATTGCAACGTTGTGTGTTAGCCAGTTATATATGCAGTAAAGTATAGCCGTAGTAGGGGCCGTTCAAACCAAGCATTATAACTATAACGTTTTAATAATATAATTCTATAACAATATAGGAGTCCACATCTACAGGTATATATGAAATGTATTGTTGGAATCATTTGCAGCCAATCAACATTGGCAGCCAATCAGAATTCAACCGACTTTAAAGAGCTTGAACATTTAAAGCAGCAGATGACATAATTGCATCTCGTTTATAATAAACAGAACGTTCTCATCTTTTGGTGTGGTCAATAATGTAGATCGTTATCATCAATGTAAGGAATACGGATACGTTTAGTATTATACGTAATATGTAGTAAGATAATGGGGACCGACTTAAATGGATTGTTCACCCAAAAATAAAAATTGTCAGTTTTTTTCCTGCTATGAAAGTCAATGGGTGCCGTCAACTGTTTACCAACATTCTTTAAAATATATTTTGAGTTCAACAGAAGAAAGAAACTGTTTTGGAACAACTTGAGGGTAAGTAATGACAAAATATTCATTTATGGGTGAACTATCCCTTTAAGGAATATTGCACAAACTTATAAACAAAAAGCGACTAGGGGCGGCCAGTCAGTCCTGTCCTGTCCGATGTCACGCATCCATTGTGTACTGAATTTCAAATGCTTCCCTTGGGCTGGAGATTTAAATTCCCCTTGTGTAAATCAAATAGATATAATAATTATTTTATTCCCGCAGCCATCATGTTTTTGAATGATTTATTGTAATGTGTTACTGTGTGTGTTATGTTGCTGTAGATGTATGTGTACTGCTATCTACATAAATTCCCTTTTAGAGGAAGTAAAAAAAATTAAAAAAATAATTCATGATGTGAATAGGCCCTTAATATGAAGGGATTATATCAGGGGCGTTTACTCCACAACAAAAACGCCATAAAAAAATCCATGAATAATCCATAGACTAAAATAAAACAAATTTGTAATCAAAATTATTTAACCCCCATTGCAAATTAGGTTTATTGGCAAAATTGACAGACTTTCAGCTGTTTGCAATAAACAAATCAAACAAAAGGTATTGAAATACCTCAACACAACAAATGTTTCAAGTGGTTTCTGCAAATTCAACTGAAAATGCAACTTTTAATGACTTAAAAATACTCAAAATTATTCAACCCCTTGAATAGAATTCCTCACAACAGCACAAATCTGCGGGTGTTGTCCCAAGCACACCTGATGCAACTAATCAAGGGCTTCATTAGTTGCACCAGGTTTGTTTGAGCTAGAACTCATGAAATATCTGAACTGGCTAGGGTTTTGTTGAGTGTCATGATTGACTGCATGTTATAAATATGGCTAAGTCAAAAGAATGGTCCAAAAAGTTAAGATATCACCCTTCACAAGCAAGGAATCGGATACAAAAAGATAGGGATGGAAATAAATGTTCCTAGATACACTGTTAAAGGCATAGTTCCTAAGTTCAAAGTTAAAGGAGCAGTGGTTACACCTGGCGGGACAGAAAAAAAAGCAAGCAATGGCTGCAACCAGATTTCTGAGAAGGCATGTTCAGAAAAACCCTTGAGTGACTGCTAAAGACTTGCAGCAAAATTTGGTGGCAACAGGTTTCAGCTTGCACAGTAAGGTGCCCACTAAAAGCATGCCAGAACTCCAAGACATACACCACTACTGACCCAAAAGCACAAGAAAAGTTGGCTCCAATTTGCTCAAAATCAAATAAATAACATGTGGAGCAATGAACCAAAACTGTAACTTTTTGGCCCTATGGATCAGCGGTATGTCTGGAGGAAGAAGAATGATGCATATGCTGAAAAGAACACACTGTCTATAGTTAAGCATGGTGGTGCTCGGTGATGCTCTGGGGCCTCATTTATAAACGTTGTGTACGCACAAAAGAAGGCGTACGCCGCTCTCTACGCAATAATTGGTATTTATAAAAAGCAAACTTCACGGGAAAATGTGCGGTCCTTCACGCAAGCTCTGACCCAGGCGTACGCACAAAAACGGGTGAAATGAGAAATGGCGACACCGTCGGCAGATGGAAGAAACACGTGAAAGTGTGTGAAACTGTAGACCGTTGTGTTAAAGAAAGGGCAATACTGCCTCTCATAAATAACATGAAGACTTCACAAAGCAAGTCTTACAATTAACAGCCTACACAAACCTGTTCGATCGATCTGCAGTGTAAAACAAACAAAATCAAATGAAAATTACAACAGAAATGCAAATGAACACATATTTGCAAAAAGAAAAGTGAAATATGTTCTGCGATAATATTGGCATGTTATGCAATTCATCCTCATAAATAATATGGTAAACAGAACGAAATAATGTACAAAACTGATATTCTCGTCAATGTGTCCGTCTGGCGGAGCAGATATAGATGCAATTAGATAGATAGTCCACTGGGGAAAGTTGTTTTCATAGTAAATATTTCTTCATCAGCTACGGAATCATGGTATTCATGCATATGCCTTTAGTTTGTTTTATTTTTGATAAAATAATATGGCGTATGTCTCAACCATTCAGAAAGCTGCAAGAAATTATATTTGCACCAAACTATTTCCCATTTCCACGTAGGTTATAACGGACATCTGTAGCGTGTCAGATGCAATTAAATGGATGGAAATAAAATGCCCCATCACAATGCGTAATGACGCACAATTGCTGATCTTGTCCGACCATTTCTTTTTTATTTCGGCCACGGTCCGAGGTTGTGAGGCTACAGCATTTACGGCGTCTGCAACCTTTTGCCACTCAAGTGCCTTTTTGCCATTAGTAATGCCCACACCGTGCCCTCCAAACAACATCTCCTCTTTTCCACCTCGCCAACGATAACTTATACTTCACATTGAGTGAAGTTACGTTTTTTTGATTTCCTCTCTGTGTTTGCCATGATTTCGCAATCGATGAATATTAACTTGTGGGCGTTTCACGGACTATTTATGGGCGTGACATGAAGCCGCAAAAGCTGCGCTACATTTAGAATTGATTGTGATTTATTAAGGGAAAACTGCGTAGGATGTGCGTGCGCACGGTTTTATAAATCCGAAAATTTCTGTGCGTACGCACGTCCTATGTTTCATCCGTACGCCACTTCTGACGCAAATCCTACGCAAAGTTTTATAAATGAGGCCCCTGGGGCTGCTTTGCATCCTCTGTCACTGGAAACCTGCAGCGTGTGGAAGGCAAGATGGATTTATTGAAGTATCAGAAAATCCTAGGAGAAAACGCAATGCCATCAGTGAGGAAGCTGAAGCTTGGGCATCATTGGACCGTCACCTTCCAACAGGACAATGATCCGAAGCATACCTCAAATTACACCAACGCTTGGTTTCAAAAGAAGTCCTGGAAGATTCTACAGTGACATCAGTCACCTGACTTGAACCCCATAGAAAATCTCCGGTGGGATTTGAAGAAGGCGGTTGCAGCACGCAAACCCAAGAATATTACTGAACTGGAAGACATTGCTCACGAGGAATAGGCTAAGATTCCTCAGAAACCCTGGCAGAAGCTGGTGTCTGGATACATCTCGTTTGCAGCAGGTCATGTATTTGCTGTTATAGCTATATATTGCTATAACAGCAAACGGATGTTCTTCTAAGTACTATAGATGCTTGCCATGAAGTCATGACTGCAGAAGTCATTAAAAGTCGCATTTTCAGTTGAATTTGGGGAAACCAATTGAAACATTTGTTGTGTTGAGGTATTTTAAGCACTTTTGTTTGATTTGTTCATTGCATACAGCTGAAAGTCTGTACATTTTGCCAATAAACCTGATTTGCAATGTTGGTTGAATAATTAAGATTACTGTAAACTGTAAATCACTTAGGCGTGTAATGTTTCTTTACAAAGTGACATTGCCAACTATTGGCCTGGCAGGATAATAGTGTTTTTAGTCATTTTCGCAGAACTGTGTGAACAGGGATGATATTGACAACGTTGTCGTCTGTACACGAAAGACTCCAAGGGTAAACGGACCCTTATATCACTACTTTGTCACATCACTTTCAAACTTGAAATGACATAAAAATATGATCTGAGGGTTTTTTAATGAGCAATCAGTATGGTGAAATGAAAGGGATATTTTTAACCAGTGTTTACCGAGCTTTGATGACTGATTATCTGAAAATAAGTTGACTATTAAAGAGAACAGCTTTGTACGCATTCCCAATTATACATGAAATTTGTTATCGCGGTCTTATAGTTATTATTTTGGAATAAATGTAAATATGCTTGTAGCACTTGATGAGAAAAATACTTTTTTTTTTTTTTAAATAAATAGAACATGAATTACATTGTAATCTAAAAATACAAAATAGAATTAAATTGGTTGTTGTTTCCTTGATATTGTAAGTAATTTTTATTTATTTTACCTGAAAAATGTGTCAATATTAAGTACAACTGGAACATAAATTGACATAAAAAAGGACAGTGAGGACTTTGCCTCATTATTTCAGAAGACTAATGGATTGTATCACATATAGTTGGGTCCAAAAATCTGACACCACACTGAAAATCTGAAATATAAAACTAAACCGAATTTAAATAAAATAAACAAAAGGAATGTAAAACATTATTGGAACGGTATGAAATAAAATAAGATTTATTTCAGATTCTGCACTGACTTAACACTAGAACAGCCATGACGGTCATTTTGACCGTTTTGAATTTTATAACTGCAATAACTTAATAAATAAAATGCAAAACTTGCAAAAAATAAATAAAATCCTGCTGGTACCTGACTTTTCCTAAAAGTGTCTGTATTTTCATTTAAAATGTTTTTCATATAAATTACACAAGGCAAAAACAAACAAACATAATTATGAGTTTTTTCATACTGAATACTGAATTTCGCGGTATTCTTTTGTTACATTTCCCGCGGTTGATCTTTGTCTCTCTCGCTGTCAACAGAAAGGTCAGTAGCGGTCCTGAGTGTTTGCATATATGCTAATTTCTACAAACAAAAAGTATATTAGATTAAATTTGTTGATCAGAAATAGGCTAATAATACCTGACTACGTTATTTATTTATGTAGATATTCTCTATTATATATGAGTTATTAGACTATTTTCTCTGTTATAATATTGAAATAAATGTTTTATAATTAAATAAGATACTTTTAGTTGTTACAATCTTGTTCTGACTTATGTTGAATGGATATTGATAAGTCACTAATTAAATTGGATGTACAGTGTATCATTCAATCATGATATATTACATGAATTCAGTTTGTAACATAAGATTGAGATACTGGTTGGAATTTACCAGTTTATTTACCAAGTCACATTAACAATAATTTTACATCCTTTAACAATCCTTCTCCGATTCAAAATGAGCAAAAAAGGTGCAACTAGTTTATAAATGTATACATTTTTTTTATTTTTTATTTTTTTTTACAATCAGCAAAATATCAGCCAATGGTATTGTTTAATGAAAGCATAAATATTTATATAATGGTTTTGTTTTGGTTAATACAATCATGCCTGTCATTTCCTGTAACTCTTTCTTCTTTTTCCTGTTCTCATCTGGCATTTTCTCAGGAGGACATGTACAGGTCAGGAGTTGGTGGAATGGCTGATGGATCGTTGTGAGTTTATCCAGAACAGGGAAATAGCTTCCAAAATCTGGAACATTCTCCTGGACTTGGGCATGCTGCTTTCAGGTACACACATGAGAGTAAAACAGTTACTGTGAATGACCAGATTGCTCCTTTAGTATAAAGATTTGGGATGATTTATTGATTATATTATAAGGAATTATATGGATTTTGAATCTGCAGCACAGCACGGCTCCCTCTGAGGTGCCTGACTAGAAAATACCGTTTACATAAGCTTAGTCTAGACTGCTTTATGTCAGATGTTTAACCCTGTTGTGTCCAGTGGAGCAGAACAATGTATTTGAGGACTCCAGGTCTCTGTACCAGTTCACCTTTGAGGAATGTGAAGCCCAGAGCTGTGATTTCCGAAATCAGGTCAACTGGCCGAGTGCAGTACATCTACTGCTACAGCTGGTCCCGTACGTGCAGCCTCGCAGTGGAACCCACAGGCGGTGAGCATACGGTTACACACAAAAGCTTAATGATGGTGTTTTTTCTTAGGTCAAAGGTCATTAAATATCTTGTCCCTTAGGATTTTAAAACCTAATAGCTTTTAATTTACTATTCAGTGCTAACAGAACGTGCCTGGGCCCGTAAACAACCATTACTGATTACCTAAGCAGAGCTAAACATATATAAAAGAGGATTTTAATTACTATGGAAGTTGTGACCATTTACGGTACTCCTTGGGTTGTTTTTCTTGGCTTGGGATCCAAAAGGTTATTGTGATTGGAGGCTTTCTCTCTCAGTGGACCTCAACTGAGGGTCTGGATTGGGCAAAATTCTGAATTTAAGAATTGTCTGCCTTTCAATTCGTGAGTGTTTGAAGTGATTTGGGATTTGAATTAGAGTGACAGGAAGTGAAATTTACTAAATTGCAATTAATTCAAAGAAATTGAACAAGTAGGACTAATAATGTATCTCTCTGTCTGTTTGTCGGCCTATAAACATTTTAAAACTTTTTGGGTTTTACACTTTCAAAAAAGGCTGTCAAGCTAATAGAGTGCAACAGCCCCTGCCCACTTTTTCAGCTGTGTTGGTTCCGGAAGTATTTTTTCCATTCATTTCTCCTATCGGGATTGGAAAAATACTTTTTTTAAAGCATTAGAAGCCAAGAACCAAGCCAATCAGCTAGGAGGTGAATCTAAAATACAAGGTTGTGGTACAAGGCTGCGTTCTTAACGGCTTTAGTGAGGGAAAGAACTACAATTCCGTGAAGCACTGCAAACAACATAAATTAAAAAACTATGTAGAATTATAAAACTACTCAATTAAAATAGATTATATCTATAAAAACAACATATTTTAAAGGGCACCTATTATGACATTTAAAATGTTCCTAATGTTGTTTTGGGAGTCCCCAACAACAGTTTTACATGCATGCAATGACAAAAAACACTTTTGTTTTCGTATAATATGCATTTATTTTTACCTGATTTGCTCACCGACTCCCAAATGATTCGTTCAACGACTCATTTTTCCAAACCCCTCCTCTGCGCGACGCTAATCTGCGTTGATTGGTCAGATGACCCAGCAGTGTTTACAGAGATAATACTTATTGTTTAACACGGAGTTCAATGATGCTTTTATCAATTAAATTGTGTTACAATAATGATTATAGTCCACTGCTTTGTAGTTTGTAGTAAAAAACTAAAAATAAGATAAAGAATTTAATGTTATGTTAGCGAGCATAGCCCAGAGTTCATATTGTAAAAGCACAATCAGTCTTTGTTTGCGTTAGCCCGATGCATAAACGTAATGTTTTCACACACACAAAAAAAAAATGCAGTTACGTTACTACGAGGTATTACTATGACAAACACTTCACATGTCTCAATACAATTGTCATTGAAGACCTAAAAACTAAATGGTGCTTACACAACAAACAAAATAATTATTAAGCATGCTACATAAAACATAAAAGCAACAATTATTAATAGCACTTACAGGTTGTGATACGGAGGAGGAAGCTGATGCAAATACACTTGGAACTGAACCTTCCTTCAATATCAGCCGGCTCGCGAATCCAAGTTTGATTGCATTTAAGTTGGTAAAGCAATTGTCTTCAAAATGGCGCGAACAAAGCACAAGGCTCGGACTATACTTCTGTGGTATAGTTGTATATATGAATTGTAGCCACTTAGTCTTCAAATGCTCCTCCTTGGGCAGATGAAACAAGTTGGCTTTTGAGTCGCACTTCAGAACACAGCGTCTCGTCGCCATAATGTTTTCAAGTTTTCCTTGGAGTGGGCGTATCGTATTCAAATAACTTGACAAGTTGACGTCATCTAGTCAGAGAAAAAGCTTCGGTCTTCTAACGATTCATAAAAATGACTCCGAGTCGACTCTTACTTTTGAAAGACAATAACTTTATATACGGTGTGCTTTCATATTTCAAACTTTGCAGGATGTTTTTGTTCACTTAGATCTATGTTACACACTACATGAAAGGTAAATTTCTAAATTCCATAATAGGTGCCCTTTAATAAGTTTATTGCCAAATACCCATATACGTACAAATATTTAAGTGGTTTGGGAACTTAGGGAGAGGCGGAGCTGGACGGAGATAAAGAGCTCTTTTGGCGCGGTTTGCTTGTTTCGACTCTGATTGCTGGAATTTTCTGCACATCAATGAAGTTTTGCACCACAAATTTCACTGTTAAACATGGTAATTTTAAAAGTAAGTTGAAATAATGCGGACTAACAGCTTTAACATAAGCATATACCATCGATTAACAACCTCGTAGCTCACAGTAGGGCTGTCTAAAAAGGTTTCTAAGTTATCATTAAAAATCAATTTCCCTTTTGAGAAAATTAGTTTTTACTTCCGGAACCTGACTGTTGAACTCTATGAGCAAAGTTTATCTTAACAGACAGTCCATTTCCTTGTTTAAATGGACAGTTATTGGGTTTATATAATTTTCTTTGAATTAATACGTCATCCCTGCAGCACTCTATGATGACACATTTTTCTTTTTTGGATGCATTATCCCCATAAAAAATTATAATAGGCAGATGGGGTTTGACATAATCGGCAAACCACATTTTTAAATAAAATCAATGACCTGTAATCTGGACAGGGCTTGTAGATGATTAAGGCGAACGTGGCAGGGAAATCCTTCAGTATCTTTCCATGAGCATATAACGCAGTAACGTCAGCTGCAGTTCCAGCCTTCACCAGCAGATGTCTGTGTGACAGTGCTCATCCGAGTGCAGGCCAGACAAATGATTTTGCTCCAGGCTCTGTCTGTCTCACTTTCAGAGATTCAGACATACCCAACCTGTTCAGAGTGCTGCCTCACCACTTTTGACCTTTCACAGTCTGTCAAAACACATCTCATCAGTTCACAGACATGTTTTGTTTGTGCATCTAAGTTTTATGATAGATATGTTTAATTTATATATATATATTCTGTAGCCAATATTGGCTGGGCAAGTTGAAATCTGAAATCCTGGCCTGACCAGAAAAAGTCCTTACTGTTTAGCCTGGCTTGACCTCTTATGATCCACACAGAATTTGTGCAGGGCCTCATTTAATCAGATCAATGGCGTTTAGCACTTTGGTACACAGTACGTAAGCAGGGGGTCAATGGACGCAAATGGAAGTTGAGCTATAGGTCGTGTCTCTGCATCATTTCCTGTCTGCTGGGAAAGTCAGTCAGGTTCTGTCCTAGTGGCTTTGTCTAGGCAGGATGTCCATCTTTAGTGAGATCAGACCTGTTTTTGGTCCCTCTGTCTGCACCTCCATATGGCCTGATTAAGCTTTCAAGATGCAAGCTTTACCAAAATGAATTGCCATGTATTGTGATTTTTTTTAGGTAAAAAGTTTTTATCAATTCAAGTCACACCACATAACATTTACAAACATGAACTATCCATGCAATATTTATATACTATAAGAAATAATAATAAAACATTGCACAAAGCTATTTGATAAGATTAATCTCAGAACAGTAGTTGTATGACTTTTTGACTATGTCACCAAAAATAATTTTAATCAAGAAATCTTTTAAAACAAGCTTATCATAAAAAGTGTATTTATACATGTATAAATGCCATTTTTAGTGTATTTAAAAATAAATAAAAATAAGGTTATGTAATTGATCCATTAACATGGTACCATGTCCAAAAAAACAAACATGTTAAATTGAGATTAAATTGTGTTTTATGCTGTTCTGTAGCTATAAAGAAGATGCAGAGAAATCATCTGACGCTTGTAACCCAGTTCTTCAAATGAGAGCATTGGAGCATCTCACCTCAACGGTAAGAAAATGAATTGCATTATCTCATTAGCTTTTTTCCAAATCTTGCATTTAGGACATTTTAAGACCAGTTTCATGCCTAAACAACCATCCAGCAACCAGTGAACCTGTCTTTGCCTGTGTCTTTGAACCACAATACTCAAAAGGTTTAGTGCAGAGCATTTTCACTTGCACAGAAACCCTGTTACACCTGCGCTCTGTCCGTTTGAGAGCCAGCAGCTCTGGTGTAATGACTGAATCAGTACATTACTGTGTCCATGCGGCACGTGCTTAGCTTCCAGCTATCAAGGTAATGTTGCAGAACCTCTCCTCAAGGTGGCCTGTGCACCTGCAGTCACCTTGGTAACAGAAATATACGGCCACGTTCTGAGAGGGTCGGCATTTGCATTGGACACCCTGGGGAACTGATGATGCTCACCTTTGTGTTGCTGTGTTCAGCTGAACAGTTTGATGGCTTAATCAATGTACTGTAAAATACTGTATCATGTAGCTTGTGGTTGTGTTTAGGATTTAGAGCAAGACCTAATAATAAAACCAGCAAAAACATAATTTGCAGCAATGTTCACCGGATGCTTGCCAAGTTTAAGATGAGTACTTGAGTAAAAAAACAATATATATATAAATTTGCAAATGTATTATATATATGTATATATAACCAATGTAATGTGCATCCCTAATTGTAATGTTTTATATAATGGCTAAACTCATGTTTTTATCATTTGAATCCGTCCGTCCGTCTGTCTGTCTGTCCATCCATCTTTCTGTCCATCCATCCGTCCGTCCATCCATCCATATTTTTGTCTGTCTGTCTGTCCGTCCGTCCATCTATCATCCATCCATCTGTTTGTCCATCTATCCATTCCTATGTCTGTCTTTCTGTCTGTCTGTCCATCCATCCATTCCTATGTCTGTCTTTCTGTCTGTCTGTCCATCCATCCATTCCTATGTCTTTCTGTCATCCATCCATCCATTCAATTGTCTGTCTATCTCTTTGTCATCCATCCATCCATCCATCCATCCATCCATCCATCCATCCATCCCTATGTCTTTGTTTATGTCTATCCATCCATCCATTCATATGTCCATCATCCATCCGTCCATACATCTATCCATCCATTCCTATATCTTTGTTTGTCCATCTGTCTCTCCATCCATATGTCTATGTCCATCCATCCATCCGTCCGTCTGTCTATTCGTCTGTCCATCCATCTATCCACCCATCTGTCCATCCATCAGTCAATTTATCCCTCCGTCCATCCCTCCAAATAAATCATGGGTATAATAGCCAACTTATGAAAATAGGGGAAGACATCAATCATGTTCCCACCGTAAATGACACCAATGGTCATGTACACCATTCATTTCTTTAGGTTATTAGTGGAAACAGTTACTTAGTGCAGATCATTGTTGGCCTGCATGGGGTCACAGTTTCATACATAGATCCCAGTCCAGCTCCATTTACATTAGTCCTGAGTCTGTGCACTCAGAGCAGGGGCTGCCACATCAGATGGCCCCATAGGACATGTCGATTTAATGGGCCACTAAGCACAGTTAAACCTCTCCACTACACACCTGGTTTACTAATGCACAGAACTCCCATGGTCAGACAGCAGATGGACTTCCCCTCATAAGTGAAGTGATTTTCTTTCAGATGCTTGATTGATTGGATACATTTGTATTCATAGTGTGCCATGTGCTGAGGGATTTGAATGTAACGTCGCTACCTCAGTTTGCAGTCAGATCAGAAATAGATCACTTGGAATTTGAGTCAAGTTTTTATAGATCCTCAAAGGAATAATACAACAGTTGGGAAATCAAAGGCAGTCATGCTAAAAGAATAAGTAATGCAGTCTTCTTTTGTAACCCTGCCAAAAAAAAAAAAAAAGTTCCAAGTATGAAATAAATCGATTGAAGTAAAACTAAAAAAAAAAAAAATAGAGAAGAAGTTTAGTTCTGAACTTGTTGATTCATAGCTTCAAAGCATTATGGATCTCTTCAGAGCACAGAACCACTTAATAGTTTCCCAAGCAGCAGGTTGTGAACAATAAAATATGCTTGCATTAAATGGTTTTGAGCCCATTATGCCTGCATATTTGAAAGAACTAACTAAAAACCATGATCTTCTCTTTTAATAGGTGCAGAATGAACTGTGTGCAGCTTTGGCTCGCAAGGCACTGACTAAATCAAGTAAGGATTATTCTGTGTTACACGGTTTGATAGTAGGTTTTATTGCTCCAATAAACACGGACAGTCAGTTTCCAGTGTTTTGCTTGTGTTTGAGTATTAAGCTTTTAAAAAACAACAACGTATTGGCCTATATTCTTCACTTGTCAGCTGGGACGCTTTCTCTGAGTAAAAATGTTTGTTTGACTGAAATAATCTGTACAAAAATAAAACTGTTATGTGGATAGCAGATGAACCCAAGTGCAGACAGTATGCAACACACAATGTTTAATTAAAGACAAAAACAGGGAAAACAAAACCCACGAGGGGGCAAAACTTAGACAGGAACAAAAGACTACTTTAGACAGACAACATAAGACTAAGACTCAGAAAATAAACTAGACACTAAACTAACAGTAAAGACAAGATCAAAAACTACTTTCCAGACAAGACTTACAACAGGTAACTCACGGGTAGTTTCACACAAAGTTTGACAACATATGATAGACAATGAACCGGCACAGGACAGCAAACACAAGGGGATTAAATGGGGAGAAACTAATAAATGGCAACAGGTGAAACTGATACAACAATGAAGGCTAACGAGGAGAACAAGGGGGCGGGGTTAAGTGACGAGACAACGCAAGCACACAGCCCAAACACAAGGCCATGTGCTTGCACACAAAACATGGCTCTGTCATGATCCTGCCTCAAGACCAGAGAAAAAGCAAGGACACGAGGGCAGAATCATGACCAAAACAATTATAAAAAATGAGACTGAATAATCTGTAAAACATACTTTAAATAACACCGTTCAAAATCAACACTAGTGGATAACGTTTCAGAAAGTGACTGTGTTCTCATTGAGGTCTCATTTGAAAGTGGTGTTAATAATGGGGGAAAGGAATACAGGCAAAATGTTCGTAACTGGTGTAGAAATAGACATGAATGGGTCAAACTAGTGAAAATAAACCGAGTACACAACTCGTCTATTCAGACAGCACCACTTTTGGTCCAAATCGATGAACAGTTTTGTCAGCGAACTGGTTTTTAGTGACCTCTGAGCTACAATTAAAGCTACAGTACAGTCACCTGTGCAATTTACCTAGTATAAATGACTAATGGTCATGAAAAAGTGGTAACACTTTATTAGGTTCAATTTGTTAATGAAAATTCAGTAATTATTTGTTCATTATTAGTTTTTGAAATGTATTAACTGAAGTTAACAAACTGAAATGTTTCTGTTGTGTCATTGGCAATGAAGTTGCCATAATGTGCCTGTACTATTGAACCAGGTTAATATTTTAACATTGACTGATTGATTCACTTCCATTGTAAGTGCTATGGAAGTTATCACTATAACCCAGATTTTTTGTTTTAAAGTGGAAAAACATTTTTGTAGTTATAAACATAAACATTGTAATTACAGTTATACAATTTATTATTAACAAACATAAACTTTAAATGTTAGAAATGTATTGGTATACGTTGAAGTTCTAACATTAACCAAAATTAATGAATGTAGTAAAATTGTTGTTCATTATAGCTAATGATGCTTTATCTAGTATTATCGAATCAATGCTATTTTAGTATCAGTGATATGCTATTGTAGTAGTTTTTTAAATATTTTGAATTGTATTTTTAATGTCTTAATATAGTTTTTATTCATATTTATTGCATATTTATATACATATTTATTACATATGTATTACATACTTATAAGTTAAACTAAACAGAAACAAAAAATGTTGCTTTGGCAATTAGCTGAAATAAAATAAGTTTAAGGGTTTTCCTATATTATTTAATTTCATTTAATGTTGATTTTGTTCCAAGTAATGAATTTTAAATTTTTTTGCAAATTACTTTAGTTTGTTTTAAAAGATAATAACCCTGCACCAAACTTAACCCTAAAGTTAAGTGTTTCTATAGCATCTTACTATAAACATACCATAAAATTGTTTTTTTATTTTTATTTCTCTGTGTGTGTGTGTGTAAGGTTAATGACGTTCCAAATGAACTGGAACATGAATCTATATTGCTAAAAAAGAAAGCAGCACACCACACTCCACTGATTCTCAGCTGTACATTTCTTGTTTTCCAGTGATGGAGGAGAGCAGTCCACAACACAATACTAACACGCCAGGACCATCTCCCAGTCCTGCTGTGCGCAAGGTAATGAGAAAACAGATTCCAGGGCAGCTGGCTTTACATTGACAGCGTGTGTATGTGTTGGTGTGCATATATGTTTTGCTGAGCTCACCAGCTGTCCCGCTTGCCCGGGGCTGTCCATACATCCCCTGATTGAGCACCGCTTTCCCGCAGCTCAGTCATCAGTAGAAAGCCCTTGAACTGGCAGAAAGAGAAAGAGCCTGTGATTGGAGATAGATGGACACTCTATACTGTGTGTCAGTACAGAGCCTTGTGCCTGTCTGTGAGGCTCTCGGCTGTTCCAGCTTGATGGTTCACTGCAAACTGTGATCAAGACAACAAAATAGCAGTGCTTCACAAGAACAAACAGTGCTGTACAGATTATAGCATATACACCATCTTATCAGAGTGAACCGTTGGTTCGCAAATAATTTTGCTTCGACTTAGCAACACTAAGGAATATTTTTTTACCTTAAAATAATGTTTCAGTGGTTCATCAAGTCGTAACAGGGTGAAAGGCACTTATGCCTCCGCTTTGCGGTCCTTTATCTGCTATAACCACACTATGTAAGATTGCCAGATCGGGTCGTGTTTCTGTAGTTCTAATGAGACATAACAAACTACAAATTTGACTTGCTTTACGTCAAGCGTTACAATAGTCATTATTTCGTTTTTCCTCGTTTCTGATGTCGCAATACATCATACTTTCGTAAAATCACGCATCATACTCTACCTTGTCTGTGGACATGGTTCATTCCAAAGCCGGTGCTGGATAAACAGTGAGCGTGCGTGCGACAGTAGGCTGCGCGCAGGAGGCTAAATTATTTACGGCAGCGGTAATGGACAATTCCGCTTCCATCCTGTAGGGCAGGGGTCGGCAACAGGCGGCCCGCGGGCCAAAACTGGCCCGCCAGCAATATTTTCTGGCCCGCCGGATTATTTTGAAAGTCTATACTATAACGTCTTATATTATAACGTACTATAATTTTTTTACTATAACGGTTTACAAATAGGCCCCGTGAATCAGTGATGCGCGGGATGATCCAAAATGAGCAACGAGTGCCTGCGGTCACCCGCGGTTACGAGTCATCCAAAAATATTTTTAATGATATTCGGGTCGCGGTCGGTCAGGTCGTTTGAAATAAAGATGCCAATTAAACCATTGTAATTTATATAGTACTAGACACAATGTTCTATGAAATACATAGGTGTACACTTTATTGGCTGAATAACTGCGCGAGGATGACGCACGAGCAGCAGATGAAAGTGGGAAATCCTTATTTACCTGAATGTTGAGCGCGTTATTAACTTTTGAATAAGAGCTGACGCGGGACAAAATGCCCGATTTCCCAAAACGTTGAACTGAGCAATGCCATTGTGCCATTTTAATAGGCTACTTTTAAACGCATATAGCTCAGTAATGCGAGTTTTATGTATTTTCTGAGAGGGGGCGGGATTTTTGTTGGGAAATTCGGAGGAGAGACGCACACTTCGATTAGACTGGATAAACACATGCCATATCTTAATTGTTAAGAAAATGAAACGAAATAAATGAATAATTTCAAGCCTTTATTACAAAACACAGCATTCAGAAAAATGCGCACCCCTAGTTCCTATGTCTATGGCCCAATATGCGGGTCAGGAAGCGGGTCGGGTACAATATTTTCTTTTGTTTGTGGTCCGAGTTGCGGGCGGGTTAGTTGAAAACGTCGGTCGGGTGCGGGTTGTTTATACATTGACCCGGGCATCACTGCCGTGTATCATTCGTTCAATCGTTTTTTTTTTCCAAATTAAAACCAAAAAAAAAAAAAATTTAAAACGACTTGTTTTTGAGATTCTGAAAACGAGATCTAAATTTTTAAAGCAGGTGAACACTTTTAAGCTTTTACTATTAAGTATTTTAAGCGGTTGCTGAATTGAATTGTGGGAGCGGGACGGAAAAAAACAGTCCCGCGCAGACCTCCTTAAACCTTAGGTGTGTAGCCTATGTGTGTCCCGAATAAATAATAATTTAAAAAAAAGGAATAAAGTTCAAAAGTTGTACAGTCCATTGGTAATACAATGCTAAATCAGATATATGTACAATAACATGTCCAACAATCGATTTAAATAGTACATTAAGGTTTAATTTATCGTTAATGAGATGTATCCGCGGCGTTTTCTCGTGTGCTTAAATGGTCCAGGGGTAGAATCAAGTTTCGTCAAGTGTGTAAAAGGTTCTGGGTTCTAATCTGCATTTGTATAGGTTTTTTTTTTTCTTCATCAAAACTGATTATGCTCATCAGTGGTTGTATATCAAGTAGTAGGGACACGTTTGTGTGCATTATATTTTGTGATTTCACCGTAACGAATAGGCCTATTCCATGTAGCTGGCCCGCCATCTACTGGATAAAAAAAATATTGGCCCGCGGCCAAAGTTACTTGCCGACCCCTGCTGTAGGGCGACCGCAGAGGAAAAGTTCATTGGTGTTGCTATAAGCGGCAGCCTGAACACAGAACCAAAATTGTTTATCATACAAAAGTAAACCAAATGTCTTAAAAATCAAACACTGAAATCTATTAGTATAACCATGAACTGCTTATCAATATTATTTGAAACCCATAAACGATATATTGGCCGATATTATATCTAAGTCTGACGACAACAACAACAACAAATGCATAGTCTAGATCTCTACGTGTTTCAAAAGACACAAAACATAATTTACACTGGAAAAGTTATAGAAATTTCCATCTGGGCAGCAGTAGTACTTTGTAAAAGAGAGAGAGAGAGAGAGAGAGAGAGAGAGAGAAAAAATGTGTGTCTGTGTATATACCATATATATATGTATGTGTGTGTGTGTGTGTTTTATTTTATTTATTTATTTATTTATTTATTTATTTATATATAATATTCATATCCTGATGCATATACTGATAATAAATATAAAGTTAACAAAACATGTCAACGTTTTAGTTGTCTTTCCTTGCCATCTACAAATGATTTTCCTAATTAGGATAGTTTATTATGAAGTGCTCTTAACTGATTAATAATGCTAAATGCCGATGAAAAAAAGTTCCTGTCAATAAACGTGTTTATTTGAATGGAAAGAGTGCCTGTATGACAGATACAAATAGTTTTTGCTGCATTCTCGTTTCCTGCAGTGTTTTGGCAAGAGCATTAATCTCTTTTTCTGTTCACTGTTTTTTTTACTGTT
The DNA here is from genome assembly GCF_949152265.1 of Phoxinus phoxinus. Lineage (NCBI taxonomy): Eukaryota > Metazoa > Chordata > Actinopteri > Cypriniformes > Leuciscidae > Phoxinus > Phoxinus phoxinus. The sequence continues at coordinate 15,093,241 of NC_136885.1, read as the reverse complement.
GTTAAAATAACCGCATCATTTGCAACTTTAGCGGGAAGAGCTTGGATATAGCGCGTTTGGCTCTAGATAAAAATGAGAGGATATAGAGCTGAAAGATCATTACCATAAACAGCCCTGAGCACTTTTGGTGTGAACCGCTCCATTGTTTTGACGTGCTTCTCAAATTAAACTAGAAACTGTAAAATGGTGACAACGTTGTCATTATGTCTCGCGGTCCAGTTTGAACCAAGTCTTAATTGTTTATTCCCTTGATTTCAAATATAAGGCCATGTCTAACTATGCACGATTATGTGATTAGTAGCGCTCAGCATCAGAACATGCTATAATATTGTGGTTCAGATGAGAACTGCTGCTAGTTTTGAATTGCAGAGATTTTGTTCTTGTAATATATTATGGATATGAAGTGATTTCCTGTCTTATTGTATTTATAATGAAAAAAAGAAACCGCTCAATTAGGCTGATCGTATTTGAGAACTCCCATGGACATTAGTTTTGTTGGATATGTTATCTTAATTGCTTATCATTGGGCCTTTTTCTGGTAATTCACTCTTATCAGGTTTATGCTATTAGTATAGTTCAATCCAACTGCCCATTGTTTTCTATATTCATCCCTACACTGAAGTGCTGAAGAATGTGAGGGACGCAGCTTGTGTTGAATTTGTCTAGCATGAGGTTTGATTCCTTATATAGCCAGCTGAGTTGATATGGAAATACTTGAGTGTGTTCAGGACAAATTCCTCTCTCCTTCCCTTGCATCAGAGAAGTGAGGTCACAGGTTTCTCATCTGGACGTTTGGCATTTGCCATTGTGTCTAAATGGAGAGGGAAATCTACACAGGATACATCCTCAAATATGATCTAAGAAATGTAGATCATTAATTAGTAACTTTATAGATTATTATTATTATTATAGAGAAACAAGCGTGCAGCCGTCTTAAGAATTTTGTGTCTGAACTTCCGTTTCTGCAGTAGCTCTGTATATTTCTATGGCATCGCTGTCGAAGAGTAATTTGCTGGCGAAGTGGATTTACTTATTGTAGAGTTAAAGTCATCATGAGCATTGTAATGTTTGAAGTGGATGTCATAACAAACGTCAGTAGACCGGGAAGATCTTACCTTCATGCTGTGGAAATACAACCTGGAAGACAGAACACAGCGAGTGCAGCGCTAAAAGGGGGCGGGGCTACATAAGTTCTAAAATCACAATAAAATTAATTGTAAAAAAAGTAAAATGAGATGTGAGAAATAGGACCATCATTTGTTTGCTTTTTTCACGTTTTTCTTAAATGAAGTTAATTATTATATGTGACTAAAAGGGTTTAGTTCACCCAAAAATGAAAATTCTGTCATTTACTCACCTTCAAGTTGTTCTAAATCTTTATTAATATCATGGTTTTGAGGTTGAGTAAATGATGACAGAATTTTCATTTTTGTGTGACATTTTCAGTGACATTTTCATCTGGATCTATTATTTTTTTCAAAAACATATTAAAAAGGCAATTTATAATACAAAGACTTTTTAGGGAATAAAGTGAAAAATGACAGGGTGATACAACAGTCCTGATATCATAATATAATACCAATTCCTAAAAAGAAACACATTGAAAAGATAAGGAAAGTAATTTGGCATAATGTTTAATTACTATTTCTTAAAATAATTGAACAAATACCAAACCTATTGCACTGTTAATATTTTATAACTTTTGTCAAAAAAAATTATGAAAAACTATGTCATCTGGTGCAAAAAAACAAAGTCATATGGTTCAGCCAACAAGGAGACAAAATAAAGGAAATGATGTCATAAAGAGGAGCTAGACCCTTATGATTGTGCTTCAAGATCAGGAAGTTTCTTAAAATATCTGACCTTTTTATGAAAAGGCCCAGATTAGTTCAAGCTCTAAAATGTCATGTTGTGTGACCCCCAACCTTAAAATAGGGAAAATGGAAAAAAGAAAATCTGTAACACTTTTTTTTCACAATAAGATGTGTATATTCACATCATGTAACATCAAGGAAAATGTTATTACTTTTTTGATGGTAATATCACATGACATTTTTAGTCATTACATCGAACCGGTTATTACATTTTTTATAAATGTTTTTCAAAATCATATGAAACCAGCAAGAATACACACAGTACATTTCTAAGAACTTGTACATGCTATTCAAACTAGCTTTTGAAAATATTTTCTTTACTGCAGACACTTTTGTCATTGATGCATATAACATTTGCAGGATGCCAAATGTTAGCACATGACCTTATGAATCACTTGTGAACTTAAATGATATACAAACAGTGCACATGATCGGTAAACCCATCAGTAACCTGCCCTAGACCCCATGCTGGCCTTTCTCCCATTTTCTGGAGATTGTGATACTTCCTATTCGGGATTGGAGGGACTGGCAGATGTTTCCTGGTCGCCCCCACCCCTGGCTATGTGCGTAAGACAGAGAGAGAGAGAGCGCGAGAGAGAGAGAAGTCAGGTTCGCTCTCCCCCTCAGGCAACACTGTCTCTGAGTCTTCACTTTTTAAAGCTTTCCTCTTGACCGGTTGTGTGCTTCTGGAGCTCACTAAACCCTCAGGACTACCGTGACCATCTTCAGTCTCACCTGAGTAAAGACACAGCTGGAGGAGACAGTGAGACGGGCTGTCAAACTCTCAGTGACTTTGAGAGCTGTGTTGCAGTCTCATGGCGTGGGACTGTGGCCTGAGGTATGTGTTTTCTGTGTCCCCTGCACTGCAGCAGGGCCCCGGGGCTGGTACACGCGATAAAGAGGATATCAGCCGATTGGAGATGGTCCAGAGACTGGCCAAGGACGGATGCCGCCTTTTACACAGCCCGCTCCGAGCTACCGAAAGGCCTGCTGAGGTGAGATGCAAACTAACGCTCATGCATCAGTCAATCCACACACTGAGTATTATTATTATTATTATTAGGGTCTTTGTTCAACTCTGGGCTCTTTTGGAAACTTCAGTAATAGGGCTAGTATTTTAAATACAAATTAAATACAATTAAATAATTTTTTGTTAAAATAACTTTATTAGTAGCAAAATTATTGGTCCTGGTTGAAATAAAATCATGTAATATTAAAATGTTTTCTGTTTATGTCACTCTTTGTTTTTAGACTATTCTGTTTTTTAACTATTCATCATTTTTTAATGTAATGATTCCAATTTTAAAATGGATTTTCATATTTTATGATTGAAAGTCTGGGTGACAGACGAGGGTAAAACAATTCAATCTTTACAAAACAAAACGATCTTTTAAAAAATCATTGTGTTTAGATTTTTTTTAAACCCGCTGGGACATAAACATGCCCATAGTAAAAAAAAACATTTGAATGCCATTTATAGTCAATGTCATGCATATTTAGTTTTGTCCTTTTGACAATTTGTGGTTTTGTTGTGTGTGTATTTGTTCAGAAAAAGGAATTATTTTATATTTTAACTATTTTGTTGTGGTTTGTGAAGCAGCACCCTTATAAGTTGATTGATGTCATTATTTCGAAGAAAAGTCATTGTTTGCCGTCACTTTTTATCATTGAATCTGTTTTCAAATCTGTAGCTGGTTCAGGAGAGACTTTCTAAAACCGAAAAGGGCACCAATCTCATGCTTGTCTCTGATTGGTTGATCCCACAATAGTCCCAGTTGCCTCTTCCTGATGGCGGGCGGCCACTCACAATGACAGGAAGAGTCGACGTGAGCACCATAAGGTTGCTGGCAACCAATCGCTACTCCTGCTCTGGGTGTCATGCCATTCTATTCTGGGAGAGATATTTGTTTGACGTTTATGAGACAAAAGTCGAATTGTCCTTAATTTGATCTATTACCATGATAAGGAACATTAAAATTAATTTAATACAAGGCACTTGTAATGTGTTGTCATATTCAAAAGCTTTTTTTGATCCAAATAATTTTTGAGCTGCAAAAACAGAAGTTTTGTGCTGTTAGGAATCAGGATTAGTTGAATTCACCCTGTATTCAGTAATATTTTTTCCCATTTAAATGAACATATGATTTTTTCATATGATTTAAGGTGCAAGTTTGCTGATTTTGCACCCTCTTCGTATTGTTACAATCAATGTCAGTAGTAAAACTACTATAAATGAGCAATGTTTACTCTTTCTCTGTATTACCTGTGACCTATACCATAAAAGTCTTGCGTAGCCAGACTTTCAGACTGACGGCAGAAGGTCTGGACTCCATCGCAGCATTCATTGGCCAAGGACGGCCCAGAGGGCGTCTGACTGACATGTAAAACAACCAATCACAGTTCGTTTTGTTCCACGTCAACGCACACGTCTCCCAGACATCCTGTAGAATTAGAATTTTTGTTAATTTAAACAAAATGTTTAATAATATTTGTTAAACTAAAATTGCTCGTGTAATGGATTAGGGGTATAATAATTATATAAATCATATAAAATAATTATAATAAATAATCATCGCTAAAAGACAGTCAAATTTGTGTTTAAAAATGTTTTGCTATGTAGTGACCTTTAATTTAGAGCAAGAGAAACTGGGGGAGAGACTTTATTGCATCAGATATGTGTCACTTTGCACCTTTGTACTTTGTGTCACCAGCAGCCATATCACCCTGTTGCCCGAAAAAGAGTGGGGGTGTAACCCCGGCATCCTGGCCAAATATGCCCAGTGGCCTCTGTCCATCATGGCCTCCTAATCATTCCCATATACTGATTGGCTTCATCACTGTCTCCTCTCCACCAGTAAGCTGGTGTGTGGTGGGCGTTCTGGTGCAATATGGCTGCCGTCGCATCATCCAAGTGGATGCTGCACATTGGTGGTGGTTGAGGAGAATCCCCCCCTTCTATGTAAAGCGCTTTGAGGTCTCAGAAAAAGCGCTATATAAATGTAACGAATTATTATTATTAATCACTTTGCTCACAGCTGATTGATCTAATTTTGGTTTTGAGGTCTCTTACATAAAACGCCATGGAGCGTAAGTTACTATAGCGATGAACAGTGCCAAAAACCCAGGGTTGGTGCAAACTAAACTGAAACAAACCTGGCTATCTACCTAAACCGGCTTCATGGTATAGGACCCTGGACAGAGAAATTCCTGTTTATTTGTCAGTAATAATCCGCCAGATGACGCACAATGCATCATTTTGGACAGCTCCAGGTCTTCCGTGAAAAACACAGATTGTACTTCCGCAGTTGGACAGCTGAACATTTACTCTTTGAATTCTTGCACATGGGAAAAACACACCATTATGACTAAAAGTTTGCTAAGAAGTATTTCCTACTAAAGCAAGATGGTATTTGACTCGGTAAGCGTGTCCATAGCAGACTGGTGGCAGTGGCCTTGGACTGCAACATGCCCAGTTCCAATTCTAATATATCATACCGCTATGATCCATCTTTTTGTTTGTTTGTTTTTTGGATTCATGATTAAATTGTTTAATTGTTTGTATGGGGAACAGTTAATTCCGACATTTTCATATTATGTTGACAATTATGACTTGGCATGAAACCGATTACTTTTGGTGTCAACATGGTTTCTGAATATTTGATGCAGGTAGTTGACTTTGGACTCAGCATGTCTTAACACAGCAGGCAGATGTGAGACCAAGACGGTGTGAGTAAAGACAGTGTACTGAGGGATGACGGTGTACTGCTGTTTGTTTAAGAATCCCTTTTAAGTCCATACCACACATTTTGCTTTCATTCTGCTTTCACTCATCGTCAAAGTGATGTCATTTTTTTAACAGTTTGTGGAGCCTCTTTGCAGTGGAAAGGATTTGGGTAAACTAAAGTTTCAAAGTAAAAGTATATGTTTTCTGGTATGTAAGTTAGTTTGTGTTGTTGGGTTTGTAGGGAACCTAATGCATGAAATGAAGCTGAATAGTATTATTCTGTCTTTATCATTATGAGATTATGGGTCTGTTTCCTAGATATATGTATTTAATGTTTTTTCAATAGAGAATTTTTTTTATTTTTTATCTTTAGTTGCTTTAATCTAGTTGTTTTTGTTATAGATCGTATTCTATATCCATGTAACCCTTAGGAGCTGTGAATTATGCATATGGTTTTGTTTATTCCAGGAGGAATTTTGGAAGCCTTTGTGCAAAGTAATATCAACAGACCAGGAAATGATTTAAAATATCACATTGTCTTTTTGACACTTACATAAACATAGCACTGTTCCAGAGGCTTCTGCTCCGTGTTGCAGTGACAAAAGCATTTTCAATTTACATAACTGTGCTCGTAAAAAAAACATATTTTGTATCATACATAGATAGATACATAGATACATACATAGATGGATACAGTTATGGTCAGAATTAATGGCACCCATGGTAAATATGATCAAAACTGGCTGTAAAAAATAAATCTGCATTGTTTATCATTTAGATTTTTCATTAAAAAAAATTGCCAAAATTCTAACCTTTCATTGAAGTAAAATAATTGAAATTGGGGTGGAAAACACATTATGAAATAAATGTTTTTTACGAGTAAAATATCTCTGAAGTATATTCCATTAATATTTACCTTTTTTAGCACACCATGGTGACTAGGAACATGAAATTGTCCAGCCATGACTTCTTGTTTCACAGGAGTTCAAATATGTGCATCAAAAAGATTGTTGAGCATCACAAAATAGAAAGTGGCTGTAAGATAATAGCTAAAGAATTGAAAATCCTCATTTTATACCATCAGGGGAATAATGAAGAAGTTCCAATCAACTAAAGATGTCACGAATCTGCCAGGAAGAGAACGTGTGTCTATAGTGCCTTAATGGACGGTGAGGAGGAAAGTTTGAGTGGCCAAAGAGTCTTCAAGGATCACAGATGGAGAATTGCAGAGATTAGTTGAGTCTTGGGGTCAGAAAAATCAAACACCCTCTACATCATCACATGTTGTTTGGGAGGGTTTCAAGAAAAATGCTCCTCGCTCATCCAAAAACAAACTCCAGCATATTCAGTTGTCAGACACGACTGGGACTTCAAATGGCACAGGGTTTTGTGGTCAGATTAAACAAAAAAAATAGCTTTTTGGCAGCAAACACGCTAGATGGGTTTGGTGCACACAAGGATAAAAAGTACAACATGTGTATCATTTAATATACCGTTGGATCTTTAATGTTGTGGGCATATTTTTCTGCTGGAGGTCCTGGACTTCTTGTTCAGATACATGGCATCGTGGATTCTATCAAATATCAACAGATAAAAAATCACAACCTGACGCCTTCTGCTAGAAATCTTATAATGGGCTGTGGTTGGATCAGGACAACGATCCAAAACAAATCAAAATCGAAGCACAAAATGAAGCTTCTGCCATGACCGTCTCAGTTCCCTGACCTGATGAGTGGAGTGAACTGAAGAGAAGAAGCAAAACTGAAGGATCTGGAGAGATTCTGTATGGAGGAATAGTCTCTGATCTCTTGTCAGGTGTTCTACAAATTCATCAGGCATTATAGGAGAAAACTTAAAGATGTTATCTTGTCAAAAGGAGATTGCAAAAAGTATTTAATAAAAGGGTGCCAATAATTGTGGCCAACGTGTTTTGGAGAAAAACATTTATTTCATAATGTGATTTTCCCCCCCACTTTCAATTCTTTTACTTCAATGCAAGGATAGACTTTTGCCAATTTTTTGAATGAAAGATCAAAAGGATAAACAATGCGGATTTATTTTTTACAGCCAGTTTTGATCATATTTACCATGGGTGCCATTAATTCTGATCATGACTGTACATACATACATGCATACATACATACATACATACATACTGTACATAGATACAGGAGATGGATGGATGGATGGATGGATGGATGGATGAATGAATGGATGGATGGATGGATGGATGAATAGATGGATGGATGGATGGATACATACGTAGATAGATAGATACATACGTACGTAGATAGATAGATAGATACGTAGATAGATAGGTAGATAGATACATATGTAGATAGATAGATAGATAGATAGATACATGCGTAGATACTGTAGATACGTAGATAGATGGATACGTAGATAGATGGATACGTATAGATACATAGAAACTTTGTATACAAATGATCTGAGCTCAGGAGATTATGTTGTTTAATGATACAAAGCAAAAAAGTGAAGTGACAGCGTAAAAGAAATACGCCACCAGGCTGATGTCACACATGTTGTCTTGTGACAGTCTTTTGTCTCTAAGAATGGTGGCATAAATAAATGCATTACAGTCATCTAACGTAACCCCATCATATGCAATATACTCAATACAAGGTGACTGGCTTTTGTAGCTTTTGACTGAAGCTCAGAAAAGTGTTGCGTCAGCCCCTGTATAATCAGAACTGCTCTTCAAGGTCTAATCATGACGCATGCAGTCACTTCAGAATGGAGCGGGCTAAGCAGGACACCTTTTTTATCAGGACACCGTGAGATTATTTTGTTGATTAATGTTCCTCAACCCAGAAATGTCAGTTTAGAATGAAGGGCATGTGCCCCCTTAAATTTCTGAGCCAAATATATGAAATTTTGTATTATTTTTATTTACCTTTATTTAACCAGGTTAAAATTTTTAAATGACTTCAAGTTTTGTAGCTTCATCTCTGTCAGGAAAATATTCCAATCCGAGGTTGCGGCATATTTGCATTTTTTTTGTGTGTGCAAAACTCAGAACACTAGAGGCAATATTCCTTGAACAATACTATATTATGATGACCTCAAAACACTTTTACCACGGTGCATCATTTGTAAACTAATACATTTTGATGTTTGCATCGCATAACCTGCTCCATAAGAATGGCTTTTCTCAGGTACGAGTCCCGTGTCGTGATAAAAGAGCTCAAAGACTTGGCATGGGTGTTTTAATCTTACGTTTCCTTTTGTTAACACTATCCAGTTTGTTAAAGGTTTAGTGTATGATATGTTCAAATGCGATAGAGCATTAACATATTAGCGCCACTCACCAAACATTTCATTTCAGAACTGTAGTGTGCAAAACGCATTGCAATATCATTTTAATATCATTTTGCTAAAATGTTTCCAATGAGCCTGGGGGTGGCATCTTGCCCAGGACATCAAATACACTAAGACTGCCATTGGTCCCCCTTCAAAAAATGCATGCAAATGGATACTCTGTGGGTAGAAAGAGAAGATGCAAATAGATTCGTGCATCAAACAGGCGCTGCTCATTTGAGTTTGCCTCCAGCCTGCACTGACGCCATTCCCACAAAAGCGTTGGCACATCTTAATGCACTAAATTCCACATTTCGATCCTGTGTAATATTACTCTGTCACTACTAAAGCGTTCAGGTCCCCCTGAGCTCAGTGGAGCTTTTTGCCAATCCAAAGCCAAGCAGAACTTCTGCCTGGGGAGATGAGTCTGAGATTGTGGCTTTTTAAATGCAGTTTGTGCTGATCGTCATGAGAGTGTGTGGGGGTTGCAGTGTGTACATGCATCCGTGTGTGTGTGTTCGTACGTGCAAGATCATTGGGGGTCTCTCAGTGTTTCAGTGCAATGGGCAATTAGAGCAGAAAAGTGCTGGTCCTTCCAGCCTGTCTGTCTGCCTAATTACGGGCGCACACACGCGCCACATTGACTGATGTGCTGTTTGCTGTAGTCCAAGGACAGAGAGAATGAAAACCAGCTCATTAAAACATGCGCACACACACACACACACACATTCACTCGCACATACAAACTCTGAATGATCTATCCATTAATTGCACTGCTAACTTGAAATGCACTTCTCTTAGCGTATCACTGTAATGAGGATGTTTTTCGAAGAGTGACAGTGAGATCCCGGTCCGTATGTTGTTGGCACAAGCGTTATGGAAGGCATGAGATGCTCACACCCATATTTACACACACTAGTGAGTCACACAGTTCACATGCTGGCTAAACGACAGCAAACAGACATTTTACTGGAGTTCAGAGTCCAGAGCTGTTTTTAAGTGTTCATATCAGAACATAATTAGATATAAACTCTCAAACTTTCTTTCCGTTTTAGACCGTGCATGAGGGTCTTGCATGGCTGGTTTAGTCTGCACTAGTTTGAGCACATTAACACTACATTAGCCATTTTGTAATGTAGAATATACAGCATTGCATACAGTTATTGAGATGTTTATGTATAGTGAATTGTGTTTGCAATTATAGGTTGAGTTTTAGGTGTGTATGAATATTGGAGATTGGATGGATTGAGTGCTTTGTTCTCAGAATGTGTGTGTTTCAACGTGTTCAGAGATCTGTGGAAGGTTGATAACACACACCGGGTGAAGTGACATGGATTTTTCAGGACAATAACAGTGGCATGTTGGTTCAGAGCACCTTTCCTTCATACACATACTTCATATATATACACGTCCACATATACATATACAATGGCCACAAACGTTTTTGACTTATCCAAAATTTCAAGGGTCCAAGTTATACATATTTGTGCAACCCCCGCTAATGGCGGGTGAATTAAGTATATTTACCTGCCATCCATAAATACAGTATTTCATAAAAGCTGAGAAACAGAATTTTCATTAAAATTCATGAAATTTTCATTAAAATTCATGAAATTTTCATTAAAAATATATATTTGTGTCATTGTGACAATGGGATTATTGAGATGACAGATAGATAGATAGATAGATAGATAGATAGATAGATAGATAGATAGATAGATAGATAGATAGATAGATAGATGTTTGTGCTATCTTTAAAATAAATGATGCTTTGTTTGATATTTTGTTCTAATTGTTCTAATATTCATATATTTTTAAGTTTGACTTAAAGGGATAGTCCACCCAAAAATGAAAATTCTCTTATCATTTCAAACCTGAATGCATTTCTTTCTTTGACACAAATTAACTGATAGTTACCAACATTCTTCAAAATATCTTCTTTTGTGTTCCACAGAAGAAAAGACATGGTTAGGGTGAGTGATGACAGAATTTTCATTTTCGCATGGACTATCCCGGTGTTCAAATGTTTTCATGACACATGATGTATAAATGATGTACTGTATAAATATATATTCAACCAACAAACCAGCTCAGCACACACACATAATATTTCAGCATAATCTGCTTGCAATTCATGATTACGCAATATCAAATAACTAAATCAGTTGAATTAATTCACCTTTCGAAACGAGCAAATGATTAAAATATAAATGCAGCCTCGCGCCGAGCAGCGTTACGGCAGCATTGTGTTGGGTCACGATAAAACGAACCCATTGAACGGCGCCATTTGATGTGGGATGTTTAATTTAAAACTGTATTGTGATGGAAATCAGGGGAGCAAAACAGACAGGGACGGGAAGACAGGGAATCTCCCTGGTGATAATGTTCTCTCCTCCCCCCGCAGCCCCCCGGTGACGCAGCAGTCCGTGTGTGTGAGAGAGAGAGGAGCCACGAGGTGCATCAGAGAACGACGTCACCGAGAGCTCCCTCCTCCTCCTCCTCCTCCTCCTCCTCCTCCTCCTGGACCGGGAGGTAAGCAGCCACACACCCGCTCTCACATGCGAGTGGAGCTCCAGAGCGCACACACCCTTTCTCTCTCATCTCTCATTTCTCACTCTTGTCATTCCGTCTTTCATGTAATCTGTCCAGCCCTGCCTCTTTGTCACTTTATTTATATCTCTCATCTCCCTGAAGTCATTCTCTAACGCGCTCAATCACACACACACACAGACACACACACACACAAACACTCGTCCAAGGATGTGCTGCATTGGCGTGCGCTCTTTCCTATGGAGCCCTTCTGAGGGATCTTAAACCAGAAGCTCCAGAGCGCAGTCAGGCTTTTGACTCCTCGATTCCTCCGGGTCAATGTGGTAAGTCGGCGCCGATGTGGACATGGGCAGCAGGCGTGCAGTGGCCCCGGACCCGCGCATGGACGACAGGTTGATGCCGGCCGCTCTGGTGGAACAGGAGGAAGATGAGGATGAGGACGAGTCCTCCGATACCTGCAGCACAGACCGAGCTACCGTGCCTACGTTCGACGTGCCGTATTTCCGTTATATTGACGAGGAGGGCACGGAGGAAGAGGGCGAGGAGGAAGGCTGGTGCAGCAGTCGCTCCCTGTCCTCCATCGAAGAGGAAGACTCCAGTGACTCTTCTGTCTCCCACAGGTACGCTGCCGTGCCTGCCGCCCCTGAAAGGGTTTTGGAGCATCTGCTGGGCCACCTGAGGCTGGACGAGGAGCAAAAGAGCCCCCAGAGCAGAGAGACAGGTGAGCCGTCACCTTTATAATAGTCGTGACTCACGTATAGATGTTTTCTGCCGGCTTTCTCATCTGATGTTGAGGCCTAATCTAACAGGTGTTTTTCGATTATGCGGAGATCTGTAGGCTTGACTGTATTTCATGTCATATAACTTATAGAAGTATGAAACAGGGCTGAAAACTATTCAAATAAACCATTAAAATTGTTTTGTTAATTGAAAAAAAACGCTGAAACAAAATGGCAACATTCATTGGCAACATTCATAAAACTAAAATGACTAAAACTAAAATTGAAGTAAAATGTATTAAAGCTAAAAACAATTCTATATAATATAATATTCTAAATAATAGAGATGTCTAAAGTACAAAAACAAATTACTGAAACTAAATATAAATTGAAAACTGAAATTTTATTCAAAATATCAATAAATACTATTATAGTAACTGTAAAGAATACTAAAATAACACTGGTCTGAAATTTGTCCATCTTCCTAAACATGATAATCCCATCTTTTAAACTTATAGTTCACCCAAAAATGAAAATTCACACTCTTGTTGAACCAAACCTTTATGTCTTCCATTCTGCTTTGGAAAACAAAATAACTTTTTTTTTTTTTTTTGTCCATACAATTAAATTCAGTGGGGTCCAATGTCTTTTGTACTTTGATGAAATCGACAAAAACAGTTAAAACGTTCCTCAAAATATCTTCTTGAGTGTTCCGCAGAAGAAAGAAAGCCATACAGTTTTGGAATTTTCATTTTTGGGTGAACTATCACTTTAAGAGATGGGATGATCTTATTTTAGGAACAGTAGACCTGAATCTAGTACCTGGACCATTCAATAAAGCTGCAAGTCTGAAAAACCTTCTGGAAACCTGAAAATAAAGAAAATACTCAGTTTTTTTCTATCAACGCTGCACTTTAATTTTTGTGGCACAAACATCTATCAACATTATCACCTACTGTTCCATAAATGTTGCAGCATGTACTTCAAACAGCAGTATATTTCCTGGTTCTGGTTTCATGCTATAAGCTAAATGATGTGATAGTAGTGATCTACTTTTAGCTGACTGGCTGACTATATCCTGCTGGTACGGAGTTATTATCTCCTGCTGGCTTTAATGTCCTGCCGTCATGGATGGCATGCTGCACTCCATGTTTAGCTGGCAACAGTTAAACAAGGTGGTTGAAAGGGAAAAATGCAGATTGTGGGATAATTTTACCTATTGGGATGCACAGAATAATTTATCATGTACATGCTTAAATGATTATAGCATTATCATATGTGGGACATATGAATTAAAATATAGTACTAATGCATGTATCCTTACATACAAGGAGAGGTTTTAGATATTCTGCCTGCCAGGCTTAAGTCATTCTTGTTTTTTTCCAGACAGAATGTTTGTAGTAAAAAGTATTGATTTAGATTCTCCATAGGGAATAGAACATCTCTGTAGCCCTAAAGCCATTAGGTCGGGGTCAAATCTGGAGTGAAACTGTGGGATTTGTGACTCTTGTGTTTTGAAGCTGAACAAAGAAACAAATTCATTTTCAAGCCATTAAAAGGAGTATGAATGCACTCTGCTTTGGTTCTCCGAGTTGCTGAAGTAGTGCGTGTTCGATATCAAGCTGTTATGTCTCTCAGACTAGATTAGAGGAATGAGTAAGTGTTCTTTCCCTTTAGAAAAAGCCTGACTTTGCGGTGGCTGTTCCCCCCTCCCTCTGTATGGCGAGCCGGTCCAGCGGAGTGAGTTCTAACCTCATTAAAGACATTGATAGCTAATCGCTATAGTTCAGCTCACTTCTCTGTTGTGCGCACAGAGTCTTGTCTGTTTAAATCCTGCACTGCTGCAGTTCTTCTGTCTGCTTTCAGTGCAGTTCCAGAACTCTCTTCCATTGCTGAGCAGAGGAAAAGATGCCATTTGGGCTTGCACACCACTTATACTCCTATTAATTACCAAAAAGAGTACATGTGGAGTGTAAATAGATTTAAAGAGACTGCTCACGCAAAAATGAAAATTCAGTTTAGATTTTTGTTTTTTTTTGTTCTGAAAATGATAATTTAGTGTGTGTTCACACTTGGCATGTTTGGTTCGATTAGAACAAACCATGATGATTGCTCTGTTAGTGCGGTTCATTTGAATAAGTGTGAACGCTGCCATCAGAACCCTTGTGCGCACCCAAACTTCCAAACAAACTCTGGTGCGGTTCGAATGAAATATGAACGGATGAACAGACCAAAGACATGCAAACGAACCAAAAAACGGGTCATGATGTCTTAAGATGCGACCCTAAGAAGGACAGAATGTTAAAGCATACCTGTTTTTTTCTCGTCATAGTCGCAATGTTGCCCATCACAGTTCGTTACAGTCACCAGAACTGCGTCTCTATCGCTGGAAATCTTCGTTTGTGTGTTTGACGGAGGGAGTCCTGCTTTACACATTTTATAAGCTCTGCACGAGTTCTCAGCTGGTCAAAATACCATCATATGTAGGCTACACACATACAACGAGCACATTTAGACCAGCGCACAGCTTTGTTTTGGATGTTCGGTAAATTCCGTCCAGAAATATATACGTAATAAAATGAATATATATAGTCCCCATTCACTTTCATTGTATGTAAAAGAGCAGCTTAGACGTTCTGCTAAACTTCTCTCTTTGTGTTCCATGGAACAAAGAAAGCCATACAGATTCCTAAAGACGTAAATTAGGATATAAATCAAATATGTAGTTGAACTGTTCTTTTATAAGCTTTGTGCTGATGAAGGATATCTCTTATTGTCACCATTCTATTATATGTATAAAATACATTTTAGGTGTTGACAGGGTAAACAGTGATATAGTGGTGAGAGAAAAGGTCGCCATGATCTATGAACTGTCAGATGAAGTGGCTTCACTTCTAACTGCCTGGTAAGCTCTATTCTACTGGGAGGGTTTTGTCCACGCTATAAATCTATTATGGTTTAAATGCTATGACAGATAATAAATGAGTTTTTTTGTGACAATATTTTTGAAATGCATCCATAACTGCATTAGCTCAGATTGCCCAGTGATCCATACATAGTTTTTCACAAGCATGTGTCTGTCTATGTGTATATTTTGGTGTGTTGGTAAAAATAGCGTGTTCTTGTAAACGGAGAGAGACAAAGAAAGAATTAGACAGACAGAAGGAGAGACAGAGATTCCCAGAGGACAGGTCTCAGGGGACATGAAGCTTGCCGGTGTATTGTCATGCTTGCACACCCCTCACATGTGTAGGGAGTTTGATAGGGCTCAGTATTGATTTCATACGGCTTCTGAAGTATCCATCAGCTGATCCCATATGAATTCCGTGTTTACATCCTGCAGGACAGGCTGCTTCTGCACACAAAGAGATTTAAATGTTTGTTGTTTAACGTATGAAGCCGAAGGGAAGCGTGCAGTAAAAATATTGATTCGGTTATGGAGAGGAGAGGTTGTTTTATTGTTTTTTCTAAATGAAAGGTATCCAGCCAACTGTACAGTACTTCCCTACAGAGATAGAGCTCTTGGCATTTCTTAATGCTAGTAAATACATGAGCGAGACGATGTGCAATGAAAGAAAGAGGGGAAATAACTCTGTAGTGGTTTGGTACTTTTATGAGTTTGCCTGCGGTTCAATGCTTTTGTTTTATTAAAAATGGTTTTATGGTCAAACATGCAAGAAATGTTACAATTAGGGATTCATTCAGTAATGGCATATTTTTTTCTGCATTCAGTCTGTGTGTGTTTGCTTGAGGATTTCAGGAGACTGCTGCCGATAGCAAGGAAACAAATGGGTTGAGGAAGAAATCTGAGCCATTTCATTGCCAATACGTCTTTGATTATTTTGTCGATAATGTATATTGATCCTCAAGCCAAGAGGGTAATATCGGGTTATTGTATTTTTGGAATCTAGCATGTGTTCGATGAATGTAATGTTTCCTCTGTGTTTAATACCAGGCATTTTCTCTAGTAATGAACATGTCTTTTTCAATTTTTAATACAGAAATCATTGATTTGGTGACACTGATAAAAGACATACAACGCTAAACAGAAATTCATTCAGTGTGGTCCAAAAGAATAAGACCACTTTAAAAATCTAGAATAAAACCTGAAAAAAACAGAGCCATTAAGATTTTTGTATTTAAAACTTAAAATGGGAAAAAGAAGCAAAACTGAAATGTACCAAAACTTAAAGGGGTCATGACATGGGTTTTTTAATTTTTTTATTATGTTCCCTTAGGTGCAAATATAGTATTACTATAGTTTTTTTTACAAAAAACTTTTAAAATGTAGTGATTTATGACCTTTTCCCACCCTGTTTCTCATCCTCTGATTCAAACAGTCTGTTTTGGGGGTGTTTCCCCTTTAAGAGTTCAGTGTTAACGCCCACTGTTATGATTGGCTAACGTCAGTGCCTATGCATCAATTATTAACGCCCCCAGCCAGAACCTGTGCGGATTCAGCGTATTTAAAAAGTAGTTTAAAGTTTTAAACACATTACTTACAGTTTGCGTCGTCGTTGTTGAGCCCAGAATAGTCGGCAAGGACTTATCTTTGAGCAACAGTTTTCTGACAAAGCCAGCATCATTTTGGGATTTGTTCTCAAAACAGTCATCCTTCAAATGTATAGAACAAACGCTTAAACTAACACTGCCGTGACTGAGACGTCCGCAAAAAATAAAGTGCATCCATTTTCCCCTGACGACTGGATCTTTCGCAGCGTATTCAAAGATGTTGTTTGTCCACAGCCAGGAACAGCACATCTGCGGCACCGTAATTTCCCTGTACACAGACAGACCCACTCGCTGTCCGTCGACTGAACACTTGAGGCGCGCAGCGCGCGGGCGCGACAACGATACGAAATGAGCGTAGTTGCCTTGCACTTTAAGCGTAGTTGTCTTGCGCTGGAGGCGGTCATATGCAAACGCTGGTACGTCACTTCGTACCGTGACGTCACTTCTTACCATGGATCCAGAACGAGCTGTATTTAGAGCTTGATTAAATAAATGATTCGTTTATAATGGGGAGGACGTCTTAAGCTATGAAACTTGCAGGACGTTTTAATGGTACAAAGACCTCTTATATACTAAAAGATCAAGGCAAATTTGGTTTCTCATGTCATGACCCCTTTAAGAAATTCTAAAATACAACATCGTTCAAAGGTTTGGGATCAGCAAGATTTTTGTTTTTATTTTTTTTAATGAAAGAGATGGATCTTTTTATTGAGCTAGGACACATTAAATTGACCAAAAGTGACAGTATAGACAATTATAATTTTACAAAAGATTTTCCTCTCATCAAAGGATCCTGAAAAGAACTGAATCACTGTTTCCACAAAAATATTAAGTAGCACAACATTGATAATAATCAGAAATGTTTCTTGAGCACCAAATCAGCATATTATAATAATTTCTGAAGTAATGATGCTGAAATAATGCAAGACTGAAGTGATGCTGAAAATGTAACTTTGCCCATCACAAGGATACATTTAATTTAAAAATGTTATAATAGAAAAGCATTTTAAATTACAATAATATTTCAAAATATTACTATTTACTGTATTTTTATATAAATGCAGCCTTGGTGAGCATACAGTACTAATTTAAAAAACATTAAAAAATCTTACCGACCACAAACTTTTAATCGATAGTGTACTTCAACCTTTCCCTTAAAATTGTTATGGTGATAATATAATTTGTCATTTACCTTGCATTCAAAAGCAAAACACATTTAGATCTATATCTAGATCAGGTTGGTAACTGATCTTGGAGTAACATGTATTTCACGTGTTCTTTAACAAATCCAAACCTGAATTGATTTTTCTCCCCTGATCCAATATCTTCTATTTCTGCTGTAAATGAAGTCAATCACCTGAACGGCGCTCTGCTCAGCCCTGCTGAGGGTAATTGGCGAGCTCGGCTCAATGAGCGATAATCAAACCCTGTCCACATGGTTAACAGAGAGACTTGTGGGAATTGCTTCATTGATGATGATAACTCAGCTCACGAATCCTGAGCATAATGGGCCCGAAGCTGTCAGAGCTCATTATCCGTGATTTATGGAAAACGGGAATAATTTGAGTAAAAACATCAAACAACAAAACGAGGAGAGTGATTGTGCATGTGTGCTTTTCAAGAATGCCGATGAATTTGGTGCAAACATTAAATGAGATGAAGTTGTTTAAAGTCAATCCTCTGTCACATCCTCTCATTAACTGCAACAGTCTCGTTTTCCTTTTTCTGCATGCTCGGGTTTCTTGTATGCATCTGTCAATATCATAAGCAGCTGACCGGGTCTGTGTCTGCAGACCATGAACTGTGGTATCCCTCAGCTGTCCATCAAAGCTCATTTGACCTCCAGAGTTTGCCGCTGTCATTGAGGTGGTCATTAACTCTCAGCTTTTTCACATCATGGTTTCAAGTCAAGCTGACACACTCTGTCTGATCGTTCCTGCAGTGTGGGTGGAAGAGCTTGAAAGAGTTTGGAAGATGCAAGAGACGCCAAGAATATAGTTAGACCTACTTTTTCACTATGAGAGGAAAAGCAAAACATTGTTTCTGCTGTCGTTTAGCCAAGGTTTTCCAATATTCCAGGATGCCTGAGTATTCATAAGGATTGTAAATTGTATCTTCTCAGGAATGCATCTCCTGAAAACACATTTTGGAATTTCATCAACATCAAAAATAGTAGGGGTGGGAATCTTTAGGCACCTCACGATCCGAATCCGATTCTGGGAGTCACAAATCCAATTCTAAAACTATTATTGATCTACTTTTTTATATTTTTTATTATTTAATTAGTTTCTTAATCTTAAAATATTTTTTACATTTAATTACATATGTCATTATAAGTACTTTAAAAAATAATAATTACAAGTTAAACATTTTATTAAAACCATAGAATGCTTAAATTTTAAATACATAAACTAATATAGCTTTAAAACAAAAGCAAGTAGCCTAGTAAATAATGGACGAACAACAAAACATTACAAGCAATAAACAGTGTGCTTTCAGTATTTAAAAGTATCTGAATGTTTTCCATTCAGGAACTGTGAGTTTTTTCTCTTTCTCATCTTTACTGTTGTTTGATTATTACTGATGACATCATAGACAGCAGGGGATCTAATAAGCTGCATTTACACTAATGCACAGATCTCTTTTGAAATATATGTTTTTGTCCTGTCTGTTTAATCCCTTAAAGGTGTATTGTGTAATATTTAGGATGATCTGTTGACATAAATGCAATATCATATACATAACTATGTTTTCAGTGGGGTATAAAGACCTTGAATGAATTTCGTGTTACAGAAATGAGTATGAGATGTATTTCGTGTGACAGTAGTGAGAATGAGATGCATTTTGTGTTGCGGTAATGAGAATATGTATTTCGTGTTACAGAAATGAGAATGAGATCTATTTAGTTACATTAATGGCAAACGATATTTTTCTGTTACGGTAATGGGAAGGACATTTATTTTGTGTTATTGTAATGAGAATGAAATGTATTTCGTCTGACGGTAATGAAAATGAGATGCATTTTGTGTTGCGGTAATGAGATGTATTTCATGTGACGGTAATGAAAATGAGATGCATTTTGTGTTGCGGTAATGAGATGTATTTCATGTGACGGTAATGAGAATGAGATGTATTTTGTGTTGCGGTAATGAGAATGAGATGCATTTTGTGTTGCGGTAATGAGATGTATTTTATGTGACGGTAATGAGAATGAGATGCATTTTGTGTTGCGGTAATGAGATGTATTTCATGTGACGGTAATGAGAATGAGATGTATTTTGTGTTGCGGTAATAAGTATTTAGTGCTGCGGTAATGAGAATGAGATGTATTTCATGTGACGGTAATGAGAATGAGATGCATTTTGTGTTGCAGAAATGAGAATGAGATTCCTTTTTTCACATGTGTTAGGAAGAATTTGGTGTGAAAATATGCTTTATAGTCATAAAAATAGTGTCAAAAGGCAAAAAGCTTAATTCTAAATTCAGTCCACACTCTTAGTCATGGTCAGTTGAATAGTTTGCTACATGCACAATTAGCATGGATTAAAAACGTAGTTTTTATTCCCGTAAGGAAGACAAGTGTGTCTAATCTTTTGCTGGTCTCACTTCCTCATTGCAGAGCAGCAGTCTGAGGTTTTTTCCAGGAAAAGTGGCACGTTCAGCTGCAGTATAGTCCTTCATTTTTCAGATAATGAAAAATGCATCCTGTTTTGGTTGTAGCAAAAGAGAGAGAGTAGTGGAGAACTGAAAGTGAAGAGAGTGAGTCAGGTTAATGCAGCTGCAGAGTATCGAGAGCTCTTGTGAAAGTGTCTCTGCAAATTTGTGTGTGTGTGTTTGTGCAGCTGCTGATTGGATAATTCGATTTAGTTTAACTAGTTTAGCACCATTTCGAGTAGCACAGCACATCATAAAAATGCACACTTGCAGTGTAGACGGTTCCAATGATTAGAGAGGAACTGATGAAGCTCTATGTTCCTTCACTCGTTTGCTGTGTAACTGTGTGAGTGAATGTGTTTGGTGAGAGTGCAGCTTTCCTGTTAAAGCACTCTGGATTGCCTAAGTTTCAGGGGGTCATTTGGGGCTGTTTATAATTCAAACATCTTTGACCATGTCCTAGTATGTACTGAACTGTATCTCACAATCGTGAGAAATAAAGTCAGAATTGTGAGATGTAAACTCAATCAAAAATGATTTAAAATTAATTAAAAAGGTAATTACCTTTTTAGCTCACAGTCCAGACTTTATAATTCACAATTGCGAGTTTATATTTTGCAATTCTGACTTTATTTCTCAGACCTTTTTCTCAGAATTGTGAGATATAAACTCGATATTACTAGTTATAAAGTCAGAATTGCGAGATATAAACACAATTGCAAGAAAAAGAGATATGAGAAGTCGCAACCTTTTAAAATAAATAAGTCGTACCTTTTTTATTTTTTCAATAAAAACAAGCGGAAACTAGCTTCCATCGAGTTCCAGCACATGCAGTACGTCATCCAGTATCATGAATACTGTGTTTTGGAAGTCTGTTTTTACATTCTGTCACTGTGCTGGAAAGCGCATTGCATATTCGGACACAGTGTCTGTCTGTGTGAGTAAGCAAGCACCGTTGGCGCGGCGTGTACAGCTGCTAGCTGCAGATTAGCATAATGATGCGAGCAGTTCAGTAGAGCAGAACGCTCAAAGCTCAAGGAAGTAAGTGTGAAATTAAAGACGAATTTACAACAGTGCCAATGCAGCACACTCACACCGCAGCCCGCAGGAACACTGTCACTAATTGGATTTAGAGCTTATGGAGGAATCCCTCTGTCACCATACACTGCTTCAGAAAACACTCAACTCATTCATTATTCTGTCTTTCTCTCCCTTCCTCCCTCTGACCCCTCCTGCTTCTCCTTGCGATGCATAAGTCTAATTTAGTGGTAATTGGAATAAACTAAACAGAGTGCTTTAAAATCTGACTCTGATGAATTGCTGTAGTCTGTTTATGCAGTTTGGCTCTATTTAATTACAGTTTCAGGGATCCTTAAGACCTACATTTATATTTACCGTTTACTTAGCATTAGCACCTAAATGTCACTGACGCTGTTTAGCTTCCCTCAATTTTAATTGCAAAATCAGGTTCTACTTTATTTTAAGGTGTCCGTGTTTCAGTTCAATTATACATTTAAGTACTGGAGTAATAATAATGAACCACATGTACTATAAGTATAGGATTAGGATTTGGTTTAGGATTTGAGTTATTTGCAAGTAATTATGCATACTTTACTGTTGTTACTATAGTAACTACATGTAACATGGGTAACAAGGACACTGTAAAATAAAGTGTTAACCAAAATAATTTTATATATAAACTTTAATCAACTTTGTCATAACATGAATAAGTCACTGTTGTGGCAAAAACAATATTTTACAAACACAGCATTCCCAGGCAAAAGAGACGTCAAGATCCAAATTGTATTTAAAAGAAAAAGATATATTTATTCTTGCAAGACTAGTTCCCATTCTAGCCACACAGGCCAGCTGCAGGCGGGGGTGAAACCCCAGCCTTCACAGACCAGTTTGCAGGCAGAAGTGAGACCCAGATGGGTGTTTTTCTGGTAGTTTTATAATGTCCTTATCAAAGCACCCATCCCAAACAAAAGGAACTAAGGACCCCCATGGTTGCCTTAGTCCCTCCCTAGCCTGGGGATCTCCTCATCTCTGTCTCAGTGTCACACACACAGCTGTATCAACGTTACAACAGGAACATATGGCATTCATTTGTTAAATCGATTAAAATCAATGATATAGTAAAAATTCCATTACAGTCACATTTTAAGATATATTAAATTAGAAAACTGTAATAATATTTCACAATATTACAGTTTTTTTTTTAGACAGACAGACAGTGAACAGTTTTTACTGTATTATTGATGCAGCCTTAAACAAACCCCCCCAATTTTTGAACAATAGTCTAATTGAGAGGCACAACTGCATAAGATAAAGTTTTTAGAAGTTTATTTTACACCAAAATAATATTTGTGTATATTCTAAAAGCCAGTTTGTCTTTGATTTTGCCAATAATGTTTATTGATACTATAGCCAAAAGGGTGGATTGTATTTATTTGCTTTCGGGCATGTGTTCAGTGAATGTAATGTTTCCTCTGTGTCTCATTTATAAGCCATTTTCTCCAATAATGATTATAACTCGCATTTACAGTGCCAAAGTCACTTTTATGTGTCTCAATGGTAAAAGTTTAAATATGTATCGTATTACAAAATTAATTCAGAATGTACAGATTAGCCACTTGTGAAAATATTTCCCACATTATTTTGCATTTATTTAATTTAATAATAAAAAAGATCATTACAAATGATATTATGAGATTATTAATTTGAGTAAAAAATAAACATGAATTCCAGAATGTCTTAGTATTCAGTTTGTTCTGCTTTTGCTTTAATCCCAACAGCATTCAAAACTCCACGAGATAACAAGTTGCGCTTCAATGGAAGCAAGAACATCTGTACAAAGAGGTTCATGATCAGTGTCACAAATGTACTTATGTTTTTAAATATTCGTGAATGTGTATTGGTGCCTTCCACAAGTGAGGCACAACATTAGGTCTTGCTCAACGTTGTCACATTTGGTGTTCAGAGTGTACGTTTAAGGCATCTAAATGACTCACAAGCCCAAAACCGGGAGAGTCTGTCGATCTGTAGATCAGATGAGAAGATCGATTGATGTCTCTGTAGGAATCTAAATTTCACCATTTGCTCTCAGAGCAAATTAAAGTGGAATGAACAGTGAATGCATATCAGTCTTATCCGAGTAATAGTGTCATTATGAGAGTAATAGTGTGTTTCAGGGGGATCAGCAGAGAGGTCAGGCGTATTAAGGGCCATTTAATGTCCTGCTCTCCCTTTTTCTTCTTGGTCACTGTATTTGTCTCTTTCTTTTGTCTCTCTATTATTAGCTATAGGTTATAGTGGGGTTGTGTGGAGTAGTGGGAAGTTGCTGCTGTACCCATATCATTGAAACTTAATTATAAGTTTGCAGGTTGCACTGAGGTGGGTGATAGTGTTCTTTATCTTTTTCCAGAATTAAATGAATCTCTTTAACAAAGGTTATCCAGATAAGTTTAAATGTGGCCCGTTACTGTACACGAGGAAGCGTTCAGTCGTTCTGCATGGCTGATAAGGATTGCCGCCATCACTGCGCAGTGGGATTAAAAACATTAGCGGTCTTGCTCAAGGTCACCACACACCGTTCCTTCTCAAATACTTTCACAGCGAGATGATGTATGAACAGCGGCACCGAACGCTTCCAGGCAAACACAAGTCTAATTAAAGTGGTGCAATAGCAAAATGTGATAATGCAGGAGAAATGAGGTCAGGAAGAAAGAGAGAGAACAGAAGAAAACAAACGAGAGCACATGTAAACTGCCTGTTGGGTTCCATTCAGCTGTGGTGAATTTTTCAGTTTTAAAAAATTTTTCAGAGTCTAAATGTTTACAGGCTTGTTGTAGCTGCAGTGTTAGGCATTGTAAAAAGATCAGGGTTTTTAACCTGTTCTGTCATTTTTGACCGAAAAATTATGTTTTGTTTTTTAGAATTTTGTTCTTAATCGTAATAGTACGGAACTTAGTAAAGGTTTTGGCACTTGCTATGTGAACACACACTCAAAAAATGAATGGACATGAGTCGAAAAGGTTAAATGGTCCTGAAAAAAAAGTTTCACACTAAAAATGACCTCATTGGAAATGAATGGGGGATGAATTTCATCTAGTGGAAACGTTTGGTACTGCACCCAAACAAAATCTTATAGAAAGCTTATTTTTTGAGATATCAACCTCACACAACTTTAGTTTTATGGCTTTGATTTTCTCAGTTGTAGTGTAAAACATGTTTAGGAAAATATATATTTATTTCAAAATGTATTCTTTTTTTATTTTTGTGCATTTTTCAAGATTTACAACAATTTTAGTTGGAAATAAAAAAGAAATTGGTTTAAAAGTGGTTATCAGGTAATAAATGGATCATAAGTATTCCATAAATATAATTTAGTACCATAAAATCCCCTAAAAATACAAAATATTAAAATAAAAAAAACATTTGCAAACCATATTACGTTCTGTTTACTGTGGAACACAAAAACATGATGTCAGATTGTTCCATACACTGAATGATGACTACAGATGTCAACAAGTTTCCCAGTGAATTAAATTTTGTTTTGTTTCTTTCACAAAGCTGACAGAAGACTTATAGCAATAGACGATATAGCACTTCAGTCATAAAAAGTTATTATATTATGCTTTAATGGAACTTTTGTCCTTTCATGTCCTTTTTGGAGCTTGACAGTCCCTTATCCCCATCCACCATCAGTGTATGTAAAAGTGCAGCTGGAACATTCTTCAAAATGTATTTGTTGTGTTCCAAAGAAACAATTAAAACAAATTAAACAACATTAAAGTAAATGTTGACAGAATTTTTTGTGAACTATTCCTTTGAAAACATTCTTCATTACAATGTTTTTGAGATTATCCTCAGTTGTTTTCCCTCTAAAATGTCTAATGCGTATGACATGTTCTTGTTTATTTCCAGAGAGTGTACTGGATGACTTCCTGCTGACGTATCCTGTGTTTATGTCCACCAGTGACCTTTGTCAAGCTCTACTTGGTCAATATCCTTATAATGACATGCTCCTATGCTCCTATATACGTCATTGCTGATGTTGTCTTTGCTACAGTAGCTGCCTGACTACATTAAAAGTGAAGTGTTTTTTACAATACAATAGACTACACATTTGTTAACTACTTTAACATGGACTTCCGTCTACAGCATTTATTAATTGTAGTTAATCTCAACATTTACTAATACAATTTAAGATTGTCAGTAAAGTGTCAATATTTTGGTGAGTAGTGTACATTATATTGTAGAAATACATGAATATATTGTAGATATACATGAATGTATTGTAATTTCTAAGTGATATATTCTAATGAAAGATGATCTGAGGCTCCAACTCATGGAACTGTGCTATGACCGAGCAGCGCTGTGTTATACAGTACATGCTCTTTTACATGATCTTAACAACACGCTCTGTCTGGCATTAAACCACTTAACAAATCCTACGCCGTTTAGCCGAGGGCGCGCAATTAATTCTCTCTTACTGAACCTCTGTTCGTTCAATATGGAGAATTCGGCCTCAGGCATTTCCTCCTTCCTCTGAACTGTGCTTTTGAGCAGACTAGATTTGATGCCTTAACTGCTCCTGGTCCACCTATTGTTCAAAGAAAGGACAGATGAAAGAGGAGGGGAGAGACACTCTGCTTAGGAAACGAAAAGTGCTGCACCTGCTGTCCCAGTGGAGCTCGCAGTGCACAGACCTGCCGCAGGACGACGAGCACGCCAAAATATTCCTCAAGGTACGGATGGAGAGAGAGAGAGAGAGGGGGAGGGAATTATTTTGGGAAATACAAAAATGCCTCCACCCCTACAGGTTTTGATTTCTTAATGCCTCATAATGAGGACGAGATCGTGAGATTATTGCTGGCTTCAGAGGATTTGAAATGCCCTCAGATCTTTTGTTTACGTGAACATGTATTACGGTGAAATTGGTGCGCACTTTTTTTTGGTTACACTTTATTTTAAGGTGTCCTTGTTACAGTGTAATTATTCGTTTAGGTACTAAGTAATATTAGGGTCCGTTTACACGACACCGTTTTCAACTAAAAATGGGGGAAAAAATGGGACACCGTCGATAGTTATTTTCTCTGTGTAAAGTGCAAAAACTTAAATTCTGTGAAAATGGTGACGGCGTTTGCATGTTTATTACGTGTTCAGAATATATGAGCATAATGTTTGTTTACAAAGTGACATCGCCAACTACAGGCCTGGCAGCAGAATACAGCGTTTTTAGTCGTTTTTGCGGATCCGTGAACGGATAACGTTTTGACATTTTTGTCGTCTGTACACGAAAAACGCAGAGGAAAAACGTTTGCATTTTTAGTACATCGCTGTCGTGTAAACGTACCCTAAATTAACAACATTACTATAGGGTTAGTTGCATGTAATATAGTTATTACTACAGTAAGTACATGTGACATATGTAGCAAGGACACTGTAAAAAAAGGAGTTACCCTTTTTTTTTTATTAAAATGAAATCAAATCAGATCTGTTAGTTCAGACAGTGTAATCAATATCTGATATATATTGGTTGCAATAGTAATAAATTATGCAAACACATTCACAACCTGCGTTCATTTCATGTTTGCAGACTCTGTACAGAAACGTTCTGGATGATCTCTACGAGTTTCCCTCCCTGGAGAAGGATCTCAAAGAACTTCAGAAACTTCTAAGAATGCAAAGGAGACAGTGAGTCACTCCATCATCATAACCACACACATCACATCTGATTTTTACACAATGAGTTTTATTAGTCTTAAATTATACATTTTAGTTCTGATTTCTGGGAAGCTCTTTGTTATGGCAGATATTTTAAGATTCGTTCATTATATTCGCACAATAACATCCCTTATTCATACTCCTAAAACTGTGAAATGAGAGATAGAAAAAAACAAAGTGATGCCCTATAAACTCTCGTCTTTTAAATAAAATCATGTTGTTGAGGAGTTTTTTTATCCGTGCAACCACTTTGGGATTAGCTTAACAAGGCATGCTTTTCCTTGACATTCTCCCTTTCACTTCTGGGAGACATGATGAGAAATAGAGTAATAAAGGAGTGAAATGATGTTACAAAGAAGACAGTTGAGATCCTCATCAGTCGCTCCCTGATGACAGACACATTCTGCTGTGGGTGATATCTGAGCTTTAATTAGTTTCAAAAACTGCAGTTTTAAAGGACTTCTTTTGAATGACTGTCAACATATTGTTTAATCAGAAATTGACTGTTACAAGCAATAACTCTGAGCGTCTTAAACAAATCATGCCAAATTGTTAAACAAACCAACAAATCATTTTTGATTCAATGCAGCTTCCAAATTTCAATTAATTAAATCAGGTTACACTTTATATTGTTTATTTAATACTATGCACTTACATCAAAAAACTAAGTACAATGTACTTATTGTAAAAAAAATTTTTTTGCAACTATTGAGGTAATATATAATATTACACGGCTTTCTGAAATGCTTGTTTCTGATTGGCCAGTCGTGACATTCCAAGATAAGTTATTCTCTGATAATGACCATCGTCAATAGTAACGCTGTATAATGACCATCTCATCGGGGTATTCGAGGCCGGTGCTTCTTTCAAACAGAGCTGGCGTTCCTCCTTAAAGTGTAATAAGTGGTGTAACTGTACATTATCCCGTACATCTCCATCTTGTTCATTCGCCTAGACTCAAAGCTGCTGGCTAGGAACTGTTTTTCTTCACAGAAGCATTGCATTTAATGAGCCCGTAAACAATTTCAACTCAAATCAATATTTTGTGTCCAATTATTTACGCATTACAAAATCACCCTGTCTGGGTTTATTTTGAGATAACCGTTTGGGTTTACATTATCCCTTACTTAATATTATAATTATTAGAACGACATCTTACGCTTTCCCTATATAAGGAACTATAAAATCTTTTCTTTGGTCATGTCTCACCTCACCTTGTTTTTTGAAAGCCTGGATTCATGACGGCCATGTTATACAGTAAGGTCAGGGTCAGGTTTTTTGGGGGGGGTTCATGATCCTACAACTTAATTAACACCGAATTAGGAAAGTGTCTTTGTAATATTCCTCTAATGCATATGCAGACAGAGCAGAATGAACGAATTCCTCCAGGCACATCCATTATTTGTGTTTAGTAAGCAGCAGTCCTGCCGTTGACCTCGGCTATACATCACACTCCTGCTGGTGCTTCATGAAAGGCCAATGATTAATTAGAGAGGCATCAGATGGGGAATATGGAGACTATAAAGCTCTCTCCGATTGCCCGTTTTTATCAGGCTGTTTAATCAGAATGAGCCGCGCATGGATGAGGACGTTGTGCGCTTTCATTTAGATGAGGCAATCAGTAAATCACGTCGTGTCAGACTTTAATGCTCGAGCTGATGATTCAGGCCTGATCTGAATGAGAAAAGGCTTTTTTACGAGCGCTCCTCGCAGCGGGGGGGGGGGGGGGGGGGGGGGTGCCATCCCGCAGTATTGATATAATGGCACATTTGTATTTCAAGTGATCCTTTTGGCTCATTCTTCTTTATTTCTTTCTGTCTCTCTCATCTCTCAGCACGGTAGACGAATCCTCTCCGCAGAAGAAGGTAAGAGTTAAGACCATCCGTCCTATCACACAGAAGCTCAATGAAACCACCTCGGTGCACTTTGATTGAACTTTTTGTGGTTCGAAGAGGACGTATCGTCAGAAATCATCATGATGTTGACGACTGAACCATGGCAATCCTAAGAAAAGATATGTCCGCCCGCATTTATATGTCGATGAGAAACACTGATAGATATCAGAAAACAGCACTTTGTAAAAAATATGACCACATAAGATGACTGCGTTCACATTAGACTTTGAAATCACCGGGTTTTTCTCCGATCCTGATGCCGAATGACACAAGACACGCGGATGTGGAATAAGCTGACAGGATGCCAATGATATGCAAAGTGTATTCAGGGTTGTGGGCAAAAATCTAAGAGCCAGGTTTCCTTAAAACATTCGACTTGAACTGCATTTGCTTTTTAAATCACTAATGGTTTTTTGGACACTGTATAAACTTTACATGTTGTCAGCTCTTAAACATAATCAATGTAAGTTTGTGCACTCAACGCTCATTCAATATTCATCAACTTGCCCTGCCCTGGTGACAAAAGGCATTTACATAGAGGTCTTAAAGGTACAGTAACGGAAACATGTAAAACTAAATTATTACTGCTTCTGAGACTAGTTTAAGTTGAGCAAACTTATTACAGAGGAAATTGTGATTTATATAGTGATGTATGTCGGGTTCGCAGGACATTTCAGGTTTTGTTCACTTCTGTCATTCATTCTTGGGTGTCCAGCTGCTATGGGGAAAGATGCGCTACTTTTTTGCTCAGGACACATATGTTTTAGGTATAAATGTGCATCTTGTGGGACTTTCTTCTTACTCTGTGTGTCTCAAGTGTTGAATGACAAATGTCAATGCGCAGCTGATGTTATCAAAAGACAAAACAAAAGGCAATAGGCCTTCCTAAGTCATTTTATGTTTCAACCGGAGATGGAGATAGAAAGCCTTTCAAAAATGGACTTGAAAAAGTTATAAAAGTGTAGAATATTGGCCTTTTAATACTTAGGGCAAGATTTACTAAACGGGGCAAATTAGCGTGAGAGCGCAATCCCATAAAAGCGCCGACGGGAGTGGAAAGTTCTGCACAAATGAAAGAACACAGAAGCATCCGGATCATTTCCATAATGACCAACACAACCTACCAAGAGCAGCGCAAATAAGTGTCTGGTTAAAGACGTGCTTTTTTTGGGCAGTAAATAATGGCGCAAATTCGAGTAAATTGACGAGCACAAACCTGAATAAATCACCTTGCATGATTCATTTAAATACTCTCCTCCCATAAATTTTGCATCTGAAAGAGAAACTCCTAAAATGCATATGCAATAAGGTCCGCCGCAAAAATAACTGTCCACGCATTTTCAGCGCTAATTTTTTACTGCGTGTCTTTAGTAAATCCTGACTGTAGGTTTTTAACGCCAAAAGAGGGTTTGCGCTGCTAGTAAATCTGGCTCTTAATCCTTAAAATAAAATAAAAATAATAGATAATCAAATATTTCAGTTCGTTGACAATAACAAAACGGTGCTTGCAAGCTCAGAGCGAATGCTGTGTTAAGTCATACAGCATGAGGCTTTCACTGTTACTTTAGCGTGTGTATTTCTCATAAGCAATGATATTCTCAATCCCACATGTTTACTGTGTTGCAGAATAAAGCGCTCTCCCACCAGCTGAGTCTGAAGGAGAACTGGCACCCCGTGAGAGGAGCTCAGAGGGAGAGGAAGGAAGGTAAGCTCATCAAATATTCCCTCATATTTCTCACAGAGGTCTGACCGACCGCGGTGCCGGGGATGGCGGCTTGTTTATGTATAATAACAGCACGTGAGAATCTTGTCGTATGGCGTTTTGATGCGAGTTGGTGTCTGATTGATGCAGCGCTGGGTGATTGTGTGTCTTCAGTGCTGTGTCGCGTGGACGTGACCGTAGATTCATACGTGAGCGTGAGGACACACAGTGAGGTGTCCGTGCAGGAGCTGCTGAGGACTGTGGCCGAAAGGCTCGACTGTGCTGAGGACGACATGGTGTTGATGGACGCCACGTATCCTGGAGGTCTGATCGAGTTCAAACATCTTTCTATTTTTTTTTCATTTTGATTGACATTGCTGCAGCTTTGTGTTTGAGACACTGTCCGCAGGGGTGCTTTTATGCTTTTGAACTAGTCATTAGGGTACATCCCCCTCTTCTGATCCTAATGCATCTGGTGATTGAAACAGTATATTTAGGGTTATTGAAAATGATCAAACAATGTAGTTTGTGTATAAAGAAAGGGTTAAAAAAATGGAATAAAAATGGTAAGGCAGCTAGTGCAATAGGGCAGGGGTGTCCAAGCATGTGGTCCAGATTTGTCACCATATGCAAATACTTTTGATATAGCAACAGATTATTAGAGTAATGGTTAGTTTTTAGAAAGAACCACTTTGGCAAATTATGTACCAATGTTTAATGGCGCACTGTACTGTATGATGTACAGTGTGAAGCTTCAGTGTTAGTAAAGACATATTTCACTATTGAATTGTGAGTGAAACAGTCAGTGCTGTCGACTTTCATTCATCCACCCAAACAAATCTGTTCCATCCTGTTTATTAAAATTCATTTGTTGCATTTAAATTATTCTGCATATTCTTCCTTTCAGAGTTTGGTATTTTGGTTCCAACTTAAGTGTTTATGTGCTTAAAGGGATACTCCATTTAAATATAAAAAATCTACTGTATCATTTACTCACGTTCCAAAACTTTCTTCTGTAAAATAAAGTAAGTTTCTGTCACACTTTATTTTAAGCTGTCTGTTTTACAGTATAATTATACATTTAAGTACTGAGTAATATTAATTAACTACATGTACTTACTATAAGGTTAGGATTGGGGTTTGGTTTAGTTGCATGTAATTATGCTTAATTTATAGTTATTACTACATTACCTACAAAAACTAAGAAACAGTCAGTGTTACTGAAGCTTGTTTAAAAAAAGGTGTTTTTGTCTATAAAATTGAAAGTTAATGGTGTTGTTGGGTTCCCATTTTTCTTAAAAAAAAATCATATGTTGTGTTCTACAGAAGACAAACTCATACAGATTTGTAATGACATTATTATGGTAACACTTTACAATAAGGTCTCATTTGTTAACATTAGTTAATGTATTTTTACTTACATGTACTAACAATTAGCAATACATTTATTAAAGTATGCATTAGTCTTTGTTAATGTTAGTTAATTGTTTTTTTTGTGTTAGCTAATGCTAACAAATACAACTTTTGATTTTAATAATGTATTAGTAAATGTTTAAATTAACATTAACTAAGATTAATAAATGCTATAGAAGTATTGTCCATTGTTAGTTAATGTTAACTATGTAATTAACTAATGAAACCTTGTTGTAAAGTGTTATCATTTTTACTCTAAATCCATATTTTCACTTCAAATGCTAAAAAACTGTTAATTTAATTACCTTCAACAAAACTGAATACCTTAAAGTCATAAGTATCATATTATAATATCAAACTCTTTAGTCTCAAAATATATGTGATCATTTGAGGGATTCTCATTAGCTGTATAATTTTGCAACATTTTAAGGTCTTCAGGACCACTGTATCCTAATGACCGAATTGGGGTCCAAATAAATGATTTTGAAATAAATGTTCTGTTGTACCTCACAGTTTACCCCATCGATGCTTTCCCTTCATCGTTATTCCTCTCTCTTTCTCTTTCTCCAGAGAAGGTTCTGCTTCAGTCGGATCAGTGTGTGTTCTCGTCTTCACTCGGTGCCGCTGAGAGGCTGCTGGTCTGCAGAAGAGACCTGACTGACATCATGGTGAGCGTCAGAGCGATGCTTTCTGAAGCGCTCTTAAAACCAACCTGCTTTCCACAACATTAGTTCAGCTCCACACACGACTGTACAACCTTAAAGGCGCAGTGTTCTAAACTTGTCTTTCTTTTCTGCCTGTACTTTTTTTTTTTAAATGTTATGCCAGACTTTGTGAATGACCCACTTTGACTAAGTATAACGTTGAGATGAATGTCTGTGTTGTGTTTTCCCAGAGTCCCTTCACTGATAATGGGCACCAGCGCTCAGTAAGGATGCTGAGCATGAACACATGGGATGTTGCCGTGTCGCTCACCAACTGTGACTGGAGTCTCTTTAGTAACGTCCATGAGGTAACGTCTTCACGTTTCACACAGTGCAACACAAGAGGAGGTGTACTTGAGAGCTTATCCTTGAAATGCAAACTAAAAAGTTTCAATTTAAAATCGGCAGAGGTAGTTATCAAACACAGTTGCGTTATACAATATCAGTCTGGAATGAAAGAAAACATTTCCTACTCAACATTAAAGGGATATTCTACCCCAAAAAAGAAATGTACGTGGTCAATTGCTCACCGTAATGTCGTTTGAATTTCTGTCCCTCCATTGAAAAGTCGTTCTCACAGTGCTCAAGCAAGTAAGGTTAAGCTTGTTTATATCATATTTGATCCGTTTATGAATGTGGATTGAGCCATTTTTATGTGAAAACAATGAAATGTATTAAAAATGAATTAATCCAACAGACATGATCACTTAATATGATGAACAGATTCAAGATGATTCATATGTATTATTAAGGATTATGTTTCCTATGTCTTTGTGATATTTGGGTGGAATTTAAATAGAACATACAAGGGCCCAAGCTGAAATTTAGGAATGGTAATGGGCATTTTGTGCACCAATCACAACAGACTGGACCATCTGACCAATCAGAGCAGAGTAGGCTCTCGGGAAGGAAATGGTGTAGACTCAAAACCGGTGTGGTGTAGAGATGAGTCCCACCAAGCAATGCAATGGGTTCAAAGCATGTTTTATGGGTAATCACTTTAGTGCCTAGTTACAAATCAGACAAAATCACATTACTGTATTTATTATACAAAATCACTTTATTATTAATTCACTTTATATATATATATATTTATTTATTTTTTGAGCTACGTTATCACAACCATTAATGTCTGTTAACTTATGTTTCATATACTAGAATGTAACCAAAGCTATAGATTGTGAAATTAATCATTTCTTGTTCTTAGTGTTATTTTTTAGTTAGCTAACATATACAATTCAATTTCTATACACTAGCTGTCCGTCTTTCTGTAAAGCTGTGTGTGCTGTGAAAAGCACTATACAAATACATATTATTGATGGCAGACTACCTGCTAGACTACCTGCTTAAAATATCTTTACAAACGGCTTTTATCTCATCTTGTACATAGCAGCGGGATTTAGCTGTAGGCCTACAATACATAGCAGCGGGATTTAGCATGTGACTCATCTCTACGGTGGGACTATCTTCCCCACACCGGAATCACAAATCCTTGAATGAGCGGTTTCAGACACCGTGAGAAAACCAATGATGATGCTGCAATGTATATTATGAGAAAATGTTGTTGTTTTTTATCTTGGATGTGCATGTAAACCTATTGTAGGAGACCTAAACCAAATTAGGAGCCTTTAAAATAGCATAATGGGGCACTTTAAGAACACAGCTGGCTTGTAAATCGAACACACTCGATAGTCTTGATTCAATACTGAGATTCTCTACAATGTTCAACGAGGCCCAGCAACCATAGCCATGTGATTTTCCTTTCTACTGCGCAGCAAGAGCTGGTGCATTTCACGCTGAGCCGCGATGCGAGCGCTGGCCACACGGTGGCGCTGGAGCAGCTGTTGCAGCGCTGTAATGAGACTCAGCAGTGGGTGATGACCGAAGTGCTTCTGTGCACAACCCTCTGCAAACGTGTGCAGCTCTTCAAAAAATTCATCAAGATCGCAGCACAGTAAGTACACGTGCACAAACACACACTCGCTGACGGGAATAATCCCATAAACGACGAAGGACCTGAGCCACATCGTAAACTTTTTGATTTGGGCCAGGAAGCATCCACCTAACAAGCCAAAACACCTTTGCAATCACATAGCAACACGCTTAAAATAACTTGTGGTTGTATTTCTGTCTACTCGCATAAATCAGATGGTGTACATGCTCACGTTCTCCTCCTTTCTTGTTGTCTCTCTCACTCTTTCGTAGCTGTAAAGCACAGAGGAACCTGAACTCGTTCTTTGCGATTATTATGGGATTGAACAGTCCCGCTGTCAGTCGACTCACTCAGACATTGGAGGTAAGACGACAACAACTCCAATGCATAGAAATACACTAAACGTGGAGTGGTAGTGTTGCAGATTTTCAACATCAATCTTTGTGATTATTTTTAGAAGCAAGAAACTAGTGTATTTGCAAACTGTGCTAAACAGGAATTTTTTTCACTGTCCTAATTTCAGAAAGTCCCTGGGAAGTTCAGGAAGTTGTTCTCCGAGCTGGAGAGCCTGACGGTAAGCGACAGTCTCATCACAATCTTAAGTTGCCTCCTGCTAGCTCACCTCCTGCTAGAGCATTTTGTGCTGTTTACGGCTCATTAGGATGTAATATATGAAGCCGTAATCATATCAGAGACTCCGGGGAGGAAACAGCAGGTGGCATCACAGTGGAAGAGATTTGAGACAAACCAGATGCTTTCACGGGTAAAATAATACAAATATGTACACATTAATGCTTGTGCGTGACCCACAGGACCCTTCTTTAAACCATAAAGCCTACAGAGATGCCTTCAGGAAGATGAAGTCTCCCAAGATCCCTTTCCTACCTCTGCTACTGAAAGGTGCTATTACCAAAAACATACACAGTATCATCAGATCATTAGTAATCTGCACGACATCGTGTTCTAAGCAGACACAAGCTATTTGTGTCCGCACTGAAGACAAAACTGCTCTACGGTGTGAAACAAGGTCTAAAAATAAAAGAAACATATGCATGGATGAATAATTCACAATATGATCAATAACATACATTTAGAAAACGGGTGAATTTCTATTTCTTGTCAACTTTATATGTTTAAATATGGAGGTCAGGATTTTAGACTGAGGCAACCCAACACAACAGATATTAGTCTGATGTCATATGTCATAATTTCCGGGCCCAAACAACAAATGGCTCAAATATACATTCACTGTGTGTATTAATACTACTGACAAAAACAAATCATGATTCTAACCTATTCCAACATCTCCGATGGACAGACAGTGATTTCGTCTTTTATGAATCTTTAAAGTATTGGGTTGTGTAATGTAGTGCACAATGTGAGTTTTTAAAGCTTAGCTTAAATGAGTGATGATATGAATAAGTAGTTCTCATAAACGGCTGTTGAGATAGTTGAAACCAGTAGGCTTGGACCTTGAACTATTCCTTTAACAAGCAGTTTGAAAGAAAGAATTAGCATTTATCGCTAGTTTCTTTATCACGATGTATCTGGTTAGGACATGTTAAGTCTCTTTGAAAGACTTTAGGCCATTTTTGCAACAGCAATGTGTGTAGTGAATTTAAAAGAAACATTCTATCTGAACAGATATTACCTTCATTCACGAGGGCAACAAAACCTTTCTCGACAACCTGGTCAACTTCGATAAGCTAGTAAGTCAATAATTGGGCCTTATACAGGTCCTTTTATTATTGTTTATGTTTTAATTATAAAGGGATAGTTCACCCCAAAATTTTAATTATGTCAATATATTCACCCTAACGTCATTCCAAACCTATATGACTTGTTTTTGTGGCACAAAAGAAGATATTTTGAAGAATATTGGTCACCAAATTGTTTTGGTTACCATTGACTTCCATTGTTGAGGGGACATTTCTCAAATTTCACAGAAGACAGTCATACACGTTTGAAATGACACGAGGTTGAGTAAATGATGGCAGAATATTCATTTTTGGGTGAACTATCCCTTTAATGTCACATACAGTACCATCAAGTGAGCAAAACAAGCTTATGTGAGATGTATTTTGTGTGCAGCACATGATAGCAGACACAGTGCGGATCATCAGGCAGTGTCGGACTGATCACATGGGTAAGTGCTCAAAACGCACAGATTTACATGAATAAAATAATGTATCCTTGCTTAAGTGTGTAATCTCTGCACTCCAAACACATCCAAATGGAATTGCTCACAAATAAAGACTGTTTCAAACATTTTTTCCCAAACACTTAGCCCACAGTCTCTTATTGGCCAGGTGACCAGATAATCATACTCCAATCTCATGTCATTGGTTGATCTAATGTCGCGGTTGCTGGTCGGACTGCTCAAACAACCAAAGCGTTTTGATAGCGCCAGTGTTGCACTTCTCAGTAAAATCAGCCTAAAAATGCTTTACTTGGTGGTCTTTTCATATTAAGCCTGGATAGCAAAACGTATTTTAATATTTAAAACAATGACACACTTCAACTTGTATTTGAACACACAGGTCCGTATATATTACTGCATGACCCAAATCTGTCTCTACACTACACAAAAAAATAGTTCATCACAGTTTAGTGGCTTCAAATACACTGAAAGTCAGGCTCACTCCTGTTGTGTTGATTCTCTATAGGTTATAATAATGGTTTTTGTCTTTTGTCCATTAGGAAACATGTTGTCCCAGAAGGACAGCGTGGAAGTGAGAACGTACATCAATTACCTGCACGTCATCGACAATCAACAGACTCTATTTGAGCTCTCACATAGACTTGAGCCTAGGACATAGAACAACTCCACACATCCTAAATCAACTACTGACCAAGACAGGACAGAAGACTGTGATGAGTAAGTCCTCCACTAGGGGGAGACACGCTCACACCAACCACACCGAGCAGATACAGTGTGTCGCACAGCCAAAGAAATCTCGACAAGATTAATTATGTGAAAGGAAGAAAGACGCTGAATCATGCAAGACTGCAAAATATAAAATTGGCTTCTGAAATCTACAGAACGGTTGAAACAGAAATGAAACATTACAGTGATCCAGTGTCCTGTAAGTTACAGTACAGAAACATCATGTCGAGAATCAGATGTTTTTTGTACAGCAGACTTTCACTCAGTAGTTTAGGACAGAGTTTTAGTTGTTATGAGCCAGTTGGCCACTTCAAAATAGCCAGTGGATGGTTTTTAGCATATATGAGAAAATAATCTTAATTTCTATGTAGTCCAATTAGTATGGAATTTGAGCTACATGCACAAATCTAAAACAATTTGATGCCTTTTTAGATCATGTCCAACAAACTATTTGTAGACAATCAGAAAAATATCTCACGGCAGCACACTGTATTTTAGGTACAGTATTGCTACCAGAAGTAGAACTGTAGATTAAAGGCCATTAGTTGAACTTGCACACACTATAAGGACATCTTTAAATAATGCATATCTTTAAGAAAATATATGCAATTTATTTTGCAGACTTTTACATAATAATTAGATACAAATTATGGACTAACCTCCTGTTTGAAAACAACTATGAGCAATGGTTCTGACACTAGATAATGTGCTTGAAGAAAGCAAAAGTATAGATTTCTTTGTATAAGTTGTACTTTGATTTATGAGACAATAAGATATTTATTAAACAACAAAGTTGTCCCTGATTCAGGAGGGAAGACAACGCCTAGGTTTTAAATACAAATAAATGATGTAATGTAAATGTGATCAGATGGTCTGAAGGATTTGGCGACGCCATTGATTGACCAGTCTGATAATGCCTGAGGTTCATGTGAACTCTGTAAATACTAAGACTTTTTAAAAAAAGAAATAAAATAAAAAACAGGCCATAAAGCAATAGAAAGGTGTGCATCTCACCTTCAGAAAAAAATTGTTAGCAGTGACTGACTGTAGCTGCTGTTTGCACTAGTTTTCAAGAGCCTGACAATAAAGGGGAACATATCCTTTGCCACTGTCTTTTATTTCTTTTTTGTGTGCCCATGCTGTACAAATCTATCTCTTGCCTAATATTTTTTTTTACCTTATATTGTATGCAAATGTAAACTAGACACGTACAGCCACCTAGTGGCAGGAATGTGAATTGACAGACATTCCTGTTAAAGATGCTGCATGTCATTTTTTGACTACAACACTGAACGCACATTTCAAAGTAGAATAGCATTGTATTTTGGAGAAAATTTTATTTTAACTTAAATTTCTCCAAAAACATTGTAATGTATGTTTTTGTTTTGGTCTGTGTTATCCCGCCCACTACCAATTTACCCAATAGTAGCTATTTCGACACACCAGGTTGCCAGTTGATGGAAAACAGCGTATTACAGCCATGAAAGCCAGCAAACAAACTGGGTCTGAGATTGCAGATCCTATCTGATCTAAAACGCCTCGTCAATAAAAACGTCGCAAACGTATACATTAGCCGATCAACTTGCCATGTAAATCCCAATTTATACTTGTGTCGAACTTACGCTGTCGCTACGTCGTAGGCTGTGTCTAGCACACCTCTCCAAAAATGTAACGATGTGTCAATTCTACACAAACGCTGTGATTGGTCTGCTAGAACCCCTCCCTCCCCCGTTTCAACTGCTCTCCTCACTCTCAATATTACATACTGCACCTTTAAAGTCACCATGAAATCAAAATGGACAATTATTTTTATATTTTTTATAAATGATCCGTGTTACTTCGCCTCCACCTCTTGCAACGACATCTCTTCTCTGATATAGGTCATAATTGAGAATAAAAGACTGGCAACTTCTGTCTCATGCCGAAATTAAATTGACCCTGTAAAATGACTGACGAGCAGTTTTCTTTCGTGTGCTTACATTTCCTTATGAAACTTTGAGGGGAATTTGAACGGCTCCATTTTATTTTTTGTTAAAAAGAACCTATAGTTTTTCATTTAGAGCCATGTTTGTAGTTTATAGTTGTAGTTTTGTGAAAATATCAGTGGCTATGCAAACTTCCGGTATAGTATTTTCTCATGGGATCACAACTTATTATAATACAGCATATATATATATATATATATATATATATATATATATATATATATATACTGTATTATAATAAGTTATGATCATATAGAAGTTGTGTGTATATATATATATATATGAGTAAACATAACCTATTATTCTATTAAAAAATATTTTATAGTAATTTTGTTCACTTTAATAATCTTATGGAGACCGCAAAGCCAACCGGAAAAGCCAAAAAACTCGTATTTTGATTTCATGGGGTTTGTAAATCGTGACTAGCAGCCATATCCCCCTGTAGCCCAAGACTGGTTGCCCACTGAAGCTAAGCAGGGCTGAGCCTGGTAGGTACCTGGATGGGAGACTTCCTGAGAAAACCAGGCTGCTGCTGGAAGAGGTGTAAGTGAGGCCAGCAGGGGGCGCTTACCCTGTGGTCTGAGTGGGACCTAACACCCCCACCCCAGTGTAGTGATCGGGACACTATACTGACAAAGAGCACAGTCCTTCGGATGAGACGTTAAACTGAGGTCCTGACTCTCTGTGGTCATTAAAAATCCCATGGCACTTCTCGTAAAGAGTAGGGGGGGTAACCCCGGTGCCCTGGCCACATTCCCTCCAATGGGCCTTGCCAATCATGGCCTCCTAATAACCCCCATCCATTGAAATGGCTCTATCACTCTCTCTCTCTTCTCCACTATAGCTGGTGTGTGGTGAGCGCACTGGCGCCGTTGTACTGTGGCTGCCGTCGCATCATCCCAGTGGATGCTGCACACTGGTGGTGGTTGAGGAGAGACCCCGACATCATTGTAAAGCACTTTTAGGTGTACAGTAGTACATATGAAAGCGCTATCTAAAATGCCTAATTCTATTCTTCTATTCTACTTAATAAACCAGAGATCTCATTATACGTCACTTAGAGCGTGAATCTTCTCTGTGACGCTAAATGGGCATCTCAGCTGTCTCAGTGAGAACCGAGGATGAATTGTCTAAACAGTTACTGATCCATCCTGTTCTGGGCCATTATCACCTGCTGTGAGGCCGCCGCTGGACTCGCTGAGAGGGGAGGGTCCGCGCCACAGCTTGTGCTAACCTCTCATTTCCCTCTCTGGGACAGATGTATCATTTTCTTGTCTCCTGACAAGGTCTGCGTCATAGCAAGGAACTATACAGACAAACACAGCAGCAGATGTTGTGTGTTTTTGTGATTGTGTACTCCGTAGGTTTTTATGTTTAATACCTTCTAAAATAGCTACTGTTGAACAAAATCACATTTGTACAGTTCAGCAGTGCACTGTAGAAGTTATTAAATCACATTGAGGGACACGTGAGGGAAAAAAATGGATAAGACCAAGCATGTCATTCAAAGATGATAAATTGGTTTCTGTACCGACGTGAGATGAATCATACTGATCTATCTGTATTCATCAGGAGAGGAAGGTCAAACACACCTCAATTGAAAATCAGTATCAGCCTGGTTCATAATCTACTGGGACTCTTATTGTGTGGCACTCGAGGAGATCGTGTCATTCACTGAGCGGCTTTCAATTTAATTAAGCTAATAACAACATCAATATAGAGTTTTAATACTTACAGTACAATACTTATTACAATATTATAACAATTACAAACATTTTCTATTGTATTTAGATTTTGTGCACAATTTTTAACAGTTACGTTTTTTATAGGTATCAGACTGCACGACAGCAGGGCTGCACGACTTGGGGAAAATCTAATTGTGATCTTTCTGAAAACAAAAACAAAAAAACAATTAGATTGTGATTTCAAATGCAAAAAAAAAAAAACTTAAGGCTTGTGCTTGTTTGAAGGACGTCACATTTTGGTCAACATTTTTGTCTTATTGTTAGGTTCTAAATAAAAAATGTAAATAAGACAGACAAAAATATTACGGTAATTTTACTGTTGTACTTAAGTTCCTCATGTTAAACCATCAAGCTATTATTTTGGCAGAAAACCACATGGAGTTCTTAATTATTATTATTTATTTTTTTGACAACAGCCGGTTTATAATTGCTTCTCATTGTTGGTGCCTGTTGCGTTATCAAGTACACATTATAAGCAATCCAATCTGGACCGCGACGTGAGACGTGTAAAAGACGCACGCCTTTAAATCGCAGCATTTGCTATCCCACTAAACCATCCCACGATTTCAGTTTTATTTTGGTTAAACGTGCAGCCCTGCATCAGACAAAATTAAAATACATACATTGAAACACTGATTAGAATGTAAAATGAAATGCATATACAATATTATACTAGCTATGTTTCCATCCATCTATATTATGCAAAGTTTGAGGATGTTGTAATAAAAAAGCACAGGATTGAACAGATGTGCATTAATTGAGCGATCAATTGAGGTGGATCATTATTTCAAAACACGCGCATAGACTATGATGGAAACATTTAACGAATAAATCTCACTATACGCAAAAAAAATCAAAAAAAAAAATCGTGTGACTTTGCCTCAACAGATCATGTGAGAAGGCATAACTGGACCAACAAACGGACCAGTTTCATTGCACAGCATCTCAAATGTTGCTTTGGTCATTCTGAAAGGCCTGAGCCAAAGTCTTGCACACTTGCGTTCCTAAACACCAGACATCCGCCTCCAGACGAAAGATTACATGAGAGCGTTTGTTATTGTGTTTCGTCTGTGGGCACTGAGGCACAAGGCATTTAGGAAAAAAGAGCCAAAATGGCTTCCTCGATTGCAGTAACTTACATTTTTAGTACATGTATTTTGCGTCAATTTCCCAGGAAGTGATGATTTTGTTCTCTTGAACACATGGGAGGGAAACGGTGCATTATTCGCAAATGTTTTATGCGATACTTTAATTTTGCGCATACTGTAGGTTAAATTGGCAACTTTGGATGGAAACAAAACATTAAAAGAAAATTGCTTTCATTTTTGTAGCTAAAAATGATACAACACCATACTGTTTATATAAGAACCTCTATAGGCGGAATGGAGTTGGTCTTTCATTTACACCGATAGAAGCAGGGCCGCTCCTGCCAGAACCCACTTTGCAGGTGGTTGGTGTGTTTTGAGAGGGAAGCTCCAGATGTAGGTGGGGCCGCGGAGTTTGGTGCGGTACACTGGGCACTCGTAGGTGTTCTTCACATCCTGCTGGTCGGCGGGGACCGCACGTACGTACAGCACTGGCATGGCCGGAGTCAACTCCTTCAGGACAGCCTCTGATAACAGACCTGAGGAGCTATCCCAGCGAGCACCTGTGGGACGCATCAAGAATCCTTCATTTATCCACACCAACATGAAATTCACTTCAGAATAGAGCTTTTACTCACCCTCTATGTAGAGTCCATGGATGTACGCTCCCTCTCGAGGAGGATGCCCATAATCATCCTTGGTTTTTTTGGTGACGTCCACAGACAGACTCATCCTATCTAAAGGCCACTTGTTTTTTCGAGCTATACTCTGCAGAATCGCTGCAAAACAGAACATTTTCAGCACAATGACAGCAAGACCACTTTTGTACAGTGTATGTGTGTGTGCATTTGTCTCACCGGTGAGAAATGATTGAGGACTGAAGAGTCCTGAGATCCAAACCACAGCAGGAAACACAAAGTCTTGAGTCCACGTGTCCAACTCCCGACACTGAGCTATAATGTCACTAAACCTGCAGAATATGATTTTGCAGACCTCATCACTCAAGCCTACTGTACTGTATGTGATACGGTTTTAGATGTTTTCTATACATGAAGGTGACTGTACCACAGAGCCAGTGTTTTGGTTGAAGGGTATGCCAGCCTGCTCCAGCTCTCTGGAACGCTATCGTAGAACAGAGCCGCTTGGAGCAGCTCCATGTCTGAAGAAAGACTCAATTCACCCTGTAACATCACGTTAGAGAACACGGACTCAGTTAACACTCGTAAAAAAAAAAAAATTAGCATCAGTGCTCTACTTTTTACATGCAAAAAAAAAAAAATATATATATAATATTTATAACTTATAATACATGTTGTAAAATGTATAATTTTTAACAGTAACATTTCTGGTTTAGTGATGAGTGAAGACAAAACAGTCGGAAAATTGCATGACATTACATCATTCATGCTTACAGGCACAGGGAATGAAGTGATAGCAATGTTACTTTCTTTGTGGTTTCTTTTTAAATGAAAATTTACATTTCTACAATCAATTTTACCATTTACTCACCCTCAAGTCAACACTTAAAGGGATAGTTCACCCCAAAATAAATTGTCATCATTTATTCACCCTCAAGTCATTCCAAACCTGTATGAATTTCTTTCTTCTGCTGAACACAAAGGAAGATGTTTTGAAGAATGTTGGTAACCAAATGGGGGTCCATCAACTGTTTGGTTACCAACATTCTTCTGCTGAACACAAAAGAAGATATTTTGAAGAAAGAAATTCATGCAGGTTTGGAACAAAGGGATTTGTTCACCCACAAATTAAAATTCTGTCATCATTTACTCCCCCTCAAGCTAATTATTACATAACTCTTCATAGAGGATACATGGAAGCAAAATCAATGATACCTAATTATTATTCATGAGCTATGCTTTTAACGTAGTAAGATTCATTAATTCACATCCTGGCGTTTGGTGGACACTTTTTTCACATTATTTGGTTGGGTATAAAACTTTTCAACATCAAATACACATACAAATGGAGATGTTCCAGAAATAAAACATGCGGCGTAGTATTGAAATACAACTGCTTCCGAATGATCAGGAATCAACTGCACTGACCTTCAGTCCCAGGTCCAGCTCTTTTAAGGATCTGTGTATCTCTGCCAGCAGCAGATTCATCCGCTCACACTCCTGCAGGCACACCAGGATGTACGGGCTCCTCTCAACGGTCTTCGACATGAGCTCTGCTAGATTATACTCCTCAGGTAACTTCTCCAGCATGTCATCCAGGACACTCTTCACCTGAACCAGGAAGAAGAAAAAACTACTGTATGCATCCATAGTGACTACACACTCCAAATACAAGCAGGCTGATCCCGGATAGAAGAACCTAAAAAAATGTTTATTAGCTCTTTATAGCACCTTGCTAATTAGTAGAACGTTGTAGAAAACTAAGAAACCAATAAGCAGATCAAAATCACCTACAATGTAAAGTCAGTCTTCTTTTTTTATATCCAATGAACCACATAGA
This sequence comes from Phoxinus phoxinus, assembly GCF_949152265.1. Lineage (NCBI taxonomy): Eukaryota > Metazoa > Chordata > Actinopteri > Cypriniformes > Leuciscidae > Phoxinus > Phoxinus phoxinus. The sequence continues at coordinate 15,048,331 of NC_136885.1, read as the reverse complement.
CAACTCAATAAATACAAATACACACACCTGTTCAAACGTTAGGTTCAGTAAAAAATGAATAGTTTAATTTAGCAAGGATGCATTAACTTAATTAAAAGTGATAGTTACAATTTTACAAAAGATTTGTGTATACACATCCTAATAGCCTTACCTTCTCCTCTATGCACTGTGCTGCTCCCTCTCCTGTTGACGAGTCTCTAGGCTGCAGTTCCAGTAAAGTTTTGAAGAGGGCATCAGACGTGGCTGTCATGAACTCAATCTCAGCATTGGGGTGCATGCCGTAGAGACCAGGGCTCTCCGAGGGCAATCTCACGTCTATGTAGCCGTGATACCCAGTGTAGTCCAGATCAGGAGGCGCTGGAAAGCCAGGACACAATAACAGCTCCCCTTCAAACTGGTGAGAGAGGAATCAGAGGATAAGTCACTCTAGAGATCATGGAGTTACTGGATGCTTCGTTTCTAATGAGAAGACAGACTTCACTGTCGCCTTTTTTCACCTTTGTTGCCATTGACTTTTGGCTTGCTTAGTTGGGGACATTAAATTTAACATTTAGTTTAATATTCAACAAAAATATTGATCTGCCTGCATTGACACCATTATATGAGAACTGAACGATGACAGAGCGGCTATATATATATATAATGACAACAAAAATGAAATATCACTGAACTTACTAAAGCTGGATTGTGATGCTATTTTATTCTGGAAACAAACATTGTTGCATTATTTTCCTGTTATCTCTGTAAAGCTGCTTTGAAACAATCTGTATTGTAAAACGAGCTTTATAAATAAATGTGACTTGACTTCACATGATCTATCAAGTGACACAAAACGATTTTAGGTGGCAAATATGATAACAGGTTATTTTCTGCACAATATTCTGTCCTGATCAGCCTTGTAGCATTGGCCCACGCTAACCCTCAGAGTAGTGCTCACTAACAGATGAAGGTGTGTGTGGTAATCGATAGCAGGGCTGGTGCTGGGCACTGGGAGAGTAATGCAGCTGTGTGGAAAAACTCTGTGATTGATGGCTGCTCATCCTGGGGTCTAATGAGACTCGGTGAGGAAACATTGGGCTGCATGCCTGACCACTGCTGGAAAACAGCCTTAATCACCTCACACAGACACGCTTAAGATCTTAGCATTACACATATGAGGTCCAGACATACTGTGCACTCTGAACACGCAAACAAACATGCGTCTTCTTCGGTATGTGAGGAACCAAAAGACATTTAACACTGTAAAGGCTAACATGTGAAATAAAACCTCCATTTTATTCAGAGGCCCAAACTGAGCAGAAATATGCTATTTTTATTGTGGCATTTATGCTGCCGGAATGATCATAAATACAAGTTTTCTAGTTACAAATTGGACATGAATTGTTGGCGCACATTTAAGTTGTTTTGCACGCGTGTTTCGGGCGTGCTGTTTCCTTGTGGCTTAAAATAATAAAATACGGTACAAATAATAAACTTTCAAAAATCTGAAATTAAAGTCGGATATACCAATCCATTTATTAACATAACAAAAAATGAAACCTTTCTTCAAACATAAACTTAACTCAAGTCAGTCTCCATGATTACACGCCGTGCCTCACGGTCAAAAACCATGCACCTCGCTGTGCGCCACACCTGCACTAATTAACCCCTGTCTTAAGTAGACTTGTGGCAGAACACAGCTCCAACCCATTACAATACAGAATGGCTCCAACACAACCGGCCCCTAATTGTTCATGGCACTACAAGACATAACAATTATAAACATATACATGTATGGAGACATTAATACAACAAAAAACATCTTACCATAAAAACAACAAACAAATAAACAAAAAATAAACCCCTCTTTAGTGTGTTTGTTCACTTTACATTGACTGTTCTACCAATAGGCCTAATTTTGTCACTGGTCTTTCAATTACATTTGTTTTGGTTTTGATTTGCACAGATCTGACTATGCCTGATTTGTCTGGAAAGGATTTAATAACCCTTCCAATCATCCAAGAATTTCGTGGTGCTGTAGCATCTGCAACCAAAACGATATCTCCTGCTGTAAGATTACGTTTTGTTTTGTTCCACTTTTGTCTTTCCTGTAGAGTAACAAGATACTCTTTTGTCCACCTTTTCCAGAATAAATCTGAAAGATACTGAGCCTGTTTCCACCTTCGTCTTACGTACTGGTCCTTTTGATCAAACAGACCTGGAGGCAAAACCGGTTTCCTTTTCAAAGTAAGAAGATGGTTAGGCGTCAGTGGCTCTAAATCATTAGGATCCTCAGAAACTCTTGTAATCGGTCGGTCATTCAAGATAGCTTCGGCTTCGCATAAGACTGTGACTAAGGTTTCATCAGTTAAAGCCTGTAGATGTAAAACAGATACTAAGACCTTCCTGACCAGTCTGATCATGCTTTCCCAAGCACCGCCATGATGTGAAGCTGTAGGTGGATTGAACGTCCACTTGATGTTGTCATGTATTAAAGCTTTCTCAATTGATTCGTTGTTTAACTCTGCAATTGCTCTTTTTAGCTCCTTCTCTGCTCCTGTGAAATTTGTGCCATTGTCTGAGCGAAAGTGTGCTACGGGTCCTCTTCGGCATATGAATCGACGAATAGCACTGATGCAAGAGTCTGTGTCTAATGAGTGTGCCACTTCTAAATGAATTGCTCTGCTGGCCATGCATGTAAAGATAACCCCATAACGTTTCACATAGGAACGTCCTTGTTTTACCTCAATGGGCCCAAAATAGTCCACTCCTACGTTAGTAAATGGAGGTAAGTCTGGAGTAATCCTTTCTTTGGGGAGATCAGCCATTTTTTGATCACACATTTTTCCTTTGTGACGTTTGCAAAAAGCACAATTTGACAAGATTTTCCTTGCTGCTGCATTGGCATGAGTTATCCAGAACTTTTCTCTGGCTTTGGAGAGGATGTAATTTCTCCCACCATGCCTCGTCTGTTCATGAACATTTTTAAGAATTAACATGGAGATATACTGATCTTTACACAGGATGACTGGGTGTTTGCTCTCTTCGGGCATTGCAGTCCTGGACAATCTTCCACCTACTCTTAACAGTCCACCCTCTAGAACAGGATTAAGCTTGTAGATAGGGCTACACCTTTTTACAGGTTTTTTTGTCATCAGTGCACAAATCTCTTTGTCAAATCTTTCTCTCTGACAGAACTGAAGGATAGCGTTTTCTGCTGCTAATAAATCCTCAGTTGATACACGGTCTTGTTCCAACGACTTTCTGGCTTCCAACATTTTCTTGTCAACATAACAAAGATCAGCCATTTCAACCTTCACAAGTTGCTTCCTTCTTCGACTCAACTCCAATAGAATCTTCCTGACCTTGAGTAACCATGCCACTGCAACCTTCAACCTTTTCCAGTCAGAAAAATATGTGATAAGTTGATTGGTTGCATTATTCTCTTGAATAGTTATTGTGTTTGTAGAGATCTCCAGTTTGACCTCTGGATCATCCTCTTCCATTGTGGACTCTACTTCATACTGTAACCACGTTTCACTTGCTTTCCACAGAAATTCTGGACCTGACAGCCACGTTTTGCTGTTCAGAAGCTTATGGACTGTCAGTCCTCTAGATGCGTCATCTGCAGGATTTTGTTTTGTGTGAACATACCGCCACTGTACTGGGTCTGAAGCTTCCCTAATGATGGCTATTCTGTTGGCCACAAATGTTCGAAATCTTTTGTTTTCGTTGCTGATGTACTTCAACACTGTACTACTATCAGTCCAGAAACAGGATCCTGGCAAAGAAAGCTGTAACTCTGATTTTACCATCTTGTCCACCCGAACAGCCAAAACAGCAGCAGTGAGTTCCAAACGAGGGATCGTTACGGGTTTAAGAGGTGCTACTCTGGCCTTTCCAAGAAGAAAGGAAACATGTACATGACCTACTTTGTTCTGTAGCCTCAGGTATGTTACCGCCCCATATCCTCTTTCGCTGGCATCAGCAAAGTGGTGCAACTGGGCATGGACTGGTGTTCCAAAGTCGTGTGGTTTCAAGCACCTACTCACTCTGAACTCTGAGATATCTTTTAGGTCAATCAACCAATTTATCCATTGTTGCTTTAAGGCTTGTGGAATTTCTTCATCCCAGCCATAGTTCCTTCTGCACAACTCTTGTAAAATGTGCTTGGCTGGAAGAAGGACTGGCGCAAGGTACCCTAAGGGATCGTACACTGAACTAATGACTGATAGAATCCCTCGTCTTGTTTGCATACGTTCTTTGCAGTTCATACGAAAGTTAAATTTGTCATTTTCCATACACCAATGTAGCCCCAGTGCCCTTTCCACCGGGAGTTGGTCTATGTCTAAATTGAGTTCACTCACACTTTTAGAGTGTTCTTTCTCAGGAATTGTTTGAAGGACTTTGCGGCTGTTACTGATCCATTGTGTAAGATGAAAGCCTCCTTTCTGGCAAAGGTCAGCCAGGTCATGGACAAGGTGTACCGCTTTCTGCACAGATGGTGAGCTTTTCAGACAGTCGTCCACGTAGAAATTTCTATGTACCGTGTCAACCACTTCGTCCGAAAACCTGTTTCGATTGTCATCTGCAGTCTTCCTTAAAGCATAACATGCACAACTAGGCGACGACACTGCCCCAAAGAGATGTACAGTCATTCTGTACTCTTCAACTTGCTTACACAGATCTCCATTAGGCCACCACAGGAACCTTAGAAAGTCTTTGTCCTCCTCAGCCACTTTGACTTGATAGAACATAGACTTCACATCAGACATAAAAGCAACTGGTTCTTGTCTGAATCGTAGAAACACTCCTATTAATGAACTTGTGAGGTTCGGACCCTGCAGAAGCTGTTCATTCAAAGAAGTTCCTTTAAACTTAGCTCCACAGTCGAAGACAACTCGCAACTTGCCTTTGCGTGGGTGATACACTCCATGATGAGGAATATAGAACAGGTTATCTTCTCCAGAACGCAATTCATCCTGTGGTACTATTTCTGCATAGCCACTGCTGATGACATTCTCAAGAAAGCTTGCGTATTCTTGGTGGAACTTCACATTTCTTTCCATTTTTCTTCTTAGTCCAATGAGGCGCTGTTGAGCAATACAACGATTGTTTGGCAGTGTTACCTCCTGGGCTTTAAATGGCAGCTTTAAACTATAATGTCCGTCCTTTAATTTTACAGATTGATCCATTATTTCAATGAATCTTGCCTCCTGCCTTGACATTACTTCTTTGTCGTCAGCGACTTTTTCATTGAAGTCACTTTGGTACTGCTTCTCCAATAGCAGCTGAAGTGATTCCACAGATAATCTGTTTACAGCAACACTATGACAGCCATCGTCATTTATGTTGTCTTTGCAATCCTTTCCTAACCCATTGACCACCCACCCTAATAGGGTTTTAACAGCAAAAGGACCCTCACCTTGGCTATTCACAATTTCCCATGGTTCCAGCAACATTGAAGCATTAGTACCTATTAATAACTCCACGTTAGCATCAATTTCAGGGATTTCAATGTGCTCAAGGTAAGGCCACTGTGTTAGGTCCTCTTGTTTTACAATATTTGCTGTATTTACTGGCATCGTTTTCTGTGTGTAAACATTTGGAAGCCTGTAGTACCTTGTTCCATTAAGGCTAGCTATTTCGAGTCCATTCACAATGTATGTTGACACTGATGTCTTTGGGCTCATTGTTAACAAACATATTTTTGACTTTGTCCCAGTGAGATTAAGCCTACGCATAAGAGCTTCAGAACAGAAGGTGGATGTTGAGCCATTGTCAAGAAAGGCATATGTCTGAATCACCTTGTTGCCCTTTTGTGCTTTTACCTGAACTGGTAAGATGGAGAGCATTCCATTGCTACCGGCCCCGGTCTGGCTCCCAAATGTCTGAGCTGACATAAGCGTATGGTTTACAGCTGGTTTAGGTTCATTGGGGTAGATGCCGCTGCTGTTCACTGATTTGTCCACTTGTTTGACGTGAATGTGTAAAGCTGTTGGATGGCTCTGTTTGCATTTTTTACAGATTTTACGCTTATCGCAATTTTTGCTCAAATGCCCAGTGTTGAGACACCCAAAGCACACTCCTTTTTCCTTTAAGAAGTTTATCTTTTCACGATGTTTGTTCTTGGCAAATAGTTGACATTCATCCAGACTGTGATCTTGTAAACAGAATAAACAATTGATGCTGATGTTGCTGTCCCTCTGCTTACCTTCTTGTGTGTCCTTGTGTTGTACTTTGCTAACAGCGCAGACGTTTGTAGCAAAGTTGTCTCGCTTCAACTTAGGCTTTGCTGTATACACATCCCTTTTAACCTGCTTTTCTCTTTCAGTAGTTTGAATATCACCAAAAATAGGATCAGACAAGATTTTGACTTGATATTCCACAAAGTGTACAACATCATTAAAGTTAGGTCTGCGGTTGTGTCTCTCCCGAATATCACATGCAGAACTTCTAAATTTTTCCCTCAATTTAAAAGGAAGTTTCGAAACAATAATTTTGAGGTTGGCAGACATGTCCAGCTCTTTCATGTCCTCTAAATCTGACATTGCATTACTGCATCCACGTAAAAATAATGCATAGTCCTGTAGTAACGAAACACTTTCAGCCCTCACCACAGGCCAGTTGAGAACCTTTTCCATATATGCTGTTGTGATCTTTGTTTCATTACCGAAGTGTTCCTGTAGGAGAGCTTTAGCTGTTTCAAAGCCTCTCTCCGCACTCATATGTAAACAGCTTTGTACAAGGTCGTGTGGGCGCCCTCTGGTGTACCTTTCCAAAAAATACATGCAATCACCCTTAGATGCAGCTTTCTCCTCCACACAGTGCCTAAAAGCTTGCATGAACATTTTGAACTTCAATGGGTCACCTTCAAAAACAGGCATTTGTCTTGGTGGCAGTTGGCTTGCTTTGTGTTGTTGTATGAGCAGTTCGGATATTTCATTTTGCCTTTGCAGAATCTGACGTGTAGAATTGTCATCAACTGCATGTGCAACATTTCTAGTGGATCTGGCTACTGCAATGGGTACGCCCTTATTTCTCATCAATCTGGTAGATTTTTCAAACTTTGTATCAGGAATGTCAGGTCTTTCTTTTGATTTTTGCTTCTCAACATAAGATCCCATTTTATCCTGATCTGAAAATGCTTCCAGTACTGCCAACTCTGCATCTGAGGCTTCAATCTCAGCATCCATTTCCACTTGTTCCATTCTTTTGCGTATTGATTCCGCCTCCTTTTCCAATTCATGTTTCTTTTTTAGCGCTGATGCACGTGCCAGGAGTGCAGCTTTTTTGGCTTCTGCTTGAGCATGTGCAACTTCAAATGCAGCTTTGCTTGATCGACTTGATCTTTCACTGGTGCTGCTTTTAGCGCCTGCTCCAACATTTGATACACTGTCCGTTGGCCTTATATCATCCTCAAGGTGAACATCTTCAATAGTACCATTTGTACTCTTAAAATGATTTTCCACACACTGGCAAAATTCGTTCACACTTAAAAGCTTTGCTTTGAACCAGGTTTCATGCTTTTCTTTTTCATCCACGGGTAGCAACTCAAGCAGATTGTTATGTGCAACCTTTGCGTCGTTAATCAGAGCTTGATATTTGCTGAAGCTACTTTTTATTTCAACTTCATACCCAGACTCGCATAATAAACCTTGAACAGTTTGTTTGATGTTGGCAGCTTTACTTAATTTTGATTTTCTTAGTGTCTCTAAGTCACTTATTTTAGAAAGCAGTGCTTTTGTTGTAAGTTTTATAGACCTTTTTTTCACAGAGGCTTCTTCTTCAATAACATTTTGAGAATCAGCTGACACCACCTGAGTTACCTCAATACCTTGATGACTTTCATCCATTTTAACTTTTTTTTTCAACAGACTACCCCCAAGAAAACCACATTTCATTTAAATATCATAAAACGAGAAATCAGAAATAAAGCATAAACACATACATGTTCTTATGGTAACCCTTTGACCCAAATGTCTCTTATTTCAAGTCCTCGTTTACTTTAAACCAAATGTCAATGTATTGTATTCTCTTGTTGTCACTCTTGCTGTTTACACTTTGATAACTCGTACATCTTCTTATGTGTGTGCGTGTGTGTTAACTGCCGCTACCTCGTTTTACTCGTTTCAGGTCCAAAAGAACTTTCCTCCTGGTGACGTGCATCGAAGTGTCCAATCCTCACTGTCCAATGTGAGGGCGCTCATCAACCTCAGTCGTCTTTGGCGTCCGTCATCACCGAGTCCGAACCGTTTCACTATCCACTGAAGCCCAAAGCGTTTTACTCCGACGCCTGCCGCTACCGATCACCACCGCTGTCCGTCACCGATCTCCGCTCGTCCGTCACCGCTTCCTGGCCGCCTCGCTGTCCAATGCGCCAGCGTTTCCATTCAGCCGATGACCGTCGAACACAAGGTGCACAGACAGCACAAGGACCGTGTCGTTTAAACTTGATCAGTCTTTTCCTCATACAGAGGGGGTTTTTGACTCTTTGTTGGCGCACATTTAAGTTGTTTTGCACGCGTGTTTCGGGCGTGCTGTTTCCTTGTGGCTTAAAATAATAAAATACGGTACAAATAATAAACTTTCAAAAATCTGAAATTAAAGTCGGATATACCAATCCATTTATTAACATAACAAAAAATGAAACCTTTCTTCAAACATAAACTTAACTCAAGTCAGTCTCCATGATTACACGCCGTGCCTCACGGTCAAAAACCATGCACCTCGCTGTGCGCCACACCTGCACTAATTAACCCCTGTCTTAAGTAGACTTGTGGCAGAACACAGCTCCAACCCATTACAATACAGAATGGCTCCAACATGAATGTTTGGGTATCACCCAAAGATGGGCGAGCTTTCTTTATTCGATTTAGACAACAGCTAGAGTGCCTTGTCTTATCATTAACGTAGTGCATATTTACATATATGAATAATCATTTGAAGCATATTGTATGTTTTATACACAGCGGAAATAAAATAGAATGAACGTTCCTCAAAAGCATGTTGTATCAAATTTTAACCTGATTTAAAAAAAAAAAACGATGTATGGATTATCAAGCAAAGTCCAGTAAGTGTTCATCTTGAAATATTACCGGTACTAGGAATATAACATATACTTGTCAAACTTCAGGATGTGGTGAATCTTTACTGATTATTGTAATTTTTACAATTATACTAAAAAGGCCTTTTACTTTCTAAAAAATATACAAACTATAAATCAGTAAAGATTCACCACATCCTGAAGTTTTACATTTGTACAATTATACAAAAAAAATATATAAACTATCAATCAGACAACATGTGGAAGTTTGTGTACAACAGGTTTTTCAGCAAAGTTTTAATCAGGGATCAGGTTGATCATTTAGAGGCCTTAGAAATGTGCGTATCTAATATGATACAGTAAGGTCTATAGTGTTAATGCATTCATCTTCTCTTTTGTCATCTATGCTTTAATACTGTATCAAAAGGAAAATTGTGTGATGTAATGTAGATCCATTCCTCACCACTAGAGAGCCCCATACAGCTACAGTATTTACATGTACAAACCTGATTTATGTTCAATGGTAGTTGAGTGGTCAACAAACAAGCATTGATAATCTCATTTTGACAATTTTGTCTGCAGAACATGAAAGAAGCACTAAGATCATCTAGGTTTACATAGCCTTATCTATTTAGAATGATAAATTCCCTATAAAAATCTGCAGAAAACTTTATGCAAGCTGGATTTCACCACTGAGGAAACCATTTGAAAAGGTTATTCTGACTTTAAATGTCACAAATGTGACTATTACTCGCAACTTCTACATTGCATCTCACAGTATGACTTAAAGTTGTCATGAAATCAAATTTCACCCTACATATTGTATAATTAGTTACATTTATATAGCACTTTTCTCAGCAATCAAAGTGCTTTACATTGAATGCCATAACTGGATCTTCCGGTGAAACGACAGACTTCTCTCTGATGATGCAAGCAGGACTTCTCCAATAATTTAGCTCCGCACCTGCATGCTGCGTTCATCTGCCTCCACTTTTGAGTGAAATGCCCACATCTCAAAAAGCAGCGCATAGAAGTTCGCCCCAACCCATAGACATTTTTTTATTTTTCGGTAATTTGTTTTACTCAGATGTTTGCTATAATATCAGACAATTGCGACCATTACTTGCTATTGCAATTATTTATTGCTGCTGCAATGCATTTACACTTACAAAACACATTCTTCTCTCGAATTCTCTCTCTGTTACTCATACCAGCTACTTATATCCTTTTCTAGGCAATTCTAGAGCTTTGTGGCACCTCATATTACGGTTCCAATTTGGAACTGCTTTTGTTGTATAATCAGTCAATAACTGCTTTAGATAAAAGCATCTGCTAAATGAGTGTACATCAATAGTTCTCAATATTTTCGACTTGAAGGCCCACCACTGTCTTACACAAAATTCAAAGGCCTTTAATATATATTCTATATATTAACAGAACTATAACTTTAACATACACAGGGTTTCTGCAGGTTATATTAAGACAAAATGTAAGACTTTTTTAAGACCAAGTAAATAAAATTAAGGTAGGGAACTCAATACGTCAAAATTTTCTCTAAAGTGTTGCCAATACAACACATTGGGTTTCTCCCTAGACATTTAAATTAAGAGTTTGAAAATACTTCCAACAGATATTCATTACCTTTTAATTCAAAAGAAGCTTGAATCACTCTGCTTCAAACCACTCGACAATGGAAATAAATTTTACTGTACATTCTGATAACACTGCAAACAATCTGTTCTTTCTGTTCTTCCAGTGCAGATGTCTAAAGATTCTTAAATCAAGATGCATGTACTAGAGATACAGAATCAAGTCTTGAAGTCGTTTTGTTCATAAACTCACTTCATTTTGATCAATGGGCTCAGAAAAATCATCTTAATTCAAAGGAAAGTTTTCACAAATCAGTGACAGATATTTATTCTTGTTTTAAGCATAAACTCTCAAGACTCCATTTTACATTTGCATTTAAAGTAAAAGCATCTTGATTTAAAGTATATCTGTATTGACAACAGGACAAAAATCCTGAGGAAGAACATCAATTTATGCAATGCATGCAACATTTAATGCCATGACTATGAATTTAAGAGTTTCTGCTCTAATTTCACCTTTAAAGCCCTAAGAAATGTACATTAGTTCTGTCTTGAAACACAATCAGATGATATAATAGTGTGATGTGTTGCAGTAGTGCTCTGAATGTCTTTACCATCTTGGGATTGATGAACTCCTGGAGGTACGTACAGCAGAGCTTCCTGTCCCACTCATCAGTGATGTGACCTCCGTATATGATCTCTCCGAACAGATAACACAGATCCTCCCACGGTACCTGAGCCACACATATGAGCACACCAAAATGTCAAATCTCCAGCTCAAACTGATCCCTCAGCGTCCTGCGTTTAATACCCACAGCACTATTTTTAGCCAGGTTTGCAAGATCTATCATCGGAAAAAAACATGGTTAAAACTGCTACAAGGGCTTTCTGCTAAAAGGTGGAACATGGATGCATGGTTTTGCTCACAAGTATGAGGTGAGGGACTGATGTTGCATGATGGGAACATCCTACAGTGATGATTTTCATTTGAAATGGCTCTATGCCAGACAAAAGACAATCCACTTAATGTATGATTCAAGCAAAGATCAAGCTCTTGCTGTGCTTGGCTTAAGTCTGGCCTGAGAAAAGAGCGTGTAATGTGTAATTGTAAAGGAGAGAAGAACAAGTGAGCGTGTGTCTTATAACCGATGACAGACGCTGAAGGTTCACCATCATTTGTACCTGTATTGTTTTGCAAATTGCTTCTTTCATCAGCTCTAATTGCAGTGATCACTTATGAAGCGTTGTAAGGTGTCACGCACAACGCGTGTAATTACATTTAGCACGACGCTTCATTTGCCGCCTAATGAATCCTCAGTGTACGCACATACAGGTTACTGTTTTGTTAACATAATGAAGGACATTCGTTTTTTTTTTGTTTTTGGAGGGGAGGGGGAGGGGTGAAATCTAGAGCCGCCATAATTGGTTGTAACCAGAGTAATGCTGGAAAGGAAAAACATGATTTTGTGTATACAGTGAGATCGTGATTGTTCGCTTTGTGTGATGAAATAATACAGCACTGTGGGAAAAGAGATGGCATTGAGTGACTGAGCCGTTTGTTACTTGAATTAAACCTCTTAGAATTTGTCAATTAAACTTTACACAGAATGATCCAGGTGCAAAGTACCGGTAAGTAGAATTTGAGATTAAAATGTTTATTATTTGAGCTTTAGTTGTATAACCCCTGGATCCACAAAAAAGGCTTAAGCCTGTACGCATGTTTGAGCTGTTTTAACTGAAAGCAACTTGCACTGACATTTCTTAAAATATGTCAGTGCCATTGTTCTGTCTCAAGATGCACACCAGTGATGTTTTTTTTTCTTTTCTTCAAAGGAATGTTCATAAAAGCTACTTAAATGTCCTAATTGAACTAAGGCCTAAACCTGGCTTAATCTAAGCCGTCTGTGAAACCAGGCCTAAATGTCATTTTTAGTGAAGACTGTAAAGCCAGTAAGATCTTTTAAACCTCGTAATGCATCTGATCAGAAACTTCTCATTACAAAAATGTTTAAGTTTTAAGTGTTACCGACGCCGTGCTTTTACAATGCTATTATATCATTTACCACCCATTTTTTTTGTATTTTGATATCCTAACACATATCCACATTTTCTTTTTTGTACTTAAAACTATGGATAATAAAAATAAAAATAATTCTCCGCCACAGAATAAAAAAGGTAATTGCGACTTTTTATCTCACAATTCTGACCTTTTTTCTCACAATTGCAAGTTAATATCTCACAATTCCGCCTTTTTGTCTCAGAATTGCGTGGTATAAAGTCGCAATTGTGAGTTATAAAGTCAGAATTGTGAGGTATTAACTAAATTCTGAGAAAAAAAAGTCAGTCTTTTTTTTCTTAGAATTGGACTTTATAACTCGCACTTATGAGTTTATATTTCACAGTTCTAAAAAGGATGTCTCGCAATTGCAAGAAAAAAAGTCAGAATTGAAGCTACTTAAAAGATACTTAAGTGTCCTAATTTAACTAATTTCGCAATTCTGACTTTATAACACGCAATTTAGACTTTATTTCTCATAATTGAAAAATATAAAGTCAGAATTGTGAGATGTAAACTCGCATTTGTGAGATAAAAAGTCGCAATTATCTTTTAAATTTTTTATTCTGTGCCAGAAACAAGCTTCCATAAAATGTACCCGAATGTATTAGGAGGGTTAAATGTTTTTGAAAAAAAAGTATCTATTGCATACCAAGGCTGCATTTATTTGATTTAAAAAATGCTGTAAAACAGTCATTTTGTAAATATTGTTTTACAATTTTAAAATATTTTTCTATTTCAATACATTTTAAAAATGTAATTTATTCCTGTAATGTAAAGCTGAGTTTTCAGCATCATTACTATCATTCTTCAGTGTCACATGATCTTTCAAAAATCATTCTAATATGCTGATTTGCTTGCTGAATTTCTCATAATTATCAATTGCATGGAAACGGCAATACATTTTCAGGATTCTATGAAGAATGAAAAGGTTATTTGAAATAATTGTTGTACAATGAAATCTTTTGTAAAATTAATAAAATAAATTACTTTATTGTAACTTTTGATCAATTTAATTCATCCTTGCTAAATAACAGTATTACATTCTTTAAAAAGTCACTGATATTATGAAGTAATCATTGTATTTTTCATCAGGGTAATGAATACTAATATCTTACTTTAGTATTGGCCTCCAGGTAGTTGTACAGGACACTGGCAGAAATGGTCAGATCTCCATTGTTGAATGGGTATCTTTGGTTCCAACCCAGAGGCCCAAACTTCCTCCTCTCACTCACACAGGCGTGGAAGTAACACAGCGAGAACACGAGTCCTTTAAACTCCTGCTCACAAGAACACATTTCCAGAGTGTCCTGTAGGACAGAAATGAGGAGATGAGGAACAAATGTACAATAATGTTTGGACAGCTCATTCTTTAGTCACCTCATTCAAAATTATTACTGGTTTCCACTTTCTTTAGAATAATAGTGAAATCGAAGCAAAACATCTGATTAGTTCACATGTGAATTTATTGATTTTGTCTGTGTGGGAAGTGTGTAAAGACCTGGGTGAAGTTGTCCAGAGCTGCATGCAGGCTGGAGTTCATGCCAGTGGGCGGTTCAGTGGTGAGTTTGAGGCCATTCTCCAAGATGGTGCGAGGGATCAGGTGCTCATGAGGGCTGGGGAGCGGTTCTCCACTCATAAACACTCTGTAGTTTGAGTGAGCATTGCTGCCTGTGTTCTCCAACAGCTCCTCCAGACGACCCAACCACCACGGCAGCAGGTGAACATTCTAAAATACAAATCCATATAATGCCATTATAAAGGCCTGTACGATAACAGGACAACAATAAAGATATAGTTGTAAATATCGTTCAAAATGTAAACAAATAAAACGATATGTTATAGGCACAGAGATACAATATCGTTGCAATCACTTTCGCAACGAACAACATTTAAGTCGGCAGATGATATTAATACAGCACTTGCTTAAAAGAAACTTGCTTAAACACTCTCCGTTATACATTCTTTATGCAATGTTCTATGGGATACTTGATTCTGATCAAACTTGGCATCAAATGGTAAAATATTTTGAATAATGACCGCTGTCATTTTTTTACATGTCATGCGTAGGGCACAGGGTTTGAAATGAACTTTTTCACTCATCGGCCAATTTGGCTACAAAATTTTTAAGTTCTACTAGCCAAAAAGCAAAAAGAAATGCATCAGATTACAGGCTTATAATAAGCTTATATATATATATATACACACATACACACACACACAATTTGGATTTCATACATTAATTTATTATTCAAACTAAATCGTGTCATCCAGCCATCTCCTCCCTTTCTCTTTCAGCCTCATCATCAAAAATGTATTTTTGGTGGACAGATCAATACAGTACAAAGAACATCAAAAAATAAAAAGTAAGATGTTGGATGTTTGTCTTTTCTGTTAACCAAATGCTTTTTAATCTTTGCTATTGCTTCAATGCAAATGAACAAGCGTGCCGTTACTGGTTGCGTAGTGACATGTATGTTCAAGTAAGATTTGCGTATCTGATTCTGCGCAATACGCTGCATTTAATATATCATGATGACTCACGAGTATTTGCACTAAATCTGCGAAGATTTGGCTTACACGAACTTCCCCAGCAAACATAGTAAACATAATAAGTAACACGTCAAATTGGCTAGTGATTTGACAGCGTTACCCGCCACAGTTGATTTTTACCCGCATTTGGTGTTCATTTCAAACCCTGGCAGGGCGATACACAGTATATACACTATATAGTACATCTCAACTGCTTGATTGCTTGTATTGTCGCAAAATGTAAACTATATCATCGCCCAGCTCTAATCTGCTAAATACGACTTTAAGAAATAAAGATATTAAGAAATAGTAAACATTAACAACTGATTTGAAACTGATTTGTGTATTGTGAAAATCTCTTAATTTGACATGTATTCTATTTCTAGTTTTATGGTCTTCTCTAGGTTTGTATGCATGTATCATGTGTTCTACCTGCAGTATGACCCAGTGTCCTTTTTTAGCTGCAGCCTCCAATGCTCTCTCAGCCACAATCTCTTGTCCTTGACCCAAGGACACATTATGGAGGTTCCCCTGGTCTGTGGTAAAACCAAGCTTCAGCCCTAGTAAATAGATGTGATCGGGTTAATACTCTGATTACATTAAAGTTAGGCTAAGTGTCTTGTGTAAATGGTTTTTCTGTGTACCAAGTGTTTCTACATCCTTGACAGGGTTGACTCCAGGAGAAAGGATGAAGAACACCGGTGTAGAGGGACTGCACTCCTCAAAACACTTTTCAAACTCCATTCGACCAACATCCATATACTTGGAGCCCAAACTGTCCTCAATAAAACGTCTATTATGGTGGAAAATACAGAAGGACAGTATTTAAAAGACCAAAACATCGGTGTTTCAAACCTGGCAATCTCCAGCTGATTTTAAAGTTAAATTTAAGGCTGATATTGGTCGTTTTCTAAAGCACACTCATTACCGGATAGCGTAGGTCATCCTGTCAGGCCGAAAGGCTCTGAGAATGATGAGTCTCTGGAGGGGGCTCTTATTCTTCCAGTCCTGGGGGAGACGTTCTCTTTCTGGACACTCCGACTCCACCAGCTTCCTCCAACGTTTGGCAGAACCTTCCACATCCCTGTCCAGACCCCTGAATGCATCCAGCATGGACAAGCTCTGCAATAAAATGAGATTTAGATTTTTTAAATAAAAATCCTTCAGAAAATCAGGAATTAACAAATGTTCAAGAGTATTTAAAAACATTGCAATATTGCCTGTATTTATAGCATATATCCTGCATATATTTTCTATAAATATTCACACTTAGAATAAGAACCCTACACTGGAAAAGGAAGAGTTCACACAAAAATGGAAATTACTGTTTTCTTAGCCTCATCTTTAATAACACTTCTCATAAAATATAAATGCAGCTGCTCTTTACATTTTAGGAAAGGTCTCTCACATACTGTATATATCTTCACATTCAATAGATTGAAAACCCCTGGGCTAGGTGGGTTAACTTATTTAGAGGTTGAAAAGGTGCTTCCGACTGATCATTTTCTAAAAAGCAATGCTAAATGACATCGGAAAACATGAAAGAGAGTGATTTCCTGGCACAGGCGGTCCTCACCCTAATGGCACCCCAGGCCTGTGGAGACAGGAAGCTGACGGGACTGCTCTGACAAACTTCTACAGGAGATCGCAACAGAAGTTCCAGGTCCTGAGCCTCAATTGAGCCCCTCGTCAGAAGAATCTAAATAAAACACCAGAGGCGCAAAGTAATGATGACATTAGACCTCAGGTCTGTTGAATACAGATGTCTCCATCCATCAGAGAAGGACAAGCAGGTCCCAGAACAGCTTTACTCTGTTTGATGTGGACGTGTGAAGGACAGGCGGTGGAGACAGACAGCAGCAGGGAAAACAGGTGCTGTCCTGACAGGTATTTGCATTCTGCCACTGCGGCCCACCCTCCTGTCAGAGCTGACCAGTTGAGGGAGAGGGGTGTCTGAGCTGTGAGAGTTAATCAATAGGAACGGACCCGACTTCACTGACAGGGCCTAATGGAACTTAATGTAAGGGCAGAAATGTGGAGTGATTGATGTGAATGACAAAGTGCAGGAGGAGGAAGGGAGGAGGTGGTGGTGGGTGGATGGGAGGTTTTTCTATTTTGAAGTCGGGTCCTGTCCCACTCACCTGGAGGGCAGTGTGGGTGAGGAAGGTGAGTTGGTCCCTCTGGAAGAGCCCCTGGCAGGTGTACTGAAGGGCCGCTTGGGTGATGGCCTCGGTCAGAGATGAAACACGCACCGACACGTCTTTATCACATGGAGCTCTCGCAATGGCTTTGAGGAACACTTTGTTAAAGGCCTTAAATGTAAAAGAGGATTCAAAATAACATTACTTGAAAACTCGATCTTCAAACTGAAGGAGCTGAATGAAAAAATTGGAATGATATCAATCCACAATCTGACTTGTGATGCAGTCTGGGCTCACAAATCACACTATTTTCATTCATTTGGAGTGAGAAAAATAATCTTGTTTTCCCTTTGGTTTAAGTTTATTTTTCTGCCCCCGTTGGCAGATATTTTTTCTTGTTATAAGCTTTAACTCACTTCATTTTGATCATTTGTTTCAGAAAACAAAGCTTGATATCTTAAGTCATTTTTCTTCTCAAGTAAATGCATCTTGATTTAAGAATGTCTGGACATTTGTACTGGAAAACTAGACATAAATACTCATCTTTTTTTGCAGTGTATCGTTCAAATATTTGGGTTCGCTAAGACTTTTTCAGCAAGGATGCATTAAATTAATCAAAATTGACAGTAAAGACTTTCATATTGTTACAAAACAATTCAATTGCAAATAAATGTTGTTATTTTAATCTTTTCTATTCATTGAAAGAATCCTGAAGAAAAAATAAAAGCAGGATTTTTACAAAATATTAGGCAAAACTGCCTAATTAATATTAACATTAATAATAATAAGAAATGTTGAATCTTGAGCACCAAATCATCATGTTAGAATGATTTCTGAAGGATCACGTGACACTGAAAACTGGAGTAATTCAGCTTTGCCATCACAACAATAAATTATATTTAAAATATATTCAACAGTTGTTTTAAGTTGTAATAATATTTAACAATGTTACAGTTCTTACTGTGTTTTTGTTCAAATAAATGCATTCTTGGTGGTGAGTATAAGAGACTTCTTTCACAAACATTAAAAAACTTTACCGACCCTAAACTTTTGAACAGTAAGTCCTGTACAGGAAATACTCAGGGCAACAACTGTACTTTTAAAAAATATATATATATGTGTGTTACCTTGAGGGAGTATTGGTACATGGGGTTGACGTTGTGGAGTTCTTTAATAGTGAAGTAGAGTAGGGCGGCTCTCTCAGCCGCTGGCCGGTAGAGATCTCGTGCCTCGTTGGTCTTGATCTCGTTCTCTCGAGCTGCAATAGCCTTTGTAAACAGCATACCATTGTTGGAATATGCAATTCTCAAATTAATGTATACATTGATTAAACCATTTATGAAATCATTCTATCTGAATGGGCACTTTTAGTTTCTTTCCATATTTCAGTGTTGTAATTACACTTGTCAGTTTATTATACAACCATTTCAATTTTAAACACACTGGACCTGAGCAAACAACAACACATTGAGGTAAATGGACAGCGAGTATCATACCTTGTTATGGATGTGTCTGGCTGTGTTCTTAGTATATTCTAGCTGTTCCACTAAGGCTGTATCTCGCAGGAAGTTTCCCTCTGCCGTGGACAGTTTGCTCAGGAGCTCATCCTCTAATCTCTTCAGCTCAATCTGACACAAGTTCTGCTGAATGCTCAACTCCAACTGAAGTAATCAAAAATGGACAATGTTAGTACTTGGTAGACAGTCGTTTTGTTAAAATTACATTTAAGAGATTACATTTAGTATACAAGAGGAAAATTATATATAAAAAATTAAAGTCAAGTCAAGTCATCTTCATTTATATAGCGCTTGTAACAATGTAGATTGTTTCAAAGCATGCTTTACAGAGATAAACGTATAATTTAAGGTAACAGAGATTGTTTTGGCTTTATAGCGGTTCTTGAATAATGTTATTTTCCAGCTAAAGTTAGCTTTGATTGATTCACTTCCGTCGAAATGATCATTTGTTATTAAATTAGGGGCCGCTAAGACGACACCGTTCTCTCTACACAGACTTTAAACACGAACCTGTGATAAACGTGCGCATGAATTCATTTTATAGTTATGTGCGTTTGAATATATGTGCGCAGGTTTGTAATTCCCTACAAACCAAGCCTTAACAAACTAATTGTTTTTGCCTATAAATTTTGATACAGAATTTTATTTTATTTTATCACTTCAGGGTAGGAACGCAAACCGAAAGTGGATAATTAAAACATTCACAATTATTACAATTTATTTATAAAAATGTAAGATTTAAGTTTGAAAATCTTAGATTTTCGAAGCCCTCAATAGCAAAAAATTTGAAGAATTATATTTATTATATAATTATATTTAAAAACTTTTGCTTACTGAATCGTTCACCAAACATACTGAATCATGTTTGGACTTTTCCTTGCATTAATTTCACATCTTCCACAAGCACTTAACCACCCCACACCATTAAACCAATGCACATACTTAAACACACACACGACATTCCATAGAAAAATATTTTTATACTGTACAAACTGCATTTTTACATTTTCAAAAAACATCCCTTAGTATGATTTATAAGCTGTTTTCCTCATGGGAAGAAAAACAAAAGGATTTCAGATATTGCCATCTTTGTGGGGCAATACAACGTAGGGTATACCTGAACCACACACATTCACACTCACACTCGACGTTCGTCTGCCTTTTCTAAGCTTCTCTAGCTTGTTTCCCTTATCTAGATGTCCTAACATGGCATTGTATATTACGAATATTGTTGGCTTGATGCATTGCTTTTGTTGCTCTTTTGTTGTAAGTCACGTTGGATAAAAGCGTCAAATGCATCAATTAATATATTTAAAGGGTTAGTTCCTCCATCTGACATTAATTATTCACCTTCATGTCGTTCAAAACCCGCAAGACTTTCGTTCTTATGGGTTTGATGAACAGATTGGATTTAGGCTTTTATATACATATAAACATTGATTAGCGAACAAACAGAAGCTCAACTGAACCTGCTTGACGCGCAAGAACAAAATCTTATTGGTTCTTGCTGAAGCTTAATCATGCTGCTTACACGAGAATGAACCTCATTGATTCTTGTGGGAACTCAAATGTGCTGCGTAACACGAGGATGAACCTCATTGGTTGTTGCGAAAACTCAAACGTGTTGCTTACATGAGAATGAACCTCATTGGTTCTAGCACATCAAGCGAACATGCTTGAGCTTCCGTTTACCACAATTGATGTGAGTTGATGAATGTTTATATGTGAATAAAAGCCTATATAAAGCAATAGAGTCTCTTCATAAAATTTGGAATAAACCGCTCAATTTATATGGATTAGTTTTACGATCTTTTTATGAACTTTTTGAAACGTTAAAGTGGTAGTTGCAAAGCTGTTTATGAAGGGACAGAAATCGCTCAGATTTCATTAAAATATCTTCATTTGTGTTCCGAAGATGAACGAAAGTCTTAGGGTGAGTAATTAATGACAGAATTTCCTTTTTGGGTGAACTATCCCTTTAACCACTACCAAAAACATTAACACTAATCTGCCTTGTAAATCCTGTTATTGCCTTTGGGCAAAGTAAAAGTAGTTTATTTATATATTGTGAAGTCCTTATAAGTGACTTCTGTGACTGACCTTCATCATCTCCAGCTCAGGTCTTTCATGCGTGACCACCTGCCCCAAGAGCTGTTCCTCCAGGCCAGTGCGGGTCACTGTAAAGTTTATAAGAGTGGTCTGGGCCTGCAGCTCCGGGGGGAAGTGAGGGTTGGCTTCCTTAGTGTGTAGAAGGAGACGGAATCCGCTGTTATACTCACACTCCTTATCACCCAGTCTGATGTACCTGTGGAAACACCACATTGTGTTATGCATTCAGGACACGCCTACACTAAATCATACTAAACAGCGCTATATGAAAAAAGTTCGACATCTACGCAAGAGTCAGTAAGCGCTTTCCACCCACACTAGACACCAGTTTCACCAACTGCCTAATTGAAGCAAACAGGAAAGAATGACAAATGCTCCCAATAGCCACCACAGGCAAAGGCGTTAAATAAAACTGGAAGATGATATTCCCAGCAGCCAATATTTATCCCAATCTACATTTCAATTAAATCAGACCTGGCTGGCCAAACGTGGCGGCTTTTAATTTTTCCCTAATTACCCTGTGCCTGTCAGCCAGCGGCAACAACTCTCATGCCAAAGGTTCCGCCAAGGCCCGGGTCCGCTCTGGCTTTATATCTTCAAAAGATGGAATTAATGTACTATTGATAGAACCATTACTTCACCAAATTAAAGTCCCAGCTGATGGATTGGCTCATGCTCCTCCGTCAGACATAAAAGGAATAATTAGTATTCATTACTTCACACTCTGCAACATTCCAATTATTAATGAACTTCAGCCGAGAAGCTGCACCAGATCCATCATGGCTGCCGTGCCCGGGCCGGATTAATCACGGGAATGGACTGGTGTGTGGGTCAGGCGCTGGAATAAACTTGTAATCAAATTAAACATCGGGCCACAGTTATGGGTCAAAAGAGTGGGGCTGTAGGTGTCCCCGTAGTACAATGCTACAAGGACAAAAGACTAGAAAGACGTGAGAAATTAATAACTCAGCACACTGAAAAACAAGAAAAACAGATGAGGTGTTGCATCTATTTACACATCCTGGAAATACCTGAAAATCACACTGATTATTTCAAATTGTTCTATTGAAGGATATAAATGTGAATGACGTTAACAACAGTATCTTCTATAGTTCATTTACACGTCATAGTAACCCAAATACATAGAGATTTATAAAAAAATATATTTTAAATGGAGTAATCAATGATGTACAGTATAAGTCTTTTAGACTATGATCTCTCCTTTGACAGACAGGTTTAGCTCAACTTTGCTCAGTTCCAGTTTTGGCACAGTTACTGTGTTTTACTTTTGTAGTGCAAAACAAAACAAAACTCAGTAATTACATTACATACGCATTTAGTTTGTTCAGATTCAGAGAAAACTGAGTACCGGTACACAAATTGATACTAAATTAATCAAATGTGAAAACTATTTTTGTCATAGTTACCGGTTTGCCTTTGTAGTGCAAAAACCTAGATAGGACCTAATTATAAGTTGTTTAATATTTTTGATTATAATATATAATATAATATAATATAATATAATATAATATAATATAATATAATATAATATAATATAATATAATATAATATATACTGTTGTTCTCCCAGAGTTAAAACAACACTCTAGCTGCCTAAAACTGATCCGTATTCAACACGCATAAAGAAAAAGAGCAAACAAATGCACATTTATCAGCTTCTGTGAGTGCAGAATCAATACCGCTGCCTCCACCTCTATTCAAATCACACAACCCCAATTCATCTTCCATTCTAGTTTTCATACTGCACAGAACAAAACTGGGGCTCTTCAGAGCTCAGTATAAAATCCCTGAATATCTATGCCAAAAAGCATTTTTCCAAGTAATTTCTACTGCAATACACTCGATGAGAGAATCACTGGTATAATATAAGGGGGAAAAAATTACAGAGAGTTAAACTTGCCTTCCTTTCTTAAAGGTTTGTCTTCCTAGCAGTGGCTCCAGAAGAGGGTCCATTCTCTCCTTGATGTTTTCAATAAGGACCACCTCACCACAGGCCAAAGCCTGCTCAATAACATCCAGATACCTATATGAAAACATTAACAGTGAAGTCCAGGACAAGACAAATTAGCCTCAAGACTAGTAGTAATACTATTTAATATAAAAAAAATCTTTGACCAAACTAAAATGACTTTACCCTTTCTGGCCATACTGCAGCACCCTCAGTTTGGGCCCAAACAGGTTTCGGATCCACTTGCTGGCCTGCTGCTGAGGATCCACCATGAGAGGCCAGCGCTGGCTGGACATCAGGATGGCTGCATTTTCAACGGACAGCCGATCAGCTGGCAGACCCTGGTTCTGCCAGCCTGCCACGGTGGCCTGGTCAGTCAGAGTAAGTACAGGGTCCAGACCGTCTGTCAGCGGGATAGGGATCTGGATCACGAGGTGTGAGGAGAGGAAGACAGACAGTGATGCTATTCAATTCAACGCTCCATTGGAGTGCAGCTCAGGGAAGAAGAAAAAAACTTGAGAGTTGGCAAATAAGCCATAATATTAGCAAATAAACTATGCCAAGTCTTATTTAATCATATTATGTGACTAACAAAAAATAAATAAATGGAATCATACTTGGAGTTCTCGGAGGAAAGGAAACAATACGGCGTGAAGGAGCTGGTGACGGTACGGCTGTGTGAAGTATCCAGCATAAGAGACAAAAGCAGCGGCCACAAGCACATCCCCACACACGGTCTTCAGCTGAGACTCCAGCTCCAGCTGTCCCTCCGACCAACGAACGTTTTCTGCCTGAAGTGAGAATGACTGGGTGAATCTCAATCACAGAATTACATTCTACATGCATACATATATATATATTGCATTGTGACTTTACAGTGGGTTAAAAATTATTTTGGAAAAGTAACCCACATACATTATGTAACAAAATAACAATTCAAGATGCACATCCCCTTAAGACCAGTTAAAAGAAACCGCAAAATGGCTCAGAAAAGTTTAAGAAAGGTTAAGCCTCATTTATTTGCAGAAGCCACGTGGTTTAGTGTTTTGTATCTAATAAATATGGAATTATAAGTGAAATTACAACAGAGATCATGAGTGTGTTTTTCTTTGTATTGCAGAAATGAGATTTTGGTTATGAAAATTGGGAAAGACATTTTCTCAATGAACAAAAATATTTGCATTAGCCTACTATTCAAAAGTTTGGGTCAGTATGTCAAGTACTTTAACTCTACAATGATGAATTAAAATGATCAAAAGTTTTTTAATTGATTTTTTAAAATGTTGCATTTGGTATATGACATTTAAAATATTAATTTTGTAAAATGTTTTTTTTTTCCATTTCAAATAAATGCTTTTAATCTGACATTTCTACTCATGAAACCCTAAAATAATAATGATAATAATTACATTAACTGTTTTGCCATCACGGACATTACTTATTTAAAATATACTGAAACTGAAATATTATTACAATTTTAAAAAACTTTGAGGGTTTTTTTGGTAACACTTTACAATAAGGTTCATTAGTTGACATTAGTTAACTACATTAATTAACGTTAGCTAATAATGAACTGCACTTATACAGCATTTATTCATCTTTTTTAATGTTAATTTCAACATTTACTAATACTTTATTGAAATCTTGTTAACATGAGTTAATGCAATGTGAACTAACATGAACAAACAATGAACAGCTTTATTCATATTAACTAACATTAACAAAGATTAATAACACTGTAACAAATGTATTGCTTATTGTTAGTTCATGTTAGTTAATACATTAACTAATGTTTAATAAATGAACCTTATTGTAAAGTGTTACAGTTTTTTATTTATCAAATATGCAGCCTTGGTGAGCAAAAAATCGTACCGACCCCAAACTTTTGAACAGCGAAGTGTATATTTGCAAATACAGTGAGCCCAGTAATATCAAGACAAATTGATTGAGACAAAGGAGAAGAAACACTTAAAGGCGTGTTATAACCTCAAATCTAGCCTTCAGACCCAGATAAAAACCTCACTCTCAACCCATCGGCAATTGATCAAACACAGACAGAACATGAGCGATAATGTATACAGTCACAATTCACCTAAACCGGCTTTGAAAGTTTAGTTACATGTTCACTCAGCATCAATTTAGCACTCATTTAAGACTTCAATAATATCGCAGAGATGCTCCTGCAATGATAAATCTTGTCTGACATTGCCTTCGCAGGGGCCGAGCTTCTAGAACATGTCGCATAATAAATTCCCCGACAGTTAAAAATCACTATAATTTTAGCCTAATGCATTATGGATTGCTTGGAATATCACTCAGTCCTGGGTGAAGCGTTTTTAATTTCCAACAGCTGTTAAGGCTTTGAGGTAAGTTAATGATTACATATAGACGGGCTGATTTATTAGTCTAAACACTATTGCTTCCAGGTCAATGGCATAAAGACAAATCATTTGTCTTGATATGTTTAAAAGCCAAGCTGTCCCATTGTAGCCCTATTCATTTCTCTGAATAAGAAAGTCGAACATTTTAAATAAAAGCGCTAAAAGAAACATCATGCTATTATTTTTTGCATTACCAGTGCTAAAGATTTTAGATAATCTCACGTGGATATATGTATGTGATCAAAGCTACAGGGAGTGAGAAAAGAGAAAAGCATTTAAAAGTCGGGCATGTACACACAAATCCAGTTCATCGCTCATAAACCAATTATCCTGATCTCCCCATTCAGGAAAATAGACAGCAGATGAATATGTGCCCTTCTTGTTTCGCTGTCCCGAACTGGCCTACAGCCATCTAGCCCCTTGCCCAGAGCAATGGTGCATTTGCCGTGGTGCACCCCTTCCTTCCGAGCGCTCAATCTCAGCGTCTGGCCAAACATTTAAGCCATGGCCTCCTCCCCTTTGAGTGAAGCCAAACTCATGTTGAGATTAGGTCTGCCTGTGCACTCTCCTATAACCCCAGACCCTCTCCTCTCACAGCCGGCCAGTACCTGCAGGCCTCCCACCAGCCGATTGGCCAGCTCAATGGTCTGGCTGGTGCGTGTCACTTCCTCCTGGCAGCAGAGTTTCTCAGTCGCCGCCTTCTCAAACTGAGCTGTTAGGCTTTGCAGATGCCTGTCCAGATCCTGTCAGCACAAAGCTGCTATATGAGATACTAATACTTTATATCTATATTAAGTATTATTGACTGGTTATGGTGCTTGGATTTTACTGTATAAAATAGAGAACATTTTCACTTACTTCCAGTTTCTTTCTAACATTGAGCAGTTTTGCAGTAGCAGCTTCCAGTTCAGTATTGGCTTGTGCCAGAGCCAGACGCTTTGGTGCAACCTCACAATAAACCTTAAAAACAAACATTTTCTTTCCTTACATGTGCACAAACAAAAACTGAATTCTTCAAATTTATAATTTTGATGCTAAAAACCACTTTGAGTTAAATAAACTTAATTAATTTTAACAATTAATTACATAAAGAAAAATCTAACTTATAAATGTAATATTTCCCAAGGATATTTTAATTATATTTATGATTTATTTATTACATTTAGAGGTTAGACTTTTCTTTGTTTACTGAACAAATGTTTACTGAATTGAAATTCCTTAAATTTAATTAATATCTAGCTAGCGTATATATATTTCAACTATAAACAAAAGGTTTTTATTTTATTTTTTATGATTGTTTGTCATTTTAAAGCTAAAAACTATTTTGGCTTAAAGAAAGTTACAGCTTAATATTTTTTAAAATAATTATTTATTTATTGTACAAGTTAATTGTTTTATTTTATTTTTTAGAAAAATAAAATAAACAATTAACCAATCAAATCATTTAAACTATGTTAAAATGAATAGAATTAAATGTATTGAATTTAAATTCATGAAACTGCATTAATATTGATATGTAAATTTTTGTGTGTTTTAAGTCCTGTACGTGTCACACTTCCTCACCTCGTAGTAGCGCACTATGTTGATGGCCCACGCACAGAGGCCTGCAGCTGCGTAGGACTTGGTCCGGACGTGATCGGGGTGGAACTCTGGGTTTCTCAGGTATTCCTGCTTCACTACGCTTAGACAGGACTGAGGGATGTGCTCTTTATCATAAGAAAGTAGTGCCTGCAGAAAGTCATCCACCTACAGACAAAGAGAGTGATTACATCATTCATTATTATATATTATATATAATTATATATATATATATATATAAAAAAAACTATGATGTTGCCTATTTTCCCTTCAGAAATCAGTCTAATATGATGATTTGGTGCTCAAGAAACATTTCTTATCATTATTATCAATGTTGAAAACAGTCGTGCTGCTTAATATTTTTGTGGAAACTGCAATATGTTTTTTTTCAGGGTTCTTTGATGAATAGGACGTTCAAAAGAACAGCGTTTATTTGAAATCGAAACTTTTGTAACATTATAAATGTCTTTAGAATTACTAACCCCAAACTTTTGCATTGCAGTGTATATATAGTTCAGTGCATTAAGATACAAAAATACAAAACCAATTTTAGATAATAATTAATTTAGAGAAATTAGGTAAACACAACATATCAAGTACATACTAAATTGCACACACATTTATTTCAGAGCATCTTAAAGAAGAGTAAATGCACAAACACTGGACATTATACAATCTGGGGTAAAATGTTGCACTGAAGGGCACAGGAGTAATAAAGCACAGTTATGACCTTTTTTCATTCCTGGGTCGTTCCTACTTAGGACTCAACCTGCAACCTCTGAATATGCATCCTAGTTCTTTATCCATCTGATGTATCACACAACACACTTTCAAAAGCTATCTCCTCCCCTTCATGCTGACCTCATAAATCAACCTTTCCCTAATATTTCCATTTCTATCTCATGTGACATGTATTTAATATTCTCTTCCACAGAAGTGCTTTCATAACGTGGTGTATTCATGACACTGTGCCAGGTTAGCGGGGTCTGCGGGTCAAGGGCTGGTTGTGGATTACACTTGCATGAATCAGACAGCACTGGGTGTGTTATTGTCATATAGAGCAATGCCTTCACCTTGCCCATGAAGACTCTGGCGGCCTTCCATCCGCGGTCTTTTGGGATTCTCCCGCGTGGAGCCAGCAGCACCATCACAGCCGCGGCGACGTTAATCACACCCTCCGGGGGATTCGGGAACGTCTTTAACTCTGTCAGATTAACCTAAAAGACACAAAAGAGAAAGAAAACTGCTAATTGAGTAAGTGTTACCCTTTAAACCATCCAATTCAGGTGACACAAATATTTGAACAGGTGGATGCTGCGATGTATAAGGGATGGGACAAAACATTTCCCACAGATTCACCTAAGATGGCAACATTTTCACTTCAAAATGACCCAGAAATGATTACTAGAATGTTTTTAGCAAAAATGTAGTGCACCATTTCATTTTGTCCTTATTATATCAGTCACTACTGCTAAATTTACCAGTTCTCAGACCATAACTTAATACTTAATAAAAATGTAAAATGTGTATCACACATTAGAAAAACAGAAATATGAATATATTGAAATATTACAACTTAATTTTTAATATATGCCTAATTTAAAGTTGTCTGCCTACTTAACATCATCATATATTTATGAAAATAAATATACATACATATACATACACACAATACCATAGAAAACTGTTATTTTAAGTTTTTAAAACGTTTTTATTTAAATCTTTTCTAAAATGTAATGTATTGCTGTGATGGCAAAGCTGAATATTCAGCATCATTACACCAGTCTTCAGTGTCACTGAATCATTCTAATATGTGCTGGTTAATATTTTTGTGTAAATCATTATTTTATTATTCAGGATTCTTTGATAAATAGAAAGTTCAAAAGAAAAGCATTTATTTGAAATATAACTTTTTGTAAGATTATAAATGTTTTGATCGTCACGACTCACTTTTGATCAATTGAATGTGCCCTTTCTGAATAAAAAAATTGTCTTTCTTTTTCTTTATTTCAAACAAATTAAATAAAAAAAACAATCTTAGTGACCCTCAACTTTTCAAATGGTAGACTGTAAATATATACATTTTTAAGTATCACCTTGTTGAGTGTCTGAAGAGCAGTTGTAGCCGCCTCTAAAGCAGGCTCAGCTTTAGCCAAATCACGTTCACATTCCCTCAGTCTTCGTGACACCTCTGCTTGCATGGCAGCTACCTGCAGATGAATACATACTCTCATTACTAATGTGGAAATATTAAAGCACCGTATTGATATTCAGTAAAGATACATCTCAGATCCTCCAGCTGTAAGGCTTTGGTTTCTCTACCCTTTGCTCCTCAAGGTCAGCATCTTTTCTCTTCTGGCTCACTTTTTCTGTCTGCAGGCCAATCCTGGCCATGAGAGCCTCAGCGGCCTGGTTCTTTAACGTCAGCTCCACTTCCTGTGAGTTCAGCTTGACGGTCAGATCCTCAACCTTATGTGATTATAGAAAGTTTACATTTAGTATGAGATCTTAATTATTCATAATTACCTTATATAAGCACTGGTTAATACAGGAAGCAGAGTTCTGTTCTTAATTAACTATACAACATACACATTTTTGGGGTCAGTAAGATTTTTTTTTTAAAGATATGAATATTTTTATTCTGCAAGGACACATTAGGTTGATATAATGTGACAGTAAAAACATTTATAACATAATAACTTCTTTTTTTTTTCTATTAGACAAAGTACCTTGAATTTTTTTTATCACAGTTTCCACAAAAATATTAAGCAGCACAACTGTTTTCCACATTGATAATAATAATAATCAGAATAAATGTTTCTTGAGCACCAAATCAGTCTATAGAATGATTTCTGAAGGATCGTGTGACTGAAGACTGAAGTAATCATGCTTTAATTATTTTATTATTTCACAATATTACTATTTTATGCTTTTTGTTGTTATGATCATTTATAATATAGTTTTGGTGTTTTGATGAATTGAAGAGAAAAAAAAAAAATCTAACTGACCCCAAACTTTTGAACGGTAGTGTAAACATAACAAACTAGAAGGATTTTCGTCTCAAACTTTTGGACCCCACTATATTTATATTTTGAAATGTTTCAATCGACAATTAAAAAGAAACTTTTTTTAACCTTTTTCCAGGTTTACACTAGATGTTTCTCATTTCAATTAGATGAGTTGAACTCCAATTCAATTGTAGTAACCAATTAAAGGTAAAATTTCACAAATATCCTTTAGAGCACTTTCATTCAACACATGATCATATTGAATCTCATAATCAAAGCTCTCAAAGACCTTGCAAAAAGCTTTTTACGACTTGCTGAAAGTTGTAAAAGCAACTTGTTTTTTTTTTTTAATCTAGATTCCATTATCAGATAAAACCTCTGCAACATTTGAATACTAAACACTATATCACAAAGGCAAGCAATCATCAGACTATCAGACTCAAGGTTTACGAGTCCCTCAGCCTTCAACGAGAGATCTTGGGCATATTAACTAGCAGTACACAATCCCACGTCTCCAGCCTTGAGGAGTCCACACGGGTCGGTTAGGAACTCTGTGGTGCCGACGGGTTCTACACACCTGAGAGGCAGTCGTCTTGAGTTTCTGAAGGCCAGACTGAAGCCTGCTGTGTCTCAGATGCAGTTCCCTCTCTCTCTTTCCCAGCAGACTCTCGTAAAGTCTCAGCTGCTCCAGGAAGCTCTTGGGCGTGCTGTAGTTGTGCCTCCTCTCATTGCAGCAGTAACGCTCGCTAACCTGCTTGACGCTCACGTGAGCGTGGGCCATGAAAAGACTGATGGATTCCCGAACAGTTGGCTGTAAAGACGAGAGTAAGAGTGGGGAGAGAGGGTAAGAGGGGGACCTGTTCGGATTAAATGCTCTTTAACATCCTCGGCTGTCAAGGGCCCTGAAATATCATCTTCATAAATCCAGAATTCATCTCCAAGTTTGTAAGTCTTTTGCCGGCTTCTGGACTTACTCAATCTGAAATTTAAGTGCAGGACGCAGGAGGGAAGATTAAGCTGGTAGAGGGCTGGGAAAATAATGGCCAGAGGCTTGTGACACCCTGTGTAAAGTAGGGCGAGTGTTTGTCACATGGCTTCTAACTTTCTGAGACTGCACGTTGTGTTTTGTTTATTGGTTATTTATGATGCGCACTGCTGTCTGATGACTGACTCATTTATCAGACTGTTAAAGATCAATTCACACAAAGGCAAATGCATTTTAAAAGATGCAAGAACACAGATCATAATTCACTGAAAAGCAATAAAACATGTACATGTAACTGGCTGGCAAGAAAAAAAAGAAAAAGAAAAAAAGAGACGGTTATAAATGAAGACCTGACATAATGCTATTTGATAAACAGCATATTGAGTTAAATGCATGTAAATAATCCATCAATCTCTTAAACTCAAAGGTCACTGTTACCTGTGTCAGAAATAAAGCACTTTTACACTCACAAACACATTAAGATAAAAAATGTTTCACAAAGGTGGGATTTGGTCATAAATCTAATCCAAGAGCAAAACATATAAAAGATTAAATTAAAATGATAAAAATAGTAATATTGACTTTTCACAGAGATGCAATTTAAAGTTGCCAAAGTTAATGCGTTAACACAAACACTTTAAACCATAATGCTCAAAATAATAAATTGGTTTAAGTAGGGTAATCTTAAAGGATAATTACGGTATTTAACACCTTGAGTCTATATTGTAGTTTGTTTTGGATGAACAAGAGTGGTGGACAACATTTTTTTGACAATGGTTCCTCTCTCGAGTTTTTGACTATAATAGAATTGGCCATGGACCCATTTAACATTGTCAACATTAGTCAATGGGCATGTCCGAAAATGTCATTAAAACAACCAATAATGTTCGTTTACAAAACTGTTAAACTCAGCGAGTGGTTAGTGGTGTTCGTTGATGATTATAAACAATATATCGTCGCAATATATGATTCCAATCCGTTTATTTTGCTATAGTGGAACTATTTTTTCAGACACTTCACAACCGTGTAACTTCCGCTCAATATTTGAATCTGAAGCGTTAGCACACTCCCGACCACTTGATGGCGATAACCGATGTTTATGTCTCGTGGGACACTCACGGTCACAGTCGAGTTCAACTTCATATTGCACTGGTCAGTGGTCACGTCTTTCATATGGTTAGAAGGTTTTGTTTGTTTATTTCGCTTACTCTCCCGGAGCACAGTTGCTCTGCTCGCTAGCCTTATGAGAAACGGAAGCGAGCAAAAAGACTACATCGACCAAATGTAAACAGCCCCCTTTCCGTTTCCGGTAGCGCATTTATATTAACGAGCACTCAGTCCTTCAACAGAATTCAATGGGATTTTACAAAATGACGAATAAAACACGACAGAAACCGTATTTCGCAACTCACTCGGTGAGTTGCACAGTTTTGAAAACTAATGTTAAAGGTTGTTTTAATGACATTTTCGGACATGCCCATTGACTCCAATGTTAAATGGGTCCATGGCCAATTCTTTTATAGTCAAAAACTCGAGAGAGGAACCATTGTCAAAAAAATTTTGTCCACCACTCTTGTTCATCCAAAACAAACTACAATATAGACTCAAGGTCTAAAATACTGGAATTATCCTTTAAATGAAACAAAATAGTTCAATCAAATTCACTTTTATGAGTATTTAGAACTTTTGAACATTTGAAGTAATCTGAATTGTTTCAGTGTTTTAAGTTTTATGAACTATTTAACTGAAACTGGGCTGGGATTTCTATTTCCCAGCATGCTTTGCCATGACAATCAAAAGGGAGATTAATTAAATTATAATAAACAAAATTGTGCAAGATTATCGTTAAGTGGGAGATTAGTTTAATGTGTTGCTATGCTAATTTAGAAGAGTTTCTGTTATGTTGTTTTTTTTTGTAGGGTTACCATCATGGTGATGAGCTTGGTTTGAGAAAAAATGTTATGTTTTATAATATCGTACTCATTGCTGTGCTATGCTAATGCTATCAAAGTTGTGTTATCACTTAGCAAGTTGAATTAGCTAGTTTAAGATAGCCAAGTTTCCACTACTAAAAATATTTAAATTGAGATTAGATGATAATTTTAAGTTACATGTATGAATTGGCTGACTCAAATATTTCAAGTTAAACTTAATTAAACTTTGTTTAAGTAAACTTTGTTACTAAGTATTTCTTACTTATCTGAATTACTTATTATTTCTTACTTTCTTAACTGATTACCAAAAATTATTAAAACTTATTCGGCTTTAAGTACATATATTAAATGTTGTATTTTTGCAGAACTTTTTTTTTACTGTATTTATTTAGTGTACCACCCATTTATGAATAAAGGATGAAGAATGTTATTCTTATTAGTAGTTCAATTAAAAATTAAACCCAGTCAAATATAAAAGTAATTTGCATTGTTTGTATGGTGAAATACAAATGCTCATCAACTGTCATCATCGCTCAGCAAGTTGAGAAAAATATATTTATTCATTGAAATTCAATACTAGTGAAGAACTGCAGGACAATGGCAAAAACATTCATAAAGTATAGGGAAATTGTTTTCTTATTATTAAATACTTTTTAATATTAATATTATTTTTTTTTTTGCAGTTTGCAGTTACTGAGTGTGTTTTTTTCTCATCCACTCAAATTGCTGAGTAACACAAAGGCCTATC
Organism: Phoxinus phoxinus; assembly: GCF_949152265.1. Classification (NCBI taxonomy): domain Eukaryota; kingdom Metazoa; phylum Chordata; class Actinopteri; order Cypriniformes; family Leuciscidae; genus Phoxinus; species Phoxinus phoxinus. The sequence goes on along the minus strand of NC_136885.1, from coordinate 15,014,760 downwards.
ATTTATTTAACTTAAATAAATCCTTAAAAAGCAACTCAATGTGTTATCTACAAACATTTTGAGATTAATTGTGATTACATATTTGAATTGACTGAAATCCCTAATTTCAACTATTGTATTATAGTCCAGCACTGAGTGAAATACACAAATAGGAAACAACCCCACAGCTGGCCACGAGTCAACACACACACTCACACATTCATGTACAAACTCCAGTACATACACACAGTCTGGCTGAAACAGCTGTGGCTTCTCTGAGGGTCAGTCTGTGTGTATTAATCACTGATGCTTTATTAGCATAAATGATCCTGCTTAGTGATCGTTCCACTGGTGCAGGGAAAACAACAATGCCGAAAGAGAGAGAAACTGCATCTGTCATTGAGCTCACTGTGCATGTGATCAGCCATTTGTCTTCACTTCAGAGTCGAGCTAATGATGAGGAATCTGGTGCACATGTAAATGTGAGGAGAGAAAGAACACTCATCGAAAGAATTATAGTGTCTTTTAGCCTTTTCGTTTTTCTGTACGATGATAAATGAAACCTCTTTTTTCTAAGCCTATTGAAAGAATTAAAACAACTTCCTGCAAATTATAAATCAATATGGCAATAAAAACCTAACAGAAACAAGAGAATTAAACTTATTTTTATTAATGTGATTAACACCGCTTCACCACTGTTCACCCAAACGTGTAAATTATGTCATAATCTTGCCCCCTGCTTTTATAATATGGAAGAAAGTGGCCGACATTTCTGCTTGTCATATGGGATTGGAATGAAAAGTTGAGAATTTCATTTAATTTTTGGATGACCTATGTCTTTCAGGCCGAATAAACTGGCGTGAAAATCAATGAAATCAAAGTTTGTTTGGAGTTCATTTTGGGAGTTCGGAAACAGCTTGCCAGTGAACTTTCCAGAAAAGTTCCAGCTGGTAAACACCTTCGAGCTACCATTGATCCATACCGATCACATAATAGGTACTGTAGGTGTGGCTCTGTTTGACGTGGAAATATTCTCCGGTTGACCAGTTACTTTTTGATCTGCTGTTTTCTCACCACTGTCATTTTTGTTGTGTTTTTGTTATTGATACGGAAGCACTTCACTTATTTACATATTCACCTAAATGCCGCTCCCAGAAGAGTGGGCAATGTCGGGATGTTTGCCAACCGCGAAGAATGAAAAAGAGCTTTACCCTGAGTATATCGGGGCCTTTGGGATATCCCATGACTATGCAAGAGCTGTAGCCAAAACGTTTACAGACGAGGAGCATTTATAGATGAAGTACCGGTGTGGAAATCCAATGAAGCTACTTCCACTGACTGACTGAAGCTCAGGGTTTACCTGAATACTTGGGATGTCCTGCAGGAACTTCAAGCTGACAGACTGGAGGGCCTCCAGGGACCATTCCTGGAACCAGTCCAGAGTGGTGCAGTTCAGCAGGGCTGGGAAACGCCGGGCACGTAGACGCAGGTTATTACCTACTGGAGACATGCAGAGCACGACCTACACACACATACATACAGTATGCACACACTTTAGATGCTTATCTAAATCCATACAAAATATGCTAAATAAATCAGACATATAAAAAAAAAAATCACAATCATTGCAGTGAGACCTTGAGTTGTTGTTGCACTCGATTCATAAAAAAGCTCCAGCAGTTGTCATAGTTGTCCAGAATCCCCAGTTCCCGCAACTCACTCCTCACAGCTTTCCTAACACCATCCACCTCCTCTTCACTCAACAGATCAGGGATCTCACCTGGAGTCAGAACACCACAGAACACCTTCAGTTCACTTAAACGGGTCACGTACATGAATGCATTTACATTGAGCAAGTAACACTAAGTACTTGTTAATGTTACTAGGTAACATTTTATTCTAGATACAGTAGTATTTATCCAAAAATGGTGAGGCAGATGAGCGTGAGCTTGCAGAGGCGGGATTAAATAGACTAAATGATTGGAGAAGTCTGCCGTTTTCACCGGAAGGTCTGGTTATGGACATTTGGACACTTGGACATTTTGATTAAGCATTATGAGGTCAAAACATTTTTAAAAATTAAACGTATGCAAGAATGAATTTTTCACAAATACGATCTATAATATGCATTTAGAAAACAGATAGGGTGAATTTTTGTTTCCCCTGATCCCATTTCACCCTCTTCATCCTATCATTTCCTGTCAACTTTTAAATTTTCCTCTGAAAAAATAACCCCCCCAAAAAATAATTTTACAAAAGAATACTATGCCACCTTCAAAATTAAAACTATTTAAAAAAAACAGCATTTAAATTAATTTAAATAAAATACTTTTTTTTTTTAAAAGAAGAAGAAAAATGACAAAATGAATAAATAATAAAAACTTAAACTATCAAATAGAAAAATAAAAAAGCTCATAAAAAGTATAATAATGATTATAATATATAAATATTACTAAAATAATACTGCAACTAAGCACAAATACGGTTTAATAATTTATAATATTAATTACAGTGAATTTAAATTTTCAAACTGAATTTTTCAGAAGTAATTAAATATGTAAATCACTAGCTGCTCCAATACATAGGCTCGACCAATCTGTTTGGCTGAACATTAGCAGACGTTGCCATTTATCATTAGATGTTATCACTATTCCCACTAAATTAATTAATTAAATAAAAATCTAATTTAAAAGGTCAAAATAAATATAAATAATAATTATATTCTTGTGTTACGGAAGTTACTACACTGACAAATAAATGCTATTCTAACAAATCTTTAATGGCATGTAGGAATAAACTCTCTGAAGCATTTAAGCATTATCAATTACACACGCATCAGTTAAATTATGTTACATTTGTTTACTCCGATGATCTGCCGCTTTATTCTGGATCGAGACCTAAGCGGGTTTCCGACCTCAGCGCTTGACATCAGTGACGGATGAGAGCCACCATCTGTGTTCTGGGGTCTTGATCCAATGACACGCAGGCCTGTTCCAGTCACCCTTAATCTACTTCACCGGCCCCACTCCATTTACATATGTTTCCCATTCATCAGACCAACACACAATGAGCCCCCCTGTGGCGTGTATGAATGTGTGCGTGCGCGGGAGGGTCTGACCTGACGAGATCAGGGTGCTGATGATGACGAGAAAACTGTCCTCTGGGATCTGAGCGTCTGTGAGGAGCAGGACTGTGGGGATGTTTTTCAACCCCGTCTTCATGTACAATCCAGCCAAATCCACCTGAAAATACATCAGAGATAGTTGAGCACACCACCAATATGGAAGAGCAAAAGAAACTTCCAAAATCAGTCTGGAATTAAAAACATTCAGATACATTGAGTTATGGTGCTCATGTGGGAGATTTGAGTTTGAATCTGGTCCAAGCCATGTCCTGATCCCATTTTGCCCCCTTCTTCCTATCATTTTCTGTCACCTTTCAGATTTTCTCTTAAAATAGCACAAAAAAAACCTCTAAAATCAACATGTTGGCACTCCTACAACAGCAAGTAAATTGACAGGCCTGTCAAAACCCCTAAAAGTCGGTTGAAAGCTGTTTGCTTTGAAAGTGACATCTGTGTGAGCTGTGCTTCATACATTCCTATACTGTTAACAGTTAATGGACCATTTTCCCCACAAAATGTAGCCGAAATTTAGCTAATGTGACCACACCGGGGGGAAAAAGTGAAAGTTGAATCTCTTTCATATAAATATACCCTCTTTTAGGCCAAAATGTAAGACTGCACATATACATATCTGCATAGAATCAGGATGAGACCAGGACGAAGTGTCTTTTCATGATTATGTGTAGAGGGCATCAAACAGTGTATAGAGATCAATGCAGCTCGGCCAACTGGCCTCAGATTTACCACACACTGATGAATGAAATGATAGCAGCGGCCTCATCAATAGGGCATTGAAATATTTGCCTTGGTTCTTTAATAGGATCTGGCAATTACTCCCCATTGCATCCGGGCAGGATTAAATGAGATCGATGGAGCCGGACGGGGTATTGATCAGGGAAAGTGTTGTCTAAAAGAAAGCTTGATCTCTGGTAATGAATCACCGCCATTTTAGATTTCTCCTCACCTAACAGCAGTGATGGGTACTATGATTTGGGCGGCTGATGTGGGTTATGACCGCTTGGCACATTATCATAGTCACATTTGTTGTGGTTTCTGCTGTATGTGGTTTTCTAATTTTCATCTTGTATGACATTGATTGTATTTTGCAGTCTATTGGAGCGAACTCTGTGGACGATGTTACCTTTAGGTCTTGCATGCTGTATCCCTTGCTGAGGGTGGGCTGGAACACATCCATGTTGGAGAGGTGGGCGGCAAGGCGGGTCAGGCTTTGTTTGCCACTGCCGCCCACGCCTACGAGCAGGGCGTGGCCTCTAGGACATCCCAGGATGCGACTGATCCGACACCTGCAGAAGCCAGTCAAAACAACCATGTGTGTGTAATTACAGTTAAATCTGTATTCACTAAAGCACAGACTGCAGACGTAGCACTCACACGTGCTGCATGGCTTCCTGGAACAGCACCAGGTTCATGGCAGGGTGGAGCTCATTGTAACAGCCCAAAGCCTCATTGAGGATACAGCTCAGCTGCTCCCATCCAGCCACGGGCATGTAGGAAGGTTCTGCAGATCCCACACTGCTGTGCAGGTATATCAGAGGCTCCTGCAATACTGCCTCTTCCTCCATTTCCTGTAAGAGACACATAGATGCAACATTTTAAGCAGCAATAATATGAACTGATATATATTTACATAAGATAACTTGGAGTGTCTGGAGTTCTACTAATGGTCGTTTGACATCGCATACTGCAAGAATATACAGTTTCCCACTGTTGGCGCATACTAACCATCATCCTGCCATCACTTAGGTTAAATTGTGTTAAAAAGCAGACTTTATATTTAACTATTTTGGGTCCTTAGTATGAGATGACGGGCACATGAAGCTTTGTGCCACGCTGCTCATATTTATCAAGCAGTAAAAACGCCCTTCCCGCACTCAAAACAAGGCGTCTGTAGATGAGCGTCCAAAGCAAAGGAAAGCTGGGATGACATTGTCCTGCCGCACTACACAGACGATGAGTGGAATGAGAATTTTAGAATGATACGACAGTCATTTATTACACTATTTTCAACAACAACAGCTTGTTCTGTGCAAATACATCATTTGTTTACATGTACTATCGAACGGATTAGAAAAGGTTTAAACCACCCCTTACAATCCGAATGAGATTGGGCCAATTCATTCAAACATATTATTAGGGTAAATTTAAAAACAGAACTGTTACTTATTTATGTTTTTTTTTGTGTTTTTTAAATATGTATACGTTTAATTTATTTAAAGTAATTATAATTACATTGTTATTCCTTTATTCATTACTTTTAAATACATTTATATTATAATTTATAGTAATTACAAATATTTAATTATTGCATTTAGTATTTTTAGTATTTTTTGATTTAGTTATTTATATACATTGTTTTGGTGTATTTCTTATCCACTTTATTTTTAATGTAAGAGTGAGTGAGCAACTTGAATGTGCAAGACTTCCCGGTGTCATCCACTTTTCAGTTTTTTTATCTGTACAAAAATAGTCCGTTATGCTTTGTGTTCAAACTGGTATTTGTTATCATATTATTTCAAACTGACTACATGTCAGAAACATGCATAGTTTGGAAATAAGAAGAAGTTTGGAAAACAAAAACAAAACAAAAAACGAAGAGGACTTTAACAGCAGTAAACTGTAAAGTGTGCTAGTTTACCTCGGATGTCTGTCGTGCAATATCCGTCTGCAACCTACGGAACAGCTGAAGATCGGATGGTTCAGAAAAGCGATCTGAATATACTCTTCTGGATTCGTGGATCCAAAGTCGAACCAGATCCGCACCCTGTCTAACACACTCTGGCCTGGAGAACAGGAGACCCTAGGTGGACATACGTAACAGATAAAAAAAGTGTTGGCTAATTCATCATTATACAGAGGGCACAGAGGGAATGCGTACCTGGAACAGCCGAGAGAGATCCCACAGGTTGAACAGACAGTAAAACTTGTTTGAGGTGGGGAGGAAGTGCTGGATCACACGGTCATGGAGGGCTACAGCTGCTTTCACCACTGCTGGACCACTGCTCACCACAGCTGGGCTGAAAGGCAAGCTCTGCAGGTGGAAGCCCAGGATAGAGCCGAACATGGAGCTGAGGGTCTCAGGGCTGGGTGTGCTGACCGCTAACACTGTGAAATGCCTCTGATGAACAAAGGTGAGGGCAGTGATTTTAACACAATAAACTTTTTCTGTTAACTACACTTTTTTTTTTTTTTTACCACAATATATTTTAATATAATTCAACATTTTCCAACAGGTCCTTATGTCCAGAAGAAACAGAGTTTAGAATTTAAATGGGCTCCCTTTGAATTCATGAGTTTGAATTTAATTGGCCATGACAGGATACTGAATTGGAATTTTTAGAAAAATAGAGGAGAAAATTACTACATTTTAAAAATGTTACTCCAACAATTTTTTTAAGAATCATGCCTATTTATTCCCTGATATGTATCATTTATGTTTAATGTACTAATACAAAAAAATATATTTATACCTAATTTAATTGTAATATATTACATTTAAATATATATATATAATAAATTAATATTCAAACAATGTTCAAAACTTCAAAAATACAGCACAACAAACCGTCCACATTTTATGCAGATAACTTTATAAATATTAATATTGACAATTGATTTCATTATTTATTAAGTATATATTCAATTTTTATTTTTTTTATTTCACAAATATATATTAATACACATTTCAATAGGTGGCATTAATATTTGCTAATACCAAATATGTGGTGCATATGATAACAGGTTTATGTTTAGTATAATTTATACCAAAATGTATCATTATAAACTACTCGTAAAGCAAGATTAATTTTATTTTCAAGATTATTTTAATTCTACTTGACAATCATTTTCAATTCAGTTCTGCATATGCTGCACAATCATGGGAAACATGCAATGTGCAAATGTGCGATAAAGAAGCTCTTACAGGAGAAATTCAAATACCTGCAGTCTGGGGTTAATTGTGAAACTCCCTGATGTAGGATTCATACAACAGACATAATGGATGTTGTATATGTCTTTCATTGTTAACTTTTGGCTGTCATACCTAAAAACAAGAGAGCAAATGCTGTTCTAAAGTATTTTGACAAATAATATCTCTCTTAAGTGGAAAAAAAATAAAAGATGCTGTGTAACCAGTGCTTGTAGTCCAGATGCTGGCGAATGTGAGCGTGTGGCTGAGAGGTCCCGTAACTGTCCACAGCTGCCATGTTCATGTCATCAATGAAATAGATGAGTCTCTTGTTTCCAGGGGGCGCGTAACTCCTACCAGCCTTCCTCTCGAGAGGTTTCTCCATTGCCTCTGATAAAGACAATATAAAATGTTGCTTTAAAAGGACTGTGCCTACAAAATTTCATTGAGCATCATTTTCAAAGAAATCCTATGACTAATGCAAGTTACTTTTTGACTAAAATAAGCTGTATCAATATATATCAAATCATGCAGTGTCATGCTCTTCAGTCTAAAAACATTTATTCTGTTTTTAAGGTTTAACAAAGCAAACATACCGGTATAATGAGCATCTATTAAAGTACACCCTGAGCATCTGGTTCGAATCATCGTTTACTCATCCTCATGTTGTTCCAAACCTGTATGAGGTTCTTTCTTCTGTTCAGCACAAAAGAAGATATTGTGAAGAATGGTGGTAATCAGACAGTTGACAGTAGCCATTGACTTCCATAGTAGAAAGAAAAAAAAAACTATTGAAGTTATTGGCTACCGTCAACTTTCTGGTTATCAACATTCTTCAAAATATCTACTTGTGGGTGAGTAAATGATGAAAGAATTTTAATTTTTGTGTGAACTATCCTTTTAACTGATCTATTATTACCATCACCGGATGGAGTGAAATTTTGCATATGGACCACAAGGAGGTGCTGTTCAACACATTTGAATGTTTTATTTAGAAATGTGAAGAAATGCATGCTGTCACACTTACTTTGCAGCATAGACGCAGTGGTATAAAAGTGAAGGGGAACTTTTGCAGTTATAAAGTTTTCTGGTAGTGTTTCCAGAAGGTTCCTGACCAGAGCAGACTTCCCAGTGCCTGCTCCACCGACCAGCATAAGAGGCTGAGACGTCTCCAGCAACATGCCCATGAAATACTGCAGCCTGACCGTCTCGACTGTTGGGACTAACATAGCCTGTAGACAAAGTGAGTGATGGGGGAAAAAATGGCATCTCATCACTCAAGACATATTCAGCTAAGCTAAATCAATAAATCAGGGGTTTTCAACTCTGGTCCTCTTTTCCTGCAGAGTTGTGCTCTAACCCTAATCCAACACACCTGAACAAGCCAATCAAGCTCTTCAGGATAACTAGAGAGTTATAGGCAGGTGAGTTTGGTCAAGGTTGGAGTTCTATTTCATTCATTGAAAAAGTTTGTGAAAAAGGCAGTGAGATTTTTTGTGTGAAAGTTTTTAACAATGTAAAAATCTTTACTATTTCAAATAAATGCTGTTTTTTTACTTTCTATTCATCAAAGAATCGTAAAAAAAACATTACCACCGTTTTCACAAAAATATTAAGCAGCACAACTGGGGTTTTTTTACATTGTAAATGATGAGAAATATTCCTTGAGCTCAAATCAGCATATTAGAATGATTTCTGAAGGATCATGTGACACTAAAAACTGGATTAATGATACTGATGTCAAATTTAACATCACAGGAATAAATGACATTTTAAAATGTAAATTGTAATATATATATATATGTTGATATAAAAAAATATATCATTGTGAAATATACAGTTCAAAATTTTGCGGTCGTGTACATATTGTTTAATCAGTAATAAAAAAGTATTTATGTTTATGTTTTTTAATGTGCAAACTCAATTGAAACAATGTTTTAAATACTTGTACGGTATTTAAGGAAATCAGTGGGAAACTTTGCAAGAGCACTGATGAACTTTGATGAACTTCTATAACATAGTTCTAGAGTGAGACACAACAAACCTGTAGATCCAGTTCATCACTATGACTACCCTATTATCAACATTAAGTCTTTATCTTTCAATTATAAAAACCGAGACAATGGCCACACACATACACACACACACACACACACACACACACACACACACACACACACACACACACACAATTCTGATTACTTTGAATGGTAATCAGATCCAAAACTCCTCTGACTGCAGGTTCAGTTCATGATGGAGGGAGGTTGTTTTCTCTGTATCTGCTCACTGACCCACTCTAATGCACTAACTGCACTAAATTAGCATGCCATTATTCTGAAATTAAAGTGGCTCTCTGTGAGAGTGAAATTTCTCAGGAGAATTTTCTCAGAGGATCACAAAGAAGTATATTGTGCAGTTAAGCGTATGTTCACGCCATGTTATCCTGTATGTAACAATAAGTATTGGTGTATTAGTGTCACCTGCACAGGTGTATCAGGGTCCATCTCAAATGCGGGCACCCTGTCGGTCCATGGCAGGAAGCGTCTGGAATGTGGATCTAAGTAGCAGTCAAAAACAGAACCCTGGACAGGAAACTTCACACTCTTCATCTCTTTGATCCACCACTGGCTGAACTCAGCCCGATAGTCATGGAGCTGGGAGATCAAAAAAGACAACAAAAATTCAGACATGAAAACCTACAGAAATTAGTACTGTAACCATTGTTGACATGCCCTTGATACAGTGGGGCAAAAAAGTATTTAGTCAGCCACCAATTGTGCAAGTTCTCCCATTTAAAAAGATGAGAGAGGCCTGTAATTTTCATCATAGGTACACTTCAACTATGAGAGACAAAATGAGAAAAAAAAATCCAGAAAATCACATTGTAGAATTTTTAATGAATTTATTTGCAAATTTTGGTGGAAAATAAGTATTTGGTCAATAACATAAGTTTATCTCATTACTTTGTTATATACCCTTTGTTGGCAATGACAGAGGTCAAACGTTTTCTGTAAGTCTTCACAAGGTTTTCACACACTGTTGCTGGTATTTTGGCCCATTCCTCCATGCAGATCTCCTCTAGAGCAGTGATGTTTCGGGGCTGTCACTGGGCAATTCAGACTTTCAACTCCCTCCAAAGATTTTCTATGGGGTTGAGATCTGGAGACTGGCTAGGCCACTCCAGGACCTTGAAATGCTTCTTACGAAGCCACTCCTTCGTTGCCCGGGCGGTGTGTTTGGGATCATTTTCATGTTGAAAGACCCAGCCATGTTTCATCTTCAATGCCCTTGCTGATGGAAGGAGGTTTTCACTCAAAATCTCACGATACATGGCCCCATTCATTCTTTCCTTTACACGGATCGGTCGTCCTGGTCCCTTTGCAGAAAAACAGCCCCAAAGCATGATGTTTCCACCCCCATGTTTCACAGTAGGTATGGTGTTCTTTGGATGCAACTCAGTATTCTTTCTCCTCCAAACACGACGAGTTGAGTTGGTACCAAAAAGTTCTATTTTGGTTTCATCTGACCATATGACATTCTCCCAATCCTCTTCTGGATCATCCAAATGCTCTCTAGCAAACTTCAGACTGGCCTGGACATGTACTGGCTTAAGCAGGGGGACACTGGCACTGCAGGATTTGAGTCCCTGGCGGCGTAGTGTGTTACTGATGGTAGCCTTTGTTACTTGGTCCCAGCTCTCTGCAGGTCATTCACTAGGTCTCCCTGTGTGGTTCTGGGATTTTTGCTCACTGTTCTTGTGATAATTTTGACCCCACGGGGTGAGATCTTGCGTGGAGCCCAAGATCGAGGGAGATTATCAGTGGTCTTGTATGTCTTCCATTTCCTAATAATTGCTCCCACAGTTGATTTCTTCACACCAAGCTGCTTACCTATTGCAGATTCAGTCTTCCCAGCCTGGTGCAAGTCTACAATTTTGTTTCTGGTGTCCTTTGACAGCTCTTTGGTCTTGGCCATAGTGGAGTTTGGAGTGTGACTGTTTGAGGTTGTGGACAGGTGTCTTTTATACTGATAACAAGTTAAAATAGGTGCCATTAATACAGGTAACGAGTGGAGGACAGAGAAGCCTCTTAAAGAAGTTGTTACAGGTCTGTGAGAGTCAGAAGTCTTGCTTGTTTGTAGGTGACCAAATACTTATTTTCCACCATAATTTGCAAATAAATTCATAAAAAATTCTACAATGTGATTTTCTGAATTTTTTTTTCTCATTTTGTCTCTCATAGTTGAAGTGTACCTATGATGAAAATTACAGGCCTGTCTCATCTTTTTAAGTGGGAGAACTTGCACAATTTGTGGCTGACTAAATACTTTTTTGCCCCACTGTATATATATATATCATCTATATATGTTGCTGGTTTACCTTTTTTGCCAAATAATTTTGTCAGATTACCTTAAGAATACCTTAACCAAGTTTAGTGTTTTGTTCTTCCCTCATGTTTAAAAAATTCAAACTGTTTTTTGGATTGTTTAATGGAACTTGTGGGGTCATTAAAAACAAACATCCCCTCCGCACATCACTTTTGGCCACCCACTACTGAATATATTTCATGTTTGGGATAATCTTGCAATGAATTTTCTACAAGCATGAGGATTTTTGTTTTCAATTCCAGTTGAACAAAACACAACACATAAACCCATAATACCTGATCCTGAAATGTGGCTCCACCAAACGCCCACACGCAGGCGAACACAAAGTATGTCTCATAGATTTCTCGTGGAGAGTCTGCTGGAATGTTCTCAGGAGTTAACAAGCAATCCAACAGGGAGCATAGAGTCTGAGAGAGAGAGAGACGTCAGTAAAGATTTGAACCAGAGTGTAGGCCTATATGAATGAGTGTATCTGTGAGAATGGTATACCTGAACCATGCTGTTCTCAGGAATAGGAATGATTGTTTTAAAAGAGTTTCTCATTTTCTCTATACAGCGAGGGACGTATTTGTCAAACAGAATGGTCAGGTGTGCTCTCTCGGTTTGTCTCACCCTCCGATCAATCCAACTCGTAACACACCTAGACATGGATGAAAAATAGGTTGTTCACCCAAGTCTAATCCTTCACAAATGTTAACCACTGTGCATTAGATAGTATATATTTTGGAGTCTTGCATAGAAAGTGAATTGAGTGAATTTCTCACAGGTTCCAGCTAAGCTCTTGAGGATTGATGTACAGGATGCCAGCTCGGGACACGGTGGCAGGAGTGGCATGTTTCAGGTGGCTGATCTCAAACAGTAGTCTCATCGAGGGGGTGAGTGGGATACGTTCATTATTAGCCAGAGTAAGAACCTGCACAGACATGCTCAACATGACTACATCAGTGCCAATATTCAGAATTCATCATTTGCTGTCAAATTGTTTGTGGTTTTGTTCAGTGGTGTGTTTAAATATTTCAACATGTAATGTTAGTGCTTCAAATTAATCAGCTGAATGCAAATGTCCCCATAAAAAAACATGCACAAACTGTGCAGGGTACCTTGTTGTCATCCATTACAGTGTTGAGAGACTCAATCCACATGGGGTCAATGTCTCCATCCAGAACAATCCACTTCGGGCCCGAGTGAGAGTTACTGGCTTGATCCCGCATGAAATGTGACAATAAACCTGCCACATGAAAGATTTACAATCTCAAAGTCTTACCGGGGAGAATGGATCTCATGTCTAAACAGTAAGTTATGTACTGTGAATTGGACAGGATCAGCTCTACAAAACACTGGATGCTGATGTACCATCTTTCCATTCCCGAGTGGCTGGATGAAAGGATCCAAACAGTTCACCGCTGCTTATTGCTTTTGGGTTCAGATCGTTCCAGAAAGGCTTCCTTCCCATGTTGAAGTAGGTTTTGTGAAGAGTTCTCAGAATCTGTTTAGGGACAGAGTAGGCCTGTCACGATGATGACATAATCGTCTGATCATGATTATTTGCATGTTTTCTGTGCTTATTTATTTTGCTGTGGTTATTGTTCACTTTAAATTTACTAACTCTTTTTATTATAATATTTGTGTTAATGGTAATACATTTGAGTTTATATATATACATACATACATATATATATATATATATATATATATATGTCCAATATACTGCAATTATTTAACATTCAGATTGCAATATTCAAATGGTAATACATTTTTAGTCGTTATAGATCTCACTCTCTCTCTCTCTCTCTCTCTCTCTATTTATATATATATATGTATATATATATATATATATATATATATATATATATATATATATATATATATATATATATAATATCATTCATGTAATTCTACCCTTATGAAATGTCTTTTTACGAAGCCATTTTATTATTAATTATTAAATATAACTATTTTCATATTACATTTATAAATAATTAAACTTGCAAATAAATCGTTACCGTAATCAGATTTATTTGCATGACAATTAAGTGTAAGGCTAAAGTTCATGATAGATATTTTATAAGAAAACAGAATACTAGCAGTTGGTGCATTCATTCAAAACTCAATCGATTCATTCAAAACTCCAGGGAAAGTGGACTATGGGAAACCGGTAATAGTTTGTATTTGTGTGGAGTGTCTACTGACCTGGCTTTTTCCAGTCCCAGCATCACCAACCACAAACACTGATTGATGAACAGATAAAAGCTTCTCAAGCTGAACAACCTTTATATATTATCATTTAAAAGGACAAAAACAATAAAATAAGAGGTTAACAAGAGATCTAAAACAGTATGATAACTTATAAACACAAATGATGATGTAGTGTGCGGAGAGATTCTTACTTTCAGAATAAATGTGTCCTCAGGTTGAAGTTTTAAGTCTAGACTCGTCTGTCGGACTATCTGCTCAAGCTCTGCATCAGATTGCCTTTCCACTTCCAAACCAGGGAACAAATCTCTAATCAGACCGAGGAACACCGGAACGTCTTCCGAAACAATCTTTGGCATGTTGAAATCTCTCAAAGCCTGCATCAACACCTTCATCATGTAACAGAAAGTCAGAGTGTCAAAACCCATGGCTGCTGGATCTATAGAGCTAAACATCAATCCCATAAACACATTTCCATCACCTGATCTTCTGGTCTAGTCCGATCTGCTCTTTTGAGAGCTCCAGCAACCACCAGGACAGGTTTGACAGAACGCAAACCCCAGTCGTAGTGGTCCTACAGCAGAGAATACATGTACCGGTAGTTTAAAAGCAGACACAAAAAGGACAAAAGTTGTTTTTCTGTACTGCACCTTCACGGGTCAGTGTACCTGTTTAGAGAGCAGCTCCTTACAGAGCCTGTAGAGAGTGATGAACTTGTTGCCGAGACTCTGAGCGCTCTGAAATCCCTCAGACATCAGCATGATCTCACAGATCAGCTTCATGTCAGGAACCACCATGGCACACGGCCTGCAAAAGCAATCATATGGCATTCGTGAACTCATCTATACATTGCTGACAATGCGTTTAGAAAGAGGATCTCATCTTTTTTTTACACAGCATGTGACATTAAACAGAACTTGGCACGATGTGTGCAGCTGGTACAAACATCTTCAATCCAGACTTTTACACTGTTTTTGGCTTGTCATATTCATTCATTTTAGTCCATTTTGATTAGACTAAATATAGCATGTACTATAAATATAGCACGGCATGTAAATATAGTTGGTCAACCTAACATTTTAGTTGTCCATAATTGTAATACTAACTGATAATGATATTAATAACATTCCAATAAATAAATTAAAATGTATAAACATTTATTAACTTTTATTATTAATTAATTCATTGATTTCTGAAGGATCATGTGACACTGAAGACTGGAGTAATGGGTGCTAAAAATTTAAATATAATAATAAATGAAATAAAATATATTCAAATAGAAAATAGTCATTTTTAATATATGTACACACACACAGCGGGTTTCCCTATTTTACACACACACACACACACACACGCACGCACGCACGCACGCACACACACACATTTTTAATTTGAATGAATATCTTCATGATGACTAAATAAAAATATCTTGCCAACAAAATTTTCACTCCATAAAACACACTTGAGCTCATTTATTTGCTTTTTCTAAATGTACATCTTTATTCAGATCAAGCTATACCTGAAAAGAGCTTTGAGGTTATCTGGTAGCTCAGTTCGTCCAGCATATCCAGGGTTCATTGTGATGAAGATCCCAACAGAGGGCTTCAAGCTAATCTCTTCATCTAGGAAGAAAAACCTGCAGAGGACAATGGGTAAAATGGGTAAAATGGGTAAAAGATGCCAACAAGTCATGTTAACCATTCAGAAGATCTAAAAATAAAAAAAACTTACCTTTTCCTCTTGTTGCGAATTGCATCCTGTATGGTCTTCACCTGTACCGCCACCACAGACAGTACTTCCACAGCTATTCGGTTAAATTCATCAAAGCAGCCCCAAGCTCCAGTTTGTGCCAGGCCTTTAAAGATGTTCCCTATGGACTGAACGACAAAACAAGTCATGGAAACATTTCACTGTGTGCTCTGTTAAAGACTTACCAGAACCAAACCAACAGTGGAGAAGAACTTCCAAAACATCAACCAACTGTGATAAAAGTTTCAAACAGAGCAGTCATTGATTTCTTTCAATTAAGAGGCAAAATCCTATTCGGCAAAGTAATAATATGCATTAGAAGCTCATCTGAACGGAGAATACACTCGTAATTGTGCTGTGGTGGCTGAGTCCCATCTCTGCTGGTATGTCTACCTTATAGTCCATCTGCTCAGAGCAGTTGAAGACGTACACCATGACCCCCAGAGCTCTGCCCAGGTCTTTAGTGGTTTCAGTCTTTCCTGTGCCAGCCGGTCCCGCCGGAGCACTGCTCATATTCAGGTGCAGTGACTGAGTCAGTGTTATATAGCACCTGCAAATAAGCAAAATTAAACACTGAATAAAAACACCTATGGTAAGGCGGCTTTATGATCATTTCCATTAATACAATTATTACATGCCGTGTTGGTAACACATTACAAGAAATGTACATTAAATTAATCAGATTACTTTTTTTTATGTAACAAGTAATGCATTACTTTAAGAAATTAATTTACACATAAACATTTTAGCTACTTTTTTTAATAGAGCAATTCATGTTAATTTTAGTTTAATTAATTTGCTTAAAAATTAGTTTAAACAACTGAATTAAAATTATCTTTCTTCACCAATATGTAGTCACTTCATGCATGCGCGGGAACAGATAAAAAGTACAAATAGTATCAAAACATATTACTTTCAAAGAAATGAGTACAGTAGATAATATAACCCATAATGTTGAGATCTTTTATATGGCATCCATAGCTCTAGGGGTCAGGAAACATTCTAAGTGTCAGAATATAATATTTTAAATGTGTTTTTAAAAGAAAATGAAGGTGTATGTTTATATAGGCCAAAAATAACTTCTCTGTAAAAAAAGACATGCAAGGCCTGGAAGACAGCGAGCCTCAGCCAGATGAGAAAAAGTATCGGAAAAGTAACATGATGCATTACTTACTGTACATAAAAAGTAACCAAGTAATGAAATTAGTTACTTTTTTAGGGAGTATCGCAATAATGTAATGCATTACTTTTAAAAGTAAAAGTTTTAAAAGATGGCTGTGTCTCATGTGACCTTGTTATTTGTACACGCTGTGACTATACAAATCACAACATGTAAATAGGAAAATGTTGGCGTTATTTTGTCACTTATTGGGAGCAGTATGCTAGTATGTCTTTGTGCTAAGCTAGGCTAGCGGTGGGTGCGTCAGACATAGTTACGGCACGCACGGAGATGAAAAGGGTATGTATTGACTTATCTAACTCTGGGGATACGGTGAATAAGCTAAAGTCCCAAAAAATCACCGTGTTCCTTTAAGAGTTTCACACTTTTGTTGCATAATTTGACAGAATTACAGCTGAACTGGAAATGATGCAAAATATAAATAATATTATATTTATTTACCTTGATTTTTCTTTGTTTTCTTCATTCTCCCTAACCAAGAACACTTATTTTTGAAAAGAAAAACTTTATTAAGGGCCTAAATGTTGGTCATTGTGGTCGATACTATAGTCCTGAGGAACAGCTGCAATTTGTGTGAAAATAACTATGGTTATTTTAATAGCTTATAATAATATTTGATGACTTTTCACATTTTAAGAGTCTGGGACAATAGTAAAACAATAAAATCTACATTATCATCATTTGAAATCCAAAATCAAAAGAAGGCATGTTAAAAAAGAAAAAGTCTGTTCTAAATCATTTGTTTATTAAAAAACAAATTGAAGAAATGTATTTTCATACATGCATATTTGAATGTACATGAACTATGGTTCCGTTTAGTAATGGCTTATCCATATTATAAAGTGTTACTGTTCTATTGTGTTTTATATTTGTTAGTTTTATTATTTCCTTTTTCTCCTGTATTTGCTTTATAAAACATTTTCTTGAAAAAACAATTATAATTTTTTTTTATCAATAATACCATATTCTGTATAGTATTATCAAAACGTTTGACACATACAAAATAGTTGACGTTAGATAAAAATTGCAAGAAATAAATAAATAAAAAAGAAGTTCTTGAGTTGCTCAGAGATCAATCATTAGCTGATAAGGTACCTGTCTGTGAGAGGTGTAATGACCAGACGAGGCGTGTTGCCCAGGTATTCGTAGGAATAGCGAAACTGGGCGTCGCAGATGTTGATGAAGCAGTGGTTTTGCTCCTCATCCCAGCTGTGCCGGAGCTGAGAAACCCAGGCGAATGCCTGAGCACTGCTCACCTGGGTAAATACAGCCTCAAACATTTAATAAAACTACTCTAATAGCTCCCAACTACAATTAATTAATCAATTACTGCTTTTTAATTTAAAGCCCATTAAAATAATGACCGATGAACTAAATGATTTAAAACAAGGAAGCAGAACATCCTTTAGTCAACATGATCATTATTTACGAACCGCAGTAAACATGACCCAACCTTCTGAGCGATGAGTTTGGAGACCACATCTCTGGCGTGAACATCTATGGTGCACAGGGTCATGATCTTCTGCCTGTCACCCGGGTTCAGTTCCCCCAATAACATGTTTATCAAGGAGTTTAGCTGGGCAATCTGGAAAAGTAGGGCAGATACTTTAGAGTTTCAGAGGGCACAATGATGGCTTGTGAGAGCATACAGTGAGCTTTGTGGCCCCTGCTTACAGTAATTATATCAATTTACATGCCAGAGAGAAGTGGATGGTAATAACTGCGCTGACAGGGACTCAGGGTCATGTGTTCATCAGAGAAATCCCCCCACGTTTATGGAGCAAGGTCATATATTCCAGTTGGGAGGCCAAATAAGCACAGAGCTCATTTATCAATGCTGGGGGGAACTGCAAGTGTGTAAGACTGTTTGACTATGAATAAGAGCGGCCAGCTGGTGTGTGTGTGACAATGAATGAGAGTGCTGGGTCAATATATGTGTGTGTGTGTGTGTGTGTGAGTTGGGGGGGAGGTGGTTAATAGGCGATACGGTGGATCCCTGTCACAGACAGGCAAATGAGATGTAATCTTCCTGCCTGTATTTGGTGTAAAAGCAGCTTAGGTTGTACTGCATTTATCACCCCATGCTGTCTGACAGCAACTCCAATCAGGGGCTTGAAGGGAAAGAGGCAGATTATTCAAACGCCGGCCAAGGACGCGCTAACCTTCCCTGCGTTAGATGACAGATACTGACGCTGCAGGGACGATATGGACGTGCTCGTGGCAGTCTACACGGATCAGCACTATTCGCTTCATCATAGTTACAATGAAGGAGTGGAGTGTGTTTTCAACGGCTTCATCATTGCCTAGTTCACACTACAAATGTGCTCTATCTGTGCTTGAAAATAGGGAGTCTAGCACTACCTAGAAAAGTAAAAGGTCTATTTACAGTAGGAGGAAGTTACTTTTAGGATCCGTTACACTATACATATCCTGTTCAAAATTAAAGTGTTTTAAGAGTCATTTGTTTCTGAATCGCACTACACTAGTGAGCTGGTTCTTTTTAGAGAATCAAAAACATACAGCACAACCAGAGTCAATTGTTCATGAGTTGCACTACACTGGTAGCAATGTATGTAATTCGTTCACTAACAAGAACTGTCTCATATGAGCCATTTGTGCATGAAACATACTTCACTGTATGTGTGGTATGTTTTTGAGTCATTAAAAATAACTGACTCATAAGAGTCATTTGTTTGTGAACAGGACTACACTAGTTGCACCATTTGTTTCTGATTCACTGTTTCAAGAAGGGGGCTCATATGAGTCAATTGTTTGTAAATCCGACTTCACTGGTTGTGTTGTATGTTTTTGATTCATTAAAAAGAAACAGCTCATAGGAGTAATTTGTTTTTGACCCGGATTACTGGTTGCACTGTATGTTATTGATTCCCTAAAAAGAACATGTTCATAAGAGTCATTTGTTTGTGAACTGGACTACTCTGATTGCTGCCTGTACCTAAATATTGCCTTATAGGAGTCAACGTTTCAGTGTGAACAAGAATCTACTCTTTGTCATTCATTCAGTTTATTAAAAATCATGAATGTGTAAAAAAGTGTGCAATATCATACAGTACATAAGATCAACTGACCTGTTTCTTGTTGTAGTCTCTGAGTGCCGTCTCAAAACCCTCAGCCAGCCGCTCGAATGCTAGATTCACGTCGGCGGACCACCAGATCTGAGAGGCGGTGAGGACCACCTGAGCCGGCAGCTCCAAGACCCAGTGTTCCCGCGGGCGTTCCTCACACACGACCACGGCCTCGGCTATGTGCCTCCTCAATCCCTCCCTCATCACATCCTCCAGACGGTTCAGCCAGAGCTCAACCTGACAGAGAAAACTCACTCCGTAAAGAATAATCTGACAGATTACTATTATATTGGGCCCAATTATTCATGCAAAATATTAAAAAACAAACAGACCTATAAAAATACTTCAACTGACCATGTTTTGTAAATGCTGGGAGATCCTAATTGCTAAAATGTCTTGCTAGTTTTTTCTACCTGCATGTATATTTCAGAGTGTCATCGATGTTTCAGATATTTTATAGATATCTAGATAATATAATACTTATATTTATATTTAATGTAATATTTAATAATATTAAACTTTTAAAACAGTTAAAAACTGGATTTAATTAAATATTTTTACATTTGATTTTATATACAAATAATGTTAGATGATATTATAATATTTGTATTTATATTTTAGAAAACAATTTTTTATATTTTTTAAAAAGTTTGCTTTTATCTTTTGAAAAAAAGTTAAAACTTTTTAATATCTGTGTTTGATTTAATTAGATGCTTATGCGGGGTTTACCGGTCCAACGCAGTCACACGGTGAATAGAATGAAACATATTCTCTGTCTCTGCTGAACATTCCCACCGCTGATGTGGCCTTTCCCCCCTCCTTGTCAGAAAACTCCAGATCAGTCATGCTGTCAAACAGCTTACCCAAGTGACGGGTAACCTAAAAAGCAATGAACCATAAAGCATTACTTTCACAGAACAATATATTGTAGACAGTACATCTGTGTACAAATGAATCAATCTGTGCAGTTATGTAGTTATGCATATCCATAGTTAATGATATGATTGTGGATATATTTGCAGTTCTTATTATAACTGAGGTACAATGAGAACGAGATGAAGCACTTTGACCCTGTTCTGGTTGAACGGTTCAGGAGAAAACCTGCACATATGTGGGAGGATCGGCTCAAAGAAGGATGTAGCCAGGGTTAGAATCAATCCATCTGTAGATCTTTCTTTTTTTTATCATAATGATATTTCACAGTGAAGCACTGCCCTTGGAATTATCACAGTGATGATGAAAAAGTTTAATCACAGAGATAAAGGTTACTGTACGCAAATGAGAAGAGAGATGGGGAAGTATGGTACAATGTAAAATATATTTCCGTGAATCTCAGTCACATTATTACAAATACCAGGAGAGAATGCATACTTTATAGTTGACCTGTTTATGGATTACTGTAATACTGAAATGAGCTGTATAATTAGAGAAATCTGAAACTAATTAAACTTTCAAACTGATTCAAACTAATAGACAGACTGTTATATAAAGTTGAATCAAGTTCAACTAAACTGTTAACTTTTAAAGCAGTACCTGTCTGGGCTGTCTGCCCTTGGAAAGGATGTCCAGTAAGTCCGCTGAAGAGAGGAAATAGAATCGCGGGAAAGCCATTCTCTTTGTCTCCAGGTATTTGGCTAAAGCTTTCTCACATATAGCAAGTCTATGATAAATAACAGGAAATCAACATAATTATTTATGCATCTCTCTTGAAACAATGCGTAATCATGCACACTTCTTAAAAACAGAGTTTACTGGAAAAGAGTAGCCTTAAAATTTCACAGACCTCCTTTGCAGATCTTCGAGCATCGGTAGAAGATCGGGCTTGTTGGTTGCAGTAATTACGTTTTTCGTTTTGCCACTTTTGAGCATAAGGACCTTCACACATAAACAGACAAATGTAAATGTATATAAATATTTACATACCTGGTAGATGCATGTATCTACACTGTAAAAATAACATCTTTGTGCATTTTACATGGAATCGCATTAAATTAAATAAATAATGTACACAATAAGTGAATTTTATCAAATTATTCATTTAAATGTTAGTGTATATTAGTTAAAGGCACTTAATATTAAGTGTGTCCATTTAAGTACATTAATTTATGGAAATACACTCGTGTGAAAACACAAAAAAATTATGGAATTTTTACTCGTATTTACGTATTTACGTATTTTCTCGTAACGAGTGGTTGAAAGTGCAATGAACTTAATTGCAAGTTGTAACTTTTTTGACAAGTTTACTTTAATTAAAATAGAATTATTATATTGATAATAATTAATATAATTGTACTTATACAGTATTAGTACCAATATAAACCTGTAATTCAAGTTTTCAATATATACAGTATACATACAGTATTTACAGTATATTTATATATATATATATTGCGCCATGCTCTGGCATACTAATATATAACAATAAATTAGACATCTGTACAGAGAAACATCTCCTGGTTTTATTACATAATACATTTCATGTATTTCCGTACAATACTTTGACATCTTAAAATGAGCCTAACTAAAAAAAATATACTGGCCCATATACTTATGATTCTGAATCTCCTCTAAGTTGGGCAAACCTTTACAGAAAGCATGTAAAACATCTTTAACTTTGCATGCAGCACACCAGTAATCAGTGTACGTGACATGAAGTCAAGCATACCTTAAAGTCAGAATCAACGGAGCCAAACTGATGTGTCTCCTCCGGCAGCTGGTGTTGAATGTCTTCGGAGCCCATGAAGATGCTCTCCAGGTGAGCCCAGGTCCTCTGCACCTCCAGCCACAGAAGCAGCACTGAGTCAGCCCGAGTCAGCTGGGCCTGTAGCGCCAACACCTGTCCGTGGAAGAATGTTGCCTGCTTACTGTGCAGCAACACCTGCAGCTGCACCTGAGAGACAAACAGAGATGCACTATTTGTTTGTATTCGGTGCATTTCACTGTGGATTATTTGGTAGTCGCAATTTTGATGCAGGCTTTGCAAACAGACTTTTACGATACGGATCTGCCAGCAACACCACAAAAATTTAAGTAACCATGTTTATTATAATGCCTGGTCTGTGATCAGTGATTTCTGATGTGGAATTATTCATGTTCAGATCTCAAAATCTCAAAATCGTTCAATACTGTTTATGCATCAGAAAATCAAGCTAGTGACTAAACGATCAACTTCACGTCGTTTCTCTTAGTAGGATGAAAATAATCTTATATAAACTGTGATTAAATTATATACCGAAAGCGATCAAAGAACGCTCCCGTTCCAATCGTCCAAACTGTCAATCACACAGCGTTTATTTGGACACTTGCCAAAACTCGTTATGAAATCAATGATGCTGTTACACTGCACAACGAAGCTCTTACTGTATTTATATCGTGTTTGCATTGTTATTTGGTGAAAGCATTCGTTAGAGTGCAGAAATTGCATTGCAATGATGAGATCACTTAATTCACGCAATCAACAGACTGTCTTTCATCTGTTCAATGGTCATCACTGTAACCTTTCATGTGTTGGGAATAGATCTAAATATAATGCTATAATCATTACGTTTCACGTTTCGTTAATCTAGATAGCTGAATAGCAGATAACGGCAAGTTCAAATACAAATATTACAAATAAAAAACTAATAAAGATGAATACCATTTACAGCCTAAAGTTCAGATTAAATTTGGAGGATATCAAGTTTACAAAAAATAATTTTGATTTTGATATCTCCAATGAGATTTGCCTTTGTTGTTTTTGTGTCCACATTGTGTTAATGCCCTTCTGTTGGCCTTAATGTTTTCAGACATGTGGGTGTAAGTGGGCCGGTTTCGCACAGACGGCAGACTTATTGTCAACAGTGATGTGTTTGGCTAGATTTTGGCCCCTACACATACAGCGTGATAACAAAGCCAGCAATGTGTGGTCTCTATAAATCAGATGTGTGAATACAGGCGGCTGACAATGAAAGATCGTTCTCTCGGCACAGTGGGATGGTCTTAGAGAAGGAGATAAAGACCCTGGCCACACCAAGCTTATTTTGCCAAGCAACAGCTTTGTTAACATTTCCGATAAGCTAAGAAAACACACATACATACATGTTTTTTTTTTTTTTTTACAAACTGCCCATAACTGTGATGGCATGTGCCATTTTAGATGTTTATACCTGACTCTCCTCCAGACTCTCTATAAGTTCATCACTGCATTTCAGCATTGGTGTAGTGGTGCGGTAATGCTCTTCATAAGAAAACTCCATCCGTGCCCACATCTGGTTGATTTCAGTCAATACCTTCAAAACAATTAAAGAAATGTTGCACTCATTTTCAGAGCATGTATTGCAGTGACTGAGACTTGAGAGAGATACTGTATGAGATGGAACCTTCTCAGTGGACATCTCTTTGACTGCTCTCCCAACTGTACAGAGCACCACATCTTCATATCTGTGCAGCTGCAAAGCCAGTAAATCCTCAAGGGTTGTATCTTCAGTTAGGGTGAAATCAACCTAAGACAATGGTGTTCAAAAAGTTCAGAAAGTTCAAAAGAACAGCATTTATTTGAAATAGAATCTTTTGTAACATTATAAATGGCTTTACTGTAACTTTTGATCAATTTAATGCATCATTGCTGAATAAACATTAATTTATTTTTTTTAAATGTGTACTGACCCCAAACTTTTGAACGGTAGTGTATAATGTTACAAAATATTTCTATTTCAGAAAATTGCTATATTTTTAACTTTCTCTTCATCTAAGAATCCTGAAAATAGTCATTTAAAATTGTAATAATTGTAATAAAACTACATGTTATCGTATTTTAAAGATATTTCAATATTTTACGAGGTTTCTTTCTACCAGGGAGCAAAAAAATGATAAGTTTAGCAGAATATTGAAGCTGCCTTTTTCTACACAATAGAAGTGAATAGTGGCCATCAACCTAAAATGCTATTGTATGGCTTTGAAAAGACTTGCAACATAATAGAGCACACATCAGTATGGTACTTTATGGAGTTGTTTTTTTTTAGGTAACTTTCATTGTATGGAAAATATCAGTATCAGTCAATGGAAGAAAGACAATCATATCATTTTGAACATACATTAAAATTTCATTGATCTAAATAAAAAAATGTACCAGTTGTGTTAAGGTTTGTTTAATCCATGCTTTTGAAATAGTTAATAAAATTCAGTACAGTAAATATATTTTTCGGTCTCTAAAAGGAATAACATTTATATTACACATCTACCACCCTCTTTCTCACCCCAGTCGTCCTGACCAGCTGGGCCCAGTGCCTATCTCTCATGGCCGGGTTCAGTAGTTCTATCACAGCCCTGAGAGAAGCCAACAGATCCCTGAGCACACGGTCCAGACTCACATACACGTCCCAAACACGGGCCTCTTTATCAAGAACCTGCATTTCCTGGCCAGACATAAAATCAGTGTTAGATACTATGAACAAAAACCTTCCAAAATGTGTTTGGGTTGGGGATTTCTAGTACACTGACACTGGCATTCTTACTTTTGTAAACCTCCTCAGCTCTGTCTCTATGTGTTCTACGTTGATCTTTCTCCATTTTGTCCCTGTCCAGACAGCTACACAGCACTGTGAGGACACAACATTACATTAAGTAGACAGTTCAAGCTAAATTGAAAGCTCAAATTAGGAAAAGGATGATCCACCTGAACACACATCCGCAGATCCCAGAGCTGTTTCAAAACAGCAATGTCGCTCCGACAGATTCTGAGTTGCTTAGAGTCAGGGCTGCTCACTTCAAACAGCTTACAGGACTCCTGGAGATCTGCATTCTCCTCTTCCAAAACCAGCATCTCCCTGTGAAACTAACAAACACAGTATAACACAAAACGTCAATGTGTGTAAATGATTGAAAATAAGACTCTGATATGATGGATTGTTTGAATTAGAAGCAATAAACATTTACTTTATCCAGGCGCACATATGGTTTCTCTGTGTTGTACTGGAGAGGAGCTTTTGTTTTGAACCTCCCTCGAAATTGATTCAGCTTTTTCTATGAAGAGAGAAAGGAATCAGCAAAAACATAAGCATATTTAACCTGAAGTTGTTAAAAAAAACACACATTTAATTTAGCTTAAAGTCAAAGTTTACACTTTTAATCAATATTAAACTCAGCAAATGAGGACCTCACCTCAAAGGCCAAACACTTCCTACGGATAATGGCCACCTCTGCAGTATGAAGAGGAGCAACCTCGTGTTTCACTGTCCAGGCCAACTTCTTCATGCTGTTCCACTTCTCCGGCAACTCCTGATAGTTAAGTAAAAGCTTCTCATTCAGAATAGTTTACAGCTAGGGATGCAAGAATGTTAAAATTCTAGACAGTACAAATATAATCTAATAAATATTTTAATGTTTTAGGCCAATATAAAAAATCGATAAAATTTTGCCTAAAAAAATAAAAAATAAAACACAAATCAATAATTTTAAATGTTAAAGTGAATTTAGGCATCACATAATTTAGGGGTGCACGATATATATCGGCCACCATATCGGTATCGGCCGATATGTGTTAATTTGAAATGTTTTCGTTATCGGCCCGATAAGAACATTTGGCCGATATATTAAAACAGATAAATAATGGATTACTTCCTTCAGCTGAGACACTTCAGATGTGCACTTTTCGCCACGATGTTGTTGAATTGCTTGAAATATGATTAGAAAGAATCATTTCAAAAAGAAAAATACAGTTAAGTGCAACATGTCATATAAGCTACATCAAATTATAATGAGAGCATCATTATAATTGTGTGCTTGGGTCATGGATTTAATGGTGATAATTTAGTTTTTGCTTTAAAAAATTATATAAAAGATTATATATACAGTTGTACTATCCATTTATTAACAGTGTAATTAAATGAAGTAAGATTAGCTTCAAGTCAGCATTAGATTAAAATAGGGAATCGGGAATATGAGCATTTCAATGTTCAAATAAATAACAATATCAATATCCAGTATCAATATTGGATATAATGTATAAACGGATACTTTTTTGAAAAATTCTCTAAATTAAATTAATTTTAAAAACTAAATATAAAACTTTTGGAGAGAGAAAAATACTGTTTTTACTAATGTTATTAATATACATTTAATTTAGAGATTTAAAATTAATTTACAGATTAATTTGAGGTCAGATATTGTAATGTTTTTTGTAATGTTTGTAAGTCTCTAATACTCTACAAGGCTGCATTTATTTGATCAAATATAGAGTAAAACAGTAATATTGTGAAATATTATACACTTTTCAAGGATCTTTGATGAATGGAAAGTTCAAAAGAACAGATTAAAACAATATATATATATATATATTTTAATATAACATTTATACTATATATATTTCATATTTTAATCAATTTAATGCATCCTTGATGGGGGAAAAAAAACTGTGGGGCTGTCAAATACTCTCACCTCAAGCTGCATATGGACACACTCAGGTAGGGTTTCTCCATATTGCTCCAGAAGAGTGACCACTTCACTAACAGGCTCAAAAAGCTGGTCAGTACAAGACTGCCTGTTTTTGACAGCCAGCAGGAAACCCATCACCTGTACAAGAGCCTGGTAGTCTCCACTGCACACCGGCTCTTTAAGCCTAGATTCCGCCTGGAGCATGAACTCCTTTAGTTCAGCAATACTGAAGACATCAAGATTACAAACCAGCAGAAATCAATTGCTTTTATTGATTGAGTACAGCATTTGGAGTTTGGAGGAAAATTGGGGCATTAAAGTGATTTTTTCTATGTAATTACGGAAAGGTCTCTCACCTGTCGGTAACATAAGACATCAGGTGCTCCTTAAACATCCAGCTCCATTTTTTGATTATGTTTAAAAGACTCATCTTGAACGAACGGATATCCACTCTAAACCAACCATCAAATACCTGCCAGTCCTCCAAATGGCTGACCTCTGCATGCAGTTCTTCATAATGACTCATCTGTTGTGAAAGGAGACATCTCAATAATAAAATGACAAACCCTTCATACTGCTCTTAAAACAGTGCATGGACAGACATCTATATCCATTAAATATAGATATATGTTGTATCAAATTAGTAACTCTGTTTCAAAAGCTGATATTCATGGAGAAACATGAACAGCAGTGTAGTTTCACCTGCTCTTTGAATTGCACTGTGGTGGGAGGATTTTCTGGAAATGCATCCTCTCCATATGCTTCCACCTCTTGAGCTGTCAGTGCATGACCATAGAGGAGGAACTGTCTGAGAAACTCAACCCTGTCATCAAGCCACAGGGGACCGTAGCGGATAAATGTGTCCTGGTATTGTAAGGCTTTCTTCATGACTTCATCAACTTTCTCCATAACTTCCTGCCGGAGATCTAAGAGGTCAAACATGTCCTCGACGTCAACCTAAATGCATAAAGTCAAAAATA
The DNA here is from genome assembly GCF_949152265.1 of Phoxinus phoxinus. Lineage (NCBI taxonomy): Eukaryota > Metazoa > Chordata > Actinopteri > Cypriniformes > Leuciscidae > Phoxinus > Phoxinus phoxinus. Next base: position 14,986,748 of record NC_136885.1, on the reverse strand, counting down.
TTATTTGTATATGTACAAAAAAAAAAACATTACTGCAAGAAATATTTCTGATATAGATTAAACAGCAATAGAGAGTAAGAAAGGGGAACAAGAGTCTGTGAAAATTCTTCTATTTTATACTTTTCGAAATGCATTTTATTCATTCAAATTATATTAATATATTTAATTATTATGTTATATTAAGAGTATCAATTAATTTATATTGTTAATATAACAAAGAAATATATTTTTTTTTATTGATATGTTTTGTCAATTTCTTAAAATGTGTTACATGTATCTTTTTCTGTAATTGCAGCATGCATTCAACCTGACATAAAGTTTGTGCAAAACGTGATGATCAAGTTTTCCAAGCATGATTTGAACATTTTCCAACTGTATTTTCCAATTTAATCTTCAGCAGAAGCTAGAAATCTAACCCTTTATTTTTAAAGATAATTCACAAATTTTCTTTTTTGACTGGTGACCTAGAAAATATAATATTTCTAATACTGCAGAATTTTTCATTTACCATGTGGACAATTCCTTGTTTTAAATGTGTATAAATCCTAAACCTTTCAATTCCTAATTTATTTCCAGGTTTCAATTTAATTTTAAATCCCCGATTTTCAATATGGCCTCATTTTTGAATCTGCTGTAAATTCACCTGGTAGTCTTCCACGTTTAGGTGAGGTGCCACCCTCTTCACCTGAGCAGACATCTTGAACACATCACCTAGTAATTCTTCCACCAGTTCGTAAAGTCCATCACCACCATCTCGATCCAGAGATGGTTTAAACGTAATCTCAGATCCCATCAGTAGCATTTGAGACTCAAACAGGGGAGCCTGCCTCACTGAGTTCTCCATATTCTCAATGAAATACTCCAGAGAAGTTGAGATGGCACTGAAAAATCCCTCCACCACCATATCATCCACATGCTCCAAATAGGCTTTCCATGCATCTGAAGAACTATCCGCAGCAAAAAGGACCATGTTCTCCTGGAAAAGATAATAAATGTTAGACAAAATGTGTACAAAAAGAATCTATAAAAAAGACTGACTCACCTGTAACAAACTATGGATCGTTTCTCCATCTTTCCTGAGGTTGTTGTAGCTTTTCGCCACTCTTGCTGCTCTATCTTCCAGTTGTAATATCGAGTCTTTCTTAAGGTCTTTTCTGCAGAACATCGGCTGTTTGCTCCATCCACTCATCAGAACGTCAATCATTTCAATGTTGTCTTTAGTTTTCTGAAGTCTTCTCTCCAGCTGATAGACTGTGTCCTGAAGTGTGCAGATGTAGTCCCAGCTGTTCTGGCATTGCCATGTAAGCTCACTTTCTGCTTGATGCAGTTGCCTGTCAACAATCTCCATCTCCTCTTTTATAAGAGGAGCCTCCACTTCAAGAGTCATCTGTTTCACCTTATTGTACCACTGCACCAGTAAATGTAGGCTCCCAAGGTTCTAATGGAGATCAGGTTATATACTCATAATGTACATCCAGAATGTAAAAACAAAATTGAACTAATAACAGACAATCTGAGCATTCACTAACCTTAAAGAACATCTTTCTATTTTCATACACCTTCAAAGCAGCAGAAGGGATGTTCATCTGATTAAGGATTTTTAGGTGTTTCACATCCTTGAGCACAGCAATCAGCTAAGGTGAAGAAGTTCAATATTATGCAGATGAATACAATGAACAAATTGTCAAAATTAGATGCTCTAGCATTTGAAATTGATGCCTTATGCTGATGCCTTATTTTAAATGTATGTTCTTCACCTCTTGATTGACGTTAACTGACAGTAGGTCAGTGCTGGGATCTCTTTTGATTAGGGGCTGATCCAGGTTCATCTGGCAGACCTGGGTAATATCACCACACCAGCTCAAATAGACCTGCTTCTCGTACTCATCTAAATGAGAGGACATCTCCAGGTATTTATGATAGACCAGCTCCATCTCTTCTCCTTCCATTCTCCTGTAATATAAATTCCCCAACCTCTTTAGATTAATTTGAATCGTTAAAAAAAGATAATGATCTCAATAGAATGTAAAAACACTTACAGCTCCAGAACAAATCGAAGATTGTTCCAAGGGATTTGAATTCTGTCTCGGAGCATTTTTGCCCACTTCAGAGCCCCTGTCATAGCAGGCATGTTCTTGCTCAAATGCATTTTATTCCTCTTTTTCTGGAATTACATGATGAATTACACAAGGTGCTTTTTGTACAAGAACTACAATCTATTAAAAAAACAACTACCGGTACTTTACCTGCTCAAGATGAGAATCAAACAGGTGTTTGCATCTGTCCAGCTCCTCTCCAAAAAGTTCAATCAGTTTGGAGAAATTCGGAATAAAAGTTTCCTTTATGATGTCTCTGTCCAAGAGGGGCTTGAGCACAGTGACCAGCTTCAAACATATGCAGATTGAAAGGTGGGTTACATAGGTTAAGCTATATTCTGCTTTTCCTAAACATTTAGCTAAATCGGAATTGCTTACTTTGAAAACTGATTCCAATCCTGAACAATCTTGGAAAGCGAGGCACAGAATGCCGGACAGACGTCGATCAAAATCTGCAACTTTTTCTTGGAAACTTGAAAAGTCTTTTTCAAAATCCTATATCAGATGTATTAGAACGTACAAGTAATTATCTGTTAAACAATACATGCTGATATTGACATACTTTTTGCTAATGACATTACGTGGTTTTAAACATACACTATAATGTGTTAACAAAACATTACATGACACACAGAACAAAAAATATGATTTATGATGACAACTAAGCCTTGGAGGGTAAAAAAAAAGAAGGTTGGCTAAATCAGGCATTATTCTGTATCCAAATATACGCTTTATAAGAAAGCTCCATTAAAAAAAACTGTCACAATGAGACCAGTATACAGTATATTTCACAGAAATGAAAACAGTGAGAGTTAAATCTGCTAATGCATCAAACACTCATATATTATGTTATCTACAAAGACATATTCAGTGAGGCATTATTATTGTACTACCAAACATCCAACGGTTTAAGCTAACATGGCAAATGTGTGTTTCTATATAACTTGCTGGGAGTTTTGTTATCTTATGGCTGATTCTAATCTATCTCAAGCAAGGAATATAAAACCATGAAGGAATAAAACCTGAGAAGTCAAATCGAGTGGATTGTATTCTTGATCCCTCATGTCTTTGCAGAGCTGGAGAAACTCTGTATGTAGGTGAGAGACCTGCTCAGTGTAACCTCTTCCTCTGATACCTCCAAAAAACAGCTTCTCCAACCTTTGGAACTCCAGCATAGTGCAGAAAAGGGCCTGGAAAACATGATTTTTCTAAATGTTACTGTCAACCTAAAACAAATAGTAATGAATATTGTTACTCGCATCAAATAAAACTGAACGGTGACTGAAAGTGAAAGTACATGTTAACACCTCAAAAGATGCACTGCTTACAGTACCTTCAACTGTAAAACACGAGCCAAGAAGCCATCAAATCGAGTAAAAACAAGAGCCGAAGGGAAATCCCAGCACTTTGCAGTAGAATAATGACTGGCCAAAGCAGCCAACTTCTGTCTGTATGTCTTGAACGTTTCCCTGGCACACCTGAAAAGTCCCACCACAGTCTGTAACTTCTCCAAAGCATCTTCAGTCTCTTCTTTCATCAGCTCTTCCACACCGAGATATGAAGTGGCCTAGTTGGGGGAAAGATTGACATTTTGGTTACAATAACAACATTTTAATCTCTATTCTAACAATAGCCATGATTGACTCCCAAATTGACTGACTGACTGACTGACTCCCAAACTGACGTATTGATTGATTAATTAACACATAGGCACACAAATTCATTATTTTAATCTAGTTTTAGGGACTGTTCACACAACACCGTTTTCAACTAAAAACATTTGTTTTTTGTTTTGTTCGTTAATTAAAAATGATGTTTGTTTGTTAACATGAAATAACATCTGTATTTTGGGGGCCGAAAATATTTTTGAACATTTTCTTTCAACTTTTAAAAATGGATTTTAAAGGGAATGTTTTTGAAAACTATACCGATACAGTCTCCGTGTGAACTCCAAAAACGCAGATTTGTGAAGACGGTAAAATCATGTGCATATAGGTACGTAGTGTGTCTTTACAAAGTGACATCGCCAACTTCTGGCCTGGCATGAATAATACAGGCTTTTTAGTCGTTTCCGCATGTGATTGGGGATTGTTTTGACAACGTTGTCGCCTTACGAGAAAAAAACGCAAAGGAAAAATGTTTCCGTTTTTAGTACATCGTTGTCATGTAAATTTACTCTAAAACACATATCCCAAGTTCTTACAACTTCATTTTTTGTATTCATCTTGGATTTATATGGTTTTTAAACCATTTTAAAAAATATTTTTAATTTGACTCTGAATTTGACTCTGTCATTATTAGAATATTTCTAATAATGACTCTTTAGACATGAAGTAAAATATACTAATATATTTTCTTTACACATTGAATACATGTGAGTGTACACATTTTAAACATTATTTTCAAATATGTACGAAGTAAAACGTACTTTTTTTAATTATCATGAATTATTTATTCAAAAATATATTTTTTTTAGGGAGCTAACCCTGCCTTGTCATAAAAAATATATATTTTAAGAGACATATTGACCTTAACACACAGTTTTGTTTATGCATGTTGGTCACATCAGCATGTCTTTTATTTGGCAAATAAACGTTTTTCCAATAATACACATTAAGCTTATTCAAAGACTTGTCCAATTGTCATACCTGCTGAATGAACAGGTTGCAGAGCTCCTGCAGCAGCGCAACAATGCGTGCAGGTGAACGATAGAAAGAACAGTGAATCCAGACCAGAAATATAAGATGAAAGACTGGTGGAATGAGTGTATGGATGTATGAGAACTCATCCTCTTCCAGTTGAGAAAGCAATGATCCAAGTGGCTGAAGGTGAAGATCTATAGCCCTGGCTTCCTGCAAAGCTGAGGGACAAATACACATAAACGATAACTGGGCAGAATGTTAACAGAACGGCCTTAAAGGTATAGTCCATCCAAAAATGAAAAGGTTGTCAATGTCAACATTTACTCACCCTCAAGTTGTTCCAAACCTGTATGAATTTCTTTCTTCTGTTGAACACAAATTAAGTTATATTGAAGAATATGGGAAACCAAACTTCCAGTGGGAGTCAATGGGGCCCATCAACTGTTTGGTTTCCCATATTCTTCAAAATAACTTGTGTTGTGTTTTTTGTGTGAAAGAAATTCATACAGGTTTAGAACAACTTGAAGGTGAGTAAATGTTCACAAAATTTCCATTTTTGTGTGAACTATCCCTTTAAGTAATAGAACAAACAATAGAAAAAGTAACTGAATTAATCAAATGTGGCAGAAACATCACATGTCTTACCATTAAAAACAGCCTCTGTCAAAGCTTTGAATGGTGGGAAATAACTGCTGTCTATTATTTCCAGAATCCTGATCATTTTCTGAACACAAGGATTCTGTAGCTGGGGTTTACAAAGACATAGTTCATTAGCAAACATTCCTGCTTTATACACTGCAAAAATGCTTGTTGCTGGACAAACCTGATCATAGATACTCTGTATGTTGGTTTTCCTGGACCTCCAGAAGTCAAGTTCAGCTTTTGGTCCAGGGTTCAACCCCTTCACAATCAATTCAGCAGAGTCTGCTCTTAAGACTTTATGGATCATGTGCATCCAGCTGATGACCATGGACTCGATTGCATGTATCATGGCTCTGTTGCGACTGTTGTGCCTTGTTTGTAAATAAGAAATTGATTTTTGTTTTAGACTAAATGAAGACAATTGGTGCTTTTTAATTTTACTCTGTGTGCATCTATCCATAAATCAGATTACAAGACAAGATGATTTGTGGCCAAAACCAAGATTTTAGACAGAATTAAGATACATGACTGCTGGCTTTACTGATCAAACACTTCTTTCAGGGAAGTACCTACACTATTGTTCAAAAGTTTAGGGTTGGTCAGTAAAAAAAAAAAAGATCTTATGCTCACCAAAGCTGCATTTATTTGATCAAAAATACAATAAAAATAGTAATATTGTGAAATATTATTACAATTTTAAAATAAAAGTTTTCCATCTTAGTATTATTTTAAAATGTAATTTATTTCTGATGGCAAATCAACATTTTAAGCATCATTACTCCAGTCTTCAGTGTCACATGAGAATTTAGCCTGGTCTTATGATGATTTGATGCTCAAGAAACATTTATCATTATAATCAGTTGAAAAGTTACGATGCTTAAAATTTTTTGTGAAAACCTTTTTTTATGGATTATTTGACCAACACAACAGAAGAAAGCATTTAGCCTATTTTAAATATATATTTTTTGTCTTTAACAATGTTAGTCTTTACTGTCACTTTTGATCAATATAATGCATCCTTGCTGAATAAAATTTTTTTTATTTCTTCTTTACAAAACAAATCTTACCGACCACAAACATTAGAACAGTATTGTAAATTATGCAACAACAAAAAGAATAACAATACTCATACAGTGTGATCGTTTCCTCTTGACATTGGTCTATCCATTCTCTGATGGCGGGAATGGGAAGAACAGTTTTGCCATGATACTGTCCTCTCACCACGATGACCTTGCTTTGCAAATTCTCGATGTGATGAGACATATCCTGTGATATTATATTCGGCCACATTTGGTGATTCTTCTTGTTCGACAGAAGTGGCAGACAGACCTTGGTGCAAAATATTGACACATTTTACAGGCATTTAACACTTGACTGGAAATGGTTAGGCTTATATATTCAAATTGTATACTTCTTTTTAATTCTGTTCAAAAAGAAGAAAATATAACACTCCACATTTGATGGTGGGCGTACCTGCTAATATTCCATTTCATTGTGTAGCCTATTTATTTAGCTTTTTTTGACAGCAAATCAAACAGTTGTGGACCTGAGAGTCTACAAGCGTTCATTACCTTCTCCATGGTGTCTGACAGCTGTGGCAGAAAGGAAGGTGACAGCACCCCAAAAAGTAAAGAACCCCTATAGTTTTGTGGGAGGATGGGGGCATTTCCTTTTTTGAGAATGTAAACTTCCTTGTCTTTACAGAGATGACAAGCCTAAAGTGTACATATAAAACAATGGGTAATTGTTGCTGTATAATAGCTATTAAAGGAATACACTGTGATTTATGATTTTGCATGCACTGAAGGCCTATATAAATATCAGACAGAAATGTAAACACACAAGGCCTTTTTGGTCACTTACCTCTGTAGAAACAGCGAGAGTATTGGACGCTGTTACGCTGAAAAATAACAGTCTAATAGGCGTTTCGAAAAACGTTGTAAAAAGTATTTTGTTTTTTTCAGCGTTGACACATTTTTTCCACGTATCAGTTTCGAGTCGGAGCATCCGGCAAATTGTCTCGCCTAAATACTGCACCCTGAGGTCTTCCGAAAAAGCTGTTTCTTCCTCTTCTGACATGTTTGTTGTCCCGTGGAACCGCAAACAGTCCCAAAAAACTATTTTTAAAAAGTTGACGCGTTTTCTAACTAAAGCATGTGGAACGCGAGCAGTGTCACGTGTTTACATATTGCATTTCATGCACGCTGAACAGATTTAATTCGGAAACAGTGCAAAAAAGAGGCGGCACAGCGTCCAGTTTCCTTGGTTACCTTCTAACATGCACCCCCCACCCAGGCCACACAACCACAGTCATTCAAACCAAAAAGTTGGTCTCATGGTCTCAAATCAACGATTCAAATAGTCTTTACTTCAAAAAAGAATACGGTCATCAGAAAGAGACCAAACTTGCACACTTTTACAAACATTCCGAACATTACAATTCCAAAGAATTCTAGTTGTAGGCCTACATTTCTTAAAAATTCCGTTACATTATTAAGAATTTATTGATTCACACACTTTCACCATTTCACAACTAGATCATTTAGCATATTTCATGAAGTTCCATGCTCAATTACATTGAAAAATTAATTGTTTTAATCTTAAAAGGGTATGGCACTTAAACTTTATTAAAACTTTATCATTTATACAAAAAAAAATCATGAATTAAGGAACACTGTAAAAAGTGATCAGTTGACTCAACTTATAAAAACAGAGGAAGTTGGTGGGGTGGATGGAAGGAAGAGACCATCCTGGTGGTGTTGGGGAGGATGGAGGGAAAGACCGTTTATATACTGTCTATGGGAAAGACCCATCTTGGTGGTGGGGAGGATGGAGGTGAATGGAAGCGACAGCATCTGCGAACTCAGACGTGTGTAAGTACCGATCTTAAGTTATATACCACAAGAATATGATTGGATAGGTAAGAAGGTAAGAAGTGAAGTAACAATTGAGTCTTCCCGGCAGAACTTATGCTAAAACTTTCATTTATGAACTTGACAATTCCACATAACTTACTTTTTTCAGTTAACTATGAAGGAAGGAAGGAAGGAAGGAAGGAAGGAAGGAAGGAAGGAAGGAAGGAAGGAAGGAAGGAAGGAAGGAAGGAAGGAAGGAAGGAAGGAAGGAAGGAAGGAAGGAAGGAAGGAAGGAAGGAAGGAAACCAATTAGGATAATAAAGGGGTGAGAAATTGAGAGTTAACTCAATAAATAATTTTCTTATGATATTTTGATAATATAGGCCACAGATTTGTAAAGAGAGACAAGACATCACATATGTCACAAAATCCACTGCAAACACAAATTAATGTTTGTAATGTTGTTTTCCCCAAGTAAAACAATCCCAGGAAAATTATGTTTGAAATATCACAGAAAGAAATAAAATGGAGAAACGCCTAATATTGCTTAACAAATTGTCGTTTTTAAATTAATTTAATTATTAATGGCACGGAAATAATGGTAACATCTACTCAAATCTAAAAAATATTTAAAATTCACCCCTATTGAGAAAATATAAAAATCTACTGATGCATGTCATTCTTCTTGCAAATTCAAATTGCAACATTCTTAAAAATAAATTAATATTATTTTTAAGAATTCAAAGTGCATCACTCACTCTTAATACTTCTAACTGATATATCCCATTGTTAAGATTTTAAATATTTAAATTATCATTAAAACAATAAACCTACAAAACTGTTGATTACATGCACATTAGATATGTTACATTCTTGGATAATAATTAGGCTAGGCTACTGTATGTCTCTCACACACTTCCATTGTTGCACAACTGAAGATTCCCTGTTCACAAGTTGTAGTTGTGTAACTGAAGAGTGTTAAATGAATTCTTCAGAAGGCCTCTGCTGACTTTCACGTGAGTGCACCAATAATGCCCTCTAGGGGCCTGGACCATTGAAACACACTAATGAGCGCTGACTGCAGTGCTGTCGACGAACAGACGTGCTGTGCCTGATCACACTGCTTGATGAGCGCTGGAAGCTCTTTACAATTCTGACCTCCTTTTGGGAACTGTTTCCCACATAACTGGTAGTTTCTAACTAAATCTAAGGAACATATTTAAGCACGAGGAGTCAATATAAAAACTAGCGGAGATAATTAGTAGGCCTAGCCTAAATGTCATAGCCCAATTGTTAGCCTCAAAATATAATCGGATTTGACTTTTATTTTCAAATATACACAGGCTATTTATCTGTTTATAATTCGCTCACTCGTTGTTCGCAAAAGTCTTAACAACGAGTGAGCGAATTATAAACAGATAAATAGTCTAAATTAGCACCAAGAGTAACATTCCGTATGAACCAGCGCGCGATGATTTCAGACACAGTGACTGTTTGTGGCAAATTCTCTTGAGAGTTCGTGCCGAAGCACCTCACATACTTCCAATGGAAGTCACTCGCTCCTCCTGGCGTTAACACTCTTGGAAACCATGGGAATGTCGTTTGAACTGAACAGAATGCGATATCCGGCCACATGCGGCCTTCCTATGAGTGGCCCTGCGGTGTTATGCAAGCTTCATAAAAGAACAAATTTGTTATCCTCCACCCGAGGGCATCTGTTGATGGATACGTCCTCCAGGGGTCGAGAGGAAGTAACCGTTCAACAGCCGCTGCTTATCTTGCTTTAGCCCTCTTGTTTTAAGTGTTCCTCACTTAAGATATGACAGACTGAAGTGCTCCACTTGGAACGTAACGTAATAAACGCCTCTTTTTTTTTTGATCGCGAGTAGCCACGGATTCTTTTCTGAACAAACTGACTGCTCTTCAGGTTAGGCTGATAAACGATCACTTCTGGAACATTCCCTTGAGGCGGAGAAGGAATTCCAGGAGTTTCGAATTTAAATAAATAAAACTGTAGGAGCATTTTATTAGAACATGCTAACATGACACATAATATGTTATTATTAACCCCATAGGGCAAACAGTAGCGTTTGTTTGTATAGGGAGAGGGAGGAGAGACCGATTTAGAGCATTCCCACAGGAAATGCGTTACCCACATGTGTCCAGTGGGAAGCTTTATCCTTTTTAATAAACCCCCCAAAAGACTGGAGGTAGGCTACCCTATTGACCTTAAAGAAGATTAAAACAGGATACTATTTTTCATAAACCAAGTGCATTATCACACAGTATGTGACCGTATCAGAACTTTCAATTCATTCTCACCTTTAACACAGATGAAACAGTTTAGTAGTAGTATCATTTATATATATATATATATATATATATATATAGCCTATATATATATATATAAGAAAAATACTGTAATATATATATATTTTTTTTCTTATATATATTATTATGTTCTTTTTTAAACTAATTTATTTATCTTATATGCAGATGCCCCATAGACCCCTCTGCCAGCTTCCCCCTTTGAGACGACAGAGTGTGGGGTGCAGGGTCTGTGGCGTTGAACCGTTTTGTCTGAGATTTCTCAGGGGCCTGTGTGGCATTAGTCTATACGTGGCCTTTTGATTCCTTAATCCCAGCGCAGGCGGCCCAACACTGGCAGCCGATGAGATATTCCTCTCACAGCCCGTGATTTACGACCTTGCAGCCCGGCACTTAGTACAGAGAGATCACAGGTGCTTCTGAGGCCAGAATAAAAGTTTTAATATGCACACCCTGTGATCCCGACACATTCTGCACACTGGCTTCACTGCCCAAAGAGGATGGGTCAATAAATGCTTAAAAAATTCATCCAAGACTGCAAAGTAGACTCGGCTATCCAACCGCAGCTGAAAAGTCTGTTTTAAAATGATAAAGAATTCTTACTCTAAATTGCTTAAAGTGTTTGCTGAATCAAAAACATTTAGGCTACTCAAATAACCCTTCTGGCTGTCGCTCATGTTTTTCCAATGTGTAATTTGAATCATTATTATGATAAGCTGTTTCAATAACAGGTTTCTGATGATTTTAAACGGAAAATACAACAAAGGAAATACTGAACAATAAATACTTTTATTTAATTTACAAAATGTTAACAAAACATTAATATGAGGGAGTAAAAATTGGACAAAAAAAAACTTTAGTCCTCTACACTCTACAAATTTAAACTGATGTTTTTGGTGAATAATTTTTACAAAGCTGTGAAATCAATTAAATAAACCTTATGAGTTAAGTAAATGCAAAATTAAGAATTTAAGATCTGAATAACTATTTGGTACCATGACAAATACTGAGTAGATCCAACAAGTTTAAGTAACTCAAAAAATTTGAGTAAGCCAATATTCATGCAAGTAATGTGGACTAATTTGATTTGAATCCACAACAAATATCAGCTATTACTATTAGTATTAGCACACACATGTGCCAACATTATTAAGAGACTATCGCTGCAATGGAACACATACTGTTAATATAAAGCAACACATAGTTTAAATAGTCCTAAAGTCTCTTGACCTGTCCTCGACCTATAACCAAAAGCTCCAAAAGATGAATATTATATAAATAATTGTTGTATGTCTTACAAGCATTCAAATTATATTTTATTAAGGTAGCATCGCTATTTGTTATTGTCATATCTACAAAGCCACTAAATTATGTTTAAGAGTATGAGTTCATCAGAATGGTAATTTAATGCTGTTGACTGTTTGCTTTGCTCTTCAGTATGCACTTCCCGCCACGGTGTCCACTTTACAAGGGGGCTAAAGTCTCAAGTGCACATCTTTTGTGAGTGTAAAGCCAGACTTTGCCAGCAGCATATTAAATTCTGCCTGAGGATTGTGAAGTGAAGATGTCATTGTGTTTAAAGCCGTAGCCACATAGCTGTGCAAGATTTACCAGCAGGGTTGTGAATAAACACACTTTGGCATCGATGACTACATTCTAAGTTGTGTCCCAACATGAAAATACATAAATCTCATCTTAACATAAACTAATCTTGAAATCTCCTGCCTAACTTTAAAAAAGAACATTGTACTTTTGTATTGCCACAGGCAGAGAATCAGTCGAATGTTTTCTCAAAGATAGATTTTTTTTATATATCTGAATAGTTAATTACTTGAATTCATACATATGCATATACATATTATAGGACTATACTATATTATGGATCGAGAGGATGTCAGAAAAATGCGAGTAACAACTTAAAAAATGAATAACGAACTCAATTGAATAATCGTTAAGACTGATTATCCAATCAACAGCTATTTTTTATGTTTAAAATTACACCACGGTGAATCTGTGCAAGTGTTAACTTTATGAATGAAAATTGCTGTGTAATTTCAAGTTAAAATCAGATGATTAAGGTTTACATGTCCTTTTTAACTCAGAAATCCTACATGTTTAGAGTAACATTTAAAAAAATCTAAATATTTTTTTGAAGGGCCCCATGTTAAAGGGGACTCTTCTTTCCAACCACACTTTCCAAACAATATTTTGGATACAAACTTTTTTGGGGGGTCGCAAGTAAATCCATTTACTCAACTGATTCTAGACAAACACTCATTCCCTGTTTGTTTTTTGTTTTCTTCATTTAAATTGATCCATTACTCACTTCCTCAGAATGGCCAAAAATAAAAAGTCACATGTCGCCACCTATGGGCTACTAGTTTTATTGTACATAAAGGTTGTAATAAAAGAGAATATGTAATTTTATGAATTACACAATGCATATTTGTTATATGGAAAATAAGAATGTAAAAAGTTACTTCTAAAAATGTGCATTCAATTTAGCGTTATACACGCTTCCAGTTTAGGCTCTGCCTCTACAGGATTACACCCGAATACATATCAAAATGTTTCAGATTCCATAATACATATACAGATTCTGCCACTTGCTGGTTTTGCATAGTTTTACACCATTGAAAGACTGCCAAATCAATGTTTTCAACACGCTGTCATGACGTGATACAAACAGTCTGATTTGCATTCACAGCCCCTCGCTCTGATTTAGTAACAGTGATATCAGAGCTTGTCTTCTCCTTTCCCTCCCCTCAATCCTCCCTCTTTTTTTCCTCTATTTCTATCTGTATGCCAGGGGGTGTGCAGTAAATGGCAACACCAATTCACCTGGACTTCACTAGCTTGTAATGGGCGCATTACTGCTCCAGCCCCCCATCCTGTGCCTAACATAAGCGACAGAGGTCAGCTCTCTACTCTGTGCTCCTGATTGAAGGCATTTATGCCAATTATGGGAAACAGCCTTTCTAGGCTAATGACCCCAGCAACCTTGGACTTTTTCTCCTAGTTGGCCTTGGTGACCAAACTGCCTAAGGTCACCGTCTCTTTATGGGTCCTCTCTCCCTTTTGGGTCCACTGAATTGAGACGCATTTGCATTTTTCTGTATCCCAATGCAATACACACAGCTGGTCTTTGTTATGCATATTCATCATGGATATGTATGTAATTGTGTTGCCTGACATTGTTTGCAACAATTACAATCTCCCATTCTGATGAAGTTGAGCATCTGAATACTCAAATATGTGCATTTCTATATATTTGTAACGGTTAAACTAACCTAAAGAAATGGGACAATCGTTTTTTTTTTTTTTTTTCAAACAGCTAAAACTAAAACCACAAAACACAGCAAGCATGAGTCAAATCAATATCCTGCATTTTATTCAATTTCCTCTATGAAATTAAAATGAGTTTTTAACGTTTTCCATTAAATATAATTGTAGTTCATGTAGTTTCATAAAAACTAATGATGAAAAGAGGCCCGTGGTTAAGATTTGGGTTGAAGTAAATGATGGGGCAGGAGTTTGCTTATAGGGCCCCATCATTACTGTGATTAGCCTCTGTTTGCAGGACAGAAGCCACAGACTACTGAAGCGCCATAGTACTGATATTTCATAGAGTCAGTTTGGATGAGGAAAACATGACACTTTGTTGTTTTTGTTTTCTCTGTAAAATCGATAAATCGCATCTAACAGAAGTTTATAAATATGGATACTGAATATATATATATATATACACACACACATATACAGTGGGGAGAACAAGTATTTGATACACTGCCTATTTTGCAGGTTTTCCCCACTTACAAAGCATGTAGAAGTCTGTCATTTTTATCATATAGGTACTCTTCAACTGTGATTGACGGAATCTAAAACAAAAATCCAGAAAATCACATTGTATGATTTTTAAGTAATTCATTTGCATTTTATTGCATGACATAAGTATTAGATACATCAGAAAAGCAGAACTTAATATTTGGTGCAGAAACCTTTGTTTGCAATTACAGAGATCATACGTTTGCTGTAGTTCTTGACCAGGTTTGCACACACTGCAGCAGGGATTTTGGCCCACTCCTCCATACAGACCTTCTCCAAATCCTTCAGGTTTCGTGGCTGTCGCTGGGCAATACGGACTGTCGGCTCCCTCCAAAGATTTTCTATTGAGTTCAGGTCTGGAAACTGGCTAGGCCACTCCAGGACCTTGAGATGCTTCTTACGGAGCCACTCCTTAGTTGCCCACGACCCATCTTCAATGCTCTTACTGAGGGAAGGAGGTTGTTGGCCAAGATCTTGCGATACATCACTCCACTCAATACGCATCCCCAAAGAATGATGTTTCCACCTCCGTGCTTCACGGTTGGGATGGTGTTCTTGGGTTTGTACTCCTTCTTCTTCCTCCAAACACGGCGAGTGGAGTTTAGACCAAAAAGCTCCATTTTTGTCTCATCAGACCACATGACTTTCTCCCATTCCTCCTCTGGATCATCCAGGTGGTCGTTGGCAAACTTCAGACGGGCCTGGACATGCGCTGGCTGGCTTGCGTGCGCTGCAGGATTTTAATCCATGACGGCGTAGTGTGTTACTAATGGTTTTCTTTGAGACTGTGGTCCCAGCTCTCTTCAGGTCATTGACCAGGTCCTGCCGTGTAGTTCTGGGCTGATCCCTCACCTTCCTCATGATCATTGATGCCCCATGTTGTGAGATCTTCCATGGTGCCCCAGACCGAGGGAGATTGACCATCATCTTGAACTTCTTCCATTTTCTAATAATTGCGCCAACAGTTGTTGCCTTCTCATCAAGCTGCTTGCCTATTGTCCTGAAGCCCATCCCAGCCTTGTGCAGGTCTACATTTTTATCCCTGATATCCTTACACAGATCTCTGGTCTTGGCCATTGTGGAGAGGTTGGAGTCTGTTTGATTGAGTGTGTGGACCGGTGTCTTTTATACAGGTAACAAGTTCAAACAGGTGCAGTTAATACAGCTAATGAGTGGAGAACAGGAGGGCTTCTTAAAGAAAAACTAATAGGTCTGTGAGAGCTGGAATTCTTACTCTTGCCATGTTTAAGAGGTTTCGGTTGTCTTTGTTAAATTGGCCATTACAATACCCATAAAACGAATGAAATATCTACAAAGTCATGATTGTGCTCTATAAACAATAAAACAGAGCCATCATAAGGAGATTTAGGTCATTTGCCTTACAAAACACAATCTTTCACTGTCACTGTTAACGATTCACTTCATCTGATATTTGTTGTGCTCAGAGCAACTATCTGCATGTTTCATGAACATTATGAAATAAAATCATATTTTGGAGGCAAAAAAGGTCAAATTTTTCAGATCTGTCAGGTGTTCTAATAATTTTAGATCATAATACAGCCACCACTGTACACACATACACACATACACACACACACACACACATTTACAAAGTTTTATGTTAGATGCGATTAATCACAATTAATCATTTTGACAGCAGTAATACAAATATTTTTATGTTTTAATGTAATAATATATTATTTTTATGATAAGATCAGACTTACATTTCTGAACAATAACTGAACTAAACATTTTTGCCACCACATCAGTGGTTCTCAACAAGGGGGCCGGGGCCCACTGGGGGGCCTCAGCAAACTTCCAAGAGGGTCATTGAGACTTATTTAATTATTTGAAAAGCTTAATTAAAATTTGTTTTAAAAAACAGATGTAAACTGGATTTATATACTTCCCTTTCCCATTCAATCATCCTGTTTTTATTGAGGAACATACAGTATGTGGAACACACAAAATGAATCATGGCTAAATGATTTAATATATCAACACTCATTGTTTTGGTTAATTAAATACCAGACGAAATATCTTAGCCAATATAAGGGGTTTTTCAAATATTCAAGTAAAAAAGGTTGAGAACCACTACACTAGATGATGGTGGCAACTTCTTTTCGAAATCCTTGAAATAGGTTGCTCCTAAATTTAGACTTGCGGAATGTGTTTTTGGGTGAGAGGCACTGAAAACCCTAAAAACCCTGATGCTGGGAAATTTTTGTTCCCATAGGAACCAGGCCGAATCGTTTAATCCTCCCTGTCCCTGTGTATCTCTCCCCTGCTCCCCCTTTAAACACTCTCACAAACTTGGCAGCCTAATCGAGCAGCACCTATTGCTCCCGCTGTGAGATTATTAAGTAAATTATTTTAAGATCAAACGGCCAGCAGTAACAATGAAGCCCAGTGCAAAAGCTTCTGAGGTCTTCCATCCCCCCCTCCGTCCACCATCCCCACCTCCCCTTTCCTCTCAAATTAAAGCTCTGCGGGGATCTCTCCACACCTCTCAGGTGAATTCCCTCAGTGCCCTACATCCTCCCATTAGTAGCCTTTTAGCTGCAGGCTAAGGTAGGGCTCGCTAATTGGCCTCGGGAACAAAACTAACCCACTGACAGGCACAAACACGCGGGGAGCTAAAATGGGCAAATTGCCCCAGTCCCGGGCAGCTGCTGTGTGACCAGAGGCAGACTGGACCTTCCCAGATCATGAACTGAATCAGGTGGCAGTTTAACGTGGCTGGGATGGAGTTTAATAACTTACGGCGTTTCGGTCAGTGAGCGACAGAGAAAGACAGTTAGAGAGCTCTTTTATAAGTATTTTTTACTCATTTGATGCAAACATTAGCCTATACCACAAACAAAAATGTTTACTTTAGCTGCTTTGTATGTGGTTTCAAGAATAATATCACAGAGAGGAAGGACTCTCAATGTCCCATGAAAAAAGATCAATAGAGAAAAGCATTCAGTCCTGACACAAAAGTTTGTCCTTCCATTGTGATGCAATGCTAATGCTAATTAGCTAAGCTGCCAAAGAATCACACAATGCCTTTTGAACCTGCTACTGCTGGTCGTAAAATCTGGTGTCATTCCTGCCCTAAATCCATATTCCTTATTCCATCTTATGAATTCAGAATGATATTCATGTGATATTCTGATGTTTATTGATATTCTATGATTCTAAAAAGCTCTGGGCTACAAGGTGCAACACATTCTCCTGACTATTCGTAGCTATTTTAGTCTAGTTTGTATGAATTTGGACAATCTCATATGTTTTCTAAAGATCTGATTACGCCCCACTGACAGGTTTAGGGCTGGACCTTCATGCTCACTTTTTTCAACAAAAAAGGGCATGTTTTTAAACGAATCACGTTCGTACAAATCAGGAATTCATATAAATCGTCCCTAAAATAGTAAATAGAGATCAGATTGAGCTACTCATAATTCGTCATTTAAAGCAGTTACAGTACAATTAAGATAACCTGCTTAAACCTTTACTGGACTTATGCACATGGTCTTTTAAATAAATATGAGAATATCATTTTAAAAGTTTTTTAAAGTATTTGTCCCGCACAAAACTAAGTAGCCTACTGGGGTGTCAGCTTCAAATTTACACTATAAAACCACTGAGTCAAAGACAGTGATAAACAAAAGTGTTTTACTAAACATTTATTTTGCTACAAAAACTTAATATGTAAATTTACACAGATAGTTTATATAGTATTTTCCTAGTTTCAAATGATTTGCTGAATCAGACTTCACTACTAGATAGCGAAAGATACTTTGCTTTACCAATACTACTCCAATTGCCATGCCAATAATCTTTATTGAATTAAATTGCTAAATATTAAGAGAATGATTGATTACAATCTACACAACAGGCCTTGACATAAAACATGCTTTACTTATAGTGTTTTGAAAGTAGCTGTTGAAAAATAGTATTAGTAGCATTATCATTTACTCCAGAACATTACAATGTTTTCTATTGTCTAAAGCAATACTTGTGTGTGAGAGAGAAAAAGAGAGAAAAAGAAAAACCGTGTGCCATTTGGTAAGTTCTCAAGCCATTATACAGTGATTACCCATAGAGCTTATGAAAGGTTGCTTTGATAGTATGTTTTTAAATGGGTCAAAAGCTCCTCTCAGCTCAGGGTAATTGGAACTTGAATCAATTGTTTGTAATGCATGTCAGCATCACACATTAAAGTCATTAATTTCACTCCATCTGAATGAGATCTGTGGATTGTGAAGGTGTTTCTGGAGCAGTGGGAAATTATTAGTGCAGTACTCATGGAATTCCTATGATACCTTGAGAAAAACAACAACATAACATAAAATAACAGCAAAATGGTTAATTTAACTCTATTTTCATTAGCATCAAAAGCTAGGGGAACATTTTCCACAGAGCAAGAGGAGATACACCAGTGTAGCCTATTTCGTCAGATTTTGGGAGGCAGTGTCATCCATCACATGCTCTAATTCGCGATGGCCTCCCATTGAGAGTTTGAAATGTGCATGTAATTTAATTTGAAGCCCCCCGGTCACTCTCGGCATCCTCCCTGCATGTTTGTCAATGTGCTGTAATCTCATGCTCAGTGGGACCTTAAGTGCTGATGAAATCAGATTGTCGAGTGTCATGTCATTAAGGAACACTGCAAATCAAATGGAGAGTGAAGTGTTCAACACGTTTTATCACTGTGTATTTCAGTACCTTGTTGCAGAGACATTTGCCTAGTTGGTACCTTCAATGAACTCTTCCCAAAAGTAAAAAAATAAAATAAAAATGTACTCATTGTGTCTCATACTTTCATGGTGTTCATTTTCCTGTGGGACACAAAATTAGATATTTTTAAAAAAAAAGAATATTTACTTTAATGTACAATGAGATTGAGAGGAAAATAAATGTTTATAAAACATTTTGGGAGTTTTTAACTTGAAAGGTCCTGCATGGTCACTATGACCTGTCATAGATGTTTTTATTTGTTGCATGTGGGGGCAAAAAGCATGTGGGCTTTGAAAAGTTAGTACGCAATAACAATGAACAATGCCTTTATACCTTTTAGTATTGCAATCAATTTGACCCATTTAGTTTTTTGGGAAATACTGGTGATGTATACATATATTGACTTTTTATTCCATTTAGGGTCATGAGCATGCCTTCAAAGTGAATACACTCTAGAGTTGTGGAAGTGCGATTCCTTTTACGAGTATGATGTTTGCGGGTCAATTTGACCGACATGTTACATGGTTAAAGGCAGCTGCACAGACTTGAAATAAAAAGAATTGTGCTAATGCATTTCATTATATCGGTTTTTCAACTACCCTCTGAGGGTATTTATATTTACATTTGACAGATTCTTTTATCTGAAGAAACGTATTTGAATCAGTTCAGGCATGTTCAGTTTGCTGGAAATCGAACCCTTGATCTTGCAAAAAGCCATTCTGTACAGTTTGAGCTTCAGAAAAACAAGCATATAGAATGCTTTTCTACTCTTCTTCTATTTAAAAATGTTATAATAAAAAAAGTTACAATATTGTTTGAAAATGTCACATTCTGAGAAAATAATTTTTGTGATGTGTCAGAATTAATGTTAAAGTTTTGCTAAAGATTTGTTTTGTTTTTGATGGTATGATTTTTGGTGAATTGGATTGAATCCAGTTATGGTGCATTTACACGGGGCATCTGCGTCGACCCTTGACAGAGGGTTTGACTGAAGCCCAGGACAACAGCCAATCACATTACTTCCAGCTTGCTGCATGATCACAATTGGCTAGCGTCTGTGCTAGGGTATTTG
This sequence comes from Phoxinus phoxinus, assembly GCF_949152265.1. Taxonomy (NCBI): domain Eukaryota; kingdom Metazoa; phylum Chordata; class Actinopteri; order Cypriniformes; family Leuciscidae; genus Phoxinus; species Phoxinus phoxinus. The sequence continues at coordinate 14,966,566 of NC_136885.1, read as the reverse complement.
CATAAGGCAATCTGATTGGCTGACACCTGTGTTGGCGCTTGAAAAGGTGAAACATTTTCGACTTCTGCCGCAAGCATTGCCACTTGCCAGTAACGTGACCCAACGGAACCTACAATTCAGTTCGGCAACGCATGACGTCACCAATGCAAAGTAAATGAGAAGTGTTAACGCCGACACCCCATGTGAATACAGCGTTAGGGTCAATTTGACCTGACCATATGATCATACCCAGATTTGGAACCTAATGCAAGAATAAACACTCTAAACCAGAGTAGTCCAAACTCCAAAAGGAGTGAGCGAATTCAGACAGCCGTTGAGCGTACATCGGTGTACACTCGCAGTGCAATATGGGATTGAATGAGTGCACTGTGATGATGAACCTATAGGTTATCACCATGTGAACATCAGTTCACAGTGTTATTGTGTACATTGATTTATTGTTTAATGTTATGATTGTTTTCATATTGTTTACCTTTGATTAATGATATTATTTGTGATCATGTTTAAATGCATATGCAAGAGCACTGACATTGAATGTGTTTCCGTAGTCATGAGAGTTAACGACCCCTACTGTTGGTATGATCCGCTAGTGTTTGGCGGGAAGATAGCATATACAAAGGAGTGAGAATAGTTGAGCCGGCGAGAGATGGGCCAAGGGCCAGAGCTTCTACAGTCAAATGCTGTAAGATTTGAGTCTTCATTGTCTCGTTCATTGAGGCTTGTTCCTCGAGGCTAGATCTAATGCCGTGTTTTGCTGCTCTCAGCATGTTTTATTTATGTCTTGTACTGTCTATTTTGAGTATTTTTTGATGATTTGTTTTGTTTATTTTGAACTTTATTTGGAGCATGTGTGCAGAGACAGCTGTCCTAATAAATTCACTTGGACGTTAATGATCTCCTGCGTTGTACTCGAGTTATTCCATCTCTTCCCGGGCCTATCAGCAAACAAATTTACGTAACAACTCAGAGTAACTGTATACAACCGGCCCTCTGACAACAAGCCATGGCGACTTTCCTACATCAGGCGGCTGCAGTTGTAACGGCATCCCGAAATGCACTCAATAGCATCCACTATGGTTTCGGACACCACTACAAATGGCTGTCCTCTCAAATAACGCCCTATTTGAGGGTCTAGGGGGCGATTTCGGATTCAGCCCTTGATCAGCTGGTTCAGGTGTGTTTAATTGGGGTTGGAGCTGAAATCTGCAGGACAGCAGCCCTCCAGGAGCAGGATTGGTCTAAACATTAATTTTTGTAACCAGCTTCAGCCTCTTTCACCTTTCGACATCCGCATTCCTCCGCTGACTCGTGCTCCTCTGTCCTGTGGGCTTCTAAAGCAATATGGGATCACAACGGTGCCACAACAACATGATGGCTTTTCACACATGATTAGTTCTGCCATCAGCGGCAGGTCTGAAACAGGAGCACCAGCTTTCCTAAGCAGATTTTGTCCTGTAGCTGACCCCATCATTAGGCCCTAATAATCTAGTCCTTCCCTGAGACCTGCAGCTGAGTTCGCTAAACCACGGCAGAGTCTGGGAAAAGTAGCTCCCAGCCGTGTCTCGACGACAGCAGGGCTGCGGGAGGTCGTGATAAATAGCGACGGGAGTCATATTCGGGACACAATGACAAGTTGTCCTCTATCATTAGTGCCGTGTGGGTGCCGGTAGGTGCAGAGCCAGGGAGCAGGGCACGCAGATGGTACTGTAGGAATGGCAGTGAGAGGACTCTGTTGCCGCCGTGTGTTGTTGCTCATCAGCCCTGAACACCTGATCACATGTGTTAGCTAGAAGATGGGATGTACAATGTGCCATTATGGTCAAGCATTGACAATCCAAAATCTCTTCTATACAACTATCACGTTCTTTCAAACAAAAACACGTGTTTTTCATTATATTAATTTTAAAAACTGCAATTCATAAATACAATAACCTCTTCTACATAGAATTACTCATTCCTGAAGCCTATTAAAACGGGGGAAGCCTAAGTAATTTGGCATAATCTTTTATCATAATGTCATAGAAAAAGAAAATGAGAAAAACTGTTTCAATGTCTATTCATACTGTGCATACTGAATACTGTCTCAATCATGTGATGTGTTCAAAATGCTGAAAAAAAGCAGGAAATTATGTCATGAAGAAGATGCAGACCCTCATGACTGTGTGTCAAGGTCAATAACTATTTTAACATATTAGATAATTCAAAATATTTATGCCAAGGCAAGATTAGTTCAGTTTATATAAAACACTCGCCCAAAAATTCAATATGCATAAGTGAATAATTCATGATATTTATAGGAAATACTTTTTAAAATGTATTTAAAATAATAAGATGTGTGCACTCACATGTATTCAAATAATACAGAAAATATGTTTTAAATTTTTACTTTATGGTTGCATAATATGGCTTTTTTAGAGTCAATAAATTGAAACTTCTCTCGAAAATTCATATAAATCCAACATGAATAGAAAGAGTGTGTTTCAAGAACTTGGCACATATGTTTAAGCAATTAAAAATAATAATTATTTCCATTATTGAGCACATACAATTTCCACCCTGGAATAAAAAATTAAAAAGGTAATTTATAAAGGACCATATTGCGAGTTTGTATCTTACAATTTTGACTTTATTTCTCAAAATTACGAGATTATAATTTTCAATTGAGAATAAAGTCAGAATTTCAAGTTCATATCATACAATTCTGACTTTATTTCTTGCAATTCTAAGAGGAAATAATTTTTTAATTGTGAGATAAAAAGTCACAATTACCTTTTTCATTCCGTCACGGAAACAAGCTTCAATACATAAAATGTATGATATGCATGATACAATTTATACTTTAAAATGACTTTAAATCACGTTGCTTGGAATAAAAGCGATTTCCCAAATGAATAAATGACTAAATACTTTTTAAGACCAGTAATTGTTCTCACGCACTATGTATGCAGCTCTTCCTGTCCTTTGGCTACACATAGCGAGCCCGCTAGTCAGCGAGACAGCATCTCCGTTATCTTCACTTTGACACCTTTGAAAGTAATCCATTAAAATAACAATAAACGTATGCAAAAACAAAACAAAAAAGAGCCAAATGTCTTTGATTTACAAAAGCAAGACTTCTTGTCCTTAATTTTAATGTTGGGACCTTTGATTTCCTCTTGAATGGAAGGCTTAACTGATGCTAAGAGTATAGGGCAGTAACTGAAGACAATGAGAGCTTTCAAAGTTTAAGTGCCCATTCAAATGCTAAGAAAGCAATGGCTAATTATATAGTTCTAAGACGCTTGAAAGTCTCTTATCTGTCTTACATTAATGCCGAGTCACTGATGTGCTGTTTATTTCCCAGCAGTCATCTGGTTTCCTGCCCAATGAATGACAAGAGAGGAAGAAGGAGGTTCAAGCCTCTAATGATTCCAGTGAATTTAGATTTCAATAGGGAGCCGGTCTTAATGACAGTCTTCACAGCTATGCTGGGAGAAACGGCCGAACGTTTCGCACTTCTCTTTCTTCTCATCTGCTGTCATATCATAAACATCTCTCATTTAACAGTATAGAAATGTTAACCAAAGAGTTCTGGATTCTTAGGCAGTTTCTGTTTTGATATGGTAAAAAATTAACCCAAAAATGTGTCCGTGTTTGTCTTGATTATCTAATGAGTGTTTGCCGCTCTGTCATGAATGAAGTCATTCATCTCAACCATTATCTCAGTATCTTCTCAATTATATTAGCAAGTCAAAGGTACTCGAAAGGAGTTGTTTTTAAAGCAACTTTGCTTTACAATTACACTTCCTATTTTTACAGAGACTTTTAAGATAGTTTGTTCATTCTTATCCTCCAAATTCCTTAAAGCTAAAGACTGGCTCGTTTCGAAACCCTCCGGCTTCCCAAATCCTCTGTGAGTTCTCCCCAGGGATGCGGATGTGCAAAACAATTTTCCTTTTTTCCAGCCAAATAAAAAAAGTACCATATCACACAAAGCCAGCTTAAATTAGTTGTTGCCAAGCAACCAGCATCAAAAGGGTCCATTGCTTTGGGTTGAGGATGCCTGTAATTTAACACTTTGTGGGCACACTGAAATCACAATCAGCTAGCCAGAGTTTTCCGCAATTAGACCATCCCTGCACCCCAATTTACTAGCGCTGACTATAGAAGTGTTCTGTAGGTGCTCAGGCTGAAAGCGTTTCATGCACTGAATAACAGAAAGAAAAGTACTGATGGTCACATTTACCAATCTGATTCCTTTTCATTTTTCCGTGTAATTTTTTACACGTTACGATAAACGATCTAATATATATCAGGGATATGTGTCTTGTTTATTGTCTGTCATTTCTTAGGGTTTGTCTACAGACGACAACGCTGTCAAAATTATCCCCGTTCACACAGATCCGCGAAAATAATTAAAAAACGCTGTATTGTGCTGCCAGGCCAGTAGTTGGCGATGTCACTTTGTAAAGAATTGGAAAGTGATATGCATGCGCATGACATCACCGTTTCCACACATTTTTGTTGTTTACACAGAAACGAAAAACTTGCACTTTCCCCGAAACCCGTTTTCAAAACCTTGCGTTTTCAAATCGCCATTGTCGTGTAAAAAGTTTAGCATTTTTTGTTGAAAACAGTGTCATGTAAACAGCTCCTCAGAATCAATTGCCTGGTAGCCTAATTATCCTCAACTCTTAGAGAAAAAAGGTTAATTGGGTTTCTATATAGAATGGTTCTATATAAGGAGAAATGTCTTAAATTATTGCATAATACTTTCATGTTTAATGTTATTTAAAAAAAATATTGTGGGAAAAAATTTCCCATGATGGGAAAGGTTCTGTATATGAAGCACCTGACGGAACCCTTTAAGGTTCTATACCGTTTCTATATCCGTTTCTGTCGTAAGTGTGTGTAGAACAGTCGGTTCCGGAAGTAGAATCACTCGAGAAATAGATTTTTAACGATCAATTATAAACCTTTATAGACATCCTTACTTTGAGCTACAGGGTTGTTAATCTATATTTGCTTCTGTTAAAAACATTAGCCTGCAATATTTCAAATTAGTTTTAAAATAATTGCGTTAAACATCCAAAGTTGTGGTGAAAACCAACATTACCCATGATGCTGTACAGAAAATTCCACCAATCACAGAGTTGAAATAAGCAAAAACGTGCCGAAATAGCTCTTTTTTAGATCCGCTCACTCCCATGAAGCACTGCAAATGACGTAATTGAGTCGGCCTCCCTACGCTCTCAAAACACTTAAATATTTGTATAAATATGCATCGTTTTTATAGTTTTTTGAGTAGTTTCATATTTCTCTGTTTTTATTTCGATTGTCATTGATTCACAATGCTTTTTGGGATTGTAGTCCTTTCCCTTACAAAAGCTGTTAAGTATACAGTCTTGTATCTTTGTATTTTTGCTCCAAATCAAAGTTATGATTCACCTCGTAGCTGGTTGGCTGTATTTTGAGAGAATACATATTTTATTCACATTCACATTATTCACATTCATATGCACTTGAAATAAAACAAATAACACAGATCATGCATGTGAACTGGTCCCCAAAGAAGCTATCTAAAGCTTATGCTCGGGGGCCATGACAAACAGGGAAAAATTGTTACCTGTATGCGTATAACACTTCAACCAAAACTTTTTTGAAATCCCTATGGGAGAAATGAATGGAAAAAATACTTCCGGAACCAACGGCGCTAAAAAAAGGGGGCCCTTTTCAGCACTGCACTCGTTGTATTCTGTCTTCTGGTTTGTATTTCCACAGCATGAAGGTAATATCTTACGCATTTATGAATGAACCGCTCGTTTTAAAATCTTCCCGGTGTACTGACATTTGTTATGACATCCACTTCAAACATTACAATGATCATGATAACTGTCATTAACTCCAAAATAAGTAAATCCACTTCACCAGCTCATCGACAGCGATGCCATAGAAATATCCAGAACACAAAATGATGAAGATGGCTGCACGCTTGTTTCTCTGGCGCATAAGGTCTATACAAAACAAACAACAAATGCACTGTCATTTGCATAGCATAAAATGTTTCTGTTCTGATGCAAATCCTAATTTGCATTTCTCGCAAATCATGTGATCATTTGTTCCATGATATCCTAATTTTTTGTAAAGTTCAGCTTGGTGATTATTCTCCTGCTGCCCAGATGAAGATTGTTTGTTGATTGCGCTCAGTATTTACGTCTGTCCTGCCTGATGATGGTAGATGGGGCCTTGAGCTCCGGCTGGGACGAAGATTTTTTGCAGCAATCACAGCCGTATACTCGCCTTATGAAAATTCAGTTTTTGTAGTGACCAGCCTGCTAAGCCAGTCTGGGCAGACCCGTGTGGAGGTACACTGGAGACTGGAGTGCTTTTCTTTCCCCCTGTTGATTGACTCATCAAATCCCAACAGTTATCTAGCTGTCTGGTGGGACTTGTTTGCTATTGATTGATTTGATGGGAGAAAGAAATCATTAGGACATTCAAAGCAGAGAAGGAAATCTTGTGATTCACTGAAGTGGTCTGAGTGAGTTGATGATACACAGACATTTACAGCATATTTTATGGGCTGCTCTTTGACAGAAACACCTTAACGCAACTGGCTGTGCTTTTACAAAACGTTTTACAATAGACCGGAACTTTGAGAGATCACATATCGTCTTCTGTTAAGCAGAAGTGTTGTGCCTTCTCAGATTTTTAAGCCAAATGAATACACAATACATTTATAATATATGTATTGTGTGTGGAGCATGCTTGTCTAAAACATTGTGACAGAATCACACATTTACATAGCTAAATTTAATAATTTACCCCAATCTTAAAGCTCTTTTCCACTCCAGTCTTCAGTCACATGATGATGATCCTTCAGAGATCGGTCTAATCTGCTGATTTGCTGCCATTTTTTATTATCATCAGGTTTGAAAACAGTTGTGCTGCTTAACTGATTTCTTTTTCAGAATTGTTCAATGAATAGAAAGTTCAATAGAACCGCATTTAACTGAAACCGAAATCTTTTGTAACATCGTAGGCTAAATGTTTTTACTGTCACTTGTGGGGGCGGTTTAGCATCCGTCCTTAAAAGCAGCTTTTGCTGTCGAACCTTAAAAATGGAGATGTTCCGTGCAAATGTTTAATCTAAAAAAGGACAAAAATCTGCCAATTGCTGTGGTAGCCAATACCGTCCACCGAAACTAAATAAGGATTTTATCAATGATTTAGCAAATTATTTTAGGAGGAATAGTTACACAGTTTGACAGACTCTTATCATATCATTATTGATTTAGTCCAAATGGTTAAAGGACCTACACATACATCGTGCCATACGGGTGAATCCCAATTCTCTGTCTTACCCCTTACCCTTAGTTTTGCATGTTCACGTAAGAGTAAGGGCTAACCAAATTCTCGTTTTGATCGAGGGGTAGGGCTAAGGGGAAGTGATACCCAAGCCAACCAAGCCCTACACCTCGATCAAAACGAGAATTGGGATAGCCCTTACTCTCACGTGAACGTGCTAAAGTAAGGGGAAGGGGTAAGACAGAGAATTGGGATTCACCCTTGATCTGGTTTTGGTACATGGCCTTTCTATGTGATTGAAGGTTTTCCGATCATAAGCCTGTAATGTTTACCTGTTCTTTTCTCAGGTCAATTTTCCAAAGCGAAAAAAAGCCTGTACTCTGGCCCCGTGTGTTTAGCCCTACATTTAGTGAGGATTTCTCTTTTAAGGAGGCTTTACAGCTGCTTTCTCCTGACTGTTCCTCCAACAATTTAAACGCTGAAAATCAGCTTATTTGGTTTAATTCCACCTGCACTGACATTTTAGACTCTATAGCGCCTTTGCGTAAAAAACAACAAAAATCTAAGGCCGAGCCGTGGCTAAACAACACGCAGGAACTGAGAAATCGTGCATGTCTCTTGAAATTGTGTGTATTTCTCTGACCAGCTATCAAAAAGCTGTGAAACTGGCTCAAAAACATTATAGCTAAAAACTCATAGACCTGGGATGTTCTTTATACATCAATCATGGAATTTTTTTAAATTAAATGTTTTAAATGTATCGGACGTTTGTCTAACATTTTATAAATGTTACAACTTGTTTCAGAACTTTTAGAGAACATTCAAAAGTAACATTCCCATAATGTTTGAAGAATGGTCAAATGGAATGTTTCCTTATTGTTTGCATTTTCATATACATGAATTTTTTTTTTTAAACATAAAAAAATATGGACATTTTGAATGTTCAGAGAACATTCAGCAACAACATTTTTATAACTTAATGGGAACATTTTTGTTAGCTGGATATATATATATATATATATATATATATATATATATATATATATATATATATATATATATATATACATATATATATATATATATATATATATCATTATTTTTCCTTTGGTTGTATTTCATTAATAGCACCAAGTGCATTAGGACTGCACTAATAAAATATAGATGCATGACATCCTTGCATTAAGTCTGTACACAGTAAAAGCACTTTGACGTTAAACATGTTTTCATGGGTGTGCCACTTTTAAAAGTTCCTTTTTGAAGGCCTTATTCTGAGTCACTGTGTTTCACCAGAAGGAAATGTACTGAGCTGTAAGTGGTAGGTAGCATGAAAAATTACAGGAAAGGAAAAAAAGACAAATGAAGCAGAGGAGCATGTTTTGGCATGTGTCTGTGCGGCGTGTGGAGATGCGGTATGGGTACGCTACATCTGGGAGAGACGGATCCTTGCCAACCTCGCTTTGCAGTTGATAGCCACAGAGCAAAATGACAACTAGTTGGAAGACTAAGATGAGTAAAATGAACATAACTGAAAATAAAGGTCCTGCGTGAAAAATCAGTGATCAGACAGGTACTTCCTACAGGTGATGCATCTCTCTCTCTCTCTCTCTCTCAGACTCTTTGACTTTGGTCATAACCTGTAGTGATGATCACAGGGGCCGCCGGTACAAACAGACCTCTGACCCCTCTGTTCTCCTTCAAACGGAGTACGACAGTAAATCATGCCACGGCAGATGCCCTTAAATATTCCCATTAAGCAGCCAACTCCCCTCGGGCCAAGCTTACAGGAATGTCAACCAACTACTTCAACAGAGCCTGAGGAGAGAGACCAAAGAGGAAAAACGACACATTTTAGACTGCATTATAGTCTATTAGTTGCTGTATTTTCACAGTCATGTTTACAGTAGTAGTTCTACAATTTATTGAAAATAAACGATTTCACATTGAACAGGAGCAGGAAATGACTGTGGTGTCACAGAATTATGATTATTATGCCGTATGCAGTAACTGTATTAGTGTGAGGTGCACAACACGATTCAAGGCACTTAGGTTCGCAACATGCAGTGCAGAATGAAAAAAATAACATGTCTCTGTTTTATATTTGCTGTTGCTATTTTTGTATGTGACTATTTTTTTAACCTGAAATTAGATGTTGAGAGCCTGGTTGACAACTCATAATAAAAGTTCACATCTAACAAACATCCAGCTGACTACAATAGAATTTTTGCATTTATTTGATCAAAAATACAGTAAAAAATGATTACGATAAAGTAATCTCTCACGGAGGAGCAGAAGCATAAAATAAGGAGCGACGACGGTGAGGGACCTGGATGTTATTTGTGTTTTGTTATATGTGACAGCAGTTGTCCGTGAGGGGCTGCTGTCTTTACTTTCATTTTGTATTTGTTTATTTTATTATTAAAGTCTTTAAATGTTCGCCGGTTCCCGCCTCCTCCTTCCCATAACATCTAACCTCGTTACAATAATGTATTCATGTGTTAAAGATGAATTTTCAGCATCATTACTCCAGTCTTCAGTGTCACACAATCCTTCAGAAATCATCTAATATGCCGATTTGGTGCTCAAGATTCAACAATTCTTCTTATTATCAATGTTGAAAACAGCTATACTCCAAAAACTGGATTTTTGGTCTTTTTGTAATATAAACACCTAAGTTCACCCGTTGATAACCATTGAAGTCCACTATATGCAGAAAAATCCTGGAACGTTTTCCTCAAAAACCATCTTGGATTGGATGACGTGGGATGTCGAGGACATTTTTGAAGTGAACTAATCCTTTAAAGGGATTTCACCGCTGGAAAGATGAATGTGTATTTAAATTGGGTCATTTATGTAGTAGAAATGTGAAATTATTTTAGAAGTTGGTGCCTTCTAGACTGAGAAAAGCCAGAAAATGTATTTTTGGCTCATGTGGATATAGACAACAACTCCAAGAATGCACTTGCTTCGCTGGCCTACGAGGCCACGCCTACCGGTTACAGAGGGCAATATCGGAAGAAATTATACAACTAGGCTACTCGTTGACTCGAAACTGAAAAGATGCTGTTTTATCGTGAGTCTCTGTGACGATTTAGTTGATTAATTTAAATACTGATCGGATTTATATCAGTTTTGCTGGGGAAAAAAAACCTATGGGCGGGTTGAAAACATGCGGAACGAGCTCCTACTGCTGGCTGTAGTCTCTAGCCTCTGGCCAAAAAAGCCTCAGATGATGCTAAATGACGATTTTTGCGTCATCTGAGTTTTTTTTCCAGATACACAATACAGAAATCCCTCGTCTCAGGGGGACATGAGGGAGGGAAGCACGGTCATTCGAAAATACTACCGGGTTTCTACTTAATATACAAAGCGTAATGCTAATCGGTGAAGTATTCCTTTAAGTTCTCTTTAGCTCTGACACCAGCTGCACTGGTGAACCTGATTTCACCAAGCACAACATGTACCTGGATCAAAATCTTTGCTGAACCTTGAACAACATTCCAATCAACCAATCAGATTTGAGGGACATGTTTACAGTTTATGTCAAATTTAAGCTCACAACCAGCATTAGGTGCTTCTATAAGTGTTATTCACCTGTCATTTCCCTCTGATTTTAGGGGTAATTTATGGGTAGGGTTAGGTTTACGGGTAGGGATAGGGTTATGATTAAATTTGCAGACAGGAATGTTGTTCCAGGATCAACAAAATATGTTGACCCAGAAATGCAAAATCTGCAAAGGGTCTATTATCCCATATAGTAAGTTGTTTTCACTGAAAATGAGCTACAGTGATTACATTCTGAATATTTTACTGTAATAAATTAATGTTAAATCTTTGCATGTTTCAACGGCGCACTGTGTGTTCGCATTTGTTTATAGTGCACGGTTTTATTCTTTGATAATTTTAGAGATAAAAAAGCTCTTAGTGGAGACTATATTATATATAGGCCATATTGATGTTTCTAAAGAGCAGTCTGCCATGGATAAAAGATGTGACAACATGACCAGCACCTCTTACACTTGAACTCACTCAAACGCAGGTTGTCGTGACGGTTTAGGCCTCGACTCCACTGTCACTTCTGTGGATGCTTCACTCACCGCCCATCATTCAAAGAGCCAAGGTCAGCGAGAGTCCTCTGCTTTACATAACCGCATAGCAAATGAAGGCCTTTCAATCAGAGGGGAGAGTGTGCGCCTGACCACAAACAGGCCCGCCATGACGGATGAAGGGATAAATCAGTTAAGCTTTAACTGTCACATTCACACTCGCCGTGTGAAGTCTGTTGCATACAGTACTTTCATTAACATATTGCAGCCATAACATTTATTAAAAGTGATATTCCGATTCTCGTATACAGTACATGCACCTGGCAACTGTCTAATATAATCTGCAGCATAACTTCCAAAGCGATATGTATATCGGATAGAAAAATGAGACAATCTTGTGGTGCTTATCAATTCAGCGATGGGCAAATTGTAGTCTTGCTTTCTCATTTGTCAAAAGTTTGCTCAATTTTTTACACTGCCGGCTTGCACAAGTCCTTCAACGATCAATACATTATCTCCAGCCAGGCTTTGATAAGCAAGGTCCTAATACCCTTTTTTTTCTTTTTTTTTCTATTTCTTTTGCTCAAACAGAGTAAAACAAATTAAAAACACAACAAGTCAGTAAAAGACCAATTCATAAAGGCACAGCAGCTGCCTAAGGCCCATGACAGGATGCTGAGGTGAAAAATCAGCGCTGACCTCTCCCCCGGCTCATCTATCTCCTCTTACTGTCCACCAAAGGGGCTTCACAACACTGATTTATGAGCCAAAGAAAAATGCCACGCTGGAATGGGCTTTTGATAAAATTGTTCAAGAGATTCCGGGCTATAAATCCTGATCTTTTACGTCCAGGTCGCTAGCTACTTTCACATTCTTCTGCCATCAATAAGAGGACTCTGGACATGACAACTAATCCATAATGCTACAATATTCCTGGCACTTTAGGAAAACAGTAACATTTATATTTCTCCTGCAAGGATTCGGTGCTTATGGATCTAGATAGATGTGTGATTTAAAGCTGAAATGATACAAGGTAAGATATTGTTTGTAACATTCTTTATATTAGTTGAGAAAACAATTTAACATGAGTTTCCTTGTACAGACAAAACAATATTTTAATAGAAACAACATGTTAAATTGTTTATATTATAATTCTATTATAATATACAGTATATAATAAATATTGTTTATATATACACACACATGTATGCACATTTACATTATATAGATAGCTACATATATGATGAGTTGAACAGATTTTTAAAATGTGTGTATATAAAAAAAATTAAGAAATACATTTTCCATTATGTAAAAAATAATGTACAATAATTTATTATTAAAAATATCATGTATAATTTTAACTGTATTTATATAAAAAGTACATAAATATAAGCATATATTCCAAATATATTTTCCATAATTATAAATATTATATTTATTATTATATATATTATTGCTGTCAAATCGATTAATCACATCTTACATAACATTTTTTGTTTATATAAATGTGTGTGTGTGTGTATATGTATATATATATATATATATATATATATATATATATATATATATATATGTGTGTGTATATGTATATACACACACAGACATGCACACAAACATGCAAATAATATACATATATAAATGTTAATATATACATGCACGCATTATATAAACAAAAACTTTCATGTTAGATGTGATTAATCGCGATTAATCGATTTGACCGCTCATATATATATATACATACATTTAAAAAATGTCAGGCATTAAAAATATGTCAATTCTTGAAACCAAAACCCAACATCTGCCATGAGCCAGACATCCTTCACCACCAAAAAGAAAAGAAAAAAACTGTATGCTAAAACTAAACGACATGCCAATTGTAATGCTTGAGATGATGCTTTAATGTCAGAAACCTGTCGGTCTGTGTAACTGAAGTGCAGTTCACATATTTGCGGTTGCCCGAAGCCAAACCTGTTGAATTTATGGTGACAGGTACGATTAGCATCTGGAAACTCAAGTCCTCTGCATCACATGACCAGCTTTTTTAAGTGGTGGCAGGAAGCATACCGTCAGCGAGCTGGCGCCAGAAAGGAGGAATGAGTCAGGGAGAGCCTCCTGCTGTCGTTTCTTTGGTCTCTCAATCTTTATGAGCGAAGGATGAGAAAAACAATGAGACAACCACTGAGCACAGGTGTTTCGAGGAAGGAGGGGACGTGTAAAAACAGGTAGCTGCGTATCCGCACCAGGATTCATTGTCTCTCATAAAAGAGAGGGGGGGAAAAGAACAAAAACAGCTCTTCCAAGAGAGCTCGGCGCTGGCTGTTTTCCCAGGGTAATTGCAGTTGTAAGGGATTGTAATTTAGTTCTGCCGAGCTATGTTGAGTTACAGTATGCAAATGCAATTTCCCTCCATCATCAGCACAGGGGGACGGTGGAGACTGATGCAGTTAGCTCAAGCTTAAGTGATAACCATTGGCAGGAAGGCAACCGATCGTCACCAGGGAATCATATGCCACTTCCAATGAGATGTTTTCTTAAGAGCCATTTTAAAAGACAATGACTTGGGCAAACGCACTGGGAGGACGACAAACACAGCAGGGCTGGACTTGAGTGGCTCAGCAGAGCTTGGCGAATAGGCACAGCATAACTTGCCGGGATGCAGAGGCGGGGGGGACAACAGTGTCCTCAATAAGAAGAGGAAGATGAAGTGGCTAATCTACAAAAGTGAGTTTGTGTTTCAGATTAGGGGCCCTGCCAACAAGCACAGTGCAAAGACACTACTGACAGGACAAGGAAATGAAATGTTTACTGATGGGAGGGGGGTGAGGACGACACACGTCCCAGCTCTGGCTGTGCTGAAGCCCTCTGCTATCATTACAGAATGAGAAAGAGTGGAGAAGAGGGGGGGCGGGAGTGATGAAAACAGGTGTTACAGGAAGATTAGGGGGCTGTTTTAAGTAGAAGATTCCTGAAATTTACCCATTTAATGACTCCAAATCTCAGCCAGAAGAAGAGTGAAGTAAATAAGAGGTAAACAGAATTGTAACAGAAAAAAAAAGAAGCCAAATTACCCTAGTAGAAAAAAATACACTGTAGCATACTTTTAAAAAGAGTGCTTGTTATTACGTAAAAAAATATACTTTAAAAGTATAAACTTAGAACATAGATGCTAATTTCAATGTATTGAAAATGTATTATAGGTTAAAGTTTTAATGTCTTTGAAATAAAGTGGACTGCCAAGCGTACTGAGAAGTATGGACCTCAAAGGAGACATGATTATATGGGAGGAACAGATTTAAGTCAATGCTTTGCGTTCTCGCGCAAATGTTTTGCGTTCCCCGAGAAACTCTGCATTTGCTCGCAAAAAATGTGAGTTTTAAAAGGGAACCTAAAAGATTCCTGGAGGAACGCAAAAACTTTGCAAGCAAAGACAAAGTTTATGGGGACTTCGGAATCTCGGCAGAAGTTATTCGGGTTCTTTTTGCCTACTGTACAATGAATTTGGGATTACTACCCTTTAAAGGCATACAGATGTAGGAAGTGTGAACAGTATTCAGTTGGCCATGTAACCTCAAAATGGCTGCCCTCATGAGGCGACTAACTCCATGTTGAATAAAATGTTGTTTATAAGGCAAATATGACTGGAGTCTTGTGTAAGATTTCTCCTTTACCTTTAAATGGTGGTGAAGTGCTACACAGTGTGTGAGACATAAAAGCTGCATAAACTACTGTTTGTGATGGCGTCGTCAATAAGAGTCCATGTGCATATATCTTTCATAATGATTGACACAGAAGCAGGTGATGCTGTAGTACTGCAATGAATCATAAATGCGGTTAGCTTTAATGACTGACTGGCAGATAAAACAATCAGTTCTTGTGGTTTATCCCTGTGCAAACTCTTGCTTAGTTCTGCATGCAAATCTGTATGCAAATCGAAGAATGTGTCTTGACAGGAAAAGGTACAGTTGAAATCCTCCAAATATCAAGAAAAGGTTGGTTGACAGCACTGCATATCAAATCTTGTCCAGACAACCCATAATATTTGATCCTCAAACTTATCTGTCAAGCACCTATCCATTAATCTCACAGGACAAAAAGGGGAGACTATACCGAAGGAAAAGAAACGTCCTGCATTCAAGCCTGTCCTTGAAGAATTGTAAGTTCTGGTGCAATCCTTAAACGGTAAACTGAGTTTTTTTTTTTTTTTTGAAATTTAGATGGAGCATATTCAGTAAAACCATCTTTTTGACAGTTTACAGTAACCAAACATTTCTGGGTTGTCAGACTAAGTATGACTGTCAAGGAAATTGCGTTATTTTCTCAAGGCTCTCTTGAATGTTCACTGGAGATGAAAAAAACATAGTTAATTTCATCTCCCTCTGCCCGGAGCACAGTGCCAGTGCTCTGCGTGGAAAACACCAAGTGCTCTGAAGGCGGCATTGTAATCACAGTACTGAGAGCAGAGGCCAGACGTCCCCTGTGTCTCATCTCCACACTAATCTTTCATTTCCGAGCTTGCTACACCATATCAAACACCCCCCTTACACACACACACACGCACGCACACACACACACACACACACACTCACTCAAACGACTCAATTTGCATGGCAGAGGGGGATTTGTAGCAGGGGCAAATCTGGTGTCAGCCTCGATTAAATGTTACACCGGTGTGCTATCATAATCAGGCAACTAATGAGCGACATGAAGCACGGTGGCTTGACATCAAATGGAGGGAATTCTGCATGCTAAAGTTTGGGATTAAACCTTGTCAGCTCTCAGCAGAAAGCTCTTCGTTTGACAAGGAACCATGTCCTGTCAAGATGATGATCTTGAGGCTTAATATTCACAAACTACAAAATGCTAAGATTCCTGGTCACTAAGCTATGAGAGCCAGTCCTGTTTACCAATTTGTGTGTGTATTAAATCAAATGTGTTTAGTATTGGTGGAAGCAGCGACGTAGTCATAATATGAAAAAAGTATGTTAAAAATGTAGTTGTTCATGAAGGTAGGCTATGTCATACTGTGATAGTGGTGGTGATTTAGTACCTGTGGACCTGGATTTGAATTCTAACTTAATTGCAATTTAATAAAATTATATATATATAATTGTATTTATTGTTAATCATTGCAGGAGCACCTGACGTGTGGATCTAATGTGCCAGTACACACAGGAATCCAGATTCCTCCCAGAAGACACACAACTCAAATTAGAAAAGATTACAGTGGGTAAAAAATTATGTGTACTTGAGATCAAGAATATTTAATTAATCAAATGAGTAAAAGTAATTGAATTTAATTGACTCATCCTGAAGTACCTCACCTGTGTTGACTCGATTAGACGGTAAAAAAAAAGTGAAGAAAGAGGAAGTGAACATTTTCTTTTCACAGGGAATTCCTTCCATTCTGTCTTCACTTTCCCTTTCACCTCCCTCCAACTAATGTTCACTAACATGTGCAGTGTTTCCCCTCTGTCTCCTTCTCGCCTCTCTATGCTGAATCTAAACTGATGCTAATGTCCCCGGAAACCAGTTTTGATTCCCTAGTAGTCCACATGCCCCTTTTTGTCACTTGCCAGAGACGCACCACACACACGCATTACTCAGATGACCCCTGCACACTGTACCGAAGGTCCCTCTCAACCCAGAATCTGTCAGCGGCCCCCTTCCCTTCCCATGAGTGGCCCATACAATGGAGAATGGGTCCCGACTGCGGAGTTCAGTCGCCATTAACCCCCACCAGCTGTTCCTGCTGGGGCCATTGGCCGCTCAATACGCCCCCCCAAGGGGGGCCCTCACGTTGCCTAATCTAGCCATTGTTGGCTAGGAATGCTGACAGAAAGAAAAGAGTTTTTTTCTACTTTTCCTTGTGTCCATGCAAGCGTGTGTAGCCAAGTGTGAGAGCGCAGAGAAGGCAAGGGCTAATTTCTATAGTTGCCCGTGAAGGAAGGGGGCTGCCATGGAGAATAGGCCTGTTTAGCTGCTTGACAAAATTCTTTTTCTTTTTTCTTTCTCCGTCTTTCTCTCTCTCTCTCTCTCTTGCAAATGCTGTGTGATTGTTGGATGCGGATTCACCCCCCACCGTCCGTATCTCGTAATTCCTTTTAGGGACTTTTGGCAAGTGAATTAGATTAAATGTATTAAAAGGTGTTTTTTCCGTTATCAAAAGACTTTATTGGAGCTAAAAAGATCATGAATCCAGAGATCTTTTAATGTTTCAGATATCTGGCAGAAAATAAAAAAAAATATTTATCAGAAATTGTGGAATATGTAGTTCAGTCACCTCAACAGCTGGGCAGTGCTAATATTCAAATTTTAATCTGCATAAAAATAAAACTAATAAAACTGGCTTTTTTGTAATTTACTGATTGTTATTTGCCACATAGAGCCATTATGATTTCGACAGAAATCAAAATCCCATTTTAGTTTGGTACTTTCGCCTTGTGAATATATTAACAATTAGTCCATTTCAATTAACATGAAAATTAAAACAGCATTTTCCAGTCAATTTAACCTCGAAGCAGTTAGGCTGCCATTATGATGAGCACAGGCAGAGGCCTCTGCAGGGTTTGAACATGTGTGCCACAGTCATTTGTGCTCAGCAGAACAAAAAACAAGCTCTCAACACTTTCAGAAAATCATTAGACGGGAAATTTTCCCACTTTTTCCTTTTTAATTACCTAATTCTGAGATCGGGAGAAGGACGGTGATAAAACTTCATAGACGCGCACTTCCACATGGCTAAAGGATTCACATTCTGTGATGCTTTCATTTCACAGTCGGAACGGACATGCAAGGATTTTGAAAAATAAATGTCGGAGAGGCGCTTGCAAAATAGCCTCTATACGGTTTCATCTCAATCTACCAACGTCAACGGCACTGGGTAAAACGTCCATGGTGACGAAGCACTCAGATCAGGATGTGGGAGGAAAAGCTGCGAGCGAATGGAGGAAAAAGCGCAAACTGTTAATGGAATGTGATGGGATGTGTTTGTATCATGTCACTGAAGGTGGAGGGGTGGAGATGGGGTGTACCGTGTGTGTGCCGCGCTCAAGGAACTGTTGTGACAGACTCTGGGGGAGTGATAGTTGAATCTGCCTCAGTCAATTATCTGTCGGCGCTAGACGTTTTTGTGCTAATGAGCTCGCCGGGTCCCGTGGGCAGACTTCCCCTGTCTCGCGGCTAAAGATCACTTTCATTGCTTTTGCAGAACTAATTCAGGCCCACAAAAAGTGGGAGCTTCACCGGCGCAGCCCCCTTTTACTGCTCCTTTTGTGGAGCTTTTAGAGGCGTGCTGAAGAGAGTGAGGGCTCTAACGCTGCCTCCTCTTCATCCCCACTCCATTGCCTTCCATTACCATACATATCCATATGAAAAGTCAGGCAAGGCCTGAACAGCTGTCCAGCAAAAGCGCCTGCAGAGAAAGCCAGACCCTGCGGCCCCTCCTCTCTCACAGGCCTCACAGAGGATCACTTTAGCCCTCAGTGGGCAATAATAAACCACAACCATTTAAACAGTCTTTGAGCCAGAGAGAGGGAGAGAGAGTGATGGGACCAGAATACAATATTTCACAGGCCAGCAGAGAGCCCTCATTGGCCGGTTCCGACCTCCGGTCAGCCCCCACAGAAGTCAAGAGAGTGAGGGAGGGACAGCCCAATTGCCCACACAATACCAAATCCCCCTATCTCTTTAGAGAGAGAGCAAAATCCCCCCATCTTTTAAGAGAGAGAGCATCATGAATGGCAATTGTGTCCCATTAATCCCTTGTTTTTGAAAACCTCTCAACAATGAGAGGAAATGTTTCATATCTTATCTAGAATCACTGAATGACAACATTTACGATAAGTTGTTGAACTGCAAAAAAACTGTAATGTTTTGTAAAGTCTAGTCTTTAGAACATGTGGGTGTTCCTTAAGAGTGTCCATGTAAAAAACAGAAATCTTGTATAAAAAAAATGTGCTAGTGCACTCTTTGTTGGTTTCATATTTTCTTGGGGAAGAAAAAAAAAACCTTTTCAAGAAAAGTGATAATTAATTTAAAAAAATTCTCTCAACTCAGAATTCCCCTAAAACATACACAAACCATATAAATCCCTAATTTGTAATTCCACAGAGATCCCATTCATGAGGGATTTCCAAGCTCAGATATTTGAGCTCTTCCCACCTAGAGAGCTCAATGAACTGGTTTGAGTGGGACCCCAAAAGTGCATCAAACGTTGAAATCCCCTGTGTTACCAGGGCTTGCAGGCACAGTGAGAGGTTAAATGAGTGGCCCAGGGTCACTCGGGGAGTCTTTTAGCTAGACCGGATTTGAGCACCTCGCCCCGCAAAGGTCTCCTTCACGCTGGGATGATGAGGAGTGCAATTCCCCATCAGCACTGCTGCAGACAAGCTTGTGGGGTAAACTCCCGCTGTGATGGGTGATGTTAAGTCGTGAGAGATGCCCTGCAAGGAAACTTAAGACACCTTACGGGTAATTGTAAATGACCACTGATCATTATTGGTCTTATTCCCATGTGAGGTCCTAACATTTATTTTAATGCCGTCTTGAAAACGGCAACTTATAATATTTGGTCTCGCAAATTCGACTACCGGTACATGGATTTGGTTTGGTTCAGGTGTGCTCACTTCCTCAGAGGGAACAAAGGGAAAAGAAGACAAATGTGGATCTAAAAAGGATAATGAAAAGCCAGACCCGAAAAAGATGTCTGCTTGGTTTTTCATGCACTAGTTCTATATATATATATATATATATATATATATATAAGTGTGTGTGCTAAAGTGGTGGTCCTGTCCTATAAATCCGAACACCCTACACCCCCATCCTCCACAAAGCGATTGACCCCCGATTCATTGCACACAAAGCCCTGCACCTTCTCCCTCTGAATGTCCATTTTAAAATGAGGAGCAGTGAATTTGAGTCCATTATAATGGCTTTGACATGCACCTGATTATGGTAAGCTTACCGACCACTCGCCACTCAGGCCGTCATTTCCAGCAAGATCTGTTGCGTTCTACCAGAATGGAAGCCTTTCTCCATGCGTGGCCCCTGGCACTTACCTACTCCACCTCCTCAACCAAAACTGCATTGAACCTACAACCCTGTTTGTTGTCTTTGCATAACTGTGCAACTCAATAAAAGGAAAAGAGGGTAAGCGAGAGAGGGACGGGGGTGTAGGAAATGGACTCGAGGGGGTGTGTGGGATCAGAATGACTTCTTGAACGCATCTCTCCCTTTGGCTGCAATTAAACAAAGTACGGTGGTGATTAGTTCAGCGCAAGGAGCACAGAAAGAGACACTCTTGAATCCAAATGGAGGGACCTGACTGGCCTTTCTAGGCGGACAATGGACTGAGTTTATTGCAGAAACCTGCTTACCCTCCTGCATGGCAAACCATGGGAACTCCAGTCAGGTGGAAACTTTTCTCTCTTTCTCGCTCTTTCTCTCCCCCCTACATCCCTCCCCTCCTCCCCCAGTGACTATGGATGTTCTCAAGGGCCACAAGGGTGAGGGGGTAACACCCCCCTCCACTGCCGGATTGATTTTTTTTTTCCTATATTGGAGTAATCTCACTATTTTCCTGTGTCTTTCTCTCTCTTCATCCCACTCTCTGCTATTGTTTGCGCAAAGCTAGTTAATTATTAGCCTTCCCATCATGTTTTCTCTCTCTCTCGAAACCATTTCTCCCTCTCGTTTTTCTCTCAATCTGCGGGCTGGGAGCTGTTTAAGTAAAATTTCTCTTTTTGGATCCTGTGGGAAGCTCTTGCATGGCCCGCGTGTGAACACATAATGAAAACAATTTTACGCTGCTGAGGCAAGTGGGGACCAATTACAGACCTAACAGCCACCTGCAGAATCAAAACCCCTTGTACCCCACCAGCCAATCCCCCTCCCTCCTGTTCTTAAACTCATGAATATTTAATAGGCTGATGATGTAATGAATGGCCTGGGCCAGGTGAGGAGGGGTGGGAGTAATAAGTCTCCCAGCTGGAGGTGATGTAGTGGGCCCCCGTCTCCCCGCGCCAGTCCTTGTAGCTGGCGCTCTGGGATAGCTGACCCCGGGGCGGGAGCGGTGAGTCGGGAGAGGGGGAGTGAAGTGACAGGGGCGTGCAATGCCGTGTGGTGCTCCCTATCCCTAACCAGCACCACCCCAAATCTCTTGTTGGTCGATTTTACACATGCTGCCCCGTCCAAAAGGAACAGACGTCAGTCCTGACAGAACTCCCCCCCACACCCCACATTAATTTGATAAGAAGCACACCCAATGGGAATTAAACAAGTATTACACGCCACAGCTTCCGCTCACTCACCATTTATCCACATCTCTCTCTTACTCTCTCTCTCTCTCTTACTCTCTCTCTCTCTCTCTCTCTCTCTTCACAAACTCTTAAGGGGGATTGTCCTTGTGATTAACACATGCTGGTGATGGTCATAAATAATCTACTGAACACAAGCACCAATTGTTACAAGATTATGAGAGAGTACAAGAGGGAATTACATTTGTATTTGATCTGCACTCCCAGGAGACTCAATGTTAAAAGTACAAAAGCACAAACTTTTCATCCTTTCAAAGAAGATCAATTTTGCAGTGTAAATATACCAGGTATTGTATATCAAGTGTCAATCAGTTCTGAATCATATTTTTACGCTGTCACGAGTGTGTCTGATTTATCTACTAACAACACTGGAGAATTCTGTCAGTCATTGTCTGTCATTTCCATCACATCTCAAACAACATGTTTAAAAGTATTAGATGATGGAAATAGAAACTAAAATTTCTAACTAACTGGTTAGTTAGTTAGTTAAGTTAGTTAACTAAAGTTAATTGCATGGCTAGCAGTTTATGTATAAGTAGTAAGTACACACAATGAAATATAATTTTCACAACTGTTGCATAATGTGACAAAATTACAAGCTAATAGAAAAAGATGCAAAATGAAAATATTCCATTAACAAATAATTTTTAAGGATTTTTTTGAAAATTATTTTTTAGACATTTTATAAATATTCATACTTTATGATGGTTTTTCATGTTTTAATATTGAAAGTCTGCATATGGGACAATGTTAAAGCAATACGATCTATGAATAAAAGCATTTTTAATAAGTTCGTTTTGTTTAGTTAATAAATTAAACTATTTTAGTTGAAAAAGAAAATCAACCCCTGGGAAATAAAAGTACCTGAAGCTGAAAAACCTTAATTTAGATGTTATATAATAATAATAATAATAATAATAATAATAATAATAATAAGATGCACTGGTAGTTGATCTACTTGATCAGTAGTTGAACTATTTCTTGGGGGTCCTGCATTGTTAAAGGAGAACTCCGGTCAATTTTAACATTGAGCTCAATTTTTAGTAAATTTGGAGTGCTGTCAATACAGAGAACAACGACAAAAATCGGTGTTGCCTACACCGTGTTATCCTATTTTTAAAATTTGCACCCTATTGACTTCAATAGGGCAAATTTTAAACCTGCTTTTAGCCTCTTAACATCCTTGATGTGTCATTACAAGTGCCCAGCCATGTTGAGTGATTCCTTCAGAGTGAACACGGTGAATCTGACTGCATTAGATGTGAAAGATATTCATAAAAATGATGTTAATTCAACAAGCGCAAATACCTGTATTTAGTTCCTGTTTTCGGTCGAAGTCCAAAGTAGTCGATTGTCGAGTTCACGCGCGTGATCTAAGTAACTAAACCTATGCGCGTCAACTCGACAATCGACTACTTTGGACTTCGACCGAAAACAGGAACTAAATACAGGTATGTGCGCTGGCTGATATAACATCATTTTTATGAATATCTTTCACATCTCCTGCAGTCAGATTCACTCGTGTTCACTCTGAAGGAATCACTCAACATGGCTGGGCACTTGTAATGACACATCAAGGATGTTAAGAGGATAAAAGCAGGTTTAAAACTTGCCCCATTGAAGTCAATAGGGTGCAAATTTTAAAAATAGGATAACACGGTGTAGGCAACACCGATTTTTGTCGTTGTTCTCTGTATTGACAGCACTCCAAATTTACTAAAAATTGAGCTCAATGTTAAAATTGACCGGAGTTCTCCTTTAAGCTACCCTGAAGCTCTCATGATTGAAAGCCTAATAAGTGTCACTCTGTAATAAGTGCACAAGTGTAGCTCTGTATTTATAAGAACAAATGGAAAATATATATTAAAAGAAAAATTAAAGGCCACACGTACAATTAAGTTAATTAAAACATTTATGTGTATTCATGATCAAATATTTTGTCGAAAAAATTCCAATCCAATCGTTACAAAAAATTACCGTATAATAAAAAAAGTTTCCTAAACTAGGATAAGTGAAGGCCCATCCATGTGGAACGTCAGGGAGATTTACTCATACACTTGTCATTGTATATTGCATAAGAATACGTGTATTAATATTTGATAAATGAGCGATGCCCTTCCAATCACACTCCCACACAAACACATTCCCAAGATGAGTCCACATCAGAAGAACCAGCAGAGGCAATGGGTGAAAAATGGCTTGGAAAAAGTTGAGATTATGCAATGGTTTTCTCCCACCATCAATAAAGCGAAGGCATGACGAGTGCGTTTAGCGCGCGCGCACACCGGGTGGAGGTGAGCTGTAATAGATGAGCCGATGAAGGTTAAACAGGGGCCCGCGAGGGAGCGCGGCACATCTCCGACGCAACAATACAAGAGGCGACAGAGCAGACAGAGAGCGGAAGAGGAGAGAGATGAGAGGCACTATATTAATCTTCTCCTAATCTCGGCCGCGCCGACAGCCGAAAAGCACCGCTGACTTCATTCCTTGTAACAACTGGAGACAAATGAGCATGCTTGTTACATTAGTTCTGATAAAGGACGCGTGGGAAAGACAATGGCCCTCAATTTTTGATTTAATCAACCCCTCTGTGTGATGTATTTCGGAAAATGATAAAACAGATCAATCATGAGGATCAGACACGAGAGGGGAAGAGGGCAAATATTTGATTTTAGCATGTCGGCTGATACGGATGAAATATACACGGCATAATGAAGAGGACTCTGCTAACACTGCACAGATCCGGGCTAATACAGCGCGCGCGAGATTGAAGCCGGCTGCAGGTTCTGCTAGCCAAACCCGGGCAGGGCGGGATTGATGAAAGAGAGGCAGGGTGAGATCTGTGGAGTCTTAATCTATCTCCTCAGAGCGGCTCATTCGTTACAAAAATGACAGTGTCTTCTTATCGATTTTACACTGAGAGATCAATCAGCTTCTACCCCGCAGCAGGCAAAATTTACAGTCTAGGCCCTGAAGCCCAGACACACACACACACACACACACACACACACACACACACACACACACACAAACACACACAGAAAACAAATCAAAATTAGCTAATCTGAGCGAATGAATCTGTTGCTCTGGGGTTCAGCCTGCAGGAAAACACACATGCGCAGCCAGCCCCTCTATCAATCACACAAACTCACAAATAGATACACACACAGCATATTCTTCGTGCCGCTGCAGAATAGTTATTGAAACACTCATCTCTTCCTTTTATTTATCATGTCTTCAAGGCTCAGCTTCAGCCTTCTGCAACATAAACAAAAATCACTTTATGAATAGCCTAGACATTGCAAGATGACACAATGCAAGATAAAATAAGCTTTTTTAACAAGTGCAAAAGCATGTATTTTTTCTTTCTTTCAGTGCTTAAGCGCAAGATGTAACTCTAGTTTGGACAACATGGAAATTAATTAAGTTGACCTAACTTTAAAAAAAAAATAGATGACCTGTAACACTACATTTTTTAAGAACCTCCTTATATTCATCTAATGAGTAAAATAGACACTGCTCTAAATTTCTACATTTAAAAGGCAATTCAAGATTTATTAATCCAAGGAGCTAAAAACCTTTACATTTCATTTTCAAAGCCCACTAAACAATATGGGGATTATTTACTTCTTAAAACTAGAGGTAGGCTAAACAACATATTAAAATATATAAAAAATATATTAGACAAATATATTAAATCCAACTGTTGCAATGAGATGCACATATGCCTCAACACACAAACTACAAATACGGTAATGATCAACAAATGTTAATTCAGCAAAAACACAAATTCTGGACCATATGACAGCTAACTAATATTGACAACAAAAGCAGCAGCCTAAATTAAGCCAGTAAAATGTAATGCAATGATCATTTCTTAATACTAGCTGCAATTCATGTTGGCAACTTGTTGGTACAGAGGACTCAGTTTGGAAAGTTGGGACAGCATGTAGAGTTTATACTGTAACAACTACTCGAGTAGGGTCAACAAAACTATTTTTGTTAGAAACATGTTTAGAGTATTTTTGTTCAGTCCACACAAAATGATAAACTGACTCCTCCCTTCAGGCTACTTTACATTTGTTAGAAGAACATTTGCTAACACTTTACAATAAGGTTTCTTTAGATAACATTAGTTATGTTATAAGTGCATTATTAAAATGTATTAGTAAATGTTTGTATTTGTTAACATTAGTTAATGCACTGTGAACTAACATTAACAAACAATGAACAGCTGGATTTGTATTAACTAATATTAACAAAAATTAATAAATACTGTAACAAATGTATAGATCATTGTTAGTTCATGTTAGTTAATACATTAACTGATGTTAACAAATGAGACCTTGTAGTAAAGTGTTACCGAACTTTTTGCATGTTGAAAAGCAAACCCCAAAGTCGTAGTCAAGTAAACTACATTCACAAATCACAATATGCCTTGGCCCTTGAGTGTCTTATTGCAGTCATAAAAATGAAGGATGCAAATTTTCCTTCTTTTTAAATAGTTTTGTTAGTTCAAGGCTCTGCCATTATTATCATAACCCTCATGGTTTTCCAAACCTGTATGACATTGTTTTGAACCCCAATGACTTCAGCAAAACACAATGAAACATTTAAAAAAAAAATGTGTTTTGTGTTCCACAGAAGAAATAAACCATAAATGTTTGGGACGACATGAAAAGTAAAGAATTCTTAGTTGACCTTCTCCCTTTTACTTGGTGATACAGTCCCTGAAAAATAATAGTCCTCTATGGAAGCTGCGCAATAATGAAAATGTCAAAGGTGTTACTATACCTTGTATTGACCAACAGCAACAAGGACCAGAACTATTCATTTTATAAAACATAATTATAGTCATAAACGCCCATTCTGAGTTGACTGGACAGAAGCATCTCATCAGGCTGCCAACAAACCATGACTTTAGCAAACCGGATTTAGATTTATATCTTTATCGCATTTAAGTTCATATAAATGTTATGGGTCATCTTGTTTCTTACCACAAAAAAAAAAGTGTATTTTTGGTGTGAAGATAATATTTGCACTTTAAAAATCTGAATAATTAGGGGTCTTTATTTACAGTAAGTGCTTTTTTACAACATACACAAATATGAGACACAAAGCGGTCAAAATGCTGAGAGTAGATTAAACGTACGTTTTACCATTACCATAGACAAAGCGTTCATTTGAATCCTGAGCTAATATACTTGTTTTCAAGAATCTGACAAAATATTTCACCAGCTGAGGCCGTAATTGGGCTCCGGCACGGGAAAGCGGCGCTAAATGAGGGGTCAGTCAAAAGCAGGGCATGACTTTGTGGCTTTTGCGCCTCCATTTGCTTTGACAGTCTCAGCCTCAAAGAGCTTTCAAATGCAACATCATAGCAAACAAATGACTCTTTATCCTCCATCAGTTATATAAAGAAATAATTGGAATCTGAAAGTTCATTTACAAAGGACTAGCCATCGCAATCACAACTATAATGTATGGGTGTGGGGCGAGAAAAAAAGGCATAATTGGTTTGGTAAAGATCGCTTTCCATTACACCATAAAGCACTACACAATAGAAAAGGTCACCAATTAAGCAATCATGAATACCAAGTACTGTGGCTGATGAAAATAGGCCAGTGGTTTAAATAGATTTGCAAGC
Source organism: Phoxinus phoxinus (assembly GCF_949152265.1). Classification (NCBI taxonomy): domain Eukaryota; kingdom Metazoa; phylum Chordata; class Actinopteri; order Cypriniformes; family Leuciscidae; genus Phoxinus; species Phoxinus phoxinus. The sequence goes on along the minus strand of NC_136885.1, from coordinate 14,939,273 downwards.
AATTTACCTTTTCACAATGTTGGCAATCTGATGCAATTTGCTTGCAATTTTGCCGGCTTTCAGTAGCACTCCAAGCTGACACTACACGGACCAAATGGCCGAGCGGCGCTCGCAGAGAAAATGTAAAACTATCTTGGCTGCATCAAGGTATCAGGACGGCGCTTCATCAGGAAAATTACAACAATTAGCATAAGTGGTTAGGAAGCAACATTTTAAATGTCAGCCACTGAGGCAGTGGCGGAGGTTTGGGCCAGGGACAGACGAGAGAGCGCCGTGTCCTCTCCGATGGACTCGCAGGAAACACATGAGGCAATCACCCATCATGCAGCAGCCTTGATGGGCCCGCAATTGCCGTGACATTCTACTCATCGCTGGCTGTCATTCTCTGCCACTCACTTTTTTTTCCCCTCTCACTGTCTTTCTACCTGACGCTTTCCTGTTTTGCTTTGCTGCAGAATTACCCCACATAATTGTGAATGCACGGATGCTTCAGAAGTCTTTTTTTTTTACTATAAATCTCCTTCAGAATCAGGAATCAGTGCAGAATCTAAAGTTTTTAGAGATCACAGCAGTAAAAGTGGGTTATTGGTGAGCTGCTTTTATAACTGTACATTACCAAATGAATAGGGAATCTTGTATTGTCTCTTTAAATGTTAAAGATGATGTCTGTATGACATCTGAGAAGTGACTGAGGGTCTGACCCATGTCAAGAATATCATAAAGGTATCATACTAAAGGTAAAATACTCATTTAGCCCGGCTTCCAGAAAAGAAATATGCACCTGTAGTATGCACATGTTTTATAACTAATTTATATGATCGTTATACACTCCAATTAATTCTATACAAAGTTCTATTTTGTGGAAAGAGTTTTCAGTTTGATCCATTTTATTCCGCTGTTCTGTATGAAACAACTTATTTCTGTAACGTCAACTGTGTCTAGGCTCATGAAGGTCAATAACGCACTACACGACACGTACAGTATCCACCAACACATATGCATACCTGACATCTTCAGCTCTTTTTAGGGTTTACAACCTTTGGAACAAGCCCGGGGTTGAGAACCACTGCCCCAAAGCATCGTTAGCCAAATATGGTTCCATCGTTACCAGCATAATTCAAAGATTCTGTGTTTCCCGAAACCATAGTTCCAATGAACATTTGCAAACAGCATTGAAAAGTTGGAACTGTAGCTCTCAACCTGTGGTTAGAAGCATACTTTTTTTGTTAGTATGACATGTGGACTTCGATCATGCTCTTGAGCAAAATAAGCAAACAACTCCACATTCTGTCTTTCATTCTGAATACAAATTCTATTATATGTCTTTTAGTTTGTCAAGAGAAATAAAACGCTGGTTTTGAAGAGTGCGCATGCTCTAGTAGGGGTGTGCCGGTTTCAGAATTGGTGATGACGGTTATGATGTGAGTCAAATGTGACGGTTCGTAACATAACCGTCGGGTTTTTTTTTAAATCCTTAAAAAAAAAAAAGCAATGAACATGCTTTGTTTTAAATAAATCACACACACTAAACAAATCCTTTTAAAAACGTAGGCTGCTTAAATTATATAAGAGCTGCATAAAAATGAATGAGTAGGCCTAAATTACAAATGATAAAATCTACATACCTTTATCAAAGAAAAAAAAAGTCGAACAACGATTGTTGTGATAATACCTTAATTAAACTAACTAAATACAGGAAACAAAAAAAGTGCAATGACATTTTAAATTCCTAATCTTTTTCGACTTCAAAGTTCCGTGACAGGAACACCAACATGTTCACTATACTCGGTTTTAGTGACGATCTGACAGGGGTAGCTATGTTACCCGCAGTGCTAAAAACTCGCTCTGATGCTGTGCTTGTAGCACAAATACACATGTATTTACGTGCCAATTTTGCTAAGAGCGGATAGCGTGTGTCTCCACCATGCTAGTGGATTAGCCGTAGAGTCAATTGGTTCTTCTTGGAGATAGCGGGTTAACTCCGTGTCAGCGCGCGCTCTGATCGGTAAAGGGGCAGATATTTCAGACCTCCGTTTATTAGGGAGATCTCCAAGATTTCTCAAAGCCGCACCCGTCTAGAAAGGATGTAGCAAAGATATTTAAAGCTAATGCATGAGGCATAGGCATAGTTTCATTCATTTACTCTAGTTCACAATGCAATGCAAGTGAACGCGGCGTGCCAGCGCCTCCATGTCACGGTTATTATATTGTCTGCTATATTATTAAATACATGCAATTGGTTGATGAAACATTTATTAAAATTAAGGTACAATTTGTACAAAACGAAATTCGCTTTAAGGAAAGGCTTACAAAGCAAAACTTATATGAAGTGGTAAAAATCATTTCTGACGATTTACAAAACAAAACTTCATTAAGTGGTAAAAACCATGTCTCCCGATGTATTGCGCATATTATGATCCTATCTAAAAAAAATTATTATTATTTTATTTTTTTTGTTTCGTAAAAAATATTTTAATAACACGGTTTTGGCGGTTATAGAGTTCTAATGACGGTGTTTAACTATAACCGTCGGTCTCACGGTTATATACTAACCGTCACACCCCTATGCTCTAGTATGCCGGGGGAACCCCCGGAGTGACGCAAGAGGGAACTTGCGATTGAATGAAACAACAAAAATAGCGGAGTAGTCTTCAGATGCCATGTTCGTTATTTACAGCAATAATCTGACATACTTAGTTGACATTATTAGTCCACCACTTAAGTGACGTCATTAACAATAACGACGGATGTACGACATGGGCTGTGTCCGAAATCGCCCCTATACCCTTAAATAGGGCACTATTTGAGGGGACAACCATTCATAGTGGTGTCCGAAACCATAGTGGACGTTATCAGGTGCATTCATTTAATCCCATAATGCTCCGCAAGAACGAGTGTACAACCGATGTACACTCAACAGCTAGATAATACCCATAATGCACTATGAGAGTCGTGCACCAAATGAATTCCCACATCTGACCAGAAGATGGTACCCGCAGCTGAATCATCCATCCATTTTCCAAACTGCTGGTTCAATGTGGCTACAGCGTAATATCACACTGGTATAAACTACTGGAGCTGTCAGTTTGCTAAGATTTAAATGATTATTAAACTGCAAGCACAAACTATGCAAAAGCGGCAGCCCTTCCGGAGCACTCAAGTGTCCGAATTCACTCACTCATTTTCATTCACTCCTTCAAGTGAACTATATTAGTGGACTAGGGAATAGTAAATGAGGGTATAGGGGGCGATTTCGGACACAGTCAAAGGTACTATGTTTTCGCGAAACAGTCATGACTAACTAGTTAGTTTCTGCAAAAATCATACTTTGGTGGTTAAGCAGCGAGTTACGTTGTTGTACGGAAAATTCCTAGAAATTATTGTTAGCAACAAACCCTCCAGTTAGACTGGAGGAAACACAAGGCTATCAGCTCTGACACAGCATTTTGACATTATCAAAGCTCTAACTTGGATCTACTTAATAATACAGAAAGAAATATGATTTACTTGATTATTGTAGTTTTTAGTTACTTTATATTCCTACATTTTATATAACATGCAACTAATCAGTATTATGCACAATTCAGCTTTTCTTTCCCTTAGATTTTTTAAGTCAAACCAACAAATATGATAGGTTGGATTCATTTTTTTTTTTTTTAAGTTCAAATAGACCTACTGGATTTGTGAGAATAAGCACATGAACATTAAACTAATTTGCAATTGAAATATCTTTTAGGTAAATCTTAGATGTCATCAAAATAGGCTAGTGTTAAAAAGACAATAATAGGCCAGCCTAATAATTTTACTTCAATGAACACACTTGTAGAAGATTGATCTAAAAGCAAAAAAAGAGAGATATTCAAATGGCTGCTGTAAAACACCTAATTTGTTACAGTCCATGTACCATAACCTCAAGAACAATAAGGAAGAGACATTGTACAAACTGTAAAGTACATTATTTCAGATGCCAGAGGTGGCATCATCTCAGTTTCAGAGTTTAGGTAACATCTTTAACATATCTCCATGGACTGATTATGGTCTGTCAATCAGTGCGCAGGTGCCACGGAAACCTGTCCATCACGCCAGCAGCGTAGCCAAAGTTTAAAACCTGTTAAAAATGATTAGGGTGAAGATGTACACAATATTGTGACATAAACTTAGTATTTTACGCTCATGTGCATATCCTCATCCATGTGTGTGTCAGGTCTGTGTGACACGAACCTTAAAGCTTCAAACGCGTTCTTATTGACATTCTCCACAGTGCCAGCACAGAGCATAAATACCTAAGATGGCCCTAATAGCTTTGCTGTAATTATGTTTCAGCGGTTAGAGATTCAAACCTAGCGTGAGCCAAGTAGGAGGTCTTGACTCGTATCATGGTGAGTTTAAAAGCAAGCGTGGGCAGTGCAACAATTACAGAACAACAGTTCTCTTCATCAAGACCCCCCCACCCCCCACCCCCCATACTAACAGCTAGTTGAGGATTATCAGTATGTGTAGCTTGCAGGGGCTAGTGGTCTTGCCCCCTGGTAGACAAATCTGCCTACGGAGGGTCCTTGATTAAAACATGGATTTACAGTAAGAATCAAGAGTCATCGACAGGAGGAGGTATGTTTGTGTGTTTAAAGCAATGAATTATGGCGGAAGCTACAGACCTGCTACACTGGGGTGTTAATGGTCAATGATGCATAAGAGTGTCCACAGTAAAGGAAAGGAAAAATCTTGTTAAAAACATCCCACATTCTTAGCAATGAACTTTTTGTGTTCACGTTGGTTTCATATGGTTCTGTAAAACATTTACTTTCAAGAACATTTTCACTTTAGAGACTCTAACGTCATGTGTTGTAACTACCAAGAATTAAAAAAGTCAGTCAGTATACACATCCTAATCATTATTATAATTTTTTTTTTAATATATATATATATTTGACATTTTTGGAAAGTCGCACCACAAGAACTACAAACAACTATAAGCCTTGTCATTAAAAAGGTCAAATTATCATATATTTTTAAGAGACTTGCCGACCACAGTCATAGGAGTCTGCAGGGGTCATCTCTATGATATAATTTCCTGTTGTATTGTTTATCATCTTTTTTCTGAAGGTAATGTTAACCATGTGAATTTTGTTGGTTGCACCACATGACTTTGCCTACAAAAACAAAAAAAAATAGTAGTGAAGCGTTTTTGTTAAACTATAAAAATATTCTATTTTTAATATTTAGCCAGATTTACTAACAGTTTGTGTCAGCACAAACCCTCTCTTGGAGTTAAAAACCTACTTTCGTGATTTCCTAAAGACACGCAGTGAAAATTTGCGCTGAAAATACATGGATAGGGTTATTTTTGCGGCTGACTTTATTGCATATGCATACTAAACTGCATTTGAGTGTGAAGTTATAATGTTATTCTATGTGTTCGTTTGTTGGCTATATGAGACTAGCAGTAAGCTAGATCAACATTAGAATAACATACAGATCATATTCTAACATTTCATCATGTTGAATTATAACATTGATTAGTTTTATATAAATTTGCTCACGTGTCTAATAAAGTACATGTAAGAGCTCTGTCAAGTCGAAGTTTGTCAAGGACGTGGAACTCTCTGCATCTCGGAAACGCCATGCCGATATTGATCCTCGTTTTAGTTCTCCTTTTTTCCCAAAGTCTGCTTGCCATGATCCATAATGTTTGAACGAAACAACAACAGCATGCAGCTAGATGTTACGCACTACGCAGTTGTCCACGTCTGTCGCCATGGTTAGTAGGGCAGTACTACTAGCGGAAACCAGGGATAACGCGGATATTACGTCATTGACAGGCGACAAGTGAACAGGGATTCCGGGACGGGCAATTATTTAAAATTGGAATTTCTCTGAAATAAACATTTTTTTGGGAACTTTTGGGATATTGTAAGTACACAACTGCAGGAAATATATCACACTGTGCAAGTGATTTTTGGATATTTTATTACAAAATTCTTACATATTGTACCTTTAAATTAATCATGCAAGGTGATTTACTAAGGTTTGCACTCGTCAATTTACTGGAATTTGTGCTATTATTTACCGCCCAAAAAAAACATGTCTTAAACCAGATGCTTAATTTGCTTTTGGAAAATTCCATTGGTCATTTGATAGTAGATCACGCGCAGAACTTTCCACTCCTATCGGCACTTTTTTATAATTGCGCTCTCACACTAATTTGTCCTGTTTAGTAAATCCGGCCCTTAACGTATTTTTTAAATAAATGGATGCAAAGAAAAAATGTATTCGAATACACCATTTTTAATCAATGAGAGTGATTTATATATACTCAAGATACAACTCAACTTAGGAAATAATACAAGAGTTGTGATGGGCCAACATGGTACCACAGTTCCCATGGTTCAGGGTTAGTATTTGCCTGTGTGCATGTGTACAGATGGACATAGCTTGTTCCCCTCCATTCTGCTCTTTTGTGTCAGCGTTCTCCATAATTACATCTGATGAGTGGTGGTAGCAGGAGGAGGGAGGACCCGGGCAATCGGGCAGGTGACGGGATGGAGGAGAGGAACCTGTGGCAGCCCCCTGCGCCATCCGGTACACCGTATCCCCGTCTGACAGCTAATTAGGACAGACACAGATTTCTCCCCAATGTAACAGATGTTGCCTAATCAGTCCAGCTTCGGAGCTCCCCGCGCCAGCTACATTTCATGCACAATTTAACTATCTAAAAGGAACGAGAGACTTAATGCATTGTAAGGCCAGCACAGCTGTTTTGCTTAGCAGAGACACAGAGAGAGAGAGAAAGACAGTGAGAGAGAGGGAGAAAAAGAGAGAAACTCATTGTCTAAAGCAAAGTGTGCTTTATTTAATTCAAACAGAGTGTTTATAATGCCATAATGCTATAGTGCGGTAATAACAGCACTGCAGGTGCCAAAGATTTCAGCTCCGTTGCTCACTCTTACCGAACACAGGATAATAGAGCTGTTGAACACAGTTCTGTTTATTTCTGGGGAAAAGATAAATCTGTGGCCTTTTGGACCAACTACTGGATTTACGACGGATAATTCAAACTCCATAGCCTACATATTGATTACATGCAACAAACGTAATATGAGCACATTTTTCCCTAATCAATGTCTCATACATAAAGAAAAGTGAAAATTGAAAAATTAAAAATGGTATACACACATGAGATAAAGACCACAGTCATATCAGTGGCCTAATAAAAGCTATTTCACTTTACATAAAACGGGTCACCTAATGGCAGCCATTTTGAGATCACGTGAACAACTGAGTATCACCAACCAAAGTCCCTTTAAGACAAGTCATTTCACTCGGCCATCTTTGAAACGCCTCTGGCTGCATGCAAGTGCAGCTCCTATCTCTTTGAATAGGGAAACATTAAATTCACCAAAACTGTTCGCCAGGCTTCCGATTAAATTTTTTTATTTGAAATCACCAATGAAATCCGACAACAGCTGTCTCATAAAATGTGTTTCTAAACGCTCGATTCATGACAAAAAAAACTAAATTTTTCAGACTGGACCAAGCTAATGCGCATGCGCAGTCCTAAGCGCGTGTCTCAGAACACTGACTGTTAACCGGAGCTTCTAACGGCAGCTGCAGTGACACGATGACTTTACCAATTGGTGATTGGCTCTTATTTAGAAGCCGGGACTTATTCTGCCATAATGCGCATTGCACTTTCTCCCATTCATAGTAAGTGCACCGTCTTTCTGTATAAAGTATTTGGTATTACTGGCTTTATATCCTGTAATTGGTTAATTCATGGAAAAAATGAATCAAGTCTCATTGGGAATATATTTCAACAACAGCATCTGCACCTGAAAGCTTTTGCTTTTAAAAAAGTACATCCACACCACTAGGTGTCAGTATAACGCCCAAGATGAAGATCATATCAGCTAGCCCAACATAAAAAAATAGTGAGCGCACCTTAGAGCAGAAGACATGCAAGGCACATCGGATATGACAAATGTGTCTCTCTGACCACCCTCCACTTCCTTGACTGCCACCATCCGAACCGCTGGTGTTTTCTTGCTTGTTTATCTGATGCGTCTGACAGCTAATCTCTCTCCAACTTCCAACAATCGCACTTGTAGAGTGTAAAAAAAAAGGCAGGGGGAAAACTCTGACTGATGAAATCAGTTAGTAGTTATCATGCTAACCATTACCTGTCGGTTCCTCTGCTTCAATTTAAAAGGGCATCAATTTCTGAAGAGGAAACCAAGGGCAAGAAGAGAAAAGGCAGCCAGATAAACAATGACAATGGCCTTGTATTTTTCTTTGTCTTTTTACTTGTTGATGGAATGTTTAGAGCAAGCAATAGCTGGGGAAAACCTCTTAACCTCGTAGACACACAAATGATAGAAAAGAGAGTACTTATTTCAGATGAAGTGCTTATTCTGCATGCTTTTAGTCTTTGTATTGAATCCTGAACTGAAAGAAAATTCACTCATAAAAAAAAATGTCATATAAAGTATCGGTGATTTAATTATTCAAATAATGAATTATTTAAATCAAATTAATCACATCCGGATTTTCTGGAAAAGGCTCTCAAATGAAAACTTACACAAAAGTCAAGTAAATCAAATAAAAAGTGAATATATGAATATCTTTTTTGTTTTATCTATTAATATTTATTGTTAATAACAGTTAAACCTAAAATTAAAAACATTTCGACTTCATGGTTTCAATTTCACTGATGACAGGGAAATATGGATCTTAAATTGGATCTTAAATTTTACATCTTAAACTGACTGGCTAAATTTGTAAAAATTCTCATTTTTTCAATGGAAACAGTCCATATAGTGTTTCCTTATTTGAGACCTGAAGATATACAGTTAATATAAATATGGTTCTATTTTTTTACTTCTGCTGTTAAAATAATCCTATGAACAATATCATTTAATTTAAAAAAAATATATGATTTACTATTCTTGTGCACAAAAGTGGTCTATTTCCAGAGGCCTTTTCTAGCAGTATTTAACTGAATTTCCCTCTTTAACTTGCGTGCAACTTTTTACAACCGTTTTGCACATGTGCCAGATGAATAGATTTCCAATGCAAATGCTTTTTCAGGGCCATTTATAACGTTGCATGCTCTGAGTCAGAGCAAAAAAATAAATAATAAAAAAACGTTATCCTAATACCTTGAAACGTACTAAGCACTTTCGTGTCTAACGTTACAAGGCAGATTTCCAAATCACTTCTAAGAACTAAATACCCCTTCACTTTCTTCTCTGATTGGAGATGTTATGGAAAGACATTGGAAATCCCCACAACACGAATACAGATCCCATTTAGCAAGAGGAAGAGCGGTAATTACATGCTATGCTGCAGTCTGACAAGATGAGGTGTTTATACCTGAAAAAACATGCTGCCAATTATGCTTGCTACCAGGACCAGCCACGTAAACCAGCATGACCTTAACCTCTCTCAGCGCCCCGCTGAGACATACACGATAATGCATGCAATATACAGAGCATCAAACCCGTCACGCATACCATAACAGGAAAGACTAAAGCATTGTTTTTTTTGCTTTGCTTTTCCTGTGTAGGAATTATGTACAGTGTCACAGGAAATGCAATCTAGGTAGAGTGCGTTTCATAACCTATAGATTTAGACCTGCTCCGCCATTATCTCGAGTTACTCATACTCTCCGGGCTGTTTCTCTTTCTCTTTCCGTATTATGGATGACAGCAGCGAGCACACGGTTAGTCAAGAGCTTTTGACGCTTGACCCCGCTCAGTATTTGCTCTCTATTCATAGCCACTGATAGCTTTTTGTTTGTTATAACCACCCAATTTATGCCTCTCCGGATAACCGAGAGCATTGATTGACTGACAGAGGGTTCAACGCAGATTGCTGGAGGTGAGGAGTGCCTGTAATGGTTCTGCTCCTCCATGCATTAAAAACTGCAACACATCAGCCAAATCACTTCGAATCTCAAATCGCACATTATTAAGTGCTCTGTCTATACTATGAGGAATCGATGGTATAATAATTGCATTTGTTTTCGCCCCAAAAATGAAAAAGGTTCATTATGTCTCGGCTCTCGGTGCGATGTTGTGGGCAGATTATAGTACACCGTTCACTCTTTCGGTTTTGTTTCTTTCTCTCTTCTAAACGTTCACTAATCGTTAAGTTTTGTAGCACTGCATGCAGCTGTCAGATGAACTGAACACATCCTCCTACACTCTAATTGACCCAATCTCAGTTTCTCGTGACAAACAACATGACCCCATGGCCTCTGAAATTACTACTTTGACTGTGAAACCTAAAAAAAGAACTAATTGCTACTTTAATCCACTTATGGCGTGCTCATGAAGTTTGACTTTAATTTCATTGACACAAAAAAAAAGTTGCCAGGATTAGTTTGGCAACAACAGTTCAAGATCTAAACGAGTGTTAAAGCGAGTGTTCAGAGTCATTAACTCATTTTTAATGGTCAATATTTTTGTTCTTGATTGCAAATCAATGTAATCTATATTGCTGAATGGCATTAGGTTAAAGGGCCAATGATGTAAGTGTCCACGGTAAAGAAAAGGTAAAATCTTTCAAAAAACAAAAAGCTTAACTCATGCCAATTACGTTCTTAGAAATGTAGTCGGTCTTCATGTTGGTTTCACATTTCACATGTTCAAGAAAGGTTTCAATTTCATCACTCTAAAAAATTTTAAAGTAATAATACATTTTCCTTAAACCTTGAACAGATGAGAGTGTACACATTTAAAAAAAGTTTTTTAAATATATTTTAAATTAATTATCATGCCTAATAATTAATTCAATAATATAAATAATAATCTTTGGGGGAGTTGCACCACATGAACTACAACCTGAAGTAAATATGCCTTGTCATAAAATGGTCAAATTATGCAATTTTTTGGAGACTTGTTGACCTTGACACATAAGGGTCCGCAGGGATCTTCTCTATGATATAATTTCCAGTTTTTTCAGCATGTTTGTTGCACCACATGACAGGGATTTGGCTAGTTTTTCACATGTTTATAATATTTTAACAAAACTAAACTGACCACCCAAAAAAAAAGAAAAAGAGCATCACATCACTGTGCCTAAAATCAAACATAAATGCTCGATTATAGGCTCTTAACATATTCAAACAAAATATACACTTTTGCTCTCATATTCTTCTTTGTCCATAACGCACTTGTTAGTGTGTGCATGTGTGTGGGTCTCTCTGTGTGTGTGTGTGTGTGTGTGTGTGTGTGTGTTTGTCTTACTGGGACCACCCCTCCACTCCCCCTGGCTGTGTGTCACACTTAACAAGATTATCCCTGTGGGCTCCCGACACCCCTAACACCCCTGACCGCTCCCGCTGAGCCAATCACCCATGGTCCCATTCACACAAGCAGCCCCCTCTACGCCTCACACGGGGGCCTTTCAGATCACAGACCGTACGCATCTTGGTTACCGTCGAAGTCAATATGGAGCTCCTGTCTAACCTCTTAGCCAGAGTGCTTTAACCAAAGTCACCTCTTTAAAGAGAGAGGATGATGGGTAATAGATTCTCTAGAGACCTGTGAGGGGCTGCAAACGGTCAGCGGGGCAGTGCTCTAACCATTAACCCTTGAGCGAAACTCACACCTCCGCACAATCAGAGCTTGTTACGAGCTATTTCGGGTCAAAAAACTCATCCGTTCTTCTTCTGACATGCGCGATTCCATCCGAGACTCTCATATGAAAGCGCCTGCTTGCCGGCGGGCTTGTTCGCCTACATGCGTAACGACAGATCCTCCAGCCCCGCGTTATTCCTCCTCTGCGCTGATGTGAAGAGTCGAGCGTAAAATGGAAGCGATTTATTAACGAACCATTAGGGACTGCTTTATAAATGCCCCTTCCCAGCATGCTCGGCGGGTGGTGTGGCCAGGCGGATTAGGCCATGCCGGTTTCGGTGACATGAGAAAGGAAGTTCCCCGCCGTGCGTGTGAAGAGCGGCAAGGGAAACACAAAGCAGGGGCCGCCCTTTCCCCCTGCTCGCTACAGGGCCCTGGGTTCCAGGGGCCTCACAATGGGCTGAAGGGACATGAATGAGCTGGCCAGGCCGGTGGCAGTGGAGGTGGCTGGGTGACAGGGTGTGAAAGGGGCCAAGGAAGAAGAATAGCACAATGGGCCAGATAATGAGGTAGATTCCACGGGTCAGCAAAGCATTGCATTCACCTTCAGAGGTTCACACACACACAGATACCTGTGGGACTCTCGCCGCCCGCTCTCCATTCACAAAAATCAGCCATGAGGTGTGTGAGAACGTTTCTCCCCAAAAAGATATGAGTCGGCCTACGTGTAGTGCGGCACCTCCTTGGCTTGTTTTCCAGTCATAATTAAAAGTTCTTTATTGGCATCAATGGTTCCATGAAATGGAAATTTTCCATTGCACAAAAGGTTCTTCATGGTGGTTCTGAAACGTTCTGAAAAGTCCATTGGGGAACCGAAAAATGGTTCTTCTATGGCATCGCTGCAAAACCCCCTTTTGGAACCTTTATTTTTTTGTGGAACGTTTATTTGAACAAACTCGCTGCATCGTAAACCAAACGCAATAAAAACAAGTAGAGACTTGCAGGACAAGCCGACACGACTTGTACCTGCAATCTGCGAAAGGAAAAACAAAATTTTGGCTTGCTTTTCCGCACTGACAGATTGCCATCATGCCGTTTAGGACAAAGTGTGGCAGATCCAGTTTAACCGACAAATCAGGCCTCAGTCTAAGCATAAGGGGAAGGATTAGCCCAACTGAATGGCTGAAAGAAACTCAAGGCTATCAAATAGCACATGTTCGTGCAGCGCTGTGCAAAATAGCCACATTAAGAGCTTTAGACAGGGGAATTGGCGCTTATAATGCTTTTAGTATGGAGCTTTTGTCATTCAGTTCAGTTCAGGTGATTCCAGACGAGCACTGAGCAGCCACATAGGAGCCGGGTGTTAAAATGGTTGTCATCTAACCGCCCTCGTCGGCCTACTTCAGATAACCGTTTCACAGTAAGCGCGACCCATCAAAATTAGCCTCGGTCACTAGGAAGTGCCTGCCATCGGTATCATCATAATCCTCCTCAGAAACATGAGGAACGTAGCGGAGATGCCCAGACATTGTGCTCTCCGGCTGGAGGGGCCGCGAGAGAATATGGACAGACAAGATACGCCTCCTCACTCTAGACGGGGCCTTTACAGTGCTCTTAATCTAATTAAGTAAATAACTTTATAAGTGATCACCTCTGTGACAAAACACTACTGAGAAAGCTAATTTGCTTCTTCCCCAGTGCAACAGATAATGCTGTTTTATTACACAAAGGTCACAAGGGAAATTAACTTCTCCCCAACAAGCAGATAAAAAGAGAATGCACAGGCACCCGGAATAACAAGTGCATACTGATTACATTCAACCCGGTGAGTCCCAGATGGGTTACAACAAGTGACCTTTCTCTAAGCTCCTACGAAAATGGGATATGCAAACGTCAACGCACCAGCGGTGCATGCTAGCCGGTGTTTATGGGTAAAGTAATAGGGAAAGGCAAGAACTACAAGGTAGATTGTAGGGATCGTTCATTTGTCGGTGTTACGACAAAGAAGAAAAAAGTTTTTTTTTTTCCGAAAACACCCGAATGAATTGCATGACATGCACAACACTTTTTTTGTTGTGTTGAGTTTGTCTGATGTTTAGACAGAGATAAATCCAAGGTAGTGAAGTTATTGTCTCTGTTCACCTTAAAATGGGAGACAACTGAGTAGCAACTATGTTTTCTTATTCATTTTCTCACCGTCATTTGATAAACATGCTCAAAGTTTGAATGAAACGGTTGATATATGTGATTGAAATGTATGTAAATCTATCCAAATTAAATATCCTGCTTATCATGTGTTTTTGAAAGGACTCTTATGCTCACAGAGTCTACAATTATTTGATAAAAACATTTTTGTAAAACAGTATTTTAAAAAAGAAATATATATATATAAAAAAGAAAATCTTATTTTTCAAAATGTAATGTATTCCTTTGATGGCTAAGCCACATTTTTATCAGCCATTACAACACATGATCCTTTATAAATCATTCTAATATGCTGATTTTAGTGCTCAATTTCTTAACATTATCAATGAAATAAACAGTTGTGCTATTTAATATTATCATGGAAACTGATGCATTTTTTTTCAAGATTCTTAGAAAGTTCAAAAGAACAACATTTATTTGAAATATATATTTATTTTGTAACACTGTCTTTACTGTCACTTTGATCAGTTCAGTACATCCTTGCTAAATAACAATTCATTTCTTTCAAAAAAACATCTTACTGACCCCGAACTTTTTGTCTATCCATGTTCTGAATAATTTTAAATGAAATTATATATTCATGCTATTTATATATTCCTATGCATTTTAGCCCGTGTTCAACATTTCACACTGTCAGGATCAGAGGGCAGACATAATGTTTTATATAAATCTGACAGATGTTAATCTAAATGGAGATTGTGGGGCTTTAGTCGTGACAATATCTCCCTGAACTATTGCATGTTTCAGAAAATGCAGGCTGGAGTAAATAAAAAAGCAGGGGGGAAGATTCACCGTCATTGATCGCGGCTCAACACAGACCCTGCTGACAATCTAGGGTTTGCGCCAGTAATGTCCGCAGTCATCGACAAAATCAATGAAACTCATCCTTTCAATAGCATCCAATTATTAGCACAAAGTAAAGGCAGCCATCCCTGATAAATCACAAATACTTCATTGAGAAGACACTGACAAGATAAATGTTAATTGAAATGCAAATAATGTTCAGCCTACAAACAAGCTGCACTGTGAACAGTGAAAGTCAAAAGAAAATGTTCAAATATGAAATGAGGATCTGGTGGAGTTTCGTTATTTCAAGAACATCGAATACATTATTAGACATTAAAATTCTTGTATCTTTCCATACTAAAATAATGAAAATATAGTTCTTGAACTATTGTCTGTGTGCCAACTATTACCAAGCTGTGATTCTGGCAGGTGCGCAGCGAAATTCCACCCTTCACCACGAGTGATCTTGATAACACATCTCCCATTCTAATCATCATTAATATCTCATCACGGTTTGTGTTAATTAAAAAAGCTACAAGGCTGATGAGTGTTAAATGTGATGTGGCTGGATCTTATATTCATTGGTTCGGCTCATCCCATCTTTAAGTAATTTTATAAATGTGCCAAACGTAATCAGATAAAGCAGGACAACTTAGTCTGGCAACTTTTTTTTTTTTTTTTTTTACAGAACCATTAAGCTACCCTGAAGAATATCAGAAAAGAACAACAGTACAGATATGAAAAAAATCATCATCATCATACACTTTTTGACCTGCACTGCAGTCCAAATAGATCTTCCTCAAATTTTAAATAAGTCATATCCAGAGTTTAGCTATACTACCAAAAAGCAGATGGAATAAGGCGGCACAATTATTTAATCATTAAAACACAAATGATGATACAAATATTGAGCATGCGCAGTTGTAATATTTCATTTTGTCCAGTTATGAGTAAATTTTGAATACTGATTACCGGTATTTAAAGAAAAGAAATCAATAATTTACCTTGTAAGTCATTATTATTTTTGATATATTGAATATTGGTCAATAATTATTGAGCAGAGGATAAAAACAATTAAAAACAATAAAAACAATGTGCATTTAAAATAGTGTATAATTTTGTATTGTCCCCTTTTCTATTGGTGCCATGTCTTATTATTAGAGTTAAATTTCCCCTGTTGCAAAGGTTCTTACATGATTTGTGATTTAAATTAATATACAGTCATAACATTATAAAAATCCCTGACAAGAAATGAAACCTGCCAATTTTCCAGGAACTCGATGCTTTTGCCGAAAAGCCCCATGTTTAAGACTCGGTTGGACTCCATATTAACAGCATGAAAACATTTCTCCTGCATCTTCGCTAATGTTAAATATAGAGGCACTGTTTGTCTAACATTTTTGGCTAATGAGCCATGAAACACATTTGCTACTGTTGACCTAGTAATTTTAAGTAATATGGCTATTAAAAGCCATTATGTGTCAGTCAGCTGGAACAGAGTGGGGTTGAACTGTTCTCAGAGGGGTTTGAAGTGCACTGGTAAATCAGATCGACTGAAGCAGCCTTGCTGTTCGCACTGTGTGATAACCTGACTGAAGGTGTGCGGGCTGACCAGGGCTGGAAGTTTGTATCCACATGCCACGCATTAGGCGAGAAAGTTACCCTCTAATATCACTATACCCAATAGTTTGCAGGAAAAGACAGCGTAAAATATTGTACAACATTCTTCTCCCGATTCTCCTTCATAAATGCGAATTCCCTCGAGAACCATCAGACATTCCAAGAACTAATTCCCTTCCATGCATTAACCTCGACCACACACACACACACACATCCATAGACGCACTAATATCCTCCCAGACCTCATTAATACAGTGTTGTGGATGACTGCTCTACAGGGCCTGACTTAGAATCACAGTGGAAGGCAAGAAAATCAGATTAAACAATTAGTGTCAATTAGCCCCGGCCAAATCATTCCACAAACAATTGGTCTCTAGTGCCCCGCTTAATTACGAGCGACTCTCAGCGCCTTATCAAGAGCCTCGTCTGGCCCGTGATTCATGTCCGACTCTCCACTGTCCCGCAGGCACCATCAATTATCCTCCTGTAAACAAATCCTTGATAATAAATGACATGCCTTGCCGAGCTCTATTAGCATAGCCTTATTTATGCCTGCTCGCTAGTCCCACTGCAAAACTGCAAGTGATCACGAGGCCCTCCTGATTAGAGAGGGCCGGACACTGGGGGAAACTGGGAAACGATGAGGATGTTAATAGAAACACCAGACATCCCGGGCAGAAATTATGTAGTGCACGTGTGTGTCATTGTTTTGTTTTTTTCTGTTCACCTATCAAAGTGATAAAGTTGTTCACAATATTAAAGATAAAAAAATAATTGTATGCTGCGTTTAATTTTTATGCCCTTCCCTCGCTAACTTCCTTCCGTCTCGTTCACTCGGATGTATGCCATTGCTTACGTTGTATGAGTGCCCACTACTGGCAGAACACTTGAAATGTGTTTAAATGGAACCCTAAGCACTTGATCACTTGGAATCCACAGGGGAGAGAATTTATTATTTTCAGTATTTTTCCTTATAAATTTATTTTACGCACCATACTATAGGCCTGTATGTATGCTTGAGCTGTTACATAAATAAAAATGACAAGAATACAAACTAACTGTGTAAAAAAACAGTCAGCTCAAGGTAGCCTAAATACAAGTATTATGCAGTTAATGTCAAATTAACTCCAATATCATACACTAGAGTAGTGTGGGGGTAAATTAAGCGTGATCTGCTGTGATGTCACAATCATGTTGCATTATGGTTTATGGATTTGCCTGAAGTGTGCATATTGATTAGACTCTGTCCTTTGGACAAAATCGAGGGGTCAAGAGTGTCTGTCCAAATAAACTACCCTTGCCCTCTTGACGAAGTTGAATGCCCTTCAAAAGGGCGGCTGGGATTCACTCAAGGGAAAGTGCTTAGGGAAGTTTGCGAGTGTGTCAAGTGGAGTTAAACAGCCTATACAGGTGGATGATTTTTGAAAGGATGATTTTTATTAAAATGATTAATATTTTTTTTTTAAATAAATTCCATATTGATTTTTTTTCCCATGTCTTCATCATTTATAGATAATGTCTTATGTGTAGCCTAGATGATTTCATAAAAAAAATGTTTTAACAAAACACTAGACTATTATTATGCTAGTACAAAAATCTAATTAATATTCTTGTCTTATCCTGATTCACTGGGGTAAGCCTACAATAATGATTTATATTTTGAGCTGTCGGGTCGGATTTCGTGGTAAAATGTATTTTGGATTTCGTGATTTGTTCTTGTGTGTTTACGCCATGTCTTTAAAGGAGTAGTTCACTTTCAAAAGAAAATTAGCCCATGATTTATTCACCCTCAAGCCATCATAGGTGTATATGACTTTCTTCTTTCAGACGGATCTGAGTTTTAAATAAATATCCTGGCTCTTCCAAGTTTTATAATGGCAGTGGATTGCAACCAACAGATTGAAGCTCAAAATTGTGCATTCATCCATCCATCGTAAACGAACTCCAAACAGCTTCGGGGTTTTAATAAAGGCCTTCTGAAGCAAAACGATGAGTTTGTGTAAGAAAAATATTCATATTACACTTTACAAGGTAAAATTCTAGCTTCCGGTCAAACGGCCATACGCAGTCTACCTACACCTAATGAACAACTTACGAAAATGATGACGTCAGAGGTAGCGTAGTGCGTCATGGCGTAGCGTAAATATCAGCAGTATGTCGCATTACTCGCATAAGTGGAATCCGTATGTTCGTTTGGCCGGAAGCTAGTTATTTTACTATATAAAGATTTAAATTTGAATATTTATCTCACACAAACTCATCGTTTTGCTTCAGAAGGCCTTTATTAACACCCTGGAGCCGTTTGGAGTTCGTTTACGATGGATGGATGCACGTTTTTGAGCTTCAATCTGTTGGTTGCAATCCACCACCATTATAAAACTTGGAAGAGCCAAGACATTTATTAATATAACTCTCAATTGTATTCGTCTGAAAGAAGAAATTCATATCGTACTCAGCCATCATGAAGGACATCTTAATTCTCGAATTGCAGTGAGGAGCAAGGAAACTTCCTGAGGAGTCATGAGCGAGAATACACAGGTGTATCATTCCTTTGCATCCTAAGGGGGTGGAGTTAAGATGCGAGGAAAGGAAACGAGGATGAACAAATAAGAAATGAAAAGAACCCCATATATTCGGTTTGTGAAATATTTGGTTCTAGTGGGTGGTGCATGCATGAATATTTATGAGTTTCCCATGATGTATGCGTGTCTTTGAGACAACGAAAATATTGGTAGGCCTACACCCTCCTAAAATCGCAAATTCATGGATTATTTCAAAAAGGTTTCATTAAAGTAACACGAAGTAAGATTTTTTACCTTAAAATAATGTTTCCGAAATCGTTTCAATGGTTCATCAAGTCGTAACAGGGTGAAAGGCACTTATGCCTCCGCTTTGCGGTCCTTTATCTGCTATAACCACACTATGTAAGATTGCCAGATCGGGTCGGTTTCTGTAGTTCTAATGAGACATAAGAAAACTACAAATTTGACTTACTTTACGTCCAGCGTTACAATAGTCATTATTTTGTTTTTCTTCGATTCTGATGTCGCAATAAATCATACTTTCATAAAATCATGCATCATACTCTACCTTGTCTGTGGACATGGTTCATTCCAAAGCCGGTGCTGGATAAACAGTGAGCGTGTGTGCGACAGTATAGGCTGCGGTAGGCTAAATTATTTTACGACAGCGGTAATGGACAATTCCGCTTCCAACCTGTGGGCGACCGCAGAGTTAAAGGGATAGTTCACTTTGAAATTAAATTTTGGTATGTTTTAGCTTACCTCAAGGGCATCCAAGATGTAGGTGTCTTTTTTTCCGCAGTAGTTTCAATTTTGATATTTTTAGGTCAAACCGTTGTTGTCTGACAGTCATATCATGCAGGTCTATGGTAGGGGTGTGCGATATTACGATTTTTGATCGTGGACGATTAAAATGTCTCCACGATCTGCTTCTGAAGAAATATCGTAGGATCGTCCATTTTATCAGTTTGCATTTCTGGCGCCTCCGTCTCAACATACTGTACAGCGCGACGTATATCCACATAAAATGCAGAGGAACGGGACACTGTAGTTCATAAAAATGTATTATTTGCATGTGCTTTAAAGCCTTGCCGGTTAAACATGTCATTCGCTGCTGATGCGCTGTTCTAACGGGCGCTTTTCTGAGTGCAAACACCCGACGCGCGCATGCACTAAAAGTCTGTCTAACAGCGCCTGTTACTGGACTAAGTTATCTTTCGAGTCTTATTGCGCTAATACTGTCAAATACACACAAGGTTTACATAAACAAAGTTGGTTATGTCTAAAGTGAAAGAACAATAGAAAAAATGAAGAAAAAATCTGCTTGTCAAATGCGTGTAGACTCGTTGCGCGCAGATCTTAAAGAGACAGTAGCCCTAATAGTAAACATGCTGCCGCTTGTCCTTAAAGGGACAGTTACCCAAAAATAAAAATTCTGTCATTATTTACTCACTCTCTAATGTTGTTCCAAACCTGTATTAATTTGTTACTTGTGCTGAACACAAAAGAAGATATTTTGAGGAGTGTGGCTAACCGGGCGGTTGCTGGTCCCCATTGACTATACCATAGTATAGGAAAAAACTATTATGGAAGACTTTGGGGTACATCAACTGTTTGGTTACCCACATTCTTCCAAATAACTTTTATTTTCAACAGAAGAGGGAGACTTATTCGGGTTTAAAGCGGCTTGAGAGAATTAAAATTTTTGGGAGAACTATCCCTGTTAATAAAACAACAAAATACAAAGAGCATCTCACTCACTCTTGACTGAGAACTTTAATAGTAGCTTTAATAAGAATCAATGTAAAATTTATACAGTGAAGTCGATGTTGTGTTTTATTTTCATATTTGTTAATTTAATTACTTTCTTCAATGCTGATAAATAAACCTACAGCTGAAAAAATAAAACACTGTTTATTTAATTTGTATATTAAGTTGTGTATGTGTATCTTTGTTCTTAATTTTTAATAACAAAGACAATGACAAATATTTTTTATCTTCGCCACTTTGGCCTAAATGTCTGCCATTCTTTTTTATTTTATATTTTGTTACCTAAGGCTTTGTTTTTAAAATAGGGACATTAGTTTGGCTGTGATGCTCAGTCAATTGCAAAATAGTAAAACCAACATGAAAAGGAATCGTGATAAAATCGTGAATCGTGATTTTCCTGGAAAAAATCGTGATATGATATTTTTGCCATATTGCCCACCCCTAGTCTATGGTCATTGTCTCAAAGAGCATGCACAGAGTCCAAATTAAAACAATTCCCCATCGTCCAAATTAAACAATTCCCCATCGTAAGTACACATTGATGGCCTAAGACACGAAACGAGCGGTTTGTGTGAGAAAACGAACAGTATTTATATCGTTTTTACCTCTTGTAACTTAACACAGCCACGTCCAAATGATCTGAGGGCGCGAGCGCATCCTGGTGTGTGACGTGTGCGCAGACTGGTGCATAGATGTATACACTAGATGTCGCCTTGGCTACGGCAGTTCATTGCAACATTATCAAGCTGCAGACTCGGAGCCTGCTGCATCTACAGTCCCCGCACCCAGAGTCCCGCATTCTCAGTCCCCTCGTTTTTCGAGACAGCGCCTCCTGCTGTTCGGAAGATCGTATAACACCCTTATCCAAATGCCATTGAAAACATTGGAATGCAAGATTACGGTCTCTTTTAATTTAAAGTTATCCAAATAAATATTTGCGTTCCCTGCTTGATGCATGTACCAAAAAAAAAAAAAAAATCATTGTGTTCTCAAACTAACTAATTACCCAGTATTTATTTTTTGAGCGTGGGTGTAATTGAAAGGAAATTGCTGATGTAACAGATACAAATACAGATTTAACTATCATCTGAAAAATATGATGTGATATTATATTGCTACAATGTTTTAGTTTGTTTTTGTACAATGTTTCAAATTCCATTTTTTCTTTCAGTTCAACATATAATGGTCTAATTAACATTATACCATGCTAACATTACAAAACCTGTTTTTTGGTATTTTGCATGTGAAGCAAAACTCAAATAATAGACAAAACACCAATAATAAACAATTCTGTACTTTATTGAACGATCACCTTAATCACTGTCATCTTGCTGTAAACAGGACAAAGCAAAAAAAAAAGGAAAAAAGAATTGTGTTAGTGACTTTATTTGTGTCTTCAATTGCATTCAAAAAACCTCCATTTATAAATCTGGCTTTCTTAAAATTGTGGACTGGCAATACAAGCAATGGTAATGTTGCTGGGTTCGGCAGGGGCGACCGCATCGATGTACGGTGTACCCTGGAATACAACAGCATACAATTGCACTGTCACACACAGTCTTATGATCTTTCAAAAAGCAAAAAAAAAAGATGTTTGCTAATGTTACCTTCATGTTGCACTGCTCTGTTGAAGTGTCCCTTAACATGTTTCTGAACTTTGGACAACTTTGTCGGATTGAAATATATCGGGGCACAGAATGGGCAGTGAAAATCACTGCAGCATTTAATACATTTCTGTATTTCTGGAAGTGAATTCCCCGTTTGAATTGTTATATCCATCTTCAAAAAAAAAGAGAGAGTCAAACTCAAATTAAAAATGTAAGACCCCCCCACAGAGCCCATACAGTCAAATTTCAGTAAATACAAATTAAAACAAGGAACCCTAAAAAAAAGACCAAATGACACATTCTAACTCACATGTTAATACCATAGACTGGTTAATACATAGTGAAGGCATAGCAAATTTGATTATTAGGCAACTGTAACCTATGAGTTGTGAATGGCTGGCAACAACTTCATATCACAGTAAAATTAATATTGATCCATTTGAATACTTTACGTTTTATAAGAACTAATTTAAGTAGTCTACATAAATTATATAAAGTAAAATAACTACTCCGGCATTAATTAATTCAATAGGCTAGTTTTAGGAGAAAAGTTCCGATAATTAAAAAAAGGTAAATCTGATTAAATAATTAATGATGACATTCTTTGATATTAACACATATAATGTATTTAATTGGTCAACTTTAATGTCAACTAATTTTTTACAATGGCTTGTCTACAATAAGTCCATGGTTAAAGGCTAACGTTAGGGAAAAAGGCGAAAAAACATGTTAACGGCTCAAATTTTGTTACAAACTATCATTACAAATATTAAATAGACTGTTCATATATTGGTGTATCGATGAGCTATAAAGTAGTTTGATTAAAAAAAGAAATCATTGAATAAAATTGACGATACTCACGTTTCGGTTCTTCACGTGTTTATGTGTTTATCCGATCCAATTTGATAGGTGGCGCTGTCTCGAAAAACGAGGGGACTGAGAATGCGGGACTCTGGGTGCGGGGACTGTAGATGCGGCAGGCTCCGAGTCTGCAGCTTCATACTACTCGTTCATTGGAACGAATGTCTTTAATGCGACCTCTAGTGTATATATACCTATGCACCAGTCAGCGTACACGTCACACAGAAGGAAGCGCCCGCGCCCTCAGATCACATGGACCTGGCTGTGTTACAAGAGGTAAAAACAATATACCGGTCGTTTTATCACACAAACCGCTCGTTTTGTGTCTTAGGAGATCAATGTGTACTTACGATGGGGAATTGTTTTAATTTGGACTCTGTGCATGCTCTTTGAGACAATGACCGTAGACCTGCATGATATGACTGTCAGACAACAACGGTTTGACCTAAAAATATCAAAATTGAAACTACTGCGGAAAAAAAGACACCTACATCTTGGATGCCCTTGAGGTAAGCTAAAACATACCAAAATTTAATTTCAAAGTTAACTATAGGCTATCCCTTTAAGGTTGGTGTTGCTTTAACTGCAACAGTTCACATTTTCTAAACAGTTTGTGTATTATGTGTAGCTACTATATGTGATTAACACTGAAACTGTATTATCATTTCGAAATAATGAATTAAACAAGTTGCGATTTGAGGAGCGAGTGCACTATTTTTTCTGTTCCATTCGTTTGCGCGTTGTCTCAAAGACACGCCCACGGAAAACTCATGAATATCATGTATGCACCACCCACTGGAACCAAATATCGCACGAACCGAATATATTGTAACCAGAGCCGTTAAATGTTTTTCAACGGCTCTGATTGTAACACAGACTCTGGCGGGAATTCGTCGGAACAACAACATCGGCTAGGCTTATAGCTACAGTAAATAGTTTTGCGTAGGATTTGAACTAGTCAGATAGCTAGCATTTAACATGTTAACGCCAACCCTAGTGTAGGCTACCTCTGGAATCACCCATTGTCAAAACAAAGAAACCTCTAACTGCGCAGTGAACTTCAAAGTGAAAGTGACAAGCCTGCCTGTGCCAAAAACAAATTCAAACCATAGGTAGACAAGACATGATCCTTACTTGCTCTGATGACGTTTTTTCTTCAATAGGCTTTGTTGAAAATTACTCTCAGAGGCTTGATACAGCGTCACAGACCCGCTCTGACTGGTGATCACAGGTGAAGATTCATCCGCGCAGTACCGAAGCACAACCGACGTAAAAGAGCTACTACGCAAGTAACATGCAATTTAATTTTAAAGACAGATGGCGATAGAGAGGTCAAGGTTAATGTTACATTACATCACAACACATGCTAGATTACCAAAGAGACAATTCTGTAGCCTACAAAGAATTCTCTTGTTTTCATAATATTTTTTATTGTGCATTATTTTCAATCAAGTTGTATTGATTAACATTAAAATGTTAGCCATTTTGCAAAAATAAAAAAGTTGGAAATGTCATTTCCACCAGATAAATCTATTGGCTTTCTGAAAAATAAAAAATAGCAGAATTCTCCTGCGATGTATTCTATAGCTACACCGTTTGACGTTGCAATTGCAAGACACATGAGTGAGAATCTGAAATGTGGTTTTATGAGAGTTTCTTTTTGAAAAGTGCACTGGGCCATAGTGCCCACAGAAACAACCATATGTGAAGGTTACCCTTCCAAATCACTTCTCACCCATCATGCACTTACTTGCTTTTACAAACACCAAACGAGGGGAGGAGGAGCATATAGCAATTACCGTTATTTAATTTCAGCTTGGTACAATGCTGCATATCATTCCTCATAAAAATAAGCTCCGCCAACA
This sequence comes from Phoxinus phoxinus, assembly GCF_949152265.1. NCBI lineage: Eukaryota > Metazoa > Chordata > Actinopteri > Cypriniformes > Leuciscidae > Phoxinus > Phoxinus phoxinus. The sequence goes on along the minus strand of NC_136885.1, from coordinate 14,914,458 downwards.
CCCAAACCTACACTGATTCTTTGATGTACCATGACAAAAAGCACACACAATCTCACACCCCCACACACATAAATACACGTGTTGCAGGGGGAGACAGCAGGCGTGATGACATGTTAAATTACCCTAGTGATGTATGGTTTAATGAACCCCCTTGTGTTGATCATGCTTCACATTAATCAGCCGGCTCCAGCAGATTCCCTTATTTTCTCAATGCTCCCCTGATAAACTGCAATTTCATTTAACCTTGGACAGCAACTTTAATAGCTTCCACAGGACAACTGTCAATACTTGCCTGGGTATACAGTGATTAAATTGCATGGCGAGAAGACTGTCCTGACTTCCTTTATCAAGCCCCTCCCTCATCTCTCCATTCCTCAATTCTCTCATTTTTACTTCTTCCTCAACAAGATTTTTTACTGAAGGAGGGAAATGCACATTGGTTTTTGAATGCAGAGTTGGACAATTTAATCAAAATGATAATGATATCATGGCCATTCACTGAGTAGTTTTGGCATTTTAATAATATGGCAATCATAGTGTGTTTGGTCTTTGAGGATTTGATCTGCTACGCATGCTGTTGCTGCTGCCGAGCAAGTATGGACTTGCTATTGCCGTTAGATACACAGGCACACTTCTGTGAGCATATATGCTGCATGAATAGACATATTATATAAATCCCGTGGCAGATCTAGGCAGGTGGAGCTGGGGAGGTGGAGGGTTCCTGAGAACTTTGATAGTGTTAAGACTGGCCTACAGCGAACACTTACACATATATATCGCAGATCTCATTTAGCCTAAGCCACCCCTTAAAAAAAAAAAAAAAGTGCGCACCCCAGCTTGCACTTAAGTGCTGGGATGAGTCGAGCAAAGTGAAAATTGGACCCAGTTAAAAATCTAATAAAGAGCTAAGCATATGAATGGTCATTAGCTTATATGTATCTATGTTCTAATGCACACAATCATACTAAATACACAATTTATCATATCAGTTGCATCTTTATTTCCCCTAAAGTGTCTCAGACTTGCAGAACATGGTCGTGTGTCTACTGCCAAAAGTAATTTCACACATATGATTCATCTTTAGGGCTTTTGTTCAGCTTTCTTTTTCAGATGAAGCAGTGCTGAGAACATCATCCAGGTCATTCAAAAGCCGTAGAGAGCCCAAATTTGAGTCCTTGGCATCAGACGGCACGAGGAGATTTGAACCGGCAATATTCCTGAGGTCTCATGGCATCTTTCTCCGGGTTTTCTGGTAAGTGCCTAGAGAAAAATATAAATAAATAAAAAATACTTAATTTGAGACAAAAGTGTTTGACAGACATTTGGTAGATCATAAAAAGGGAGCAGAAGCAAACTATAACTCATGTTTTTTAGGGCTATTTAGTACAATGCTTGTAGGATGTTTTTTCTTCGGGTACAGGAACATTATTTGTTGCAATGACATGCCGCCAGCTATCTCTAGAGTCTAGCTCTGCAGGTGCCTGCTGACCTCAGCACAGTTACAGCGCCTTTCTGTCTGTGACATCTAAATTCTCTTCGTGTCAACTGAGCACAAATTATAAGCCAAGAGACATCAGCTGACTGATTAAAAACAAGTGTCAGGCTATGGAAGGACAAAGGAATGTCTGTGAATAAAAAAAAAATCAATAAACCTCCCTCCCCAAGTGAGCAGTGTATGAAGAAGACCATACTTTGGAGGGCATCAACTATAACATCAACAAATATAATAAGCATAAATGTAATAATTGAGATGATCAGTCAGTGATTGCATACGTTTGTTTAATCGCAATTATTAAACGGCTGAATGTGGCATTAATCTGTTGTACCAAGTACAACATGTTCCTGGATCAGAATTTTGTTGATCCTGGAACAACATTATAATCAACCAATCAGATTTGACGGGACACGTTTACAGTTTATGTAAAGTTTAGGCTTACAACCAGGGTTAGGTGCTTCTACATCAGTGTTATTCACTTGTCATAAGTTATGGGTTAGGTTTAGGGGTACGGATAAGGTTATTTTTCAGATAGGAATGTTGTTCCAGGATCAGAAAAATATGTCGACGCAGGAACATGTCTTGACAAAATCACGGCGAAATAGGCGTGTTGATTGGAGCCCAAAGAACACTGAATGTAACATTATCAAATCTGAAACAATTTTATATGTGAAAATAAATTGAATACCTTTTAAAAAAAAAAAAAAGCTAATCAATATATCAAAATATATATTAAATAATCATACTAATACACTGTAAAAAACAGTTTAAGTACGTGATTTAAGTACACTAAACTTGGATGTTTAAGTAATTTCAACTTAAATTACAAAATTAAGACTTAAAAAATGAGTTTAATCTTGTATAACTTATAAAAAAAAGTTGAAAATTGCTTAACTTATTTTGATGAGTTAAAGCACTGTAAAAAAACGTTGTCAACTTATTAAACATTTTTTTTTTTTTTACAGTGTACTAATAGTTTGCTGTCAATGCAGATTTTTGATCACGGATCCTTTTATTTGGAAAAGAAAAGAAAATATTGTGAAATATTATGATTGTTTAAATTGTGTTTTCTATTTTAATCTATTTTCAAATTTTATTCTTGTGAAGACAAAGCTGAATTTTCAGCATCATTACACCAGTGTTCAGTGTCACATGATCATTCAGAAATCATTCTAATATGCTCTTTTGGTGCCTTATCAAAAGAAATTAGCATTTAAATGACGTTAAAGTACATTTATTAACTTACCATACACATACATTATGTAAATTATTGTACATAATATCAAGTAGGTAATGAAACTGACTTTTTTGTGTGTTTTCAAATGTTCTCTAAACAGAACCTGAAATCTGGATCATATCATTATCTAATAAGTCTAAAAAGTCCATGACACACTTCACAAAGTTAATAGAAGCAAACCAATGACAATAATGCAGGGCCCCTCCAGAAGTGAGTTTGCTAAGTTAAATGTTTTGTCACAATGGCAAAAGAAAAAAGAAGTTGCTATTGTGTCACCGCAACATAATGAGGTAGGCAAATACTTGTCTCTCCGCCCTGTCTCTCCCCTGTCCCTTCCCTCCCTTTCTGTAGTGGTGACAGGCACACGCTCTGGTCTCCATTATGGCTGTGGATGGACAGAATGGGCAGTTGTGGATAATTACTGAAACTGTAGGAGTCAGGGCTGACTCTCAGCACTTTACTTGTGCCACTGGCTCTATGGCTGTCCCTCACACTGACAAACTTACACACACACACTGGAGTAATGTAGGGGACAGAAAAATGAGCTAACATCTATCTATCTATCTGTCTGTATTTAAAATTTGATGAATACAATTCTTGACTTAAAATGAACTCATTTTAATTTATGTTACTGATTTATTAGGTTGACATATTTAGTGAATATTTCATTCATATTCATGCATACTTTTTTTCAGAACATGCTCACATTAGCAGCTCAGTTAACTGTTTGCAAACCATGACTCAAAGGCATTTTTCCTTTTTGTCCACATGCTTTTAATCTTTAGAATAAAGACTATTACCTAATTAACTAGACTAAACTACAACTTAAAGGATGAGAAAGCCTTTTAAAAAGAAGCAACACCAGTCTACTCAACACACACACACACACACACACACACAAACTGCGACCCATCCCTCCCAGCCAAAGGGGCTTCCATCCAGGCTGACAATAACCCAGTGGCAGCTGGTCGATCGATACCCGACAAAAGCTCTGAGGTTGGGGCAGTCAAAAGATTGTTAACTAGCCATTTCATCTCACAGACATTTAGATGATTGTTCGTGCTTCACTGCACTCCTTCAGCGAGGGCTGCTGCCACACCTGTGCAGGGGCCTTTACAAAGCCCGCTTACCCACTCCTGATGACCTCACTGGACAGCAAATAGCCCGACCAACCCTCTCACACAAAAGCATTGCTCCTGAGAATGCATCACACTTAACCGCGTTTTCATGCATGGCTGAAGGAACACAAGTGATAGATACTGTATTAGCATTACCATATTGTCAATAGACTAGTACCTATTTTTGAAGAAGAAAACCCCACTTATGTTAAAGCAATGGAAATGTGTTCTGTGACATTTGTTTAGTTATTTATTTGATTGTTTGTTTGTTTATTAAAAACTCATTTATTATAAATGTATAATTTCTATCTATCTATCTATCTATCATTAAATCTATCTATCTTTATATCATTCTATCTCTGTTTATTTATTTATTTATTCATTCATTTTATTCTATCTATCTATCTGTCTATATATCTGTCTGTCTGTCTGTCTATCAATCTTTCATCTGTCTGTCTATTTATTATTGTATCTATTATTTATTTTTTGTTTTTATTTATTATTATTATTATCATCCATATTTTATGACATCTGTCAAGTTGTATTGTCTGTGGGATATATATATATATATATATATATATATATATATATATATATATATATTTATTTATATATATATTTATATATATATATATATATACAAACAAAGTGACATGAATTTCTCGTATCTACAATATAGTCACAAAGTTATATTCATGTCACTTTGTTTGTCTCCTTATTTCTCATGCAACTTTAACAATGCAACTTCTGGTCCAAATCATATGCCCCATGCAACCCCCAAATTAAAGTTTTTGATCAAAAAACGTTTACGATCATAGCAAAAGCTGACCTGTTGTCATATCTAAAACCTAAGAAAGTGTACATCTGTAATTTATTAAGTGCATTGGCTCCTGTACACTGTGTTACATTAGCATGTGATTTGTTGGTTAATTAGAGGGCTTATGATAATGATAATGACCACATAGCCCATGATGCCATGTTTCCAGGTGTTTAGCTTTGGTGATTAGCCGCTGGATGCCTCCTCCCCCATCTAGTGTCCACACAACACTGATTAAATCAAGATGAATGAGTTATTGGACACGGGACACATAGAAGCGATGTACGCTGATGTATGTCATATGACAAATACCACCTTATCTGGTTAGTGTGAATTCATTAATTACCCAAATGCAGCTTATTTTCGTTGCCAACTGGGTGTTTTAAATACACAAGAGCCTAGAATAACGTCATAAAATGACATTATGAATGCATTTTTGGGGGGAGTAGTCTGTGTGCACACTTGTCCTGATCATATGTCAGCGTTTACACTCCTGTGATCATGTCTATGGTTGTGTGATCCAGCAAAAAGTCAGCACATGGTCTGTGGCCCTGCTCTAGTAGTTCAATAGGGTTGTGGGACGTGGGCCGAGGGTTGGGGCTGGGATGTGGATGTGGACTAGCGCTCTCTGAGGTTCATCCAGGCAGAGCCAGGCTTCCTGCTCCTCCTTTGTCACACCATTTGGGCTCTTGTGTCTCGGGCTTCACTGCTCTAGCCTCACTTGGCAGCCCTGCACACACAGGGACATCTGGTCTCTCTGTCCCACCTCCTGCTGAAAAGAAAGAGTCCGGCCATGGCCCCACATTTATGATATTTTACAAAGGCATTACACTGAACTATAGAAACAATTCATAATGCTTAAAATAATTTGTAAAGCATATATATATATATATATATATATGTATATATGTATATATATATATATATATAAAATGTATGTATGCATATATATATCCTACACACACACACACACACTGATTCTTAGTAAATAAACTCTTTAGCAAAACTATAGGCCCACTTGTTTAGTCTTATTTAACAAGAAAATCTGAATTCCGATAAATAGATTAGATGGATAGATAGATAGATAGATAGATAGATAGATAGATAGATAGATAGATAGATAGATAGATAGATAGATAGATAGATAGATCATAAATAAATAAATATGCATAAAAAAATTTTTTAAACAATATATAATTGTCTTTCATGAAAGTTTTTTTTTTTTTTTTTTTTTTTTTTTTTGACGCTTTCAACGTTGTCCTAAATCTTTATTACTAGTTTCGAATTCCGGCAATTAGTCTACTGATGTTCGGCAGGACTCGGACAGGTAGACCACTGGATTATCAGTTTTCCTGGATAATCATAAGATTAAAGAGGAAAGTGCTCCCACCATCTCCGGGACACAGCCGCTGACTTCCCCCCTTTTCTTTTCGCAAAATTATTGAGAGCACGCAATATTAAACCCATTTGTTCGTGCGCACTGGGCCAGAATAACGCGATGATTAGGGCCACGAATGGGACAGGTTTCTTCAGCTTGATTTCATGACGGTAATGTAGCCCATGCATGGGAGAAGAAAGGCAGAGATGGGGACATCTGTTCAATGCAGGCCAAAGGGAACCTCAGTGGCCTATATGACATATTGGGAAAGAAAGAAGGATATTACATGCACGAACGTTTTGTTGTTGCTTTTTACTCCTGCAATATATAGCCTATATAGGCTATATACATAGACTATGTTTTGTTTTGTTCGTTGTTTTCTTTAGTTTGATGATTTACAGTATTACACCTCTGCTCTGCTATTATGTTATAGTAGCTACACGATGAATGAACTTATTTATTTTATATAGGCCGCTATTTATTTGCTCATTTTGCCCCTTTACGTCCTAACCTTTTATTAATTTAATTTTAATTTGAAAATTAGTTAAATTGTTAATAGTGTTTTTAATATAAAATAAATAAAACACACACACACGCTTGTTGCTGCGCTTCCATCGAATGCTCTGCAGATCACACAGCTCTCGCGCATCTCTCGCGCTGTCTTGTCAGAGGACATGAACACATGTTTTGATTATACCACCGGTGGCCGAGCGGCTCCTCCGTTATTCGTAATTAAACTCAATTCCCAAAGTAACATTTATCTTCCAGGGTCTGCGCGTTCCCTGTGCGCGAGCGCCACTACCTTCTGCTGTGCGAGAGGAGATGCGCGCGGGGTCAATCAATAAACCGAGGACACAGACACGGTATGTGCATCATGCATCTGTTGCAATCAAACAATGCTGCAGTTTATGGGACATTTCTTTGTGTGTGTGTGTGTGTGTTTGTGTGTGTGTGTGTGACATTTGTATTTTGGTTGCGCATGCACGTTATGGATGTTTACTGCCGTGAAGTTTTACTACATTTAGCATATTTGTCTGATGCTTTATGTGAAAATGTTTTAGTGTGAGATGGAGATTCCATAGTTGGACATGTTAAGGGGCTTTCTTATTTTTAAACCTTCTGAAGAAGAAAAAAGTCTATAAAATCAAGTTAAATGTTGTTGTAGCCTATATAATGTTCTGGAAAACTGAAGCAACAGTTGTAGGCTACCTTTAATTTTTTTTATCTCAATTTTATTAATCCTATAATTACCTTTACAAACTTTACGGATTGTGTTTCAGAAACACGACTGAAATTTAAAATCGGCGCAAATGATTCCCTTTTAATCCCTTTAATTTTTTCATATTTTATTATCTCCATTTTGAGTTCAACAGCTTCTTGTTCTTTGAATTAGAAAGGGTAAGAGGAAACAACAGAGCTGTTGTGCAAATCGAAGAAACAGAGAAATGAATCTGATCAGCCATCTATCACTTCTCGCAATAAAAGAGGCGACACGGCGGAGGCAGATGATTTGATGAATAATCTTCGGTCGTTTTAATTAACTTTTTTTGCTGTCCTATAATGACCAAGTTGGTCAACGGAGCCGGTCAATAAGAATGTTAATATCAAACAAATAAAACTTCTCATGATTAAAAACCTCCTGCTTTATTAAATTTGAAATTCAAATGAAATTTATGCCTCCGGTCCAGGGCGCATGTAAATAGAGTAGCCAGGGCTGCATCATTATCCTGAGAGCATTTCTGCATTCATCGTCCTGGTATCAATAGCTCGCCACTGTATTGCTGTTGAGAGTTAACAGAACACAAAAGCCATATTCCAGCTTGTAAAGACGCTTACATACATTATGTGCATTTTTTTTTTTTTTTTTTTACTGACCAACATGAGTTAACAAGTTCACAGTTACCAAATAAATGCCCGAATTCGAGCGTAATAAAAACAACAATATATTTCGGAAAACACACCAGTCCTGAAAAAGCCTTGTTTGTTACTTATTGTGTGTGTTTTATGGAGAGCGGGAGAGAGAGGGTTGGCATGTTATAATTCTATGAAGTTGTGAGAATTTGTTGGCCTATTTCTTTAACTTGCAATGCATATACATTTTAAATGTAGGCTAACTTTGGTTAAAAATGTTATTCAACTTTTGTTTATTAAATGAAAGTTTTATTAAAAGTGGTAATTTTCCAAACAAAATCAGGTGGTCAAACATTTGAAGATCAGTTAAAATGATAACCTGTTCGTTTTGGTGCATCATTTCTAAAAAATAGTTTGAGAACACTGTAAAAAATGTTTTAAGTACAATCAACTTTGATGTTTGTCATTTTAACTTAAATTGCATTAAACTGAGTTGAATGTATAACTTATAAAACAAGTTGAAAATTGCTTAACTTATTTTGATGAGCTAAAGCAATGCAAAAACAGTTGTAACAACTTATTTGATCATATCATTTTTTTACAGTGAATCTACAAAACAACATGTAAGACAATGACAACGACTTGTTTGAGAGTGATATGACAGTTGCTCTTTTACCATTATCAAATTGTAGCAGACATTACACAATAATAATAATAATTCAACACAGATCAGGGGCAGTAAACGTATTAACCTCTTTACAAAAGAATAGAAAAGTTTCCCCCAAAACTTCCAGTCCTTCTCATTTAACTTCAGTTTTATTATGAGGGGGGTGTTGGAAGGGGTGGAGATCTTGTCTGAAGTGCTCTATCGATGACCTCACGCTAGAATGTGGCCGCGTGAAGGTACGGCTCTTCCTGATTGGTCGCCCGTGTCACAGCGGCACTTCAAAGCCGTGAGAGGAGCTACAATTGTGCTGGAATGGGCGGACCGCATCATTGTATTGCACACCTCTAAAAAAACAGTGCTCTGATTCATAAATATAAAAAGATCCTCTGAGGAGGGCACTTTTGTGATGGCAACTTCACTTCTAGGGGTGAGTCTAAGGAGTTTCGTGCTGGTTTAATTAGTTTCCTTTATTGTCCTGCCGTGGGGATTAAAATTTCTTGGGTCAGCCGGGGAGAGAGTCACTTGATTATGTTTTAAGCGAGAGAAACGAGCAGGAGTTCCATTTCTCAACTACGACATTGTATGTATAACATTCATTGGTATTTATATGCTGTGTTTCGCTTTTGTTTTATGCTTGCGACTGGTTGTATTTCAGTAGCTAGACATTTATTTCCTACCACCATTCAGGTATGCTAAGGTTGTTGGATATATAAGAAAGCAAGTCAAAACTGTTCTGTTCTCCTAATGCACTTAGTTCCTAAATATACCATCTTTGCTTACCTTCTAATTCATTTTGTTCCAGGAGGAGCCGAGATTGGGGTCGACTCCTTTAGCCATGTTGGCTGCGACGTGTAACAAAATCGGGAGCCCGAGCCCTTCTCCTTCCTCTATTTCGGATAACTCCTCTTCGTTCGGAAAAGGATTCCACCCGTGGAAACGAGCGGCGGCCAGCAGCTGTAGTTTAGGATCCAGTTTATCCTCTTTCGCTCGGAATGGTGGTGGTTTAAGCGACTCTTTTGGCACGAACTCTTCCACGGGATCCAGTGCCTTTTCCTTAACTTCTGGTACTTCACCCAACTCCCACTTCGGAAACGACTACTCCGTTTTCCAGGCGTCTGTTTCCAACAACTCTCAAGAGCCCAGCCACCAGCCCATGTTTATTTCCAAGGTGCACACGTCCGTGGACAGTTTGCAAAGCATTTACCCGAGAATGAGCGTGGCGCATCCCTACGAGTCGTGGTTCAAATCCTCGCACCCTGGCATACCCACGGGGGATGTGGGCACCACGGGCGCATCCGCGTGGTGGGACGTGGGAGCCGGCTGGATTGACGTGCAGAACCCGAACGGGGCCGCGCTCCAGACGTCCCTTCACTCCGGTGGGCTGCAGACTTCTTTACACTCTCCTCTGGGCGGATACAACTCAGACTACTCGAGTTTAAGCCACTCTGCCTTTAGTACCAGTGCGTCCCCGCATCTCCTGACCACCGGTCAGCACCTCATGGACGGATTCAAACCCGTGCTCTCCTCGTACCCGGACACCAGTCCCTCTCCCCTGGGTGGAGCGGGAGGCTCAATGTTGACAGGGGGTCCGACGGCCTCGCTGGCGGGATCTCCGCGGTCCTCAGCGCGGCGCTACTCGGGCAGAGCGACGTGCGACTGCCCGAACTGTCAAGAGGCGGAACGGCTGGGTCCAGCTGGCGCGAGCCTCCGCAGAAAGGGGTTACACAGCTGTCACATTCCCGGTTGTGGGAAAGTGTACGGCAAAACGTCGCACCTCAAGGCTCATTTGAGGTGGCACACCGGAGAAAGGCCGTTTGTGTGTAACTGGTTGTTCTGTGGGAAGAGGTTCACGCGCTCCGACGAGCTCCAGCGACATTTACGCACGCACACCGGAGAGAAGCGCTTCGCTTGTCCCGTGTGTAACAAGAGGTTCATGCGGAGCGACCACCTCAGTAAACATGTCAAAACGCACAGTGCCGGAGGCTCGTCAGGGTCGGGGTCTGGGGCGAGTGGAGGGAAACGAGGGAGTGACACCGACAGCGAGCACAGTGTGCCCGGTAGCCCCTCGTGCCACTCACCTGACCTGTTGCAACCGTCAGAGTCTGTCCCGACCACGGGCATGAACGGCCGAGCGAACTCCATCGATTAATCCCATTCGAAATGCACGTGACACAATTTCCCGAATGGACTAAACTTATTTGACGGTTCACAAAAGGTTGTGCTGTTCGGTCGGTAACACTTTATAAAAACTTCCAACAATTCAAGTTGTTAACGAACGTGATAAAACGGTGAACAGATCGATAGATAATGCACATTCAATTATCAATATCATGTATGAAACAATATAAACCAAAGTTTCATTCCTTTTTAGCTAGTTGAATGTACATTAACTAATTTTATGTTAAGCTTAATAGCTTCTATTTGTTAAGGTTAACAGTAAAAGTTATTATAAAGTGTCACCTGGTGAGAAATAACCGTGTGGCCATTTCACTTGGATGTTGTAAAGTGATTTAATTTACGATTAAAATGTAATTCACAATGAAGTAAGCCTGTTTTGGTCTGCACAGATACTACGCGACATGAATTTGGTAAAATTGTGAATATTAAAAAGGACATAATCTGATTTGTGCATTCTGATGAGGGTTTTGTCGAATAGTCTTATTTTAGCCTACTTACTGTTGTTATGAAACAGAAAGAAAAAAAATAAGTATTTTACCCATCAGTGAAGTGGCCTGTCATTGCTAACTTTTCTTTTTCTCAAAACCAAACTGTGGCACTTTATTCATGAACACTACTAAAATCCAATTTCGTAAGGATAAATTGCCGTAGTGTTGAATAGACTTCGTTTTGTCATTTACAAATTCATTTTTTTAATATTCGGGGGGGAAAATAGTCTATATATCGCACATTGGTCTTTGTCGAAACTACAGACTACAAATCCTAAGTTGTATGAATTGTACTTATTTCCTGTTGCTGCAAAAAACTGTACATATTGAAAATAAAAAAAAGAATAGACTAGAAGGTTATTCCACACTGATGTAAAAGTTGGGTATGTGTTTGTTCAAGACGCACATTTTGAATAGTATTTTTTAGTTGCATATATATTGACTAGTAAATATCCAAAACTGTATACGGGAGTGTTTTTTGTGAAGAAAAACGTCATATTTATCCACGAGTTGGACTTGATTTTTTTTTTTTTGGGAGGTCTGTCTTAGACGCACTTTTGAAATGATTTGTAAGATTTTCAATTCAGAATTCAGTGTTTATTCACGTTTTCTAATTTATGTAAGCATGCACATGTACGGTGAGCGTTTATTTCACATCATTTATTTGAGAAATTGGCTTTTTAATTTAAGCCACTCAATAAAGTCAACATGGATTCAGCCACAGTGAACGATTTGCCGTTGATATTATTACTGCAATGTCCAACTTCTATAAATTAATCTGTGATCAAGTGCAGGACCTGTTACGCCATTCCATTCATGAAAAAATAAATAAAAATGTGTTAAAATGTTAAAAACTGCAGTTGTTGTGAAACCCACCAAATGAAGCAACTTTAGTAAATTGGCGTTTAGGCTGTTTGCTCTCGATAGCACATATTTTAAGTGTAACTTACACATTCCTTCCTAAGAATATATAGCCTACAATAAACGTAAACATGTGTTTCTGATATAATTTAATCTTAAAGTCTGTGGCATGTAAAATTATACGCTTATTAGATTATAAGAAAATTGAGTAGGCTAAACCCGTTGCCTTAAAATTAATTGAATACATTTAATAGTTATGTGAACTTGACAATTCTCACAGTTGCCTACTTCATTTTTTTTTTATTACGCATGTAGTTTATTTACTAGGCTAAATAGTTTTAAGGCAACGGGTTTCCTCAATTTTTTAAAGTTAAGTCAACTGATCACTTTTTACAGTGTAGGCTACACTCTAAAAAATGCAGGGTTGTTTTAACCCAATTTTGGGTCAAATATGGACAAACCCAGCCATTGGGTTACATTTGTATAATGCATTTTTAATCCAACGTTTGGGTTTGTCCATATTTAACCCAAAATTGGGTTAAAACAACCCAGTATTTTTTAGAGTGTAGGTTGTTTTATTAGCTAGTTCACGGGGGATAGGCTATAGGCTACTAGCCTACTTACAAAGTTTTTTTTCCAATAAATATACGACATAACAGAAATTATTGCGTCATATAGCCATTCATTGTGTTTTTCCGAGTGTCTTTCGAAAATAAACTATTATCATCGCATAATTCTATGAACAAATGAAAATGTAGGCTACAAAGACAAATTTAGGACAAAAAAATGCACAAAAAGTAAAAACAGGCTGACCCAGACAAGAGTTTACATTAAACAAGATAGTTTTACTTTAAATAAATAATTTCATTAAAATAATTCAGAGGAAGGAACGACAGCAGATAATTATTGATAATTCCGTTTATTAAAAAAATCGAATAAATCATCTTAACAATAAACAGTAGGCTACATATCAGACACAATACAAGAATAAAGTAGCCGTTTCGGTCCGAGAGACAATAAAGTTAGCCGGTGTGGGGGAAAAAGGTCCAACATGTTGGAGGCTCAAACCACGAGCACGAGCGCCCCCACGCGCTGATGAGGTCACAAACAAAACACTTGTGCAATGCGCACAAAAAAACAATATTCACATTCAAAGGGTTTATGCCTAATGTACAAACTCATACAACCTGCAAAACATTAGGTAAAAGTGTTGCAATTGCCTGTTGGGGAAAAAGTGTCAAGGGAGTTTTACTGTGCATTTATGTAGGCTACAATAAATTAACACTACTTTTAACATTTACAATACAAATAACAAACAATAGTTGTGAATAAAAATTGAGAAAAATAAATCTATAGATATACAACATATTTTTCGTTTTATATAAGAATAGTATCTTTTCAATGAGCTGTAACAAAGTAACAAAAAGCAGGAAACAAAGAACCCAGATTTGTTGTTTCGTTTCTCCTATTAATGTCTGGCCACATGCCAGAGTGTAAATATTTAAATGCTGTTTTTCAAATAATATTGTGCAGGTATTGATAGGAAGCTGAATGAACTCACGCAACATCCTAAAACACACTCTAAAAAATGCTGGGTTGTTTCAACCCAATTTTGTGTCAAATATGGACAAAACCAAACGTTGGGTTAAAAATGTAATTTAAAAATTTAACCCAACGGCTGGGTTTGTCCATATTTGACCCAAAATTGGGTGGAAACAACCCAGCATTTTTAAGCATTTGTGACATAAACTGTCACTTAAATTGAAATTAACTGCACCATTTAATTTATTTATCTGTGCCTTTCATATTAGAATATACAAACACTAGATTAAATCAAAGGGAGTTGAAGTTAGTGAGCAGATACTTGTGCGTTCACCAGAGCATGATAGGCCCCTTGTTTGGTCATGAGTTGGGCATGTGTTCCCTGCTCAATCACACTGCCATTCTGAACCACCACGATGATGTCAGCGTTCTGAATCGTGGTCAAGCGGTGGGCAATGACGATACATGTGCGGCCAAGCCGAGCGTCATCAAGAGCCTTCTGCACAACCTGTATAGCAGGAAAGAAAGAAGAGGTGGTCCACATAAATATACTACGAAGAGCACATTATAGTAAATGCATATTTAAAGCAGCACTTTATAAACGAAATCTCTTGACTTGATTCATAGGTTTGATCTTCTTTTGTTTCCTTTTCTAAATGTGATAAGACAATACAAAGCAGGTGTGTAGTGTACATCTGATTTTCAAGGCATTCCCTAAAAGCAACAGTCACAAGTTCAAACTAGCAAAAGTGCCACCTGCTGGTTGAAGACAGAAGTTCATATTCAGAAGTTTTGACCGAATCAAATCAACTTGATGATGTGAAGACATACTCTTAAATATTTTTGCGACTGCCTTTAGGTGTGTTACAAACCTTCTCGCTCTCTGTGTCGAGGGCTGAGGTGGCCTCGTCCAGCAGCAGAACTTTGGGCTTGCGGACCAGAGCTCGGGCAATGGCTATCCTTTGCTTCTGTCCTCCAGACAGCTGAGCGCCTTTATCTCCAACTCGAGTGTTGTATTTCTGAAGGGATATTACATATGTGTATAGATGATCAAAACACAGTTTTTATTGATGGCTTTCAGCATAATATAATATAATATAATATAATAGTAACACTTTACAATAAGGTCCCAATATTTAACTTTAGTTAAGGCATTCACTAAAATTAAATATCATTGCTTTAACTAAAATTAACTAACACACATTGTTATAGAATTTATTAATCTTTGTTAATGTTAGTTAATAAAAACACAACTGCTCATTGTTAGTTCATGTATGTTTATGTCCATTAAACAATATCAACAAATGCAACCTTTGATTTTTAATAATGTATTATTAAATGTTGAAATATTGAAAATAAATAATTGCTTTAGAAGTATTTTTCATTGTAAAGTGTTACCAATATAAACTGCCGTTCATTTTTTTTTAAACGAAATTAATACTTTTGTTCAGAAAGAATGCGTTCAATTCATCAAAAGTGACAGTAAAGACATTTATAAATGTTCTAATAATAATATTATAAATAAATTATCTTCTTTTGAACATTATATTCACCTAACAATCGTGAAATAAAAAAGGTCCATACAAATATTAAGCAGAACAACTGTTTTCAACATTGAGAAATAATGAGAAATGTTTCTTGAGAAGTAAATCATCATACTTGAATGATTTATGAAGGATCATGTGACACTGAACACACACACACACACACACACACACACACACACACACACACACACACACACACACACACACACACACACACACACACACACACACACACACACACACACACACACACACACACACACACACACACACACACACACACACACACACACACATTAATGAAGACATTATGCATACCTCTGGAAGGCCAAGGATAAAATTATGTATGTTGGCCTTCTTCGCAGCTTCCTCGATCTCCTCCTGGGGGACGTCACGGCTGTTGTCTCCATACTGAATGTTCTCAGCAATGGTGCAGTCGAACAGGATGGGCTCCTGAGACACCAGCCCCATCTGATTGCGCAGCCATGCAAGGTTCACACTTTTGGTGTCGATACCATCTACAAACTGTGCAATAAGCAAAAAAATATACAAAATCTGTCATTATTGATCACATAAGCCAAAATAACGGTTTAGACCTCTAGGCACACATAAAGCACCCGGTGAACTCACCACTTGGCCTGCCGCAGGGTCGTAGAAACGTTCTAGAAGCTGAATGGTGGTGCTCTTCCCACAGCCACTGCTGCCCACCAGGGCCAGAGTCTGTCCCTGAAACACTGATACATTCAGGCCCTGTAGGACTTTCACATTCTGACGGGTGGGATAGGAGAATTGCACCTCTCGGAATTCAACCTGTCCTGAAAATTTGGCCTGAAAAAAGGACAAAGAATTTTATTATTTTTATTTATTTATTTAATTTAATTTCTTCTGAGAGCTCTACAAACTCAAAAATGTTCACACTTACTGGTCGGTCTCCAGACTCATCGTAGATATCAATGGCTGGTTTCTTCTCTAGCAGAAGTAAGATCCGCCCAGCTGCTGCTTTGGCTTTGGCAAAGTCAGGAGCGAATGATGAGGACTGGCCAATGTTCATTGCAGCAAAGACAATCACAGAAAATACCCTGGGGAGGAGGAACCAACTCATCAACACGATATAGAGTGGGTATGAGATAAAAAAACATCGATAAATCCTTCATACAAACTGTACTTACAGGAAAACGTTTTCATATTCTGTGTAGCAGCGTGCAATAAGCCAGGATCCAAAGCGGAAGATCGCAGCATTGACCAGGTAAGGGATGGCTTGTGCGAGGGCAAATGTGACTCCGTAGATGGGTGCTTTACACAAGCTAGAGCTGAAATATCACATATTACTTTTTGTAAATGAATCAGATTTGATGTTAACTGAGCGTGTGTTAAGGCAGGGATTTTCAAAGTTTTGTCATCACATTAAATTAGCCATTTGTAATTTTAGAGATTTTAAAAAAATGTGACCCACAAATATAATAAAGATACTCTTGTGAGCAGTATTATTTTTGTATTATGTATATACAATTATTGTATTTTCAGCTTAAATTTAAATTTTTTCAGTTTTCCATTTTTCGTATTTATACTGAAAATATATATATATATATATGTGTGTGAGAGTGTATTTATATATTTTCATGTAAGACTAAT